>NC_060126.1:326963062-328213062 GCF_021461395.2 Schistocerca americana | reverse complement strand
GTGATAGATAGGGCAATCTCGAGTGGAGGGAGCATTGTTGCTGTTGCAGCTGCAGTTGCAGTTGATACAGCGGGGAGAAGGAGGTTGACAATCGACAGATTACACATCTGGCCAGGTGTTGACAGGACATTCGAGTGTCGTCGAAACAATGACACTGATAACAGTACATCGGGTTTGGAATGTAAAGTCTGACTGCAATAACTTCATAAGCTGCTTTGATCTTGGACGGGAGTACCATTCTACGAAAATTGAGAAAAAGAGTGCGTGTCAGCACTAAGGATGCATCTATCTTTTTCATTGCAATGACACCCTGATGAGAGTGGTGGGTTTGGATTTCTACCTCAGTCAGACCATCAAGCAGAGTAGTGCAAATAACACCATGAGAAGAATTCAGAGTTCTATGCATTTACACAAACAGGATAGTCATGGAGGAGTGAAGCGGTAAGCAATTGTTGTGCTTGAGAATCAGAAGTAGTCTCCAAAAGCAAAGTGCCATTGTATGAACGAGAGGAGGATTTTACAGGGCCAGCAACTGCATCAACACCTTTCTGAATAAGAAATGGATTTACCATTGCAAAGGACTGAGTGTCTTTAGTACAGCGAATCATGACGAACTGTACTGCAGCTGGGAGGCTCTTTGAATCGGGAACTACATTCCGTTTTGTTCGGCAAACACTGAATGCAGACAGAAAAATCCATGACTATTTGCTTATGCATTTCAGAAGAATTGCACCCATGGTTTAGAGGTAGTGTCCTTGATTCAGAATCAAAACGTTCTCGATCCCGGGTCTGAAACCTGCTACCGCTTACATTTTGATTAATTATCAGTAGAGACCGGATAATAAGCATTATAAAAACCTTAAAAAATGCATACAAATACGCACTAAAACGCTTAAAAATGCACAAAAAGTGTCAAAATATGCGCGATCAAATAATAAAAACACGATAGCTACTGTGTGTATTATATGTCAGTCGAACCTTTGCATATCAGTTATGAGGAAGAGCACCGGCCACGCAAAAAATCACTACATATATAACGCAGATATCATTTTTGGAATACTTTCTGGTTGAGGTTAGGAAGGAGGCCTTTCTGAGATTATTTTCTAAAAATTTGCGAAGTGGGGATGCATACCACATTTAAAGAATTATTCCTTCGTTGCGGTTTGTGTTGGTAACAAGCAGATGCGATGCGAGGGAGTCGCAACGAAACAATCTATACGTACAGAACGAACTTCGAGATTTATCACAGGCAGAGCAGCATGCTATTTAAAAGGCAACATACAATCATGAATTTTTTTGAACAGCATTGACTTTTAATTAATACTATTGAACCAAAGCATCATTTACAAATTATTTCACATTTTTCTACTATTGTAAACATAAACGACGCAATACTGTTCCAAATGTTCGGTAGTAAGATTGTGTGTTAGATCACTCAGAACATTTTTATAAGCAGAAAAGGACCATTCTACATCAACTGAGGTAACTGGGCAGTATTTGAATTTGGGTGCTATGTTGGCACTTATTACTTCCGGTAAAAGTTCCCCCGGTCCCATTAATAAAACTATCAATCTGGCATAAGGGATCAAAGCCTGGGTTCTTGTTTAAAATGGTTCCAAACTTTTCTTTCAGCTTTGTTGGGAATACTTCAGGCAATAAGTAGTTCACTAGAGTAATTTTATTCATTAACTGATTAGATGTATTCAACGCCAGACCTTGAGTTTCAAGCTTTTTAATACTTGCAGGAATATGGGATAAATGAGTGCTAATCACAGCAACGTCTTTTTTAATACCAGAATCATTAAAAGCTCCCTTGCACTGGCAAACTGCCAAAGCCTCTGCACTATTGAAGTCATTTAGTACTGCTCTAATGGCCTCAAAATGTTCATTTTAAAACAACACAGCTTCGGCCAACATACCCCAATAAGCTACTACTGATTTAGGAGTTAAAGGCGCATTTTGTAGTTTTTCTTGTAGTCTTGATGTGAGTATAAGCCATTAGAAACAAATTTTTTGTGGATGAAATCAGTTCATTTACATTCACAAACATGGAATGTACTTCAGCAAGGTGATGTACTCCATGAGCAAAGCACGTCACATGAATCAAATTGGGATAAAATACTTAGAGGGATTTTGCTGCTTTAACATATTGAAATAAACACAAACATCCTTGCATCTGCAGAAGATTCTGGAAATATTTTTCTAATGCTCTCATTCACAAATATGGCTATCGTAGAATGATCTTCAAGCTCTTTGCATGCCACAAAATAGGAAGGAGGCGGCTCTTCTTTTAAAGCACCAACTATTAAATTTGCAATGTAACGGCCTCAAGTGTCTGGGTTTCATCAAATGAAATCCAGAAATGCTGTCCTCGAGTTCATTGCGTATTTCTTCCAGAACATTTACGTAAATTGTCGGTATGTAATTTTTACGCAGTGTTGATTGATTTGATATTTTGATTTAAGCAATATTTGCACAGGAAGCCTTTGAGGATAGGGTTTTTAAGTCTGTGAAGAGGAATATCGCTTGTAATGAATGCTTCACATACATCTATCTTAAACTAATTTTTTTGCCATCCTTTGGACAAATTCCTGCTACTGCAACTTGCTGCTGTCAGAAGTAGTAGTTGTTGTCCTTTCTTCTGCATTCCTGCGATATGAAGACTTGTCTTGACAGGCTGGTCTATTCAAAACTTTTTTTTTTTTTTTGCACAAAACATTTTTCTCGCAAACTCGACAATATAAAACAATTCCGCCATATGTAAATGTTCCAGGATGGTCAGCTATCCACAAAATGATGATTCTCTTTTCGGGCAGTGCGGCGCACAACACGTAACACACAAAAATGTCGTCAACACATTAAACTGCATACAAGTAAATAGAAAGCTAAACTGAAACAATTGACCTGCGACTAAAATCTTGCATAGTTTGATTTAATTGTCGCTGATGCATACAGTATGACAGTGGAGGGGATTAACCAGGGGTGAAGGCTCAGGAGCATTGACTCTGCCTGTTCTTGTTTATCTTGTGTAATGATTTCGCTACACTGTGGCCTCTCAGTTAACCATTCAGTTCCTGGTCACGGTCAATCTGTGAGACATCAAAACTGAATCGAGCTAGAGACCGCTCATCTAATTTGTTAAATTATTATAAACATAGAGCGAAAACATGCATTGTCAGTAGTTTTTAGTTGAAATATACAATAACTGGAGAAAAGCAGCCAAATACGCAAATGCATATGTAACATGCAAAGGCAAATAATCTGGTTTCTAATAATCAGCATTGGCAATCGGAGACTTCCGGCATAAGAAGTCACCCTCATTCTGCCATAGCCTTGTCAAAGAGGGCGAGGAGCGGACAAAGGTTTAGGGCACTCTCTTGCCCTTGGGGTGGGAAACTGCCCCTCAAATCAGAAGAATCAACAATGATCAACAGCATGAGGACACAGAAGGCAATGGAAACCACTGAATTAAAGACACAATGTGTATCCACAGGACATGTGGCCTGTAATTGAAAAAGTGTCACAATTGTCTTTCCATTGGCATAAGATTCCGGAATTGTCCCCATTTGTATCTCTGGGAGGGGACTGCCAAAGGGGAGGTGACCATGAGAGAAAGATTGAATAATCAACCAAAGAATAACGTTCTATGGGTAGGGGCGTTGAATGCGAGAAGCTTTAATGTGGTAGGGGAGCTAGAAAATTTTAAAAGGGACATAAAAAGGCTCAATCTAGATATAGTAGGGGTCAGTGAAGTGAAATGGAAAAAAGACAAGGGTTTCTGTTCAGGTGAGTATAGGGTAATATCGACAGCAGCAGAAAATGGTGTAACAGGAGTAGGATTCGTTATGAATAGGAACATAAGGCAGAGAGAGTGTTACAGTGAACAGTGCAGCGATAGGGTTACTCTTATCAGAATCAACAGCAGAAAGTGTATGAGAATATTGAAAGGATAATACAATACGCAAAGTGAGATAAAAATCTAATACTCATGGGGGACTGGAATGCAGTTGTAGGGGAACGAGTAGAATGAACGGTTACAGGAGAATATGGGTTTGGGACAAGGAATGGGAGAGGAGAAAGACTTATTGAGTTCTGTAACAAGTTTCAGTTAGTAATAGCAAATACTCTGTTCAGGAATCACAAAAGGGGGAGGTGTGCTTAGAAAAGGCCAGGTAATACGAGAAGATTTCAGTTAGAGTACGTCATGGCCAGACAGAGATTCCGAAATCGGATTCTGGATTGTAAGGTGTACCCAGGAGCAGATGCCAGGGTTTTCCCTGACAAATTTTGAGATCTCAAGGGTAAGTAAAGACATAAGTTGAGAAAAAATGTAAGGACTTCTGTATTTCTAAACGTGTTAGCAAAAATCATAAGTTCTAATATCAACATCTTGTGCGAGGAGCTGCTTTTAGATGGAGAAAGCAAGCCAAATGGTATATATGTTTCATTAAGACCACTGATGTTATTCAATTTCAATAAAGCGAAACACATTTGATGGCGAAAATATACATTTTGTTGGAGCTGCAAGACATTTTTAAAATCTTCACTGGTTTCAGAAATAACCTCAGAAAAAAGTAGGCCTCTTCAAAGAAATGTGTAACTTGGGAAGAGTTGTGTAAATAAACACTGTAGGTGACCACCAATAAAATTTTGGTTCTACTATGTCCGTTACTGTCTGTTATTACCCACTGTGCTATGTCTATTGTTCTGCAGGTATTGTGTGATTCTTCTTTCAAGAAATATGTGAGTACTTAGTGTACAAACAGCCAGCAACTGGCGCAGTTTTCTTCTTCTTGTCGTCCATGCTTTCTAATACATAAACTACTTTCGAAGAGCCAAAATGTACAAGAATAAATAAAATGTCTATAAAACGCCACACTATGCAATGTACTTGTGATGAGACAGTCGCAATTCCAGCAATCCATTGCCCACAGTCTCTGGCCTGCTGAGGAGCACCACAGTCCTGAGTTTATGGATAAACCACGAAAATTTGTCGCATTATGCCACAACAGACAGTCTCAGCCTGCAAGCAGATCGGTGAGACTCGATCCGACAGGCAGGGCCTGCACATTAGTGGGAAACTATGGGCTTCATATCGGCAGACCAATCTGTTAGACACACCCTCAGAAATGGCCTGTGGTTTTGGCCCCTCATGGAAGTACACTCATGTGGCCAGCTATTCACGTGTCACAGACACCATGTTGATGAAATGAGACCACGGTGATCACCCACGCAACAGATAACTTGCGCAAATACTATGAGAAACAATACTAATGAGGATAGGTAGCAACTCACCATAAAGATGATCACTGAGCCACAGACAGGCACATAGAAAAGACAATCACACTCTCACAACTAAATTATTGGTCATAGCCTTTGTCAGAAAGAGAGAGCGCACATACATTCACACAATCACTCACACAACACATGCAGGTATGGCCATTGTCTCCGGCTGCTTCGTCAACAAGCTCTGAGAATCACATCTAAACAAATCACTCCTCACACTGCCCTGCCTCCCAATGGCAACTGCTAGGCTAGAAGCAAGCAGTGGTGGCAGCACTGGCTGCAAGCAGAGGGGAAGGGTGGGGTGGGGTGGGGTGGGGTGGGAAGTGGAGAAGCAGTAAGAATGAGAGAGTCGGGTAGCAGCACACATACTCAGCTGCGCGCAGCCAGCGACAAAGCACGACATCTCAGTAAACAATTTCATGCTACTGAGACAAAAACGAGATTTTTCCAGTGTTTTTTTCCAAATTTTCCTGATATTTCCCTGATATGTTTGAAATTCCCTGATTTCCAGAACTCTTGACAATCCTGGAAATCAAGTGCGTTATGTTCAGTTGCATGTTCTGACACATGATGGTCCACTTCGCTCTTGGCCACAGTTTGGTGGTAGCCGTTCATCCTGGTGGACTTCCTACTCCAATCCTGTCACAGGTTTATCCCACCCCATCAGGGGCCAAGCCACCTGTGAAAGCAGCTATGTGTCACTAGCTCTGCTGCAATCACTGCACAGCTTTTTGTATTGGTATGACTACCAACCAGATGGCTACCAGGATGAACAGCCACCACCAACAGTGGCCAAGAGCAAAGTGGACCACCCAGTGGCACAACGTGCAGCTGAACATAACACATTTGATTTCAATGGCTGCTTCACTACACAAGCCATCTGGATCCTTCCCTACACCATCAGCTTTTCTGAAATGTGCAAATGGGAGTTATCGTTACAACACATTCTCTCCTCCCAGAACTATGCTGGCCTCAACCTATGGTAATATACCATCCCCACACCCTCCACCCAACACCTTCGACCCCCTGTGTCATATCATCTCCTCCCCATTCTCAGCTCCCACCCTGTTTATTTGCAGCCCTTTGCCAATGCATCTACCTGTCTTTATGCATTACTCTCCTCTTTTCCTTACTTCCCTGCTCCACAACTTCCCGACACTGCGCCTGTTGACAGTCTAGTCGCTGCACACTTCACCGGACAGTGTTCATCTCTCCCCACCCGTACACTACTATCCCTTTCCCTCACCACCCCCTCGAGATTGGTGGTTGCATCTGACGTGATAGTTGCATTCTGGCCCGAGATGTTGGTGTTGGTGGTTGTGTGTGCATGAGGTGAGCTTACTTGTGTGTGTGAATCGTGTCTCTCTTACTGATGAAGGGTGTGGCCTGTAGCTGCACGTAGGTGTCTTAAAGTGTCTGGACATGTCTTATTTATGGTAAGTAGCAATCTGTCTTTTCCTACATTGATGATATTCCTACCTTGGGTTTCCATAGTTTGACTTTTCATAATGTCACATTCCATCCTGAATTTTCCTCTGTTCAATTACAATTTTTTTCATTGTGAACCCTGGTCTTTTTAATGAGCCCAGTTCAAAAAGTGGTATGGAACATATGGCAGACTTTTACAAAATCAGACCAAAAATACTACATTTCTGACCTTTTAAAAATATTCGGATTGGTACTCAATTTATTCAGTATTTGAAAGAGGTACATAAATCAAACTTTATATTTTGAAACCTTGCAATGTTACGTTTCTACAAGTGATGTTCCACATTCGTCATACTGTAAGCCTGCGAGACATAAAAAGCCAAACTTCGTATTTTTTTGGGAGATTTTGCCTAAAAGTTTCTGGCTGAATATGGATCATACAATTCTTTTCATTCTTGTTCTTGAGAGAACGCATAAAGTTGTAAAACATGGCTATATTTCATTTCTTCGAACAAAATATTGTCCAAGATATAACAGCTCAAATGTGCCAAAAATTAAAGCTTGCTCTGCAGAAACTCTCACATGAAGTCAAACAAGTGACTACATCTCTGTCAGTATTGCTTCCGAGAATGTTAAACTACACCAATGTTCATTTTGGACACGTGCAAATTTTCACATAAAATTTCATTGATATCAGTGATGGTTGAGGGGGACAATGTTCCGAAATTAGGCTATTGGTTGTGGAATGACTCCCCAGAAAAAGATGATGATGATGATGATGATGATGATGATAATTAGAAATGGTGACATCAGAGATGAATGGTTTAGATAGTAAGCTACACAGGAAATAAAGATAAAAAGTAATGTAAACAATTTCTTTTTGTAGATTTTAAACGAGGTTTTTTGCAAATGATAGCATACAGTGAGACAGATATGCTGGCTGATAAATACTCAACTCTCTTGTTCACAGAGCTATGCAAGTACCTTATCTGCAGCACAGAGTTCGGAGGCTCAGGACGCATTCAGATATCCACAGCACTGCAGGAAAACCCAAGCAGCTTGTGTATACAACTCTACAGCAGTGACAGGGTTAGTAAGTCATGGCTGAAAAATATTAAAGGGAATTACAGAAGAATGGAAAAACTGGTAGATGGTGACCTCAGGGGAGATAGTATGGGCTCAGAAAATGCTGATATGAGGCATTATTGATCCTACAACTTAGAAGAAGGGTTATGGAAATGCAAATCTATATTTCTCAAGATTTGGATTTACAGAAAGCTTTTCACGGTGTTCACTGAAACACTCTCTGTAAAGTTCTGAAGGTATCAAGGATAAAATACAGGGGATGAAAGGTTATATACAACTTCTACAGAAATCAGGCAATAGTTAGAAGAGTCGACGGACATGAAAGGGAAGTGCTAATTGAGGAGGGATTGAGATAGGGGTATAGCCTTTCCCCAGTGTTATTCAATCTGCACAATGAGCAAGCAGTAAAGGAAACCCAGAAAAAGTTCGGAAAGGAGAGAAGAAATAAAAACTTTGAGGTTCGCTGATGGCATTGTAATTGTGTCAGAGACAGCAAAGAAGTTGGAAGATTAGTTGAATAGAATGGACGAAGTTTTGAAATGAGATTGTGATAGGAACACCAGCAGAAGTAAAGCAAGGGAAATAGAATTCAGTCAAAATAAATGAGGTGATATGGAAAGAATTATATTACGAGATGAAACAGCAAAATTAATACATTAGTTCTGCTACTTAGGTAGTAAAATCACTGACTGAAGTAGAGAGGATCAAAATGCAGACCGGCAACAGAAATAAGCATTTCTGAAAAAGAGAAACTTGTTGACAGCAAATATAAACTCAAGTGTTAGGAATTGTTTCTGAAGAGTAGTAGCTTTGCACAGATATGGAACACAGATGATAAGCAGATAAGAAGCGAACGAAAGTTTTTGAAATGTGGTTCTGCAGAAGAATTTTCAAGATTGGATGGGTAGACTGAATAACTAATTAAGAGATACTGATTAGAATTTTGGAAATTTACAGCAAAACCAGACTAACAGAAGGAAACATCCTAGGGGAACAAGGAGTTGTCAGTTTTGTATTGAAGGGATGTGGTGGTGGTGGTGGTGGTGGTGGTGGTGGTGGTGGCGGGGTGAAGGACTGTTGGGAGGGTTGTGGTAGTTATGCAGAGGTGAAAAGTCTTGCACAGAATAGACCAGCATCAAACCTATCCTGGGACAGCAGACAATAGCAACAACAGGTCATCACTGCACCTAAACAATGGACACCATGGCATTCCCAACTAGCATATAAATCATCATTTGTTTGAAATATACGGTCCCTGTGTAAGATTATTCCCTCCAAAATTTTTAGGTTTTTGTGAGGGGTAATTGCTACTAGGATTTCACCAAGTTTGTTGCAGCTTACTGAAGCAAACATGAATTATTTCTACATTTATCAAACAATGGAAAATCCAGGATGGAATATAACAATTTTACGAAAGGAGAGTTGCTACTCACCATAAAGCACAGATGCTAAGTTGCAGATAAGCACAAAAAAAGTACTTGCGAAAATAAGCTTTCGGCCCGCAATTGATTTGTACCTAGTGATAGAAACATATTGGGGCTTATATCCTTCGATGTTGAAGTAATTGAATGCCTTTGATGATAATGGTTCAGTTTAATTTTCTTAACTGTGATTAGTCTGCCATTGTGTCCCACACTCTGGGGGCCCTCTCCATGGGTGCCGGCACCCCACCTAAACAACAACCACTTGGTATGGAAGATTCTGCCTGGCGTCCTCATGTCCCGAACAAGAAACACACACAAATCTAGACATTCTTCAGGAAGAAAGTGTGCAGATACTCATTGTATAATCAGGAGGCTATCCTCATGTGAGTGCATGAAAACCCACATGGACGGGCTACCATACTGATTATTGGATGGCCCTTTCCACATGGCTTGCATACCAAGACTTTTAAAAATAAAGTGGAGGTTAAAGCTGGCTATGGAGACCATTTGCAAATAAACAAAAGAGTGCAGAATTGTAAAAAAGTGAAATTTAATAACTTGAAGTACAGACAAGTTGCCATAGAATAGGATGCCTGATGGAGATTAAGTCAAACCGAAAGAAATAGTCAGTCGCACCCTTGCAAGCACTCATAATCCCTTGGGGGCAGGGGAGGTCGGGATGAGTGGGGGCACAGCCCAAGCTAGACTGGGGAGGAAATTGGCTTGTCATTTTAAAAATATCATCCTGGCATTCACCTTAAGCGATTTAGGAGAATCATAGTAAACCTAAGTCTAGAAGGCTGAACGGGGATTTGAACCACCATTCTCTAAACCACACAGTGCGGCACAAATAAACACCTTATTTGAACATTATTAGTGTGCACTATTCTAAAGAACACTTCATGGCATTTCATTAGACATTTTTTTTTATATATATGTATAAATTATGTCCTTTTGGTGTCCATCACTGTTGGTGATGTTATTTCCAGCATAAAGACACACAGTCATCATAACCTTGTGAAGAGTGATCTCGTTATGTGGCATGAATGTTGTTTGTCAAGTCCTTAATAGTTTTTGCCCTTTTAGCACACACTTTGGATTTCAGAAATCCCCATAGAAGAGAGTCACAAGTCAATAAATCGAATAACAGGGTGGCCTGTTGACATAGCCAAAACAGGAAGCAAGACGCGCTGGAAACATTGTGCATACATTGTAATGGACATTCTGGCTGAGAGAGTGGGTGTACCATAATGCTGGAACCGGGATGACTGCATACGGATACTGTTATGACTGGAGACCAGATTATATGCATTTGCAGATTGCATATTTGGCTCCTTTCCAGCAGTTACTGCTTTAACTAAAAGCTAGAGACAATGCATATTTTCCCTCTATGTTTACAATATTTCAAAAATTTAGACTGGCAGCCTCTAGCTCAATTTAGCTTTGATGTCTCACAGGCTGACCATGACCTAGAACTGTGTCAAATCGCTAACAGAGATGTCACTGCCTAGTGAAATCATTACAGAAGAGAAGCAGGAACAGGCAGACAAAGTCAATGCTGCTGTACCCGCATCCCCCGGTTAATCTCCGCCTCCGCCCCCCCCCCCCCCCCCCCTCCACAGACATACCATACAAGTCGGCAACAATTAAATTAAACTATGCAAGCCTTTAGTCACACCTCCATTGCATCAGCTTAGCTTTCCATTACTAGTACACAACTGAACGTGTTTATGACATGTAGTGTGTAACGTGTCGTGCACCGTGCTGCCCGAAAAATAAAATGTCATTTCGTGGACAGCTGATCATCATGGAACGTTTATATACGACAGAATTTTTCTGTATTGTTGAGTTTGTGAGAAAAATGTTTTGTGCAAAAAAAAAAAAGTTTCAAAGAGACAAGCATGTCAAGACAAGTCTTCATATCACAGGAATGCATAAGAAAGGACTATGATAATGACTTCTGACAGCAGCAAGTTACAGTAGCATGGATTTGTCCAAAGGTAACCAAAAAGTCAGTTTAACATGGATCTATGTGAATCATTCTCTGCAAGCAATATTCCTCTTCATAAACTTAAAATCAGATGAATCAACACTGCGTAAAAATTACATAGGCAATTTATGTAATTGTTCCGGAAGAAATACGCAATGAACTCAAAGAAAGCATTTCTGGATTTCAGTTGACAAAACTACAGACACTTGTGGCCGTTACATTGCAAATTTAATAGTTGGTGCTTTAAAAGAAGAACGCCTCCTTCCTATTTAGTGGCATGCAAAGAGCTTGAAAAAGTAGATCACTCTACGATAGCCACATTTGTGAATGAGAGCATTAGAAAAATATTTCCAGAATCTTCTGCAGATGAAAGGATGTTTGTGTTTATTTCAAATGCTGATCCCTATACATTCAAAGCAGCAAAATCCCTCTGAGTATTTTATCCCAATTTGATTCATGTGACATGCTTTGCTCATTGAGTACATTGCCTTGCTGAAGAAGTACATTCCATGTTTGTGAATGTAAATGAACTGAGTTCATTCACAAAAAAAATGTTTCTAAAGGCTTAAACTCATATCAAGACTACAAGAAAAACCACAAAATGCGCCTTTAACTCCTAAATCAGTAGTAGCTTATTGGGGTATGTTGTTTTAAAATGAACATTTTGAGGCCATTAGAGCGGTACTAAACGACTTCGATAGTGCAGAGGCTTTGGCAGTTTGCCAGTGCAAGGAAGCGTTTAATGATTCTGGTATTAAAAAAGACGTTGCTGTGATTAGCACTCATTTATCCCATATTCCTGCAAGTATTAAAAAGCTTGAAACTCAAGGTCTGGCGTCGAATGTATCTAACCAATTAATGAACAAAATTATTCTAGTGAACTACTCATTTCCAGAAGTATTCCCAACAAAACTGAAAGAAAAGTTTGGAAACATTTTAAACAAGAACCCAGGCTTTGATCCCTTATGCCAGATTGATAGTTTTATTAATGGGACCGGGGGAACTTTTACCGGAAGTAATAAGTGCCAACATAGCACCCAAATTCAAATACTGCCCAGTTACCTCAGTTGATGTAGAATGGTCATTTTCTGCTTATAAAAATGTTCTGAGTGATCTAACACACAATCTTACTACCGAACATTTGGAACAGTATTGCGTCGTTTATGTTTACAATAGTAGAAAAATGTGAAATAATTTGTAAATGATGCTTTGGTTCAATAGTATTAATTAAAAGTCAATGCTGTTCAAAAAAATTCATGATTGTATGTTGCCTTTTAAATAAAATATTACAGAGTTTTTGAGCATGCCGCTCTGCCTGTGATAAATCTCAAAGTTCGTCCTGTACGTATAGATTGTTTTGTTGCGACTCCCTCGCATCGCATCTGCTTGTTACCAACACAAACCGCAATGAAGGAATAATTCTTTAAATGTGGTATGCATCCCCACTTCGCAAATTTTTAGAAAATAATCTCAGAAAGGCCTCCTTCCTAACCTCAACCAGAAAGTATTCCAAAAATGATATCAGCGTTATATATGTACTGATTTTTCGCATGGCCGGTGCTCTTCCTCATAACTGATATGCAAAGGTTCGACTGGCATAATACATGCAGTAATTATCATGTTTTTATTATTTGATCTTTCATATTTTGACACTTTTCATGCATATTTTAAGGTTTTTATGATGCACATAATCTGGTCTCTAGTTATGACATTTCCTGCATTACAAACTGTTGCAACATAACAGTAAAAATGCAATAAAGACTGACATTTAAACCAGAAAAATGTGACATGTTTCTTTTATATGTGTTAAATTGAAAGCTACTCTGTTGCTATACACTTAAGATTGCAAAGTAAGATGCACAGACATTATATACAGCCAAATCACAACAGCACTGAACAATGGATTCAGCTGTATTAAGAACAAACAGAAAGATGGCAATAATAAAAGAGTGAAATTACATAAAGCATAATTACATCCAGGTAGCCTGGAGTTAATCCTCTAATATGTGATAACCAAATACCTTTGTAGTTTTTTATTTAATTTATTCAATGCTCTCTTCTCACTGTCAATCATCCTGGTAGTTTGTTTTAGTTGGATTTCCAATTTTTCAAGTACTGCTTTAAACATGAGTTCTCCAGATCTGAAAAAATCTGAGAAATGGGAAATATGCATTACATACCAGTGAGGTTCGTACCATGAGTAACACACAATGAACAGTGGCAGAATTCACATACAGAAGAGAAGGAATCGTAGGGACATTGCATTTGTATCAAGAATTTAAAATCCCTCACAACAGAACACAATATGAAATTTACCTCATATCTAATTATGTTTGAAGTATCTTCTGTAGGTCAATAATCTGAAACCTCACACAGTTATTTCTGGAAAGAAAGTTTTTGGACTAGCAACTGATAAAATATGTGAGGTAATTTGTAGCGGTGAGTACACAGACTAATTTGCGGGCACTGTTACCACAAATTGTACCATTCTCTTACGTAAGTGAATCCACAATGTGACACAGGCTTTAGCAACACAAGAAAATGGCACGACATTAATGAAGAGAGGAGAACAAAGACATTCAAAGTACAAACATATATATTTTTAAATTGTTCTTAGTATCAATTTTGTATATCCATATTGAGATCTTGCCAGAGAGCCCCTGCCCCTCCCCCCTTTAAGTGTTGAACACAGGGGATAGGACAGGTATGGGTCACTACTGCTGAACATAATATCGTAGGAAAGAGGGATTTTTTTTGGGGGGGGGGGGGCAAGAGGTAGGTCTTAGCGAGAATAGAGTGGTCTGCCATTGGCGATATGTGGTGATTGTGACAGGGAATCGAAGTAGAATTCTTCTCAGAGGGAAGAACAGTCAGACCAAAGACCCATGTCAGTTGTAGTACATGCAGATGTAGAATCTTCTAGTGATGGCAAGTTGCCCTCCTCTTCCTGGTATTGCAGCTTCCAAGTTATCTTGAGGTGCTGGACAGAGATTGTTGTTGGTTTACCATTAAATAGGGTAGAGAATGTTTGTCTCCCCCCCCCAACAGAGCACCTTGTGGGGGCCTGAATATGATTGTTGAAACTCTGCTCAAATGGTGTCATCAAGGAGCACTACACTGGTACAGTCACTTAATGATTTGTCCAAAACATTAAAAACTCTTTCTTGGAAAATTCATGTTGCCACATAAAACTTTCACAAAGCTCATACATACATGAAAGGCAACCGGTTCATCAACCGAAGATCATACTGTGCTTTAATTGATGTTTTCCAGCCCCCAAGATGCATAAGAATGTAGTATTTACAGTAGAGCACGAGTACCACGACTTTTTAAATAATCTTGATTTGATGATCAGGAACAAGAATAACATAGTTGAAATAGGAGTAGCAAACCTCCACTTACAAGTGCAGAAAATTGTAAAATGACATCGACACCCATAGACGTAGAACAACTAATGCCTAAGAACAAGGACAAAGAAATGAAAACATTTAGACAGAGTGGAAGAAAACAGGTTTGGTGAGCATATGATAGATAGGTTTGAGGCAGGGGTAGGACACAAATCAACAAAACGAGGCAAGTCTACAGAAATACAGTGATGCCTTATTAGGAAGTTATCTCATACATTTAACAACAAAGCAGTTAATATTGTATTCAGGACTGACAACCAACTACAGCTGAGACTGAAGCATCAGACTGGCACAAGTGGGAACTAGATAGGGAAAGCACTTCACAAAATAAATTGTCAGGACTGTGAGATGAAGTATGTGGGTCAAACAGAAAGAACTTAAACTAAGGTTTAAAGAGCATAATGTCTGGATTCAGCACCCCAAGAATTGAACAGCATTCATTAGGAAGCATCACAGACAGCCTCAATGCAAAACACTTCGAAGAAAAAATGTGATTGCTGTCTAATTTTGAGAAAATACAGTGCTTGCACTTTATGAGAGGAGTGAATCAGCATGTTAAATAAAGTGACTGAAGTGTGCAAGGTCCATTTCTGAGGCCATTTTAGTGACCACCTCATTGAGAAGCAGGCACCAACCTAATCTGCTTGGTCGACGTAAGTCTTTAAGGCACAATATTCATTTTTAAGACTGGTAGGGCTTCACATAAAAACATTGAAAGATTTTACTGAAAACAGTAGCATCAGTGACAGATGGGATACATACATTCCAGTACAATATGGGATTTAACTAGATGGAAACTACCCCCTCTGTTATGTTTTATACTCCCAATGAACAACAATTTTTTCCCCGATTTTTCGTTCTACGAGGGGCAGTAAATAAATAATGTAACACTTTTTTCTTGGCCAATTCTGATTGAAAAATGTGGAATTTCTTGTGCAACACTGTGGAATATTCAGCTCCTACAGTTTCATGAAGTTCCAATAGACGGTGGCACTATATGTAGCCTTCAAAATGGATTCTGTGGTGGAGATGCGTTCCTAGCAGAGAGCTGTCACTGAGATCCTTTTGGCGTAAAACCAGAGCATCATAGATATTAACAGGTTTTTCCAGAACGTTTACAGAGACCCGGCAGTGAAAAAATAAAACATGGTGAGGCATCTGACATCAATGCAACAAGGTCATACAAACCTGTCAAATCTCCTATGTGCCGGCCAGCAGCACACAGCAGAAACTCCTGCAAGGACACACTCATTCAAGATGGTCCATGGATCACAATCAAACACCTCTGTTGGTGGTGCTGACACACTTGTCCACCAGTTGGGATATTCAAAGGTGTGTGACCACTGGGTTCCTCACCGCCTAATGGAAGACCATAAGGAGCTTCCACCTTTTTGGCTCAACAAAGGATGCACTCCACAGGGAGCAATACATGGATCGTAGGGAGCTTATTGATGCAGCTAGACATTGGCACTGTCATCAACAATTAGAGTGGTACCATGCAGGTATACACGCCCTCCCAGTAAGGTGGCATAAGGCCGTCATACTGAATGGAAATTATGTTGAAAAAAAGAAATTTGTAGCCAAAAGGATGGGGAATAACATGGTGAACTGGAATCCTAAATAAAACCAACCTGCTTTCAGAAAAAATTGTTGCATTATTTATTGAATACCCCTCATATTTGCAATACAGGTGTATATGTGGCAAGAAAAGTATAGGAATATGTCAAGATGTTATTGAAGTAAAGGTCCATTTAAATTTATTATCTGGTTGATTATAATGGACTTACTGATTTCAATAATGCAATTAAATTTTACTATGAACTTAAGTAAAAGTTATGGATAACTAAAAAATCATGCTATAGTATGTAATTTCTATTTCTAGTTAACAGGAAAAATATGATGTGTTATCATTCATTTGAAAGTAGAAATTTTACTCGTTCTGAGAACATATTTTACATTACCTGGAGCTTACTAACTTATTTCATAGCTGACTTGAAAGTTTGGACCCTCAATTTCTGTTGCATTGTTTTGCCTCAGTGCTTCCTAGATTCTGAACTAATGTTGTAGTTTTGTTACTATATTTTTTTCCATATCTGATAATACCTGTTATTAATTGATTAGGCCTTTAGTTAAGATGTTGCATAATTTATCATAAAATAAAATTATTTTCAAGATGGATGTCATCCTTGTAGTTAAGTTTTTCCCAACACAGAAGCAAAACAGTGTTCCATATACTTTTATAATTTACTTACCTTCAACATTTTTCATAAATCAGAAAACAGTTAAGTAACATAGTCCACTGAAAACAGCACAATCTAAACTAGCCAAATATCAAAACATTATGTATTTTCCAAAATCACATTACGGTCTTGCGCAAGTCTGTAACTGGTCCATCTCACTCTAAAATTGTCAGTCCCGGGTGCAGTATTGAATAACTAACATCTATGTATTTAAGAATTTTGGGTGAGCTAGTAATGATGCAACAAAATCTTAAACATAGCTGCAAATCAGCAACTGTATAAATCTGAAGAGGCTGAAAGAAAAATTCAGCCAACTAGTTGCAAAACAAAGGTTTATTAGCCCTTGATCTAGGTTTCCATACTTCTAAAAATATCTTTGTCAGAAGGAGTGGTTGGTTGGTTGGTTGGTTTTGGGGAAAGAGACCAAACAGCGAGGTCATCGGTCTCATCGGATTAGGGAAGGACAGGGAAGGAAGTCGGCCGTGCCCTTTCAGAGGAACCATCCCGGCATTTGCCTGGAGCGATTTAGGGAAATCACGGAAAACCTAAATCAGGATGGCCGGACGCGGGATTGAACCGTCGTCCTCCCGAACGCGAGTCCAGTGTGCTAACCACTGCGCCACCTCGCTCGGTCAGAAGGAGTGGGCCTTGTTACATTACATAGTGGTAAATTACGTTAGCTGAAGCCGAGCAGCTCTTGTCATACGTAAAATTGATATAAAAACCAGAAACACCACATGCCATGGCTTAAGACAGCAGCCAGATTACATTCAGCACATGTCAGAATAAATGCACAATTGTATTCGCCCACTGCTAATGACTCTTGCCAAACTAATATTATAACAGGAGTCAAACAATACTTGCATAATTTAATTATACACCATGCCAGAGACAGAGGCTGTTGTCTCTGGCATGGTGTGTACTTAATTTATGCAAATACTTCATCCATTTGATGCTTTTTATGATTTTATGTTGGCAAGAGCCTTGACCAGTGGCCAAACAGATTTCTGCATTTGTTCTGATGTACGTCGAATGTAATCTGGCTGTTGTCTTAAGCCATGGCATGTGATCTCATTTGGTCTATGCACGCAGTGCAAACATTCCAATGATTTATTCATAGCATTTCGAATGATTTTCCTTCTGTGTACTCCTGTTTGGATGATATTCTTGTTGCTTCCGCATCAGAACAACAACATATAACATATCTGCAACAGATGGATAATCATCATCTTGCAATTAATGTGGGAAAATGTGTTTTTGGAGATATATATATATCATTCTTTAGTTAAGGTGTGTCATTTCAAGAAATTTCACCATTGATAGAAAAAGTGAAAATAGTCAAGGACTTCCCACATACTAAAACAGCAGCAGAACTATGTCATTTTATGTATGACAAGAGCCACTCAGCTTCATCTAATGTAATTTACCACTAAGTGGTGTAACAAGGCCCACTCCTTCTGAAGAAGATATTTTTAGAAATATTGAAATCTAGGTCATGGGCTCACAAACCTTTGTTTTGCAATTGTTTGGTTTTTTTTCCTTTCCCAACCTCTAATGACACAACATTTCACGTAAAACGTCTGCAGTTAGTATTCAAATGTGCAACCAATGTCGGTTGATATGGGAAAGTTTGCCGTAGGCTAGTCCACTAGAGACGGTGTTAATGAGTGCAAACTTACTTCCACTGTACAATCTTAATTAACTGTGGTGTTTCTTGCTAAGTCTAAAAATTAGTCTGTTGCTGCGGTGAAATTATTCTGCCACCAATGCAGTGACTAATACTGCAATTGTTATGTCAATTGTCCTTTTGCCATACTAAACATTTGCTCATTTTCTCAGCGAATGTAGGTCTACTGCTATAAAACTGGATAGAAAGAACTGTAACCAAGTGCAGAATGTAATGTTTAATTACCTGCCATCAGAATTTAATTATGAAACCTACACTGGCCATCAACTGCTATTATCTCAAAAGCAATATTGAAAGTGACTACAGTAATCTGGGATATTATGTACTGTGTGGGCCATATTATTACTATCCTTCTGCCACCTGCTGTTTTCAGCCTGTTACAGTGATCGAGAGGAGAGACGCCAGCAACAAGAGGAAAATTCAGGTGAAGGGAATTAGTTAAAAGTACTATCTTTGGCACATGAAGGCGATTACCTTTAGTGTATAAGTGAATTTTCTTAAGTGTTATGAGGCAACACGAGATGTTCAAGGAAGCATGTTGCATTTTTGACAAGCAATGTTTGATGCTGGATTTTTACTTTTGATGATGCCTAATCATAAAGTAACTTTAGACTATGTAATAAATAATACCAGAGGACAATATAGACAGATTCACTTGACTGTCAATATATGGAGTATAGTGGAGTGACGATTTGTTTCCTTGTTTTACAGCCTTGTTAATGGGATAATGTAGTCCCAAAATGTGCTGTTGAACATTTGTCACATTTCAAAAAATGGGCGTATTCACAAGTACTGGCCTTTATTTCTGTGGTGTCACCGCCAGACACCACACTTGCTAGGTGGTAGTTTTAAATCGGCCGCGGTCCATTAGTACATGTCGGACCCGCGTGTCGCCACTGTGTGATCGCAGACCGAGCGCCACCACAAGGCAGGTCTCGAGATACGGACTAGCACTCATCCCAGTTGTACGGACGACTTTGCTAGCGAATACACTGACGAAGCCTCGCTCATTTGCCGAGCAGATAGTTAGAATAGCCTTCAGCTAAGTCAATGGCTACAACCTAGCAAGGCGCCATTAGTAACATTGCATGTATCTAAAGAGTCTCACTTGTATCGCCACCATCTCCAGATGTACCAAAAGGATGGATTAAAGTTAAGTATTCCAGAAGCTACGTACTTTTCTTTATAGCATTCATTACGTATCCTGTTTCAGACCTCACGCCTTCCTGCTTTAGCTTAGCGCGTGCCTTTCGGCTTCCTCTCATTGTGTCTAGGCTGTCTTGTCTAGACACAACAATTTCTGTGACCCCTGTACTGTTGACACTTCGTGTATGTCACTCTTTCACACTATGCTCAATGACTTAACAGCTTCTCATTACATCCTTAAAGAAATAGTTTAAGAGCGATTGACTGACTGGAGGAATTGGGAGTAATCATCTGAGTAAATCTCAATTTGTTGACTGATGCACAAGATCAATGTAGCATAATGCTTTTCACTCAGCCATCAGAAAGACTTCTTTATGGCAGTGATGTCATCTGCATAATGATTAAACAGACTTTGAATCAGCGAGTATTGTGACAGCCAAGAGAGCGTGTTTTGAAAGCTGCAAGGCCATGCTGGGCCGACTGAGCTCTGTGGCAGTGACAATAGGTGGCAGCACCTTTGTGGTGTGATGACCTCAATGTGTTAGAAATCTTGAGTTCACGTGAGCTAGCTGGAGGCTCTGAACACACGGTGGGAAAACTAGGCAATTTGAATGGAACTACGAGGGTAGCTACCATGGCTGAACTGAGTGAATGAAGTAAATATTAAAAAATGTAAACTCTAAACAAAAACTAAATGAAACAGACTGCATGAGTAAAGAAGTGTCCTCAAGTTATCTAATGTTAAATGTTTTAGACACAAAAGATTTTTAAAAGTTAATAAGCCAGTAACACCTTGATCAATTCATTCATAGTGTCAATGGACAGATTCAGTGAGTACTGCCAAATTGTTATGGTTTTGTGAATACTTAGTATTTTAAGTAACAATTCAGTATATATATTCCACATATGAAAAACTGATTTTTTCATAAATATAACATGAAATAGTGAAAGTAGTGGTATCAATAGTAAATATATGTAATTAGGAATGTACGACTGTAATTAATTTGCTTGTCTTATATGCATTGATGACGTAATACAAAATAGCATCCGTGTCCACTAATACACTATTTGTGACCAAACCATTAAAGTCACAGAAAATTATGAGAAGCATTGGAAAGCTGATGAAATTTGTGTCTAGATCCATGCATAATATGTATATAAAAAATTAAACTTATATATGCTTTTGGAAGCCTGAAGCATGCAATATTTGGCTCACGTCAGAGCGAGGATGTAGGTTTTGAAATTTTTGCTAATTGACAGCGACATATGTTTTTGTCTGAAGTTTTATATCTTGTTTCAATTAAGGCCAAATGAAATACTGTCTGACCAGGTCTACCATAACTTTGATGCCACAGTGTGCCAAGACATGTAGTCATGGAAGACTTCTTGTTGTTAGGACAGAGGAACATATGGCCTGAGTCTAGGTGTAGAATTATCATGAGGTAGTTGTGATTCATCTGGCAACATTACTGTTACAAACATTAAGGAACAGAAGTCCGAATTTTTCACTTCGGTCAGTTCCTGGGTTTCTGCTTTGCATCTATGCAATATCTTCATGCAAAATTCTGGCTGGTAACAATTTCCACCACTCTGAAACACATATCAGCAGCAATGTTCTGTCCTCCAGAAGGTATTGAATATCTGTGGTGAACAGACTGAGAAATTCCAGATGGCACAGTTGATGGGGCATTACCTTTTCTGGGTGCTGTTTAAAGGCACATGTTAATGACTTGTGGTCTGAGAATATTTAAATTTTCTGCCTTCCAAAACATAATGGTAGCGTTTGAATGCCGAATATGTTGCCAACAACTCACGGACATAGGTAATACAGTTATGTTTTGTGTCAATGAGAGACCTGCAGGAAAACTGACATGGTTCAGGTGTTCTTTCTTGCGACTAGTGTAAAGAAGCACCTGTAGAATAATCCAAAGCATCAACAATCAATACTATGGGAAGATCTGTTGAGGGATGTGTAAGCCGCATTGCATTAGCTTGTTCTTTAAACTTCTTGAATTATTATCTGCTTCATCATTCCGTGTAACAGGGTGATTATCCTTCCTCTTGGTCTTTTTGCTCAAGTTAAATAAATGTGATTGGATTCCTGCAATATATGTGACAGCATATGTCTGTAGAAATTCACCATTCCTAAAAAATGACATAGTTCTGCTGCTGTTTTAGTATGTGGGAAGTCCTTGACTATTTTCACTTTTTCTATCAATGGTGAAATTCCTTGAAGTGACACACCGTAACTCCAGAATGATATATATCTCTCTCTCTCTCTCTCTCTCTCTCTCTCTCTCTCTCTCTCTCTCTCTCTCTCTCCCTTCAAAAACACATTTTCCCACATTAATGATTATCCACCTGTTGCAGATATGTTATATGTTGTTGTTCTGATGCTGAAGCAACAAGAATATCATCCAAATAGGAGTACACAAAAGGAAAATCATTCGAAATGCTATGAATAAATCATTGGAATGTTTACACTGCGTGCATCGACCAAATGGCATCTTCAAACATTTGAAAAATCCAAACACTGTGAAACAGCTGTTTTAGGCATATCTTGTGTCAGAACAGGAATGAATGGTAATCTCAGATAAAGTAAATATTAGAGAATATCTTTCTGTCGAAGAGTTGAAAGCTGAAATCTTTTAACTGCGGAACTGGATAGAGGTCTGGCACTGTGACAGCATTTAAAGCTCTATAGTCTTCACAGGGAAGCCAAGCTCAATCTTTCTTTGGAACAAAATGCAGAGAACTAGACCAACGCCTTTTAACAGGACAACGTATGCCAAAGTTGATCATCTCTTGAAATTAAAATTTTGTTTCCGCGAATTTTTCTGGTGACGAGCATCTGGCACATGCATGCATTGGAAGTCTCACTGTAACTGTGTGCTGCATATTAATTTCAGGAAAATCATAATTAGGTTTCTCTGTAAGAATGCTATATCTTTTTAGCAAGTGTCTATATTTATTCTGTGGGCCAATAACGAAAACTAAATTGTCAATAGATACATCTACAGAGTCTGTACTAGTGGCTGAAGTTTCTCGATCGAGTAACTTTGAGTTAACGTCAAACAACAGACCATAATGTCTCAAGAAATTGGCACCAATAAGTGGGTGGCGAACACCTATAAAAACAAATGGCCTTGGACTGCTTCATCGAAGGCCTCAAAGCCTATTTCTAAGTTCAGTGGTTGTTCATGATACACTTGTATTATGGAACCATTTGCAACGTATAGTTGCTGTTTCTGAAAGTTTCTTTGGCCTGATACTGTTGGTGGCAGCACAGAAAGATCTACTTCAGAATAGACAAAAAAAATCAAAGATGTGTGCCATAATTTATTGTGAATAGGAAGCCAGCTGATACAGCCTCCTCATCCTGTACTGTGCCAAGTGAATTGTGTAATGGTTTTCAGTTTGAACACTAGTGGCATCTTCAGAAATAAATGAGTAATGTGATGTTCTTTTCTTCACATCCTGTTTTAATTTATGATGATACCAGCACATAGAATTTTCTGTGCATGTCACAGTAATTTTGATCTGCTTCTTGACTGTGTCCCTCCCAGTTTTTACTTCCTGAATATGGATCATTAATTAAGAAAGCTGTCTTTTCAGATGGGTAAGTCTGTCATAGTGAGATGCAGAGGAAACAGTTTCTATACTATACACAAATTGACAGGGTGTCGTAATCTCTATGATTCTGCCGCCTATAAAAGCCACTGCTTCAAGATTTACATCTTGAGAAGCTGCTAGTGTACAATGTGCATTGGTTGGTAGTAGTTGTTGAAATACAGTTCTTAAAAAATCACTGGTTAGCAATTCTTTAACATCGCATGCCTGATTCTTCAAATTCTGTGGTGAGACATGTCTTTAATGTGGTAAGGCATGTCTGTATACAGGGAAGCTGATAATGGCTTGGGCAGGTAATCTGAAATTAGCTCAGCAACTTAGTTATCCAGCAATTCCAAAACATAATGATACTTTGTCATCTCATTGCTAATATTTGCGGTAATAAATTGGGATTCCACTTGCAAAAGACCATATGTTTACATTGCTACACATGCTATATCATTATCAATGTTGTCTGATGCTGCATTTGCCATAAAAAATAAGATAGCAAAATTAAATTGCTGCAGTAAAATTCTTGTGTACTCACTATCATGTCGGGCTAACCAGTGTGGGTTCTACATTGATTGATTGATTGATTGATTGAGAGACTATGGGGTCAAATGGCGAGGTCATCAGTCCCACCATTCCGAAGTGGATTACATAAGAAAGAGGGCCTGCTAAAAGTGGACGGATTCAGTCAGAGGAGTCAAATTGTAAAAGAATGAAATTTAAACATACACAGTAAAAACATAAAAGAAGAGATCAAATATAAAAACTGGGGGGGAAAAAAAGGGGGTGGTCATGGGGTCACAGACCGTAAAGACTGCAAAAGGAGACCCAACCACAACCAACCCGCCCTTGCTCCAAGACTAAAGGAGAACCTTATACCTGGAAATAAACACCACTTTCACGGAGGAAACCATCTGTGGATCATCTGCTAATATTAAATTTAAGGAAGCAGGAAGACTATACTTAGCACAAAGGGGCGAAAGAAGAGGACATGCCACCAAAACATGAGATATTGCCAGTCTGGCGCCACAGCTACATTGTAGGGGTGGGTCGTTGCATAGGAGGAAACAATGGGTGAGCCGGGTATGGCCAATGCATTAACGGCATAAAACAGTGGACTCCCGAGAGGGGCAGAAAGGAGTGACCCAAACTGCAGTAGACTTCTGATTGTGTGGAGTTTATTATTATGAGCCATAGCACTCCAGATGGCATTCCAATGTTGGGCAAAGAGAGATTTGACATAGATCTGCATATCCGCAGCTGGAATCATGAAAGGAAATGGGGTTAAGTATCTGCTTCTCTAGCCAAACAATCAACCAATTCACTCGCAGGGATTCCCACATGACTTGGGACCCAGAGAAAGATGACTGAACAGGCAGCACACTCAAGGGTAGAGAGGTGGTCATGGACGGCAGAGACCAAGGGGTGACGAGAGTAGCATCAATCGATAGCCTGCAGGCTACTCATGGAGTCGGAACAAATTAAAACACTATGGAGGGAGGCCTGAGAAACAAAAAGGAGGGCCCTGTGAACGGCTAGAAGCTCTGCTGTAAATGCACTACATGATCCTGGCAACAAATGGTACTCATAGGCGGTAGGAGACTTGAAAGCATATCCCACATCTACATCTACGTGATTACTCTGCTATTCACAATAAAATGCCTGGCAGAGGGCTCAATGAACCACCTTCAAGCTGTCTCTCTACCGTTCCACTCTCGAACGGCACGCGGGAAAAACGAGCACTTAAATTTTTCCGTGCGAGCCCTGATTTCTCTTATTTTATCGTGATAATTATTTCTCCCTATGTAGGTGGGTGGCAACAGAATGTTAGAACGATCAGTGTAAAAGATGGTGGCACCCTGGAACACAAACTAATTAAGAAAACTGTTGCCTTCAACAGTTTTTAGAGACCTTCATAAGTGGTCAGTGAAAGCAGTAACACACCAGCATCTGAAGAAATTGCAACAATACATTCCAGAAGTGAAAGGGTGTGTACAGGCCGAAGAACTATGTTTAGTGCTTCACTGTGATTTGGCTGAGAATTGTTCCGTAATCCTCCCACAAGAAATACAAGGGTATTATTTGAGTAATGACCAGGTTTCAATTTTTACAGGAGTGACATTTTCAAAACAAAACCAAAAGTGTTGCAGTTATAAGTGATGACACAGAACATTACTCAGCACATGCTTTGCTAGCAAAGTGGAAAATTCTTCAACAGCAAACAGGGACAGAGAAGATCATCATTTCTAATGGCGCTTCTAGTCATTTTAAAAATTGGTGCCAGCTGTTTGAACTGAGTAAGTCGCTTGTGCCAACTAACTGGGTATACAGTGCTACTGGTCTCAGGAAGGGACCTTGTGATGGTGTGGGAGGCCTGCTGAAGCACCATGCTACAAAACAATCTTTCCAGACCAAATACAGATGTCATTCAGAATGCTGAGGATTTTACGAGAGTTGTGAAATCTTACACATCCACAGCCCTCATCCTATTGTCCAAAGAGGAAATCGAAGAATTCCGTGAGCAGAAAAAAGAAGAATGGTCGAAACAAACTACTCCTGTGAAAGGATTCCGGAAGACACATTTTTGGATTCAAAGTGATGGGCAAACTCATATTGCACGCACTTTAAAGAGCAAGAAAGAAGAAATTTCGTTCGTTCGGCCAACACCTCAGAAACAGCACGATAATATTAAGATTCACAACCTGAGATGAGGGATGTTTGTGGCATGTGTGTATGCCTGACTGGTGGATTTCAGAGATTAAAGACACCAGTTATGAGTTAAACGAAGTTGTAGTGAACTTTATGCTACCACATGGACCAGCTGCTGGATATAGGTTTCCAGCTGCAGGACAGAAACAACACCATCAGTGCTCACTTCCTGTTCACAATGTTCCAGTTCCTGCTGATTCAACAGGACGGCATCACTCTATATCAAAGGAAGATACTGAAGCAGTGGAACACGTTTTTTGTTCATTGATTGTCTAATTTCAGTACAAAACAGAGTGCACAGAAATCGTATAAATGGAAACCTTTAAGTCTTTGGACCTTTCACAAACATTTTGGAACCATTTAAAATGCTTGAAAAAGATCTCTTAGTCATCTTTCAAAACTAAAATTATGTTAAATAAGACTAGGTTTTGATTTTTATGAGCCTGGTATGTGATAATGTGGTAATAAAACAGGTTTTATGTATGACAAAAATTTGTCATTTATACAACCTGATCAACCTAAAAGTGGAAGCTCTCCTTTTCAGGGAATGTAGAATGATATGGTACTAATCAACAGAAAAAAAATCAAAATTATATGGATTGGCATTTAAAAAAAATCCATAAATTATAAAAAGTTCACAACACTATATTAAAAACTTTGACAGGCAAGTCCAAATGAAGGATTTCTTTGTAATCATAAAGCAATTATCTTTCAAATAAAAACAAACCAACAAAATATCTAGAACTCTTACAGAGATACAGCATTTTAAAAATTTTTCCAAAATTTGCATCTTCAAAATGGTATGCGTAGTGTCCTCTCCAGAGTGCTGTTTCTCGGAGCAGAAATTTTTTTGGAGGAAACAAAAAAATGTGTGTTCCTTACTTAGTCCTTCATTTTAACATATGCTAAAGTCAATAACATCTGAGACTATGAAGTAAGATTTTTTCCTAGCCTGTCTGAATTGATATGGACTATGGCATCTACATGTTCTTTGTTGTCAGCTCATGAGTGAGCAGCTCTCTTTGTGGGGGAAGTTGCCTTTCTCGGAAGAACCCTGCAACTGCCCTACATGCACATCAAAAATAACCTTATTCCATTTCTTGCCTAGTAGTGTAGTGCAGTGTATGGTGACTTACACTGATTCTACTCATGTGAGTTTAGTTAACAGTGCAATCAGTTTAGTTTGTATATATATTTAGTTACTGGGAAGTGATAGACAAGCCTATTAGATCACAAGAAAATGTGCATGATATGAAGAAAAGGTATTTCCAAAGTAATCAGAGTTCAGTCATCTGTAACGTACGTGCTGCTTGTACTAGAGAATTAACACAGAAAGAAGTATTGGCTAAAATCTTTAGTTCCAATCCAAGGGCTGCAATTTATACAAAATGCAGTTGTGCCACAATAGGGTGCATCAGAAAAGAAGGCAAAAATAAATCATAGGCTTACTGGAATCACCATGAAAGAACACTAAGAATTTTGGGTGAAAACCAATTGTTATGGGCAGGTTTACAAAATTGAAATTTCAACACCACCAGAGGACTTTTACAGGGGCGGGGGGAGACAAGAAGCTTCGCCAACACTGCACTAACTACTTACTGCAATAAAACAAAAAACCCAGTTTCAAGCCACTGCATGAAATAGGATTTATCTGGAATAGATCTGTAGCAAAAGGAGTCTGGTTGAGATTATTGATGTAATTGATTGGAGATGCAAATACTTTATGTAAGTAAGGAAATTAAGAGAGCAAGGTAGGACGTTCTTTTACACTGAGGAAACTTGTAGAAAATGTTGGCAGGTCCTGGCGATATGTACGTACAATCTGTCTTGCTTACTTTCCTATCTTCCACTTCTAGGCTCTCAGGTTTTCCAATCTCTGCCAGTGTAGTCTTTCCTTCTCATCCCACCCAGTAAGAACTTTTATAAACTCCCCATTTTGTAAATCTCACTAGTCCTTTTCTTTCACCCCTCTTCCTTCCCCATCAACTTTGCTGTCAGGAGGAGACAGTGGCCCTGAGAGCTTGCACATTTTTTTAACCTTTATGTGTGGTTACTAGTGCTGTCACTTGGTGAGTAGACTTCATCTATCCAATTACATTATACTTCCAAAAAATGATTATTTTCATTGATATAACATGTCCTATGCTACACTGCTACACATATAATAAGAAGTTCCAGAAAATGGTTGTAAGTGTCACTTGATGTGACTTCAGCCAATCGAGAAATGCAGATGGCAGCATGCAAAGGTGAAGAGTATGATCATACTTTCCCCATACGAAGATTCACTGGGAAAGAGCGCCTGACAAATGGGAGGCAGAGGCAGTAGGCGTACAGGATAGGAATGTGGCACTGGTGAAGTGGTCACATGCAGTGGGATTTGTGTTCAATGCACAATGGCATAAAGGAGAGGATTCTAAGTAGGAGATAGAACAGAGGAAGAGGGAGACTGCGAGAGGTGGGTCTGAGTACAGAGTGAAAAGTTAGGATCATATGATAGAGGTAGAGATGAGTGTCTGCCTTTGACAGAAGTGGAGTAGGATGTGATGTGTGGGTACACGGGACAAGTCTATCACTAGGTCATCCATAGAATGTGTGTCACTGTATGGCCACTTTGGGCAAAGTGAGGAGGATTGTGGATACTGACAGTCCACATTTCAAAGAGTGATGATAAACAGTCAGAGCCCAGATAAGTTATTTCACTTTGGGATGAAACGAGATGATAAGGTAGGAAAAAGGGGGAATGTTGATGTCTAGGTAGTTGTGCTAACAGTGACACATAGTGATTCAGGTGGTAATGGGATGGGGATGGTTGAGAGACAGTGAAAGAAATGGTCTGTGTCTTTGAAATGTCTGAGTCCATCCTTACACCCCACATTTCCTCCTCCTTGCCACATGGGTGACACACCTGTGGAAGACTCAGGTCCAAGTTATGTCCAATACAACCATCCAAAACATCCTACGCTAGTCCCATCACAGGCACAGCCTTTCTTACTAGTGGTAGGCCAACTCTGAAAGCAGTCTTATCATATAACAGTTGCTGTTACTACTGCACAGCATTGTATGTGAACATGATCACCAACTGCCCACTCAAGTGAACAATCAGTACCAAACTTTGACTAAAAGCAGAGTGACCATCCACTGCCGGAACATGCTGCTGGGTATAATCTTCTGAATTGTAATGGCTGTTTAACAACTAACGTCACCTACTGCCCCCCTCCCCCCATACACTATTATATTTGAATTAAATAAACTGATATTATATCCTTTGATCTCGTAATCATCCTGGTCTCTCTCTGCTAGTTCCTACCCATCACCACTCTGGCCCCAAGAAACCTAACTCTCAGTAGTCTCCCTCTTGCTAGGTTTTATTTCATTCTCCCAATTCACTCTGCCACATCCTTGTGCGATGCATACAACTCCCACTACTTCTAGCCACTGCAATCTTCCCTCTAGAGCCCACCTCCTTTCTTCCTCCACACAATACAGACCCTCACCAGGAGATATGCAGTGCCGGCACAAGGTCATCAGGAGTTACAATGTTACCGTGCTGTTGTATGTGTATTCAATTCATCTACTCCTACACCTACATCATACGCCGCAAGTCATCTCATGGTGTGTGGCAGAGGGTACTTTTGGTACCACTATCTGATCCCTCCAACCCCGTTCCACTCACGAATAGTGTGTGGGAAGAATGAGTGTCGGTAAGCCTCTGTATTGGCTCTAATCTCTCGAATTTTCTCCTCGTGGTCAATATGCAAGATGTATGTGGGGGGAAGTAATATGTTGTCTGACTCCTCCTCAAGAGTGCTGTCCCGAAATTTCATAAGTAAATCCCTCCGTGATGCACAATGTCTCTCTTGTAACAGCTGCCAGTGGAGTTTGTTCCGCTTCTCTGTATCGCTCTCTCACCAGTTAAACAATCCCATGATGAAACGCGCTAATCTTCGTTGGATCTTTTCTGTCTCCTCTATCAGTCCTACCTGATAGGAATCCCAGATAGATTGACAATACTCAAGAATCGGACGAACAAGCGCTTTATTTCTTTCGTGGATGGGTTACATTTCCTTAGGATTCTTCCGATGAATCTGAGTTTCGTTTCTGCTTTTCCCACTATCTGTTTTATATGGTCATTCCACTTAAGGTCACTCTGGATAGTTACGCCTACACATTTTACGGCAGACACTGTCTCCTGCTGTTTGTCATCAATAGTGTAGCTGTACAGTAGTGGATTTCTTTTCCTATGTATGCGCCATATGTTGCATTAATTTACACTCAGGGTCAACTGCCAGAGTCTGCACCATTCATCAATTCTCTGCAGGTCATTCTGCAAATTCTTACTATCTTCTGGTGTTGCTACTTTGGTATAAACAACTGCATCATCAGTGACTAGTGTTAAAGAGCATCCAACACTTTCTACTAGATCATTTAAATATATTGTGAACAGCAACGGTCCTACCACATTTCCCTGTGATACTCCGGATACTACCTTTGCATTTGTCAATTTAGTTCCGTAAAGAGTTCTATTTGCAAGAAAGTCTTGAATCCAATGGCAGGTCTGCTCCAATACACCGTAAGCATGTATTTTTTTCATTAAACGGCAATGCAGGATGGTGTCAACTGCCTTACTGAAATCAAGGAACACGCCATCAACCTGAGTGCCATTGTCCACTACGCAGTGGATCTCACGGAAGAACAGAGTGAGCCGAGTTTTGCAGGATCTCTGTTTGTGGAATCCATGTTGATTTTTATAGAGGAGTTGTTCATTTTCCAAGAATGTCATAATTATTGAACACAAAACATGTTCCATAATTCTACAACAGATTGACATCAACAATATAGGTCTATAATTGTGTGGATCTGTCTTAGGGCCTTTCTAAAAACAGGAATGACCTGCACTTTTTTCCAGTTGTCAGGTACTTTTCATTGCTCAAGCGATCTACGATAAATTACTGCTAGATGGGGAGCAAGTTCTTTTGCACAATCTTTATAGACTCTTATAGGTATCTCATCTGGTCCTGAAGCCTTTCCACTACTAGCAGTTATAGCTGCTTTTCAATTCCATTATCAGTTATCTCAATATCTGCCATTTTGACATTCACAAGGTGACAGCGAATTCAGTGTTTCGGCCTTCTCTCTGTTATCTTCCATTTCGGTGCTGGTGTGGTCACTGAGAGAATGAATAGATGACTGACACACTTACTGATATTACATAAGGCCAAAATCTGTTAGGGTTTTTACTCATGTCGGTTAGCAACGTCTTACTTTCCAAATCATTGAATGCTTCTCTCATTGCTCTCCTTACGCTCATTTTCGCTTCGTTCAGCCGTTCTTTGTCAGCTAGGTTTTTACTTCTCTTGAATCTGAGATGAAGTGCTCTTTGTTTACGTAGAGCTTTACTAACACAGCTATTAAACCACGGTGGATCTTTCCCATCCCTTAAAACCTTACTCAAAACATACATGTCAAGGGCATATTGAATGATGTCTTTGACTTTTTTCCATTTGTTCTCCACATATTCGTCGTCACCAAATATTTAATGCTGATTGCTGAAATAGTCTGAAATTTGTATCCTGTCACCCTTTCTGAGGAAATGCCTTTCTAACATTCCTTGTAGGACCCACCATCATAGGTGCTGTCACAGCCTTATGAACACTGATACCTTCCTATACGTTAACTGATTTGATAAGTTCAGGTCTGTCTGATGCCATGAGGTCTAAGATGTTACCCTCACGAGTTGATTCTCTAAGTATCTGCTCAAAGTAATTTTCGGACAAGACATCCAGAACAATGCCACACGATTCCCTGTCTCTGGCACCAGTTTTGATGGCATAACACTCCGAATCTATACCTGGTAAGTTGAAGTCACCTCCTATCACAATGGCGTGATCAGAAAAATTACTAACGATATTCTGCAAGCTCTGTCTGAAGCACTCTACAACTACAGATCCTGATTCAAGTGGTCTATAAATGCATCTGATCACCATTTTTAACCGTTCTATGGCACTCAATTTCACGTAGATTAAGTCACATTCAGAATTCATGATAACCTTGCTAGATTTTATAGAATTTTTTACTGCAATAAACACGCCGCCACCACTGGCGACTAACCTATCCTTACGATAAACATTCCAGTCTGAACTTTGGATTTCATTGTCACTGACGTCTGGCTTCAACCAGCTTTCTGTTCCGAATACTATCTGTGCATTATAACCTTCAATAAGCGATATTAATTCTGGGAGCTTTCCTTGGATGCTCCTGCAGTTTATTAAAATCACATTAATCTTTCCTATTTTTAATCTGGGAGGATCAAGATGCTCTGAGGTCACTGTGGCTGATGTAACAGGCAAATCGTGTTTGCTCCCACGAGAGGGGTCCTCTAACCTAAAGAAGCCCCATGTGCACACCACACATACTCCTTTACCCTAGCAGCCGCTTCCTGCATGTAGTGTACACCTGTCCTATTAAGGGGAACCCTACAGTTCTGCAACCGATAGTGGAGGTTGAGAAATTCTCATCCAATGCAGTTGCAGAGCAGTCTGAGCCTCTGGTTTAGACCTTCCACTCTGCTCCAAACTCAAAGGCCTGCAATCAACCCTTGGTACAATGCTACAAACAGACAGCTTAGCCTGCACCCCACGTGCGTTGCTAGTTGCCTTCACCAAATCAGCCAGCTGCCAACAGGAGCTGAACATGGCCTCAGAACCCAAGCGGCAGGTGTCATTCGTGCCGACCTGCTACTACATGCAGCCAGTTGCACCCAGTGCACTCGGTAGCCACCGACAGGGCCTCCTGCACATCACAGACGAGACCTCCCAGCAAACATACCGAATGCACACTGGAACTGTTTCTTGCCTTGCCTGCTATCTCCCGCAGCGGCTCCATCACCCGCCTAACACTGGAGCTCCCAATGACTAGCATACCACCTCTGTACTTGTCCGGACTGGGCAGTTAAATTGACCGCTGGCCCAACAGGAGAGGCATCCCGTGCTGGCTCAGAGTTATCATCTACACTGGAAAGCACCTCGTACCTGTCGCTAATATGTAGGGAGCCGGGTGCATGGCCTGCTCCCTCTTTCGCCTTCTGCCCAGTGACACATGAACTCACCACTGCCTGCCACCCACTCTGGAGTGAGGATGAACCGGTAAAATGTTGAGTATCAGAAGCCGCAGTGATGTCCAGGCCACCAGGGGATTCCAGTGACACCAAAGGTGTCACAGATCTCGTCACTGGCGCCCCGACGTCACCGCAACTTGAGCATTAGCTAGAAGCTTGTTGATGGTAGCCAACGCAGCTTCCAGCAGTTTACGGACTGCAGCCAACTCTCCTTGTGTCCGCTCCCAACAAGCACAGTCCCTAGCCATATTGTACTGTGTATAAGATAGATACGAGGTCTCGAATGGCGTTACTGAGTTTCAAAATACGCCAAAGGAGAATAAAGTAACACTAAAAGTTGGTGTGCAGATTTCTCGCTTAACTCAGACCACAAGCTATTAAACAGAAATAAGTTTCTCTGCAAGGAAAATTTACACTAGAAAGCCGCCCTATACAATGATATTCACAAGACTTATTCAAAAACAAAAACTACGATTAATTTTCTAACCACTAGTCTATACAGTAAAATACACACGTACAGTTCACTTCTTTGCAGAAGCACATGAACAAAAAACAAAGACTAAATTAATTTACAGTGTACAGGGTGTATACGGGGACAAGGAAAAAAAATTCCCGGATTTCTCCTGGATATCCTGTTTAAGAAATATGCTTTTTCCCAGTTGAAAATACACTTTTTCTGTGCTAAGTGACAGTAGGTTTTCCATAGATTTTCCCTCGGAACTGTAAAACTTATCAATCCTTTGAATGCTTAACGTTTTATACAATCGCGTAGAACTTCCCAGGGAAAAAAAAAAAGAAAAGACAGGCCAGAGAAGTTTTGGAGGGACTTTTAATTTAAAAAAGGAGAGAAGTTTTGGAAAGACCTTTGATTTGTAGCAGCATATACGCTGCATATTTTCGTATTACGAAAGTATAAATTCGCATTGCACCAAACACAGCGCGTTAGTTTCCGGAGCGTTAAAACCGAGGTTGCGATGTCCTTTTGTAAGCGAGTCGTATCTCAAGCCACGAGATCTCGCTAGCCGATGACAGCAGCTATTCAGAGCATAGGACACCTGTTATAGTCAGCCAATAGCAAGATCACTGGTTACATAGAGCGAACACGTAAGAGGAAAAGTTAACGGTTTACATTAATGTACACAGTACCATATATCTACAAGAAAAGCTAAGCGTTCACATAAAATTTTGGTCTCTAAGATTAACACGCTACAACAGAAGATAAGCTTTCACATGTAATATTGATTATTTTTTTTTGCGCGTGTTATACTTTAAGATACATCACACAAATGTGCCAGTAAATTTAAAATTCTGACATAAATGTCTCGGCTCGAAATTCTTGTAAGTGGCTGGTCCTCAAACTGTTCAGTTTCGAACGCTCTGTGATTTAGATATCCATCCCACTTTCTCACACGTAACAAAATTCATGTTGCGTAAAAAGAAATTTTCTTTGAAAGTAACACTTTTCTAACCACAGTTCACAATACTATCCGGATACTGTTAGAAATAAGTTCGATTTTCCAGTTGCCAGAGAGCACCAGGAAACAGGCATTATTGTGCGTGTGCAACTGTAGTGGTGTAGGAAGCCCGCATTTTCGTGTGTATAAAGCACTAACAGAGCTTACATTACACCATAAAAGAAACAGGGCATCAGAGGATACTCCAAAGAGCATCGGAATTTCGTAAACCACACTAAAATGCATAATTCATCTTGAAGTGCAAATTGGCTTTTTCCAGATTCACAATGAAATAGGTCCCATCTGATATTAAGCTTTCGTAAACACGGGTCACGTGGAGGTTAACCTCCTTCCCACAACAACTCAGACAACTCTGTGCAAGCACGAATCTGGCAGCTAGGGCGCGGGAGAAAAATTTTTCTCGTTTGCATCTGGCTGCTTGCTGCTACTACCGATACAGCTAACAGCCAAACTTCAAGTAGCGGGAGGAGGTACTGCTTATACCCAAGTCAAATGCGCATCCACAACAGACCGCTGGCAATTGGTCAAACGAACCTAATGTCAACAGTTGTGACGTCATGCTCATAGCAAGCAATTTATTGTTACGAAGAATTACAGTCTGCACCCTATGGCCTTTGAGATATTTTTGCTATTTGCAGACGCTTGTGCGTGCACGGTGTTTTGTTGTTGTAAATTGCACATTTCCTTTGCCACTAAAGTTTTATTTTTTTCCCTCTCGTTTATATTTTATTGCTGCAGTATCATTCTCCAGTAGCAGGATACAATAACATTCTTTGCTAGAGAATCAATTCTGCAGTCAAAATTGCAAAAATTTAACTGAAAGCTAAAACAAATGAAAAATTCCCAGAATTCCGAAAAATTCCCAGGTTTTTCCCAGTTTTCTCCTGGATGAAAAAATTCCCGGATTTCCCAGTTGTCCCAGGTCGTATACACCCTGAGTGTAACACCCAAGTGCTGCTGCTGCTGCTGCTCTTCTGCGTGTCCTCTAGGTTCGGCGGGTGCCGAGTTCTGAAGAAGAATTTGTTCAAAAGCTAGCAATGTTCTCATTCCTGTTTATGTTCCTGTCAATGACTCAACAGCTAAACTATATGGTGAGTTGTTACCTTTCTGCTTTAATTATTTACAACACACAATTTTTTAATAGATGGAAATATGTCCAAATAACGAAACAACTGAGGAAAGCAATATTATTTGTATAGTTGCACTATGGCCATGAAACTACCACTGTCGACGACAAAATGTAACATTTCTTTGAGAGTACATAACTGCTACAGTCTAGCTTTAAAAAGTAAGATTACCTAGTTGATGTATAAGGTGTACAAATTTGTTTCCACCATTTGCCGATAGGTGGCGACGACGGTAAGCAGCGGTCGAAAGAAACAGATCGCAGACGCCAGGCAGTTAGCTTGGACCTCGGTCAACATAACTTCATTCAAACATTAGTCGATTTGTGTCTGCATCATAAAGTTGTTCTTGATTGAAAATGTCAGTTTATGGGCCTAATTCTCGTCATTTGTGGGAAGTGTTACTGTTTTGTTTCAATATGAAGAAAACAGCGGCCGAGTCAAATCGAATGCTGTCAAGTATGTATGCTGTCAAGGACGCTATTAGTGAAAGAATGTGTCATGAGTGGTTTCAACACTTCAAGAATGGTGATTTTAAAGTAGTAGAAGAGAGAATTTTTTCGAAGACGCAGAATTGGAGACATTGCTGAGTGAAGACTCGCGTCAAACTCAAGAAGAATTGGCGCAATTAGTGGGAGTGACACAGCAAGTCATTTCAAAATGTCTCAAGGCTATGGGCATGAGTCAGAAAGAAGGAACTTGGGTCCCGTGTGAGCTGAAACCAAGAGACATTGAACAGCATTTGTGTGTTTGTGAACAGTTGCTTCAGTGGCAAAAACGGAAGGGATATCTGCATCGCATTGTGAACGGGGACGAAAAATGGGTTCATTACAATAACCCTAAATGCAAAAAATCGTAGGGATATCCCGGCCATGCTTCCAAGCCGACGGCCAAACCGAATATTCACGGCTCCGAGATCATGTTCTGCATTTGGTGGGATCAGTTTGGCGTCGTGTACTATGAGGTGTTAATACCAAGTGAAGCAATCACAAGTGCTAGTTATCGAATGCAATTAATGCATATGAGCAGAGCATTAAAAGACAAACAGCCGCTATACAGTGAGAGGCACAATAAAATGATTTTGCAGCATGACAACACTCAACCCCACGTTGCAAAGGAGGTCAAAACATACTTGGAAACATTAAAATGGGAAGTCCTACCCTACCCTATCCAGACATTGCTCCCTCTGATTATCACCTGTTTTGATCAATGGCGCATGGCCTGGCTGACCAACACTTCCGATCTCATGAAGAAGTCACAAATTGGATAGATTCAAAAGATGAACAATTTTTTTGACGCGGGATTCGTACACTGCCCGAAAAATGAGAGAAAGTAGTGGCCAGCGATGAAAAATACTTTGAATGATACATGTGTAATCAATTTGTTTCATTAAAGCCTCAAATGTTGGGGAAAAAACAGCAGAAGCAAAGTTTTACACCTTGTAAAATATGGTATTTCTCTTAAGACTACTAAATTAAACATAATTGTCTTTATAGCTACACCCATTCTTATAAATAAATATTTTTCTTTATAGGAATTATGAATAGGTGGGATGACTAGTTTAATTATCCTGCAATTGTGCCTACAGCAATACAAAAAGAGGTAATGAAGCACAAGGTCAAATTTCCTGGGGGAAAAAATGCTGAGTGATTGGGGATTGTTGGCACTCACCATATAGCAGAGATTCTGAGTTGCAGATAGGCACAACAAAAAGACTGTCAGAAACTGAACTTTCGGCTAACTAGGCCTTCGTTAGAAATAGTGGAGTCATTCCAATCCCGGGAGCGGAAAGACTTACCTTAGGGGGAAAAAAGGACGGGTATACACTCGCGCGCACACACATACATATCCATCCACACATATACAGACACAAGCAGACATATACAGAGGCAAAGAGTTTGGGCAGAGATGTCAGTCGAAGTGCAGAGGCAAAGATGTTGTTGAATGACAGGTGAGGTATGAGTGGCGGCAACTCGAAATTAGCGGAGATTGAGGCCTGGTGGATAACGGAAAGAGAGGATATATTGAAGAGCAAGTTCCCATCTCCGGAGTTCGGATAGGTTGGTGTTAGTGGGAAGTATCCAGATAACCCGGATGGTGTAACACTGTGCCAAGATGTGCTGGTCGTGCACCAAGGCATGTTTAGCCACAGGGTGATCCTCATTACCAACAAACACTGTCTGCCTGTGTCCATTCATGCGAATGGACAGTTTGTTGCTGGTCATTCCCACATAGAATGTGTCACAGTGTAGGCAGGTCAGTTGGTAAATCACGTGGGTGCTTTCACACGTGGCTCTGCCTTTGATCGTGTACACCTTCCGGGTTACAGGACTGGAGTAGGTGGTGGTGGGAGGGTGCATGGGACAGGTTTCACACTGGGGGCGGTTACAAGGGTAGGAGCCAGAGGGTAGGGAAGGTGGTTTGGGGATTTCTTAGGGATGAACTAAGAGGTTATGAAGGTTAGATGGATGGCAGAAAGACACTCTTGGTGGAGTGGGGAGGATTTCATGAAGGATGGATCTCATTTCAGGGCAGGATTTGAGGAAGTCGTATCCCTGCTGGAGAGCCACATTCAGAGTCTGATCCAGTCCCGGAAAGTATCCTGTCACAAGTGGGGCACTTTTGTGTTTCTTTTGTGGGAGGTTCTGGGTTTGAGAGGATGAGGAAGTGGCTCTGGTTATTTGCTTCTGTACCAGGTCGGGAGGGTAGTTGCGGGATGCAAAAGCTGTTGTCAGGTTGTTGGTGTAATGGTTCAGGGATTCCGGACTGGAGCAGATTCGTTTGCCATGAAGACCTAGGCTGTAGGGAAGGGACAATTTGATGTGGAATGGGTGGCAGCTGTCATAATGGAGGTACTGTTGCTTGTTGGTGGGTTTGATGTGGACGGACGTGTGAAGCTGGCCATTGGACACGTGGAGGTCAACATCAAGGGAAGTGGCATGGGATTTGGAGTGGGACCAGGTGAATCTGATGGAACCAAAGGAGTTGAGGTTGGAGAGGAAATTCTGGAGTTCTTCTTCACTGTGAGTCCAGATCATGAAGATGTCATCAAGAAATCAGTACCAAACTTTGGGTTGGCAGGCTTGGGTAACCAAGAAGGCTTCCTCTAAGCGACCCATGAATAGGTTGGCGTACGAGGGGGCCATCCTGGTACCCATGGCTGTTCCCTTTAATTGTTGGTATGTCTGGCCTTCAAAAGTGAAGAAGTTGTGGGTCAGGATGAAGCTGGCTAAGGTAATGAGGAAAGAGGTTTTAGGTAGTTTGGCAGGTGATCGGCGTGAAAGGAAGTGCTCCATCGCAGCGAGGCCCTGGACGTGCGGGATATACACAAATATCACAACTCGCTACTTGGCAAAACACTCAACATTGCTAAGCACATTCGATTAGCAGTCCTCTGAACTAGCCCACAGTTTACCTCAACAGCAGCAATTTTCCATTTAGTCAAAACACTGCTACAACTGTCCAATGGTGAGCGAGGAAGCTTCCTAGCTGTTAATGTGGAAAGCATGTTGGCAAGCCCTCTCTGAAAGCGACTCACCAGCCACACTCAGTTGTAAATCTCATTGTCATTGTCATTGGCTCCCAGGTGATAAGTACTGGTAAGTGCCTCCCTGAAGTTACTATCCAGAGCTTTTCTAAATGGGCACAATCCTTTAGAAGGGACTAGAACAACTTACTGTATATCCACCATACTTAAGATAATGCCCTTATACATTTGAGAACCACGACGAACAGTTACGCAGTTGGACAGACCAAAAATTTGTCCATATGAAAAAAATCAATTTAAAGTGATGATGATGATGATGATGATGATTTGGGGTTGAGGGGATGCTCGACATCATGGTCATCAGCGCCCTGACGAAAAGTAAACATGCAAATCTCATGGGTGGGGACAAAGGCTGTCCCCACATTCGGAGCAGTTTATAATGCGTTAAAGTCTGCCACCCTTCCCTACCAGTTTAGGGATGAGGCCTGACAGTTCACAAAACTTCACCACTCTTGTAACACTCGTATTGGTACCTTCAAGGATGGTGGGCACATCTCCAGCGAAACCGAGGTCTGCCCTAATATCATTATACAGGACACATGTAGCCACAATATGCTGAACTGAAAGAGGCATGCCACGAACTTCACAGAAAGGTGGATCCTTCCACTGGAAGAGGAAGACGTGTGAAAGGGCTATGCCCGATGCGCAGTCTGGTAAGCAAAACCTTCTTCCAGCGGTGAGGCTGACGTGAAGGCCGACAAGCCTTTGTGGTTGATTTGAGCGACCACAGTTTTTTGTCTGTCACATGCAACCATTCAGTCTCCCACTGACGCATGATGCATCTGTCAGAAAATGAGATAATGGCGTGCAATGGGATGGGACATTGATGGACAGCACCATCCCGACATGCTTCCTTGGCAGCTATGTCAGCCACGTCGTTACCCTGTATCCAAATGTGGGCAGGTACCAAGAAAAAGATCACCTCCTTGCCATGGTGTTGGAGCTGCTGTAAGAAGTCGTGGATGAGCTGAATCAGCGGGTCTACCGGATACATTTGGTGAAGTACCTGCAGCACACTAAGAGAGCAGGAACAGACAAGAAAACTCATATGGTGATGTCTGTGAACCCTCTCCAGTACCATCAGAATAACTCCGCACCATAATTTGTAAACAGTTTTGGAAGACAAACTTTAAAAATCCTATCAGGGAAAACTGCAGAACAACCGAGAGCATTCCCCTGCTGGGATCCATCTGTATAAATAACAATAAAACCATCCTTGAGACAGTCTGTAGCATGTATACCAAATGGCTGGGTCGCTTAGGGCCAATTCCTGAACAGTTGTTCGAAGGTGGGTGGGATCACTGAACTAAATGCCAATGACTGAGGTGACGCTGTGATTTTCACCACCTGTCGAGCCAAAAGGATACATAGCCGAATCCAGAGTAGTGGTTCACCAGCCTCTGCACACGGACTCTGAACTGGGCTGGTCCAAAAGGCTCCAGTTGATATCCGAATTCCCTCATGGTGGACAGCATCTAACATCCAGAAGTAGGAAGGATGGACCGATCTGTAGGGCACGCTGCCATAGTTTAAGTGGGCCCCATAAAACTGCACGAGGCGGGACCTAAGAGCTCCCCATGTTTTTCTGCCAAGGCATTTCAAAATGTTCAACAACTGGAAGCCCTTTGTTCGTAGGTCTTTCAGGTGTGGGATCCATGTTAATTTCAAGTCAAACAAGACACTAAGGACACCGCCCTGGGGCACACCATTCTCCTGAACATAGCAAACAGACATGGCATCGTCAATGTGATACCGAAAACGCCAGAACTCAAGAAAGGATTGGCTCAGAAGTGCCAGGCGTACGTGTAGTTCCCATTCATGAAGTTGGTGAAGGTGGTTGTACCTCCAAGCAGTGTCATCAGATGCTGTTTCGAGGTCAAAAAGCACACGAACTAAATGCTTTCGATGTAAGGAGGACTCCTGTATCACCATCTTCAGTAGAATTAAGTTGTCAAGAGTGGAACAGTAGCGCCTGAAACTGCACTGGGAGCAGCTCAGGTGACCTCGGGACTCGAGTAGCCAGACGAGGCGGCGGTTGACCATGCGTTCAAGACTCTTACCCATACAACTGGTAAGCGCAACACTCCAATAACCGTTAGGGTTGCTACGGTCCTTGCCTGGTTTCCAGAATGGAATTAATATTGCCTCCTTCCAAGTCATGGGGGATTAAACGAGAGGAGCTGACCTTTTGCTTCAGGGTACAGTTGACAAACCATGGTATAATGGATCTCATCAGGTCAGGTCCTAGCACAGTGTGTCTGGCTGCAGATAAAGATGATTTCAGTTCCCACATGGAGAATGGAAGGTTGTAGGCTTCCTCATCATGTGAGAAGAAATTGAGCTTCCTCATTTCTGCTGTCCAACGGAATAGCAGAACGCCAGGAGCTTGTCTGGATGACTTAGTAACAGTAAAGAAGTGTCCAGCTGAAACATGAGCCATGTCTTCTTGCGTGTCCACCAAGACCCCATTATTTGACAAGTCCATAAGGCGATGTGGATTACCCTTGCCTGAAATCTGTCTTATTGATTCCCGAATGTGCACAGCAGAAATGGACCGAGTAATGGAAGTCGTGAATTCCCTTCAGGAAGCCCTCTTCCATTCTTTGATTACTCGCTTTGCATGTGATCTCACAACCTGAAGGCATGACGATTGTCTGTAGTCCGACAGTGAAGTTCCACAGGGCTGTCCGTTTGGCCCTAATGGCCAATCAACAATCGTCATTCCACCAAGGTACAGGCCGTCGCCTGAAGTGGTTACTAGACCTGGGGATGGACTCTGCGGCAGCCCTTCCAATCTCAAGACTGATATGGGCCTCCTGTGCACAATCCTTTTGTTCAAAAATAGCCTGTCAATTGAACTGTAACCAATTTGCCCTATGTACCATCCATATGCATGGACTACTGTTGGCCACCGTCCTAGTCAGCAGACGGATCCACACTGGGAAGTGGTCACTAGAATGTAAATCTGGAGCCACTGAACTGTGTCTGCAATAGCTGGGGAACAAAAACAAAGGTCAATAGCTGAAAAATACCCTGTAGCTGTGTAAAACTGAGCCGTCTGACCCGTGTTCAGAAGGTAAATATTCTCAGAATGGACAAGTCGCTCGATCATCCGACCTCTGGACCAAGTAGTAGCTGAGCCCCACAGCACATTGTGGGCATTGAAGTCCCCCACAAGGACGAATGGGTGTGGGAGTGCCTGGAAGAGGTCTGCCAGTGCGTCTGCATCCAAAGCTTCATTGGGGGGGCAGGTACAAAGAACACTGTGATAGTAAAAGGTGCCAGAACTTTCACAGCAATTTCTTGTGTGGTCGTGTAAGAGGGAAAGAAGAGGATTGGTATCTGTCATCCACCTTTTGCCCTGTCTCCAGTAGTATCGTCCTCCCTGTATATGTGGTAGCACCGTAACACAGGTGTGTCTGTGACTAAGATGTGTTTCTTGTATCCTGGACCAGCAGCTGCAATTCTTCCAGATGTGAGCGATATCCATTCAAATTCCACTGCAACACAGAAGGCCCTGTGGAAGACATTGGTTAGTGAGAGGTGGTGATTTACCAGGGGGAATATTAGCCGGTTCCATGCTCTCTGGTTCCTCAGATTGGAAGTCCATATCTTCAAGAGCATAGTCTCCATCAGAAGATGAGAGAGTTTGTCGATCCAAAAGTTTAGCTACTGTTTTCTTGGACTTAGAACTACTTTTCAAAGGACGTTTTTCTTCACTGACAGGAGGAGGCGGTGCCTGGTTTGCAGGGACGGCTTAGTTGGTTTCTGATGTTGGGGAATGGTATGTGGCGTAGGTAGTACACCTACTGCTGATTGCTTCCGAACGAAGTCAGTTGCAAGTGGAGTGTTTTCCCCACAGGTACATCGACAAGTGCATGTGCTCGTACTTGAATCTGTGGACCGAGTTTGCGTGGAGGCATCACACTTAGCGATTGGTGCCTTAAGGGCTGATGCAAAAGTAGCAGCAAAAGCCGGTGGTTGCATGGCTTTGAAAGCCTTTTTAGCTTCACCATAGGGTTCGCATCTCTTTACTTTCAACTCTTGAATTTTCCTTTCCTCGTTGTAAACCCCATACTTTCTGCTCCACACTGGGTGATCCCCAGAGCAGTTTACACATTTCGGAAGAAGTGTACAAAAAGACCCTGACTCGTGAGCAGAGCCTCCACAATTGCCACACGTAGCCTTCCCGTTACATCTCATAGTGGTATGGCCAAATCTTTGACATTTATAGCATAAAATGGGATTAGGAACAAAAGGGCAAACCTTAAGGTGGATATAGCCTGCAAGGATATGTTCCGGTAATTCTGGAGTACTAAACGTTACAATAAATGTTGCTGATTTTTCCAATTTGCCATTGACTCTCCTCATATAATTCTGCACTTTCGTGACACCCACATTCTTCCACTCTTCACGTAACTCTGCAGGACCCACCTCCATTATATCAGAGCAGGTAACCACGCCCTTACTAAAGTTAAGGGTGTTATGAAACTCAGCCTCTACTGGGTAGTCACCTAAGGCCTAATATCCCAGAATCTTAAGCTATTTGGTTGGAATGAACAGTTTCAACTAAAAGTGTTCCATTACAAAGCCATTGGACACTTTTCAGAGACCCAGCAAGACCTTCCAATGCTTTGTGAATATCGGAAGGGGATATCTTCTCAAAGCTTCCCCCATTTCGCTTGATTACAACGAAAGTGTTATGGCACACTAATGCCCTGTCACTGTTACTGTGAGGTTTCTTTTCGGGAGGACTCACCAATTAACCTCTCTTTGAGGAGTGAGTGTAGGTGCTGCCTTATGGTACACCTGTCCCATCACGAGTAGTAATTTCATGAGATATATCCATAGGGATCCCACAAGACGCTAGGGAAACAAACGTCAACCCAGGCAGAGCCCTACATGCCTGAGCAAGCCTTACAAAACTGGGGGGAGAGCGGGGGGGGGGGGGGGGGGGGGGGGGGCGGCAGGTGCCCCAGAGGTTGCACGCTAAAGACTGTTTTACCTCAACAGCCACTCACCTCCTCAGTCCTCAGCACGTAGCACAACTTGAGGTTGAGGTTTTCTTTGTAGAGTTTTGTACCTTCCTCGCGGTCCAGGAGGTGAAGCCAAGACCCCTGTTCTCCGAAACACACAACATTCCACCACTGCGCTGCACAGTGGTCCCTGAAGTATGACCAGAGCTTACGGTGACAGAAGACTGGTGGCACTTATCAGTCCCCAGCTCAGGAACCCCGGGGTCGCCAAGCCTGTACTCAGCTAACAAATGCTGAGGATCTGAGGGGAATTTAAAGTGAAGCCCAAAAGAAAAGTAAAGATCAAGACCAAAATTTGGGAAATAAGTAACTGATAACATCTGAACAGATTTGCAAAGATATACTGCTTGGATAGAAGGACGTCCAGCAAATAGTGTCTATGATGATGCTGAAACAATGTTCTAGGCAAATGAGTAAAGAAAATTACTTTTAGCATAAAAAGGCATTTTACAGACATAAAATGTGTTGGTTACCATTAAGTATTTGAAACTACTTATTTCAAACAATATCTATTTTCCCCCAAGCTGTGGCTAAGCCATGTCTCCGCAACATCCTTTCTTTCAGGAGTGCTAGTTCTGCAGGGTTCGCAGGAGAGCTTCTGTAAAGTTTGGAAGGTAGGAGACGAGGTACTGGCAGAAGTAAAGCTGTGAGGACGACGGGGCATGAGTCGTGCTTGGGTAGCTCAGTTGGTACAGCACTTGCCCGCGAAAAGCAAAGGTCCCGAGTTCGAGTCTCGGTCTGGCACACAGTTTTAATCTGCCAGGAAGTTTAATATCTATTTTCATGTCTTACAACATAATTCAAGCATTATGCCCACCATTCAGGAACTACGAGGGTATTTTGGAAAGTAAAGATACACCGCACACCAGAGGAACAGAAGAGTTTTGGCGAGCAAGTTGGCTACACTGATGTTAACCTTGAACCGTTAGCTTTCTCCTCCCGGTCGTTCGGTAGTTGAACGTTGCTTCTGGTTGGAGTAGGTTGTGTTTAAAATGACTGCGCCGATTCAGAATCCCGCCAAATGTGAAGTGCACTCCGTCATACGTTTTCTTCATGCAAAAGGTCAGCAAGCAGCAGATATTCACAAAGAAATTGTTTCTGTTTATGGGAACATTATGAATCGACAAAATGTGAAATTGTGCCATCATTTCTCTGAAGATAGGACCGATGTTCATGAGAAACAAAGAACAGGTCGGCCATCTGTGATCTCTGATGCCCTTTTTTGGAGAACGATGGAAGCACTTCGTGCGAATAGACATCTCACATTTAAAGAATTGCTTCAGATCATACCAGACATATCAATGACAACTCTTTATGATGTTGTGACGGTCAAGATAGGGTACAGGAAATTGTGTGCGTGCTGGGTTCCAAAATTGTTATTGGAAGAACACAAAAAGAAAAGGATGGGCTTTGCACTCGACTTCCTCACATGCTATGCTGAAGCAGGTGACGAGTTTCTTGATCACATTATGACAGGTGACGAGACATGGGTTTATCACCATACACCTGAATCCAAGCAACAATCAAATGCAATGACGCCATTCGAATTCACCAAAATCCAAGAAATGCAAAATGTCGATTTCAGCAAAGAAAATCATGGCTTCTGATTTTTGGGACAGACAAGGGATTCTTCTGTTGGAATTTATGCCTCCTGGAACGACAATGTTGCTGCATATTGCCAGACTTTGAAACATCTTTGAAGGGCAATTCAAAACAAACGCAGGGGAATGCTGACAAGTGGAGTCCGCTTGCTTCATGACAACACTCGGCCTCACACAGTGCACGTAACCAAAGCACTACTGAAACAATTCAAATTGGACGTATTGGACCATCCGCCATACAGCCCGGTACTTGTGCACACCGGTTTCCATGTCTTCCGTTACCTGAAGTCACATCTTGGTGGAAAATCATTCCTCGACAATGAAGAGATCAAAGATGAAGTAGAAATGTGGTTCCAACAACAGGTGGCAACCTTCTATGACTGTGGGTTACAAAAGCTTGTGCACTGACTTAACACATGTTTGGATAACAGGGGGTCGAAAAATAACAAATAATCCAGTTAAGATGTAAATGACGTTTTCTAAATAAATGTTCTATTTAAGGACTGCGAGCCATTGTATCTTTACTTTTCAAAATGCCCTCGTACATAATAATACAAAATATTAACCAAACGATGGCAAACCCAGACTGGTGTAACTATGTTGTCCTACGTTCTCCACATCGATATAACACCCTTGCCCATGGTTCACATCCCTACAAAAGACCTAGACACAAGAACTATCCCACGCATCCCCCTGCTCCCACCCACTCTAATCTTATCACAGGTGTTTCCTACTTGTGAAAAGCACCCATGTGGTCAACAAACCTATCTGCAACCACTTTGTGGCATTCCACATGGGCATGACCACCAACAAGTTGTCCACCTGAATGAATGGCCTGCACTAAACTGTGGCCAAAGAGACATCTGCACCACCCAATTGCTACGCATGCTGCCCAAAAGGGTGTGCCTGACATCAATTACTGCTTCATAGCCTGGCCCTTCTAAATTCTTGCAATCCACACTAGTTTTTCCGAATTGGACAGGTGGGAAATCTCTACTAACCCTTCAGTCCTTGATATTCACTAATCCCCGTCCTCCACCTGCTTCTATACTATTCCGTGCTCACACTCCAGCCTCAACTATTATCTTCTATCCTCTAGCGTAACTGCAAAGACTCCCCCCCCCCCCCTACTTTCCCTGGCTAGCAATCCACCATGATGTCCCCACCATGTCGCTACATGTTCACACAGACAGAAAACCACATCTTCCCTCCCCCTACTCTGCCAACCCTCCCCCATCCAACCCATGTCTCTTCTGTATCTCCCACTACTTACTCCAGACAAGATTGCTACTCACACCAGCTGTGCCTCAGCAGTTCAGGCTACTTTTAAATGTGCCTGTCTGTTGCACAATCCCTCTGCTGTCGTAAATAGAATGCTAACTAAAGTAAGGTGTTAACAGATTAGTTTGCATATCAAGAATCAGATTACATTTAGCATAAATACTGTCTTTCAAAACACATCTTACCACAACTGTACTACATTTCACATAAACAAGCAGCATTTCAATTATTAAGGAGTTTTGGTCACACTGGTGCCATAATAAGCTATATTTTACCTGGAGATTGAGGTGTTAGTCTCTCTATCAAATACTGAATCAAAAGCTTCTTAGTCTGCTTTAAATTTTCACTTGGCAGCCGGCCAAGTCGATTATTGTCTTCAGTGTCACGAAGTTGCTGGAGCTCTGTTTGTATATCTGAGAGCTTTGATTCAAGTAATACTTTTATTTCCTCCAATTCTTGTTGAGAGGTCTGTGGTACATTGGGATTCCATGCAGCCTGGAAAAAAAATCATTGATGTACACATAATGAGACAAGAAGCACAAGCTATTTACTAATGATAATCAAGTAAATCTATCAGCATTCCTTTGGCTATGGCAGTACTAACAGATTTAATGGGGGCTGAAACAACGGTCCTCACTCAGAAGTACAGTCCAAACCTCTGAAATGTGATTTCTTCCGTGAGTTGTAAAGGTAACAAAGTGAGACAGGAAGAACAATGAAGAGAAACAGCAGAAAACTTAAGAGACAGCTTAAATGACAAAATTTCAGCTTCTTGTTGTTGATTATGATGATGATTTGGTTGTTGGTTTTGTATTATTTTAGGGCGCAAAAACAACTGGGGTCATATGCGCCCAAGTCAAAACTGTAGAACATGAACACAGAGTGGTGAAACAACTACAAGTCAATCCCAATTGACAGAACAGAAGACATCTAAAAACAGGCATGTGGAAAAAGGGTTAAAGACACCATACAGAAAAAGAAGTGCAAAATGAAAAATTAAATGGCCTTCACCATATTGCTTTGGCAGATAAAAAGTAAGACGCAATCGACAGCCCACACGTCATTTGCTAAAACAGCCGATAACTCAGACGGCAAACCCATACAGGAATGTAAAAGGTTAAAAAATGGACACACTGTCAGGAAGTGGCAGACAGTTAAAACTTGAGTGTAATGTGGACAAAGTGGTGGGGTAGCTCCACTTACCAAATGACGATGGCTAAAAAGGCAGTGCCTAATACACAGCCGAGTTAAAATAACACCTCCCCCCCCCCTCCCCCTCGCCCCTTGGTGGGACGGCCGAAAGGAGGTCGTCCATGCTGCTGGGAGAGGCTTAGTAAGCCTGAGCTTATTCCCGTGAAGGGATGACCATTGGCGATGCCAAAGGGACACCACCTCTTGACAGACGGCAACACAGACCATTCGAGGGAATATAAGTACTCACGGGCTGAGGTATGAAGACTGCAACTCTGGCAGCCTCATTTCCTGGCAAGCTGACATGACCAGGAACCCACAGAAACATGACAATGGCTCCACTGAGAAAGAGTAGTTGACAGTTTTCCTGGACCCCACTGCACTAACGGATGGACGGTGTACAGCGCACATAGACTTTGAAGGGCACTAAGTGAGTCTGAGCAAAGGACACAATTGAAAAGGCTCTGTCGCCGGATGTACTCCGTGATCTGATACAAGGCGAAGACTCAGCTGTAAATATTGAGGAGTGTGCCGGAAGCTGACAGCGAAAGACACAGGTGCCAATGACGAAGGCACATGCGATCCCACTGTCAGTCTGAGGCTGGAGTAGTGTCCTTAGGAAGCAAATGAAGGCCAAGGTCAACATTGGCCACTTCACGAAGCCAAGGTGATGACGTTCACACCCGCCGGGAAAGGTGCAGGTAGTGTGAAGTTAAGTCGCCGTATAAAGTGCTGAAAGCAGACTCCAGGAGGAAACAGGGAAGAAGGACAAGCCCCATACTGATGATCAAAGGAATCATCAAAGGAGGCAGCATAGAATGGGTGACCAGGTATGGCAGACAAACAGCATGCATACCTGCCGAGGAGAAAGTCACAGCAGTAGGACAGTGGTAGTTCAGCAGCTTCAGGATACAGACTCTCAACCGGGCTAGTGTAAAAATGCCAGTTGCCTAATGGATGCCACAATGGTGGATAGTGCTGAGATGGCATAAGAGGGTTAGACATACAGACGTACAAATGAAGCACCCATATTCGTGTTTCAAATGGACAAGCAACTGGTACAAACAGAGGAGGGTGGTCCGGTCCACTCCCCAGGAAGTACCGCTGAGGACACATAGGACACTGAGGAGCCACGTAAAGCGGGCTGCCAGCTATTGTCGATGCTCCAGGAGTAAAGGCAATCATGACACTGCTGAAGATGCCGCTCAGTGGGCAGGTCCATGGAGAACTGCAATAGATGGCAAAATTGTCAGCAAAAATGGAGCTGGAGGTGCCTGGTAGGAGACATGCCATGACAGGGTTAATGGAGATAGCAAAGACGACGACACTCAGGATGGAACCCTAAAGCACACCGATTACCTGGATAAAGGTGTCGGACAAGGCAGAACCCACACGCACCTTGAAAACTCAAACTTGTAAAAATGCCTGAAGGAAACAGGGCAGGCAACCACGGAAGCCCCACATGTAAAGAGTTTGGAGGATACCACTTCTCCAGCAGGTGTCATAGATCTTCTTCAAATCGAAAAACATGGCCACACACTGATTTCCTCAGGAAACCATTCATAACATGGGTGGACAAAGTAACAGAATGGTCAACTGCAGAACGCTGTGCTCAAAATCCACACTGTGCATTTGTCAGTACACTGCGACTCTCGAGCCACCATACCAGCCGGGCATGAATCATACGTTTCATCACCTTGCATACGCAACTGATAAGAGAGATGGGGTGACGGCTAGACGGAAGGTTCCTGTCCTTACTGGGATTAGGTGTGGGTATGATGGTGGCTTCACTCCAGCTTCCAGGAAATTTGCCCTCTGCCCAGATGCGGTTGTACGTGTTAAGCAGAAAGTGCTTGCCTGCATGAGAAAGGTGCTGCTACTCCTGAATGTGGATGGCATCCGGCCCTGGAGTGGAGGATCGAGATGAAGTGAGAGTATGATCTAGCTCTCTCCTAGTAAAGGCAGCATTGTAGCACTCATGATTCAGAGAAGAAAAGGGTATCTGCCGGGCCTCCTCCACTCATTACCGATTGAGAAAAGCAGGGTGATAGTGGGAAGAGCTCGAAACTTCTGCAAAATGGTGGCCCAAGGTGTTGGAGATAGCAATAGGGTCCATGAGAACATTGTCTGCGACTGTGAGACTGGAAACGGAGGAACGGATCTTGGTCCCAGAGAGCCGTCGTAGGTTGGCCCAAAAGACAGAGAAAGGGGTGGAACTGTTAAATGAACTAGCGAATGAAATCCAGCTAGTCCTTTTGTATCCCGAAGAACGTGACGACACTTTGCATGCATCTGTTTATAATGAATGCAGTTTGCCATCGTAGGATGACAGTCAAAAATGCGGAAAGCACCGTGGGATGTCTCAGTCCACCAAGGGACTAGGACACAACGTGGTAAAGAGGAAATGAGAGGAATGAAATGTTCTGCAGCAGTAAGGATAACATTGGTGAGATAGTACACTTGGTCATCACTATTCAGGAAATCTTGTTTTTCGAAGGTCACCATGGAGGAGTAAGGCTGCCAGTCAGCCTTAGTAAGCTGCCGTTTGGGCGTGCACACAGATGGTTGGTTGGATGGTTTGTTTGTTTGATTAAAAGAGAGGAGGAAGGGACCAAACTGCTAGGTCATTGGTCCCTTGTTCCGAATAAAACAATGCCACAAGGGTGAGAATAAAACAAGCGAGCCTGACAACACAAAACGGAGAGAAGGAAAAACCACAAGAACGACGCAAGGGCAACAAACACTTAAATGGACAAAAGGGGAGAAGAAATCCACAGAAACACAAGAAACAAGTAGAAGAGATTAGAACAAGAGAGCAGATTACCATGGCTGGCTGACCATGAGAATAAAAAGGAGAAGCCAGCTGCTCTGCAACACATTAAAACCTCCACCCTAGAAGCACTAGGGTGGAGGACACTGAGGGACAAAGGACATGCACTAAAACTTACAAACGATGAAACCCACCCTCACGAATAGAACGTAGAACTAAATCAGCCGATGAAGCGTTGTCAGATAAAATTAGTGGCAATGGGTCTACTAACCGAAGATTTTGTAGCAGGACAGTGAAAGTGGGACAGTGCACCAGAATAAGGTCCACTGTCAATTGGGTGCTGCATCGACACTGAGGGGCGTCTTCACGGCGCAGGAGGTAGCAGTGGGTCACCCGAGTGTGGCCAATGCGGAGCCAGAGAACCACAAGAGTCCCTGCGAGAGGCCTGGATGGAGGATTGCCACACATTCATAGGCTCCTTAATTGCACGCAGTTTGTTGTGCTTACTGAGACCATGCCATTCCTTTTCCCAACGCCGAAAACCCTGGGGGCGTAAAAACTAACGCAGGTCAGTTATTGGAATGCTGATCTCCATAAGCGGTTTCCGTGTAGCCTGCTTGGCCAGCCTGTCAGCAAGTTCATTGCCTGGGATTGCGACATGTCCTGGGGCCCAGACAAACACCACTGAAAGACCGGACTGCTCCAGAGCATAGATGGACTCCTGGATGGTCGCTACCAAAGGATGATGAGGGTAGCACTGGTTGATAGCTTGTAGGTTGCTCAAGAAGTCAGTACACAAAAGAAACGGCATCAACGGATGTGCTCAAGAGCACAAGATATAGCCACCAGCTGGACAGTGAAAACACTGCAGCCAGCAGGAAAGGAATGCTGTTCAATATGTCCTCCACGAACATACGCAAAGCTGTTGTGACCATCAGCCATTGAGCTGTCGGTGCAAACCACTTCAAGGCCTCAGTACATGTCATCAAGAGGAAGTGGCAGCGGAGAGCCGTGGGGTTAGCCGAGTCCTTAGGGACATGTGAAAGGTCTAAACGAAGCCGCGGACAAGGTGTACATCATGGAGTTGTATGTGAATGGACCTCAAGTATAGGTCGTAAAGGCAAGGACTCCAGTTTGGAAAGAAAGGATAGGACACGAACTGCAATTGGAAGCCCAGACCTGGGCCGTCGATGCAGGAGATGAACCACCATGGATGAGGAAAAGGAGACTGTGATTCATATGCGCAGAACAATGAACGTGTGCAACTTAACTGGCAAGGAGTTGTGCACACCTAACCTGCAATAGAGAGACTCCAGTGTCCGCAAGGACACTGGACTCATTCTAAAAGCTCCTGTTGCTAAGCGAACGCAACAGTGGTGCACTGGATCGAGTAAACACAACACTGAGGGCGCCACTGAATAATAAACCAGACTCCCATAGTCAAGGCGGGATTGAACAAGGGCTCTGTAGAGCTACAGCAGTGTAGAGCGATCTGCCCAGGTGGTGTTGCTCAGGCAGTGGAGGACAGTGAGGTGCTGCCAGCACTTCCGCTTAAGCTGACGAAGGTGCAGAAGCCAAGTAAATCAGGCTTCGAAAACCAGTCCTAAAAATCGATATGTCTCCACTACAGTGAGGGGATCGTCATTAAGGTAAAGTTCTGGTTCTGGATGAACGGTACAATGCCGACAGAAGTGCATAAAAGACTTTGCAGCCAAAAACTGAAAACCGTGGGCTACAGCCCATGACTGCGCCTTGTGGATGGCTCCCTGCAGGCAACGCTCAGGAACACCAGTACTGGTGGAGCAGTATGAAATGCAGAAGTCGTCTGGATACAGAAAGGGCGAGACGGATGGCTCTACAGCTGCTGCTAGACCATTAATGACCACTAAAAATAGAGACAGTCAATACAGAGCCCTGTGGGACCCCATTCTCCTGGATATGGGGGGGAACTATGGAGGCACCAAGTTGGGACATGGAAAGTACGGCGTGACAGGAAATTTTGGATAGAAATCTGAAGCGGGCCTCGGAGACCCCACTCGTATAATGTGGCAAGGATATGATGTCGCCAGGTCATGTCATATCCTTTTTGTAAATAAAAAAAGACAGCAACCAGGTGTTGGCATCTGGAAAAGACTGTTCAGATGGCAGACTTGAGGGACAAGATTATCAGTGGTAGAGTGACCCTGGCGGAAGCTGCTCTGACATGGAGCTAGCAGGCCACGTGACCAAGACCCAACCCAACCTCCAACAGACAATACATTCCAGCAGCTTACAAAGAATGTTGGTGAGGCTGATGGGCTTATAGCTATCCACATCAAGTGGGCTTTTACCGGGTTTGAGCACTGGAATGATGGTGCTCTCCTGCCATTGCGATGGGAAGACACTATTGCACCAGGTTCAGTTGAAGATGATGAAGAGATATCGCTTGTAGTCAGATGAGATATGTTTGGTCATCTGACTGTATCCCGTCTGGCCCACGAGCTGTGTCGGGGCAATGTGCAAGGGCACTGAAGAGGTCCCACTCTGTAAATGGGGCGTTATAGGATTCACTGTGGCTTGTAGTGAATGATAGGACTTTCCCATCCGGCCGCTGTTTGATAGTGCGAAAGGGTGGAGGAGTGGGGATCATTCTCTGATGCAGAGGCTCGAGCATAGTGCTCAGCAATCACGTTTGGGTCAGTAGATAACATGCCATTTATGTTAACACCGGGAACGCCTGTTGGGGTCTGGTACCCGAAAACACATTTGATCTCGGCCCAGACTTGGGAAGGTGGTGTAGGGCACCCAATGGTCGAGACTTATCTCTCCCAACACTCATGCTTCCGTTGTTTGATAAGTTGGTGAACGCGGGCACGGAGCCGTTTAAAGGGTATGAGGTGCTCTAGGGAAGGGTGCCGCTTAGAGCTCACTGATGATCCTCAATTGCTTCGGTGACTTCCGGCGACCACCAAGGCACTGCCTTTCACCAGGGGCACCCTAGAGAGCGAGGGATCGTGTTTTCTGCCACAGAAACTATTGTTGTAGTCACCTGCTCAACCATTACATTGATGTTACCATGTGAGGGAGATTCAACGGTGACAGCTGAGGTGAAAGTTTGCCAGTCCACCTTGTTTAAAGCCCATTTGGGCAGGTGCCCTTGGGCCTGAAGCCAGGGCAGAGACGGGAAGATGGGGAAGTGGTCACTGCCACACAGTTCATCATGTGGTCTCCAGTGGATAGATGGGAGAAGTTCTGGACTGCAAATTGATAAATCAATGGCTGAGTAACTAGCATGACCCACAGTGGAATGTGTTGTGGACCCAGTATTTAAGAGGCTGAGGTTGAACTGAGACAATAAATTTTCGACATCTCTGCCTCTGCCAGCAAGCACGGTCCACCCCACAAGGGGTGATGAGGGTTAAAATCTCCCAGAAGTAGGTAAGATTTAGGGAGTTGATCAATCAGTGCAGTTGATACATTCAGGGATACAGCACCATTTGGAGGAAGATACACAGTGCAGACAGTTATTTCCTGTGTCATCCTTATCCTGACAGCCCTTCAAGAAGGGTTTGAAGTGGCACAGGTTTACTGCATACTGGGTTCAGGACATAGGCACAAACTCCACTCAACTACAGTCGCTATGGTTCCTGTAATATTCCTTATAGCTTCAGAGGGCAGGGGCTCGCATTGCCGGGAACCAGGTTTCCTGGAGGGAAATGCAGAAGGCAGGTGCGAAGCTTAACAGTCGTAGCTCAGATAGGCGGTGGAAAAAACCACCCCAATTCCACTGGACGATGACATCATCGTGAGACTGGGAAGGCATGGAACATTCAATAAGGCAGTTTATGTCTCAGTGTCACCTGCTGCCACCGACATTTTGCCTGAGAAGTCTATATCCATTGTGTCTTGGGGTCCAGTGAGATCTATGTCCTCATTGGACACCAGAATCTCCACCTCATCCGCAGGCGCAGAGCTTGTAGGTAGCGGTGGTGTGGGTGCCACTGCCATTCCCTTGGTCTTAGGTACCTTCTTTTTGCATTTCTCTCACTGCTCCTTGGGTTACCCAGGCTGGGAGGACTTCACTGATTCAGTCTTCAGGACTGAGGATGAGCGTGAAGCCCTATGACCAGCTACTTTTGGGCTCTTCAGCCTATAGCAGGTGTCATCTTTCCCACTAGCAGAAACCTGGGAAGGGAATGACCTAAGGGACCCCTTCCCAGTGAGAGGAGCTGGAGAAGATTTATGTTTCTCCGGCTCAGAAGTGGGGACTGATATCCCCTATGGTTGATGGGGTGTTGCTCCTGAAGTAGGTGGTGTGGGGGCAACAGTGATGGGAGTACCCACGTCATCTGTGTTGTCAAAACAAAGACTTACCGGCGGCCACAAGGCAACACACCACCAGGTCTCCACCAACGATGGCCAGGGACTGCTACCAGTTAGTGGGGCCTGCAGAACAGCTTCAGAGGACGCTGCTAACATAGGAACTACTTTGCTGTGCCACGCATGTGATCGCGAATAGTTCCAGCACATACATCTGCCAACGGGCTTTATACGGTGGTGCACTGCCAGCAAAAGGCTGTTCGACGCACCGCCCAGAAGGATACAGAGCCTCTTCTAGCTGGCTGGTTACAATGCAGGTGGCAGCAGAAAGGACACACCAGCTCAAAACCAAAAATAACTGAATTCCTTGAGGCTATCCAGAATCACACACCGGTATAGTAGGTGTAGTAAACATAAAAATGCCGGCCGGTGTGGCCGAGCGGTTCTAGGCGCTTCAGTCTGAAAGCGCGCGACCGCTACAATCGCAGGTTCGAATCCTGCCTCGGGCGTGGACATGTGTGACGTCCTTAGGTTAGTTAGGTTTAAGTAGTTCTAAGCTCTAGGGGACTGATGACCTCAGATGTTAAGTCCCATAGTGCTTAGAGCCATTTTTTGAAACATAGAAATAGTCACAGACCATTCAGTAACTTCCAGCTGCTTCAATAAATCTTTTAATGTAACAACTGGAAAGATGGAGGAGTGGGAGAATGAACCCTGACACCATTCAGAAGACATAGTCTGCTTCCCCGCAGTCTAAGAATAGCTTCTTTGACTAGTAATCAAAACATCCTAGGTCCCACATTCAAATCCTGCCACTATTTAGATTTTGAATAAAAATCATCAGCTATCACAGCCTTACCCCCTTTCAGATCTCCAAGAGGAGGCTGCGAAAAACGAAGTGATTATGGGAAATAGATTGAATAACCAAGAAAAGGGGAATGTTCTGAGTCTGAGTGTGAAATGTCAGAAGTCTGACCATGGTAGGGAAGTTAGAAAATCAGAAAAGGGAAATCCTAAGGCTCAATCTACATGTAGTGCAGGTCAGTGAAGTGGAAGGGAAAGAAGGCAAGGATTTCTGGTCAGACGAGTATAATATAATGCCAATAGCAGCAGAAAATTGTATAATGAGAGTAAGACTTGTTATGATATAAATTCTGAAAAACAAAAACTAGTGGATCTCAAAAGCACAGTCTGACCATTCTAGGTTTAAGAGTACTGGCCGGCTTCATTAGAATCAAACGGAGTGAAACTGCACAATAAACCCAGCTTCAGTTGGGCAACAGTAAGCCAAGACTACAGTTATTTTGCATTTACCAAATCAGAAAGAGTCATATCAAGATTTACAGATTTGCCAGACTACAGAATATTCCTGTGAGCTTTTTACTCTTCTCTAATGTATAGCATATTTTTTGAGTAAACTCATTGACGGCACTTAAATGTGTAATAAAGAATACCAAAACAGGCAGTTCAGTAGAAGAGGAATGGACATAAAAAAGAGCAGTCAGAAAATGGCCAAAACTGTGTATTGGACCCCTCTTTCATTTTCGAATACAGCATGGATGTAAACATTAGGTTTTGCTACTGGTTAATTTGTTACCACAACCATATTTTCTTCTTTCACACATATTGGCTTTGTGAACTCACAGCCAAATTGTCACCTTCCAACTTAACCTTCACCTTGGGCTGCACTAAAGCACTGTGTCACCACATCCAAGATTCCAGGGGGGGGGGGGGGGGGGGTCGATATGTAACTGTAACCCAGAAGATGGGGAAACAAATATAGATACAAAGAACTGACCTGTAGGAATACAGCAAAATTAGTTACGTAGGATTGAAATAAATAGGAAGTTGAGTGAAGCTAAAGCAAAATGGCTGCAGAGAAAATGCAAAGAAATGGGAGGAGGAATGGTCATCGGTAAGACTGATTCAGTTAGGTTAGAAGTATATTATCCAGGACCCTTGGAATTTCAGTCATTTATTTTAGATTCTCAAGAAAAAAATTAAAACGTATTATTTTTACAAAAACATACAATAAAAAAAGGAACAGAAACCCCACTGATTTTATTTCCCCAAGTGACAACCCATACTCAGAATATTACTTTGCAAAACAGTTGTGATTTTCGATGTAATGGTGAACCAGGTTTTTATTTATTTTTCGTAACTAAGTAAAGTCATGTGACATGAATGGCTGGGAGGCCACAAAGAGCATGTTCACTCACTGAATTGGAAAGGTTTCCGCCATCCTCGGCACCCACAGGTACCTTTACTCGCAAAGTACGAGAACTTATTTTTCTTCAAAAATACATATATACATTTTTTTCCTGTCTTACTTAAAGGCATGCGATTTTCTTCTAGAATCCTTATTGCCACAGACCACACGATCGTCAAATTTCACACAGATTGGACAGGAAGTAAGTAACCGGTAATTTATTTTCAAAAACTTGGCAATGATAGTTTTGTGTCATCACAATGTTATAGATTACAAAACTTCTGAACTTTGAAATGCCACAAAATGGGAACAATGAGAGGTGAAATGCTAAAATTTGTCTGGATCATGAAAAGGGGCTCACCATACGGAAGAGATGCTGTGTCTGTCTGCGACTCTAAGTCTCCTCTATATGAGGCGTGAACATTTATCTTTCACAACATCATTGTTATTCCAGCCTGGTCTTCACATTGTTTACAATTTCATGTAGTTACTTATCTCGCATAGAACAAGTAAGTCAAGTTTCACCCAAATCCAAGATGGGGCGGGGGGGGGGGGGGGGGGGGGGGGGTGAGAAAAACCATTTTTCAGGCTAAATTGACATGGAACAACCACGCACATTTGTGACTATCTTTCCATCAAAGACATTGTGAAGCATAACAAATGTTAATAACTACCACAAGTTGAAGCACTGTTAACATAGGACTGCTGTTTAACTGCTTCCTTTTGTGGATAAAGCAAAGGAACTTCCACACTGAGACAGGTAATACTGATACTCATGAACTATCAAATTGCATTGTTGGAATTCATAACAATGCTGTATGTCATCTGCTAACACATACAGGGTGGTTTGATAAGTCTGGTAATTTGCCGTTAATGAATGGAACATTTCTGTTGCCCTTCATGGTTAGTAAGCTTGATTATCTGAAAGATCCTATAAAAAATTTCAAGTGTGCAGCAGTGTCTCAATTGGTTAGTGTGTCGACTGCAACTGAAAATGGAGAAAACCGAGTTTCATGCCGTTACTAAATATTTTCATTTTAAGGGTTGGACTGCCACACAAATTAAAACAGAATTCAATGAAGTTCACACAGACTCTCCACCGTCACTGAATTCCATTTACTTTTGGAATACCGTAATGAATTTAAACATGGTCAGACAAGCACCAAAGACAAACTGCGCTCCAGTTGTCCACCTGAGGACACCACAAATGAAACCCTTGACAAAATCAGTGATATAGTAATGCAAGACTGCCCAATTAAAATTCAAGAGACTGCCGTGATCGTCGGCATCTCAAAAGAGGCAGTGCACAATATCCTGCATGGAGAGCTGGCTACGAAGAAGCTGTGTGCGAGGTGGGTGCCGCGACTGCTCACAGTTGACCAAAAGCGCATCCAGCCTAACCTTTCAATACAATTTCTAGAGATGTTTAATCACAATCTGGAAAAACTGTTGCGCTCATTTGTGACTGTTGTTGAAACCTGGATCCATCACTACACATCAGAGTCAATACACTTTAAAAAGCCTGAAAATGCTCTGAAGAAAGCAAAGACCATATTGTCAACATGTGAGATGATGGCCATTATTTTACGGGATTCCTATGGCATAATCCTCACAGGCTACACAGAATAGCCTGGACCATAACTGGACCCTATTATGCTTCAGAGTTGAATCATTTAAAATTTGCACTGGCTGGAAAACGAATAAAGCTGGCACACAAAAATGTGCTCTTTCACCAAGCTAACACATCATCCTACAAATCAGCAATGACAATGGTGAGGTGTGTGAATTGGGATTTGAATTGATTTCTCATCCACCCTAATCACTAGACTTAGCCCCAAGTGACTTCTTCCTATGCCCTAACTTGAAACTTTGGCTGTCTGGGAAGAAATGTTCATCAAATGAGGAAGTAATAGTTGCGGTCAACGAATATTTAGCAGAATTTTACAGAATCTATTTTTCCAATGGGATGAAATAGCAGGAGGATCGCTGCAACCAGGCGTATAACCCTCAGAGGAAATTACATCAAGAAGTAAGGCGTGTTGTTTATGAAACAAACACTTTTTGTTGCTTTTTTATCTGAGTTATCAAATCACCCTTGTACTTTGGAAAAGAAACTGAAATTTGTTCGAAGTTTCAATGATTATGAAAAACTAATTCTGGAAACTCATACAAATTTGAAATCTGATGATGAATCACTACTATGCCTGTATCATAAGGTTTTGCATTTGACAATGATTACGTTTCTCGAAGACACTTATTGCAATTCCCTTCTGAAACCAGATCAAGTTTCAAAAAATTTTAGGCTAACTAGCCAGCACACAGTTGATAAGTTTTGCATATTTTCAGATACCATACGGTTGCTTCTGGCTTGAAATTGTGCACCATCTGTGGCAAAACAGTCAACAGAAAATTGGTGACTGTTTGTAATCTTTGTCTGACTGTGATGATAATGTCTAAATGAAAACCAGTACACAAACATTTAATGCTGGCTCAATTTATTTTGGTGCCTCACCAACGAAGTTTCAGGAAGTATACATTCCAGATTCAATAAATTATGCAAATTATAAACTCAGGCATGTGGACAAATCAATGAGAGAAATTTTTTCAGTTGGTAGCTGGAATCCTTCTGAGCTGCACAGTTGCCAAAACTGGAGGATTTCACAGACTGGCTTGGAGAATTGAAGGAAAAAGTTGAGGATTTTAAATAAATGTTCAAAGCTGCAGATTCTTTCTTTGATTTCACCAAGCTGATCTGTCAACAAGATGTGAAGCAAGTTCAGTGTCTCAAAAAGAATAGGCCTACACAAAAAGTTAAAAATCACACAGACTTTCAAACAAAGCCAGATAATAAAAAAGGTGGGTGCTCTTTCTGAGGTAATTAAGAATCCAGTCATCAGTTTTTTAAGGATGACAAATTCTGTCAACTTTTCCACAACACGAAAGACTATGTCATAACTGGTAGCAAAGAAATTCAGAAGCATATGAGGCTAGGCCTACTCTTGGCCAATATAATGGAACTGTCATATGCACAAGTTTGGTGCAGAAATAACTTTTACAAAATTTTGTGACTTTAGAATGGTAACGGGACAAGTGTAGGCATATGGGCTTGGTACCATAAAGTGGGGCACTTATGAAAGTGGGGCACTTATGGCAATACGCTGGCCCACTGTTGTGCCACACTACTGACTGTATCACTGTCTACTTGCAGGTCAGCTACCACAACCTAGGACAATTTGACATGCAGCTGCAAAACAATAAAAATACCGTTTGGGTGTGAATAAGTAGGCCTACTGGCTGTCTGACCAGGCTGGGCATGTGTGTAAGTGGAGATTTGTCAAGCAGTAACCATCAGTGTCAGCCTTTGCTGTATGGTTGCCACCACTCTGCCTCCTTTCTGATGCAGCTACCTGCCACGGGGGTCCAGCTGTGGCCTGATAAGTCAAGGGTCAAACTGTGGCCCACAAAGCCACTGAGGTGCTGCCAGCCATCCATGCTCCTTGGACTCCTGCACTGATTATTTACCATTGTGAGATGGGACTCAGCAAGCCACACCAGTCTACAGTGTCAGCCCTGTCACTGCTCAGACATGACTGGGACCATTGACTATGCAAGGTCATGTAAAACCTGGGTCATGCTAAGCATAATAGCAGCCACAATCCTACTTCCATGATACACTGTCAGGGCAGGTGAGCCGAAGTTCACCGCCCAGCATTACCTAATGTGTGCCCCGTTGCACTATGAACAGCTGGGTGTAATAAAGTAACTTCACAGCTACCAAGTTGCTTCTGCCTCACCCCGACCTGCCACCAACAACAAGAATGTACCCCAACCTTCCATAAAACAAAATGGTGTTTCACTGCTGGCTCTGCCAGGATGTATGCAGTTTGTGTGTGCAACATTCACCAAAATGTAGAACGATACTATCTAGTATCATTGACAAAACAGACCATAAATTTTAGTGGGTCTTTCAGCACTGCAGTGTAGAATGCTCCAGTGCTGTGACAAATGCCCAGGGGAAGTATGAATAGAAATTTACCTTCCTTCAGTGTGTAGGGATGTAGATCCTGGGGAATAACTTAATTTAAACTCTGGATTAAAATAACTGAGTTACACTAATAGTACAGCAGCTCTCTATTGAAGATATGTTGACAAATTGTCAGGAAGAGTTGCAGATATTCCAACCCAATATTTTGTACCAGAGTACTAAACTTAATACCTGAAAGTGATGAAAGAAAACCTGGAACCTGGTGAAATAGTGGCACAACTCTTACTGCAATCGCCACTACCAGCAAGTTGTCAATGCAGTTTTTTTAGATGCTGCTGTACAATAGTCGGTAACCAAGCTTAATTTGTTGTAATAATCATTTTCATAACAGGTTGTGGCCATGCAGGCTTGGGAACCAGTAAGATACTCACCAGAGGCTAAAGCTCCTCACTTAAGCCATCCATTGCATGCTTGGGAGCCTGAGTATAGTGCCCCATGTCTGGATAATAGATGTGGCCTTTGGGAATGGGAATGCAAAGCTTTTTTTTGAAAAAAAAAAAGATTGAGTGGAGAATGACACGACACACCAACATTATTTTCTATCCACACAATAACTTACATACAAGTCTACCTTGGAAAGCAACATGAAACAGCCTTGAAAAAAGTTCATATACCACTATAAGTTAGATCTTGACTCTCAAATACATTTCTGCAAGCATTACTGTCATTTAAGGACTATTCCCAAAGCTTCCACTTTAAACAAATTACACATTCTTATACAAAAAAAGGAGCTGCTTAAAACTGACATTAAAGCTATAACAACAGATGTTTATATTGAGATACAGGACTTCAAAAGGAAGTAAAATTTGATGTGAATGTTTTTGGAACGCTTCTGACCTTAAATAGGCCTAGTTTTGAAACTATGTTACTGTAATGTCTAGAACGCTGTGTTTTGTTAACAGCGAAATAATTTGCATTTCTACGTATCGCTTTTTGTTTACAAAAAATTAAAGACGGAAATTTGGAAGCTATAGGATCTGACCAATTTTTACTCAGCTTTGAGTGGCTGTTGTAACCAGGCTACTCAACCTCGAATTCCGCAATTGTTTTTACAGATAATTACTAAATCAAATGATGCAAAATGTTTCACAGGGAAATAATCCTTAAATACAATGGGCTCTTTCGTCAAAAATAACAAAGAAAAAAAATCAGTGTTGCGCACGCCATTCTGACCACCATAACTTGAGTGCAACGGCACGAGTATTACATATCAGTAGCTAAAAAATTGTGAAATTACATCCAATGGTAAGTATTGGACTCTCTACTACCCTGAATTTCAACAAAATCTGACAAGCTAAATAGGGGAGGCTAGAACAGTTGGCATGTACGCATATAAATGAAATTGTGTGTGTTGTAACTACATGCATATAGCCTAATTGAGATTTTTATCCACAATATTTCGGATACCGAGTTCCTAGTTTACGGCAAGTGATGCTCGACATAAGAGGCGCAAAAACGCAAAGCTTCATGCAATATGCGTACACTGCTTTCAATCTATCACACCACGAAAACTACTAAATTAAAAATCTAATATTTACATTTTTCATATATCATTACGATGATATGCAAAAGGACACCACATCAATCTAGGATAAGTCGCTAATGAAAATGCAGAATTTCTCACTCGTTTGCACACAAATACATCTGGAAGCGATATATAACAGTTGCTTCTACTGACCAATGTACAAATATTGTATGCATAATCGAATTCATATACTTTACATGTAATCAAATTCACATCTGTTAACATCTACAGTAAAAAAAATTCTTGAGGCATGTATTACTAAGCAACCAGCAACACACTTCCCGAAAAGTGTACGTTAGATGCACTTTTCTGCACAAAATGTATTTATATAACTCACCATATTCAAAACTGTCAATATCTAGCAGACACTACGAACATAAACAGCAACACCCGCGAAATATTTGAAATTACGACACGTGATGAAGGTGTTTTTGCAAAGAGTTCTTATCAAGGATATTCTCTTCCTTCGTTCTGATTATCATTGGAATTCTTTGCATCCCATCACATGTCACAATTTTTTTCGTGACAGCTACTCTTTACACTCATATGTTGCTAACTAATAATCTACGTTTTTAAGGGAAGTATCTGACTACCAATAAAACCTATCTAGACTTTTCTACCTTATATACAACACGCTGTGCTCAGATGCTTGATGGAATAACTAACGAAGACGTACTGCATTGAATTGGAGAGGAAAGACCTTTATTGCACAACTTGGCTAAAAGAGGAGGTGTGATGTGAGTGTGGGAAACAAGGCTTCACCATAGTGAGAACGATGCAGCAGTTACCCTATACAGAAATTAGAGGTTTGCGTAGGGTAGACTAGCGCGGATAACATAATCAAACTAATTTGACGGAAGCCTACAACAACAATAAACTGCTGATGATAGAAAAATTAATACCAACATCTTGAAATCATCACAATTTGTCATTTAATTTTTTTGTATATATTGCAAATCGAGGGAACCTCAACTACTCGGATGTACATTTATTTCTCTCATTTGTTTTCCATCTGCAATATTCTAAGCTGACTGCAGTATGCAATGAAAACTTGCATGCACACTTCCATCCCTTCATTGCCCAAGAGGTACAACATTTTGTTAACACGAAGATGCCGGTGGCGCGTAGAGACATACTACACCACAGATCCACGGAAAATTACGATTTTTCACAACCTTTGTGTGTAAAATGTAGTAAGACGATGCGAAATGGTGTTAAATTATTCCCATGGTCGCAAAAATGGATCCATCGACAGTGTTTAAATACTTTAGAAGAAAGAAACATGACTCGTGACAGTGGAAATGTGCACTGTAGTTACCGTGATATATTGTGTTTACAAAAGGAATATCGAGAAGACTCTGCGACTGCTTCATTAAAATACGACCTTACGTTAGCCAAACTGTACGTACAGAACCTTGAAAAAGTGATAGAAGTCAATTCAGTGTGTAGTGAAACTGTTGTAAATGGGCAAAACGATAACTTCATATGGCCTATAAAGTTCCATCGTATTATCCATAACGAGAACAACTTCAGTCTCCCAGTAGCAAATAATTTTGAACTTTTTAACCTGTGATGAGTCTAAAGCCGGTACTATAAATAGCAGGGAACACACGTATCATGAGAACATGACAACCACAAGTAAGAAGAACAAAGAAGATATTTACATGCTCTCAGACAGTCATGGAAAGGGCTTAGCTGGTATCATGTGTAACGTGCAAATTATGTTTAAGGTTAGTGGAATAACGAAACCAGGCTCTCCCTTGAGTGAAATTCTAAAAAACTGGGAACATTTTTTGGAGCTTGGAAGAAACTGTTTAATAATCAGGGGTGCTAATGACATTTATAGGAATGAGGGTAAACTCGCCACAAGAGCGCTAAGAAGCACACTACAGAAAATTACAAATGTGAACTTCTATGTTGCAAGTATACCACAAAGAAATGATCTGATGGAAAAATCTTGTGTCAAAAAAGAAATCGCTGTTACTAACAGAAAATTTGAAAAAATATGCAGAAGCTTCCTGATTGCCACGTATGTGAATGTACCATCTTCAGAAAGAAATCATTGTACCAGGCATGCGTTACACAGAAATAAACTTGAAAAAGCATTCACTAGTCAAAAAATACTTAATGCAGTGTTAGTAGTTGAAGACAAGAATTGCCATACCATACTACTACCCCCACCCATCACAGCAACTGAAATTCTCCAAAATAAAAATGAAACTGATTCACCGGCAACAGATCCAACAGTAGAATCTTCATTTGCCACAAAAGTAGCTGAAGCAAATGTAGCCTTCACAACAGCTCCAACAGTATCAGAAGCAGCTACAGACTATGCAGCGGCATCATTAGCAAGAAATGTGCTTATGGCCAGCGAGTCATCAAATACAACAGGAATTCCAGCATCAAAAGTTGCAGCACATCCAGAAGAAAGAAATACAAGATGCAGGAAACCTGTGTCCCTAAAGGATTTTTGGTACCCAGCCTCAACATGAAGAAACCGTTGACACCAGACAATACAAGTAAGAGTTCCTCTCAACCGAGTTGCAACAGCTTAAAATTACTTAGCCTTAATATACAGTGACTCAAAAATAAAATTCTAGATCTCGAGATTGAGGCCAGTGAATATTGTGTTGATTGTATTTGTATTCAAGAGCATTGGTGGAAAAATTATATTAATATTTCACCATATACCTTGGTTATTCATTTTTATAGGAAGGAAGCCAAGAACGGGGGTGTCTGCATTTATGTAAAATCAGATATTAAAGTTAAAAACAGGCCTGAAGCTGAACTCCTGAGTATAGAAAAACATTTTGAGACAACACCAGTGCAAACGAATGTAAAAAATAGGAAAATAACACTCATGTCTGTGTATAGACCCAGAAATTTTTAAAAATAAGATTGAAGAACTACTGAGCATCTTACGTGATGAGAAGTCATCAATAATTGTATGTGTGGACTTTAATGTCAATATGTTGATAGATAGTTCATTTAAAATTAAATTCCTCAATACTCTACACAGTTTCAACCTATATTCTAATATAAACAGTCCTACAAGGGTAACAAACACTTCAAAAAGTCTTATAGATAATATATTTTCAAATATAGAAAGCCCAGATACAGAAATTTTGAATATTGATCTAGGAATATCTGATGATAATGCATTTATTATTAAAGTGCTCACAGTTCCAATACATACAAAAACAGTACATCATATGTATGAGCGAATTTTCTCTCCCAAAAACTGCAACCAGTTTGGTATCACACTGACTAACCAATCTTGGGCAGAAGTATTGTCACAAACTGATACAGATGCTGCATACAATGTTTTCTCCTCTCTTTTCACGACGAATTTTGAAATATGTTTTCCAAAAAGATTAGTTAAAATCAGCTCATCCGTCCATAGACACACAAATTCCTGGATCACATCTGGCATTAAAAACTCTTCCTAGACTATAAAAAGACTAAACTCTGATATGAAAACTAATACTGACCCCAATTTCAAAAATATGTTAGTAACTACAAAAAGGTATATAGAAGGGTAATTAATCTAGCAAAAGTATTAAGTAACGACAGACTAATAAGGAAGTCAGACAATAAACCAAGGACCACATGGGAAATTGTTAAAAGAGAAACAGGAAAAAGCTCTAAAGACCAGGATACTGTGCTTAAATCTAGTGATAACATTGGAATAAAGAAGGAAGTCTTGCCCAATTACATTAACAACTATTTTCTAAGTGTACCTGACAGTTCCTGGTACTAAATGTAGCACTTCTGCTACTAAATGTAACTGGGTTTTCCCTTTTGATGCTAGTCAATTGTCAGGATGAGCATTCTAAAGTATTATGTCAGGGTAAAAATATTAAATTAATCAATTTTTCTCTCTCAACAACATGTGGGCAGGGTGGATTCTTCCTTGGCTCGGGTATGAGGTAGAATGAGACAGCATTTTTACATAAGATAACTTTCATTGAAAGTTTCGTACAACTGTATCTTACTGGATGTTCTGGTTCGGAGAATGGCAGCTGTGTCGTTTGGGTAGCCTTCTGCTGCGGCGGCGGCGGCGGCGTCTGATTATGCGTAGCGGTGTGTATCTCTTGTCGCCGTCTCGCCCAGCTGACTGGAGACGCGCAGCGCGAGGCGGCCCGTTTAATTATTGCGAGCAAAGTCGTGCATCGGGTGGTGATACCTTGGATGTGGCGTCCCAGTGTTTCTCTTCTCTAAGCGGCCGCGTGTGTTGTGCATCGGCCAGCGGAGCGGCGCGGCGGGGGAAGGCCAGTGTCCCGGACTCGAACAATGGACTCCCGCTTGCCAGTCTTCAGCTGTCAGATGTTCATCCCAGCTCACAGGTGACTGATGATGTGAGGCCGTCTCCTTCCCATCCTCACGAGTCACCCGGGTACGTAAAAATCAGACTTCAAATACCTTTTAACTTCTGTCTTCTGGCGCCGAGGCTGCTGCTTGCTATTCCATTACAGCGGTGGACTTGGTGCGTCTGTGCATGATGCAGTCTCTTCTTGCTCATGGTGTTCAGCACCGAAACTGACTGAAAACTACTGCTATGCTTCTTCACTCCTTCGTCTTCTTCGTCTCTCATCTGTTGGGCCCACTGCGTCTCGCGTATTTATTCACTTCAGTTTACTGGAGGTGAACGACTTCACGGTCATTGCCTCTTCTGTCACGTTGAAAAGCTTCTCGAAGAATCTTCTTAACGTCGGTCATTGGCTCTTGGAATGTAGGCAAGGGCCTTTGATCACATGTGATGACTGAGAAACACGTGAGCCGGTCATTGCCTCTTCTGTCACGTTGAAAAGCTTCTCGAAGAACCTTCTTAACGTCGGTCATTGGCTCTTGGGATGTAGGCGAGGGCCTTTGCTCACATGCGACAACTGAGAAACACGTGAGCCGGTCGGGCGATGCCCTGACGGCTGAATCGACAGCGTCCGCTTATGTGGAACTTGCTGCCTTCACGGTCATTGTCTCTTCTGTTCTGCTGTTCTGCCCGCTGTTTGCCAGTATGTAACTCTCTAAACTAAATCAAGTTTTTCATTTATATTCTAATTTCTACTTCACTTTGATTTCACTAATTTATTTACTTAAGTACCACTCAACATTCCTCAACCCTTCGGAGAAATTCGCCCTCGAATTTACCACTCAACATTCCTCCACTCTTCATACGGCAAAAGCACTAACAGAAGCAATGAAAACTCTCGACTTAGAAGATTACAAACGCTTCACATTAAGTATGTTGAAAATAATTTATAACTTTACTAAAGCACTGTACGCTCATGAATCACGTAGTTCACACATAAATGGTTATAATAAGTGTAACAAATCTTGATGACAATGAATAAACAAGAATAGATTTTTCACTTAGAAAATTACATAGCAACACCTGTTTAATCTACCCTATATTAATGCAAGAATATCTATTCTACAGTATTGTTTACATTAACATATGACTGTTTAGTAAAGAGTTAAGTACAATAAACAAAATTAATACACTAATGCTCAAAAGTAACCACTGAAGTACACCAGTTAAGAGTGTGGTATCCAGTTAACAGGGATTTGATGAAGTGGTATATTATTATTTGGCTTATTTTTTCGTCTTAAATAAAAGAAAACTGTAGAAAGCAGAAACACCAACACAAAGGTTCCAGATATACCCGTTCCTAGCATTATAATTTTAGTTTTGTGTTCACTTTTTAATTTTAAGACATGTTGCATCATAACAATGGTATCAATTTTGCCTTGCTGTGCGAGTTTATGAACATATCTAATGACTTCAGAAGGGAACTGTCAAGGGAGTCATTGAGGTAGGATAGATTTTGTGTAGGAAATGCTTGCATGGCGTTTTCTGAATAAAGCAAACAATATGGTTATGGACCTATCAACCTAGTAAAAACAAAAACAAAGAAAAGAAGAAATACATTGTTAACTACAAGATCAACATGTTTCTATAATCAACTTTTTTTCTTAAAAAATAAACCATTACCATTTATTTATTAATTACATTTGTATATTATCCACAGTCTACTATGATTCCACTAGGACATTCGCACCCTTGGTCAAAGATTGTATGGTGCCATGTCTGTATGTTGTGCTAGCGTGGCCACTCTTTTTCCTTTTCGGACACTTCCTCCACCCTTTGGAAAAGCAGACACTACTGTTGAAGGAATTACATCTGGAGCGCCCTTAAAAGGTTTTAACCGACTTGCATGGACAATAGTAGTTCGGGTGGGCAGTTGCAATTTAACGTTGACTGGTGATGTGATCTCAATAATTTGATAAGGACCTCTGTAGTTTGACAAATTTCTTCGTTTTTCCTTTCGCAATGTATGTGGCTGACAGCATCACCCACTGACCGATTTTGTAATTTGGATATTTAGCTTGGACATTACCTAATCTTTCCTGTCGTTCCAAAGCCTTTGTATTAGATTTTTGAACCTTTTTCCATACATCCTTCATCATTCGACTGAAATATATTACTGTTTCGCCGACTTTTCCGTTTTTCTGCCTGATTACATCAAAAGGGGACGGCATTTTTCTCCCATAGACTACTTCATAAGGTGACATGCCAGTTGCTTCATGCGTTTTGGCGTTGTATACCGACACAATTATTGGTAAATATGTATCCCAATTAGAATGTTGTTCGTTAATATAATAACTAAGCATCTTGCCAATTGTCCGATGATCTCTTTCTGTGCGTCCGTTGCACTGAGGGTGTAACGGAGTTGTGCGTAATTTACGGATTTTTAGTAAGTGGCATAGCTGTTTCATTAATTCAGACATAAAATTAGATCCCTGATCTGTGATAATAGCTTCAGGTATGCCAAATTTAAGTATCCAGTTGTTAACTAAAGCTTGGGCAACTGTATTTGCTTGCTGATCTGGGAGACTCACCGTAGCTAGATAGCGTGAAAACTACTGCTACGCTTCTTCACTGTCTTCTTCGTCTCTTGTCTGTCGGGCCCACTGCGTCTCGTGTATTTATTCACTTCAGTTTACTGGAGGTGAACGACTTCATGGTCATTGCCTCTTCTGTCACGTTGAAAAGCTTCTCAAAGAATCTTGTTAACGTCGGTCATTGGCTCTTGGAATGTAGGCGAAGGCCTTTGCTCACATGCGACAAGTGAGAAACACGTGAGCCAGTCGGGCGATACCCTGACGGCTGAATCGACAGTGCCCGCTTATGTGGAGCTTGCTGACTTCACGGTCATTGTCTCTTCTGTTCTGATGTTCTGCCCGCTGTTTGCCAGTATGTAACTCTCTAAACTAAACCAAGTTTTTCATTTATATTCTAATTTCTACATCACTTTGATTTCACTAATTTATTTACTTAAGTACCACTCAACACAAGAGCTTTACCGAAGAAGACAAAACAACAGCACCAAAAGTAGTCAGTAGCATGATAATGAGTCCCACTAATAAATATGAAATACTGAAAGTAATTAACAGTATGAAACCCAAAATGTCTGCAGGACTGGGTGAAGTGCCAGCGAAAATAATAAAAAAAGTCGCCTCACAAGTCTTGAAACCACTGGTACATATTGCCAATTTATCACTCAGTAAAGGTGTGTTCCCCCAGAGGCTGAAAATTTCTAAGGTTAAACCATTATTAAAAATTGGGGATATGCATAAGGTAGAAAACAATAGACCTATATCCCACCTTTCATCTTTACCAAAAATTTTTGAGAAACTCATGAAAATTAGACTCATAAGCTACCTTGACACCTTCAATCTTTTAAATTCCAATCAACATGGTTTCCTACAGGTGACAGCACAGAAACAGCTATACAGGCCTATATGGAAGAAATTATTAGAAATTTAGATAGTAACAAATTTGTGGTAGGAATCAACCTAGATCTGTCCAAGGCCTTTGATACAGTAGATCATCACATTCTCCTTGACAAACTGGAGGCAATAGTCATCAGAGGAATTGGGAGGAAATGGTTTGAATTCTACCTCCAAGATAGAACTCATGTTGTGGAACTCACCTTACCTCATAATAAGCGAAAAATAAAGTGAGTATCTGATGCTAAGAAAGTAGCAGTAGGTGTCCCTCAGGGTAGTGTTTTTGGCCCCCTATTATTCCTAATCTATATAAATGACACTGAAAGGCCCAACAGATCATCAAAAATTATGTTATTTGCAGATGATACAAGCATAATTATAAGTAATGACAGCAAATCCTTATTCACTACAGCTGAAAAGGTTCTGAAGAGTGTGCAACAGTGGTTTTACCATAATAAGTTAACACTCAATTGAAATAAAACAAATTACATACAGTATGGTAAAGTAAATGAGAAAGATGATCTCCATTTGTCATTGAGTGACCATGAAATAGAGGAAGTCTGGTATACAAAATTTTTGGGCATGTACAATGATCAACACTTGAGCTGTAAAGACCATGTCACATACATATCCAAAAAAACTCAATTCAGCATGTTTGGCACTGAGAATAATTTCTAGAGTTTGCAGTGCAGAGTTTACAAGATTAGTTTATATGACTTATTTCGATTCTATTATATCCTTTGGAGCAACATTCTAGGGTGCAATTAAATGTCGCTTGAGACATGTTTTTAAATCACAGAAAAGGGCCATTAGAATTATTACACACAGCTCTCCACAAACACACTGCAAGCCCTTGATCATGCAGCTAAACATACTTACAATACCATCTTTGTACATATTAAAAAGCATGCTGCAATCAAGAACACACTTGGGTAGTTTACATGTAAATTCAGATCTTCATGACTACAACACACATGTCGGTAGAGTCCGCATGTAGAAAGAACAAGAAAAACAAAAACTCTAAAACATGTGAGCCACTATGGAATAAAGCTTTATAATTCTCCACCACTTTGCATCAGGGGAACAGAAGATGAAGAAAATTTAAGTCAGAATTATAAAAGTTTCTGATAAATAAATGTTTTTATAGCATAGAGGAATATTTTGAATCCTTAAATCACTAATTGATAGTTGTATTGTCAATATCATGTTGTTCTCATTGTCAGTTCTATGTCTCATTTATACTCTTTTAACTCTAAATTATGTGTAATATGTTTTTTTTCCAAAATGTACTAAATATATATAAATCCATCACATATGGTACATGTTAAAATGGTAAAATAACAACCCATTAATTCTATGTTTTAATTTTCAACATATTATATAATGTTAATTTTATGTGTTTTAATTCACTGTTTTAATTTTCAATGTAATGTAAATTATATGTATTTAATAGAAATTTGTAATACTCTGCTGTGCATATTCTGGACAGTATGATGACAATTCCCATATCATGTAAATGAAGAAAGGATAATAATAAATGAAATGAGAAATTAGTGTGTGCAAATACAGTCTTGTCATTTGTTTCACTGTCTTTATTAAGTTAAAAATCTTCGATTTGTCTGTGCAGTGCCCTTAGTCTGCAAATATTCAGCCATACAGCTCATATGAGAATATTCTATGTCTTTAGATCAGAGAATAAATTTCTACCAAGATACAAATCAAAGAGCGAAAAGTTACAGGAGTATGTGACTGCCTTGTATGATATTTTTTGACAGATTGTTTAACACACATTAATTAGCAGGGGAAAGGTTAAACTGACGAAAAACCTATGGATTAACATTTGTGAGACACAAAATATTGGTCTTTCGGAATAATTTGCTGGGGTCCATAGTTTCGTGACTATGAAGATTTGGACCATCCCAACTAGGCTAATTTGATCTGCACTGGGCAATAAGACTTTTTTTTGATCAAATGATATGCAAGCTCTAACCTGCAGTTTGTTTATCTCCATGAGACGGCTGCAATGACGGCTTAACAAATATCATCCAAGCCAGTTATTCGCTCACATGCAACAAGAGTCACCCACATTTCCACTTGCGAACATGTCAGCAACATACTAAAGAAATTACTGTCAAGAAATGGTAAAACAAGAGTCATTAATTGAACAAAATAAATAATTATTCCCACTTATATGTGTTTACAGAGACGAAGGTCAGTAGGAGGAAAGATAATGAAGGAAATGACAGAAGGAAAAAGGCAGAGGTCATAACACAAAGACATCGTAATTTAAATGCACTCCTCCAGATTCTGGAATTCTATGGGATCTTATTTTATAGATTTGACACCTTTCTTTGTGACTAATGGCTCAGTGCATAATGAATTTATTATATTAGTAATTTTACTAGCACAAGAAAGACAAGAAAAAATACTGTTATATCATTATGCTGCCCCCTCTGACTGAGGCAAGGAAATTATATTTAACTGTCGATATCAAACTTAAAAGCCTATCACTAATTCCATTTGTCCAGGACTGATAAATATTTAGTACATTAAAAAAACAAAAAGTTCAAGTGAATGCATATCCATGGGTAGAAATTAAGTTTTTGATGGTTTTTGTTATCAAATCCACACATGGTTAAGATGCATGTAGATAAAAGGAAAGACTACTTTTACTACATTGCATCATTATCTTCAATATTCTTATTTCGTAAAGTCACAACAGCCAGGCAACCAGACAAACAACAATTATACATTAGACTCACTTCTTTTGATTAGTTAACATGTAAGATCAAAATACAACTGGACAGACTTGGGTCAGTCACATCGTTTAGTAAAATTTTAATTAGGGGTTTCAAATGAGTAGGACTGGCGACAAGGTCACTGCAGGTGATGGACCAAGTCCATAGGACTGCAGACATGACGTCATGATGTCCCAGAACTGGTCATCAAAGCCAGGATCATCCAGACAGATTACTCGAAACATGTGGAAAACGTACCTCAAGGTCTTCAGGTTTTTAAATCTTCTTTATTAGTTGTGGACCATCCTAGGAATAATTAAACACAGGGACATTATACAATGTGTCTGGCCATTGTTTGCATTATTTTATCAGCTTTAAAAACTCTTCTTGTCAGTCTGTGGAGTGTTGAGAACGTAGGAATCAGATGCAGCATCCCCACGAAAATGGGCTTGCACAGTTTGAATGGTGCAGTGCTGCCAGAGTGACTCTGACTGGTGTTCGCATATAGCATCAGCTCAGTGAATATCCTGGATGTGTGTGTGTGTGTGTGTGTGTGTGTGTGTGTGTGTGTGTGTGTGTGTGTGTGTGTGTGTGGGTGGGTGGGTGGGTGGGTGTGTGGGTGTGGGTGTGTGGGGGAGGGGGGGGTGTGAGTGGGTGGGTATCAGGGATTTTACAGCATTTGTCACAATTCTCTGAATGATGTGATGACTCCTATTGTGACTGGAATTGCTATCCACCTCCATAACACATCAGCACTGGTAAGTGGAACGCACTTTTGCTGTCATGTAGTTTATTTAGTATGCAAAACAGTTACTTTGCATCACCAACTGTTACTGTTTCACCTGTTATTCACCACAGACTGTAAATAACTGCTTAGAATGGGTAAAATAAGTTAATTCTTTCCTCCTTGCTGTACTTACAGAACACTTTATTTGAATTACACCTCACGCATTTTTAGTTTAATTTAATATTTATCTAAGGATTCATACGATGACTTTACACTGTGTTGCTAATTTTTCTGTTAATTATTACTTTCTTTCTCTGTGTGAGGAGATGATTCGATTAACTTAAGTGATTATTTTTGTGTCTCATTTTACGCAGACAGGAGCACAACTTAATACATATAGTGTTCTTGTCAATGACACTTAGCAAGAAATGCCACTCATTCATTTATTGAGAGGCAGAAAAAGTAAGTAAGAGATTGCTGATGTGTGAAAAACTCATGAACGGCACCAATGAATGCAGAAATCAGTCTCACCAAAGGAGATGAGAAATGAAAATTCTAACCATGGACTTTACATAAATATAAAATAGAAGTAAGATTTATTTATTGGAGACTTCCCTGCAGAATTCTATAGCTCTTCTTGTTCACTTATTTGTCCATATAAATAAATCTGAGACATTACTGTAAATACACAGTTCTTATATTCCTAGTTATCTCCAATGTCGTTTTAATGCGATAACTTTGTTCCTTCACTTACTAACATATCAGATGTCTTAATAATTACTTTGGTGTGAGAATACTCTCTTACTACTGCAAATAGGTATTCACATATTTATAAAAATTCATGGAAATAAGAAAAATAGTCCAGTTATCATTTCCTACTCAAAACACCACACTTTCTTTAAATGTCATTCAGAAGCATACATGCAATATACCAAATATCTTATTTTATTTACTGAATAACACGAATTGACCATTTCTTATCACCTCCTATATATAAGACTCAAGGCAAGATTACCCGTCTAAGGATTGTATTTCATCAGCCCATTCTGTGGCCAAGATTTTCACTAGAATGTGATCATTTTAAGTTCGTGGTATAGAGTTCTGTTGTCCTGTTATATTATCCTTCTACAAAGAGTACAGCTCATTTTCAGTAATTTTGATGACTAAAAATCTCTTCAATTTTAATTATATTACTGATACAAATAGTCTGTTGTGAAATTTCTTTCTTATTGCCTTTACAGGTTCCATTCATTAACCTGAGGTAGTTACTTGATTAGAAATAAACCGCCAAATACCTCATTTGATTGTATTTTGTAAGTTAAACGTTTTCCATAGTGCTTAGTTCTATTCCCTTACTATTATTATGGGCAAATTAACTATAGAATATCAATGGAATATTTTCACACAAGAACTATGACTAAACTTTGCTCCAACGTGTATAACTAAGGCTTCAGGCAAGAGTATACATACTTATTCTTTTACTTAGCACAGTTAATTTCCTATTTTCACAGGTATTTGCCACTGCATTTCTCATTCATTCAGATATCTAAGAACGCTGCTACTCATTTTTTTAGCTAATGTAGACAATATTACTCTTCTCTCTATTTTTTTAGATAATGTGGCATCCACTCCACCAATTAAATTACATTTCTTATGGAGGGTTGACACTTTCATCTCCTCAAAAAATTCCATACTTTCGACCAAACTGCATCTAATTACTTACTTTGGCCATGTCATTTGACTCCAATTCCCTATCATGAATCTACCCTGAAACTACAGCGGTCGCAATACAAATCTCTGCTTACCACAACAAGTGAGTACCTCCTGAGTCGCAGTAACTAGCCACTAATGTGCCCTAGTTACTTATAAAATAATACTGTTACTAACATACCCCAAATATAACCAGAGTATCTCGGAGAAAAATAGGAGATTGTTCATTTTATACCAGTTAGACATTTGCTGTTCACTTTTATTTTACCTTACTTGTCATAGTTCAAAACCTATTTAATGATGAGTAAGTGAGCTGATAAAGCACGATCCTGAGCCTATCATTTGCTTTTCACCTTTTGATGGCTTACATATACTAAAGGAAAGTATTTTTTTAAGGTTTCAGTATGATTAAAGACTTTTAATCCTTTTGCTAGTGTGATACAAATAACTGTTATCATGTGCAACCTGCACTATGTGAAAAGGTTCTGTATACATCTTCTATCATTTCTTGTCCTTCTTTAGAAATAGTGAAGATTTGTAAAGAGTTTTCAATAACGAACTTTCTCCTGCAGAGTAACTATGTATTCCTTCTAGTTTCATATCATACTGGTTTTTCTCTTAATTCTGCACTTTTCACAATACAGGTTAACACTTTTTTCACTTTCTCGTCCCAGGTGATTTCAGTTTGAGGCAAATGTGATATAAGATCTAGCTATTAATTTCTTTCTTTTTCTTTACCCCTCACATCAGGAGAGGTATATGGTACACAATGTAAGGGTAGGTGGTTTACTATCTCTTCAAAAACTCCCAGGAATTCTATCCACTTGGTATGTTTATTGGGTGCACATATCTCCATGAACTGATTAAACTATCGAAAGGTTTTGGCTAAAGGGTTGGTTTGGCCGTTAAATTTTGATATTAAAATCTGCATAACCTGTTAATCTCTGAAAACTTACTTCCATTTTTTACTGGTAAAATTTGACACAGTGCCTGATAATGTAACTGTAGGTTTTTCCACCATGGAAATATAGTCGTTTGTTATATTTAATTATTGGTGTAGCAGCAGTGTATTTCACTGGATAGAATTTGATATAATTAGAAAATATATAATTCACCTAATCTATATATTTGATACCTCTATGAGCAGAGGCCAAGGATTCTGTAAGGTCAATACAAACTATTTTTAGTGGTCCTGTAAGTAATACTGGATGGAGTTCTGTTCTACTACCTTGATTTGAGGGTTTGACCTTTTGACAGATGAAATAAAGTTTTGGTACCTTAATGTCGCTTTGGACAAACTTTGATTTTGGTAGGTTGGAAGTGAGGCCAGAAAACCAACAGTACAAGGTGTTCCTCCCAAGTAGGTATGGCTATGTGGTTGTCATCAACACAGACTGCAATTTTATTCAATACCTCAGGTCCAAGCACTGTATCAAGTGCAGTAATAAAACCCCAGAACTAACATTAAGGCCAAATGTTAGTATACAATACTGATAGGATCTTTCACCAAATATGATGGCGGTATCCTTCAGGAAATATTTTGAAAGTGGACTCTGCAGTATGAAGATCGCATATCGATGCTAGATGAAAACTTAACACCATGAAATTTCTCTAGATTTTCCTCAAGCTTTCTGGTCACCTCTGTACAGGGATAGCAATTTGGTTAATTCCACTAGCATCTAGGATGAAGTGTACCTTCCATCTGACTTATCTACTGTGAAAAGTGGGCTACAATAGGAAGAGAGTGAAGATCCAATGACTTGCCACTCTGACATGTGTCTAATTTTCTTGTTTACTGCCTCCCCCTTTGACACTGGGATAGAATAATTGTTTTTACAAAATGTTTCATGTGGATTAACTTCCATAAGGTATTCATAAATGTTAATCACACCTGCTTTTTGTTAATCAAACACTCATGCATATTTCAGCACAATTCTTTAAGTTGCTATTGCTGTTGTGAAATTTCACTGGATTCTAAAACTTATTTGTAAATAGCATTATCATTTTCCCAAGCTGAAAAATTAGACTCAGAAAAATTGTTGGTTACGTTCTGTTTTGTCTGTATAATCTTTAACTGTTATTTGTTATGACAGCCAGCTCTTACAATCAGATCTGCAGTAATTTTTCCATCTATTTGTGGCATGTTCCTGACTGTCTTGGGAGTTTGCTCTCCAAGAAATTGAAGTCCAAAGATACACGTTTCTATTTAATCCTTAACCACAAGAAAGATACATTTCAACATAACATTTCCAATTCTCACATCAGTCTGTATTTGTATCTTTATTAGCTTTGATTTGCCACTTGCTGCACTAACCACTCTACAATATTGCACAGGGTAGGTGGGTAATTTCTACACTAATTATTTCATTAAATAAAGTTAGAGATATCACAGTCATAATTCTTGCCTCTGTCGAAATAATAGTAGGAATAGTTCTCACAACACAAACAAATGTAGGCTTGCACTACCTATCTAATTTGCAGAACGTCTATGACAAGTACCTGTCAATACTTTTTCGTTAACTATGTCATCATTGTATCTTAACAGGTTATTCAATGGACTGACTTTACCCTCACTCCATTCCATGGGCATTATTGGGGGGCTAAATGAGGCCATGTCTAGTTTGTTAGACTTATAGTCACAGGAAAGATCTCCTCTGTGATCTCAACAACAATGATTGCTGGATTCTGATTTCGCCAGAGCATATCAACATTATGAATGACCCAGTATTCGGTTGTTGGTATATGTCATTTACATTAATAGGTGACTGTCTTCTCTGACTAGGATGCCACTGGTTGCTTGAATTTTTGTGACTTACAGAAACCATTATTGATTTTATGCACCAGAACACCACTGATTATTGCTATTGCGGTTATTCCAGGGATCGTTATTCTGATAGCCAGGATGATATCTATCATCAGATCGCCTCCTCTGTATATTATTTGGAGAACTTTCGTTCACACATCCAATACCATCTGATACTTGAGCTGGCAGCAGTGACAAAGTGAGTGTGACTGTCAGCTACTCTCCTCTAGTTGTTGGTGTACTACTGTCTCCAAGGTATGGCATGACTCATGCCATTTCCTTTTCAATAATTATTATTGTTGTTACTGATACAGCTAACAATTTCATTTATTAAATCAGTCGAGTATAGCACAGACAAGAAATATTAGCTTCAAGGTCGTGGGTTAGTTTTTCTCTGATGCTGATCGGTGATTTACCTTTCAAAATATGCAACACATCTTGGTGGGATATTGCTTCATCCCAGAAGCGAGTTTTATTTAGGTATTTCATTACCTCTTTCGGCTTCCTTGTTTGGTGTTACATGGTTCCAGATCGAATAATTCTTTTTGCAGTCTCTCCTGAATACATTTAGACCAATATTTCGAGGAGAAACGCATTTTCAAACTGTTCACATGAGTTAAAGTATTCTCCACTTGCAACTGCCTGGGGGATGGATCCACCCTACACAAAACCTATGATAGATTGATTGTATGTTTCGGTGCTTGGAGCATGACTTGGGCAATAAATATTTAAAAGATTTAATACATGTAACAGGTTGTACAATTTTCTTTTCCACTATGGACACCTGAAATTGCCTGTGTTTAGGGCGACTCTCTTCCAGTAAATCGGAAAAAAGAGTGGGCTTTACTGCCATACTCTTACTGTATGGGTATGTGGCGACAGATTACTAGAGTGCAGTTTATCAAAGTAAGTACTTTCATTGGACTGTGGACTATGATAATCATCATAGACCTCTGTTACCTGACCTACCTGGGATGTGTCATCCCTAACCTGTCGCTTCACTGCATTTAATGCTTTCTCTATGTTCCTTGTCTGATCATTAAGGTGAATTTGGACATCTTCTTGCCATTTAAGCAAATCTTATGTCAAAGTCTTTGTATTAATCCTAATTCATCTTTAACTGCCTCTGCAGAAATACTCTGTTCAGAATACACTTTCGTAACAGTCTGCTGCAAGGCTTTCTGCATTTCTGATCCTAATCTTTCTACAATCTGTTTGCCCTTTTCCTTTAAAAGTTCATATAATTTTCTTTCATTATTAATGGAAGGAGCCTCTGTTTGGGTTACTACCTGCTGAAGTGTGGATTTTAAAGTTTCTTCCTCTAATTACAAAGTAGTAAAGCTTTAAGTCAGTTTCTCTAGAGATTCGGGAATACCTCTACAGGTGGTTTTAATGTCTGAGATCGTGTTAGTTGTGGTCTCCAGATCATCTCGCAACTCTTGTATCATGTGACTGGCAACCTCGGTTTTTAATTGCACAGACTGATTTTTGACCTGATCTGCAATTTGCGCAAGCTGACTTTTAGATAAACTAGAAACCAAATGGCAGTTATAAGAGTCGAGGGGTACAAAAGGGAAGCTGTGGTGGGAAAGGGAGCAACACATGGTTGTAGCCTATCCCTGATGTTATTCAATCTGTATTTTGAGCAACCAGTAAAGGAAACCAAAGAAAAATTTGGAGTTGGAATTAAAGTCCAGGGAGAAAAAATAAAAATTTTGAGATTTGCTGATGACTTTGTAATTCTGTCAGGGACAGCAAAGGACTTGGAAGGGCAGCTGAACAGAATGAGCAGTATCTTGAAGGGAGCATGTAAGATGAATGTCAACAAAAGTAGAAAGAGGATAATGGAATGTAGTCGAAATAAATCAGATGATGTTGAGGGAATTAGATTAGGAAGTGAGGCACTTAAAGTAGTAAATGAGTTTTGTTATTTGGGAAGCAAAATAACTGACAATGGTTGAAGTAGGGAAGATATAAAATGTAGACTGGCAATGACAAGAAAGCTTTTCCGAAGAAGAGAAATTTGTTAGCGTAGAGTATAGATATAAGTGTCAGGGAGTCCTTTTTAAAAGACTTTGTATGGAGTGTAGCCTTGTATGGAAGTGAAACATAGACAATAAACTGTTTAGAAAAGAGAAGGATAGAAGCTTTGAGAACATGGTGCTACAGAAGAATGCTGAAGATTAGATGGGTAGATCATGTAACTGATGACAAGGTACTGAATAGAATTGGGGAGAAGAGGAATTTGAGATACAATCTGACTAGAAGACATGATCAGTTGGTAGGACACATTCTGAGGCATCAAGGGATCACTAATTTAGTACCATGGAAGGGGGGGGGGGGTGTAAAAATCGTAGAAGGAGACCAATAGATGAATAAAGTAAACAGATTCAGAAGAATATAGGTTGCACTAATTACTCAGAGGTGAAGAGGCTTGCACAGGACAGAGTATCATGGAGAACTGCATCAAACCAGTCTTTGGACTGAAGAACACAACAACAACAACAACATCTCATTGTTGTTTCAGTGGCCATGTCATCAAGCACAGTACCTGGTTTTTGTGAAATTAATGTAATAGGACCTGTTGTCTATGGCCAGTGACACAATTTCACTCATCACAACTATCATGTTATTTAACCCCTTAGTCGTGAATTCGCACTCTGGCATCTTATTATACCCAGTGAAAAATTCATACCCTGAAATGCTGATGGGATATCACCATATTACCATAGTATACAATTTGTTAAATCTATTACTTATCATAATGCAGCTAACATATAGATAAAACACAGATGGAATAAAATACCTCTTTGCAAGATAAATACTAATCGCTAATACAAACTGCACATGCCTAATGATCAATATCTGTCATCCTATGGTCTTCTTTTACGAAATGTGCAGTGGTTATGTAATAATTATTTTGCCATTGACTAAATTTTCTACTCTTGAGCCTGAAAGTAATGAATGTTATTTCTGCATTAAGCTGAACTATGTGTTATGGGTGTTATGGGCTCTGCCTAAGAGTCACTGCTGCACTTGCTGTTGGCTTTGCCCAAAACTCGCTGCTTTGTGTCATTCCAGCAATTGGTACACTATGGTCTCTTCTGGCTTGTGTTTAGTACAATTCCAGACTTCCACTTAGCTGCCCATCTCCACGCACAACCTGAGCCACCAAGTTCAGCCATTGTCACAGACTCCCATGCCCATCACAGATTACCAATGATGCACCACATTTTATGACCATGGACCTGGCACAGGGTTCTGGAAGATGGTGCTACTTTTGATTTCTCCAGTTGACTGACCAGCACCTTCCATAGAAGTTCCCCTCTTGGCCATGGTAGTGCCCACTTCCCTCTGCCCTCTCACATTATGAGTGACACACTATAGTGATTGCCCTGGGGTGAACAATATTTATTCATATGGAATTACAAACAGTGCAATGAATTAAGAGTTTTATGATTCTTGAAAGATGTTCATAAAAATGTACACAAAAACGTTTATCATTCAACCTAATTGTATTTAAAAACAATATCGATATATTATGTATATCCTTCTATGTTCTATGTTAAAAATATTAACTGAAACAGTTGAATGATTTTGTGTAATTATTACTCTGGCATTGGTCTTGGATGAGGATAGACGTGAGAGGCATTGTAAGTGTACTTATATTGCATTTTGGTTGAATACATGTGTTTACTTGCCCTTAAAAGCTTTATTTATGTGTCTTTAGCATCCCTATATATTAGAGGACTAATAACTTACTTTTTCAGACTATCAAAATCCGCAATACAGTGTGAACCTATGATTGATTGTTGTCAGCTATTTGCATGGCTGCAACGTCTGATCTGAATATTGCCAATATTAAATGGCACAGAGCTGTAGAAATTACTAAAAAAGTTTGCATTTTAATCACACTATGTAACTCCAGTGTCATTTTAATTTATTGGCAGACACTAATAGTAGTTTTTGTTGAATTATTGTGTTCACCACATCTTATATCTGAGCTACGTAAATTCACAGAAATTAACTTACTCTGAAATGATCGGTGATAAATATGCCACACAATAAAGTTTCTCTGTGTGAACCTGTGACATGAAAACACTGTTAATTTCAATTAAACTGCAATGCAAAAAGTACCTGAAAGTTTTGTTAACAGACAAGCTAGTTTAGTGCTTCCCACTGCTCCTTATGTGTTCATATTGCAGGCACTAAACCTCCAAATAACATTTCCATAAAAAAGAAGACTGTGTAACTTGCCTGTGACAAGTTGCATTGTCGCTTTAGTGTTTGTGGCGTCATTTGCTGTGTAGCTGTTCGTATATGTGCCTACAAATCATATGCACACTATTAAAGCACACCACTTGACACACAGAGTGGAACACAACATACATAATAAAAAAAAAAAAAACACATTGGCACCCAACGTTGAGGTCGAAATATTTTTGTGGTTAGATTACATAATCTTTGTACTTTATTGTAATGTTATTGTACTTTCTTTCATGTATCTGGTCAACTATAACAACGAGATAATTACTGATTGGCAAGGATTATACAAGAGAGTGGAGGGATTGCTAATCCAGATTCTGAGAAAATTTGCAACACAGCAGTTCAAGGTAAGGAGAAAGTTGTATGCCCACCAAGCTTCACGGATATATGCAGCTAGTGCGTTGGAGGGCATGCAATAAGTGATTTGTGTTTGTACGTTTTTCCTAAAAGCATTTTTTTTTTTTGCTGCAAATAGTGCAGTGCTGTGGGAGTGGGTTTAGAAAGGGGGGAAAAGTTTTTATTCAGTTTATTGCAACAATTCCGGTGTCACACTATTTTTTGTGTTTTCTGTGTTATGTTTGTGCATATGTACTGTGTACTTTGTACTTAGTCATCAAAGATGAGTAGGTGTAAGGGAAAGTGTAGAGTGGAAGGTGACAATACTACAGATTTAGAGGAGAGTGAGAGTATCAGGGAGTTACCATGTACTGATACAGATGATATTAGCCTGGAATCCCAAGTTTTGGAAACTGAAGCGTCTGCATTAGGGAACTGAATGTCTGTCTGCTTCAAAATTGGAGACTTCAGAAACACAGAGAGGCGCCAGATCAGCTGACGTCAAGGTCGATGCCGAACACACAGGATCGGCAGGAAATGCGATACCGCCTACAGTTGTACAGAACGACTTCTTCTCGACGTTAATCCATTCTCTAAAGGAAATGCTAATTGACAGAGAACAAGCATGCGAGGTGAAAGAGAAGGCGAAAGAAAGGTAAAGAGAATAGAGGGAAAGGATTAAGGAGCTAGAATGCGAATAAAACGAAAGGTTAAGAGAAATGGAAAGAGACAAGAGTTTAGCAGTACAGATCAGTAAGGAACTCGATGCGCTAGATAGGCAGATCTTTGACCATATTAAAGATGAAATAGGTAAAATGGGCACCCAGGTCAAAGAACATGTTACACAAAACAAAGATTTGTCTAACGAAGCTAGCGAACTAGACTTACTAGTCATTACCTTAGGGGGAGCGCATCAAACGCTTGAAGAACAGGTTAAATATAATATGACGACTGTTGATTATTTGTCTATCACCATACATAGAAAAATTGAAACCGAAGTAGCCGCGACTCTGCAACATATGAATACCGCAGCGAGTTGCGAGGAAAACGAACATAGTACACGACTGCCACATGATGGGCATGAAATACCGCAGCTTATGCCTGGGGTAGAGCGTGAGAACAATGACAGTAGATATCGAGAAATTACTGAGACTCCACATAGGAGTGATCAGTGTGGAAATAGTCCGGTCAATGTTACGCGTTGCGAGAATTTAAATCGCAATGCTGCTGTTAGGTACAACGTAGGCGCTTCGAGCGCTGGAGCTGTGGTGCCAACATATAAGAAACATGAGGAATCTTTAACAAAACAACGCCAGTTCCAAATCTTCTTGGAAGAGAAGAAAGCTGTGCATCCGATGATATTTATTAAGAGTTTCTGGAATGTACTGCCTACATCACAGACTGAAAGGCAAATGTTCCAGTTCGTGATCTGAATTATAACTGGCGACGAAGCTCTGTGGGCTATGGAGATCACTGATAGCTGCCAAACATTTTTCGAATTTGAGAAGGAATTTTTGGGTCACTACTGGGCGAAGTGTGCACAAGATTGCTTAAGAAAACAAGTTTATAATCCTGAGCCGTACAACCTGAAGCAGGGAAACCTGTGCAAGAACTCTGAAAAGTACTTGAGCTAAACACGGTACTGGGATAACCCCATGTCTTTGCGTGACGTTTTAAGAATTTTATAAGGTATATTACCGATTGCTATATGTGGGAAACTATTCTACTTGCCTTATATGGATCTGGAATTGTTTATGGCTACTGTTGACTTGGTCGATCTTATCCAAGAGAAAGCGACACAGTGAATAACGGTCAAAACTACTACAATAAAAACAAAAAACAGAATGGCAACAGTGCACATGGGAACAGTCAAAAGAGAGGTAATGATTACTGTACATGGAACGGTAGTCAACCAAACAGGCATGTAAATCAACCTCACTATAACAACAATCATAACAACCGATTGGACTGTAATCAGTTTCGCAATGGAAACGGTAATATTGACAGAAAAGGTAGAATTAAGATGGTTGTAATGCCCAATACCAAGCTAAAAACATGCGTGAGATGAATGACCCCAGACAGAGAAGCGATCCAGTAAACTGGTTGTCGAATCCACCATAGGACAGAAAAACATGCTGTAAATAATGTCAGTGTAATAACTATAGCGTCTAGGAAGCCTGCATACCGAATCGCTAGACAATCAATCAAACCAGTCGTATTAATGAGTTTTATTTCAAAAAGAAAATTACAATGCTTAACTTTAGCAATGAAACAGATGTGTCACAAGCAAAGGGCGATATAGAAAACGATCAGTCTTCTTCAGTAAAGAAGATCCCAAGCCTGTGCTACATAGAGAGTACAAGCAAGTGACTGGTGTTGACGCTGCTCTCAAAGTCACTAATCTTGAAGCTGCTACTGAGCTGGGCTGCCACCAGTCGGTCGCGGCACTTATATCCTCTTCACACAGGGGCTGCTGCTGTCACGTTGTCATCCTGGATGAAGGTCCTCTCAGTGTGCTATTGTCAAATCTCGCCTGGTGTGTCGGCGATTGACCTTTACACAATAACTTTCCTACTCTCCCCCCCCCCCCCCCCCCCCCAAGTGACGGACGGTCGTCTTATACGGGGCACGACAACGGGAGGAGTGGTAGGAGCGTGGACGCTCTGATGGACCGGAAGCTGTGGCTGCAGGGGATGTCAGACTTCCGGTCGTACCCCGCCATCCGGCCTGTACTCTGGTGGAAATGTCCCACGGAAAACGCCCAGAAGGGTATGCGTCCACCTACTGAGTTCCATACGAAGATGTAGAAGGTGTCGGCCGCTGCGGCGTGGGCGGGTCCAGATCCATCGGTAGGACGAGAGAAGGCGGAGGAAACGAAGGCTTTGTTTCCATGGGGTCGTCCCGCGGTGTCGTGACGACACCCTCTGGCGGCTGCTGTGGCCACGCTGTCCTTGGGATCCGTGAATCTGGCGGAAGAGTTACAGTAGGGCAAATTACAGTGGCGAATTTGATTGTGATGTCGGCGCTGCAATCCGTCTGGGCCTGAAATGATATACGTGAAAGCACAAAGTCGATGAAGGATCTCGCCTCGCGCCGACCGTCTGCTGCTGCTGAAAAACACTGAAAACACAATATCATGCGGCGCGAAGCGATACTTGCGGCCCTCCTTCGGCGCTGGATGAGGAGGAGGGTGGAGCAGTGGAGCAGTGTCCGATGGTGTCGGCTGTGAAGCAATTCCACCGGCAGTGGTCCATTTCCTGGATGCGAGCGATAGGAGACGAGAAATAGTTGCAATGCTTGATCCCTGATGTGTCTGGAGAGAAATTTGGCCATCTGCTGCTTGAAGGTTCTGTCAAAACGTTCCGCTTCGCCGTTAGACTGTGGATGGAACAGTGCACTAGTCAGACGCTGTATGCCATTGCGTTCACCGATGTTTCAGGTTCACTTGGCGTGAACCGAGGGCCGTTTCCCGACACTATGACTTCAGGCAAACCTTCGGGGCAAAAAATAGAAGACAACGCCTGAACTGTGCTACGTGACGTTGTCGAGTTAAATGACACAGCAAAAGGAAACTTGATATAAGAGTCTACTATAATCTACCAACGAGTGTTCAAAAAAGGTCCTGCAAAGTCTACGTGCACACGTTGCCATAGTGATTGCGACTTAGGCCAAGGAGAGAATTTTTGTGGCGGAGTGGACTGATTTGCCGCACATACCTGGCACTGTAACGTCACCTGTTCTTTTTGGGTATCCATAACCTGACAAGTACAGTGTCGACGTGCTATCGGTTTCGTACGAACAATCCCCCAGTGTCCTTGGTGAAGTAACTGCAACACTTCTTTTCCAAAGATTTGGGGATCCACACACGCGACGGTCCATTGTCATTTTGAACAAGAATCACGCTTTGCTGCATAGGAGGCTATGCCGACGTGCAAAGTGTCGGCGCACTACAGAGTTCTTTATGCTACGCAGTGAGCGAGGCCAAGATGTGCAAATATATTTTAGCAAAATGTTCAAATCTGAATCAGCTTCCGCGGCCTGTGCAATTTTCCAATAGTTCAGAGGAAAGGAGTGAAGCAGTTCAGAATTATGAGTATCGATGTGACAATAAGATCCAGCAGAAGCGTCGAAGTCCGTATCAGGGCCAATCGGAAGACGTGAAAGTACGTCCGCATTACCATACTGAGCGCCGGACGATACACAGTCTCGTACTGGTATTGAGACAACAATAAAGCCCATCTTTGCAATTTTTGGGCTGTCCGTACAGGAACCAGCTTCTTCGGATAAAACATGGACTGCAATGGCTTGTGGTCCGTCACTAAGTAGAATTTTATGCCATACAAATAGTGGTGGAATTTGGTGATACCATACACAGTAGCTAATGCCTCTTTCTCTGAATAGTTACACCCGGCCGTTATGGCCGAGCAGTTCTAGGCGCTTCAGTCCGGAACTGCGCTGCTGCTATGGTCGCAGGTTCGAATCCTGCCTTGGGCATGGATGTGTGTGTTGTCCTTAGGTTAGTTAGGTTTAAGTAGACATAATTCTAGGGGACTGATGACCTCAGATGTTAAGTCCCATAGTGCTTAGAGCCATTTGAACCATTTTGAATAGTTACACTGAGCTTTGGACAACGCTTTTGATGTGAAAGCAATAGGCCTGTTTTTATCACCAATTCTGTGCGAAACCACTGCACCGATTCAATAAGAGGAAGCGTCAACTTGCAACACAACTAGTTTGTCAGGATCAAAGTGAACCAAGCATCGAACACTGACCAGTGAATCTTTAAGGTTTTGAAAAGCTTCTTAGCACTCATCTGTCCAAACAGAGGGGACGTTCTTGCGATGCAAGCGATGCAATGGAGCTGCGATTTGTACAGCACTCGGTATGAACGAATATAATAGTTCATTTTCCTTAAGACTGACTGCAATTCTGTGACATTGCGAGGAACTGGCAGGTCACGTAGGGCTAACAAATGTGACTAAAGAGGATTTACATCTTGATTGTTTATGACATGACCGAGATATTGCAACCCAGGTTCAAAAAAATCACACTTGTCCATTCTGCACTTTAGTCGTGCATCAGATAACACACGAAACAAAGCACGCAAATTTGCAATGTGTTCCTCATGTGTACGACCTGCCACGACGATATCGTCCAAATAGCTTGAACAGTTTGGTACTTTATAACACTACAACAGCATTTACGTAGCTTATTCGATCAAATACAAAGTTTGGTTTATCACGTAGCATGCCCCAACAGAACAAATAGTCCTGTCACGGAAAAGCCACGTATAACACTATCGTCCGCTACTGCTATACCATAACCTCGAAGCTGGAGGCAGTTTGCAAAACAGAATTATTTTGTTAGAGTAATTATGGTATAGAGCAACAGAGCAGTGTTACCCTCTGGGAGGAATTTTGTTATGTTGACCGTGTTGCACCTAACGGAGGTGGCTTATCGGAAAAGAAAGTCAGAATTACGTAAATATTTGAACAGTAACAAACAAAATTTTGCCTATCTGCACTGTTTAACTGATAAATAAAACGGTCGCCAGCCTAACTAGGCAAGAGAATGATTAACATTCTCGTTCAAGAAAATAGTTATTAGTAACTTTAATGGATAAACACAACCTATACTTTGTCACACGCGAGTGCAATGAACTCTGACACATACATATGTTTTAGGATTGAAGCTAACAACTGGAGCAGCACAAACTATTTGCAAAATTATAAGAGATACCGAAACACCCTATTACTTTCAGGCTTTAAAGAAATTATGGTTTTTATAATTAGTGGTCTTCCCATTACTTGTTACCCAGCATTAATACAATAGACAAACTGTGGATCCTGTTATATTATTAATATGCACTTCCTATACACAAGAGAGACATACACTTAACAAACATGAGTATATAACGTTTCACAACTGCAGTTTTCCACTTTCACTACAGCGAAACACAATGTTGACAAAATTGCAAAAAACTGACTCACTTTTTTTAATTTACTACAGATATCAAGGTGATCATTTGCTAAGCAAAACTTTAGAAGCCTCAGTCTTAAGAACTTTTAATCTTGCAGTTGGCAACAGCACTTTAATAAGCAGTTTTAATAGGAAAATTATTTTCAGCAAACAACATTTACTTTAACTCACTCTCTTGCCACATTAACTTTAACTTCCTTTTTACTAAGTTCAAGAGGCATTAATTAGCATAACATTGGTCATAAATGTTCTTTCAGTAGGGACACTCGGTAATTACTTTAGTTCAAACGGAGAGGAACCTGATAGGTGTTGCGATAAGGAGAAAAATCAAGGTAGGTACATAAATTCAGATATAAATTACCTTATATTTGAGTACATTAGCACATCCATGAAGCTGATCCTTCACTGTACATCATTATAGTATTACGTTACAGTGATTGTGCAATGTGATGGCAACTGCTTGTTGGTAGGTGGATTCGCAGACAGAATTGCTGGACTCTGTCATTTCTTGGTGGCGACGACAGTTACAAATTCCAGAATAGTTCCAGCTATTTATCCATCCATCCGAGGCATTGGAAAGCGGCAGGAAAAGCCTCTCTCGGAACCATCACGATATGCAACATTTACATGACAGTGCACAGTTTGGTAGCTCGCCCCCGACTCGTAGCTTGTCCCCGACTGACTATCAGTTCCACCTTTTCTACATAAGCCAGCCACAATTTGCGCGCGCTACACAGTTCCGTTCCTGAGGGGAACCACAACAACTTTTACATACAGAATATCTGAGAATCCTAAGTGAGGATCAGCAGTTTACATAACAGCAACCAAATACATTAAATAAAACAGAACATTTGCACATATTGACATTTCTACCAAAAATTATTCACACAAAATTACAATCGTGTACAGTAAGTTTTGTTCCCTCCAAATGGGACAAAGCATTTAAATGACAATATACTACACCGCATAGAATCACACCATGACTCAAAGTTTTTACAAAGAAAGGAGTATACAGTTTTGTGTTATCTATACAAACAAACACATTTACAGAAGCACAGCAATGTAACATTAAATGAAATAAAAGCAAAATAAATCAGTACAGCATTAGAGCTATGGTGTTACAACTTGAGCAGAAAGCTGTTCCAAATACCGTTGAAAAATAGTGGGTGCAGAAGCACTGCCAAAAGGCAAACACAAATATTTAAACAAGCCCAAATGAATGTTCACAACTCACACTTTTTGAGATTCTTCACCGAGCAGTATTTGAAGATATGGGTCGCATAAATGAATTTTAGGAAAGTAGCGTCCAGCGCCTAATCTGTCCATGATATCCTCTGGGCATGGCAATGGATAAGTGTCAGTCACAGTTTCCAGATTTACGGTAGACTTAAAGTCAACACAGAGGCAAATGTGACCTGAAGGTTTGGGGAGCAAAACGTGTGGACTTGCCCATTGACTAGCTTGTATGGGCGCAATAACTCTGTTATCTTGCAATTCTTTAAATTCTGCAACTACATTTTCCTGTAATGCATTGGGAACAGTTCTGGCGCGGAAAAATTTCGACTGAGCATCTTCTTTCATCGTAATATGTGCAACAAAACTGTTAGCCTTGCGTAAACCTCCAGAAAAGAGTTCAGGGAATTCTTTCAGCAAGCGAGCTACATTGTCTTTGGCATTGAGTGCAGCCACTGACAACACAATTTCCTGAATTTGAAAGCCAAACAAATTAAACGAATGAACCCCAAATTTGTTCCCGCAATAGCGTGACTGTAGCACAAGGTTCAAATGGCTCTGAGCACTATGGGACTTAACTTCTGAGGTCATCAGTCCCCTAGAACTTAGAACTACTTAAACCTAACTAACCTAAGGACATCACATACACCCATGCCCGAGGCAGGATTCGAACCTGCGACCGTAGCGGTCGCGCGGTTCCAGACTGTAGCGCTTAGAACCGGTCGGCCACCCCAGCCGGCGTAGCACAAGGGAAGTCACAGTCCGCATATGAGAGCGATACAGGCAAAGTATGTTTTCCAAGAACGAGAATGTCTTGTATATTATAAGCCATCAGGGAATGCTAGTTTTACACAGGCATGGGGAGTTCATATGTATTAAGATTTAGCAATGCAGCAGAGGCACCCATGTCAAACTGAAATTTCACAAATTTTGCGCTAATATGCAAATGAACGAAAAGTCTGTTGAACTGGTATAGCACTGAAGGAACTGTTTGCTTGCTAGTTTTGCTAATGACAGCAGTAGATTTTGAATGCACTGCATTGATTACATGGGCCTTGTGAGTAGATTTTTGTGAGTGGGCAGATACTTACATTTTACATTTGCTCCATTGCAATCATATGGACTGCACGTGACCTTTCTTTCCACAAGTATAACACTGTGCTTGTCTGGACAGGCAGTCTTGGCGTTTGAGACATGATTATTACCAAGGGCATGACTTAATTTTGCTCGCCCATTTAGAGAATTGTTTATGCGGGGTGGTGCCCATGAGTTGTTGTTGTCTACTGGGCCGGTCGTGAGCAAGGGACGACTCAACCTGACAAATTGTTGGCTGCTCAAATATATCGGCTGCTATGGCACCTGAATCATACTGATCGAAAATGCTGAAATGATGGATGTGACTGTTTCAAAATCTGTTCTCCAAGGTTGACATCAGGTACACAGTACATGATCGCATCATGCAACATCACATCTGAATATAAAGCACCACAAATACGTCTGAATTCGCGTTTCCTAGTCATACCCTGCAAATCTGTTATCCACTCACAATAAGTTTGTTCTGACCTTTGCTTGCAATGGAAGAATTGGTTCAAATGGCTCTGAGCACTATGGGACTTAACATCCATGGTCATCAGTCCCCTAGAACTTAGAACTACTTAAACCTAACTAACCTAAGGACATCACACACATCCATGCCCGAGGCAGGATTCGAACCTGCGACCGTAGCAGTCGCGCGGCTCCGGACTGAGCGCCTAGAACCGCTAGACCACCGCGGCCGGCGGAAGAATTGGTACCTAGTTGCCACCACATTCGCTTGTTGGTCATAATAGTTAGAAAATCTACAACCTGAAACTTCCTGGCAGATTAAAATTGTGTGCCGGACTGAGACTCGAACTCAGGACCTCTACCTTTGGTGGGCAAGTGCTCTACCAACTGAGCTATCCAAGCACGAGTCAGGACTTGTTCTCACAGTTTCAGTTCCGCCAGTACCTCGTCTCCTACCCTCCAAACTTCACAGAAGCTCTTCTGTGTATCTTGCAGAACTAGCACTCCTGAAAGAAAGGCTATTGCGGAAACATGGTGTAGCCACAGCCTGGGGGATGTTTCCAGAATGAGATTTTCACTCTGCAGCACACACTCTGCTGCAAAGGTCCTGAGTTTGGGTCTCGGTCTGACAAACAGTTTTAATGTGCCAGGAAGTTTCATACCAGTTCACTCCGAGGGGCGTTAGGGAACAATTTCTGAATGAGGCGTAAGACCGCACATCCTACCGTTGACAAAAAGTAATGTACTCTCACAGCACTTTGTGAGCAATGATGTGGGTTTCATACCGCTGCAACCACTCGAGCCATTACTCTTACCGAACGAGGTGGCGCAGTGGTTAGCACACTGGACTCGCATCCGGGAGGACGACGGTTCAATCCCGTCTCCAGCCCTCCTGATTTAGGTTTTCCCTGATTTCCCTAAATTGTTTCAGGCAAATGCCAGGATGGTTCCTTTGAAAGGGCACGGCCGATTTCCTTCCCAATCCTTCCCTAACCCGAGCTTGCGCTCCGTCTCTAATGACCTCGTTGTCGAAGGGGCGTTAAACACTAACCACCACCACCACCACCATTACTCTTTTTTTTCATTCAGATGGCGAAAAGTCAGTATGGCACTCGGAGCTACAGTTGCATGTTGCGCAGTGTTAGTGGTTTGGTTCGTCAGTAACTACTGTACTATGTTAAGAAGAGTTGCGATCTGCTGCATCTGAAGCTGAAACATCTATGTTAGCTGCGTTGCATCTATCGCTTGCAGCTGAGGCGCCTGAGCAAGGAGTGGGAGAGGTGGGTTTCTCATTTTGGAATAGACAAATGCTATAAACAGACAATGCAAGCAATAAAAATAAGCACACAAGCAAAGAAATTTCTGCAACACCTTCCTGAAAACTGTAACTAGAAAAAACACTGTAAGAGACACTGTTAAAACAGGTAAACACACCCCTGCAGAGGAAGACAAGGTAGAATTAAGGCGCCAGAGAACACAAAAGCCCATGACAAAACAAAAGAGTATCTGTGGCGGCCTTCGGCTCTGGTAACAGGTTGTCACTATGGTGTTCGTTCACCTCATTACCAAATATGCAGTGTCTAGGAAGCCTGCATACTCGGATCGCTAGACAAACAGTCAAACCAGTCGTATTAATGAGTTTTATTACAAAAAGAAAACTACAATACTTAACTGTGGCAACTACGCAGATGTGTTGCAAGCAAAGGGCGACATATAATATAACCAATCTTCTTCAGTACTTATGGAAAATCCGAAGTCTGTGCCACACGGACAGTAAAAGCAAGTGACGAGAGTTGACACGCTCTTGAGGTCCTTAATATTGAAGCTGCTGTTGAACTGGGCCGCCCCAGTCGGTCTTGATCCTTATGACCTCTTCACATAGATGCAACTGCTGTCGCGTAGCTGTTCTGGAGGGAGGTCTGGTCAGCTTGCAATTGGCTGATCTCTTGTCACAGCTGTCTCTTCTCTTTTGTTCCCGACTGGCATGTCGGCGCTTGACTTTATACTGTAACTACACCAATGCCATCTCCTAACCAGAAACAACAGTGGTTACCGTCACGAAACGAGATGCCACTGCACATGCAGCAGCAATCTCATAGTGTTAAGATTGTTGATGTTGTTGAAGAACACCAACGCAACACAACACAAGTGTCAAGCAATTGTCGAATAAATGTATCTATGCCCAGGTACAACTAGGAGTTGGACATGAAGGAGGAATTGCGTACTGATACATGCAACTGTAGTAAGTGAATACGAAATGGTGCTATATATAACGAAGGAAACTATTCATGGAATGACCATGAATATCATTATCGACACTGGTGCAAGTGTATCCGCGATGGATTATGACTTATTCAGGTGCATCAACCAGGTACATAAGTTACCATCATTGCTGGTGCAGAACTGCAAAATTGTCCGAACAATACATGGACGAATGCAATGAATCCAAAAACAGGTGTAGCTGTTATACAAGAGGAAATGAAGCAATCAAACGCTCGCTCCTAATTGTAAAGAATTTGGAGGTTCACTGTATCTTGGGATGGGAATTTTTGAGAGAAACAGATGCAAAAATAGAACTACTTTGTACTGTCTGTTCATTAAAGAATGAAGGATGCATTGTAGTACTGGCAATGATAAAGACAACCACCTTGCAACGACAGTATTTTAAGGGGTTATAGGTTACTTATGCCCATCACCTATGAATATATGCAGGATTACCAAGAACGGCGAGAATCAGACGTCATAAAAGAGGATATCGATTCTAAGGTCACTGAGTCGAATTGTCTCGACCAAAGTCAGTGACACCAACTCACACAACTACTAAAACATTATGCAGCAGCGTTATTCTCGGAGAAACCGTGAAAAATAAACGGATACATTTATGACATGCAAGTTAAACCACATGAGGCATATTTTCGAGTTACCTGTTCTGTCCCTTGGAGCAAGAAAGAGGTTATATCCAAAGAGGTACAATGGACGATAAAGTGGTGGATAACAGAGATCTTCTTATCCCCTTGTAGCAGCCTGTTGCTTGCAGTCCCCAAGTCAAAAGCCTCTAGTCTAAAAAGAGTCAACAAAAAGTGGGAGATGTTATACACAGGACCATGCTTGGTTGTAAAGATACCACATGAAGCTTGCTACATTCTTGCAAACTCAAGAACTGTAATGGTGAAAGGATTATACCTGCACCGTGATTTGAAACCTTTCATTTTTGCTGAAGAAATGAACATCAATATGCCATGTCGCTTGACAGAAGAAGCAAAATTTTTACTCATTTAAATAGTAGTAGTATGATGTCTGTGTTTTATTAATTAGTATCTATGTATATTCGTCAGTGGTTTTAAGTTTTTTCTAAGTTTATGTGATTGTATGTGTGTAATGTTTAGTTTAACTTTGAGGTGGTAATTAAAACCACAGATATCTCAATGTTTTTGACACAGGAGTCACAATGGTATGGGAACCATATCAACAATTTTAAGCTAATATGTGCCCTTGGTAAGCAACTATCACATGGTCTGAGGACATTTTTTGTTTATGATTTAGACTTACTAATCACACTGTTCTGTTTTTCAGTTTGCTTATAATTATGTTTCATCCAGGATGAGACTTGACCTGATTGTGAACATTTGTATGCTTTGTATGTATATTCTTAACTGTTAATCCAGGCTCAAGACTTTTCTGTACATTATAGCGAAGCTTTGCAGGATGTAGCCATGTCCTGTATGCGATAGTATTTTGCAGCATAAATCAGTACAAATGAGTGTAAAACAATGAGAATTAGACCAGAATAACCAAATGCTCAAGTTTTCGGCATGAAGGGTTGCTACATTACTACTCATGTGATCATAGATAACAAAATCTCAAAGCATTGTAAATGAGAAAATGTAACAAGGCAGTGTATGTCATATTTTGTGTATATGTTCATGTATGCAGAAATTTATATACTTATTGCAAGAACAATCCATTCAAGTGCTAGACTGAGTGTGACACAAACAGACAAAAACTGTGTATCCACAGAAATCAAGTGACTGATCTAATTATCAGTGATTTCAATTATCCAGCTAAGTGTTTAGTTGAGTAATGATTCATCTTACATGTCTATACCTGAAGAATTATGCATGACGGAAAAGTGACTGGAAATGTGTCATGCAAGTGGAAACCAGCTGTATTTACTCGAGAGGTGGACAATGTCAGTTAAAAATAATGCATCTGAATGCTGCAACGACAGGTTCACCAACCATGAAAACCTAAAGCACTACAACCCTACAAGTCTGCTATGAACCATCACCGCAGTGTCTCCAGATGATGTGGAATGTTAGAAGTGCTGTGCCAAAATAAAAAGTGATGCTTTGTGTAGGTTCTTGAAAACAATGAGTTCCTATGACCTAAACATGTGCAAAACTTGGACTGAAATACATCTCCACATTAAATACGAAAACATTTATTCACACACAAGAATAACTGTCGAATGAATGCAGACTAACCAAACTTATTTACTGTTAAACCACTATTCCTGATAAAATGTCAATCCTGTAATGTTGGTTTGGTACTAATTTTTGTATTCACAGCAACAATCACAGCAAAAGACGAAGTGTGTGGAACCAGACAGGCTGATCATCTCTGAAGGCAGAGCCATCCTCGACAGCTGATTGCCGAGGGAGTGCATGCTCCTGTTGTCCAGCCATCTCACTGCACTGACCAAACACATGTCGAACCATGGACTTCTGTTGCACTACACTGTACTCACACACAACTAACGAAGAATTATTTATGTATTCAGGAACTAAGATTGTAAAAACTTCGTACTCCCACAAACATTTTCGGTATGAACTGTTTACCAAACCTTTCTTTGGCAAAGATTTTTTAATTCATTCATGTATCTGGTATACAAAAGACAATTTTGCAAACAAATGTTGCAATGTTCTGGATGAAACAAATGTGGTTTCGTAACCACAATGGAACAATGTTGATTTCTTAACTCATTTGTAATAACTGGAGTAACGTAATCTGTAAAGGACTTGGTAATTATTATTTAAAGTTCAGTCATTCAGAGTCTGAAGACTCCAGGCAGGATTTTTAGTAGCAACCAGTATTTACCATTGCTTGTAACCTGAATGGGGGAGTCAGTCAATATCTTTCTGTGGCATGTAAATTTGCCAAACTGTTTTCGGTAATTGCAATGTATAAGGGAGTCAGAAGTCAAGAATACAGTGACCATATAAACAAAATAACTCTGCAAAGAATGTATATAATCAATAATATCCAATGTCATCTGATATCTAAAAAATTTCAAAAACTTTGGACACTCGATTAATATAATCAGTTTTGGCCAATCATCAACGATCTGAAAAGGAGACAATACACACTGCAGTAATGAAATCAGGCTAATGTAAAGTGTCTTTCACAAATGCAAAAAAGGTGATCAATTGTGACAGAGCAGAACCAGTACTAGTGAAATTACTGTCCACAAAAACGATGTGCACTTGTGCAAGAATAATTCCAGGGGGTCATTGAACTAGTTGCCCTGGGGAGAACAATATTTATTCATATACAACTACAGACAGTGCAAGGTTCTTAAAAGACATTAAAAATTTATCGTTGAACGTAACTGTATGTAAAAACAATACGTTTTATTATGTATATCATTACTTTGTTCTATGTTAAAAATATTAATAACTGTGAAACAGTCGAATGATTTTATGCAATTACTTACTCTGGTCTTACATTGCATACATGTTTATGTGCTCTTAAAATCTTTATTTGTGTATCTTTAGCACCCCTACATGTTAGGAGGCTAATAACTTATTTTTTCAGAATATCAGAACGTGCAATACAGCATGAGCCTAAGGTTGATTGTTGTCAGGCAGTTGCAGAGATGCAATGTCTTACTTAAATACTGCCAATACTAAATAGCACTGAGCTGCAGCAATAACTCAAAACCTTTGCATTTTAATCATATTATTTAACTCCAGCATCATTTTAATTTATTTGCAAAGATTAATAGCAGTTTTTATTGAGTTCTTGCACTTGCCACATAATGGCTATCTTTTATTTCTGTTATATAAATTCACAGAGATTAACTTACTCTGAAACGATCAGTGATAAATATGCCACACAATAAGACTTATCTACTCGAACCCATGACATCAAAGTAGAACTAATTTCAAAGAAATTGCAGTGCAATAAGAACATGAGATGTTTGGTTAACATACAGAGTAGCACGGTGCTTCAAACCGCTCTTTATAAACCTTCAAATAATATTTTGATAAAAAAATTGTAATTTGCCCATGATAAGATGTGTTGTCATTTTGGTGTCATTTGATGTGTAACTCCATGTGTGCCTACAAATCATTCAGTTCAATGAGCCACTAGATGTATGGAATGGAACACAATATACATAATAAAAACAACACAACACTCAGCTTGAAAGAATCTCTGGTGGTAGGGGAATCGACCATGCTGTTCGACAAGGCACCACATCCCACCCAAAACTCTTGTCCCCTGCTGTGCTGGAAAATGAGGTCAATATACAACGTATCTGAAAACAAAAATAATCTGCATCATACATGGTCACAGCAATCCATGCTATGTTGCAACCTTATCGAGTTAGGCACCTTTAAATTAGATTCATACACAGTTAGGCACATTTGAACCAAAAACCTACATTACAATGCCCAGTAAGACATGCCAAGGTGACAAATAGCCCAATGTAATACATATTTTGGAATCTGGTGCTACAGCAGAGTAGGAAATGAAGAGGTACTGAATAGAACTGAGGGGAAAAGAAATCTGTGGCCTAACTTGATTAAAGGAGGGATAGGTTGATGAGACACATTCTGATACATTAAGGCAATTGGTGAAAGCGTGTGTGTGGGGGGGGGGGGGGAGGAGGTTCTAACAGAACAGCGCAGTGTGTAGAGCTGCATCAAACTAGTCTTTGGATTGAAGACTACAACAGCAACAACACAAACTAAAATATTACTCACTGGTCCTGCTGCCTACACTGTCTAGCTCATGACCAGGCAACACCCTGTCCCATGTCAACAGAAGGAGATATGACGTGAACCCTGAGAAACTGGTCCTGAGTACTGTGCTGTGCATAGGACGAAAACAGTACAGATAAAACAAATACCAGGCTAGTATCTGTGTCTATCCTCAAGGAAAATGCAGGATGTCTCCTCAGATAAAACAAGTCTTCCATGCTGTACGGTCTAGATGGATGATGTTGTTACTGGTCCTACGCTTCCATGTGTTTGTTTGCGTGGTCCCCAATATCTGACTGTCCCAACTGCCTCACATTCATGTTTTATTAATTGTTTGGTAGTATCTGAATATGATGTTTAAACCTCAGAAACCGGTAGTGGAATAAATTAAGAAAATTACAAACAAATGAAGAGGATTTTTGGTCTATAAATTTGTTGGTTGGTTGTGGATGTAAACCTGATCAAATATTTTATAGTGGTGGATTTGGTGTTTTTTCTTCTTTCCAGTCTATTTTATTCTTTTCTTTGCTTTCGCGGTAAAATGCAGATATTCCATAACGATATGCAGAGTTTTTTCACTGAGTGTTCATCCACAGAGTAGGCCAGATATCTGAAAGCGAAAAATGATTTCGGTTTTATAATAACTGAACAGAGCTGATGTCTGCACTGTGTATAAATAAGAACATAAATTGATGAAGCCAATTTCCTTAAATAACCTTTGATTAAGTGTTAAAGTACTCTCTTTTGAAGGCGAAAAATACAGTAGTTTTCTTATGTTACTTGCGAATTAGAAAAAATAATGGATAAAGTAAACAATCTCTTTAAATTTTAAAATAAATTTTGTTTGATGTGTTCAAATGTTAATATTTTCGCTAGCAAATAAATGTCCATCTTCTGAATTATTGTTTCATTTTTCAGAAATTTTTCGTACAAAACTGATCAAGTAGATGTATTGTGAAGTTTGCTCTGGCTATTAATAAAATTTATTCGTTGTTAGTTTCTTAAATCCAACACTGTACTCCTACTTTTTATCATTTTTTGTACCGTAACTTCACTTTCACCATTCACTACTGGGCTAGGTCAACTGAAGTTTTCTTGTCTGTTCTGTCTAGTGTGAACCCCCCACCATTGCATTCCATTTCTTTAATACATGTTCCATAGATCATGAAAACAACATTGTTTTCTTTACACAATTTATACAATATAATTAATTTTTGTTGTAGGTGGTACTTAATATCTAAAAATTCATCTGTTGAGTAGAAGGAGTTGTTGTTGAGAAATTCTTTTAATTTGCTTTTAAATGTTGGTTGGCTATTTGACAGACTTTTAATGCTATATGGCAAAGTTCAAAGATTTTTGTGGCTGCATTTTCCATGCCAAAATCAGATTTAACACAGAATAGTGAATATCATCCATTCTTCTAGTAATCTACCTATGCACTTCACTGTTATTTTTGAACTGGGATGGGTTATTAATAACTAATTTCGTAAGTCAATACATGTATTGGAAAGGTACTGTGAATATCCTGAGTTCCTTAAATAAATGTCTCCAAGGTGATCTTGGGTGGGCTCCAACTATTATTCCGATTCCACGCTTTTGTGCAATGAACACTTTCTCTCTTAGTGATGAAATGCCCCAAAATATGATACCATATGAAAGTAGCGATTGAAAGTAGGCATAGTAGGCTAATTTATTAATATGTTTACCACCAAAATTTAGCATAAGTAGCTGGATCTAACCATTTCAGCAGATCATGAATGTGTTTCTTCCAATTCAATTTCTCATCAGTGCACACATCCAGAAATTTTGAATATTCGGCCTTAGCTACAGACCCTGTTCAAAGTCTATATTTATCGATGATGTTATGCCATTTACTGTTAAGAATTTGTATAACATGTATTCTTGATATTCATTGAGAGTCCATTTGCAGAGACCCATTTAATAATTTTCTAAAAGATATTATTTACAATATCCTCAGCTGAGTCCTGTTTGTTGGGTGTGATTACTACAGCTCGCATCATGTAAGACAGCGCTACCAAGCATAGGGGTGGAGCAGCAGAGGTATGAGAACTGCGAATTTGTGGTAGCAGAGAGAGGGCAAACAAAGTCCACCATTACCGAACTGCATTGCAGTGGACAACAATCCGGCTTATCTGCCTACAGTGCATCATATTATACATTCAAATCTATAAGGGAAATATTAAATTTTAAAACCAATTTCGATCAACTGTCACAAGAGGAATATTAAATCACATCTTGATGACGCTGCGTCCACTGCTCTGTAGATTTACTCCGTGTGACATCGGGAGGAGAGAACAACTGGCGCAGCTTTGTGAGCATGTGAATTACAGTCTTTCTCAACATGACAATTATCTAACAACAAGATCATTGAAACTGGTTGCAGTAATTATCATTTTTGCGATTTGAATTGTATTATAAGTAAAAATGTAATACACAAGAAAATTAACTTCAAGCACAAACCTAAATCATTGGCAACTGCTTCTACTCAATAGAATTTTTAAAAATGAGTCTAAGGTGTGTGTGTTGATGTGTTTGAGTGTAGTTAAGTGTAATTACTCTGCATAAAAAAGAATTAGCTGTAGAAAAGACAAATGAAAAGACTGGCATAGAAATGGTCAGTAAGTTGACATATTTTTCGCAGTTAATGGGTATTATGATTGTAAACTAACTCGGTCGACATTATAGTTTGAGACTGCATTTCTAATCCATTGAACAAACAAACAATTAACCACCATCTGCTAATAACTCCAGGGAATGGTGACCAATAACATCTCCGCAGGTTACAGTTACTATCATTTTAGGGCCTCATCTAATTCGTGCCTTGAAAATGGCAGGAGTTTACATGTGGAAATATCGGACTTTGGACGAATTTATTCAGCTACATTCTCGCGTGTTATTAGAACATACAACATGGTTGGAGAAGTTTAACTTCTCCTTGGGAAATATGTTGAACGTTATAGCCTGCATAATTCAAAGGACACAAAGTCCTAATTAAAAAGGTTAGGAAGTTCTCATCACTATATACGCAACTGATATGATGACAAACACATTTTTTGGACCACAAGTCTTTAAGAAATATTGTTCCTTTGTTCTAAAGTCTACATAGGAATACCACTGTCACTTCTATCTGAATCTGTTTCCAAACAACCTAATTGTAAATTTACGATGATAGGTTCAAGGCCTATATCCATCATCACACCCCTGTCAAATGTATCTTTCTGAAGCTTTTCAGCATGCCACACAGACTTTGCCCATTCTACAGGTGGGATGATGTATATTGCCTCATGCACAAGCAATTCAGTGAATGTTATCTTGAATGTGTTTTTTCTCCCACATAGTTTTATCTTTTGGCCAAATTAATTCCATAGGGCTACACTGACAGTGACATGGTGGTAAGCATAAAACTGTGTGCCCCCATTCACTTGCAAGGAAGTCAAGTTTGTACATTCTGTCACATGACTTGTATAAATTAATGAGGTGCAGGAGAGTGGCAATAGTCTGGTTTATACTGTACTTAATATTTTTATCTTTAAGCCAGGGAAAAATATCCCCTTTTCTGGTGTTTATCCTTTGTGTTTTCTCCATGACAGTTGAATTATAATTGCAAATGGCCGACTTCGAAGCAAGGTATGAATCACGTCACGAAACTGACAGCGTTCATTTCCGAATGGTAGTCACTGCTGTTTTTCTTACACGAAAATACAAGTTTACTCTCAGACACAAAACCAGACAAAGAGTTAGCATGCAGAAAAGTTATACGAGAACCTATTCCTATGAAAACTTTAAGACCGCCAGTACCATCACTCATTTTCCAGCAGGTCTTTCTGGAATGATTCTAATTCACCCATGTTTCAACAAGGTAATACACTGTCGAACTACCTCCTTCTTCTATTTTGTGAACCTTTATATGGGATATAATTTGTGCTGCACCTGTGTCAGTTCTTCGAACTAAAGAATCTCTTCTTAACACATCAGGAACCAACGTCTTTTAAAATTATTTACATTGACAAAGCACTTACCATTCAAACTAATTTTCTCCTGCATAGTTGCAACACGTTTTTGTGATGTCAGGCATTCATCAGTCAGAAGGAGCACTTTAAAACATCGTTTTTAAAGCCATCCATTTGTGTTACAGGTTCCTTGCTATTTCGATGTTTTGCAGGCGACACGAAACCAACTTTTTCTGTGGTTCCTACAGCTTTGACACTTTAGTTTGCAATTCTCTTTACAGTTCTCTTGCTAACACCACATGATTCTGGAGTCCATTCTTTTGCTTTCAAACGCCAATAGCAGGACACCATCTTTTAAATTCATATTTGAAAAAATTATAAATGCGGTAAGTAATCCTCCTCGCCTGCTTGAAAAGGACTTCACATTTATTGCCATCATCTCGCTCTTTTTAAAAATCGAACTTAATGTTACAGATACAGAAACACATTCACACCTGTACTGCTTCAAGAAAGAAACGAATACAAAAAAACTAACAGTTGAATGAATAATTCGGCTGTCGCGAAGTACGGCAACAGTGCGACATGCAGGAGCGAGATTCTCACTGTCTAGCTATAACTCGCTGCTACCGGTTCGGAAAGAGAATGAATATTATTGGCTGCCAGTGTCTAGTAGAGTCGAATACGCAGAATGACTGAAAATTGGGTCGCCTTCCAACATGATGCAGACTATATACTTGTATCATGAGCAAAAAGATCTAGCTTTGCATCTTCATGAATACAGAGTGGCAAGTCATTAATATTGATAATGATGATCTTGACAATCGATGACGCTGATGATGACTGATGGTCCATTCTGTTCTATTGATGCATAACGTGAATCAGCCTCTATGATTAATTCTGTGTGTATTCTCGAATTGTGATAACAGGGGTCCAACATACATCACTAGTCTTAACACACATGGCTCACAGTCAAATACTTACCCATGTATTGCTGAAGCACAATCCGATCAACACATAAAGCTGGGACATTTTATGTGAAATTCGTTGAAATTTGACATTTCTGTTTTCTACTCCATAATGTACTTTTGACTTTCCTGAACATTTTTGTATATAATACGTTAAAATCAATTGTGAGACCTTGAAATAATATTTTAAATGTTAGCATGTGACTGTCAAATTTCGCAGCTTTGCATATACTGCCGCAGTTGAGCAGTCATATCTTGAGAAGTACACGGCGTAGAAGGCCGCGAATTGCTTTGCTTTGTGCCTACTGCTATGTCTCAGATGTTGCCGTTAAGAATAAACAAATCAGTCCTTTGTGTCTGATACTAGCTTTAGTTGAATGTAGTGTGATTATCGGCTATTTTTGTGGTAAGCTAACTTCTACTATTTTTTATAGGTAAATAAAATGACTAAGCGTAAAAGTAACTTCAAGAAACGCAAATTTGCGGGTAACAGATACGTGAGACCTGCATTTTCTTCTGAAGTACTTGATAACATGTGTACTAGTAGTGATGGAAACCACGATAATGTTTCTGAAGTGATCGCGCCCCCTAGTGCATTGAAAAGGACAGTAACTTTAGAAATCGGTGAAAGTGGTAAGAGTAATGATATTACGGACAACGTCATTTTTGATCTGCAAATCTTTGCACAAGTTCTTTCTGAAAATGCCTCTTGCTGTCTTTGTGGTGGTGAAGTTAAACTTTGTGTGGTGCCGTGTGCCTAAAAAGGTATTTGTTGTCCTCATGACTCTAAAGTTAGCAGTGTCTCATGCAGTAATAATTTTTAATGGTGGGAACTATGAAGGACATAAGGTTCTGGAGAAGTTAGGGGTAAGGTCTGGACATAACACAGCTAAAGGACTGCGGGAACTGAATTAGCTTCGTGTATGTGAAGCAGAATTAGCTGTTTGGCGAATGAAAAGAGAAGCAAGAAAGAAAAGCGGAGGCAAGCATTGGGCTGTTGTGACTCTGAAGAAGACACAGACTATGTACCAAGGCAATTCTAGTGCATAAAAGATGCAGAAATGTAAGTCTGTATAACAATTTCTAATAAAAAAGGTTTTAACCTCAGTATCACTGATCTACATTTTTTGCAATAAATGACCCGTTTTCTAAAAAAGTACTGATGGTAGAGACATGAAATTTTCACAGCATGCCAAGTGTGAGATTCAACACATATGGAACTAGAATAATTAAAGTATCCTGAGTCGTTTTGTTTTTATGTTCATTTATTTACAAAATTCTGTCAAAAAATTGAGTGTTTGAAAAAAATAACATGCCCAATAATACAATTTTAGTAATAAATCTAGTTCAGTGTCTAGAAAGGTGCATTCAATAATTATGGAATATTGTAAGTTGGTGTCTCAAAAAGTTTCCAAGATAATGGGTCACAAAATTCGATAATTTAACAGTGGTTGCATAGGACATGCAAAGTCCCCTTAAGTTACTGCACATAGGCGAAACAGAAACTGATATGCAACAAACATCAGACAATATGGGAAAATGTGGAAGAAGTTAGAATATCCACTTCTTTTTTTTGTCATCAGTCTACTGACTGGTTTGATGCGGCCCGGCACAAATTCCTTTCCTGTGCTAACCTCTTCATCTCAGAGTAGCACTTGCAACCTATGTCCTCAATTATTTGCTTGATGTATTCCAATCTCTGTCTTCCTCTACAGTTTTTGCCCTCTACAGCTCCTTCTAGTACCATGGAAGTCATTCCCTCATGTCTTAGTAGATGTCCTATCATTCTGTCCCTTCTCCTTATCACATGGGTCTGCAAAAAAATTAAAATATCGTTATGTAGGTTTCATTACAAATGTCTGGCATGGGGTCACTACTTAACTATAAGAACCAAACTAGTAATTTGGAAAGATTAAGAATTAAGTATTATGTAAAACAGTAACAGCACACAACTTTGTAACACAACCAACACGCTTACCAAGAAGGAAAAATTAGGTGACAGGTAACACGTCACAAGTATTTTAAAGCCCAGTGCATGTCTTAGCCAAGTGATAGAGGATGTAGGATCATTGTGTAAGGGTTTTACAAAGCAGGATCGTGTTGTGGTAGTGGATAGAGAGGGAAACAGTATTGAAAGGGATCAGGGCTACAATATTGAGTGTGACCTGATAAAAAAGAGCATCTGCAACCAACCATACAAATGTTGGCTTGGTTCCTGCTTTCATGTGGTATGACCAGCCCCAATTGAACAGCTCTGTCAGGAGGGTCAATATAGAGCTAGATCAATTGCTTTGGGTGGCTACTTCGTCAGGGCCAGGTTTGGTTCTTATTGATGGGACTTGACAAGACATGGCCTTCATCTCAAAAGGAAAGGGAAGGGTAAACTTGTTGGTATGATAGCAAAATCTTTAAGGGGTGGCACTGAAAGTCATAGGAGTACTTGTTTAGGCTAAGATCAGTGTCCAGTCATCCTACATTGATTGAAATTAAGCTTAATGAATAGTTCAGACAGGCAGGTACTAGAGATGTGATAATATCACAAGATTCTCATAACAGTACAGCGAAAAATAATGTTAGTATGTCACAAGATTTGCATAAAAGCACAGTGAAACATATCGTTAATGTATTGCATCAGAATATCAGGGGATTAAAAACCAAAGTAGATGAGCTTATTGTTTATTTAGAAGATTTAGAAACTGAGGGTGGAATACATGTACTATGCCTGTCTGAACATCACATAGTCGCAGGTATGGAAATGGTAAAAGTAGGTGGATATAAGCTTTCAGCACATGTAAGTAGAGCACTATGGAGAGAGGAGGAGTTGCCATATTTGTTAAAATCAGTCATAGTGTGAAAAATTTGGAAACTAAAAAAATTTCCGTGGAGCAACGTATAGAAGCATGTTCATGTGAGCTTAAACTAAATAATGACACCTTTATAATTGTAGCCATGTACAAGTCCCTATTGGATTGTTTGTTGTGCTACCTGTCAGACAAATGAAAGCAAATTATTGTTTGTGGGGATTTCAATGTAGATTTTCTGGAAGAGACCGATAGAAAGCTTGACCTTGACTTTGTTCTTTCTATTTGACATCAGTTATTGATTTGCCTACTCGGGTGGTACAGGAAAGCAGCACACTGATATATAACGTTTTCATAGACCAAGATAAATTTGATCATAGAAAAACTTTTCCTCTTAAGAATGATCTGTCTGATCATGATGCACAGCTAGTTACAGTATATGATATAGCTCCATACACTAATTAAAAACAGTCCTCCAAAATAGTGCATTCCATTAATGATTGAACAATTCAAAATTTTAAGGAAAGCTTGCAACAGTTTGACTGGGATGAGGTATGCAGGGAACATGATGCTAATTTGAAATTTAACCTATTTCATGATACCTTTGTGAGTATATTTGAAAACAATTTCCCTAAGAAAACAGTGAAATATAATTGTAAGAAACCATGTAAACAGCCATGGCTTACTAAAGGGATAAAAATATGTTGTAAACAGAAAAGGGAAATGTATCTTATAGCTAGGAGGAGTAATGACCCCAAAACAGTGAAACATTGCAAAAACTACTGCAATGTATTAAGAAGAGTTATTAAGAAATCCAGAAGTATGTGCAATATGTCTGAGATTAGCACATCTGATAATAAAATTAAAACAATTTGGAATATTGTTTAAAGGGAAACAGGGCAACAGAGAGCACAGGAAGAATGTATTTCTATCAAACACAATGAAAAGTTTGTTAACAAGTGGTCAGAAGTAGAAAACATTTTGTCATTTTTCAAATGTTGTAGAGAAAATAAGATCTAGCTCTTCATTAGAAAATGCAAGGCAGTGTATGGAAGAGGCTGTACCTATGCAATTTGATAAAACTGAAACTCAACCCATGTATCCTACTTCAATTAGGAAAATATAAATTCACTCAAAAGTAAAAACTCATACAGGATTGATGGCATTTGCAACAGAGTACCAAAAGCTTGTTTCCAACAAATAAGTAGGTTTCTCGCCCACATATGTAGTAGCTCACTGAAACAGGGTATTTTTCCAGATAGACTGAAATACACTATTGTCAAACCATTGCATAAAAAGGGGATGGATCTGATGCTAACAACTACCACCAAATCTCACTTCTGTCAGCTTTATCCAAAATTCTTGAAAAGGTAATGTATTTAGGAGTAGCATCACATATTTGTATAAAATGGAGTACTAACAAAATGTCAGTTTGGTTTTCAGAAAGGCTTTTCAACAGAAAATGCTATATATGCTTTCACTGATCAAATATCAAATGCATTGAAGAACTGAACATCACCTATTAGGATATTTTGTGATCTCTCAAGGACTTTTGATTATGTGCATCATGAAATTCTTTTAGATAAGTTTAAGTGTTGTGGTATGAGGGGGACAGTGCACAAATGGTTTAATTCATACTTACTGGAGGAATGCAGAAGGTTGAAATTAACAGTACTAACAGTCTGCAAAAACCTGCAGAGTCCTCCAACTGGGGAGGTATCAAGAATGGTGTTCCAGGGGGTTCAGTGTTGGGTCCCTTATTGTTCTTAATATGTATTAACGACTTGCCACTCTATATTCATGAAGATGCAAAGCTAGTTCTTTTTGCTGATTATACAAGTATAGTAGTCACACCCAAGAAGCAAGAATCAGCTGAGGAAATTGTAAATAATGTCTTTCAGAAAATTATTAAGTGGTTTTCTCCAAATGGACCATCACTAAATTTTGAGAAAACACAGTTTATACTATTCTGTACAGTAAATGGCAAAACATCGTTGATAAATACAGACTATGAACGAAAATCTGTTGCTAAGGCAGAATACTCAAAATTTCTGGGTGTGTGCATTGATGAGAAATTGAATTTCAGGAAACACATCGATGATCTGCTGAAACGGTTAAGTTCAGCTACTTATACTATTAGGTTATTGCAAATTTTGGTGATGAACATATCATTAAATTAGCCTACTATGCCTGTTTTCATTCACTGCTTTCATATGGCATCATATTTTGTTATATTTCGTCATTAAGAGGGAAAGTATTCATTGCATTGAAGTCTGTAATCAGAATAGTAGCTGGAGCACACCCAAGATCACCTTGCAGATATTTATCTAAGGAACTCAGGATATTCACAGTACCTCCGCAATACATATATTTACTCATGAAATTTGTTATTAATAACCCACCCCAATTCAAAAATAACAGTGAAGTGCATAGCGACAACACTAAAACGAAGGATGATATTCAATATTCTGGGTTAAATCTCACTTTGGCACAGATGGGGGTGAATTATGCTTCCGCAAAAGTCTTTGGTCATTCGCCAAATAGTATTAAAAGTCTGACAGATAGCCAACCACATTTAAAAACAAATTAAAAGAATTTCTGAATGTCAACTCCTTCTACTCAACAGATGAATTCTTAGATATGAAATAGTAAAAAAAAAAAAAAAAAAAATTAATTATTTTGTGTAAAGAAAACTTATTTAAAGTGACATCATTAGGAAATGTTGTATTTATGATCTATGGAACAAGGATTAATTGTGTATGTATGTGGTGCACACTAAGCATTCGCACTAGCAAGATAACATGAAAAGTCATCACAGTATTATATTCCCATCAGCTCAAATGCATAACAAGATGAAAGCATTTAGCTGCCCTCATTTAGAGGATGCTGATGTCACGCACCCGCTTTCCATAACAAATAAACGAGATTACATGTAGCCCCTGACAGCCATCTATGACTCAATGGACCCTATCTCTCATACGAAGAGATTCAGGTGTAGGCCACAGCAGACGAAAAACACACAGTGTTTAGTAGCTCGATGTCTAACATTTTGTATCAAGTGTGTGGTTTTCGTTGATGTCTCACAAATTTTTTTATATTGTGGTTAAAGAGAGAAGTTTTTCTGCTTCCTGAATCCAAAGTGAACCATACAATCACAAATACGACGAATGAAAGTAAAAATAGAAAGATGCATGTTCAGAGTGTGGGGAAAGCTATGACCACAACAAGAGACACACCCAGCATTCACAATTAAGGGTGCAAATATTCTACAAATACTTGTGTAGTTTATATGGCAAACAGTTTAAGCAGGATCATAATGTAATGTGCTGCAAAGAAAATGCATAAGCATTACAGAATGATTATTGTAAGAAAATAAAATATCTACTGTGCAATCTTTCAGTCGTTTCTGAGAAGTACCTTTTTGATCACTGGGCACTGACATATAATGTGTTGATTGTACCAGAGGAGACTGAATACGATTTTTTTTAGAAATGCAACGACTGGAAGCAGTAGACTGAAAGATATTCTTAACGCAAAAAAAAAAAAAAAAAAAATGTGGGGCGCATTATACTTCAGATCATATCACATGACGTTTCTTTGTAGGCCATCGTTCACAGCATTATGTATTTTAAAGTATGGAAATACACCAAATGAAAACGCCAGGGAATAACGAAATATAAGGTGTTCATTTTGTCAACAATGAAGTAATCAATACTGCAGATGGTAGTTGAAAAAAGGAAATATGTGACCGATATTTTTTTTTTATTGTAAGACTAGTATCGCATCACAGAAGAAAACTTTTTTTAGCAGGATGTATACATATCTTTAACACACAGAAGAAAATCATGATTCTTGGTTAAATTTGCAGTATTTACAAAGCACAGAAGGTCGCAGACATGTATCCAACTGCTGAATATATTCAATTGATGTCTCTGTGGCCACCAGAAACTTCTCTGGATCGCCAGGCAATGATCATTTTGGGTACACATGTATGATATGCTGAACAGTTTGTTATTCTGCACCACAGTCATATCTGAACGACGTTGTTAATCTCCATATGTACACTGAGTCAGCACACCTTCTATTCTGTTGAACACCGACAAGATCTTGCAGTGCTCTTTAAAACCTGCTGGCATGGACGAGATGCAAAGCATCTTAAGGTGCTCTTAGGCAGCATTGTTCTGTCGAATTTCTGCTCATCGCTCTTTTATTGTTGTTCCATTGACCATTAGAAATTTTGGACCTTGTAGAGGTGGGTGACACCAAGGAAATCTGTTTTTATTCAGTGCAGGGATGTCCTCATGTGCAGGAAAGTAAACTTCCACTTGAGAGCATATTTTCACAGTGAAAATGGCTGAGCTATGTGACAGAATAAGCATCCAGAAAGTAGAAGTGTTTTTAATTACATCAGTGATGTGCATAGTCTTGTTGAGCTGTGTATCGATGAGTCTAAGTTTATGGGCCACTGATGCAGACTACAGTGCAATATTCTCCCACAGGGTACACCACTCCAAGAACGAAAGCTGTTAGTGTTGCAGCTAATGAATCTTATGTTGTACCACAAAGTTTCTAAGAGATGTTATTTCCTTTCCTCATCTTAGCTGTCGTTTCCAGCATGTGCTTTTTAGCTGAGTGTCCTGTCAAGCGTGACTCATGGATAACATTGACTTCCGTTATGCCTCAGCTGTTTCCCTTCAAAATATACTTTTATGTTCTTTTTGATGAGATTATTGTTAAGATTGAACCTGGTGACTCCTGTTTTGGCAGCACTTGACTGTAACCTCCAATTATGGAAGTATTTGACAACAGTCTATAGGTTTTTTTGTCAATACCTAGATCTTGTGGCTTGGAGCAAAAGGTCAGTCGTCACATATCCAAAGTTTCTTGATGCTACCTTAGGCATGTCTGTTACATGCAAGGAAAATGTAGCAGGGGCTAGCACTGATCCTTACGAAAGTCATTATTAAGTTTCATTACATGGCTTATCTTATTGCCTATTAGAGCTTTGAAGCTTCTGTTGCTTAGTATAGTGCTGATGAGGTTTCCAATTTTGAGATATGTAAAAGTTTAATACACTCCTGGAAATTGAAATAAGAACACCGTGAATTCATTGTCCCAGGAAGGGGAAACTTTATTGACACATTCCTGGGGTCAGATACATCACATGATCACACTGACAGAACCACAGGCACATAGACACAGGCAACAGAGCATGCACAATGTCGGCACTAGTACAGTGTATATCCACCTTTCGCAGCAATGCAGGCCGCTATTCTCCCATGGAGACGATCGTAGAGATGCTGGATGTAGTCCTGTGGAACGGCTTGCCATGCCATTTCCACCTGGCGCCTCAGTTGGACCAGCGTTCGTGCTGGACGTGCAGACCGCGTGAGACGACGTTTCATCCTGTCCCAAACATGCTCAATGGGGGACAGATCCGGAGATCTTGCTGGCCAGGGTAGTTGACTTACACCTTCTAGAGCACGTTGGGTGGCACGGGATACATGCGGACGTGCATTGTCCTGTTGGAACAGCAAGTTCCCTTGCCGGTCTAGGAATGGTAGAACGATGGGTTCTATGACGGTTTGGATGTACCGTGCACTATTCAGTGTCCCCTCGACGATCACCAGTGGTGTACGGCCAGTGTAGGAGATCGCTCCCCACACCATGATGCCGGGTGTTGGCCCTGTGTGCCTCGATCGTATGCAGTCCTGATTGTGGCGCACACCTGCACGGCGCCAAACACGCATACGACCATCATTGGCACCAAGGCAGAAGCGACTCTCATCGCTGAAGACGACACGTCTCCATTCGTCCCTCCATTCACGCCTGTCGCGACACCACTGGAGGCGGGCTGCACGATGTTGGGGCGTGAGCGGAAGACGGCCTAACGGTGTGCGAGACCGTAGCCCAGCTTCATGGAGACGGTTGCGGATGGTCGTCGCCGATACCCCAGGAGCAACAGTGTCCCTAATTTGCTGGGAAGTGGCGGTGCGGTCCCCTACGGCACTGCGTAGGATCCTACGGTCTTGGCGTGCATCCGTGCGTCGCTGCGGTCCGGTCCCAGGTCGACGGGGACGTGCACCTCCCGCCGACCACTGGCGACAACATCGATGTACTGTGGAGACCTCACGCCCCACGTGTTGAGCAATTCGGCGGTACGTCCACCCGGCCTCCCGCATGCCCACTATACGCCCTCGCTCAAAGTCCGTCAACTGCACATACGGTTCACGTCCACGCTGTCGCGGCATGCTACCAGTGTTAAAGACTGCGATGGAGCTCCGTATGCCACGGCAAACTGGCTGACACTGACGGCGGCGGTGCACAAATGCTGCGCAGCTAGCGCCATTCGACGGCCAACACCGCGGTTCCTGGTGTGTCCGCTGTGCCGTGCGTGTGATCATTGCTTGTACAGCCCTCTCGCAGTGTCGGGAGCAAGTATGGTGGGTCTGACACACCGGTGTCAATGTGTTCTTTTTTCCATTTCCAGGAGTGTATTTCCCCTAGCTTCAATCTTCTGCACATTATCATAAGCTGCTGTTAGATCTGTAACATAGTTGAGATCTTTTGCTTATTCTGAAACATTGTTCGAACAAAAGTTGTCAGTGAGAAAACCTGGCAGCTATGGTTTGGGAGGAATCCTGCCTGTTCAGCAAGACGACTCTGTTAACAGTATTCTGTTAACACTGTTCGATCCAAAAGTTTGCTTACTGTGCTAAGAAAAACTATGGGTCAGTAGTTTTGCAGTTTGTCATTTGATTTACCTGTTTTAAAGATGTCTATGGTTTTGTACTCTTTTCAAATCGTGGTGTATGTTACCAGTTTGGAGAATATCAGTAAAGAACTAAGCTACCCATTTTATTTACATGCTTTCCACTGTGGATCAAGAATTATGAATGGATGCCATCAAAGGCAGATGCCTTCCTTGCTTTCATTTCTTTGAGAGCTGTCATTATTTCCTCACTGCAGAAAGGGCCGAGTACTCTGACTCAATTCATAGGCTAGTTTGAAAGTCTTCAATTGCTTTTTGACATTAATTGTATGTTATCGAATCTGAGGGGTTCTAGAGGTGGGCACAATGCTATTTGCTATTTGCTTTGGAGTAAGAACTTCCTTGATGCGGTTTGGTGGGTTCATCTCCAAGTTTTCTCAGCAAGAACCAAGCTTTTCTGTTTCAGGTGTAGAGGGCTAAGGTCTCAACTGTTTCAGTCCACTGCAGACAGCGAGCTGCGTCGACTGTGCGCAGGAGTTCATCAACTGTTCTACATTTATTGTTGTCACAAAACTTTTTGTATAGAATTTTGCTATTTACCATCCATTCAGGTATATGTAGCTTGCAGAAGCCTCTTGGGATAAATTTTGTTTCCTAGTTGTACTACAGCTTCAATAAAACTCTTATAGTTTTTACTTACTGATGTGTTCTATTCCATACATCTATCCAAATTTTCAGGAAATGCAGACCAGTGAGATCTTTTACAATTCCATCTTGGCCTGGGAAATGATGTTATGACAGGTATGCTTGCACCTATTTCGAGAAGTACTAGGCGGTGTTAACTATGTGGTGAGTTATCCAGGACTTTCCTTGACATTAGTATGGCAAGCCATTATTGTTGTGTAACAAAAAACTTAAATCAGGGCTGAAATCTGTTCTCCAGCTACCAAAACGGAATGTACACCGATGTTTAGCATCGACAACCTGATGGAGAATGTTTTATTCAGCTCTGTCAACCAGCATGTTCCTATTTTCATCGTTATGTTTGTGTTTCCGTAGTCCATGAAGGCTGTTAAAGTCTCCCAAGTATGCTGTAGGCTGGTCATGAAGTTTTAGGGCATGTACAGGACACCTGGTGCCTAGTGCTTATAGATATTCACAAACAGTTATTTCACCAGTTCTGACGATAGCTTTCTGGTACTGGTAAAGACAGTGCAGGTTTTTTTATATCTTTCTGGATGTGCGTTGCTACATCATAAACCTTGTCATATGTAGCACCAAGTAGATCAAATCCAGGTATTTTAGCTCTGCAGTAAAGTTACTCATCCGTTTCTACATGAGTTTCCTGCATAGCTACCTAATAAATTTTGTTCTCATGTAGGATTTATAGAATTTGGCATATGGCTCTACTAATGCCTTTAGTGTTAAATTGACATGTTTTAACATTGGTACAAAATTTTTTGGTCCTGAAGAGGACCGTTTCTCTAATTAGTAATATAAATTTTGTGTCCAAGGATATACTAGAATTATTGGGACCAATATTGTGCAGAACCACCCAGGGGACACGTACAGATTCAGATTTGCAGCAGATGCGAGTAACATCTCCTCTATGTGGCTACTTATGTAGGTCATCAGAGAGCTGTATGGGCCTGTTGCACAATCATGCGATGAATCCAGGATTAGCTAACCGAGAAATAGGCTAACCACAGGTTAACTAGCAGTGCACGTTGTACGATGTCATTTAATTCGTTGGTTAGTTATTCACAGGACAGTTTTCCCATCCAATTCAGTTGACAACAACTGAAGAGCATGCTGGGTATTTTCATGTACATCATTTCATATTTACTTAGTCGTCAGCTGCTGAAGTAACATGCCTAATTTGAACAGTAAGCTTCCCAGATAGCAAAACATTCGATTGGGAATACTTTGAAGCTAGTAGATACTGTAAATGAGTTCAAGAGTGTAGTCAAAAACAAGAAAATGGCTACAATCTCATTCAAAGAAAAGATTAGTTCTACACACTTAACTAATTTTTTAGTGTACTTGTATGTGTCACAGATAACGATCTGTCTTGAAATTAGATAAAGGATTAGATATTTATTGTTTGACCAGTCAGAGATCTTTCTAGATTTCCAATTAATGTTCCTTATGGGAAATATACGCAACAGTTTCCATTAACAGACAACTTTACATGGATTGACAGAGCTACAACAACCATACTTTCTTTTTCAAGAAGGAAGAATGTAAATATTATGCCAATAAAAAGTAGTGAAGGGTACAGAATGGTGACAGCAGACACATGGGATGTAATTTCCAAGTTGTGTACAATGAAATACGTGATTTGATAAAGTTATCAACAGGAGGGTGTCGCAGTGAGTTCGATTCAGGTGTGACATTTCTAGACGCAATAGTATTCCATCAAATGTATCTGTATGGTAGATGGTGAATTATAAGTTGGCATGTAATATAGTAGCAACTGTGAAATAGTTGCTCTTTTCACTCTCCAACAAACTGTGACAACACAGACATAATGGAGATTAATTTGATTGACAATTCTGAGAGGTGTTCCTGGCTAGCTTGCTGTTAGAATGATTAATTCATTACAGTATATTGGTGTACTGAGGAAAGTATCTTTCCTGAATTATTCAACACTATATGGGCATCCACTTTTGCAGTTCATGGATATTTACAAATTCTTTTTCTGTGTTGTGATTATTAATAATTTTCTTGGTGGTGCATATGAAGAATAAGATGCCAGCATTTACAATAAACAACCATTATCTATTTTGTAATACTGGGGCAGATATGAAATGGCATAGGACAATTTGTGTGACAATTAAGAGAAACTTAACAACATATCTTGCAAGCCACTCCTCCCACTGTTATAATTATGTAGATTCAATAACTAAAGACTCCTGTTAGTTGATGGATAAGTACCTATGTTCTTAAAACACACAGGTAATAATCACTTTATGGTAAATATGAACATGTTTATGTGGCTGTTACTAAGAAACAACAGACATATCATATAACTATCTCTTTAAAGCTTATTTTTCTGATAATTTTGCTTTGTTAAACTTAGCTTGAGTAAGCCAACATAATTTTCGTATTTGTGGGAATAATGCTAGGTGGTGGACAATTTTGTTGCTCTGAAGCATTGTGGAAACAGACACAACAGATATGTAGATGTGATTCAGTTATCGTAAATTGTCAAACAGTTTTTAAAATAATCTCATGCTTCTATGAAGTGGATATTGACTGTCTGCTAAACAAAGCTTGTGAAGATGACAAATTAATTTGTCAAAACTGGTATAGATGATAAAAAATTTATTTGCAACTGATGACTGTAATTTATGCTGAAGAAGTATTTCAGTTTAAGTTACCTTCAACTAACTACAGTTTGACATAAAGGATGACACCAGAAATAGCTTGACATTCAAGGAAAGTTAAGAACATAGTATGAGACATGAAGACATGGTAGAAATGTATAAGGATAGATTTATGAGATCAACACTGACAATAATCCCAGTATTTCTTTCATAAGGGAATCACTCTTGATGGAAGAAAACTGTCTACTCATTATTACAAATAGTGCTGAAGATGAAATGCTGAAAGAGTATCGCTGTGATTGTATTTGCATCTAAGCATCCAAAAGCTGAATCACCGATTGCAGAAACAGCATTAGTCCATGCAAGTTGATTTAGAGAAAAACGGAAAAATAAGTTTGTGGGCCTCAGTATTCTATTTTCTTTGACAGCTCTATTTTACTTTGAATGGCACAGTTTCTTGTGATGTCCAGACACTATTTTCAGTGATGTAATGATTAGATTATATAATGATTTAAATACGCAAAGTTTGTGGAGATGTGCTGTTTCTGAATCAATTGTTTGCCAGATATGTAAGTCTGTGTTATTTAGCAGTTTATTTGTAAATTTATTATGTTCAATACAAAAATTGTTATTATTAGGCTACATAATAGTTTCTGAAGATCAGCTATATTATTTCTCATTACCAAAATTCTTATTTTATGTGTACATAACAGATTCTGAACAACTACTTTAACTACAAATTACAATCAGGTAATTAGCAAGCTTGGTGAAATATTGCTTGTACCCATGTCTATTATTCACTGTCAGACCCTCTGCTGTCTACTGAAGGCCAGTTGTAGAGAGCTCTGTAAAAGGATAGGTGCTCTTTAGGGATATACGGCTCCTGTTTCTTGAGGTCAGCTATTTTCTTCTCACTTAGTGGTACACATTTTTCGTATGCTGCAGCCATCGGTAGAGTTACTGTTCTTTTTAAATCAAGAAGTAAACGAAAAGTGTGTAACACCAGGCTTCCAATGTATGGTTTTGCAATGACGTTCCCACTACACTCACTGCTGTATTCATATTCCATGAATTCTGAAGCGGTGAAGGACTGCTTCTTATTCCTTGTGAGCACTTTGCTGTTCATTGATTCTAAAGACAAGACATTGCATTTGTAAAATTTAGGCCACCATTGTTTGGAAGCCAGTCCCAACTCTGTTGAAACAACTTTAACGTGGTATTTATTAAAGGTACTTGCAGCAACAATAAGTTCTACAAACTGCATGATGCTACAAATCCTATCGACAACTCGAATTTTCCTCTTAATCACTGCAAATTCCCTGTCACAGGTAAGAATGAATGGTATCTGACCGGGAAATAATGATAAATTCTGAGTAAACGCTGAGATGCTGCAACTCCCATGAGGATCCTGTCCAAAGTATTATTCTTATTTTGCCCTGGGCAGCCATCTGAAAATATATACAGGTATTTTATGTTTGGTGGCAACTCGTTTCGTATGTAATCCAGCAGAAATGTGTAGACATCATTGGGACCCTTCTTTGCTACACCTTCGTGATAAATGTAGGATGTTGCATATCCTGTCTTCAGGTTGTGGATATTGAATACATTAACAATGAGTTGTCGAAAGTAGAAAACTTCCTGAAGTGGAATGGTAGGAAGGGACAGATTTTGCATAAAATCTGTGGCAATACCTGCAACGCTCTCGTCTTTTGACACAATACTTGTACTTCACAAATATGAGCAGAAAACTTTGCAGACCTGCGTTTAGGAATCATCATTTCTGCAGCAGCAACCCTCCTAGCCTTTTCATTTAGTGGTTTGTTTCGTAATTTATTTTGAAGCGCTTCACAAGTACCACATGTGTTAACTTGTGGTCGACCAAATGTAAGTGAAAGACATTCTTTGAATATTTTTAAATAAAATTCGCACTTAATATTACTTGCTTGGGGATGTCGTAATCTGAACTGCTCATGCATGAGTTTAACATTAAGTTGGCTATTTAAATAACGCTGTTCTCTTGTGCCATACTTAGCAATTTTTTGGGTATAGGAATTTTTGTGATCAATTATCAAACTTATTTCTGCACCACCGATTTGATTTCCCGATGCATTTTTACCCCTCTGGTCACTAGGCGACTTTCCACAAGCAAGCAGATTGCTTATGTTCCTTACCCTTTGGTTTGTGACGCCATGGATACTTAAGAAAGCTTTGTTGCATACCTCTGATCGTCCAGTGCTGGAATTAATAAAATACTGAAAACTGTATCATCTTGGTTTGCAGTTGCCTCTTTCTGGTACTCTTCGTCTTCTGGAAATACTGCCTACAGTTATCAGCCCTTGGAGATAAGAATCTTGTGTGTCGTTTGATGTCATGTTGCAGAAAAGTGAAAATACTTCATTTTTTTCCTCTTCAGGAATTCTTCCAAAGCAGTTTCTACAACATCTACAAAATTACACAGATATTTCAGTCATGCAATAAATCATTAGTTAACTATTTTACTGACATATAACCTCTCCCATATTAGAACATTACTTACTTGCAGTCCACACCAATGCTTTTCTTTGAAACTAACTTTCCACTGTAATTTTTCTACTCTAAACCTTTAATTCGCGACCTTTTTATGATTTCACGCTGATACTCAACATTCTTTACACCTTTTTTCCTCTTTCTACTTTCACCACCATCATGTACATCCGTATCTTCCCCGTTCAACATTGCTGTTCTTCACAAAGAAAAACCGTGCGAACACAGAGATGATATTACACAACAGGCTAGTCAATGTTGGCTGCAGAAATAGCACTAGTCCTGAACAAGTGTTCTTTCTCCTCTCACTTATAACATCAGAATTTTATTTGTCTCATTAAGAATGATGGACAAATGTTGTTTCTGTATTCATTTGGAAGAGCGAGAGCCATAACATGGAAATCAGCTGATAACTCAATTTAACCAAAAAGTGGACAAGTGTTGTTTCTGCAATCAGCGATTCAGTTATAGTTTCGAATTAATTATGATGCTTGTGCTTGATGACATGAGACAAGGTATTCTTTGTCCTTTTCTTATTTCAAGCACAGCACACCAAGATGTGCTACCATTGTTTTCGCTGAAAAAGACTGGAGTAAACTATGGCTTTGAATTTTATGTCAGATTCACCTGAATCTTTTCGTAACGCTCGTTTTTCACAGGTGAAGGAATCACTGAGAAGACTGTATTGACAATTTTGTATGCACGAAAACTAAATTGGAATAAAGATAAGTTGAAATGTATAAGATAGCAAGAAGTCTGGTGCTAGAGGAAAGTCATTTCTTTTGAATAACCTGAATTTATGCTCTAGCACAGTACTGCATTTTTTTTCTTTTCCCTGAAAGCTGTTTTTTCTGTTACTCTCAAAATTAAATCAGTCAAAAATTGACTTCTGTGGCTTGAGTGCCAGTGCCATGCAAGAAGCAAAGACTCTGCGTAGCGCAATTTTGGGATTACCTACTGTCACCTGGAGAGAGCGAGAACATAGTATGATAATATGTAGAATAAAACACTTCCATTTGCAAAAATTTTTAATTTCAGAGTGTAATATGATCTTCCAGTGATAATACATTGTACTTTTTTGGTCGACCTTCTATTGTGTGCCATGAAAAAACCATTGAAACTGTTATTCCCTGCATGAGTTTGGTATGTTTCGTAAACTTGGTGCTGTCGTTTATGTCAGGAGGTACAGATAAGTTGTAAATGAAAATAGAATGCGCTCACTGTCCAGTTTCAAAAACATTCCAACCTGAAAAACCTTGACATTGGAATAAGCAAAGATCTCTTTATATATCCACTTCAATATTCTAAAGATGTAGGAGGAGTGATGCATCTGTATCAATGGTGCAAATCTTTTGTGTCAGGGCAAATATTAGTGTGTGAATGGTTTGTAAATATACAGCCACGTTTTACCTAGATATTTCAAATGCACTACCCATTTAATGAATTTGTTGTGAACTACTATTTTGACTCAACTGGTCATTTCCACTGAAATGACCTAACTTTCATCTTAAGTAATAAGAATTTAACATTTTCTCTATAGGTGTTTTGTTTAACTGATTTACTGCTAGCTGAAGATGATCTTCACTTTTCACTGATACCTGAACTGCTATATTACTTATTTTAGTTGATTGTGTGTAGAAAACTGCCACAGTAGCAATTTTGATCACAGTGTGCAGAAACAATAAGTTTTGTCCTGGAGTGTTTAGAATTTGTAGAGGCATGAGGACTCTAAATCAGTAGTTGCAAGATGTGTCACACTACATTAATTAATTTTCAGGTGAGTGAAAAGTTTATAATACACTAGAGGTTTGATAATTAACCACTGCACTCAATATGTTTTATAGTTAGACTACTTTGATATCTAAGAGATATGTATGGATTTAAGACCACATACATAATATATGTTTATCAAATTACCATAATGATGGTGGATAAGACACATTTTTAACTAGTTTTTCAAAATTAGATTTTCACATAATTAACTTCAGTATTTATCAAATGAAATGGTCACCAAATCAGAAAATGCACTCAAAAATATTCACTGAAAATATTTTTTATTCATATAGTGATAATTTTTGATTCCCTGAGAAATATAAATGTGAAGTTGGCAAATAACCTGAAAATCCAAGGAAATCTTGTACTATTACAGTAAACTGTTAGTAATATTTCTCAGAAGTGAGGCTACAGAAAATATACTTAAAAACATCTTTCCAATCTTAATGTCGCAACATTTTTTTTTGTTTTGTTAGTAACAGCAAAATCTGATCACATCTTACATCACAAACAGGAAGGCATTCTATGGTGCTTCATGTACTAAAAGAAATTGCAATCTATGCTAATTTCAAAAATAATTATGAGAACTCCCTTACTGTGAAAAGTGAATGCTATCACTGTGACTAATTCAATATTTTTAAAGACTTACTATAACAGACTGGTCACAAAAATTGACAACAGCCAGGAGACCAAAGTGTTGACCATATGTCCTTCTGAATCCACATTTGGTGCTAAGGGCAGAGAATGACATGTCAGGTGGTGAGTACCATTGGGCCTCCAAGGCCTGTCTGGACAGTGTTTGTCTTTTATTATAATAGACTACAATTTGATGGTATCTAGCCACTCTATGAGCTGCTTTCCAGTGATGATAACATCCACCCCACCAACATCAACATGAGCCGACGGCTCTCAGTACACTAAAACAGATGATCTGCATATACCACTGTCCATTCTTCAGTTACTGAAGGGTTATGGAGTGCACATAGTAGACAACTGCTGGTGTTGTCTTGTACATACACCTCCACACCACTGTATATATTTTGGTTCTTATCCTTTGTCCTTTTAGGCATATTTTACATTACTACTACCCTTGCAAATATCCATATATTTTTCAAATAATTAATTTGTACTCTTTTATGTTCAGAAATTAACGATTCTACTACAGTTTTTGTGTCAGTTTACTAAAACGATTTTATACAAAACTGGCAAATAGTTGGACTTATTTTTCGACTAGGTTTCCTAATTTTTAATTATGTGTAGTAAATGTTTGCTTTCTAAACTCTGTCACTGTCTCTTTAACTAGCACCAAGCTAAGTTACTATTACCCATTATTTAAATATGACATACTTTGTTAGTCATGTCTATTAACTACAGTGTGTCTTCTGTGTCGCTGTTTTGTAAGGTAAGAAACTTACTTTATCTTCTGCTTGTATGTAATAGGTTCATGTTTATATTTAACACATACTCACATATTTTATTTTCATTTTCCTGTCATCATTCTGACGATAGTTGTAAATTTAAACTGGTTAAATTTACTAACAAATTAAAATGTAACCAAATCGGAGAATTATATGATTTATTCAGATTGTATTCAGTGATAAATTGCGCTATTTTCATGTATTCTATATTGTAACACTGATTGGCATGAATATAAGGTGGAGAGAAAAAATCCGATAGTATGATCAAAACAGAGGATGGGACATTAAATCAAAAAGAATTTTCTAAATGACCCTGGTTGTACAATGTCCAGTTAGCAGCCGGTTAAGCTCTATTCTCGAAATAGTGTGAGAAACGCATTGTACGAATGTGAAACAAAGCCTAACCTGAAAATAAACTTGGAACAAATTAACTGCCGACTTTTGGCCAGTTAGCGATGTGAATGAGATGAAAGTGAGACAATGCTGATTCCGAATTTTTACCTGGATTTCACTTATCAAAGGAAGCCTAGATCGTATTTTCAATTTTGTATGTGAGAAACTGGAGTATAAAATGGGCACTTGAGACTGTTTCTCTGTTTTCTTAGATAATACTGTTTATCTGCAGCAATATGCATTTGATGTCAGAACTTTGTGAATTCCATCATGTTATTTATGTAAATCAGGTACATTAAAATGACGATTTGTGCAAAAAATGTCTTGTTTATCTTGTGTGTGCTACAATTGCTGCAGTAGTGGAAAGGATTGTTTCGATATCTTTTGCAGACTGTGCCAGAATAGACTTAACCAAACAGAAAAACCATACCATATATGTGTACTATTTGTAGTAACAGTTATTTCTGTTTCGTTGTGTTGCCCAATTTCACTTAGCCACATTATGTCAACAGCAGAAAATATAGTTCCACTCTCTTTTTATTGGGTACGCCTCTTTTCGTAAAAACCACAGCCATGTCAGAACAAATTTCCGCCTTTTATTGAAAATATTAGGATCACGGGCCCATTAATGCTTCAGAGCAACAACATTGTCTTCCACCTAACGTTATTCACCGAAGCCTTTGAACTATTTGTGCTTACCTAGCCTAAATTTAACACAGTGAAATTAAGAGGTTCAGATGACTCTAAGCACTATGGGACTTCACATCTCAGATCATCAGTCTCCTTGACTTAGAACTACTTAAACCTAACTAACCTAAGGACATCACACACATCCATGCCCGGGGCAGAATTCGAACCTGCTACCATAGCAGCAGTGTGGTTCTGGACTGAAGCGCCTAGAACCGCTCAGCCACAGAGGTCGGCAGATTAAGAGAAAAGTTAACATTTTTTTCTTCTTTAAAAAAAGAGATAATGTTTCCCCCACATAGCTGTTGTATTTTTCATAAGCCCACCCATATTTATCATAAAATAAAGCTATAATGTATGCTATAAGAGCAGAATAGGAATCTAGTTATTGAATATGATTACTTGTAGCACGTGGAAGGAGTGCTTGGAATACTATGTTTTTAACTTTAGTTGACTATCAAGTTATTTTCAGTGTCCTCCTTTATATCACATTGTAGCTACTGAAGGTAACTTAAACTGAAATACCTTATATTGTATTTGTGTTAAGTACCATCTTTCTGAAATTGATCGCTTATTATGACTGTGTAATGCAATAAAAAGTTTGACAATACACTAATGTCATGAGTTCGCTCAACCCCATCCTTAGCAGTAAATATTGTTCACTCTCATCTCCAACTGGGACAACAACTTTCCATACCTTAGTGACTGTGAGAGGTTCCATGCCCTCTTTTGGAGCTCAAAATACTTTTCAGTTGATTCCTATGCATGCTGTGTTACTTCCCTGGGTGGCCTGTGCAAGGTGAGCACCAGAGGACACGGCACTCAGATGTCTCTCAGGTCGTTTCACCCTGCATACAATAGGCGAAACTCGACCTTCGTCAGTCGTCCCGCCAAGCGCTTAAGCCCATTGATGCACGACCCTCTCAGTATTCGCAGAAGTGCAGGCCCCAACTGGAAACACAGTGTGCTGCGTCCTCTGGTGCTCGACTTGCACAGGCCACCCAGGGAAGTAACGCAGCATGCATAGGAATCAAGTGAAAAGTATTTTGAGCTCGCAGTACAAATACTCGCATTTCAATAACCTTATTTGGTCTGTTAGCACTGTGCAATAACATAAAACATTATTAAAATTGATGAAAATGAGAGGTGACATGCAAAAGAGGGCATGGAACCTCTCATTACCTCCCAGTCACTTTAGATTATTTTTGGTAGTGGTTGACTCACTTGACAGAGGTAGTGTGTCAATCACCCCCCCCCCCCCTCCAAAAAAAAAAAAAAAACAAACTGTCCAGTTTCCAAGATGTCAAAACAAATTGGCAGATTAAATTGAAAATTGATGATAAAATGAAAAGTGGAATTTTTCTTATGACTTCCCCAACATCTTACTCACATTGACGAGTAAGTCGCACCCAACACAGATTCACCCTCAGGGAACCCACTGTCAGTCATAGACATACTTGCACAGTCATACAAATGTTGAGCACATGCCAGAAGGCCAAGTTCGAAGTTGCAATAAAATGGTGACCTATTGGATTTGCAGGCTTCTCATTACGGTAACATTTAAGAATTATCTACTGGTGCCCAACTCAAACACACACATACTTCTGCATGAAGCCAAAAAGACAAATAGTATTTCTATGGTTCATGGTTGAAACATTTAACCACATTCACGCCATTTCCCTGAACAGAAAGGATGATAATTTTTTTACAGTGATTGATTGACTGATGGTCCATTCACCACTAACCAAAATTGTAACCGCAGATATCCCACTCACATACACAAACAAAAATACTCTCATGTACATTTGGCATATTATTGTGTGTAACATTTTGTAACTATTGGCACATACACAAGAATTTTGTACACATAGTGACAATTGACAGGTATCAACATAAGTAAATAAATGTAAATGTCACATGTTTAGGGCCTCCCATCGGGTAGACCGTTCGCCGGGTGCAAGTCTTTCGATTTGATGCCACATCGGCGACTTGCGCGTCAATGGGGATGAAAAGATGATTAGGACAACACAACAGCCAGTCCCTGAGTGGAGAAAGTCTCTGACCCAACCGGGAATCGAACCCGGGCCCTTAGAATTGACATTCTGTCACGCTGACCACTCAGCTACTGGGGGAGAACATTAACATAAGAGAGATAGAGTGATTTAGTGAACACAAAAAAAGACAGAAATTTTGTAAGTATACCTGTGTGATCAAAGATTATGTAGCATAGTGTGCATCACAAAGAAGAACTTGTTCCAAACTGACATGGTGATAGGGAACCAGGATATCTTGAACATGGACATTTATATAAAAAAAGAAGACTGGAAGCTATAAAACAAAACATTATACATGTAGTTGACATTGTATTTCCAGTTTCTAATCTCTTAAATACTGTGTTCATGCAGTTGTCTGAGCGAAAAAAAAGCAGTTGACCATAAGATCCTTCACCCGCTAACATCAACAATGAATCACTCAACACACAGACATCGCTGCACTCATCTGTTGAGTGGGGTGGTGGTTCCTGGGATGGAAAAAGGGGCACGTGATAGGCCACCAATCTAATGTTTCTCGGAACCAGGATGGGAATGGCATCTGGAAGTATCTCCAGTCATCCTTTCCTCTTTGTAGAGGCGTTGTCAGTCGACAGGAAGCTCATAGGGTGGTAGGATAGCCTATTGTTGATTTGGAGTACTGTGTGGTATGATGGCAAGCACAAGTACTGGCTCTGATTGTCATTGAGGACCGCAAGATTCGGGACAGATCCTTAGGACAGGTAGTTGGCTGTCTGAAGACAGGAACACTTGGTCTTATCTACAGCGAAAAATTTCAGTCCCGGATTCTACTCTTAGAGTGACTCCAACACTCGTGGAGTCATCTGATGGAGATTGAAACAAGGATGGCACATCGATCAACGTGTCCGATTGCTTGGAACTGGTCTGTGTAGGAGAGGAGATTGAAAATGGAAATGCCGTGTGGCTAGGGCCTTCCGTCGGGTAGACCAGTCTCCTGGTGCAAGTCTTTTGAGTTGACGCCACTTCGGCGACTTGCGTGTCGATGGGGATGAAATGACGATGATAAGGACAACACAACTCCCAGTCCCTGAGCGCAGAAAATCTCCAACTCAGCCAGGAATCTAACCCAGGCCGTTAGGTACGACAATCTGTCATGCTGACCACTCAACTACCAGGGGGAGACAGAGAGGAGATAATCACAACAAAGTGCAGTCCAGCAATACCCAGCACGGAACTGCTTTGGGCATGCAGTCTGGCCTATATAGTGAGTTATGCGAACTTGTGCAGGAACTATAAACAGCGTCCGTCATAAGTGCGGCTCAAGAGATCTTCTCTCCAACGCTTCGTGCCACCATTATCAGAGCACGCCTTCGTCGCCCGGCACCTCATCTGCAGTGGAATCCCCATTTCTGCATCACCGCTGAATGGCGCCATACTGTCTCCTCGATCCGGCCGCTAACGGGTTTACCCGTCCTGGTGGGATTCCGAGGGTTGTGTCTGCCCTCAGCTGACCCAGAGCTGTCGTCCAGGGGAGCCACCGCCTTACTTTCACTGTGATGAACAGCTAGGTGGCACGTGCCTCTGAGCCCTCGGCTGGAGGGGGCATGTGTCGTGACTGACAGCTGCCTCCCTCCCCTGCACTCAGCCCCATTTACTCCACAACGACCACCTTGTAGCGTCAGTTCTTGTCCAGCAGTCATTCGCTGTTCCAGTACCTGTGCAATACTTAAATCCTTTTATAAAGTGTGTGTGCGCACAGGGTCTTCCTCCCGTGGTGGCACATTGGAGTGTGAATGTATAGTACGAGAGGACTTACTGTCCTCCCCTTGTTTCCACTCACAATAACTAGACAGTACAAGTTATCTGGTATAAGTGTTTATTACATTAAACTTTACAACTTGCACAGGCAGTGCGCCAACTGCGGCTCCTGGCTTAGCTGGAAGACTTACATGCCCGTCCGCTACAGGGTCTCACAGCTACCTGCTCGGCCATTACAACGGCTAATCCTACCTGCGCGCACAAAGGACCTGGGAGATCCACTTCCACATGTAGGTTGCAAATTCTTCCGACAGGGAGCAGACTATACTGAACAGTCTGACCTGTCCCGTTTGAAGCTGCCACTAGATAGCAGTTGGAGTGAGTAGCAGAGTCCAAACATACTCCCACTCTAAAATGAGTTTTCTCATTTTACAAATACCAAAATTTTAACAAACAACAAAACCAAAACAAGTAAACAATAAAAATATAAATAGGCACTATATCAATGCACATAAAACATGAATACACTAACATTTGGGATGCCCACATCACCAAAACACCACTGTCACGCTGCATGTGAAACAGGTGGGTACTAACATGCAGGACACAAAACAATAAAGTAGTAATACTATACTGCATAAAAACATGAAATCAATACTAACAACCGAGCGAGGTGGCGCAGTGGTTAGCACACTGGACTCGCATTCGGGAGGACGACGGTTCAATCCCATCTCCGGCCATCCTGATTTAGGTTTTCCGTGATTTCCCTAAATCGTTTCAGGCAAATGCCGGGATGGTTCCTTTGAAAGGGCACGGCCGCTTTCCTTCCCAATCCTTCCCTAACCCGAGCTTGCGCTCCGTCTCTAATGACCACGTTGTCGACGGGACGTTAAACACTAACCACCACCACCACCATCAAAACTAACAGTAGTTAGTCCATAAGAAACATCCACAGCTTCCCAAGCTGATCTTATGTATTATGAGGTTATTCCCGTAAATAGCGATTTGGCAGTAGCTCTGTATCATATACCACTACACAGATCTGAGGGAACACTTAACTGATTCACTGCTTAGGTAGGGGACACAACTTTGCTATAGGCTTCTTAATCTGCCCATTAGCAGTTTTTACCATAACGACACGCACACACTTATCAGGACTGGGAAACAGCTGGTCAATGACACCCGGTCTCCACACCAAGGGAGGCAAATTATCATGCTTGACCAGCACATGATGTCTGATCTGAGGTTGCCATGCACCTTCCGATGTCCATTTTTTGCTGCAGATCACGTATGTATTCCGTGGATCACCTCTTCCAAAAGGACTGATGCAACTGCCGTACAAGTTGCCATCTGTGCAACCTGTTGGCAGGAACCTCAAGGACAGAGAGAGGGTTCAGGATGAGCACAAAGGGGTTGTCGAATTAGGAAATGACCAGGAGTGAGAGCAGCAGGAGAATATAGGTCATCAGATAGAAGACACAATGGCCTTGAATTCAAGCATGCTTCTATCTGAATTAACACAGTAGTCAGTTCTTCAAATGTCAGTACTGCATTGCCAATGACGCGTTTGAGATGTGACTTCATGCATTTGATTCCTGCCTCCCAGAGACCACCAAAGTGAGGGGCACGAGGTGGAGTGGACCTCCAACTGATTCCCTCTGAGGTCGAAAAATTCACCACACTTTCAACAGTAGCATCATTTGAGAGAAAACGTTTAAGCTCATTGTCTGCACCTACAAATGTGGTCCCATTGTCACTGTACATGTGAGAAGGTTTCCCTCTTCTTGCAATGAATCTCCTGAGGGCGGCCAAAAATGAACTTGTTACCAAGTCACTAACTAATTCTAAGTGCATGGCCTTGGTTGCCATGCAAACGAATAAAGCAATATAAGCCTTGGTGGTAACTTTACTCTGCCTTCCACCATGCTTTACAGCAATAGGGCCTGCATAATCTACTCCACAGTGCTGGAATGGATGAGACTGGTTTACTCTAGCTGCAGGTAGCTGACCCATGAGTTAAACTGCTGTCTTTGATTTAAGCCTAAAGCATTTTAAACATTTCCTGATAACTCCCTTGACTGTGTTACGCCCATTGGGGATCCAAAACCTCCTACGCAACATAGCCAACAAAAGTTGTGACCCAGTGTGCAACAGATTTTTATGTTCATCTATTATGAGAATTTTTGTCAAATGATGCTTAGGCGGTATAGGATGGCGCTCATCATATGGTACGCTAGCATTCATTAATCTCCCTCCCACTCGTAATATACCTTCGGCATCAACAAACGGGTGCAAATCTCTTAATTTGCTATTATGTGGAATAGGGAAGCTGGCCTTCAACAAAGCGATCTCATTACCATATTCACTCTGTTGAGCTGCGCCAAATGCCCTTTTGATAGCGTTTTGGCATTCCTGTGGAGTGAGTGGCCCGGTTATCCTGTCTAATTGTTGAAGCCTAGTGTTATTAGCAAACCTCAGTGCATAGGCCAAAACTCTGTAAGTTTTCTTGAATGATGAATATTTACACAGCAGTTCATCATCAAGATTGATGACCGACACCAAGGATACTTGTGTACACCTTCTGTTAGGCGTATCTTCTACACTAAGTGGAGTGCAGGAGTTGTAGTCTAGGTCGCAAGTGGATAGCCATGACGGGCCAGACCACCACTGAACAAGTGAACTCAAGGCAGCTGGATTAATACCACGTAATAAGTGGTCAGCAGGATTATCCTCTGATTTGACATGTCTACAGTTGGCAACTGAACTTAGTTCCTGGATTTCAGAGACTCTGTTGGCAACAAAAGTTTTTCAGTGACAAGGGCTACGCTGCAGCCAACAGAGAACTATTGTGGAGTCTGTCCACAAATGAATGTCGCCACTATCTATGATGCCTAAGGCATTGGACACCTTGTGAATGAGTCGGGCAAGATGCAGCGCACCACATAATTCCAGTCGTGGAAGAGATTGTTGTTTTACAGGGGCAACCCGAGATTTGGCTGCAGCCAATGAGACCAACACACAGTTATTGGGAAGAACACATCTGACATATGCACACACACCATATGCCAACTGTGAAGAGCCAAAAAACCCATGAATTTCTAATTTAACATGCTGGGGGCAAGGAATGATCTTCCTGTTAATGACAATACCATTTCGGGAAGGCAGTTGCACACAAACAGCATTCCATTCATCAGTGAGGTTGGATGGAAGAATTTCATCCCAATCAAGGCTTAGTTGCCACAAGCGCTGCAAGAACAATTTACATCTAATGGCTGCTGGACCTTGAAGCCGCAGCAGGTCATAGATTGATGCTATTGTAGACAGGACATTGCGTTTGGTAACCTTTGAGAGTCGATGACCTTTCAGCTGCACATGGCACTGGAATGTGTCGGAGCCAGGGTGCCATAATATTCCTAACGTTTTTATGGCTTGTTCACCAGTGAGATGACAAGGCAAAGACGTTTCTCTGTCCTGCACAGGAACCTTTTCCATGACCTTGTGACTACTGGAACACCATTTCCTCAGTGCAAACCGCCCAGAAGCAAGTAGTTGAGTCAGCTGAATTTGAAGTTCCTGAGCTTCAGCTTCCGTATCTGAGCGACCTAAGAAGTCATCCACATAAAAGCTAGACATCAAGGCTTGCGATGCCATTGGAAACCTGTTTTGATTCTCTAAAGCCAACTGTTGAAGACATCTGGTAGCAAGAAAGGCAGCAGGAGCGGTTCCATAAGTGAGTGTACACAGTCTATATTCTTGCATCGGTTCAGACGGTGATTCTCGCCACAGAATTCTATGGAAGTTCCTATCATCAGGATGGAGCGACACTTGGCGATACATTTTTGCTATGTCAGCTGACAGAGCAACATTGAAGGAGCGAAATTTTATAATAATGGAAAATAAATCTGGCTGGACAGTGGGACCAACCATCAAGATATCATTGAGAGATACTCCATTAGAAGTGGCAGCAGAGCCATCAAATACTACCCTCAACTTAGTAATGGAGCTGCATTCTTTGAAAACAGCATGATGTGGAAGGTAACACCTTGGACCAATAATACCTTGAGGATTAGAGATCTCCATGTGCCCCAATTCGACATATTCATGCATGAATGTAGCATATTCCTTCTGCAGATTCGGTTGCCTTTTAAACCTCCTCTCAAGATGCGCCAGTCTCCGAGATGCTTGTTGTCGTGGTTCACCTAATGATTTACAGTCAGGTTTCACTGGTAGTCTAACCACAAATCTCCCTTCTTCATCTCATGCGGTGTGGCGCTGAAAGTGAGCCTCACATATTTTAACATGCCTACTCATCGTTTTCGTAGACAGTTCCTCTAACTCCCAAAACCTCTGCAGTTTGGCATCTAAATTGTCACCTCTAACAAAGCACGAGGTCACTGTAGAACGAGGCATGTTGCATGCTGCTGAAGGCATCCTACCAGACAAAATCCAGCCAAATCTTGTTTCGACCAGTGAAGGATAACTTGGTTTCACCAGCCTTTCCTTACAAACAACGTCAAAGAAAACCTCAGCACCAAGAATTAAATCTACTGTGGCAGGCTTGTTGAATTCTGGATCAGCGAGCGGAAGATTACATGGGACACTCCAGGACCTTGTGTCTATCTTGCTCGCCGGTAGGTCACTGGTGACATGATCTACGATAGCACAAGTGGTTCTGATATGAAAGTCGTTGATCCTAGACGACAGTTCAACATCACAAGTGTAAGACACTGAGGCTGCAAAGGCATTGTTTATACCCTTCACAGGAAATGAATGTTTACTTCGTTTCAGTTTTAATTTCTCTGCCATGCCCTTAGATATAAAGGAGAGCTGACTCGCACTATCTAGCAGAACTCTGCAAACCTGCTGTCTACCCATGCTGTCTTTAATGTTGACAACAGCTGTTGGTCCATTACAATGGATGTTTGCCTTCCCGTTCGTAGCTTGATGGGCCAAGGAATGGCCCCCTGGTTCACTATTCTGCCCACTCCTTGGTCCAGCAGGCTTGTGGAGCAGTATGTTGTGCCTTCCTTTACAGGTCCTACAAGGAGAAATCCAGCATTTAGTCGAGAAATGACCAGAGTGGATGCACAAAAAACAAAGCTTATTTTTTGTCACATATGCCCGCCGTTCATCGACATTTAGTGCCTGAAACCTTTTGTATTTAGTGATAGTATGAGGTTCACTACAAAAATTACACGATTCCTCAGCATCAGCATTAGCGAGATGAGCCCTCCTCACATGTCTTGGTTGATTTAAATTATTGGCATTTTCTTGCAAATCCCTTGAGGTGTTATCCCTGAACCTGATCAACTCAAGGGCCTGACATTTTGTTTCCAAAAAATCTATTAGTTGATTTAATGTGGTGAATGTTGACCCAGACATCTTTACCTCCCACTCATGACGATCTGTGGGTCGCATATTAGACAGAATCTCTTCCGAAAGAATAACTTCATGAAGTGGAACATCAGGTTTGAGAACTTCTAAGGCCTTCAAATGGCTGCATATGTGATTAATTAGTTGCCTATAATCGCTCGCTGCGCCATGACCGACTGTAGGCAAGGCCAACAAAGCCTTAGCATGTCTGGCTGCAATTATTTTTGGGCTATTATACCTGTGCGTAATAAGTCCCCAGGCTATCGCTAGATTTCCTGCTGTGACAGGTATATGTTTCAAAAGGTCTTTAGCTTCACCTCGCAAAGACGAATTAAGGTAGTGAAGTTTTTGAACGTCATCAGTTGAATTGTTATTCATAATGAGACTCAAAAACGTATCCCTTTATGATGACCACTTAAGGTAGTCACCTTCAAATTTTGGCAAGTTCATAGTGGGTAGTTTCAAAGAACTGACACTGCCTGATGGATTCGAGCCCAAAGGCTGCGGAAGCTGGGTGTACCTTTTCATTGAGCCCTTGATAGTGGATTCTTCAAAGTCCCACGAATCCTCGAATTCTGCCCTGTCCTTACTATGATCTGCTGATTCGTCTTCAATTTCCAGCCGTGTTTGAGACGACTCAAAATCAGTCTGAATCCGAGTCAATCGACTTAATTTTGATTCCAACATTTCGATGCTGGCACTGTCAGCAGACTGCACAAAGCTCGCTAAGCGCGCGAGAGCGGTCTTTGCTACACCTCTCTGCTTGACTAATTTTGTTTTCTCTGAGGGCTCCATTTTAGGACCAGGAAGATGATAGTAGCAAGCCAACAGTTGCGCTTACCAGGGTGCAGCGGCAATACGAGGCAGTGTGGACTGGAACAGCAGCGGCGTCACGGGCACGGGCAGCTGGCAGCTGGCGTGGCAGGCGCTGCAGTCTCCGACGGCGCGAGGTTTCGGCGGGAGCAGGAGGTGACGTCACCGATGATGCTGGCACCGACACGTTTCTGTGCCTCTCGCGTTTGAATTAGAGACACATTAAATGTTCACAAATATGTCCCCGATCGCCGTTGTTAAGGCTGTTTTTGTCGAAGTCCCGAACAGACCTTGGGACACTCGATAGCAGTAAACAACGAAACCGATAAGGTGCGCAGCTCACACGTGGTTTTATAGAAGTTCACAAATACCGGAAAATAAATCCGCGCGAACGTAAATTCCGCGTGGTCACTGTATCCGGCACGGAGCACCAAAAAATGTGCGCACGGGGTGTTCCTCCCGTGGTGACACACTGGAGTGTGAATGTATAGTACGAGAGGACTTACTGTCCTCCCCTTGTTTCCACTCACAATAACTAGACAGTACAAGTTATCTGGTATAAGTGTTTATTACATTAAACTTTACAACTTGCACAGGCAGCGCGCCAACTGCGGCTCCTGGCTTAGCTGGAAGACATACACTCCCGTCCGCTACGGGGTCTCGCAGCTACCTGCTCGGCTGTTACAACGGCTAATCCTACCTGCGCGCACAGAGGACCTGGGAGATCCACTTCCGCATGTAGGTTGCAAATTCTTCCGACAGGGAGCAGACTATACTGAACAGTCTGACCTGTCCCGTTTGAAGCTGCCACTAGATAGCAGTTGGAGTGAGTAGCAGAGTCCAAACAGTGTGCCTCCCCAAAACTTTTTACAAATACAGCATTAAGAATTTCTCACAATCGTACATTCAATAAAAAAATTAACAGAAATGAACTGACAATATTTACCATAGTATTACATACAAGGAATAGAGACTTATGAGCCCATTGTTAATACTAGTGTGTGTGTGTGTGTGTAATTATTGACTCATTAAGATAAAGAAAAGCTGAAGTACGCTACCCATAACCTAAACTACTATATGTAATCCCAACTATGACCTACCCGTCACTGGAGCATCCACACAACTGCTGGTGACTATTTAACTTAGCGATGGAGCCCTGAAACTGCTCAAGACATGGTGACCGCACACAAATACACAATGAACACATATTAGACGAGATAAAATTAGCTGCAATTGCCTTAGTAATGGAAATTAATAAAAATACTATATTTAACTTATCCTGCCCCGCTGAGACAACTCGATGGATGTTGCTGCTCTGGCGTGGCCGATACGCTGAGTCAGTCGCTGTTCATCTGAGATGGAACTGGATATACTGAAACTTTTGCTCGAAAATTTACACAAAAAACCACGGCATACTTCGCAAGTTACAATGCAAAGACTCTACGTCTGTAAACAAGTTCTTCTAAATATCGTCCTTTCAGACATCTCTTGGGTACTAGGTCTGACACCAAGACACCAATTACCGGACTTGTTGAGGAATTCGATACCTTCTGTATTACACCGCTCTTACGATAAATCCCGACGACCGCACGCATTCAGAGACGTGACGTGCCATCGTACAAGAAACTCGTCACACTCCAGAAAGGTTACGCCCAGCAGCAGTGGCATGGGCGGGCACAATGGCCGCCTTTGTATATCCGCTTCCAAACACTAAGAGTGTGTTGCAACGCGCTGTGGCGTGCCAACAGGCCAATGAAAAAAAACTCACTGAAAACAATTTCAACACTACAATTGTGTGCCCATAACACCAGTGACAAATATCGCGAAAACAAACAAATGGCGCAGCGCTGTAAGGCATGCCCAGAACACTGTCGATACGCATACTGTAGCTCTTCCTCAACTAAGACACAGTAATAGGTATAGTGTAAAGACAAAACACACATGAAGATCGAGTCTGTGTTACCACTGACTCGGAAGAGTGGTGGCTCCCCCATGTAATGGAAAGTCCGGAAGAGTGAGTTAGACCGACACTTCGCTTTCAGAATTAACCAAGATCGCGCAAGATCATATGTCCTTTCATAGCCCCTGCAAGTTACACATGTACATGTTAAACAATATAAATAAAAACAAATTACCACAATTGATGTCTAATGTGTACACAACAGAAAGATGTTTTCTAACCCAGAATATTTTACAAATTTTACCACTTTTGTTTCACACACAAAACTAATTCCACAAATGGCTCGATGTGTAATATGTGATGAATAGGAATGGATGTTTTGCCCTTTAGTGTCTGCAGTTCGTACGCTTTGTGGTGGGCGATTCTTTTAACCCTCTAGGGCCCACTGCACACTGAGAAAAGCTTTCAGCATTTCTGTTTTTTTTTTTGTTTTTTTTTTTTTTATTTGAAAGCCGAAAAGATTTCACCAACACTTTTTCCCCTGCACAAACATTGCATTCTCGCACTCCTTATATTTCAACATATGTACGGGGCTCTGTCCGAGTACTTGTGCGGACTCTCTGCGAGCCGAGTCGGCACGGTCCTTGCTTCAACTCGCCCTCCATTTCTGTTTCGTCGATTGGAATTCGGATCAGGACCACGTATTTCTAGTGACTCATCCCGCTGCTCATCTGAATATCTGCGCCTCGAGTTCGTGACGTGCTGGCGGGTATCGTTTTGTCTCTGCAAGTTACTCCGCCGTCCTGAATTTTGTCTCCCATAGTCCTGCCTCTCAGATGTTCCATCACCGTCATTCCTCCTGTCAATGTTGTTGTTATTGCGCGGTGCTCCACGAAAGTCGCCATTGTAATGGTTATATTGCCCTTTTCTTCGAACATGCGCTGCTTCTTTTTCAAAAATTATCTCCAACTCGCGCAGTAGACTTTTGAATGTTTCAATATTCGATCCGTACTTTCATACAAGCGTTTGCTGGTAGTTGCTTGGCAGTTTCGCGAAACAGAACTTAATTATTTCACCATCACTATGTGGCACATCAAGAAACTGATTCTTTTTAACTAAAGCCTCAATGAGCTTTGTGGGGCTCTTGTATCCTGACGCCTCCAGATCTGGACACAAAATGATTTCTTGTTTTATTTGGTCTTGCATTTCGCGCGACCAGTAGTTCCAAGAAACGCGTCGGTGCATTCTCGGTACGTTGGGCATGTACCCGCAAAACCGCTCATTTTCTCAGCTGCCATGCCCTCGATGTGCCTGCGGATAAATTCTAATTTTGCTGTCCTTGGCCAGAATATTGGTAAAGTGTTAGACCATTGTGCAGCCAAACTTTTGGGTGAAGTGAGTCTCCATTTTCCAGAGAATTTTGGAATTTGATGACCGATAAAAAGTGTTTGTAATCAAACTCTGGTCCCTCTTGCACATTTCTATTGGTTCTAGTATCAAACGCGACCGTCTGTTCGAGGCGAGCTGACATCTCCTGGTGCGTGCTGTGACCACATAGTTCTGCCCCATAATGATACTGGAAGTGAGCGTTAGTTGTTCCGATCGGGCTGTAATTTTCCGTTCGTTCGCTCTCTGGGCTGCTGTGCGCGCTTTGTAATCCACTACCTTGCGCCGAGCCGGTGCACGGTAGACATCCCTCAGGCGCCACACTTCCATGTCCACCAGTCGTCGCCTCTGGACTCGATGTACCAATTTGTACTTGGCTTTCCAGGCGCGCTAAACGTTCTTCTACGCTTTCGCATCTTTGGGTAGTATGCGCAACGCGTTCTTCAATTGTTTCCACTCTTTGCGTCGTACTCACAAGTGCTTCCTTCCCATGGGCTTTATTGTAGCAGTTCCTACCTCATTGACGTGTAGCGATTCCTGCACGGTTATTTGCGATTTTTCCAATTTTTTGGTGCCAGCTGCCTCTACTCTCGCTAGCTCCGCAGTACTCTTAGCTTCGATGGCCCTTTTCTTCGCCTCGACACTCCTCTTACCGACCACAGCTATTTCAACTCTTGACTTCGTTCACAATCACAAGTACCTTATTCTCTACTTCATTCATTCTCTTTTCTAGGTTCTGCTTTATGTCCTTTACCACACCCAAAATCACTAATAATAAATCCTTCGGCTGACTAGGCCCATCTTCACCAATTGGTGATGTTACTCTAGACACTTGAGCACTGTTATACTTCCTCCGTGTGTTCTCATCAGTGGTCTTATTTATATAAACTTGAGCCTCCAAATGCCTATTCACTTCTACCTACCCTTCGTTCTTATCAACAAACAGCTGAAAAGAGGCTCATGTCTGGAACCAGTCTGCAGCTATTTTAGAAAGAAAGGAAAGCTTCTGAAGGACCAGAGGCGGCTACGAAGAGGTGAAAGTGAGGGAAATATGTCGCGAATACTCGATTTTGTTCGAGGTACTGTCAAACAATAGTAGCATAGAGAATATTATACTGAATTTCTAGAATTATCTGTGATCTATCCTGTTAGAGCATCGTCTCATGTGGTTTGTAATATTTGTACTTCCTTTGCAACTGTATGAATATATGTGCGTCCTCTTGAAACCAATATTCTTTCAAAGCTAAATAAATTTCTGCATGTCGATTAGGATAACACATGTGGGTTTTGTAGTGCCATGAACATATTTGCGATACTTACGTTTTGCAACAGCTAACTTAATGTATGTTTGACACATCTTATTTAAGTTTCATTATGTTTCGAATTAAATGTATGTTTATTTTGTAAGTTGTGCTTTTTTGTATAATGGCTGATCAGAAGGAGAAAAGTGATGCATCTGAAGATGAAACAAGACTGAGTGCCTGACTGCCTGTTGGAAAGCACTGAAGGTCATCGCTCCTGAGAGATGTATTCACATATTGTCGGAAATCGAGACGAAACCACGACATTTAGTTACGTACTACAGTAGTATACATCGAACAGACTTGCCAAATATTCTCTGGTGCAATAAGCCCACGACTTCTCACGAGCCTAGTGTTGGATACATAAGAAAAGGACAATTAATTATAGGCGATTACGTAACTACCCTGAGAACTGATTTAGTTTACTGAGTGCTTATACACGTCGGGCTAAATTAAACAACATATTACAATGTTAATAATATTCCTACATTAGTTATTTCTCTTTTATGCTGAGCCATTGCATTAATGTTTGTTTCTTTTTTGTATAAGTCACGGCTCATATTTTATTTTGTTACATTACACTAATAGTCACAAAACAAATAATTTTTTTTAAATTTTATTACATTAGAGTGGCGAGGGCAACTTTGAAATCTTCATTGGGAACCTCAGCTTTTTATTGCAGATTGCGATTCTACGGAGAAACCTGCTTACTTTTTGTCTGAAACATGTTCTTCGTTTCGCCACAGATGGCGCTGTAGTTGGAGGAGTGGAAGTGGGTACACAATCATAATTTACGCCTCGCTACTCAAGGCCCTTGAATAACTAAGTGGCACGTGAGACCCCACCTTCATGCTGCGGGGGTGCAACAGGTCAGTATTTCATAACTTGTAATTGGAAATCTCATTCGCAACATAGTATTCCTCCGATATTCCTCTGTCGCAGTGTAGAGAACTACGACGTATCATAATAGGCAGTAATTGCTCTGAACACTATGTGACTTGACATCGGAGGTCATCAGTCCCCTAGAACTTAAAACTACTTAAACGTAACAAATCTAAAGACATCACACACATCCATGTCGGAGGCAGGATTCGAACCTCCGACCGTAGTGGTCACGCGGTTCCGGACTGAAGCGCCTAGAATCGCTCGGCCACTGCGACCGGCCATAACAGGCTGTATTGTGACCGGAGTTTACGTATCGTACAGACTTAGAACAGCGGCTCTAAACATTACAGAGGTTGCGCAGTGTTTATCGCCTCCACATCCGCCTATCATTTGGAGAACAGACGTCCAAAGTGGTCGAGGAATGTTGCAACACAAGAAAAAATTGAAATGATTCTGATTTACGGAGAATGGAGGAGAAACATTGAGGCTGCTGTTGCCTTGTATGCCGATCGTTTCGCGCAAAGAGTTCGCTGTCGTTCGTTCTTCTATAACGTTGTGAAAGCCTTTATGTCTGATGGCAGCGTATAGACGAGCAAAAGGAAACGTAGGAAATGTGTTACAGGAGAAGTTAGTGAAATAGCGGTACTAGCGGCAGTGCACCATAACCGCGACAATTACACCACGATTCAGGTATTGTCACAATACTGCACCGTTGTATCATCCGTATCACGTGTCACAGCATCATGAACTTCATGGCGCCGATTTCCATAACCGGGTAGTGTTTTGTGAATGGCCACGTCAACAAATGCAAACGACACCCATGATCTTTGCCTAGTTACTGTTTTCCGATGAGTCTACATCCACAAACCATGGCAGCGTTAACCAACATAATATGCATTACTGGGGTGTAGACAATCCCCACTGGTTACGGCAAGTTGACCATCGACGTTCTTGGTCGGTCAAAGTAAGGTGTGGCATCATGGGTCCGTATTTTGTCGACGGCACGTTGAATGGACGCAAATATCGAACTTTTCGGAACAGGGTGTACCGGTACTATTGAGGGATGTTGCCCTAGACGTTCGACAAATTGTATGGTTTCAGCAAGACCCTTGCCCAGTGCGTTATGCAATTCAAGCACGGGAGGTATTATGCTGTGTTCACACTGGTCGGTGGATCAGCAGAGATCGACCTAGTAACTGGTCCACTAGGTCGCAGGATTTGAAGTTGCCGGATTTCTTTCTGTAGGGATATTCAAAAGATAAGATGTACGAGCAAGTGAAGGCCTTGAATCCATGGTTGACCGCATCAGAAACGCCTGTGCTGACATTCCCGCAGATATGCTTCTGTACTGTGTACGGTTATTTGAAAAACGGATCACTAAGTGTATTGAAGTTGGCGGTACTAAGTTTGAACACTTACTCTGACTGGAAAAGTAGAGTAGTGTTCGTCTCGAGGCACGGTCAGTGTGGCGCCCCGAGTAGTTCTCTGTTCGATATGTCGGAGGAATACAACGCTGCGAATGGAGTTTCCAATATCAAGTTATGAAATACTGGCCTGTAGTACCCTGGCAGCATGGAGGTGGGATCTCACGTGCCACTGGGTTATTCAAGGGCCTTGAGTAGCATCTCGTAAATTACGATTGTGTACCCATTTCCATTCCTCCGATTACAGCGCCATCTATGGAGAAACAAAGAAAATGCTTCAGACAAAACGTAAGTAGATTTTGCCGTAGAATTGTAATCTGAAATAAAAAAAAACGGGAGTTCCCATTTAAGATTTCAAATTTGCGGCCCAGTACCCACGCATAGGGTGGGTGGGGGTTCGAGTGTAGTTTCATTGGATGTTCCCCTCCGAGACAAACAAATTGGAATCATAACTTTTCTTGATCCGACGTGCAGTTTTCGAGATATTTTAATGTCGTAAGTTAAAGTGAACACCCTGTATATGAAGAAACACACGCACCAAACATAAATTGGATAACGACTGCATTCTTCACTGCAGATTTTTCGACATGTGCACGGTGTTTTACTTTACTTCAGAATATCACAGTAACTATGGGAAATAATACAAAGGAAACCAATTCGTTATTAAGCGGTGACGTCAGACTATAAGATGCAAAAAATCATTTTTTTTACTGAATAGCTTATCTTAGTCAAAATCGAATGAGAGACCCTGCATAACAAAGAATCCCAAAACAGTTTACTTATTTTTGTCTCTTTTTCGTATGACTGCACCTTATAAACCAGTATTTATGTCATTTGCAGACTAATATTTACAGCTGTTGATACGTCACAGGTTTACGCTTCATTTAACTAACTGATTAATTTCTACATGTTTAATAATTCATTTTACGCCGAGAGCGTCCTTTCAATGTTTCGCCTAGTTAATTAACCTCTGGATTCAAGAATGTTTCCGTGTATATTTTTTCTTCTGTTGGTATCACACCTCCTGTCTCATCCTTTGATCCCGTGATGTATGTGGATGGATAAACGTAATTATGCATGGAATATATAATAATCTGGGTTAGTCAAAGATGGTAGCAGTAGGGAAGTTTAGCACCAACATAACAACGTGAGCACATTCGGCAGAGAGTTCGTGATTCCAAAGATAGTGGAGATGAGCATGGCAGAGTTTGTGAGGTTGGTTCTCACTGAGTTCCTACCCCCACCACCAGTTTTTTTGAACGATTGGCGGTTGGTCCTGGAACGCGCCATGTTAGGACACGCTGGGGCCGCCGATTGAACGAGACGGACGCGGGGGTGCGGCACTCGTCATGGATGGTGAGAAAAGTTATTCACAATGTAGGTCTTTTGGGGTAACATTGATTATGAAACATGTTCAGGTGTGAACTAATACCGGGAAACGTTCAGCGATATTGTATTTATAGAAATTTTCAGATTAATGTGTTTCAACTAGCTGACTTGGGCGCGAGGTGATTGAGGGCATGAACCAACGATTCTTGTTCTTAGGTCAATAGGAGATAGGTTCATTAATGTTTCATTTGTTGCATAGTTTAGTTCCAGATACAAGCAATATAAAATTTCCATGATTCAACGATTTAATTTACTCGTTGCTTTGTTGTCGAACTTGGCCACGTGTTGCCAGCATTCATAACGGTAGTCACTAGATTTGCCTTTCGTTAATCATAGCATGAATAATGTGGAGTCATGAAGCCTGGGCTGGTATGCTCACGTTGCATTGCGGTTGCATAATACACGGTTTCAACATGAACTTATCCGCATGGTACTGCATGTGAAGTAATACAAGTAATGTTTGAGAGAGTGAAAGGTGGTATCCTTCCCTTCTCCGCGCATTAAATAAGTGTGACAATAACTAAATGGTGTTAAGAGGCCACCATTCAGCAACATTCATTTTTACCCATTTTAATCATTAGTGGACGTAATTGACAACGAAGTGTTGTCTATGTTTCCGGTATGACGAGATGCAAGAGATAGTGAGTGCTTCATGAAGGTTTTGTCACTGAGAGTGGTAGTTTTCTTAAATATAATAGACTTCATGTATATTTTGTCACAGAGAGTAATAATTTTATTAAATATTATCGGAATAAATCAGAATGATAACTGAAATTCTCTCTAAGCGTTATTTAGTATCCTTCATCCATACCACTGACATAATGACCATATTCTATGAATTTTCAATCCATGCATATCCACTGTAGGCATTATGCACTTCATGCGACTAACTGAATTCATAGTATCAAAAAAAAAAAAAAAAAGAAAGTCTTACAGTCCCTAATGTGCACGTATTGTTCCATGGCAATTCACCGTTGTTGCGTTATCCGTTGCTTCATTTTTAAATTAGAATACTATCATTCCTAGCGGGTTTGATTACCCACATCTTAATTTATCGGACCTAATTGAAAGAATTAGACAAAAACGGTTCAAATGGCTCTGAGCACTATGGGACTTAACTGCTGTGGTCATCAGTCGCCTAGAACTTAGAACTACTTAAACCTAACTAACCTAAGGACATCACACACATCCATGCCCGAGGCAGGATTCGAACCTGTGACCGTAGCGGTCACGCGGCTCCAGACTGTAGCGCCTAGAACCGCACGGCCACTCCGGCCGGCCAAAGAATTAGACACATAGCGGTAGAAATGGGAACCATGGAGCACTGCGTCCGCTTGTATTAAAGGGAGATACTTCTCAGATGAAATTCGGGAGGACGACGGTTCAATCCCGTCTCCGGGCATCCTGATTTAGGTTTTCCGTGATTTCCCTAAATCGTTTCAGGCAAATTCCGGGATGGTTCCTTTGAAAGGGCACGGCCGATTTCCTTCCCCATCCTTCCCTAACCCGAGCTTGTGCTCCGTCTCTAATGACCTCGCTGTCGACGGGACGTTAAAAAACACTAACCTAACCTCAGATGAAAATTAATCAGCTTAATAAACGAGGGGTAAACTTTCACTGTTACAAATCGTGTACTTTTAGGTTGGTTAGTGCCTACAAGTACATGTGGCAAGGGCAAGCCGTTAACGCTTATTTTCCCCTGGGTAGCACGACAGGTACTGAAGTGTGGACGCGTAGACGCAAAAAGGTTAGTCTACACTTCCAGGTGTCGTTCACTTCGCTGCCCAGATACGGCAATGCACGAAACATCAGGTGCTAAAGTTTGTGATGTGTTTGTGGGGAGACAGTTAGACGCAGAGAAGAAAACAACCAACAGACCAATGTTCATATATGTTGAGGTACCACATACAAAAATCTGCACTTATACCCGTTACACCCTGTATACATTAGGAAGCAAACACGGAAAGAAAGTGTCTCGATCACAAGATGATTATAAATATTGCATTCCATATTTGTTTTATGGTATATACATATGTAACACCGCTATGAACAAGAAGCTGTACTGGAAATGACCACCAATGGAAACCGATCATACAGTTAAAAACAGCTGCTTCACATGTTACGGTACGTGATTTCTACGATTTATCAAAGCTGTGATACAGAATCAACGAAAGCTATTTTACAATTTTAAATATGTTCTTGGAGTAACAGGTGCAGACAATGCACCACGAAATAATATATATATATATATATATAGGTAAGGCTCACCGGCCTTTGACCATCTTCGCCTTCTGTGCGGATGCACAAACAGTGCCCGAACTCTTACGGGAATCGGCAACAAGCCGCCAGTAATGAGTATAATGGGCAGGGGCACTATGAATATAGTGCGGAACAATAAGTTGGGAATGTGGGTTTCACGGGAGGTGTGCCAGAGATAAATCCCTGCAGTCGCATTTTGCTCTGTGTCCTCGGTGGCTTAGATGGATAGAGCGTCTGCTATTTTAGCAGGAGATCCTGAGTTCGAGTCCCAGTCGGAGCACATATTTTCAGCTGTCCCTGTTGACTTACGTCAACGCCTGTATGCAGCTAGGGGTATTCATTTCATTGTAAATTCAGTAACTACTCACAAAACTTTTTATTAAACAGTCTGGCCTGCCGTAATCCAAAATCATTACGCTAGTGTGATAGTTATACAAAGCTGAGACTGCCGTGAACATAACGCACTTTAATTTTTCAAAAAAATGGCTCTGAGCACTATGCGACTTAACTTCTAAGGTCATCAGTCGCCTAGAACTTAGAACTAATTAAGCCTAACTAACCTAAGGACATCACACACATCCATGCCCGAGGCAGGATTCGAACCTGCGACCGTTGCGGTCGCTTGGCTCCAGACTGTAGCGCCCAGAACCGCACGGCCACTCCGGCCGGCCTAATTTTTCATAAGGTTGTCTTGGGCTCCGAACGTTCCATGTGTGCAGTGACTGGGGACAAGAATTGAATGAACAGGATAGCAATAGCCTTTTACAGTATAAAATAACTTCTCTGTAAAACAGTATGCACCGGATATAAACTAAATGAGGAAGCATTGTTTTAAACAGACTGGTCGTGTATTAAGCGGGTTGGGGCTTCCAACCTTCCGGCATCCTGATTTAGATTTTCAACGGTTTCCCTAAATTACTTCAGGCTAATGATGGGATTGTTCCTGTTGTGTCTAGACAAGACAGCCTAGACACAATGAGAGGAAGCCAAAAGGCACGCGCTAAGTTAAAGCAGGATGGCTTGAGGTCTGCAACAGGATACGTAATGAATGCTATAAAGAAAAGTACGTAGCTTCTGGAATACTTAACTTTAATCCATCCTTTTGGTACATCTGGAGATTGTGGCGATACAAGTGAGACTCTTTAGATACATGCAATGTTACCAATGGCGCCTTGCTAGGTCGTAACCATTGACTTAGCTGAAGGCTATTCTAACTATTGGCTCGGCTAATGAGCAATGCTTCGTCCATGTAGTCGCTAGCAAATTCGTCCGTACAACTGGGGCGAGTGCTAGTCCATATCTCGAGACCTGCCTTGTGGGGGCGCTCGGTCTGCGATCACACAGTGGCGACACGCGGGGTCCGACATGTACTAATGGACCGCGGCCGATTTAAAGCTACCACCTAGCAAGTGTGGTGTCTGGCGGTGACACCACAGTTCCCACTGTAAGGCCGCTGCCAACTACCTATCCCACCCTTTTTTAAACCAGTCCTTCAAGTATGTAAGTGCTTGTATACATGAAGTATGTAATTTTTGCTGTTCTTAAATTGTATTGCCAAGACATGTCCAATAACCTTCTAAAAATTTTATACGAACGAATACTAGTGCTGCTAATGTCAGTATTCCCATTATAGAGGGTTGTCCAGAAAGTAAGTTCTGATCGGTCACGAAATGGAGACCAGAGTGAATACCTGATGAAGCTTTGCACAAATGTGTTGGGCAGTGTCTCTAGTATGACCGTTGATCACATCAAGACGCTCTTTTCAGTTGTGAGCGCACTGTGTGCAAGTGAAGGTGCCTAGAACAACGATGTCTCCCGCCAAGTAGGAGGGCCCGCTTAGAGGCTTCGCCTTAATGAATGCAGCCCACCTAACACAACTGCCACGCACTTCCTTCTTCACGGCAATTCTCAGCCGCACTCTGCAGGGGCGGCAGTGAAGACGCTCTTGCAGCCTTTTCGATGGGAACTGTTCGATCACCCACAACACAGCCCAAATTGGCTCGTCCTGAGTGTCATCTCCGTTCACATGAAACGCTGGATACGAAGACAACAATTGCGCGCATGCTACACGCTATACACCAACGTAGACAATAATCGGAAAGCACAGGAAGCTGCCTTCTATGACGATGGTGTTGGAAATGTGATATAACGCTCCGACGAACGTCTAAGTCGGAGTGGCGACTGTGTAGAGAATTACCTGGAAGGTATAACTAAATGTGCAAAGAAAACAGTTTAGATTTTCACTGTGGTTTCCATTTAGCGACCGATCGGAACTTACTTTCTGGACAACCCTCGTAATACTGCCGCTGTCACGTACGCTGCTATGGCCATGTACTGGGTCCCCCAGTAAGACGAATTACCGCGTGGCGCCGTATTTTCTCTATTACAGTATGTATCAGAAAGATAAGTACAAGATTTATACCTGACTTGTACCTTAATTCGGCCGGTCAGCAATATTGTTCTTTGGACAATCCAGTCACATTAATGTGAGCATCGTCTATGTTCGACGTCAATTTGCAATAACCACTCATGAACGTCGAGTGGAAGGTATATCAAGCGCGTTAGGGGATCCTTTAACAGTGCAGTCCTAGTCGTAAAGCGGAAACGGAGCTGTTTATCTGACGTCCTAAAAGGTATGGTCATTGCCTTTCGGACCAAGAGTGGAAGCATTTCCGAGGCGTCTAAGGCTGTGAACTGTTCGTGTACCGCCGTGGTTGAGATAGACCGTGAATGACAAATGGCGCTCTCTAAAACGAACACCATGCAATTGTGGTGACCACAGGCCGTAGGTGACAGGTGAACGACGGCTGTGGAGATGAGTACTGGTGAACTGACGTGCAGCTGTTGAGGAACTGACCGCTCAGATGAACTAAGTGCTACCAACAGTGTCTCCTCAACGACTGTTCACCGAACGTCGTTGCTTACAGACCTCCGCAGCAGATGCCTGCTTCAAGCAACCATGCAGACTGCTGTTCATCGGCAACGAAGGCTGGAATTCGCACGCTAATACCGCAACTGGACATCCACTGAGTGCCCATAGGTGGTCTTTTCAGATGAATCTCGTTTTGTGCTGGATTGTAAAGATGGTCGTTGGCGTATATGGCCCTGTAACAATACTCAGAAGGGCCAGAGGAGGGAGGGTTGTGGTCTGAGGAATGCTGTTGTGGCATTCGCTGAGTGATCTCATCATTCTGGAAGGCACAATGATTCAACACAAATATGTACACTATGTAATAAAATGTATGCGGACACCCCCAAAAACATACGTTTTCCATATTAGGTGCATTGTTCTGCCACCTACTGCCAGGTACTCCGTATCAACGACCTCAGTAGTCATTAGACATCGTGAGAGAGCAGAGTGGGGCGCTTCGAGAAACTCACCGACTTCGAACATGGTCAGGTGATTGGGTGTCACTTGTATTATAGGTCTGTATGCGGGATTTTCACACTCCTAAGCATCCCTACGTCCACTGTTTCCGATGTGATAGTGAAGTGGAAACGTGAAGGGACACGTATAGCACAAAAGCGTACAGGCTGACCTCGTCTGTTGACTCACAGAGAACGCCGACAGCTGAAGAGGGTCGTAATGTGTAATAGGCAGACATCTATCCAGTCCATCACACAGGAATTCCAAACTGCATCTGGATCCACTGCAAGTATTATGACAGTTAGGCGGGAGGTGAGAAAAGTTGGATTTCATGGTCGAGCGGCTGCTCATAAAACACGCATCACGCCGGTAAAATGCCAAACGACGCCTCGTCTGGTGCAACGAGCGTAAACATTGGACGATTGAACTGTGGGAAAACGTTGTGTGGAGTGACTAATCACGGTACACAATGTGGAGAACAGATGGCAGGGTGTGGGTATGGCGAATGCCCAGTGAACGTCATCTGCCAACGTGTGTAGTGCCAACAGTAAAATTCGGAGGCTGTGATCTTATGGTATGGTCGTGTTTTTCATGAAGGGGGCTTGTACCTCTTGTTGTTTTGCGTGGCACTATCACAGCACAGCCCTACATTGATGTTTTAAGCACCTTCTTCCTTCCCACTGTTGAACAGCAATTCGGGGATGGCGATTGCATCTTTCAACACAATCGAGCACCTGTTCATAATGCACGACCTCTGGCGGAGTGGTTACACGACAATAACATCCCTGTAATGAATTTCCCTGCACAGAATCCTGACCTAAATCCTATAGAACACCTCTGGGATGTTTTGGAACGCCAACTTCGTGCGAGGCCTCGCCGACATCGATACCTCTCCTCAGTGCAGCACTCCATGAAGAATGGGCTGGGCTGCTATTCCCCAAGAACGCTTCGAGCACCTGATTGAACGTATGCCTGCGAGGGTGGAACTTGTCATCAAAGCTAAGGGTGGGCCAACACCATATTGAATTCCATCACTATCGATGGAGGGCGCAACGAACTTGCAAGTCGTTTTCAGCTAGGTGTCCAGATACTTTTGATCACATAGTGTATCTATTCTGTCTGACCACATTCATTTTTTCCTTGGCACGACGGCATCTTCCAGTAGGACAATGAAAGTCACATAGCTCGAAATGAACGTGCGTGGTTTGAAAAGCACCAGGAAGAATTTACCGTACTACGCTAGCCTACTCACCTGTCCATCAATCTCCACGGATTTAAACCCACTGGAGAATCCATGGGACCACCTCCATTGGGCCATGGATCCTCAACCGAGTAACCTAGCGCAGGTGGCCATAGCACTGGAGTCGGCGTGGATCCACATCCCGGTCAGTACCTTCCAGAACCTCGCCGGGTCTCCTCCTGCACGTCCTCGATGCAAAATGTGGTTATTGAGGCTTCTGACAGGTGGTCATATTAATGTGACTGAACCGTGCAATATAGTACTGGAAATAAAAAAGAGACATACGCAGGGCTAATATAGTTGGACTTACAAAATTATATATATGAGCGGGGTTTCTACGGCTACCGCCGCCTCTCGCATCCCAATCTCCATCATTCACGGTCATTCCAGTCTCCTCCATTAAGACCTCTCGCCGCCATTGCCTCATTGACGTCGTCTTTCCAGTATCTCGCAGGTCTGCTGCGCTTTCTTCTTTGATGTGGAGTCCATTGCCATACCCGTTTTGGCCATCTTGTGTCTGGCATACGCTGTAAGTGATCACACCAGAGTAGGCGTTTCCTTTCTATGTAGTCTAGGATTGTGCTTTTGACATTCATAACCTCTCTGATCCTATCATTTCTAATATGGCCAAGTCTGTAGTATCCACAACTCCGTCTCCAGAAATCCATCTCGACAGCCAGCAGGCGATCTTTCTGCCTCTGAGTTAGTTCCCACAACTCTGCACCATATGGTGTGATACTTTCAATAATTGTGTGGTAGATGGTATGTTTTGTTCTGCGCGTTATGTTTTTGTTCCAGACAATACCATTTAGTTGTTTTATGGCTCGCTTGCCCTGGCCTGTTTTATTGTTTACATCATCCATACTTCTACTATTGGACGACAGTGTCACTCCCAAGTACTTAAAATTATGACACCCTTTAACAGTATCAGAACCGAGCTGTAAGTCGTTAACAGTATTTTCTCCCACTTTCAGATATTCTGTTTTAGATACTTTTATGACAAGACCCCATGACAAAATTAAATGATATAAAAAGCGAATATTTCAGCTTGTCCTACAATATTCTGCTAAAGTGTCTATCGTGGCACAAGAGTCTTAAAAAATTCTCAAAATATATATTTATCAGTCCAAAATCACTAAAAATCAAGCACAAGCGGGTTTTTTCACACAATATGATTGCAAGCAGAAACCTTCACTGTTCATACAAGTTCAGGAACTCAAATTTAAATTAGTGATTTGGGAAAAATTATTGAAGAACGAAGATTTCCCGCACTTTCGCGTGTGAGATGTGAATAAATCTTGATCAAAAAGACGCCGAAAGAACTGTAATCATGTCAACTGAATTTGAAATCTCGTTTACAGATTTAGAATTTTGGTAAAGTTTCTTTGTTTCCTTAAAGTCTTTTCAATATATATTGACTTACAAGGGACTGGTGCTATCCGTCACAGTCGATTTTGGCCGGATTTATGATGTAAACAGCGCTTGGCCTCAAATTAAAATGACAGAGGTAGGTGGTCCAGATAGCTAAGCGTCTACAGAAAATGGTATTTCTGGCGCAGGTGAGGCAAGGCATGAGCCTTATATCCTATGTTACCGCTGGTTTCAGGCCGCTTTTGGCGCAGCGGGAAGAATGCAAAACGGTAAACGAATGATCGTTGTCTTGAGTCTCTGTGCGAAAATTTTTATTTTGTTTTCCGTTTTTACCTTACATTGCAAATATATCATATTTATTAGCATTTTCATAAAAGACGTGAAAAGGAAGGGCAAAGGAAATTTGAAACAGCAAATTAATTTTCAAAATGGGACTGTAAGGCGTACGGTAAAACTTCGAATATAAAATTAAATACTTTTATTATTTTACAGTTGATGATTTACACCTGCTGGGGCGATATTCATCGTAAAAAGAGAGGAGAAAGTAATTTTATCGGCATCTTGCACATGTTCACATGTTACAAACGTCACTCTTTTACAATGACACGATTGTTTCACAGTTTCTATAGGAAAAAAACGGAGTTTACATTCATAAAAACGCACAGCGTGGCATCAAACCACTCGTAACGCATCTTTTCGCCAAATACTGGCGGGGGTAACTGGTGATGCACAGTGGAACATATTTTGAGGCAGCCTTCTCTGGATGTGATTTCCTTTTCTGTATTTATGAGATGTGAGGAGTTCTGAAGCTCTGCCATCAGATTCTTTACCTATCTATAAAAATAGAGACCGGAAGGTTGCACTAGCTGAGTGTATTGGGACAAATACTGCAACATGACAGTCCTTCACCACCTTAAAAAAATCACGTCGTATAACTGTGGATTTGTTCGTCTTCCCCACGTGTCAGTTAACAGAAGAAATTTGTTCTCCTGCACGTACGGCTTCATAACAGCAGTTAAAAATTGTTAGTGTAAAGCTGTTGTAAGTTTCCCTGATTTTGATGAAGTAATGACGTTGTTCCTGTATTTTGCCAGGTACTCAAACGCAGGTTTTTGAATCTCCATCGAAAGTTTTCTATTGTCTTTTATTTTCAAGCCTTTAGAAAATTTTTAGTAAATACATTATGTTAAGCATTATTTCGGTTTATTCTACAGTGTAAGTAGCGTAAAAAATGAAGTCTTCGCAAAGGGACTCGAACCCACGACCCCCTGACTACTGTTCTGCACTCTTTTCGTTGCGTCGGGCGATGCCTGGAAATTACGCTAACATAAACTGCTCATGCCTCGCCTAAGCCGCCCCAAAAAATGTTATTTTTTTCCAAAAGTTTGGCCACGTAGCGCTCCGACTTCCTTCACTTTCATTTCTAGCCATGTGCTGCATTTACCATAAATTTGGAGGGAGTCGGTGGTGACGAATAGGCGAAATCCCCTTGACAGTGCCTAACGAAACGCAAATTGACGTGACTGACGTCAGTGCGATACAGCTTTGGAGGGATAAGTCAGTGAAGTGGGTGAGCCTTGAGAATATATATACGTGCTAGGTTTGAAAACATCAGAAGAAATTATTTTCGTCTTGGGAATTAATAACCGCTTCAGCTGTATTTCAGTCCTTTATTACTGTACCACTACCGTTTTCGTGACGTTGAAGCCACCTCTTCAGGTGACATTTGGTTAAAACATTAGAGCGGAAAAACTCGAAATATTTTTTCCAACATTCATTGTCCGTCAAAAACAAAACACCGCTACAAGGCGATGTGTCATGAATTAAAAACTGCCATATTCCTATATAGTGGATGGGTCCAAAACAAATAGACATCGCTTCTCCAATCTGTACGGAACTGCGTGCAGGGGCATGATACGATTTGTTTTGGACCCATCCACTATACTGGAATTTGGCAGTTTTGAATCCATGACATACCGTCTTTTAGCGATGTTTTTGTATTTGACGGACAACAAATGTTGTGAAAAAGGATTGCTAGCTTTTCCGCTCTAATGTTTTAATCATATGTCACCTGAAGATGTGGCTTTAACGCCACGAAACTGGTAGTGGTACAGTAATAAAGGAACAAAATACAGCTGAAGCTGTTATTAATACCCACGATCAGTACTCATAGCAGTGGTTGCCCCACCTACAAGTTTGTCTGCAGAATTATTTTCATGTCTGGGAAGTACCTATCAGTGACAAAGGATATGTCTCCTCAGAATTACTGAGGTTCATCTTGGATCAGTATAGAAACTTTCCGTGAAGTAGAAAACATTGTATCAAACATGAAATGTTTTTTTTTTTTTTTTTTTTTTTTTTTTTTTTTTTTTTTTTTTTTTTTTTTTGTACTGCACATTCAAAGACAACCTGGATGTCTATGTATCTGTTCAAAATGTTCAAATGGCTCTAAGCACTATGGGACGTAACATCTGAGGCCATCAGTCCCCTAGACTTAGAACTACTTAAACCTAAATAACCTAAGGACATCACACACATCCATGCCCGAGGCAGGATTCGAACCTGCGACCGTAGCAGCCGCGTGGTTCCGGACTGAAGCGCCTAGAACAGCACGGCCACAACGGCCGGCTATGTATCTGTAAGGGGCTTAATGTATCTCCGTGACTTAAAGGAAACAAACTTATATTTAAAGAATGGATCTGAAATGAAGTGTGCGCTGTCGTGAAACTGTGTGCCAGACTGGGACTCGAACCCGGTAACTTCCCTTTATTGTACGATTATATTAACTAATATTACACTGTATTTGTTCTTACGTCTTTTATATATTGCAGTTTGAAAATAAACTTGTATCTCTATGAAAATTCAAGGTGCCCCACCTTACGTTACTTTAAGTCTACTTGGCCGGGATTATTATTTTGAGTTTGACATGTTTAGACTACAATATGTGTAAAAGTTGACCCCACCTAGCGTAATATCATGCCCCATCGAGGCATAAGTCTCATGAACAATCAAATGTAATCGAGACAGACGGAAAGAAGTTGGTAAACTGTTTACTGTTTCAAAAGAAATTGCCATAAATGTTAATATACTTAACCCACTGCGGGACAAGACGATCCATTGCCTTCATGTAAAAATGTTTGCTATTGCCTACGATGTGCACTTTTCGTCCGAAGCAAATCGACGGTCACCGACGTCTTTTTACAGAGTTCCAAACACAAGGAAATCGCATGGGGAGAGATCGGAACCGTATGGAGGATGTGTGAGGGCTTCCAGGTGATACTTCTGCACCGTAGTCGAAACAACTTTGGCAACAAGTGCGCCCACCCACGTGTTTCGACTACGCTGTAGAAGTTGGGCCGGGCAGGCCTTAAACATCCAAACAGTTCTGATCTCTCCCCATGCGATTTCCATATTTTTGGAGCACAGAAGAAAGACATTCGTGGTTGTCGATTTGCCTCGGACGAAAAAGTGCACGCCTGGATACAATCATAACCGCGAACATTTTTACATGAAAGCACTGGACCGTCTTGTCTCACAGTAGGATAAGTGTGTTAAACACCTAAGGCGATTTCTTTTTAAATAATAAACAGTTTACTAACCTTTTCCCATCTGTTTCGTTTTCATTTGATTGCTCCTTGTAGTTACTAAGAGCATGAGTGGAAATAATGTCAAATGACTGATATTCCTGATAACCGAATAGAAGTAGGAAGTAAATCAATAATAATGGTACTAACAAGGGGAGGCCACGACGTTTGTAACGCGGATTTACTTCAAACTTCGTACGCTCGTAGTACTTCATTAGGGCAACAAAATTTGTAAGCAGTAGCGCGTACTTCTCAAGCGTTATTGAGAATATCGCAAAATAATTTCGGTCGTCAAATATATACCTGCGTGTGGCCGTTCTTACCAGGAAGCGGCAGCAGCCGAGTGGGTAGAGTTCAAGCTCCGTAATCGCTGGATCGAGTCCCGTTCGTCAATTTTTTTTTATTTCTAACACAGTCATTTTCTTTACTATTTACATTACAATTGATTTAACGGGAAAAGTAAGTGTAATCGAATGAACTTTTATTAAATTTACGATGTTATTCGGCAGTCTACAAATTTTTATTATCACAAATAATATAATATTCATAACTATCGACTAGTAAACGACCAAACGCATAAAGTGATACTGAAAAATTTATGCTTGTCCGTGTCTTCAGAATTGTTCGTATTTGATCGAAAAAGAACGAGAAATCGCTTCTCGTGAAGATGCTATTGAAATACACTCGATACTGCATGATCAACTATCAGCACCGGTATTTGAGGAAATGCTGCGTTATGCATGGTTTGCTTCCAAATTATCGGCTGAAAGAGAGGTTTTTGAAAATGTTAACGAGGTTTGTTTTTCCACGTAAAACCTCAAAAGAGCTTGCGTATGCGGAAACAGCATTTATTCAATGCAGCTAGTGCCGTTTAACTTTATGTTTTCCATGTTTTTACGAAAAACACCATGCTGCCATTGTACTCGTAATGCCGAAAGCGACGATTAATTGTACATCTTTCGAAAGCCGGCTGTGCCGGTCAAACTTAGAGGTAACAAGTAGTTTCGGACTCCTTCCAGCTATAAGGGATTTCTCAAATCACGGACAAGCAAACATTTTCAGCATCACTTCATGCGTTTGGTCGTTTACTTGTAGATAGTTATGAATATTGTATTATTTGTGGTAGTAAAATTTGTAGACTGCCAAATAACATTGTAAATTTAATAAAAGTTCGTACACGTATTTTTCCCATTATAACAATTGTAATATAAATAGTAAAGAAAATGACTGTGTTAAAAAATAGAAAAAAACTGACGAACGGGACTCGATCCAGCGATTCAGCGATTACGGCGCTTGAACGCTACCCACATTTTTAATTTTTTCTAATTTTTTAGTTCGTTGCATCTGCTCGGGGCGGACGTCGCAAGACACCCGTTTCAGTTCGTCGTTGATCCATTAACTCAGATTTTTTATTACAGAGGGCAGTTAGCCCGCTGACCGAACACGTTAAGCTACCCTTCCGGCGCCACTTCAATGCCGCCCCTTCCTGGTAAAAACGGCCACGCACAGGTATATGTTTGACGACCGAAATTATCTTGCGATTTTCTCAATAACGCTTGAGAAGAACGCGCTACTGCTTACACATTTTGTTGTACTAATGGAGTACCACGAGTGTACGAAGTTTGAAGTAAATCAGCGTTCCAAACGTCGTGGCCTCCCCTTGTAAGTTATACAGCGTGTTGTGTGAAAGCGTTACAAAAACTTTTTGTACAAAAAGATTTACCCAAATTGTTGCAACTGTAACGTTCTTTAAAAATTTTATTGGAATGCTTGAATGAATGTTTGAACTGGGAATGCATACAAAAATGGAGTTATCGTGTACCGTGTTCTTATCGCTACATATAAGTGTACCCCAGTAGACTCCTTTCACAACTAATGCCAGTCGCCCTAAAGGTCGACGTGTTTCAACATTCAGGAATCAATGTGCGTCTTTGTGTTCGTCATGAAGTACCCCTCTCTGTGGAGATCCTGGGCATTCACTTGTTCTGCAAAGCTTTAGTTGATTGATATTTAAATACGTTTCTTTGGCGCCTTCTTCTCTCTTGCTTATCCTTCACCTTTTACGTAGCGTACTTCTTTCCTCTTGTCATTATTCTGGTGAACTGTTGACAAACTTTTGAGAAAATCATGTATCTGAAAAAGGTCTATTCCCGGAAATTCTATAGCTCAGTCTTGTTACTATCTGTGATGAAATTCCAGAGTGGAATATTTCTTAGGGTATTATCAATGTCGTTAATCTCGGTATTCTCAAGTAGCTGAAATGTAAGTGACTATTTTCTCTACTGGTGAAAACGAACGCCACTCTATACACGGATATTGATTAGGATGACAGACTCGTGATCGGGAGCTGAGATTTTCTCATCCTAATCGCTTAATCACGATTTTCGTTTTTCATTATTTTTGAAACTTGGGACAGGCATGAACGAAGCAGTAATTCTATTGACACGGACACGACCTGTCTTTATACCAATAATTGACACAGTCTTTTTTTCATGGAGCCTTTTCAGAGCCAGACTTGGCACTCCGAATGTGCAACTGAAGTAAGTTTTCCGCTAACGTTTACGTTATAGAAACTGTACATGAACAGAAATGCACAGTACCGGCCACCTTGGTGGTAAAACGAGAGACATAGCGCAGTGATTAAGAACGCTGGACTCGCGCGGAAGCAAAGTAAGATTCAAACCCCCGCACATAAACCTCAATTTTTGTCTGCATCCTCACTATTGATCGATTGGAACGAAAAGTGCGTCTGATCAAATCTATTCTTATTTACTATTCTAATTTGCAGGATTGTTCTGTAGTACCTCATTTCAAAAAGTTCTATTCTCTTCTTTCCTTTACTACTTGTCCTCCGTGTTTTTCAAGCAAACTGAAGGGGTTGGTACTTTAAAACCCAGTTACTTCCTCATCATTGTCTGTTCAGAGCTTCACTTGCGCTTCCAATGACCTGTCATTTGCCTTACGCCAAACCCTAATTTTCCTTTCTTATTTTTTCCTTCTTCTCGCAATCTCAGGAGAGAAAACAAATATGAGGCAGAAACTAAAGATATTCACACGACAGTGGTTTGTTTCAGCTGGCACAATCCTGTGTACTATCTGAATATATATTTTCTTTCGCATGCCTGCTAAGCTAATTTTTCCATTTTTTCTTTTTCGATGAGAATGATGTTTGAAGAACATCCGTCAGTTGCTTCCTAAGCCGCTGAAGAAATAAGCTTTACAATGTTTCCACTGATAACGACATCGACGGCACGTTACAATTAAACAAAGCTCGAAATGAGTGTCAGTTGCTACAGGTGACCGCGCATCGGCCACCGCTAGTGACCTAATTTTATCTGGACGCGCATTATAAAATTCAGCTGGAGTTAGAGAGATGAAAGAGAATTGTAAATCACGGAAATATCCTGCAGAAATTCAGTAGATAAGTTATTCAACTACTTTGGGAGTAACAGAAGTGTTCTTTTCTCCGTCGATCGGTAAATAATAGATCAATCGCGCCGCCTTGCGGCGCAGTGGAGTTACGTAACGCTAGCTCGGTCCGTCGATAAAAATAAGTAATTAAATGTCAGGGTACTGCAAAGGGCACTCTGGTGGAAGCCAAGCTTTAATTCTGCCCCGTCAGCCTCCTCTCCCACCGCCCACCCCTCTTTCTCGCCCTGTTCTGACTAATCAGGCGGTTTGAGCGTTAATTCGAGTGTTAAGTCGCCCACGCTACAGCTTTGCATCCCGCAACAACAGAGATTACGCGCAGATATAATAGCGCTAAAAACGTGACATTGTAAGCTTCCTTCAAGGCAATGCCGAAACAACTTTCAAATTCGTATAAAGTTTGGAATGTGACAACGACGTTCTCAGTGGTCCGTCACGATTTGCTCTCCTGAACTAACTTATTCAACTCACTACAACTCGTTTCACACGACTGACTTTCTGTTCGAAGTTCGTGCGCTTTTCGTACCAGCATGTAAATCAATAGCCAACCTCACGTCGTAAGTTTGTGTATGACGTCAAAGACTATAGATGTTGCCGAGAGTGGAGTTATAAATTTCCGGATATGGTTCACGCTGCGCATGCGCAGAAGCAGGGAGGGGACAGAGGCTGCTTCAGCTAACATCGGGATTTTGCGCTTTCGTGTCTTCTTAATCTCCGTTGTGTTGGTTTCTTTGTTTGCATGACACAACAAAAAGCATGCAACGAGCCCTGGTACTTTTCGTAGTTGTGTCATCCTACAAGAGAGAACAATGTCAGAAAGCATAAAGATATTTACGTTTTGCAGCGAACAAACCTCCTATACGCGCATATACAAGAACGATAGATAATGAAAAATCTATCAACAATGAAAAAAATCAGAATTTTTTGACATGAAAAATGATTTTAGATTTTTAAAATAAGCAAGAAAACAAGATACAAAGAAGAAAGTAAAAATGTAGTATTTACTGCCTTCTAGATATCGATTAGCAAGTGTTTTGAAATATTTGGATGACGATTTTCCTATGCTTTGGTCATTAATAACTATATTATCATTGCTTGTTACTATCTTTTGTTGCAGTATTTAGATTTCTTCGTAAAAAGGATAGTCCTCCATAACCTCACTTTCACCGTTTGGATGCCACACTGCATAGCAAACAGCTTTCATAGCACACGCAATTTTGGTGTTCACGTGTAAACGAAAAGGGACGCTCAAAACAGACGAGATTCAATACAGGAATAAGTCGCCAAGGATGCTACAGTATACTTGCTTGCGTCATGGAGTAAATTGAGAACGGAAAGACAATCAAGCAAAAGCAGCTTCTCAGTTATTTGTTGGACATATTTCAGTCTCTGCCTTTCTGTACACTCTGTACCTCTACAGTTCCTTATGGAAGGTATTCCCTGATATTTCGACACATACCCTATCACTCTGTGATTTCCGTATCTTCCTATCCGTGCCGATTCTGCAATGGGTCTCATCACTTCTTATCTTATCAGTCAGCTAAATCTTTAGGATGTTTCTGTAGCAGAGCATCTCAGTCTCTTCGGTTCTCTTCTTGTTTGGTTTTGTCCACAGTCTGTGATTGACATCCATACAGTCCTGTGCACCAGAAGTACATTGCCAGAAGTTTGTTTCTCAAGTTAAGGCCCATGTTTGATACTAGTGAATTTCTTTTAGCTAGGCTGCTTCTTATGTCCTTGCAAAACAAATACGTAAACAAAAATTCGAGGCCACTGGAATGCAACTGCACAGATTGAGCTGATTATAATTATAATTCTGTTCGCAGTTGTAGACACAACTGTGCTGACGTGGTCTAGACAGGCTGGTAAGCGCTGTTCCAAAAACATTTTCATGAGTGCCGCTTGGTGAAAGTCGTCGCTGTGACTGACTTGAAGAGGTTCGATAGAAGTAGATATCATAACTAGGTTCGCTACTTGCGAAATAAAATCTGTCAAATTATCTGTCTACATATTATTATTGACTGCTGTTACCAATAAATTATTAATATTGGTATTGTGTGTTCAACTACTGATATGTGAATTTTCCTTACATTGCACATTTAGTTATACAATTAAAACTTTGGTAGTCGTTGGATTTCCTCTATTTTCTGTTTTTATGTATTTTTTTAAAAAAAATGTAGGTATGTTGCCTGCGTTTACGTTTCCCGTGAGTCTTCAGCTTTGTCAACGGAACTGCACATAAAAAATGAAAGAAACTATGAGACCGCAACAAGCGAACACACAACAAGGCAACATTTTTCAGACGGCCGGTAACACTGTTCATAGGCAGGCGCGGTACGGAAATGAGCGAGAAGAATAGCCGTTCCGCTGATCCCCGCCTCAGATCTTGCAGGTACTGCTCCCAGGTGACTACTTACGAAAAATAGGCTCCATATTAAATTTTTTTACCACACTGGAGAAACAAATCACCAAAATTCTAATAACAGGAAGTCTACTTACATTCATTAAATGAAACAACAAGTTTACTGTTACGAGTCACCGTTTTTATTATTTCCACGACGCGTTTCAAAGGTTTAAACTTCCATCATCGGGTGGATTAACATTAGTTAGTATGACATTTGTGTGTGTGTGTGTGTGTGTGTGTGTGTGTTGTGTTACGCTATTTTGGAGGAACTTACGGCACTGCCTCCAGTGGTCACAGGTTCCTTTCGCTGTCGTAACACATCACATGTATACTGTCACATTTGTAAACAACCCAGACTAATGTTAATCCACCCGATGATGGAGGTTTAAACCTTTGAAACGCGTCTTGGAAATAATAAAAATGGTGTCTGGTAACAGTAAACTTGTTGTTTCATTTAATGTCAATAACAGTCACGATGAAGCCTAACCTAAAATGTTCGCATTTAAAGCTACTTATATTCTTCTGATGTGAACTGCCTGTTCTCATCACTGTAATTAATAATGTCTTTTTCGAGGTCCGAATTCTCTAAAATTGTGTGCTGATAATAATAATTCGCCCTTTTTGTTGTCCAGTTACATTTCTGCTTTAGTCGATTTTATTTGAACAGAGCTGAGTTTCACAGAACTATTCTTGTTGGAAATTCCACTACTTCACATAACGGAAAGCAGAGTTACCACAGACATCATTGGAGGCAAAGCGAGACTGCTCAATGTGCCTATTTAACGACTCACGTAATATGGTTTTAACAAAATCTGATAATACATAGTTATTACAAATTCCATAGCAAAATAATGCACAAAATTGTAAACAGTACCTTTATACATTAGGTCATGAAATTATTTTAACTTACTGTAGTATATGCCTTCAACGACTTACTTTACACGTTAGGTCGTGATGTTATTCTGATTAAGGAGACGTTCAGATCGAGACCGATGGAAAAATCGATTTTTTTACATAATTTGCATCCCTGAAGTGTATAAATTATGCCTGCAAAAGGATTTTTTTTATTCTGAAAGTATTTTAGTAGTTTCAGCGCGTTGAATGGAACCGAGCGCTGACCGATATACAAGTAGCTGTAGGTATTCGACGACATAGTTAAAGATTGGACCAGTATACGAATTTCTGTCCAATGAAGATTTGCTTGAAACATGTACCGTTGCCAATGCGCAAAATGACAACAAGAGCTTGAACAGGAGCATTTGGAAACCGGTACCGAAACATTTTCATTATGGGGCGGAATCTGTGAAATAGCAGCACGTGTGGCTGCAGGTACATTCAGTGAATATTATTAATCTATTCTGAAGACCATTAATGTGTTGGAATCGCTATAGGGACGAACAGCAGAAGTTTCTGGGAGCTACCTGAGAGAAAAGGCGTGGCCGCCTTGGAACAAGAAATGTCTCAGTTTGTTAAAACAACCAGGATATATATATATATATATATTTTTTTTGAGCGAGCGAAGCCCTCTAGAGACTCGATAGATCAACCGATTCATTTGACTTTTTTTAAAATTAAAAATAATTAAATTTACAGGTCCTCGGAGAGGGCTTTTGTTTTAGTTCGAATTTTAAATTTTTATTAAAAATGTTTTTTTAAAAACATTTGAACCTAGAAAAGAATGCCAAGAGACGAACAAGTTTTTCAGATAACTGCTATTTTTTTAGGTATTTTTCAAAATACTATCGCGATGCCCCTCCAAATCATTCTACTTTGTGTGGGTTTCAGGAATAACCGCGAATCTGTACAACGCTTTGCGCAAACTAGGACGCCCGCAAGGCGCATACTTTGACAAGGATCGCAGCCGCCATTTTTAATTTGTTATGGGATAAAAAAATGGTTTCCATACGTGAATTTATGTATAATAAAATGCTAAACGATATTTAATAAAAACAATATCTGTAAGAAAAAAATCCTAAGCTTTGCCCATTTTTCGTGCCTGGGGACCAGAATCTCCCCTTGACCAAAGGTAGCATATTCTTGAAATTGTTTTTACGGTAGGGTCTACTTTTATGAGCGGGCTTTTGGGCGTACACTTTTCATCCGTTCTGTTATTAAAACCCCTCAAAGAAATTTCCAAAAACACAAATTCTATTTTTGATATGTTTCACTTGCATGTTTTCGTAGTAAAAGTATGTAGTTTTGAATACAGTAAAATTAGATTGCGTGCAAAAAGAGGTGCTATCCCACTATACCCAGTACGCTGTAGTTGTTCAAACATTAGAGCTACGAGGTAAATACTGGATTTGTCAACGCTTTACATTTTAAGATTCGAACATTCTGGAATTCTTGCTACAACACTAGTTTTGAATCACGTAAGTTTCCAGGAGGACAAGATGTTCTTCATAAAGAGGAAAATGGGGCTTCTCAAATAAGCTATAACTATTAAAAGATAATTATTTAGTGTAATCGTATTTTTAAGTGCACAGGGTTTCCAGTTATGAATATTTCCTTAAATGGAATAGTTCTAGATGCGCTACTTTCTTTCAAGTATGAGTTGTGCCATGAATAATGAAGAATAACATTTAACACATTTTTGTCTCTATCACTTATATGGCTGTAACTATTTTAGATAAGAAGATTTGTTTACTTCCATATTAAAATGAAGCGGTTGTCAGATCCTGTGCATTGTATAAACATTTGCGTGTTCTTGTTTAACGCCCTTTCCCCGGCGTTTTTGGAAAAACTTCGTTTTACAGTAACTGGAAGAAGTGGGTTCAAATCCCCGCCTGGTCCTCTAGCGTTAGGTAATCTCTGGTTGTCTGAAAACACTTCAAGCTAATTCCGGGGTGTTTACTTCAAAAAGCAAGGCCCACTTCTGCCTCTCGCCTTATTCATGTGCTCTAGCGTTCCATCTGCGTGATCTTAACGCCAACCAGACTTTAAGCTTCGTTTCTTTCAGGAGTCATTTAATTTTCTTTGTTGCCCATATAGTAACTCATCCTCTTAAAATACTAGAATGGTGTGAGATAACGAACTACTGACAGTTAAAGATAAAATCTTCTAGACCGTTTACTGACCGTAGGCAATAGAAGATGCTGAAAAAAATCCCAGCAGAGGGGTCGAATCTTGTAGAAGAAACTGAAAAGCAGTAAGACGCAATTTAACGTCCTACAAAATTTTAACTTCAATGAGAACCGTCACTAAAGAATGCTGTAGGTTAAACCGAAAACTGAAATTCTGTTTAGACAAAAATTAAAGTATTACTTTAGCACACGAAATAACTTGACATTTCTCGTTGGGGCTGTTGGGAGATCAGGAATAGACTGCATTTGGCCTGTATTGCCTTGTTTCTGGTCAGTGGTAACCTTAGTTAGGAAAAAAATTATGTGCGGTATTTTGCAAGTTTTAGCAATGAGACTTCAGTTTCGTCTGGATAAAAAATGTAAGACATCGTTTCCTTCGCATGATACTTCTGCTTCAAGAGAATCGCAAAACGAAGTAAACTTTGTTTCTTATACATGCTGCCTTTGTGAACACGGCCGGTTCGAGAACATTTTGCCACAGAAGCGACATACCATTTGGCACTTCCCCCTACCCCTCCCTTCCCTCAGACAACAGTTCCCATTCATTGGGATTTTGGTGGAAACATAACAAATGAATCTAAATCTGGTGATCGTGGAAATAGATTGTTGTTTCTTTTGAAATATGTGATACATAGAGATTCTTCTAATTACACAGATAAGTTTCTGAATCTTATTCCGGAGCTAAATATTAAAAGAAGAAACAATTAATTTTCTTTTAAATTAATTCCTTATATCTGTTAAAGACTTTAGTATAAGCAGAAAGAATTCGACCTATTCAGTAATAATGTGCTACCTATTAAACTGAGTGTAAAGGGTGTAAATAGAAAATTCTGGTATTTTTTAATTTAATAATGGAACTATTTATTTTCATAATTTATAAATCATTTCCATCGTAAAAACTAGGACAGAAATTTAAAAACATATCATCTAATTTTATATCAATAAAAAGTAATATAGTAATTTAAAAAGATATCATCTGATTTTATATTCACACTTTAAACATAGGATATCGCATAACTGTGAGCTGTAAGTTATACATAAAGAAATCTCATCAATAAACTCTAATGTGTAATGTGCTGTACTACACTATCTGATTAAAAGTGTCGGGAAATCAATTAGTGACATTACTATGGAGTATGGCCACTTTTCTCCTTTTATTACCGCCTCAACTCTGCTGTGGACAATTTGAATATGGTATCTGATTGCCCGTGGAGGAATGTCAGCCCATTGTTCCACAAGACGGAACCAGACAAGGTAGTGATGTTGGACGATAGGATCTGGTCCGAAGTCGATTTCCTAGCTCACACCAAAGGTATTCCATTCAGTTCAGGTCGGGACTCTGAGCTGGCCAGTTCATTTCAGGAATGTCATTGTCCACAAACCAACGCCTCACAAATTCTGCTTTATGACAGGGTGAATCGTCAAGCTGATACAAACAATCATCAAATCCGAACTCCTCCTCTACAGTACGCAGTACACAACGACGTAAAATGAGGACATATCATTCAGTATTTAGCTTTTTCTTAAGCGCAGTACGGCGGCAAAACCCTAACCACGAAGAACATCCCAATACCGTAATGCCACTCCCTCCATATTTAACTGTTGGTAGTACACGTGATGGCAGACAACGCTCTGCAGCCATTCGCCAAACTCAAACTCTTTCAACAAATTGCCACTGGGTATAGTATGATTCATCACTCCAAATCATTTGTGTCTAGGCATTGACTCACCAGTGGACGGGGCGAGGTGGCGCAGTGGTTAGCACACTGGACTCTCATTCGTGAGGACGATGGTTCAAACGCACATCCGGCCATCCTGATTTAGGTTCCGTGATTTCTGTAACTCGCTTCAGGCAAATGCCGGGGTGGTTCTTTTCAAAAGGGCACGGCCGACTTCCTTCCCTATTCTTCCCTAATTCGATGGGACCGATGACCTCGATGTTTGGTCCACACTCCCAAATCAACCAAACAACCAATTGAGCACATTTTACCCAATTCAGCTATCTGGACTGCTGATAGCACTTTATAAATCACGAAATATTCCTTCTGCAATGCTCGACGGTCCCTGTATGACAGTACTTAAAGTCTTGGTTCATCAGCGATGGTTCCTTCACTTTCTCATTTCATACTCATATCACCAACAGTAGACTTTAGCAGCTCTAGAAGGGTTAAAATCTACCTGTTGAATTTGTTCTCAGGTGACCTCAGATGGCGGCCGAGCGGTTCTAAGCGCTTCAGTCTGTTCGAATCCTGCCTCGGGAATGGATGTGTGTGATGTCCTTAGGTTTATTAGGTTTAAGTAGTTCTAAGTTCGAGGGCACTGATGACCTCAGATGTTAAGCCCCATAGTGCTCAGTCATTTGACATCCAATGACTAGTCCACGTTCAAAATCACAGAACTCTCCTCACCGATCCATTCTGTACTGACAACACAATTTTGTCCACCTCTTTCTATACTAACGCGTCTGCGTCTCTTGACATGTAGTGGTCAGTTCCATATGACAAAGGGGTGTCTGTGTATTTGGCTCAGATTGTGTGGTATTGTATGTCTTGCTAAGGTAGGCATTGAGTGAAATTTTGGCGCAATTAGATGAATATCTAGCCGAAAAGCTGGCCGATTTTTTCACTCGTCTTTGTTTCTGCAAAATCCCATGCATTTCAGGCACGTGTATCAAGTTTTACCTCTCTGTCTACATTACTGCGTGAATTTGTGCATTTCTGAATGAAGAGTCAAGGGGAACCGGTAAATCAGAAATCTCATTTTTCAAGACTCATAAAATTTTGGTTTTTCAAATTATATACTTTATTTTTGTGTAAGGCGATAACACGTATTCCAGAGAAATGGTACTGCCGAAATTATACGCATCTGATTAAGTTGTACGACTATACGATCCATTTTTATCATGTATATATCTCGTACAAAGCAAAAATATAACAAGTCCATAACATATTGTATGTAGCTATAAGATTTAAATAACTTTACACTTATTTAAATTCTCATTATAAAAAATTATCTAGTGTGGTCTTCTAATAATACACTATGAAATACTGTCCTTTTTCAATGGCTGGGGCTAATGCCAAAGACTATCGAAATACACTTGCGCTTCACTACTGCAAAATCTTTTAAGACCTGAAAATCCCTGTATTTTTCAGTATGTGTAAAGTAATCAGAATACCTAAATTGAAACAGTTATACGCCTAATACTAAAAAAAACTTACTTTAAGAAAGTAAAGGAATTACCGTACCTTCATATCGAGCAGACTGCAGGTTGAATTTGCCTTGTTTGGGTTGGTTACTCTCCTTTTCTTTCCTGAAAGAAGTAACAAAGCTTACCCATACGCTCCATTGTAGCTGCTTGTAAGCCGAACCAGTACTGCGTTATGTTGTTTGACTTTCAATTCTCTCACTTACCTGGACGGAAAGGGTGGTTTCTTCTTGTATATTGTATCATCCAGATGCACTGTCCATCCTTTTGATTATTTCTGGCTGTTCCTCAACATCAATGATAAAAAGTGGTGAAGGATGTGTGGGTGAATTCTGGACAATCTGACACCAGTCCTTCGGCATTTGACATCCCTGAGCTTTTTCAATCATACCAATATTTTTATCACATTCGAGGTACGAATGACTTCTTATGAGGAATGTCATCTTCACAAAGTATAATCGTTTTTCTGTATGGACTAGACGGTAAAGGAATCTGAATACTCTGGCATTCTTGTTTTGCTCTCCGCAGGAGTCGGAAAAGGTCCTGACATGTCTGACTTCTGGATGTAGAAAACTGTGCGCAAGATAAAGAAGGAACAATGATATTTCGTCTGCCCCTTTTTGGCCTGTGGTCTCTGGATGTATATAAAAATAACTATCAGCTGTTGCCAAAACATGAACATTGAAAGTAAATACAGAAAACTGAGGTTTATAATAAACTTCACTTCTCTTCATAATTGTTGTTGTTGTGGTCTTCAGTCCGTCTTCAGTCCTGAGACTGGTTTGATGCACCTCTCCATGCTACCCTATCCTGTGCAAGTTTCTTCATCTCCCAGTACCTACTGCAACCTACATCCTTCTGAATCTGCTTAGTGTATTCATCTCTTGGTCTCCCTCTACGATTTTTACCCTCCACGCTGCCCTCCAATGCTAAATTGGTGATCCGTTGATGCCTCAGAACATGTCTTACCAACCGGTCTCTTCTTCTCGTCAAGTTGTGCCACAGACTCCTCTTCTCCCCAATTCTATTAAATACCTCCTCATTAGTTATGTGATCTACCCATCTAATCTTCAGCATTCTTCTGTAGCACCACATTTCGAAAGCTTCTATTCTCTTCCTGTCCAAACTATTTATCGTCCATGTTTCACTTCCATACATGGCTACACTCCACACAAATACTTTCAGAAACGACTTCCTGACACTTAAATATATACTCGATGTTAACAAATTTCTCTTCTTCAGAAACGCTTTCCTTGCCTTTGCCAGTCTACATTTTATATCTTCTCTAATTCGACCATCATCAGTTATTTTGCTCCCCAAATAGCAAAACCCCTTTACTACTTTAAGTGCCTCATTTCCTAATCTAATTCCCTCAGCATCACCCCACTTAATTCGACTACATTCCATTATCCTCGTTTTGCTTTTGTTTATGTTCATCTTATATTCTCCTTTCAAGACACTGTCCATTCCGTTCAACTGCTCTTCCAAGTCCTTTGCTGTCTGTGACAGAACTACAATGTCATCGGCGAACCTCAAAGTTTTTATTTCTTCTTCAAGGATTTTAATACCTACTCCGAATTTTTCTTTTGTTTCCTTTACTGCTTGCTCAATATACATATTGAATAACATTGGGGAGAGGCTACAACCCTGTCTCACTCCCTTCCCAACCACTGCTTCCCTTTCATGCCTCTCGACTCTTATAACTGCCATCTGGTTTCTATACAAATTGTCAATAGCCTTTCGCTCCCTGTATTTTACCCCTGCCACCTTTAGAATTTGAAAGAGATTATTCCAGTCAACATTATCAAAAGCTTTCTCTAAGTCTACAAATGCTAGAAACGTAGGTTTGCCTTTCCTTAATCTTTCTTCTAAGATAAGCCGTAAAGTCAGTATTGCCTCACGTGTTCCAATATTTCTACGGAATCCAAACTGATCTTCCCCGAGGTCGCCGGCTTCTACCAGTTTTTCCATTCATCTGTAAAGAATTCGTGTTAGTATTTTGCAGCTGTGACTTATTAAACTGATAGTTCGGTAATTTTCACATCTGTCAACACCTGCTTTCTTTGGGATTGTAATTATTATATTCTTCTTGAAGTCTGAGGGTACTTCGCCTGTCTCATACATCTTGCTCACCAGATGGTAGAGTTTTGTCAGGACTGGCACTCCCGAGGCCGTCAGTAGTTCTAATGGAATGTTGTCTACTCCTGGGGCCTTGTTTCGACTCAGGACTTTCAGTGTTCTGTCAAACTCTTCACGCAGTATCGTATCTCCTATTTCCTCTTCATCTACATTCTCTTCCATTTCTATAATATTGTCCTCAAGTACATCGTCCTTGTATAGACCCTCTATATATTCCTTCCATCTTTCTGCTTTCCCTTCTTTGGTTAGAACTTGGTTTCCATCTGAGCTCTTGATATTCATACAAGTGGTTCTCTTTTCTCCAAAGGTCTCTTTAATTTTCCTGTGGGCAGTATCTATCCTACCCCTAGTGAGATAAGCCTCTACATCCTTACATTTGTCCTCTAGCCATTCCTGCTTAGCCATTTTGCACTTCCTGTCGATCTCATTTTTGAGACGTTTGTATTCCTTTTTGCCTGCTTCATTTACTGCATTTTTATATTTTCTCCTTTCATCAATTAAATTCAATATTTCTTCTGTTACCCAAGGAGTTCTACTAGCCCTCGTCTTTTTACCTTCTTGATCCTCTGCTGCCTTCACTACTTCATCCCTCAGAGCTACCCATTCTTCTTCTACTGTTCTTCTTTCCCCCACTGCTGTCAATTGTTCCCTTATTCTCTCCCTGAAACTCTCTACAACCTCTGGTTGTTTCAGTTTATCCAGGTCCCATCTCTTCAATTTACCACCTTTTTGCAGTTTCTTCAATTTTAATTTGCAGTTCATAGCCAATAGATTGTGGTCAGAGCCCACATCTGCCCCTGGAAATGTCTTACAATTTAAAACCTGGTTCCTAAATCTCTGTCTTACCATTATATAATCTATCTGATACCGTTTAGTATCTCCGGGATTCTTCCATGTATACAACCTTCTTTTATGATTCTTGAACCAAGTGTTAGCTATGATTAAGTTATGCTCTGTGCAAAATTCTACCAGACGGCTTCCTCTTTCATTTCTTAGCCCCAATCCATATTCACCTACTATGTTTCCTTCTCTCCCATACATTTCATCAATTTCTTCATCATCTGCAGAGCTAGTTGGCATATAAACTTGTACTACTGTAGTAGGCATGGGCTTCGTGTCTATCTTGGCCACAATAATGTGTTCACTATGCTGTTTGTAGTAGCTTACCCGCACTCCTATTTTTTTATTCATTATTAAACCTACTTCTGCATTACCCCTATTTGATTTTGTATTTATAACCCTGTATTCACTTGACCAAAAGTCTTGTTCCTTCTGCCACCGAACTTCACTAATTCCCACTATATCTAAGTTTAACCTATCCATTTCCCTTTTTAAATTTTCTAACCTACCTGCTCGATTAAGGGATCTGACATTCCACGCTCCGATCCGTAGAACGCCAGTTTTCTTTCTCCTGATAACAACGTCCTCTTGAGTAGTTCCCACCCGGAGATCCGAATGGGGGACTATTTTACCTCCGGAATATTTTACCCAAGAGGACGCCATCATCATTTAACCATACAGTAAAGCTCTTCATAATTGGACAAGTGAAATTTTTGCTGTAGTCTATTGTTATTGCACACTTTGATGGTTTTTTTGAAATTTCTTCTTTACCTTTTTCTTCCTGTCATAGAACACTTTTTGATTTCTATGATGCAATTCATGAGCTGTTTCATTGGATCGAAGTTCAGATGGAAGCCTTACTTTATTTTCAGCAGACGGTGTTAGAGTCAGTTCCAACTTTTTCTTCTCGCATGTATACTCATCTCAGGAGCTCCAAGTATCAGATTGTGGATAACCAAACTTATATTGAATTCTGAATTGAATATCATGCAATATGTTTCATGCAATACAATCTGATGATTTAACTTCTTGAACACACCAAACATTATTTTTCAAAGACCTTCGCAGGTAAATTTTTTCTGCCTTTGTCAAACTGTAATGACTGTTGCAAGCTTTAAATGATTTAATTTGCCCTCTAATTATTTCACGTGTTTCATCCGTTAAACCCCCTGGGCGGGTTTTATGTTTTCCTTAGCTGTCTGTCAGAGATTGCTCTTCAGATTTAAATTTCTTGAGTAAATGATCTACTTTGCCCTTCTTTATTCCACGTAATAACATAAATGCTTCCTTGTACACATGTATTTTTGGACAGTTCCATTAAGGGTAATATGAACACAGAATTTATAAGATGCGCCATGAAATTGAGCCTCCTGCTGTTCTCTTCTAGCATGCCTACGCTGTACAGGGACCACTGTGATTAAATCATTTAAAGAGAGGTTCATTTCATCATGATAATCAAATTGTTTCATGTTATTAAAAAACCCTTTTATTTTCTTCGCTGACTATCAAAACAACTGTTTTAGCATTTACATGATTCTATTGTTTCATGTGACTGCAGTCTTAAACATTTTGAAGCATCACTAATGCCACCAATGAGTTTTCTGCGTCAACTTCACCGATGAAATTCTATATTTTTCTTCACGAATGGAAGAGCCACTGTCTTCTTTGTTATTATTACATCGACACAGCACAACGCTGGGTCGAACTTCCTTCACAATCTCCACAATGCCAACTACAATGGTCAAATTGTACATAACAATGATTGTGACAACAATGATAATACCAGCAGAAACAAACCTACAGAGGCTAGGAACCATTACCTCATAACATTTCGTCATTGCATTCCCTGGACTTGTCAGGATATTCTTCTGTTCTGTATGGACTTGTAAGGTTTTTCCTCTGCTTACGTTTACAAGATATCGAAATATTCATCGACTTGCCATGTTTTTGACCAGTTGTGCAAAACTATCTAAAACTACACTGGATGAAATATTAAATTATGAAAAAAACAGACACTCTGGAATTTTGGGCTTACCTGGTGGTTTCCCTGGCCTCTTCAAATGTTCATTCATTCTAATTGAAATAACATTTGACACAGAAATCAGTAGCGGATCATAACCACACATTCACAATTATCTCGCAACTGGCTCTCTGTGGACCTTTAAGTAATAGAAGTTTTTGGTTCTATTACTGTCTACTTTCATCCGTGTCAGCTTTATCTACTACTTATTATACCCTCTGTTTATGGCTTCTGAATCAGCATCCCCTGCACAAAGTTCCAAGTTGCCTGAAACGCTTTAGTAAAGTGTACACCTAACCACCAATAAGGCAAATGTGTACACTATGATAGTAAAAACCGAGTGTAACGAAAGTTAACGACACAGATTAGGTTAGATTGGTGAGTCGAATTTATCATTGTATTTACATTCTTAGTAAAATTTCAGTCATACAATAGGACGATTCGGTTACAATTCCCCAAAGCACACAATTTTTTCTGAAATCAACTGGTTATAACTGAGCTTAAGTTCGTGTAACAGTCAGTTACAGGTGTCTTGATGATGCAAGATTGTAACTTCTCATACTCAGTTGATCACCAAATTCTTAGTTATGATAAAATTCATACTCAGAACTTTGGCATTATTTAATGTAATGACAAACAAAATGAATATTGTATGGATCGTAATAGTACATGATGTGGTAATAATGATGTAGCAAAACCTCACTCAAATCTTTGTTGTCACGTATCTTGATTAAGAAACGTTTCTATATACTTAATATTCACTCTCGGTATTACTTCATTTAAAAGTTAATCACTACAAAACAACAGTAAAACACAATGACAAAACTGGAATACGGCAGCCAAGACATCGATACAATATATTAACCAGATCACCGAAGATTAAAATAGTTACATTATAAGTAAAATTTTGCGTAGTTTGACAAATTCAGTAGTTTAGACAGTCAGTTTGAACGTTAACTGCAACAGTTAGTCGATATTGCTGTTCCTGAAACTTTTGTTAATATCTCTATTTAATTAGCAACATCAGTTTTCAAATTCATGAAAAATATTATTTTTACTTTGTGTGAAAGAGATTGTCCTAAGTGTTAATCAAATTTAGCATCCATAATATGATACTCAATCCTTTTTCCAGATAATGATATTTTAGGCTAATAATGACTGAAATATGATTAAAATTCATGACAATATTATGTTGTCAAATCAGTGAAAACACTTTCAAGCTTTTTACAAAGCTAAAAATCTGAAGTGGTTCGTTTTTTGTCTCACAACGTCTAACTATATGTAATCTTCTGATAAGGAGCAAAAATGATTGTAAATAACTTATGTCTGACATTGTTTATCTACATGTAACGAAAAATGTATAACTATGTGAATGTACACAAACTGACAACATCCATACATTTTAAAATGTCTATGGATGGCTTAATAAATAAATAAATAAATAAAGGCTTTGTTGCTGCAGGTGTATAGTAGTGGCTCGGAGGCGTTGTTAATAAACAAAATGAGCACTTTCGGTTTCCGAGGATCGAAACGTGCTTCATGAAAAGGTGCAGCACTCTCCAAGAGATATTATATGGGCTGCTATCTCAAGTCTTGGAGTAATAGGGCTATTCTTCTTTGGACACATATTGAGTGATATCTAAACAAACTGCTTAGAAATTTTGTTCCTCAACTTCTGGCAAAAGGGTTTCTACTAGACAACCAGTTGTTCATGCAGACTGGACTCAAAACACGGACGGCTAATGTTGTCTTAGACTTCCTGCTTGAAACTTTTAAAGAAAATGTCGTTTCAGACAATTTCCTAATCGTTTCGCATGTGGACAAAACTGGCCTCCAAACATCCCTGATTTGAATCCGTGAGATCTTTTTTCTCTGGGAATTTCTGAGTCAAAGGATTTTCCCTAAACATTCTCGTTCAGTGATGGAACTCTGAGTGCTGATACCTGGGATGTGTAACGAGATAACCGAAGATGTGTATAGGGGAGTAATTCAGCAAATAGGAGTTAGTGATGAAGGCGTTTTGTAGCCATGAGTTTAGATTTCATTAACACGGAAGAATTTGTAAGTGAAGTAGAAAGTCGTGCCGCTATTTGAGACGTCAAAAACGATGACTATAGCAACAAAGTGGTGGCTCTGAGGGTAGTAACCTTCAAGCACATTTGCATCCCTCGCCCCCTTCTGCGTCTTAAGGCTCTCCGCCTTATGGACCAAAAAATAGAGTTAAAATATTATTCTTAATTACAATTATTTACGCATATGTGGCTAGTACAATAATGAATTTTATTTATGTATTATAATATTATTGTGGTACAAGCTCCTCACACACTATAATTTTAATTATAAGTTCCAATCGGTTCAGTGAATACAATAATATGAGTTCTAACAGTTACCATAATAATAATTGCACAATGCACATCAAAAATACAGTGCCAGATGAACAATGAGGCCTAAACGCATTAACATTCACGTAACATTTCTAGCAATTACATTTTTTGCTGATGTCAAGCCACTTCACCTTCAGCGCTAACGAAGTAGTTTGCTAAGTCATCTCTGATACTGTTCGCAATATTTCCTCCACGGACTAAGCGAGGTGACATGTCCTGAAATCCCTGAATAGTTACCGTATCATCAAACGACATAAATAGTATAAAACAATCCTTTCTCCAGCCGATCATGCAGCAGTGGATGTACGTCTGATAAACGTTTTGTCTTCATTCCCCTCCTCCTCCTCCTTAGAAGTACCAACAAAAATTCCTCCTCGCTCGAGTCCATTTCAGTAACTAATCAGTTGGCAACAGCCGGCCGGTGTGGCCGAGCGGTTCTAGACGCTCCAGTCTGGAACCGCGCGACCGCTACGGACGCAGGTTCGAATCCTGCCTCGGGCATGGATGTGTGTGATGTCCTTAGGTTAGTTAGGTTTAAGCAGTTCTAAGTTCAAGGAACTGATGACCTCAGATGTTAAGTCCCATAGTGCTCAGAGCCATTTTCAGTTGGCAATACCTTCAGTGTCGGACACTGGTGATCCAGGACTGTTCATCACAACTACCGGTGACCGTCTCTGGGGATCGTCACCAGTGTACCAGCGTGAAACGGGCCTACGGTTCGTTGGTTGGTTGATCTGGGGGAGGGGGCCAAACACCGAGGTCATCGGTCCCATCGGATTAAGAAAGTATGGGGAAGGAAGCCGGCCATTGCCTTCCAAAGGAATCATCTCAGAATATGCTTGAAGCGGTTTAGGGAAATCATGGAATGTCTAAATCAGGTTGGCCGGACGCGGGTTTGAACCGTCGTCCTTCCGAATGCGAGTCCAGTGCGCTAACCACTGCACCATCTCGCTCGGTCTGCGATTAGGGCATAATTGCAATTTTGTACCTCTTGAGTGCGATGTGGAGTCCGTAGGGCAGGTTTTGTTTTTGAATGCTTCAAATTAACTACGAAAATCGGAGGCAAGACAACGAATTGGAGGAAGCATAAAAAGGCTGCCGCTGCTCTTGGTACGAAGGAGTCTGCTTTAAGGAAAAGACGGAAAGCTGTGAGTAGAGAACGTTGTCGTTTCCTGAGGACTGAATCTAGTGCATTAACTTTGGAAGGTGGTGGCACGAACAGTGCTCTTCATTTGAGGGTGATAGTGCGTTCATTTGTTTCATTTGCTAAATGCTTAAGGGTAGGTGTTTCGTAATTTTGAAACGTTCAGTACCTCTGCTGAGGTAGTTTTCAGAACATGTAGATTTTGTTAATAAATATAAACCTAAAGTGATTTTGTTTTCCTGTTGCTGATAAACCGCATATTTAAGGTTATTAATTAACTGCGCATTAACAGATAACACATGGGAGCAATTTCGTCCATGTTAAATTTCGATTAGATGTTGAAATTCACATATGTACATATGAATCAATAAAGCAGATGGCATTATAAAAAAAGAGCAATGTGATTGTTTGTTCCGAGACCGACCATGATTACAAAATTTGGAGTTTCCAGCTTTTCGTTATTGAGTAAAGCTAGCTATTTCCATTATGGATCATAATGATCTCGCCATTAGACACTACCTTCCAAGAATATACGGGGGGCGTTCAATAGGCAATGTAACACATTTTTTACTCGGCCAATTTCGATTGAAAAAATGCTGAATTTGTTGTGGAACATCGTGGAATATTCCCCCTTCAGCCACTGTAGTTTCATAAAGTTCTGATAGGTGGTGGCGCTGTATGTAGCCTTCAAAATGATGTCTGTAAGGCGCTGCGTTCCAAGCAGAGAGTTGTCGTTGAGTTTCTTTTGGCAGAAACCACAGCATTGCAGGTATTCATACGCGCCTGCAGAATAGACTCAGAGACCTGGCAGTGAACAAAGGCTCGGTGAGTCGTTGGGCAAGACGTTTGCCATCATCGCAACTAGGTCGCGCAAATCTGTCCGATACCCGCGTGCCCACCGGCCGCACACAGCTGTGTTTCTTGCAATGTTGGAACGTACGGACACTCTCATTCGAGGTGATCGACAGATCTCAATGAAACACACAACTGGACGTCTTTTTTGGTAGTGCTGACACACTCGTCCGCAAGTTGCGGTACTCAAGGGTGCGTGCCCGCTGGTTTCATCGCCGTCGAACAGAAGACCATAAAGAGCAACGAAGGCACATCTATGCGGAATTGCTTGCACGTTACGAGGCTGCTTGTAACAATTTTCTGTTTGTCACAGGCGATGAAACACTGGTCCACCACTTCGAACCGGGAAGAAAACGGCAGTCCATGTGCTGGCTCTATACTGTCTTTCCCTGAAGATGAAGTTCAAAACCGCACCTTCAGCTGGTAAAGTCATGGCGATAGGCTTCTGGGACACTGAAACAGTTATTCTGTTTGATGTCTTCCCTCGTGGTGCAACGATCAATTCTGGTGTGTACTTTTCCACCCTTAGGAAATTGAAGAAACGACTTCAGCGTGTTAGTTGCCAAAAAGATAGAAATGAACTTCTCGTTCTCCATGACAGTGCAGGGACACAAGTCTGCGCACCAGAGAGGAGCTCACAAAATTTCACTTGACTCCTCTTCCTAATTTTCCCTACACCCCATGCACCTTCCATCCTTTTGACCCAGTGAAGAATGCACTTCGCAGGAAGCGGATGATTGGGAGGTTACTGCTGCAGGAAGAAGTTGGCTCCGACGTCGACCAGTAGAATACAGCCCCCTCCCCTCCTCCCCAGTAAGGGGGTATAAGGCTGTCACACTGAACGGAGATTATGTTGAAAAATAGGGTTTTGCAGACAAAACAGTGCGGAATGTAGTGTATTGGAGACCTCAATAAAACCAACCTGCTTTTAGGGGAAAAAAAGTGTTTCTTCTTCTTATTGAATGCCCCTTATAAATCTACAGCACAAATAAACTGACAAAGTAGTTTTATCAGTAGGTGAGAGTGTATCAGAAATATATCAGTCTGCAACACTCCTAGTTGGCACTATAACTGCCACAACAGCAGGGTGGCGAGCGAACGAGACCGGGAATCCTCTGGCCACGCCACGACGCCTTTGAAACTGCCTCTTTATTATTTGTTATTTATTAAACACTGACCAACAGAATTTTCTCTGACAAAGACAACTCAAACTTAACCTATTCATTTATTAAGCACAATATACAAGCCCAACGCAGTCTAACTGCTATACATTGACAACATGACTTCCAAGAATTAACACAAAATAAAAGGCCTGAATTGCCGGAAATACTAATAATAATACAGATCCAAAAAATATGGAACTAAAGAAATATGGAACTACCTCCAACTCTGTTAATTGTCTAAACTCATTTCAATCACGAATACTGGCAGTGGAAACTCCATTCTTTTTCATGAGTCACTTACCTCACAGAAAATCTTCATAACACGAACTACAGCAATTACAGCAAGTAGCAACAGCCAGCAAAAGAAGCAAATAATGCATTTAGAAAAGTTTACTTTATTCATGTAACACCAGTTCCAAAAATTATATAGTTGCCAATAATTCCTCTACCCAAACATTACCAACCATACTTCCATTATCATACCCTTCCTTGCATTTTTTATCATAAGAAATTTCATTTTACTTTACACTGTGTGTCCCACCAACACAGAGTCTCCATTAAGAAAAAACATGTCCATACACTTCTCTATCCACTCGCTAATTGCTACTCCATCCAACCATAGAATCTCTTGCCGAGGCCACAGAGCGCTGTCAGCGATACTAACACAGTCTATAGTGCTGCCAACATACAAACAGGCTTCGTACATAGCCCCCCCTACACCCCTAAAAAATTTTCACACAGTGTTTTGGGCAGTGGCCAAGGCTAAGTTGTTAAAATTTTATATTAACAATATAAAATAGAGCAGATGTACACAAATCTTAAGTAATATGCTGTTGGTCAATAAAGTAAAAATTCTCCTCACAGTCCTTACAGACAGTCCTTATAATTTATCAGAAGAGAAGTCTACGCCAGTTTTACGCACGAAGGCTGAACAGTATATGAGAATGCACAAGTAAGTAGTGGGCAACCATGCATTCTTGAAGAAGTAGTGTTGTCCTCCCTGCAGAGACACAGTGCTAACTCTTGACATGAAGATTTCACTTGGTATCGTAACACTGGTAATGGGCCACAACATAACAGACCCACAGCAGTATCAGTCGAAGTCATGAAAAATATTGGTAGAACTGGTGGGTCACCAAGGAGCAGACCCACAGTAGTATCAATCGAAGTCTTGAAGAATATTGATAGTATTGGTGGGTTACCACATACCAGACCCACTACAGTCATAGTAGAGATTATAATAGTAGTGGGCCACCAAAGGTGTAGACCCACTGTAGTCCTTGTATAGATGGCCAGGAGTCACCTGTTGTGACCGTGTGGGTGCACATTCACAATTGAAGAGACTTGAGGATAACATAGAAAGTTCATGTACCACCATTGTGTTGTCAATACTGATGCATATTACAAGTCCCTGAACCACCACTTGTGCACTCACTATTTGTTTTGCAGTGTTCTAACAGTCAGCAGTGCTTTTAACGAGTCCTTTCCTGAATTATCAACACATGTACAAGCACTAACATACTCATATAATTTCTGAGATTTGATACACGTAGTACGACCAACAGAGAAATGCGTGCAGTAAATAGAATCCCTACTATTTACCTAACTTTAAGAACTGATGTGTATACAATTACAATTTTACAGCATAAGAATACAATTACAAATGTAAAGAGAACATCATGATAGTAAAGAACATGATAATACAAATAACATTTGTAGTAATACGGGCTTTACAAAAAGAATACGAATAAGCATATATATATATGAGTATTACAGAAATTATGACATAAGTAAATAACTGAAAAATGAGAATGTCAGTAGAAACATTAACTTGGCACATGAATATTAAAAGAAAATGTAACAAATAAATAATGTCTGAACATCTTCCTAAAGTAAAGAACATGGTACACAAACAGAGATTAGGTTTGAGGATAACACTATTCTTGATCATAGTGAATACAGCCTGGTATTAGAAAGAAAAAAAATTCTACCAAATTTACCCTATCACGTAAACACAAAGAGATAGGAAGAACACAGAGACACAAGGGTACACATGAACATAGCGGAATAACACAAAGGAAAATACAGCATATGTTTTCAAGTGTAAATGTGTCAAAGTGTAAGTGTAACATTGGATATTGCAGTACTTGTGGCGTGCATTTTATACCTAAAATACTTCATGCTCATACCTCCTTTAGTTTCAACCAAAACTATTTCATTTCCAACCAAAACTTCATTTAATTCTCACAGACCTCTCTTACTTCAACATTTGTTTCCCCAGAAATCCTACCTAAGCATACTGTATGTGTTTATACTCTCAACCAGTGCTTATACTTCCATATTTTTCTTACCTCATCATTCGTTTCCAAGAAGATCCTACCTAAACCTGTTGTCACTATACCGTACTTATATCTGCCCATTTCCTCTTGCAAAATAATTGTTCCTCATTATACAATACTCACTGGTCAGACGTTTTCCTTATAGCTTCTTAATGTATTTCTTACCAACTCATCACAACTCATTTTCTTGTATAACGCACTCCCTCTTAAGCTAACTTAAATCAACTGAGCTCAGATACATAAACTAGAGAAGGAGGCACTGCAGCAGCACAAAAGAATTAACACAAACAACAATACAAAAATACAACTTGGAAAAGCAAGCAGCAACATATCTAAATTAGCTAAGCAAATGCTACATTACAGCTTGTATAAGGCAATATGCAACAAAGAAGAAAAATAAATCAGTGGTAGAACTGGCTTAGCAAAGTAATACAAAGTAAAATTCATTAGGACATTGCCTGAGAAGTAGCAGTAGCAAATGCAATAACTTGTACCTAAACATGACAAACTGCAAGCAGAAAAAATATTATAGGTGTAAGCTTACAATAGCATGTGTGCTTCTGTGATCATCAAAATTGTGCAAAGCACCAGCACAAAGCACAAGATGCAATTCTGTCATATGATGACATGGTTGGATATCGTGGCTGTTATTTGAAGACAAATGTTGATGGTGTTCGGACAGCAACCAGCCACAAATTCACTTTCAGTTCCTTTATTCAAAGAGTATCGTTAACGGTTTCGAATCGTTGTGATTCATCTTCAGACAGGTTTACACACTTTCTTTATAACATGTGGTGTGTTTTTTACAGATTAATCGTCCTAAAATATAAATAATACATAATTATAAGCACGCCACACACAGATGGTTGCGTTACAGATTTTCGTTGGATGTGACTTACTTGAAATGTCGGTTTGGAGTGTTTGTTTTCATAACATTCGTCCAACAATTGTGAATACATTCCCACTGCATTCTTATTGTTGCACACGTAGAAATCTTTTCAGCGACAAATCTAAAGTGCTCAGTGAGAAAAATTTACGTGTGCAACAATAAGAATGCAGTGGGAATGTATTCACATCTGTTGGACTAATGTTATGAAAATAAACACTCCAAACCGACATTTCACGTAAGTCACATCCAACGAAACTCTGTAACGCAACCATCTGTGTATGGCGTGCTTATAATTATATATTATTTATATTTTAGGACCATTAATCTGTAAAAAACTCACCACATGTTATAAGGATAGCGTGTAAACCGTCTGAAGATGAATCACAACGATTCGAAACGGGCACCAGTACCCTTTGAATAAAGGAACTGAAAGTAAATTTGTGGCTGGTTGCTGTCCCAACACCATCAACAGAGAACAAGATCTATACTATCTCCAATGTGAAATGCAATGATTCTATGTCACATCTTAACACTAAAGTGGTGCACCACAACAACTTATTCTTCCAAAAAAATTACCAAGTTCTTGAAAAGAAAATTGTGTATGCAGTTACAGTTACTAGTCCCTTCTCCTTCTTATTGTTCTTTCCTTTCCAAGTGCTCTTTTTAAGAATGTGGATCATAAAATTATTATTCAATGGATCTGTTGACAGAAAGTGGTCACATTAGCATATGTATTAAATTTTATTTTGTAAAACCAACGCTGCAGCGCAGCTAGAAACCAGATATCAAATAAAATAAGCAAATACGTACAAAGAAAAGCATAATAACATCAATCAATAGCCATGTGGCATATCAAAAGTCAGTAGATATTCTTTCAACTCACATAGTGAGACACTTGTCATAATCAGGTGAGTAAACATAGGAATATTCCTCATCAATTCATAAGCATTTCAGTAAGTAGCACAAAGTTCAAACTCCAAAGTGTAATTATACTTTTACAAGCACTAGTTTATGTCATGCGTGTTCTGTGGTGTGTTCTGCAAGAAAATGCCAATATCAAGGTCAGTGGCGTCTCTTTTCTACCATTATGCGAGCACCTGCGGGAGTGTGGCGAGCTTCAAAGTGGCTGAAGCGGCACTAGTAAAGTTGAAAGGCAACACAACAATGAGTATATTTGAAGGAGGCTAGTGCGCAGCCCATCACAGCAGCGCGTTACGTGGTCACATACTCTTTACCAAAGTATTTACATTAGTTGTGGCTGCAGTGACAGTTCTCTGGAAATAAAAAAATTTCACAGTTTTGAAAATCACGGAAGAAGTTGTAGAAAAGAAATCTTATCAATAACAGTGTCTAAAAATTTCCATCAGAATTCTGGTACTCACATTCACATATATACTCACTTTTCATATTGATAATAACCATATCTTGACGTCATAATACACATCATCGTTCTAATAATATCATCATAACACATCAATCAAAGCTCCAAATCGTCGTATCTTCCTCATATAATCTCAAAACCTCTAAAAATGCTCTCTGGTCGTTTCAATAGTGTCATCTACCTCAAACATACTTCGAAAATCATGATCCCATACGATATACATCACAACGGCTCCTAAAATATATGTGAACAGTTCACAAAATGCAGGCAAAGTACAATTTCATAAATGCAAAGTAATCCAACTGTGTAATTACCTAGACATGTGCCAGAGACGTAATAAAAAATATTCATTGCTCTCTGTTAAATGGCCAGATAGCTGTGTAATTCTGTGTTGGAGAAATATGGTACTGATGTACCGTATAAAACTGTATAAACAAATACCATATTAGCTAGGGCTCCTTGCGCTTGCCACATACATGGTACACAAAGTAGGAGTACCCCCTTGAGGGATAAAGTAATTATACCTCAGATGTTACAGATTAAAACTGCGGAATTAATTGTATCACCGAAATCCTTCTCTGTATCACTGCAGTTCAAAAATATTTCTAATAATGTTTCAGTTACAAAAAGTAATCACTCAAATGCGCGTTATGTAGCGCTAACCTGTACTTCTTGCTGTAAGAAAATTTCTGTCACTGCTTAGGGGTAAAAATGTTCCAACTGTCGTAGTTATCATCGCTCATAAGCAAAGTTCTCCAAAATTACTGTATTAATATGTTCCATAAGTTCTTGACTGGATAGTTAACTTCAAAACATCGCTGCATGTTAGCAGTTTTAAATGTGACAAAGCATAATAGTAACTTAAAGAGAAAAATTTTATAGCAAAGACTAAGAAAGCAAATTATTTCTCAATAAACGGTTTTAGATGAGAAATGCCGTGTAATTCTTTACTTTTATTAGTATACAGAGTTTCAACTTCAATGCAATTATCATGCGATATACGTCGGATCCTGTAAGGTCCATTGTAAATCAGACAGAATTTGCGACTCAAATATTTCTTCTTGTGTGACAGTGAATGAGATTTAATGAGAACTTTTTGACCAATGCGTAATTCTTTGCATTCGTCTTACGGTGTAATTTTCTCCTTTTGTCTGCAGCAGAATCTATATTTTTAATAGCCAAATCAAATATGTCTTTATGTTGAAGTTTACGTGTTCTCGGAAAGGGTAGAAGCTCTGTTGGGTGGTTCCTCATTGATCAGTACAAGAATAGGTGGTAAGGCAATGGAGGCAGGCATTTCATTGAATACATTTTGAAATAAATGTAAGCATTTGTCCCAGTACTGATGCTTTCTGTGACAATATAGTCTGCAAAGCTTATTAACGCGTTCAGACGGGTTACAATGTCGAGAGTACAATTAAATCAAAACAGGTGTCATTTGACGATTCCGAAGCATGAGTGACAAAATAGCAGATCTGAATTGCAGTCCGTTATCTGAAATGACCTTGTCAACGTGTCCAACTTCACGTAAGAAATTTTTAACAAAGGCTTGGGATGCAGAACGTCCTGTGGTTTTGTGTAACGGTGTGAAAGAAACAAATTTTGAAGTAAGTTCAGCAGCGACGAAAACATACGAAAATCCATTCAATGTTTTAACAAGGGACCTAGACGATCAACTGCAGCTAATTCCTTTAATCTAGTAGGAATAATAGGAAACAATGGAGCACGACGTGAGATCGACGTGAGATGGTAGACGGTTTAGCTTTCTGACAAAGTTTGCAAATAGATAGAACTCTCCTAATTATCTTTTCCATGTTGTTAAAATAACAAGTCGTCCACAGTATAAGATGCCATTTTCAAGGATCAAAATGTGCGTAGCTCAAATGAATGTACCAGATGAGCTTATTAACAAAACCGTCAGGAATACAAAGTACCCATAGATTGTCGTCAACAGTTCAACGTTTGAAGAGTAAGTTATTTCTAACCAGATAAGAATGACGAATCTGCGTTTGTGTCTTTTCATGCCGTTTACTTTTAATATGTTCCCAAATAAGATCCTTGCCTTGCTTATGAGCAATGTCCTTTAAAGATCTAGTGACGAAGTTTTCAAAAGCTACTTTTTGAATGTAAAGAATACAGAAATTTATCTTGAGGTTAGATTCTGTGTTGCTCTTCTCAAGGCCGGCCAGTGCACGTGAAAGTATGTCCGCAACACAGCTCTCTGTGTCAGGAATGTAGACTATTGTGAAGCGAAATTCTTGCAGAAATAATGCCCAACGTTTCATCCTGTCATGATTTCGTTTTGAAGACATAAACAATTGCAATGGTCGATGATCGCTATAAACTTCTACATGTTTTCCAGAAAGAAAGAAACGAAATTTGTCAAATGCCCAAAGGATAGCTAAAGCTTCCAATTCAGTAACGGATAATTTTTATCAGATTTTGATAGCATGCAGCTAGCAAAAGCGATGGTTTTCTGAACAGTAATGTCATTTTCTATAACTTCTTGAAGTAAATGGACACCAAGACCTACTTTAGAAGAGTCCGTGCCATGACAGAAACCCTGCGACAGATCTGGGTGAGCTAAGATTGGTGCGTTAAGTAGCACTTCTTTCAAAAAATTCAATTTCAACCGTGCCTGTTCGTCCAAGTTCCAAATAGTGTTTTTGCCAGAGAGATAACAAAGTTTTAGAGATACTAGAAGTTTCACACTCAGGAAACAACGGTAGAAATTCACGAGGCCTAGGAAACTGCGAACATGTCTTTCTGATTGCTTCCAACTTTTCAGGATCTGGCTGAATGCTCTCAGAAGAAATAATGTGACGCAAAAACTTCGCCTTTGTCCTACCGAATTCACATTTTTCCAAGTTAACTGTAATTCCAGATTCAGAAAAAAATACGTAACGAACTGTTCGGGATACGATTATGTAGTTCCCAAGAGGATTCTACTATTAAAATATCGTCCATGTACGAGGTGATGTGTCGTTTTAACAACTCAGATAATATGGAATTTAGCCCATGAATGAATGCTGTCCAAGAAATGTTCAAATCAAAAGGAAGTTTCCGAAACTGATTATAAATGCCGAAACAAAGAAAAGCCGTATATTTTCTACATTCTGGATGAAGCTCAATTTTCCAAAGGCTGTATCTGAAATCAATAGAAGACAACACTTCTATGCCATTGAAATTTTGAAGAAGTTCTTCCAACATTTTCCTGTCTGTTTCAGGAATGATTATGGTATTTATTTGTCTGGAATCTAATACAAGCCTGATCGATCCGTTTTTCTTCTCAACAAAATGTAATGGATTACTTTGTGAGCTTACCGCTGGTTCAGTGATGCGCTTGACAAACATAGATTGTATTTCCATTCTAACACAGTCCCTATAATGTGCCGGAATTATGTATGGTCTGAGGCAAAATTCTGCGTGCTCACGTACACGAAATTTGTACTGAAATCATTTAATTGTTCCCGTTTTGTGAGTAAAAACTGTGGAACGTGATTGTAAGATGTCAGAAAGGTCCTGCCTATCAGTGTTATTACGGTTCTCAGTTGTTCGATTTTTTTCTGAATGAAAACGTTTGTATATAATATATCATCAATATCGTCCATGTCAGTACTTGCAATATGATTATTAGTGTCAAATTCCGTCGAAAGTTCGAACTGTGATGTGACAAAAGGTAAAGCCGACTGATTTCCTCGTCATGGTTTGAAAGCCAATCTTCAGATTTCAAAGCTATTGATTTACCTTCTTTCTCTAAACTTATTTCAGCATGGTAAAAGTTTAAAATTGCTTTATACCCACTCAAAAAATCTACACCTAATATAATCTTCGTCGATAACAGTGGAACAATAAGGAAATTCATAATAAATCTGTGGCTTTGACAAAAGAATTCTAAGTTAGTTTGTTGGCGTACATCTTCACTTTTTTCAAAAATTGGACCCTGTAATTTAATTTTATATAAAGGAAATGGGGGCAATCGTTCGATTTTTTGCATTTACTGAAAGCTGTGTCACTGATTACCGAAATAGGAATACCGGAGTCAAGTAATGCCGTAAATGTTATGTCATTTGTTATGGTGTGCATTACAGGATATGCAGTATTGTTCTGTTCATGTCATATTCCTGGAGTAAAATGTCCCTAATGTATCCCATTTTCACATAATTGATAGTCATGGATTTCAACTTGTCGAGAGGGCACTGACCTATTTGAATCACGCCAGTTCTGGTTAAATTCAGGTCTGTTGTCATGACTATAGCGTCTGTTATCTTGTCGGTAATTTCTGTAGTTTCTTTCTTGTCGATTAAGTGCTGGAGAATTTCTCCCGGAATCGTAATTACGAGGTGGACTGTTGTGTCTGAAGTCATTTGGTCTCCCTTGATAATAATTATTCTCTCTACTTCTACGGTTGTCTCTGTCACAGTCATTAACACGGAAAAGTGATCAGTCTCTGTTATTATTGGTATTCTGCCAATGGTTGTCATATGGGTGGTGTCCGTTTTCGTCACGATTTGCGTTACAGCGGTAGACTTGTTGTGTGTGGTTATTGTTTCTGTTGTCACGAAACTGTGACGGATGTGACCTGTAAGTGTTTTTGCTTTCCTGTTTTCGCATCATGCGATTGTCGGTGTCGATTTCCATTTCTTGTCAAAGTCCCTGAAAAGCTTCAATATCATCTTTACAACGTCCAGCCAAAACAACATGTCTTAAGCGTTCAGGCAATTTAATTAAACAAATGCGAATAAGTTCCGAGGGGCTGTATGGTTTTGACAAATACTGATTCTTGTGTAACATATCTTCAAAATACTTTACAGGGCTGGAAAATTCAGACTGTTCGAAATGCCTCATCATTATAATACTATGTATTACTTGATCTTGTGTAGTCTGAGACCAGTATGCCGAAAGGAAGGCATGATAAAAATCTTCACTGTGACAGTCGCGAATAACCGATCGCATTCTTACAGCTAGTTCATTTTCTAAATAGCCATACACAGAGATTGTAATATATGCTCTAATGAGGAAAACAATGAGAAAATTGATGAAGCCAAGCTTTTGGATGTATGTCATTACTAGAATTCTTGAATGTTTTAAATTTATGCGTTGTGATGAAGAGCTTATAGTCAAAGTCATCTTGTTGGCGAATCACAAATCGGTGACTGTTCCGTCGTGTCGGCGGTTCCATCTCAAGACTCGTTGCACCCTGCCGACTCCTCCTTTCAACATCTCCGGAAAATACCATGTATTATTATCGTGCGACTTTTTCATTTTTCTAAATCCCTCTTACCGAGTCGGAGCACGAGTATCCTCTGAAATATGTAATTCTCGTATCACCTGTGCCGACTGATTTGTACTTGCCATACTTCTCTTTTGTTTTGCATATTAATTTGTTTCTCATTCTGTTTAAATTTTCTAATTTCCTCGTACTCCTCTGTGTCACTAAAGGCTGCCAGTCTTGTATCATTCAAATCATCATCTATCTTCGTACAAAAATTTGTTAACTGATCCGAAAGTTCAGCTATTTTTTCCAATAATGTGCTGATTTCCTCCGTGTGTTTTTCTGAGCCAAGTTTTAGAGTATCCATTTGTGTCGTAATCATGTCTACCATATCCTTTAAGTTTTCCTGAATTTTTACATTTGCACAACCATATGGGTAGATGCAACAGAGTCAATTTTAACCTGTAATCCCGTGTCCGGCCATCCTGATTTACGTTTTCCGTGATTTGCCTAAATCGCTCCAGGCAAATGCCGGGATGGTTCCTCTGAAAGGGCTCGGCCGACTTCCTTCCCCATCCTTCCCTAATCCGATGAGACCGATGACCTCGCTGACTGGTCTCCTTCCCCAAACAACCCAACCCAACCTTAGCCTGCAAGGTGTCGTGATTTCCGTGTACAATGGTCTGCAGTTCTTTTATTGCTGCTTCATGGTTCTGTAATGTGTCTTCATGTCGCGAAAAAAGGCTGAAAATGCTCACAGATTTGTGTTTTTACTTCAGAAATGTTTTGATATTTCGATTCGATTTTGTGTATCTCAGCGGTTAAATCTTCACATGTTTGTTCAAGTGTTTGTTTAATTTCGTCAATTGCGTCTAACTTTTAAAGCTTTTGGTCCGTTTGATAAAATTTTTGAATTAATTATAATAACAATGCAGTAGTGTCTGTAACATGTTCCTTTGTGTTTTTCGTTAGTACGTTCGCCCCGGCAATATTCGTATTTTGAAAAACAGTGAGTGTGTCTTGACTTAATTGGGGAAAGTCTGTTGATGCAAAACCTGAATCTACGGTATTTGCAAGATTTTATTCTGTTATCTCAAATTCCTGAGGTGAACTGTTACCGACCGATCGATCATCAATAGTTCCCTGTTCACTGACTGTTTCAATTTATACCCCGTTATTTAGTGCCTGGTCCATGTTCCTATGCACTGTTACCAAATTATTGTCTTGAACATTTGCCAATTCGTTACTAGGTGGTGCTAACAAGCTACGCTCGTCGTCACTGTCATTTCTCATTTTCCTTTGCAGCCTAGTGTTACGCTTTTAACTCGCTTTGATTATCACAATATTTTACACAGTAACACACAAAAAAACAATTTGACAAGCAAAAATAAGAAAAGAAACACTATAGTAGCACTGAAAATAATAAATATCCAACTAGTTGTAAAAGCGATTGCGAGATACTTAGTGCAAATACACATTACGTGTACTACGGTATATTGATAATTTTCACTTATGGACCGTCTGACAGCAACTGAGTAAAACACAATTTTAGTGCCATACGCGTTTCGCCTTTATTTTCTGCAAGGCATCATCAGTGGCAGGTTGCGTAGACAGTTTCTTACATATTACGCTCCTGTTGCATTTTTGGTGTTGTTCTTCTTCCTATGAGCGCCAATTTGCTGTTTTTTCCACATTCCACAGCACTATGCACTGAACCTATTAAAACAAGCGTTCAGTGCATAGTGCTGTGGAATGTGAAAAAAACAGCAAATTGGCGCTCATAGGAAGAAGAACAACACCAAAAATGCAACAGGAGCGTAATATGTAAGAAACTGTCTACGCAACCTGCTACTGATGATGCCTTGCAGAAAATAAAGGCGAAACGCGTATGGCACTAAAATTGTGTTTTATTCAGTTGCTGTCAGACGGTCCATAAGTGAAAATTATCAATATACCGTAGTATTACGCGCAACTGAGGAGGACAGGACCACAAAAGTTGAAGATGACATTACGTGTAGCATGGTGGTAACACGTAATCAGTTAGCAAAAATTGGACACGACAGGCAACAGACGCAAACCGAATCCAACTTGTACATTGAACAAAACACTGACGATGACTCCAGAGTTGACTTCAAGAGTAGCGATCAGTCAGCAGATAACGTGCCTAGTGACGGAAATTGGCCCCTTTATTTCAGGATCTTCTTCCCGCCGCAGCGATATCAGAGATCTGATGTTTTACCAGCTTCCTAATATTCACGGTACACTCGTGAAATGGTCGTATGGGAAAATTCCCACTTCATCGCTACCTCGGAGACACTGTGCCACATCACTTGTGCGCCAACCGTAACACCACGTTCAAACTCACGTACATCTTGATAACCTGCTATTGTAGCAGCAGTAACCGACCTAACAACTGCGCCAGACACTTGCTATCTTATATAGGCGTTGCCGACCGCAGCGCTGTATTCTGCCTGTTTACGTATCTCTTTATTTGAATATGCATGCCTATACCAATTTCTTTTGTGCTTCAGTGTGGTTTTTATAGCACAGCAAGAGAAACATCGAGTCTTAAATTATCTGGACCTGAGGATTGAGAGTATGAACAACAAGCTCGATACAGGAATTTTTAGGAAACACCTTCGCAGGGACGGTTATTGGTAAGTTCTCATTCCACCCCCAAAAACAAAAATTAGCATTTTTCAGAAATGCTCTGCACAGGGCTAATTCCTTATCTCTAAGCCTGGGAAACAAAACTGAGGAAATGAAACCCATAGACAAATAGCGCTAGAAAATGGTTTTGACGAAGGTATGATAAATCGTTTGGATGTAACAATCACGCATGGTAAGCAGCAAAACGATACAAATCCAGAAAAGTATAGAGTCATGCCATATTGGGGGACCATCTTACACAAATTAGCGAGGTTGTTTAACAAGAAAGGGTTAAAATTGGTTTCAAGTCGGACGACATATTATGACGAAGGGTGAGGCATAAGATCGACACAGATGTGAATTGGATGATGAAATGAAGGGTGTATGAAGTAAAATTTCAGGATGGTGAAGCGAGACATGTTGGGCAGACGGGGCGGAATTTTAAGTTAAAGGTCGTAATAATAGAGAGAACAGCTCGTCAGCTGTGGCAAAGCATCTCAAGAATGAGTAGCATTCGTTGGGAAATGAAATGATCGTATGGCATTTATTGCCCGGCATATCCCCTTCGGGATTCGCCCGCCGTATTGCAAATCTTTTTAGTTGACGGCACTTCGGCGACTTGCGTGTCAATGATGATGAAAACAATGATGAAGGACACACAAAACCCTGCCGGGAATCAAACCCAGGCCCCATGCACGGTAGGCAGTAATGCTTCCACTGCTCTACGGAGGGAGATATAACGGAAAGCACGTGAGTGGTGCCGTTAAGGAAACGGGGTGATTGCTATCAAATTTTGAGGAGATAGAGATTTATTGTGCCTTGAAAGAGGAGTGCGTCAGCGGTTTAAATGAGAAGACGGAAGTGTCTACAGTGCACTTCTGGGCACACTTTAGCGATATCCTCTTTAAAGAGCAGCCGTAAACATATTTTACCTAGTGACGTAGTACTTCTGCATGCTATTTCCGTTCAGACTGCAGCATAGTGGTAGTATGGGCTAGAACCAGACAGGCATTTCTCAAAAATTTTATGACAGACAGCAGTATCGTTCGTGCTGATGATTAGGCATTAAGTAAATATCATCGCTGATAGGCAATGGCAGCGGCTTTCAATTTGCAACTGTACCTCGGGAACGGTGGATGCAATGGCTTGCTATGTTTTATTGTTAGAGTTGACAATGCAGCCATGCAGATTTTTTTGAGGTTGTGACGAAGTCTAATGGCATAAAAAATTTAAGGTAGGTTAGAACTCAGGAAGGCTGTAATCCTTATTGTCTGTTGGAATAAGGAGGATGTTTTATCTGGTTTCCTTGTTTTAGCACTTGAAAATGGGATAATGTTGTCCCGAAACATGTTATGGCAATAAACACTCTATTGACAACTGGGCTGAGCATACTCAATATTCCTTGAAGAGATGCTCACATGGCACCTCTAGTGAACAGGCATTATATTTAGTGTTCGCTTTTGTGCAATCTGTACTTTCTTTCTAGGTGACTTTCTAGGTGAGAAGTTACCTCAAAAATTACTCATTAAAACAGCGTTGAGCGGCTTATGCAAAACATGTCACGAGCCCTATTCTTTGGTTTCTATGAGTAGCAATTATACAAAGAGCAGAAGTAGCTGAACGTAACTGTTTGAGCAGCTCAGTAATACGATTTTTCAAGTTTTCAACAATATTTACACCCAAAAATTTTGAGCGCTCTACCATGTTTCCTAACTCCCGTTCATGTGCTACAGCAGTTGTTGGTTTGACTATTTGCTGTACAGAACTGAGTAGTTTGTTCCCTCAAAACTAACGGAGACTTCAATTTCAGAGAACCACTTAACAATTTTTTGAAAAACTATCATTAAAAATCTCGTCTGTTGCTTTCTATTTTGTTTGTTAAGTGTGATTCAAATCATCTGTGTGTAAGGCCATTAATTCCATAAAAGCTACGTGTTTCTAAGAGTGTCATATGATCTATTCAACCAAATGCCTTGGAAAGATCACAAAAAGTATCAACGGGCGATATCTTATAATTCGCAGCATATAATGTTTGGTGAGTGAATGTATAAATGACATTCTCACTTGAGTACCCCTTTTGGAAACTAAGCTATGTTGTAGAGAACGTCAAAACGCTGGTCAGTGTCGCTCGCTCTTCGCTGAGTACGCTGCTCATTATCGCTGACACAGGCGCGTGAGGTGGAGATGACTGACGTCACACTACGAAACTGAGCTGAGACGAAGATTGTCGAATAGGACACGCGCCGGTCCGAGATTACGAGGGCGCGAGCTGGCCGAGAGACTCGCATTATCGTAACGCAGTGGTAGGCAGTACATTGTCACGGGACTTAGTATGAGTGGTTGTGAAACCGGGAACAGTGCAATGACTACCATCACAAAAGATGTTGTGTTGAAGAAACTTACTGATGGGACGTACATTCTGGTAAATAAAGTGGGAGTAAGGTGTGGCAGTTCTAGTTGGAAAAAATTTAAGGTAAGCCCTTCAGTTATTACTAAGTGATTACAGAATAGAGCTTTCGAATTCGAGACGTGATAGTTTTTGATTAATCGGATCGTTTCGTTTGTGTAGGATTTTTTAATGAATTGATACGTTTCTTGTGTCTGTAAACGAAAGGAAAAATCGTCTTCGTGAAACATACATGAAGGTGTTTATTACGACTGTTTCAGGTGGTTGTTGAAACAGATACACATCTTCTAGCTGGTTACGTTCAGTGCCAAAATGGAAATTGTGGAGCATTGCTTGCTTACAAAGGAAGCACAGCTGGAATGAACAGACATAAATGTAAGGATAATCGACACTTGTCAAGCGTTGCAGCTGCCAGTGCTGATAAAATATCTACTATTAGGGACAAATGTGTTTTAATGTGTGCAACAGACCTCCGACCATTTAATATGGTAAGTGGTGAAGGATTCATAAGCTTTGCTCAAGAACTGATAAATACGGGAGTAAAATATGGACAAATCACCACCCAAGACGTGCTTCCTTCCCCAAGGACTGTAGCACGACATATTAAGGAATTGGCTGATCAAGTCAGGAGTGAACTTATTCCAGTAGTAAAAGACGCAGTGGGTAAAAACCAGTGTTCAAGTGTTCAATGACGTGCGATGTGTGGGCAGACAGTTATCGTAAGACCCATTACCTGACTGTCACGTGCAGGTATACTGATTAGTGGACGGACAAACGGAAACTGAAAAACAGTGCACTCTTAACTACGAGGTTTCCTGATGTTGCCAAGACTGGTGAACATATCATTACGGAAATATATGAATAAATGGCATAGTTGCAGATAACGTCCTCGGAACTAAGACAGGTTCCTTTCGTTACAGATCAGGGAGCTAACATCAAGAAAGCGCTAGAAGCACACAAACGACTCCCATGTGTGATGAACTGTATTAATACAGCACTGAGGCACACATTCAATGAAGGTTTCTTAATGGATGAGTTTCCTGCAGTGTATGACTCCATCCTGACTGGACGTAAATTAGAAGGCTTTATGAAACGATCTGGCTTTGTTGCGAGATTAGATAAAACCTTACATCATCATGTAGAAACCTGGTGAAACAGTGTGCAAATGATGTTAGACTCATCCCATTCACAGAAAGACCAAATAGAGACCGTTTTTCGTGATTCCAACAAACACGAGATGACCACGTCGTATCAGAATGCGACTGTGGAAAGCGTTATTCAATTTCTGAAGGTTTTCAGAGTGGCCACGGACGATTTGGAAGGAGACAATGAGCCAACACTACCATTTGTAGTGCCGTGGATTTTCAAACTGATAGGTCCCTGGGAAGCTGGAGCCGACCATGTGACAATGTCTAAGCTAAAGGAAAGGATAGAACTGTTTATAAAACAGAAATTTCTAAATGAACTACATGACATTCATTACGTGGCAACGTTCCTGCATCCCTGTTTCAAGGAACTATTATTTTTTCCCGAAGAGAGAAGAGAAAAAATTCATCAAGATGTGCGAAAAATGTTAAATAACGTTGTTAATACGAACGTCACCAAAGATGTCATGCCTTCTCCCACAAAAAATTTCAAAATTGGCGAATATCCGCCTCAAAATCGAAAGATGAGGTTGAGAAATATATGAACATTAAGAGTCCAAACGATGAGTTCACAGACGTTCTTTCATGGTGGAAAACAAATCCGGGTGCCCTGTCGAAACTCAGCAAAGAGGTTTTCTGTATACCTGCCAGTAGTGCCTCCAGTGAAAGAAATTTTAGAAAGGCAGGGATGGCATTGACTCAGAAAAGAAGTTGTCTAGATTCCGATCGCATTAATGATGTTGTGGCGTAACAAGCTAGTTACGCCACTCTGAGAAGGGAGCCGAAAGAAAGGCACGCATACACACACGCCGACTGGCGTCAAGTCTGGAACAGGATACGTTATGACTGCTATAAAGAAAATACGTAGCTTTGGAATATACTTAACTTTTAATCACTCCTTGTGATACATCTCTCTTGACTATACAAATGAGACTCGTAAGATACATGCACTGTTACAATTGGCGCCTTGCTAGGTCGTAGCCATGGACTTAGCAGAAGGCTATTCTAACTGTCCCTCGGCAAATGAGAGGAAGGCTTCGTCCGTATTGTCGCTAGCAATGTCGTCCGTACAACTGGGGCGAGTGCTCGTCCGTATCTCGAGACCTGCCTTGTGGTGGCGCTAGGTCTGCGATCACACAGTGGCGACACGCGGGTCCGACATGTACTAAATGGACCGCGGCCGATTTAAGCTACCACCTAGCAAGTGTGGTGTCTGGCGGTGACACCACAAATGATATTCTCATCTATAACAATAAGAGACCCAAATAAGCTAAATTTGAAGCACAGAAGCAAAGGCAACTGACAACTTGTTTTCTGAGGTGTGTACGTAAAGAAATATGACATTGAGAAGTGATAAGCAGTGCCGTGGATATTATATAATTCATACTAAGTAATGTAAATTGTTGTATAACTATGGTACTAACAGGAGAACAGACTCAACTGCAGTGCAATATCTTCAGAAATGGGACTGCTGAATTAAGGTTTCAGATTAATATTGTACATTATTCATTTTGGCTATGTACACTTTCTTTTAATTAAATGATTTTGTTATTGTGTACTACGGTCGTTTACATAGCTTGAGTAGAAGACAATTGGTACTGTTTGCAGGTGGATCAAATCCTCAGCTGCTGCTTTAAATCGTTTTTCTTTTGGGTGCTGTTGTACAATCTCGGTACAACAGTCATTGGTTGATCAGTTAGTTTGTTCAATGTTCGATAGATCATTTGAATGATTCTTTTATGGAAATGATGTGGGAAGAGCGTTTCTTTTTCTCTGGCCACCACCTTTTGAATAGACATTCATCAATGGAACAGAAGGAGTTGCCCAGGAGAAGTGATTTTTAATTTCGATTTGAAACTCACTTTGCTACCTGCCAGACATTTTAGTTTTTACGTTCGATTTAAACTTACTTTGCTATCTGTCAGACATTTTATGTTACTGGGCAAGTGATCAAAGATGTTTGTTGCTGCATATTGAACTCCTTTCTGAGCCACTGACAGCTTTAATAATGGGTAAGATCTTTTTTCCCTCTAGTGTTCTCCCTATGGACATCACTGTTCTACTCAAACTGTAATGGGATGTTTATGACGAATGTCATTAGCAAATGTATGTATTTTGACGGCGCAGATAAAATGTCAACCTCCTTGAAGGTTATTGTGCCTGCATGATTTCCGTGAGTGAACATCGCATATTATTTTTATTGTTCTCATTTGTGCTATCAAGACTTTCTTTCCAAGTGATGAGTTACCTTCAGAACATCATTCCATAATGCACTTCTTTTTGTTGAGTTCAGGCATCGTAATCTTAAGATTCCTTCAGCTTTAGCAACAGATGGATCTGGCTTTTTGTAATTTTTGTTACGTTTGTTGCTGTGATTTGTATATTTTTAGTCAGAAAACACAACATACACAACAAAATTGCAAGGCGGTGATGGTTAACAGAAGGGTATCAAACGATAATAAACTGTTATTACGTACAGTGATTAATACATTAAGCGCCGTTGACCTGAAAAGTGGAACACCTCAAAAGGTGGTCGTTTCCTTCAAGTGTTCCAAGTATGTAGCTACAGAGTCTGCGAACGACTGTTCGTAAGTCCAAAGCACCTGCCTTCTCGAACATTCTACCTGCACAGCTTTGTCGCAAAAGTGAAATATCTTTTATACAACTAGGGCCTACAACAAAATAAAAATAAAACACAAAAGTTACACAAATAGCTTTAATAGCAAGGGTTATAAAATTAACTTTGAAACAGATAATATGTTAACAACCTTGCCCTAGTTGACGGCAATCTTTAATGCTAACGGAGGTCGTAATAAATACAATGAACCGTATTAAGTCGTGGAAGAATGAAGAAACAGTGGGATAATAAACCTGTAGCTAAATAAAGAGGAAGAAATAAACACAAGCATAAAGGCAATGAACTTCAAAAAGAATTCCGCGAAAGGAAATCTTGCGTATGCGCAGTTACACACGAAATAGGAAGCATTTGTAAAATGAGACGTCACTTTAAAAACAACATTAAGTACAAAACGAACACACACAAAATTCAGCGTTAATATCTATGGCAGGCAGGAAAGTGGATGGCTAGTTTTCCTTGCTACTGCAAGGAATGACTTTGTGTTAATGCTTAGCTTAGACCCCACGATAATCGTATCTTCATGTAGAAAATAATTTGCAGTCGTCATCTCTTGCTTTATCATAAGGTTTCACGATTTCCCTTGTCTCCATTACATGACAGTTTCTGAGTAACGTGAATTCCACCACTGATAGCACTTTTGCAGGAAACTTTGGCAGCTTTACATTTATAATAACGTGGACTGGATTTGTTCGAATTTCTCAGTTTTGATTCGTTCGACCGAAATGTGTCTTAAATCTCCCAAAATGCAGTCATAGATACCAGCACAACTGTGACATGTCACACGTGCATGCTCCTTACTAATACCCTTGTAACTCTGATAGCCGAGGGCGCGCTTCGTGCCGCGTCGAAGCGGCCACTGACCAAGCGCTGGCCGACTTACAAGCAGCCTTTGCGGCCGAAAGGGCCGCAATGAAGGATGAACTCCTGGCTGTCCACCGACAGCTTCAACAGCTGCGGGAGGAGCTGCGGCTTCTCAAGAAGGCGCCTCCTGTCCCTGCTCCCGCCGCCCCTGTGAGGCGGCCGGTGGGGGTAGACGCCGCCACCCAGACGTCCACCGACTCGCCCTCTGCAGCAATGCAGGCGGCGTCTCGCATGGAAGTCGACGTCGGGACGCCTGCGCTATCTTCTCCCCTGGAGACAGACGCGGAAGAATCATCTGAGGAAGAGATGCCGACCGCTTCTCCGCAAGCTGAAGAAGTGGAAACCGACGAAGGGCTGCCCCTCCCGCTTCCAGACGAGCGGAGTGTGCAGCCGTTCCTGAAGAAGATCGTGGCGTCGCTGAAGGACGGGACGTACCCTCACGGGGACAACCCGTGCCCCTTCACGCAGGCGTATGCGAAACCACCACTCCCTCATGAACCGTGCTACCTTCGCCACACGCGTGGCATGTTGCGCGAGGCGGTGACGAGGAAGGAGCTGGTATTGCTGAACAGGCGCCCCATCTTCACCCCTTCGGACTGGGAGCACATCTACCAGGCCACAGAGAAGTGGGTGAAGGAAGAGTGGCGCACCGGCAGGCGTCAGCCATCAACTACTTCACTAGTTTAAACGCAGCGGGGTAGCCAGAGGCCCATTCCAACGAGAGGCCACATATGGCAACAGAGCTGATAAAGGAGGAATAGCAGCACTGCTGCTTAGCTTCCCCCGTCTCCGGACATAGGATGTCCGTGATTTTAGCCAGACGAGACGAGTCTGATAGCCGCACACAGTACGACCCGCGTTGGAACGGCCCCATGCGAACGGCGGCGCCGCGTGTGGCCAGCCGAGAGTGTCGGGTCGCCTCGTTATCGAGACCGCGCTCTCGGAACACGATAATCTCGCAGACAGCATTCTCGCTGCTCAGTCCCGCTTACGAGAGCGAGCGGGAATACGGCGACAGCCGACGGCCTCTACTAAGTTGTTTTTACTTAAAAGTGATACTGCTATTCAGAATATTATTCTTCGAGTATTCGCAAAATTGTCATTAAGGAAAATTGATAATAATTATTTAAGACTGTCTTGTCACCTTTGTTACGAAGGTGTTTAACAATTGTATACTTTAGTCTGTCTGGAAAAATTTGCTATGCTGGTGATGCATTACATATGTCACTAAGGATATTATTTAGTAAGTTAAAAAAACATTGCAGAATTCTGTTTGGAATTCCGTAGGCTCCAAACGAGATTTTGTTTCAGAATTTTTATAATTCTATTAATTTCCGTGAATGATATTGGTGCTACTTTTGGCTGCTTAATATTTTGTGGAATGGCATTTTTAGTATATTCTCTTGCTTCTTTAACTGAACCATATGATCCTATTTTTGGTGCTAGATCAAGAAAGTGATTGTTAAAAGTACTCATAACTTGTAAATTACCATTTTACAACACATTTTCATATTTTGTCTGCCCTCGGGATAATATTGTGGTTTTACATTTGTCATGATTATGGGGAATAAGGATTTGAAAATAAAAATTTCCTGTCACATACTGTTTTCTGAAAGTAGAGGTTTTATAGAGGTTTTATTGTTTATGAAAAATACTTAATTTTGAAACCTTGGAAAGACAAAATTTTGATCGATGGATGAGTGTTGAAGGATATTTTTACTAGTTTTTATTTTATTTTTTTGTATTCAAGTTCTGCAGTGTCTCTAGCTAAGGACCAACAATATTCTGTCAACATGCTGCAGTTCCACTGCCCATAAACCGTTTTTGCATTGTATCAATGTTGTGGTGATTCCCTTTCTCTGTCCAACGGTTTTAAATATATCTTCATTAACCCCATTTAAATATGAAGGGGTGGGAGATACATATCTTCTCAATGTTTACTAACGGCTCATATGACGCTCTCAAAAAAAAAAAAATAGTGTATGAAATCTTATGGGACTGCTAAGGTCGCCAGTCCCTAAGCTTACACACTACTTAATCTAAATTATCCTAAGGACAAACACACACACGCATACCCGAGGGAGGACTCGAACCTCCGCCGGGACCAGCCGCACAGTCTATGACGCTCTCATTTTACCTGGAATGTAGGCGCTTCATTTCGGCCATTCCTTATGTAGGTAGTATTCTTTCCTGTTGCAACTGTCCCATTTGCACAGAACGCGGCATTATGTCGTGCAACCTAATTGATACCAGTCAGTAGCTTTGTTACTTTCAGATCTGCGCACGATTTCCAGTTGTATATGTTCTAAGTAACTGATCAAACTTCGCACGGTTTCGTAAGTTTCTTTCTTGTTAACCGAGTATCCGACTGGAACCGAGGAATATCTGCTACCATTGTGAACGGGGACTGCCTTTAAACTTGATTTCGAGAAACCAATAAAGAGTCTCCAGTCCTGATGCAGTGCTTCAAACAGATCATTGGTATCACTACGATACAAAAACTCGATGGGGAATGAGACAAAGATTTCAGACTCAACCTGGCGCTTCCTACATGAAGTCATTTTAACACGCTGAGCTTTCATCAACGGTTCAATCACTTGGTGGCTTAGGTGGTGGAGAAACATCAGGAGGAACTGGCAGCACGGCTGAGGGCAGGTATAGATATCGAATAGCATGTCTTGATTTTGCAGGATACCCTTTTATTTTGGTCAAGCAACAGTTGCAGTCATTGGCATGATCCTTCTGTTCGCGCCACAACATTCGTACCGTAAATAGCGCTGATACTCCAGAATCCTGCAGTCCCTTATGCAAGTTACTAGCATATGTGCCACAACAAAGATGAGGAGAAAAAGGCTTATCTTGGTCCCGAACTATGCAGCCAAAATACAGTTCGTATGCATTCTTAACTACAGGAGTAAGATTTGGTCTTGGACTTTGCACTGTGCATTTCCCACATGTGTAAAACAACACACTGGAGTTATTTTACACGTTGATGATGATGTTTGGTTTGTGTGGCGCCCAACTGCATAATCATCAGCATCCTTATAAAGTCCCTATTTTTCCACAGTCCAATTTTTACTCTGTCCAGTCTAGCCACGGTAACAACTGATGATGATGACGATGATGATGATGATGATGAGGACAACACAAACACCCAGTCTCCGGGCAGAGAAAATCCCCAGCCCAGCCAGGAATCGAACCTGGGACCCCGTGATCCAGAGGTAGCAACGCTAGCCACTAGACCACGAGCTGCGGACGTTTTTTACACGTTACCTAGACATTTCGTAAAGATGTTTCTGGCAGAACATGCTTGTATATCACGATCTTCGCACAAGTACAACACACACAACGGTAGTAACTGTTATTATAGAGTAGAATCAATACTCTTCCTTCGAAACTGTATGAAAACTCATCAGTCGATAGCCCAAGGCAGAATAGTGACATGTGCTTATGGTAGATAACGCTAGATGGACGAACACAGAAATCCAATACACAAAGAGAAGAAAATTTCCTTATTGCATGTGAATTACAACCTGTTTCAATCAAAATGAAGCATATTTTGGTGACAGAGAAAAAAATTGATACCCAGAAAAAGCTGGTTGTGAAGGAAAAAAAAACTAATCTTAATTCAGCATACGAGAAATAGTCACAGCCAGCTATTTTTTTTTTTTTTTGCAGAGGGCAAAAAGTGTTTGTGCAGTGTTACCAGTCACAACGCTGTCATTTGGTTTAACTGTTATGGTATCTTATACACCTACTGGGTATCCTGCTTCCTGTTTGACAAAATCCCACATACTTTTAATCTTACTTCCTGCATCAGTAATTTTGTCAAGTTCAGCATACTTCTGGATATTTTAATGCCTTTCCTTAAAATATTACGATATTTTTTGCTGTAAGTGCGTAATGTCGGACCTTAACTTATTCTGGCCTTTACGTAAATTTCCTTTAACTTTTGCGTAAGATATTGATGCTATTACTTATTTATAGATTACAGTTTTTTAATGGATTTTCTGAATAACTATTTAGGAAAGCTACTTTGGAATACTGACACGAATTGACTATGGAATAAACTGAATTTGGCATTAGCATCTCTTTCCGTAAACTGTTCATCCCGTACCACGTCTTTGACCTTACTCTTACAATCATGCATCCTGGTCTCACTAATAAGCTTAGCTGCTTTGCATGAACTTGTCTTATAGTTGTTACTTTATTTACTTTAATCTTTTATCATCATCAGAGAGTCCATTAATAATAGGGTACAGATTAACTGTATCATCCTGAGTACTATTAATAAAAATGTTACCAGTCAGGGTCCTACTATCTTGCTGCACAAAGCACTCTTCTTTACAACTTTTGTTTCTTCCTCTTCCTGGTGTGTCCTGTAAATATATGTAATGTAAATCGGAGAAAGTCATGATAAACTCACTAACCAAATGGTCGACTGCGCTGATGTGTTCGGACGAGATCGTGAGCAACGGACGCAGTGTTGTCAGCGATTATGTCTGGCACGGCAACGGGCCACGGCCTGTCACGTATTTACTGTTCCAGTGGATACATTGTCTGCTCTTCATATATTAACGGCAATTTGCCTATGAAGGGGACTGTTCCAATGCCAGTGAGCAGAGATAATGAATCCAAGGTATGACATACACTATGGCTGATCTCCATGACTCCTTCAGTGGACCACCCTTTCTTTTTTTCGTGCGAGAAAGCCTGTCACAGTTAAAGTCGTGATATCGCAAGGAACACGTATGTCGAATACTGAATCCGTGGTCTGCCGAGTGTGTACAGAGAGATAAACGAGATACACATAATTACCTCGAAAACACTTTTGTAAAATGTGTGAAGATGTAAAATCATATTTTACACTAAATTTTATCCATCGTGGAATAGGAGTTTCTGTGTGAGTGCCCCATTATTTACCGAATTAATGCTTCGAATTTGTACAACTGAATTTCCACTGCGTAATTTTGCTAATTGCGAGGATGCTTGAAACTACAAGATACATATATTAACGTTACTTGAGACAACTAATTTTTATCTACATGTTGATTGTTGTTATGGATTCTTGAGGCATTACAATGCACATTCAAACAAACAAATATATTTCGTTAGAGAGTTCTTAAGAAGGTAAAAATATTTATAGGTATGTAGTCTTCGCCAAAGATGAAAGTACAGTTGGTATAATGAAAGAATGTCCATTGCAAGAACAAAGAACTGTTTACAATAAACATTGCAGCTAGAACGAATTTTCAGTCCTCGGATTTAGATACATAGATGATGCGTTGGGATGACAAATAAGATATATTTTTAGTTGTGGAGATTCACAGTTTCTTGCTTTTCTTGCCTTTGATGTAGAACTTCGCACCAGAATACAGAAACACCCTTAGAACCATAGACACAGGGGGCAAATTTTACAAGGAAAATTATACGTTAAAAATTTACCTTTTTGTTTTTATAACTTACAGTCCATTTAAAACGATTCTTTATTTTTAGGAACGGATACCATTACGGGTACTGGCAATGGGGAGTGAGGACGTCTATTACGTGTCATGAGGTAACTACGTTTGACATGCGTTGAAAATTTAGTAAAAAAAAGAACCAAGTGCAAAAAAGAATAAGAGAGACCAACCACCAGTTTTACTCTATTCCAGTACCAAAATGAGTTACAAAGTAAATGACGTTTGGTTAAAATTTTTCGATGTATATTGTAATAGTATACTTAATTCGATTGGAACAGGAGTGTTTTTAGAAGAAGGTGTAGCCCACGGAATATATTAGTATTGTGAATGAAAACTACTTCCCTAATAGTTTGCTTAACACTATATTCTCATCTCGTTATCCATATTTCTTACAATCGAGTGTAACGAGTCTTCATATTTGTCAGGGAGTGTGGGCCACACTAAACGGACTGCGATTAATACAGCTATGGTCTTCCTGATAAGCGTTAATCCGAAAACATAGAATATAAAGATGTACCGCAGATACTCATAATCTGGTATAAATTTATGCATCATTTGATTAATCAAATTTGTCTGCTAAATTAAATCCACTTGCGCTTACTTTTAGCTGCGAGAAATTTCACTGTGACTGCTGCACTAATTATTTAAATCGTAGAAAATAGTCTTTTTATTTCAACTGGAGTTTCACAGCACTTCAAAAATTATTTGTGACTGTTATTTAATATAGAGTGTTTTTATTTCTCTCTGTATTTCGTGATGTTCTTACTCACGGAAAAAATTTTAATCACCGCCGAATTTCTTCATTTCTGTCGTGAATGTAAGCTGGAAACCCCTTTAGTATTTTTCAGAAATAGCATCTCGCATGACGGGAACCTTGGTTGGTCTGTTTCGGAGAGAGTTCAGTTGTTATTCCGTAAAGTACCATTGGAACTACAGTTAACTTGTAGAATTTGATGCGGCTCTTTACTGATGTCCGATTTTTCAAATAACATTTGCTTGGGTCACGTATTTGCTAATACATACAAAGTTTTTGGTTTAAGTTTCTTTCTCGTTGGCAGCTGCTATTACATCCAAGATGCGATTTTGAAATGTGTCCCTTTCTCAAGGATCTGGCCATATACGTCTGCAAGAACGCGCGCAGAATCATGGATCGAGTGCGGGTAATGATAGGGGCTGGGCGGCGACTAATATTAATTGGTGTAAGTGGTAGGATGGAGGATACAAACCACAATTTATTACAAAACAGAACTGAAAACTATTGAAAAAAAATTGGAAATGGATCACCAGACATGATATACTCACTCTTTGGTAGTGTCAGAGATTTGGCTCGTAACAAGAGAAAAAAAATTATCAAAAAATAGCTACAACGCTTATGTTACTATCCATTTTTTATTCATGGAGGACATCAGTCACGTAGAATTATTTTGAAAAAAAAAAAAGTCCGCCATTTGACTGTAGATTTGTATTCATTTATTTCACACAATCATGATTGCGGCTTTATATCATTGTCAAGAGCAATCTGGAGTCTCAAAAACGTCAGACGTATCTAAAATGACATTTCATAGTCGAAATAATATTTATTTGGTCTTATAAACCAGGCATCGTATTAAAGTATTAAAGAACATACCAAAGACGCGTGATATGGATGAAATATTGCATAGCTATGATATGAAGGTTATTTCAACGATGACATATTATTTTATACAGGTCAGACTTTTTGAAATTTCAGATGGCACTTGAGAATGGCTACAAAGGCGAAATCATGACTGTGTGACGTAAATGAACACAAATCTACAGTAAAATTGTGGAAATTTCTTCAAAAATTATACTGTCGAGTTCTTGCGCTTGTTTATGGTTTTGATCTCGTATTTATTCACATTTTAGGAGTACATTTTTATATGTCATATGGAAGAAAAACTATCTGTCATATCCTATTTCCTTGCAGTCTTCAATAGTTGAGACTTCCCTACAACTAACCGTACTGGGAGTGTACGCAATACAGAGTTCAAGACCCTATCTGAAAGATTTTTCGTGTATAATGAGGTTTCTGAAGACTGTAACGCCAAGATTACCTTGAAATCGCGGTCGAACAATTAAGTCTAGTGTGAAAAAAGTGCAATATAAAAATGTCAAAGCTAAAGACAAAAGAAATCATCGATGATCGATGAAATGGTTCCACTTCAGATCGTCCATATAGCAACATACCTCCAGTCGAAGCTATGTCACTGAAAACAAACCACAAACATTTGAATATATATATATATATATATATATATATATATATATATATATATATATATATAGGGTTATTACAAATGATTGAAGCGATTTCACAGCTCTACAGTAACTTTATTATTTGAGATATTTTCACAATGCTTTGCACACACATACAAAAACTCAAAAAGTTTTTTTAGGCATTCACAAATGTTCGATATGTGCCCCTTTAGTGATTCGGCAGACATCAAGCCGATAATCAAGTTTCTCCCACACTCGGCGCACCATGTCCCCATCAATGAGTTCGAAAGCATCGTTGATGCGAGCTCGCAGTTCTGGCACGTTTCTTGGTAGAGGAGGTTTAAACGCTGAATCTTTCACATAACCCCACAGAAAGAAATCGCATGGGGTTAAGTCGGGAGAGCGTGGAGGCCATGACATGAATTGCTGATCATGATCTCCACCACGACCGATCCATCGGTTTTCCAATCTCCTGTTTAAGAAATGCCGAACATCATGATGGAAGTGCGGTGGAGCACCATCCTGTTGAAAGATGAAGTCGGCGCTGTCGGTCTCCAGTTGTGGCATGAGCCAATTTTCCAGCATGTCCAGATACACGTGTCCTGTAACGTTTTTTTTTTTTTTTTTTTTGCAGAAGAAAAAGGGGCCGTAAACTTTAAACAGTGAGATTGCACAAAACACGTTAACTTTTGGTGAATTGCGAATTTGCTGCACGAATGCGTGAAGATTCTCTACCGCCCAGATTCGCACATTATGTCTGTTCACTTCACCATTAAGAAAAAATGTTGCTTCATCACTGAAAACAAGTTTCGCACTGAACGCATCCTCTTCCATGAGCTGTTGCAATCGCGGCGAAAATTCAAAGCGTTTGACTTTGTCATCGGGTGTCAGGGCTTGTAGCAATTGTAAACGGTAAGGCTTCTGCTTTAGCCTTTTCCGTAAGATTTTCCAAACCGTCGGCTGTGGTACGTTTAGCTCCCTGCTTGCTTTATTCGTCGACTTCCGCGGGCTACGCGTGAAACTTGCCCGCACGCGTTCAACCGTTTCTTCGCTCACTGCAGGCCGACCCGTTGATTTCCCCTTACAGAGGCATCCAGAAGCTTTAAACTGCGCATACCATCGCCGAATGGAGTTAGCAGTTGGTGGATCTTTGTTGAACTTCGTCCTGAAGTGTCGTTGCACTGTTATGACTGACTGATGTGAGTGCATTTCAAGCACGACATACGCTTTCTCGGCTCCTGTCGCCATTTTGTCTCACTGCGCTCTCGAGCGCTCTGGCGGCAGAAACCTGAAGTGCGGCTTCAGCCGAACAAAACTTTATGAGTTTTTCTACGTATCTGCAGTGTGTCGTCAATGAATGAAGCTACAGTGAATTTATGAAATCGCTTCAATTATTTGTAATAGCCCTGTATATATATATATATATATATATATATATATATCTCGGGGCAGTTAGTAGACCCGCAACCGAGCGCCTCCCCAGGTGGCGGATAGGGGAATGCCTCCTAGATATAGGTGGTACCGAGGAAATGAACTACTTGGGGCGGACCAAAACTACTAGTAGCGTCTGTTCCCACAGCGGGCGGCTACAAAAGGCGTCTGCTCCACATGTCAGTGGCGGCCTCAACCAACCTCCTGATCTGGAAAGTCAGGTTGTACTCGGCAGCATGCCATACATCCAATTACTAAACATCATGATCGTACAACGAGAAAAATCTCATTACCCTGGGCCCCAGTCAATAGACTGGGATTGTCGTGAGCATCGGATTCCGGGGGCTCACGGACATCATGAGAAGAATCGGAGCTTCTCAAACTCCCTCAAGACCAAACGTAAACACTACATCGGCACACTCAACGTGAACACACTGATGAAGACAGGAAAGATGAAACAACTGACAGACACTCTCGAAAAATTTCAAATCAAAATATGTGCACTGCAAGAAACACGATTCACAGACGAAGACCATTTCAACACGGAGAATTTCAGAATATACAAAGGAAAACCATCGAGACAACTGAAAAACCTAAGGCTTTTTGGCACAGGATTTGCAGTACACAGGTCCATCACGGACAGCATAATCGACTTTTCGTCACCAAACGAAAGAATCAGCACCATCACAGCGAAATCAGCCAATAAATCCTACACAATAATCAACGCACATGCACCGACTAATGACTACAACAGGAAAAACCCGGACGAAATTGATGACTTCTGGACGACAATGGAAGAAACTATCAGAAAAATTCCTGCACATAGAGTCAAAATAATACTGGGAGACTTCAACGCCAAACTTGGAAAAGAAAAGATATACAGACATATCACAGGAAAACATACTCCACACAAGGACACCAACAAAAACGGAAAACATCTGATAGACTTTTGCAAAAGCCACGACCTCGCCATTATGTCAACAAAATTCAAGAAACCAACACGAAAACTTACCACATGGAAATTCCCCAGCGGAAAGCAAGAACTACAAATCGACCACGTAATAGTGCAGAAAGACTCACAAAAAGAAATTTTGAACATAGACACCCGTAAAGGCTACTTCGACTCAGACCACCACCTACTACAGATCAGGATTCGTCTTTTGCCCAAGAAAAAGCTCCAGAAGAACAAAATTGTTAGACCAGACCCAGAATACGTTACTTTAAACCAGACACAAATATTACACAAAATTAAAATGGAGAAAACGACAGACTGGACACAACTTTCACGAAGAATCCGAGAGGCCATGAAACTAGCACAAGCACCACGAACACGGAAACACCGTTGGTGGAACCACACATGTGACCAAGCTATTGACCAACGAATCAGTGCATGGAAAAAATTTAGTTGCCATAAACCCCAAGAGAATTGGATGAACTTCTTGAAAACACAGAAGCAATCAAGCAAAATCATTCGCAGTGAAAAACGACGGTATGACAAACGGCGACTGACAGAGATCGAATCGGACTTCATGAAGAACAATACAAGAAACTTCTACAGAACGTTCAGAGAAAATATGACTGGATATCAACCACCCAACTTGTGCTTCAGAAGACCGGATGGAACCCTAGAAACCAATACCAAAAACAATTGTGACATTCTGGCAAAGTACTTTGAAAACCTGCTCAACACGGACCCCCCCATGGAAGAAACGATGACAGAAAAGAGCACATACAATCCAGATAGTGAACCTCCAACTCTAGAAGAAGTTAAAGAAATAATAAAGTCATTCAAGAATCGTAGAGCACCAGGAGAAGATGGCATCATCGCGGAAATCTGGAAGTTACAAGACCCAGAACTCACCAAAGACATCCACAGGATCTTGGAAGACATCTGGAAGACCATGAAAATTCCTGACGACTGGAAAACTGCCCTGATACACCCACTACACAAAAAAGGTGACAAGACTAACCCGAACAACTACAGAGGAATATCCCTACTACCGGTCACATACAAGATCCTCTCTAAAGCTTTACTGAACAGAGTAGAATGCCAAACCGACCACTTGATTGGGGAATACCAAGCAGGCTTCCGTAAAGGGCGGTCTTGTGCGGAACAAATTTGGAACCTGAAAATGATTTTACAACACAAACAGAACCTGATCATTACCTTTGTTGACTTCAAAAAGGCGTACGACTCTATCGACCGGAAAACTCTCTTCAAAATTCTAGCAGAATACAAAGTAGACAACAAAACACGGGCTATCATAGAGCAAACTTTAACCAACACGACCTCCAAAGTAAAGTTCTGTGGGGAACTATCAGAGCCCTTTGAAATTCGCACAGGTGTCCGACAAGGCGATGGCCTCTCACCTCTCCTTTTCAATCTGGTGTTAGATAAGGTCATAAAAGAATGGGAAACATCACAACAGGGGATAACCTTAGGAAACCTACAGATTAAATGCCTGGCTTTTGCAGACGATTTGGCGATTGTCACGAAAGGTATAAAGGAAACAAAAGACGCTATTGAAAAACTGCACGAAATCGCTTCCAAAACTGGACTACAGATCTCTTACGAAAAGACACAGTTTATGAGCACAAAGAAACTCCCATCTCTGAACACAAAGTATGGCACGATTTACAAAACAGCAAACTTCAAATACCTCGGTGAAACACTACAAATGAGTGGACATAACAGAGACTCAAATGAAGAAAGAAAGACTAAACTGGACAAGGCATACAAAGTAGTGTGGAATCATTACAACAAGAAGTCTATCTCACAAATAGCCAAATTACGCCATTACGACACGGTGGTTCTTCCCGAGGCACTATATGCAGCAGAGACCACACTAATCCGAGGGCATACACGTATCAGACAATTAGAAAAAGTAGAACGGAAAATACTTAGGAAAATATTTGGCGCAACTAACAACAATGGAATATGGATCAAGAAACCTACAGAGGAACTGTACAAACATACGGAGACAATCACAGAAAAAATTAGAAAACGCAGACTACAATTCTATGGACACCTATACAGAATGCCATCACACAGGCTGACCAAACAGATCTTTGACTGGGTAACCACTAGAAACAACAAATGGGTGGCAGAGGTAGAAAACGACCTGAACCAGCTCAACATAATAGCAGACACAATAAACGACAGAATAAAGTTCAGAAACATCATTAAGAAAAGTAAACTACATGAGATACAATGCGACAAACGAACAGGCATAAAATGGACCGAAGAACGCAAGCAAGATCACAGCCAGAAGATGAAAGAAATATGGGCAACCAAAAAGGCAATCAAGATGAAGCCGAAGACACGAAGCCGACAAGAAGCATGGACAGAGGACCGGAAACAGAAACACAGCGAGCGAATGAGGGAAGTTTGGGCAGCAAGGAAGGCAGCAAAAGGAACTGGCCATGTAGTTTAGTCCAAATGCGCTCTTTAAGGGCAAAACACCAATAATATATATATATATATATATATATATATATATATATATATATATATATAATTCAAATGTGTGTGGTTTGTTTTAAACTTAAGAATAATACCAGAAAAGAGACAGTTTTGAGATACAATTCATCTGGGTCCTCTCTCACGAGGAGGAATACAATATATGGGAAGCTGAAACATGATTACAGACAGAGCTATAAATGTATTACAAGACTTGACTACATATTCTTTAACTTATAAAATTAGATAAATAAAAACTATCTGATGCCACACGTTTTTAAAACGGACTAAAAGGTATAAATGATATCGCCTAGTCCTATATAGATTCCTAAACCCATATAGGTAGTCCTGAAAACTTTTACTTGTGAATTTTTGATAGTTATGACGGCACTTGTGAAATTTAAAACTGAAAATGTGGGGCGCATACAACAGATAACTGATGCCAGAATAGTTCACCTACGCCACTATAATTTTATTTCACTACAAACGATGTGAATTGTGTGATTTTTCTCAAAGTCAGTTGCTCTCTGCACATGAGATACAATGCGACAAACGAACAGGCATAAAATGGACCGAAGAACGCAAGCAAGATCACAGCCAGAAGATGAAAGAAATACGGGCAACCAAAAAGGCAATCAAGATGAAGCCGAAGACACGAAGCTGACAAGAAGCATGGACAGAGGACCGGAAACAGAAACACAGGTTTCTCGTTTTAAATTTTACAAGTATTTTCATAGCCGTTAAAAATCCACTAGCACATAATTTCAGGACTAGCTGTGTAAGGTTAGGAATCTGTTCTAGGAGAAATTATTTTCTACTTTTTAGTCAGTTTTAAAATGGTGTTATATTGAAAAGATTTTTATTTAAATAACTATTTTTTTTCCTTTTTGGCCTTGTGTGTCCAATGTTGTCCTGTTGATTTAAATATTTTCATTTGATAACGACAGAAACTTGTGCTACATTTCAGGTTTATTTCTGTTTCTTTTCTTCTGAGTCATTCAATATGTATCTTCCTGCAATGTATGTCTCGTGAAGGTAAAAACTGAGGAGAACTGGGCACACACGGAGGCTTACTAGTAATCGTTCCTACTGCGAACCATTCGCGAGTGGAGCAGTAAAAGGCAGAAATAGCAGTGGTACCCAAAGGATCCTCCGCGACACACCAGATAAGAAAGCGAATTAATATGCAGGTCGTCCATTTCTCGGCTACGTTTAAAGAATAAAGTATCTAGCTCATCGGAAAGTTAGCTTAAGGTGAACTGCAAAATTAAATCTGTCAGGAAGTTTCATATCAGCGCACGCACCGCTGCACAGTGAAAATTTCATTCTGGAATTTAAAAATAGATGAGTGACCACTAACTATCGAAACAAGTAATATCATACACTCATAAAAAAAAATTTTTTTCGTCACCGCATTTACCAGAACTCCTGAAGATAGACGTTGACTGTGGATATTGTATCACAGACACAGTCCCTTTGACTGTTCAAAGATGTCACCAAACCCGCCCAAAGATGTAAACAACCATGCATGAACAGCGCCTATTAGACGAGGGGGTCCGACAGTCGATCAGTTCCAGTCATTCCACCAGGAAGGAGGTACACGGCTCATGTTGTCTGTAATACAATCATGCCTAGACCGCCACTGCTGCAGTTCGATCGCGTCCGCATTGTTTCCTTGTGACAGGAAGGGCTCTCAACAAGGGAAGTGTCCAGTCGTCTCGGAGTGAAACAAAGTGATTATGTTCGAACATGGAAGAGATACAGAGGTACAGGAACTGTCTATGCATGCCCCGCTCAGGCCGCCGAAGGGCTACTACCACAGTGGACGGCCGCTACCTACAGATTATGGCTAAGAGGAACCCTGACAGCAACGCTACCATGTTGAATAATGCTTTTCGTGCAGCCACAGGAAGTTGTGTTACGACTCAAACTGTGCGCAGTAGGCTGCATGTTGCGCAACATCACTCCCGACGTCCATGGCGAGGTCCATCTTTGCAACCATGACACCATGCAGCGTGATATAGATGGGCCCAACAACATGCCGAATGGACCGCTCAGGACTTGCATCATGTTCTCTTCACCGATGAGTGTCGCATATGCCTTCAGCAAGTCAATTGTCGGAGACGTCTTTGGAGGCAACCCGTTCAGGCTGAACGCCTTAGACACATTGTCCAGCGAGTGCAGCAAGATGTAGATTCCCTCCTGTTTTGGGGTGGCATCATGTGGGGCCGACGTACGCCGCTGGTGGTCATGGAAGGCGCCGTAACGACTGTATAATACGTGAATGCCATCCTCCAAGCATATCGGCAGCATATTGGCGAGGCATTCATCTTCATGGACGACAATTCGTGCCCCCATCGTGCACATCTTGTGAATGACTTCCTTCAGGTTAACCACATCGCTCGGCTAGAGTGGCCAGCATGTTCTCCAGACATGAACGCTATCGAACATACCTGGGATAGATTGAAAAGGGCTGTTTATGGACAACGTGGCCCACCAACCACTCTGAAGGATCTATGCCGAATCGCCGTTGAGGGGTGGGACAATTTGGACCAACGGTGCCTTGATGAACTTGTGGGTAGTATGCCACGACGAATACAGGCATGCATCAATGCAATAGGACGTGTTTCTGGGTGCTCATTATCTTCCTGGAATATAAACCTAGGATGGCTTGCAATAAAGGGCAACAAAACGGGGCATAGAATATCGCCGACGTACAGCTGTGCTGTAAGGGTATTGCGGATGATAACCAAAGGGGTCCTGCTTTGAAATGAAATGGTACTCCAGACCATTACTCTTGGCTGTCGATCCATATGGAGGCTGACAAATCAGGTTGGTACCCTACGGATGCCTGAGACGTCTTCAAGCACGTCTTCACTGGTCATCGGGGCTCAGTTCAAAGAGGAACTCTTCACGGAAGACAATTCTATTCCAGTCAATGAGATACCATGCCGAAGACGTGTCTGAAGACGCCCTGGACAGCTGTGCGATACTAACCTGTAAGACTCGACAAGCAGAAACGATGGTGTGGGGTGCCATTTCATTTCAAAGTTGCTTCAAATGGTTCAAATGGCTCCGCGTAGTTGAAAGTGAAAACGCAAGTTGAAGGGTTAAGTTATAAGTGTGTGCACGGTCCAAACGGATTATTTTCATTTCACCGCTACGAGAAGCAACGATTCGGGCAGCAGTTAGCTGAGCAGCGTACAGCAGGCGAGGCGAATGAATTGGAAGCAACAACTGTCGCCTCCACCAGCTGCAGTCTAACGTCAGAGAGCGACGAACGGCATGGACAGACGTCTGTGGTCGTCTATGGCAGCTGAAGACACCCGACACAACAAATAGAATGCGGCGGGTAGTAGCATCGCGCCGGGGAGGAAGGTAGCGTGTACGCTAATCACTTTATAGCTAGCGAGAGGAAGCTAGTATTAACAACCATAGGGGTTTTTAAGGATATTTTTAAATTGTTTCGTAATACTTTCCTTAATAACAAAATGTCGGGGGAAAGCAAAATGCGGTACAGTCTTAGAAGTACAGAGACAGTGCAGCCTCAGGATAACGAAATGGAAGAGGCAAGCCAATTACAAGGAATGCCAGATGGAATTAGTATTATAAGTAAAGAGGAAAGTGTACAAAATCAAATGGATGATAGCTGTTTACCAGAATCATCTGATGCAGAAACGGAAGTTTTGCAAGGAAACACAATTTTAGATAGTAGCAATAGTGGAATTAGAGAGGTAGATTATGATGTAAATGACATGAATGTTAACAATAAGTTAAATAAGGTGAATGGTGATGTCAGAGGTGGGGACTCTGACACTATCATTGCTATTGAATCAACAAGTAGAACAAATAGGTTAAGCCATGGAACAGCATCAGCTGATACAATGCCTACACAAGATAATAATAAAAGTGTGGTTGAAATGTTAATGGAGTTAGTATGTGGGCAAAAAGAAATAAAAAGGATTCAAACGAATTATAGAACGCGCAAAAATTACTTGCTGATAAAAAAGAAGCAACAAAGAAGGAGAAAGCAGAAATTAATCGTACGTTTTAACGTTTAGAGACCAGGGTTGATTCTCATGAAGCTAGAATAGGGGCTTGTGAAAAAAGAATTGAGCATGAGGGTAAGGAATGAGGTAAAAAATAAGATAAGTTTAAGCAAGAGGCTAATCATAAGATTGATGATGAAGTAGTGAAAATAAATGATCTCATGCAGGCTCAAGATACCTTGGTATTGTCAGTTAGGGATGAAGTCATTAAATTAAGTAATGATCAGTGTAAAATAAACAAAACTTGCAAAGATACCCATGAGAGGCAAAAGAAACGATCGTAGACTTGAAGGACGAAAATGTAGTCCTAAGCCGTAAAGTATCATGAATAGAATCTGTTTGTAGTGGTAATACAAATACGATTCAGGGTCGTTTGAGAGAAATAGAACAGAAGGTAGAAAACATACCTCAACTAAGTGAGATGATGTGAAAGTTTCATAAAAACAGAAACTCGAAACATGAATTGAACAGGAAATACTTAAGAGTGTTGTTCATATTAATGACGTAGTCAGTAATGCCGATGCTTACAAATTTCATAACTTTTCTAGAAAAGGTAGTGCACATTGTGTTGACTTTATTCGTCAGTTTGAGGGCGTCATACCTAACAACTGACAGATCAACAGAAAATCAAATTTGTATCCAGTCGTTTTGAGGGTTCCTTTAGGATAATTAGACTGGCTCATCCTAGTGCTGCGGAGTTGCCTCGCCCAAAGACCAGACAGAGCGAAGGATTGTATAATAGTGTTGATAACAAAAGATTTCATCAGAAACAGAGTAACCTCAGGGGGCAATAGCACTCTTCGCATTGCTAGGTAGCTGACGCCTACCAGGTACCCTAGTTAACTAACAGTTTACTTCCTTTTTTTCACGCTGTTAGTCCTTCCCTCTGCATCATTCTGAACTAAAATCTGTCATCTATCCTTCTTCTCTATTAAAAAAGAGACAAAAAGGGATGAATTGAAACAAAAGATGTACTAATTGAACAGTTAAGCAACCGATCATAGACTATACTTACGTATCACAAAAGATAAAATGCAGCATAAAGTTTGCAAACCAAGTACAGAACCTAGGCTATAAGAACTAAAATCCTCGCCCACACAGGCAGCGGAACACCCTATAAACTACGTACAGAAACTTTTTACAAATGTTATGCAACACAAAGAAATTAAATATGCATATATACAGAGAAAACAATATTCTATATTTCGTTATTAGCTAGCATGCAGCTGACACAGACGAAGAGGACGGTGGCAAACCAAGTAAGTGGACACAATGAGCACAAACAGTACGGATTGGTCCTGAGACGATTAGATTTAACTTTATTAGCAACAATTGGTATGTTCTGCGAGTGATTACAACAAGTGATGAGGTTTCCGCTGGAATATATATTACCGCTCATTAATTTCAGCACACCCAATAAATGACGTCTAGTTCTCTGTAGATAAGGTATAATACTGTGGGTAGTGTTGAGGAAGCAAAGGAATAGTACAATAGTTGTACACATCTCATGACTTTTGTTTTAGGTCATCGAGATACAATAGTATCCAACAAAAAATGTTGTGTGCATAAACGATATGTACCTATCTGATATGTTTGTTTTTCCTATTTGCCGACGGACGCCGCATTTGGTGCACATGTGTTGTCCCCTATAGTGATGCAATATCCGCTGCGAACGGCAAGCATTGTTATGATACATAACATGTGGTTCCTGAACGTCAGTTCCTTCGTGACACTGAAGTGTGCACATCGCTAGTATGGCTCCATAGAGAAGTGTGCTGCAGTTGTAGCACTTAGCCAAGCAGGATTATGTATTCGCCAAATTGCGAAACAGTGTAGTGTGTTTATAGGGGGGTTCAATACACCTTTCATCGCCAGAGGACGTGCCACCACCAGGACGACCTCGTAAAACAACTAAAAGTGACGATAAATATATCAGAATTACCAATAAGAGAAACAGATTCAAAACAGCGCCCCAAATTCGTGCAGAATTGGTAGAAATGAACACGGCAACAATATCTATTGCAACAGTATAAATGAGACTGTCTAAAGCCGGCTTGAAAGGATGTATCACAGCAAGATACCCCTTCTAAGGCACATAAATAAACAGAAGAGACTTGAATGGGCTAGAATACATCGTAATTGGGCATTAGAAGAGTGGACGAAGGTGTTATTCACCGATGGATCGGAGATTTTTTGGAACCAGAAGTAGAATATTTGTTCGCTGATTTGTAGGGGAAACGGTAGCCCAGTAGTGTGTTCTACCTGCAGTTAAGCACGGTGGAGGTTCTATTGTGGTTTGGGGATGTTTTGCCAGAGATAGAGTTGACGACATTGTGAAAATAGAAGATTGTATGGAACAGAAGCAGTACCACCGCATACTTCAATATCATGCGATACGGAGTGGATTGCGCATAACAGGGAAAGGGCTCACCTTAGAACAGGATAATGACCCGTAACATCGGTCGGCATACTGTACAAACTACACTGCATCAAAGGAAGAAGAGAAAGTACTGAATGATATGGTATGTGCGTCCCAAATCCCCGATTGTAATCCCGTTGAAATGCTCTGGGATGAAATGGACAGACGTATCAGGGGAGTTAAAATATCCAGCAAGGAACATCTCTGGAATATTGTTAAGGATGTGTGGAATCATCTAGATTCGCGATACCTACAAAAACTGATTGACTGCGTGCCTCAAGTTTGTGAGACAGTCATTAAATCCAAAGGAGGATACTTTGATGAAAGTAAAATATAATGATTGTGATTGCATTATATGTGTGGAATTTATACTTTTTCAATTTTGTGAGAAATAACGTTTGATTTGTGTTGTAAATCTGAAATATCAGGGTGTATTGAAATTAATGACTGGTAGTGTATTTAGGCTAGGATGAGTCCAGCCACAGTTAAAATGATGATGAAAGAGTTTTGGATTGACAACAGAAGTCGACCACTCGTATATGATGATAGGAAATAGGAAGGTAATAGGCGACGTGAGAGAGATTAGTAGGCGATGCATTTCCGCCGAAGCATTACTATTAATTGTATCACGACACAGAATTGTTACTCACTCAGCTAATGAACATAAAACATGAATATCGTATAGGACTCAGACGATAATAAGTACTGAGATACAAATGCATAAAGCACATGAGAAATTTTTGTTATATTCATAGTGTTTACATTTTTGAGCAGCAAAGTCCATAATAAGCTACGAGCGAATTAAAGAAGCAGGATTATCTTCGCTGTTTTTCTCTGTTGTCACGATATAGGCTATCTTCGGTTCTCTCAAAAGACCTGTGAATCTTGTTTGAATGCTTACTTAAGTTATCGAATGAAATGAAAATAAAACCTGAAATATGAAATGAGAGCTTTCCTCGTGTCATTCGCATGTTCAATACGTAGACGTAAATAGCGGTGCGTTGAGCGCCATTATTAACTCGAGTGAGATATGTAACGGCAAAACATTAACAGGTGGTGCGAGAGTGCACTGACCGACGAGTCAATATTAGAAACACTAGACGCGCGAGGAGACAATTCAAATGAAAGCCGTGCAGTCAACACAGTAGTAACGAAGACTTTGTGAATATTATTGTATTATGATCAATGCAACATTGTGTATATTGTAAAACTATGTAATATCAATGTATGAATTTTATGTTTATACTGATAAAATGTAGAGTATTTATGAATTAAGTGATAGTAAACAATATATATGGACGGCCTAGTACTGGCATAAGTAAAACAAAAAAAGTGAGTGTCATTAGGTAAAAGTGGACGGCACTGTGCTGATATTAGATGAAAAAATTGTGATGTGTAAAGACAGAAGACATTACGCCGACAAGATATATAGTTTAGTTCCTATCATATATGAACATCAATAAGTGTAGTGAGTGTTTATGAGGAGATTTAATGGCCCACATGCCGATGTTTACTGTTGAATAACAAGACTACAGAAAATTTAAAGGACAGCTATGTGCTGAAAATAATAAATGATAATTTGTAGCAAGAAGAAGATCATTATCTAAAGTGTGTTTAGTTAAGGTTTTTTGATGGAATGAAGATGAGAAAGTATATGTTTAGCATTAGTAAGTAAATGGTTTTGGTTAATTGGGATGATATTTTAGGAACAACGATTTTCTAGTATTTTTTTAAAGAATTTCCATGAATGAGAGAGTAGGGGAACTACTGAGAGATTGGAAACTCCCATTATTTTTTTTTAATTTGCGGCAAAATTTTCTCATTTCCAAGCTTGTTAGTTGACTTCGAGAACAGGCCAATTTTGGAAATCAAAGAAGGGAGGGGATGTGTGATATTCCTGGCTGTGGCCGCCAGTAGTTTATCTTGCTGGAAGCTCGCCTTGATGCAGCTTGATACATGTCAAGTAGCATATGGTACAAAAGTGGAGTGAGGTACTAGCAGATCCCGTGGGAGAGTCCACCAATTGCACTGGACTTGCTTCTGATTGGTAGGCACATTCGGGTGTTAGGCGACAAAACGCCTAACTTCTTTTATGAATTGTTTATATACGCTTAATTGTATTTAACCCACTTTTCAGTATGACCTACTCTCATGGTTACACTATGAGTCCACCGTTTTTGTTTATTAAGTTTCACTAGTTTTGAGAAACATAAGAGCAATGAAATAAGACATCTTCGGGTTGCTTTGGCGCGCCTGGGAGATTAAGTACTTAGGCTGTGCTACTCACTCTGTTTGGGGTGTTCTTCAGAGCCGGACGTGTATTTCTGTTTTGAACAGACATGTCGTACTCTATATCGGAAGTTGTCAGCAAAGTTACCATACTATTAAGAAAGCTATGTCGAGTGTTGTAGAAGACAGTGTAAAAAGTGATATGTTAAAATGTAAACAAACAGGATACATGAGAGGTGTCGCTTACCATCATTATCAGTACTACAGATGTTGCCCTCTGTAGATACAGTGAATAATCTAGGCAAACGGTATCCCACAAAAAAAAGCACAAACACAGGTTATTTCGAGATGACAGCATAGCAGCCTCCGGTGAAGAACATCCTGAGACCGATGACCTGTCTTCTGCGCTAAGGACATAACTTTAGAAGACGACAGGCTGGTGGAAAGAACGGTTAGGGAGTCTTATTCAATCTCTACAGATCACTCCAGCTTCCAGATATGACTTCCACCACGACAACATATAGTCTATACTTTTCCTGTAGACTGAATTGCTTCTTGTCTTTCGTTGAAGAGGACTGCAGTGTTATCAGCAAACGTTTGACAGTGAAAGTAGCGAGATACATTACCGCTTAAAAATCTCGCGTAAGACTTGAGTACATGTGAGAATGATAGTGTGTCGCTGAAAATGTGTAAGGATATTCCCTCTTCTGTGCGCCGACATCGCTCTCGGCTTACCCCTACAAAAATACTAGGTCCTGATGGAAGATAATAATGGCGACCGCAACCTCTAGTACTTATGTATAGACAAGGAGATGGTACAAAAAGGGAACAAATGTCGAAGAACTTTGTGTTGTATTTAAACAATAATTTCTCTAACACGACTAGTTTTTCCTAACAGTAAAGTTATTACATTCTCCACATTCTTTTTTTAAAGAACGGTACCTTAGCGGAGACCATAATAGTGATCTGTGGTCTGCCAGCTACCGCCACAGAGTGCTCACGCCACTGCGTTCTAATTGATAGTTCCTATGTCTGTCTTAATCGAAGCATTCTCTCTCTCAGTTGCTGGCACGTGAATTCAGATGAAATTTCTATTAGAAAAGGGAAACACGGTGTTTTACCTTTGGCAAGACCACTGGTTTATGTAGAAATTCAAGAACCTTTGTCCCAGCCACTTGGCTATCACGCAAGACTGCAAAACACGATCTGTAAGTAACGTCAGCGCGTAAACTGTTTTTCACCCGATAGAAGCGTAGTCAGCAATTACAACCATCCATCTGCGGTCTGTTTCTTGCATATCTGATAGCGGATGGCCTAGTTTGGTGATAACGGAGTGGAGCCTCGTGATATGGGCGACCCCCTCTTCAGAGACCGTCAACTTGGGTCTCTCCTCTTGGAGCATGGGTACGGAGCTCTGCTGAGTTTGCTATCCTTTCTATGCCGTATTATCTCACATTTAAGAACGTGTCCAACATGTGCTCCTAATCGAGAGGATGTTTTACAGCCCCAGCGACATTTCGTTTACATGAAAATCATGTGATAATTAAAAAAATCCTGTATTAGAATCGGAATTTAAGAGAACTTTGGAGCATTTAAGACCAATAATACAGAAGAGGTGGATAACATTCCATTAAAATTTCTAAAATCGTTGAGGGAAGTGGTAAAAGAACGACCATTCATGTTGGTGTGTAGAATGTACGAATGTGGTGCTATACCATCTGACTTTCGGAAAAATATCATACACACAATTCCGAAGAGTGCAAGAGCTCACAAGTGCGAGAATTATCGCAGGTTCAGCTTAACAACTCATGCATCAAAGTTTCCGACAAGAATAATATACTGAAGAATTGAAAAGAAAATTGAGGAAGTGTTAGCTGACGATCGGTTTGGCTTTAGGAAAGGTAAAGGCTCCAGAGAGGCAATTGTGACGCAATTGATCATGGATGCAAGACTAGAGAAAAATCAAGACACATTCGAAGCAAGTCTTGTGCATATGGGCTCTGAAATACACACTATAAAGGCCAGGAGCACTGTTTCATCTTCGACACTGCGAAACCAATCTATTCTATTTCAAATTCTTTGCTTTCCATATTCTGAGAGGTGGTAGTATGGACCAGAACAAAACAAAATCCAGTAAACATGGGCTCTAAATTGTATACTTTAACAGCTATGAGCCCTTGTTCATCTTTGATACTGTGAAAAACATTTCGTTTACTGAACAAGTGCTCATAGCTTTAAGGTATGCATCTTAGAGCCCATGTTTGTTAGACAATATTTGCTTGTTCTAGTTCATAATACCTCCTCCCAAAATATGAAAAGCGAAGAGATATCAGTAGAAGAGATTCTATTTCACAGAAGATGAAGAAGTGCATCTAGCAGTTAAGGTAGGCATTTTAAAGCTCATGCTTACCTGACGTTTTTTATTCGAATGATCGTTCCTCTTATCTCTCTGCATATGACCATTCCTCCTGGGTCACCCTGTGAAGTTGTATCCATTGTTTCCAATATTCATTATCACATTTAATGAGAGATTGTTCTGCAATAACAAAGCAATAAAGCATGTGGACCTAAATGAGAGAAGAGTTCTACCTTAGTCTCCAAAACCTTCCTGATGTAAGTGTACCGTGAAAAAATGTAGTCTATTATTTAAACTTTTCGACTTAATTGATTTTTCAAAAATATGTTTTTAGTGATTCGGATACATAAAATATATTGATCACTTATTTTCTTTAAGATGTGAACGGCTGCAAACTCGCTGTCACTGCTATTTTTCCTGAAAATTATTTGAGTAATTCTAGTTTCTCAAAGTACGTTTTCTCATCGTTGAGCTATTCTTTCCGAAACACTGTTAGTGGCGCCACCTTTAATTTTGAATGGATGTGATATCTTCTTTTGGCTTAGTATTTATGGGATGCTTCTTGATCAAATTTATTAGTATATTGCCTACTTCAGAGTCACGAAGTGTGGAAACAAGTCTGATCTGTAAATGGAATCGAACGTTTTTTGGTAGTCTTTCTTCGTCTGTTGTACTGTTTCCTCTCAGGACATTATAGTATAACACTATGCGCAGATAACTATTTGAGGAAACTAAACAATATGTTATTAGCAGGGGTGATAATAGTGTAATTTTTTTCTGCTTGCTTCGTTAATAAAGAGAAAGTTGTATTTTTTTAAATGATCAGGCAAAACTATGGAGTGTAGAGTAAATGCTTTCCTCTTTAATCTTTATTCATTGGGTGGATGTAGTTGTACCTGGCAGCGCTATTTTAAGAATATTGTCATTATCATAAGCGGTAATTTGTAAAATTTTATGTCTTGCACTCAAAGGAAGTAACATTGTTTTTTGAGAGTTATTCCCTTTATCATTCGGTGAATTATCTAGTGAACGAACGACATTTGGTATATCCGCATCCGTTGACGTACTCTATTATTTACTTTTTCCTTAGAAGAATAGTTCCTCTTTAAGATTTTATGTGTACACTGTAGACCCCACGTTTAGGTGAGACTCGCATGCTACTTTAAATACAAAAATTTGTTTCATTATAAAAGTAAACGATATGGTTAATTGGAAGAGCCTTTGTGTATTCTGAGGTCATTGAAGATTCTCTTTAATATGAAGGAAGAAAAATAACTAAAAGAAACAGCGGCAGGGTAAGTAGGAACGTTTTGGTTTTTACAATATTCATGTCCTCGTTTCCGTGCAAGAAGGGCGGAAAGTCACGTTAGATGGGCTACTAGCGGCACTTCAAATCCAGACGTCGCGCCGAAGGACGTCGTCGGACCAGTAACGACTTTCTCAGGAGGAAAGTGATCTGGACTTACCCCTGTCTTCAGCATGTTAACAAAGGTAGCTCCGAAATACTTTGATTTGAAAAGTATATCATTACAGAAAGTGATTTATATACTGAATAGCTGCTTAATAACGATAAGTCCTATTACAGCAATTCATCATCCTCGAGATGAAGGGTAAGTTGCATATGGAGTCGGAGTCACTTACAACCTGTTACTTGGGGGAAGATCAAAATATGGGGAACCTTTTATTTTTCAGTTTTTATTTATCCTGGCAGCATTTGGACGATTAGGCCGTACCTTACATGGACACATTTATACCTATAGTAGAAAAGTAACAGCTACTATTCGTTTGCGAAAAGTGAATAACAGAGACAAATTATAGGCTGATAGATTTATACTGTGGACACTGACAGCAATTTACGAGAGAAAAGGATGGAATATCGGGACAGGTGATAGAACACAGGCAAAGGAGAGAGGAGGGAAGAAAGTGCCGTGAGCGTCTGAGAAACGAAAATCACAATTGGGAGAAAATGTGAACGTTTGTTTTACTGTTTCAGAGATTCATATGTTGATTTTTTTAGGGAAAAGTTATCATACTTGTAAAACGAAGTGCTTCAACTTCTAAATGGAGCATGGCATTGACTTGTGCAAACAGTGCAGGGTAACTTGCCCTGGAGGCAGACAGCAGCAATGGAGATGATACGGTGTTTGTGTTTCGGTGTATTTTTGTCAGTAGCAGAAAAATGCTTGTGTTGGAGCACAAAAAAGGCGAATATGTTCCTCTTTAAAAGACCCTGAAAGAAAAGCGGGGAACCAGCTGCCATTCTCATTCAACGTCCATCACCAAAAATTTTGGGATGAGGAAATATTCCCACTCTTTTAACAAAGACATTTTAAATTATTTTACCCAGTCTCTCTTTGCAGTTAAACCTTCATACCAAGCATCTCTCTCTCACTGACACTGTCTAAATATGTCTCTTTCCCACTGTTTCCCTTTTCTGTTGATTTACTATATATCCCATGCCACTGTCCCCTCTCTCACTGTCTCCTTGCGTCTCTCTTTCTCCCATTGCTACTGTCTCCACACTGTGGCAAATCAGAAATTCCGCGGATCCAACTTATTTTTGTCCCCTACACCAATGTATTTAAAAATACCGTTCAAAATGAGTCCTTCCCTATACCTACGTGTCGGCGGTTTGGAAGGGTCCACATCACCTATTTCTATTATTGGCCCCACTGATTTGTACTTTTCATTTCCACTGTCTCTTCTCTCTCTTGCTTCCATTGCTTCTATCTACATCCATCTCTCTTTCTCTTTTACTGTGACAGTCTCTCACTGACAGTCAGTATCTCCTCTCTCTTTGGCTTCCAATGCTACGGTCTTCTCTTTCACTGCCACTCTCTCTGTACCGCCATATCTGTCTCCTTTCTCTCCCACCACCACTGTCTCCTCTCACTTCCACCATTACTTCTCTCTGCTCTTTCAACACAAAATCGCGAATATGTTCGCCCACCAAAATTTTTGGCGAGGTACCTGGTACCTGATTCCCAATTTCCTGTCAGAGTCTCTTAAAAAGGAACATATTTGCCTTTTTTGTGCTTTGCTTGTTCCCTTATTTTTACTCCTACAGGAGGGTGTGGTGCTTACACAAAACGGATTCTATAGGTAAGTAAATTTTCACAATTACTTATATACTTCGACACAATTATAAACAGCTAATATGTACGCATAATATAAGATTAAATCAAAAGCATTTGCTTTACTTTTCTGGATACTTAGCTAATCGATTGCAATTCATCGAAAAGACCCGGCTTATGATTTATATCTTAAAAGAGTAAAAGTATTATTAGAAATATCTTACTGGATTTGCAGTCTTTTAAGTAATTCATAATTTTTGGCAGTTACTTTAAATTCTTTTCAGATATGTTAAGACACTTCTTATTCAATTTTTTTGTCACTCCAATACCATTTTGGGCAAATTTGTATAGGCGTGAAGTGCCTATTATACAAAGACAGTGCGTCAGAAAATTGTTGGTGAAGAAATAATTTGGTGGCCTCAGAAAGCTTGCGATGATCCGAGATGTACATGTGGAACCCTTGCCACGGAGCACTACATCATTTAAAACTACATTTATGCTTCGGACCGAATATTACGCACATATTTTACGTGCATAAGTACTGTAGCTCTGAAACTTTGGATCTCGGTAGCTAATAATTATATGGAGAAAGTTTTCTAAGCTGCCCGAGAATATCATCTCAAGAACATATGGTAAAAATTTCGACGACCCGTAATGAACTGAAATCATAGAAATGGGAATTCACACAATTGGTACTTTTCGTACCCGAGAATTATGATTTTCCGAGGTTTACTTAGGACTCGCCAATGAACAAATGTCGCTTTTGCAAGCTACATGAGGTCCACTATGTCACCCCTCAAGTAAAAGAACTAACCGATTTGTTCAATTTGCCTGGGCTGAAGGAAGCGTGTAATACTTAAATTTGTATTGTAAGATAGCTTCTGTATGGCCCTTCTTCTGATACGCATACAAATTGTCATAAGAAGGGCTATCCAGAACTTTGAAGCATTATCTCTGTGACCAATAGAATCCGAAATATAGCCCCCTGAAAATCTGCATTTTTGCGCGTGGCTTTTTGGAACATAATGGTGCTGTGCACTCTCGTGCACGGACCGATGTAAGTTGAATTTACGAGTACGTTGAATTTATTATCAGTTGATCATGATTCTAGGACTTTGGACACCGACTGGCAAGTTATTGGTGTGCCAGGCTGAGAGGGGTGCAAGGAGAGCCTAAGTACGAGATTTGTGTACGTTGTACATCAGAATTACCATCGAAAACTGGCGTGGACGAGGGGGTGGGTGCCGGGGCCAGAAGTGGCGGCAAATGAAAATTCACTGTGTTGGGAAAATGTTCTCGAACCGGTCCTGCGTACCCTATTCGGGAGGCACAAATTAAATGTGGGTGTGAAGACTGATACTAGGCGGTCCGAAACTTACGTGATCATCATTATGCTGATACCATCATCATTTGAGATGTGATTCTCGTCGTTGCTTTGCTTGTTTTATTTCTTGTAGCGTATTTTGAGTGCTGTCTGTCAGCAGTATATCTGCTTATACGTGATGTAGACAGTTGATGAAAAGCAAGAAGTCGAAACGTCGCGGTTTTATAATACTGCCACCCAGCTGAAAACGTGAGAGCTTGTCATAAAAAGTGTATCTGCTGTTTAAAGACACAGTGTGATGATAAAGATCAAAGGAAATCTCTTAATTTGATGTGGGACCTCCTTTCTGCCATCGTATTGCAGCAGCTCGACATGACATGTACTGAACAAGACGTTGGAAATCCCCTGCAGAAATGTTAAGCCTTGCTGCCTCTATACTCGTCCATAATTGTGAAGGTGCTTCCGGTTCAGAATATTGTCCACGAACTGTCCTCTCGATTACGTCCCGTAAATGTTCCATGGGATTCATGTCGGGTGATAAGGGCGGCCAAATCATTCGCTCGAACTGTCCAGAAAGTTCTTCAAACCAATCGTGAAGAACTGTGACCCGGTGACATTCCGTCGCTGTTTGCGGACAAGTATCCGAACCCAAAACCATTTCCTTTTCAATGATGGGTTCAGTTGGACCAGAGGACCCAGTCCACTCCGTGGAAACACAGGCACCCCCACCAACTTCCATAGCGCCTTGTTGACGACTTGGGTCAGCTGCTTCGTGGGGTCTGCGCCACACTCGAACCCCAACATCAGCTCTCACCAACTAAGATCGGGGCTCGTCTGACCGGGCCACGTTTTCCCAGTCGTGTAGGCATCAAGAAACCAGCAGTCTTGCTTGCAATGTTGAAGTTTTTTTTATTACTTCCCAGTAACATTGTAATCAAGACTGCTTGTTTCTTCATATCAAACATACTAATTGCTGTAACAACCCCATTATGAACTGGAAAAAGTTTTACAGTCCAATCGACATCGTCACGAACCCAGGAGAGGCTCTGCAGCCGATGTCGTGTTGTTAGGAAAGTTGCTCGTCTGACCGGGCCACGTTTTCCCAGTCGTGTAGGCATCAAGAAACCAGCAGTCTTGCTTGCAATGTTGAAGTTTTTTTTATTACTTCCCAGTAACATTGTAATCAAGACTGCTTGTTTCTTCATATCAAACATACTAATTGCTGTAACAACCCCATTATGAACTGGAAAAAGTTTTACAGTCCAATCGACATCGTCACGAACCCAGGAGAGGCTCTGCAGCCGATGTCGTGTTGTTAGGAAAGTTGCTTGTGTCGGTCGTCTGCTGCCATAGACTATTAACGCCAAATTTCGGCTCACAGTCTTAAAGGATACGTTTGCTGTACGTCCGTTTCGGAACTTATTTCACGCACTGTTGTTTGTCTGTTAGCATTGACAACAGAACGCAAACACCGCTGCTCTCGGTCGTTATGTGAAGGCCATCGGTCACTGCGTTGTACTTGGTGCGAGGTAATGCCTGAAATTTGCTATTCTCGGCACACACTTCACACTGTGGATCTCGGAATACTGAATTCTCTGACGATTTCCGAAATGGAATTTACTATGCGCCTAGCTCCAACTATCATTCCGCGTTCAAAGTCTGCCCCGTCGTGCGGCCAAAATCACGTCGGAAACCTTTTCGCATAAATCACCTCAATACGAAAGACAGATCGTGTGCATATCGCTATTTCACGACTCAGTGCATACCGCCCTTAGTTTGGAACTCAACAGCTAACTTGGCTTAGGTTTAGAACTGTGGACTGTTTAAACAATTCACCGTTGATGGGATAGGATAGGAATACTTATGTCTTTATTTTAAAGTATGTGGGACGAACATGGAGAGACCCATCGGCTATCCGCTCGAAAGATGTCCAGACGCCTCGCCGTGCTGCCGCCTCCGCCAAGCCGGCAACCGCCTACGAACTCTCTCGCGGTTCTGCACCGCGCCAGCCTCCACGCCGACTGGTGACTGCACCCTCTTGCTGTCGGCCACCAGATTATAAGAAATGCTACATTCATGTTATGATACGCAAGCAGAGATCGACAGCAGCGCTCCTAGCGGCCTCGCAATGAACTTCTAATAAGGGAAAATTTGCCACGAAAATACCTTTTATTTATTCTTCGTGGGTGGCCTGGTAGTCTGGTGGTAAAAGTGTGCACCTAGAAATACTTCTGATACCTTGCAAGGTAATACATTCGAGAAATCGCAATCAAAAATTAAGATAACTTCTCGCAACTGGACTTCACAGTCGGGTAAAATGTTGTAAATTATATCGTGGTCAGCTTTTTACAGCAAAATTATTAATTTGTAAAATCAATTATTACAGTTTAGACCGTGTAGCCATTAGAATGTGCAAATAATTACGCTCTAGCAGCCGCGCAGGATTAGCCGAGCGGTCTGAGGCGCTGCAGTCATGGACACTGCGGCTGGTCCCGGCGGATGTTCGAGTCCTCCCTCGGGCATGGGTGTGTGTGTTTGTCCTTAGGATAATTTAGGTTAAGTAGTATGTAAGCTTAGGAACCGATGACCTTAGCAGTTAAGTCCCATAAGATTTCACACACATTTGAACATTTTGAACGCTCTAGCACATGTCAGAACCTCATAACCATATGAAATAACATGGCACAGAAGCTGGTTACATAGCATTGTGTTTCTGATTACGAACATCTAGTCCGTATTGTACTCTCTGAATTGTATAGCAGGTACGCTGCTCGTATTTTGCTACATTTTTGCTCACATCTGTAATATTAGGTGGGGTAAATTATTCCATGTATGTTTTTGTTTCACATTTAACAGAAGCTGGTTCTGTCACATGGTATTCTGTGGATCCATGCCTGTTTGTCACTGCTTACAAATCCGTGTATGAACTGCTCGATTCAAATTCGTGATAAACATGTTGATCGTATTCTACGTTACTTTTGTTCGCGTCCTGTTTTCGAAATTTATTGCGTTCAGTGGATGCCTCCGAAATTTTCTTTGGAGAGGATAATTCTATTACATTGTTTTCTCCTAAAATGTATTGTTCGTAGTACCTGTTAAATAGATGTGAACACATCTGCCCATCTGCTGTTCCATTTTTAGTATTTGCAAGGAAGTATGCTCCAGTCACAAAGACTATCAGTCTCACTACTCTACATTTATGTCCGTACCCTGTAAACCACTGTGAAGTCCATGGCACTCAGTTGCAAGAAGTAACTATTCAAAACTGAATTACGTATTCATTCCATGACAAAATAAAGCTTCCCACCAAATGCAGGAAAGTACAAAAAACGGACTTGAACAAAAAAATGGTTCAAATGGCTCTGAGCACTATGGGGCTTAACATCTGAGGTCGCCGGCCGAAGTGGTCGAGCGGTTCTAGGCGCTACAGTCTGGAACCGCGCGACCGCTACGGTCGCAGGTTCGAATCCTGCCTCGGGAATGGATGTGTGTGATGTCCTTAGGTTAGTTAGGTTTATGTAGTTCTAAGTTCTAGGGGACTGATGACCTTAGAAGTTAAGTCCCATAGTGCTCAGAGCCACTTGAACCATCTGAGGTCATCAGTCCCCTAGAACTACTTAAACCTAACTAACCTAAGGACATCACAAACATCCATGCCCGAGGCAGGACTCGAACCTGCGACCGTAACAGTCACGCGGTTCCGGACTGAAGTGCCTAGAACCGCACGGCCACCGTGACCGGCAATGCAAGAAGTATTCAAGCAGAATACGAGCAACATATTTACAGTGCAATGCAATTCAAAGAGCGCAATGTGTCCAAGAAGTTGTAACCAGAAAAATAAAGTGTTGAAACTAGCTTCTGCATATTAATAAATCAAAACAAATACGTAGGATTTTAAGTCACCCAATAAGGAAACAAGATGATGATTAACTGGTAACTCTACAGCACTCAAGTGGACTGGCAGCAAACAGAGTTCGCGTTATTAGAAGTCCCTATATGAGTTACACCTGTGTGAGTGCCATGGGCTAATGCAGGCAGTTCCGTACATCATGTGATGTCACAGGCCAACATTTCGGTAGTCACTCCTGGTGCATATATGTCACAGGTGCGCTGCTATGTCCTTAATCACACTCTACTTTTAGAACAGAACAAAAGTTGCAACAAATTACCCAATACACCATTATATTACAGTAAATGTCGCTTCACACCTCCAAGCTGCAGAGATTTGCGAGAGGTGTAGGACAGACAATGTCGGTTCAAGTTCTGCGTCACTTACATACCGTTTATGCCGATATGGGGGTATTAAAAGAGGCAACATCACAGCTTTGTGTTCGGTGCTGTTAACAAAGACATCTTAACTCTAACACAGTCATATCCTACTGGGTTTATCCCTGACATCCAAAATGGTTACTTGTAAGTAAAAAATACAAGATGACTATTTATCTTCCTGGGTCATGTGATGTGGAAGCTACTTATAGCTGTCCTACTTTTCTAACAAAACACTGCCAGCCCAAAATAATTGTTCCAGTTTTTGTGGTACTGCAGTCACGTACCCCCTCGATTCTTCTGCCCCGTCCATTCATCCGGAAAACCCAGCATTCAGTGTTTATTATTATTGTTATTATCACTATTATTATTATTCTTCATTGTTGTAGGTGATAAACTTGCTGTTGAGTGCCTTTAAACTATAAACACACACATTGTGTGTTGGTGTACATCTTTTCAAGGTTTTCATTATTTCTCCGTCAGTGCAATGCCCCTCCCCCCCCCCCCCCCTGATTGAATTGGAGCAGAAATCAAATCAGCACACAGACAGGAGTTCTGTTGCGGTGCCTGATACACTGGAGCTGCATGCAGAACTAATTTCAGACATAAAGCAGCGGTGAGATATCTGAGCAGGACGCAGCACGTTTACCGTCTTTGAGCTTCAGCTATATACAATATCTGCATTGATCACTGAGCCAGCAGCACTGCATAATGCAACTGATACACTGTTGTAACAATGAAATCAATATACAGAAATCTTTCTAGACTGTGAATATGTCGTTATCTCCAACATCTGTAGCTCTAGTGTGTAGCATAGTGCACCTATGAATGTGGAGTTAATATCTGCAGCGTAGAACATGAATGCGAGTGACAATAAGTGCATCATTGTAGACTAGTCCTACTAGTAATGTTGTAGCAATTTTTGAAAATCTGCGATTTAGTGGAATGTAATTAATACTACCAGACTATGAATGGTATCAATTACGTCAGAATTATACATGGATCACCGTCATGTTCAACACTCAAACATATGGGATGTTACTTGACGCCACACAGTTTGTGTTGTGGCTTACCTAAGAAGAGAGAAAACACACAGTAACGAGAATACCCAAGGTGTACACACTTTCAAGAATTTACATTCAGAAAATTGATGTGTGCTAACTCGGTCTTCCAGTGTGTGATGTATAAGCACCAAGGGTGGTGGCCTTATGTATATGGATTTAATGAAAACGGCTAGCATGCGGTTACGAGATTTCCCATCAGAATACTTCAGAAAACGCCTATCTTATGCATTGCGATGTGTGTTGTGTTTGTCTTAACGGAAACAGCACAAATTTCCGACATTCCTCATGAAATAGCTAATAGAGTCGTCAACTTGACCGTGTGTATTGCTATGAATAACTGTGTTGTGTATCGCCAGAAAGTTGTTGAATTAATGCTAATACTTCTCGTCTGAGTGTCTCGCTGCAATGTTGAATGCTTGTGCGTTCTGGGGATGGTTTGGGGCTGTGTATTGTTGGAAAGAGTATAGCTTGCCAATAATCAGAGATTAGCGCATTTCTACACTGCTGCATTCCTAATGACTGCAAATAGCCTCATAACTGTGAGTTCGGTATGGGGTAGACTTCACTGCTGAGATAGGCCGATGCTCTTGCAAACTGTTGGTGGTGCGAACCATTTAATTTAGCTGTTGTACGAGTCTAAAACTGGAGTGTGATGAAGGCCTTAGAAATGTGTCTGTGTAAGTACTTGTAAAAGGAATGTACTAGCAGCTGGGAAAAGTGACCACTGATGAGTTGATCATTCGTCAAACCCAAACAATTCCATCGCATTGCTACAGCTTGTAGCCCGATTCATCGCTCCAAATCAGTCGCTTCCATCCAATGTTCATTGTCTTCGCCCTTCACAATACCTTAATAGTCGCTTAGCACTGACTAGAGAAACGTGTGGCGTATGACGAGCTGCTCGACAACTGCACCCCGTTGTTCTTAACCCCCCGCGCACAGTCACTGTGCTAGCTGGTCTGCTGGTAGCTGTTTGGAACTCACGAACGATTCCTTCAGCCGATTTCATGCAATTTTGTACAACCACTCCCCGCAATAATACACGAGGTCAGTATAGTCTTGGTTTAGCTATTGCTGTTCCTACCTCACAGTCACATCACCAGCAGTCAGCTCTGGCGGCCTTAGATGGGTTGAAACGTAGTTGACATACTTGTTACTCAGGAGACATCCAGTGACTAGACCGCTTGCAAAGTTACGGAGCTCATCTGACCGATCCATTCTGCTGTTACTAATTCTATTGGGAACACTTTATTCCCCGCCTACTTTGATACTGGCTGAATCGTCTCTCACCACACTTACTCGTGTGTGTGCGTGTGTGTGTGTGAATTCCTATGGGACCAAACTGCTGAGGTCATCGGTACTTAAACTAACTTATGCTAGGAACAACACACACACCCATTCCCGAGGGAGGACTCAAATCTCCGACGGGAGGACTTACGTGTCAATTCCACGTTATACAGGGCGAGTCAGTAACTATTGCCACCTAGAATAACTCCGAAATTATGATAGTAATTGAAAAGTCTGTGGGAGAAATGTTGCAAGGGACAACGGGAGCCGTAATATGATGTTGGTTTTTTGTTGCTAGGTGGGAGTCACGTCAGAGATATGAAGGTTAACTGTTGTTTTTTTTTAATGGGGTACTATAGTTTGGTACTTATTTTATTTTGGAAATTGGAAATTTGTGGTAAGATCCTATGGGATGAAACTGCTGAGGTCATCAGTCCCTAAGCTTACACTACTGCATCTAACTTGAATTAACTTACACTAAAGGCAACACACACACACCCTTGCCCCAGGGAGGTATCGATCATCCGACGGGGGGAGCCGCGCGAACCGTGACAAGGCGCCCGAGACCGCGTGGCTGCCCCGCGTGGCTCTTATCTTCTGATAGCGGCTATTGAGCCGAATCCAATGATGTGTTACAGTAAGGCCAATGAAGGTCAAAAGGTGGCATGAACGTCCATTTACAGAACGTGTTCGAAGTGATGGCCATTAGTATCGTTGCAGTGCTGCAATCTTCTCATCATGGATTGAGTGGTATTCCTTATCACATCGGCACTTATCGAAGCAGATGCTCTGACAATTCTCTCTCGTATATTGTGCAGATAGTAAATATTCACCGAATACGGCATATCCATCTAACTTGCCATCGACATGTAAACACGATTCGACGGTTTCCCAACACAACACTAATAGAAACGGTAAGACTAGTACTGCCGAATCAAGCGAATGTGAATGATGTATTCCTTCGAAGAACAAGTCGATATGCTTATCATTTACGGAGATTGCCAACGAAATTCAATGAGAACTAGAGACTTAACGCTGAAAGATATCCTCAACGTACTCACCCTACACATCGTACATTTAAATACGTGTATGATAAATTGAGAATAAACGGATCTTAAACGCATCGGGAACATGTTCAGCAAAGGAAAGTTACCAACGAGGAAACAGAAATTGGTACTCTTGCCACTGTGGTTCGAGATCCTTGTGCTAGTTCGCGTCAAATCGCAAGCGAATCTGGCATAGCCAGAGTAGTGTTGTTCGTGTTCTGCATCGCTGTTAATATCATCCTTACCATATCAGTCTCCACCAAGAATATACTGGACTGTATGCGTCCCATTGAATTCTACCGATGGGCTCAATTTCACATTCAGAGGGACGACAAATTTATTAATTTGATTTTATTTATTGACGAGGCTACATTCACGAACCATAGAAATGTTTATTTGCATAACATGCATTATTGGGCAACTGAATAATCCATGTTGGCTGCGGCAAGTTGCCCACCAAAAACCGTGGTCGGTGAATGTATGGTGTGGGATTCTGAAGGACAGAATCATAGGACCCTATTTCATCGAAGAAAATCTTTATGGGAGGAAGAACACCAAATTTCTGCAAGAAACATTAAGTCTTTGGAAGAAATAGCTTTGGGAACAAGGAACAGAATGTGGTATCAACACGATGGATGTCTAGCACATTTTTCGCTGGTGGCTAGATATAGGTTACAGAGACAATTCCCAAATCGTTGGATTGGATGCAGAGATGTGTCGTGGCCGGCTCGTTCGCCTGACTTGATGCCTCTAGATTTTTTCTTGTGGGGATTCATAAAAGGCATTGTTTATAAAGACGTTACAACTACACCTGAAGACATGTGAGAGAGAATTGTCAGAGCATGTGCTTCGATAAGTGCCGATGTGATAAGGAATACAACTCAGTCTATGATAAGAAGATTGCAACACTGCATTGATGCCAGTGGTCATAACTTCGAACACATCATTGGATTCGTCTCCATAGCCGCTATCAGAAAATAAGTACCAAACTATAGCATCCCATTTCAAAAACGAAGTTGACGATTTTTATCTCTGAAGTGACCCCACCTAGCAACAAAAAACCGTCATATTATAACCTCCGTTGTCCCATGCAACTTTTGTCCCACAAACTTTTCAGCTCCTCTCATACTTTCGGAATTATTCTTGGCGGCTATAGTTAGCGACTGACCCTGTATATACGTTGTCGGCTACTATTTATCAAATCTTAAATATCGGTCGAAATAACATGTTACCGTTCTGATCTTCGAACATACCCTGTCGAACTTTCTACCGTAACGCTCTGTGAGGTACACAACGTCTTTCTTGTGGGAGTGCCACTGGAGTTTGCCGAGGATCTCCGTAATGCTATCGCACTAAATAAACGATTCCATTACGTAACGTTCCTTCTTAGTCGGATGTTCCCTGTTTCTTCTGTTGATCCTACGATGTACACAGAGTGATTATAATTAAAGTTAACATTCAAACGGCTGTATAAATAACACCAGTGGTCAGAATGACGTCAAATTGCAACGGAATATTATCGGAGAAGGGGAAAACGAATGGTAGAAAAAAAAAGTGTTAAAATGGATCAGTAGATGGCGCTGTATGTGTCAGAATACGTAAATGAAAACACCTGGCATGCGCACGATCCATTGAAGTTGGTATAAACACTCCACGTAGACGGCTCTTCCACCTTTCGCGTCTGCGACGTTCACCACGACTGCCTCAATGTAGGATCTCGCTCTGCTTGTAAAGCAGTATTACGAGAATGATGTCTGTGCACACGTCACCCTGCAGAAGTTCTGGACACTGAAGAGTTTGAAGAAAGGTGTTGATCCGATGACTGGTGTGCAACCTGGTAGAGGAAGAAAACGAATTGATTCGACATCAGTGGAAGCAGTGGCCACAGCAATGCAAGAGGAGACGAATGGTGGTGTGTAAACGTTTAGTGCACGGAGAATTGCCCGAACATTGGACATAGCCGTGAGCACATTGCGTAAAATCCTACGAAACATCCTTCTTTGGTATCCATTCAAAATTACCCATGTGCACGAGTTGCTTCCTGTTGACCAGACAGCAAGAGAGAACATTGCTTTAGAATTTCTTGCTCTCAGGGAAGTGGACAATCATTGGCGGTGGAAGATTTTGTGGACAGACGACGAAGCCCACTGCCATATGACAGGATGTGTCAATACACAGAACTGTCGAATATGGGCTTGGAAAATCCACAATCAAATCAACTACTACCACTACATACTTAAAAGGTCACTGTGTGGTGCGAGTTTACGGCATCATTTATAATAGGGCCATGTTTTTTCCAAGGCCGGTCCTGTTACCTGTACTGTCACTGGTAAACGCTATGAGTGACTTTTGCGCAACCACATCATTCCAGCTCTCCAACAGCGTGAATGTGTGGATGGTGCAAGATGGCGCACCTCCGCACATTGCAAATCCAGTCAAGCAGCTGCTGAAGCGCGATTTCGGAAATGCTAGGATTATCAGCCGCCATTTCCCTACAGCCTGGCCGTCCCGATCACCTGATCTTAATCCGTGTGACTTTTGGCTGTGGGGCTACCTGACAGATGTCGTATTCAGTGTTCCGATTGCAAACTTCGGTGCATTGAAGGCACACATTGCGCATTACATCCTGAACGTTACTCCGGAAACACTTCGATCAGTTGTGGATCATGCTGTTTCTCGATTTCAGCTTGTTGCAGAAAACGGTGGATAGCATATTGAACATGTTTTGAGCCAGTCACAGGGAAATTAATAATCCGATTGGATTTTGATTGATGCTTTTTATGCGGTTTTTGGTCTCAGGACAATTAAAAACCGATTTTTCCCATCCGATGTGACATGACCTTGCCGTGGTGGATGGGCTTACGCAACTAACAGTATCACATCTATACACTGAGTAGTACAGTTTGATTAACGTAAAACGTTCACCTTAGGCATTGTTGTATGATTCATTTATCATTTGCGGTCGACCACTATTAAATTATGATGCTTACAACGCCATCTATTGCTAAATTTTGTAACTGTTTATTTTTCTTCTGCCATACGTTTTCCCCCTTCTCCGATAATATTCCGTTGCAATCTGACGTCATTCTGACCAGTGGTGTTATTTCTGCAGTGGTTTGAAAGTTTAATTATAATCACCCTGCATATACGATGATATCGATGAACAATACTCAAGAATCGGTCGGACAAGTGGCTTTTATAAGGGAATTCGTTCGTGGATGATTTAAATTTCCTTAAAACTCTTCGACTGAACCTCAGTCTGGAATCTGAAATTTGTGTCACATGGTCATACCACTAAAGGTCGCTCCGGACGTTTACACAGCTGTATTTTATGGTCTTCTCTGTTTCCAGTGATTTTCATCAACAGCATAATCGAACAGAAATAGATCTATTCAACAATTTACGCAGATTATTTTCCATTTGTTTACGATCAGGATGGACTGCCAATGTGCGAAAAGCGCAGCTACGTCCTCGTGAAAGATGTTGCCTGAATTCGTGTCAGGTTTTTGTTTGGAGTTTCCCTTTTTATCTAGAAAGCTCATTATACCCGTGCTATATATATGGTGCAGAACTATGGAATAGAAAAACACAAACTGATGTTACCCGTCAACCAATGCACCTAGCCGTTCTTCGACTTGTCTCATAAACTGCAGTAATCTTTACCGTCTCTGGTAATCTGGGAGGAGCCGTGTGAGAGGTCGACTCCGCACAATACTCGCTGTGAATCTGACAGGAATTCACTCAGTTATAAATTCTAACAGTTGTCTACCAGTGGAATGAACAAAATACTCATTTATATAGTGATACAGCTATGGATTCTGTAGCTGCTAAAGTACAATGTTGTGCAAAACTTAGGGACGTAAGTAATTTTCCCATGACGTATCACTGCCAAGTAAATAGCTCGATGAGTATTGGAACATCCACTGAAAGAATACCCAGTGAGACGAGCAGAAATGACGCTTTTATTTGAAGACAATAATGATACTGAAGTCACCAAGATTCATGATTGTCCCCTGGACTGTATAATGTCGGGACATTGTTTTTGATACGGTGTATGGTCACCATGGACGGCAGTTCATGTTCCTCCGCGTGCTCCCGTGGTGCCCACAAGACCGATAGATAGTTGTGGTGGAGATTTCCTTTCCTCAACCAGCGCCGTTCACAACTGCTGGATGATCTCTGGTGCAAGTAAACTTGCTTCAATATGTTTCCACAACGTACCCTATACGTGCTTGACGGAATTTAAGTCGAGGGAATGGACATATCAGTCGTGCACGAATGCGAGCGTGAAAAGACGCACTTGAGGAAGGAGTACAGTGCATAATAACGTTCACCGATGACTGTGCCATATTCAAGGATTTGGAGGTCAATACGCCTTTGCAAAATAGTGCCTCCCCACACCATAAGACGATCATGTTATTGTGAGTGCACTACATGCAGACACCTCTGACATTATGAGAGTATATCCAGAATCAGCACTCAGACTGAATTTGCTGTCATATGAGAAGAGCACGTGACTCCATGCCTCATTAGTCCAGTCCCTGTGCTCTTGAAAACATCGCAAATGGTGCCACCGATAAGTTGGTGTCAGGCAAACAGATAACTCCGATGTAGTCGCCGTGTCACTGTGGAGCGTGAGATGGCATAACTAGCAGATGTATTAAATGCTGTTACAATTGCACCCGCTGTTTGACACGTCTCCCTTTTTGCCTGTTTTACAACGTAGCCCACGTCTGTTGCTGTAGCTGACCGCAGTCGACCACAACTTCTCATTTGGGCAGCAGCGGCTGTGGTTTAGAATGCTCCCGCTGCACATGAAACAGTACCGTGAGCCACACCACACCACACTCCTGGGCTACTCTCGTTACATTTCGTCTTTCTTCCAGTTTCCCGATGACTCTTCCCCAGGTCGAAGTCATTCCAGTGTTGTCTCCTGTCTCTGGACCATGTTGTAATGAACACTACCACAATGCGCCGTAACTGCTCGCTGATTGATACACAGTCTTTTTCCGTTCGGTCATCTGCTTCTTGTTGGGTATTATAGTGACGCTGACCTCACGCCACCTGACGCCAAATTTTCTATGTAGGACTGGGAGACCTGTGGAAATTTACTCCCGCATTTTGGTTTGTTTACGCCGAGTAGTTAATATGTTACGTTGTAAGTAGGCTGCTTAGGTTTTTATATTGGTAACGCCACGTAGCGCTCTGTATGAAAATCATTGGCTGTGCTGTGTGCAGTCTGTAGCTGGTTTGCATTGTTGGAATTTGCTATTGTAGTGTTGGGCAGTTGGCTGTTAACAGCGCATAGCGTTGCGCAGTTGGAGGTGAGCCGCCAGTAGTGGTGGATGTGGGGAGAGAAATGGCGGAGTTTTGAGAGCGGATGATCTGGACGTGTGTCCATCAGAGACAGTAATTTTGTAAGACTGGATGTCATGAACTGCTATATATATTATGACTTTTGAACACTATTAAGGTAAATACATTGTTTGTTCTCTATCAAAATCTTTCATTTGCTAACTATGCCTATCAGTAGATAGTGCCTTCAGTAGTTAGAATCTTTTATTTAGCTGGCAGTAGTGGCGCTCGCTGTATTGCAGTAGTTCGAGTAACGAAGATTTTTGTGAGGTAAGCGATTTGTGAAAGGTATAGGTTAATGTTAGTCAGGGGCCATTCTTTTGTAGGGATTATTGAAAGTCAGATTGTTTTGCGCTAAAAATATTGTGTGTCAGTTTAGTGGTGATCAGAATAGGTGAAGAGCGAAATGTCTGAGTACGTTCAGTTCTGCTCAGCTGTTTGAAAATCAAATAATGTAAGAGGTTTATCAGCACAGTAATTCATTAATTTTTCATAGGCGACGTTTCAACGTTACTTAATCTAGCTCCTGCTTAAATTTCCTAGAGCAGTGTATTCACAGACATTCCGTTTACTTCTCAGGTGAAAAGCGGCCTGCAGCAGAGAGAGCTACTAATCAGTGATGAGACGGCAACATTTACTTGGAGCGAGACTGCGCGCTCTCTATTGAAAGTGAACATTCGTATACTGTTCTTCAGTGGTGCGTGGCCACTGACAGAGTCCGCCCTGTATTACGTCTACACCGCAGCCGTGTTCCTGGCGAGCCTCGCCAACATGGCCGAAGCCGCCGTGGGCATCGCCTTCGGACAGGGCAGCATGGAAGAGATCACACTGGTGCTGCCCAACACGCTGACCACGGCCTGCGGTGTGGTCAAGCTGGCCTTCTTCTTGCGCGACCACCGACACTACTACGCCCTGGTGCGACGAACGGAGCGACTGGTGATGTCCCAGGAGGAAGTGGCAGGAGGAGCCATTGAAGCCTGTGCACGTGACGTAAGCCGCCGCGTGCGCGCCTTCGCTCTGTTCGTGGTCGCTCTCATCTGCGTCCAGGGCGCCGTCTGGTGCCCCATGCCGCTTATCGCCTACCCAGGCGAGAGGAAACTGCCGTTTGGGCAGCTACCCAGCACCAATTACACGCAGGTTGGTTTGTTACAGAGCATCTACAGCAATAAATGGCTAAAACGATGACCCGATTCCTTTTGCAAGTTGCCCACCTAACGGCTTCAAACTAAACTCCACCCGGACAGGCCACGGAGGCCCAACGGTACTGACCGGCCGCCATGTCATCCTCAGGCCCCAAGCGTCACTGGATCCGAAAAGGGAGGGGCATGTGGTCAGCATACGGCTCTCCCGGCCGTTTTGTCAGTTTGCGAGACCAGAGCAGCTATTCCTCAATCAAGTAGCTCCTCAGTTTGAATCACAAGGGCTGAGTACAGCTCTCTTGCCAACAGCGCTCGGCAGGCCGGATGCTCACCCGCCCAAATGCTAGCCCAGCCCGACAGCGCTTAACTATGATCATCTGACGGGAACGGTTGTTACCACTGCGGCAAGGCCGTCGGCTTCTAACGGTTTCAAACGACAACAAAAATTTGGTTTTTAGTGTTTCATATTATTATTGACCGACATGAAAAATTTAAAATGTTGTTGGGAGCGTGTGGGTGCTATTCTGCCATTCTGTGCAACGGATTAATCTGAGATGTACCCTTTACCCTGTGGCTCCTGCTAGCTGCAATTTCCACTCCCACACTCCTACAGAAGTCAGACGCTCCTAACGTTCTAATGAGAAATGCCTGAAAAACTTTCAACAATAAATATCTTCTGGAGTCGTCCGCTGTAAGGAAATGACACAAAAATTCACAAAATTTCTTACGCAACTAGTGGGATACTTGGGTACTGGAGTAGTGCTAGTTAGTGTAAGAAAAACATGAAACTAACGAAAATTATTATTTATTTTGCAAAAATTCTGAGAAATCACAATGGCACTTTTAGTGATGAACTGAACAAGTTATTTCCAGGTTCTTTCCGGAATGTGAAGTTACCTCTTAAGGATAGGAGTCGCTAATGAAATTTCTATACAAAGTTTAAGATTGTTATTGACTTAGCAGAATGGCTGAGAGCCGTGCCTGATCAACTTGAATAATTATCCATTAGAATGTTGCTACTTACAGTCGAGGCTGTCGCGTGTGAAATGCAGTGAAGTGTACTGTTGTGGAGGAAATATGGGGCTCGCAAGAGCTGTAGCGCACAATACCGTAAGCTGCGATGACTGCTGTCTGCGCCGCTCACTGCTGACAAATAAGATAACTCTCGTTCTATCTGGATTGTCATTCGCCAATCAAACTCTCCCTACGCCTTGATGAGGTCAAGGACTCCTATTCGCCACTAGTCTAACTATTGGCGTGGTACACCGGTCAGATAACCAGTCCACCGTGATGCCATTCAAAAATTCGCTTGCAGGCATTTAACTATAACTCTGTCCATTCACACTGCACAATAAGTGTGTCGGCCAACACAGTGAACAACGCTTAATCGCAAGGACTCAATATAGAGTCGCACTCCGATTCGCTCTTGACAGAGGTACTCTCCCAGTGAAGTACTGAGAAGAGACTTGCTCCTCGCTCTTTGAGTACACGTACGAGCGCGCCCGCTCTCGTTACGTGTTCTCACTCCAAGAGCGACAACGGAATGGCCACTCTCCATGCCAGACGTGAAGGGGTGTATCTTTTAGTCTCTTCCATTACTCCTTCAGCTCAAGGCATCAGAAATATTGTCTGCCAATCAGCATTGCCCTTCTAAAATGGAAGAATGACGTTTCGTTTAAGGCGACCAATCCAGAAATCTGTAGCATCGGCGTTTGGCGTTTGCTGTCTCCCTGTGAAAATCTCTGAAACTGCATGCTATATTTGTAAAGAATGCGTAGGCTGGGCACTCCCACACAATGTAGTGGAATTTGCTTTTAAGCTGAACACGGGGTCATTCTTCCTTTCACTCAGGCAAACGCTGTCCGCTCCACGGGCGTTCGAGGTTGACTCGTCCTGTGAAGGGACCGCCTCCCGGTGTGTGGTCTGACTCCCTCGAACTAAAAGCTCCTGTGACCGTCGTGTCTGGAATGTATGTGTGTATGCCAGCCTCGAGTATTTCAACCACGGTGAGCTTACTTGTTATTTGCAATCGTTTACATGCATTCATACAACATTGACTTTATATTATCGAGTTTGTGTTCGAACGAAGCGTCTTGATGTGCAGAATATGATTGTGAGGGCGGAATATGTAAGCAATGAAGGTCAGGAGACCACGCCGTCTCACATTGTCACAAGCTACTCATTAACAATCATAATCTTATGTTGATACACTGAGGTGACAAAAGTCTTGGGCTACCTCAAAACACCATGTAGGACCTCCTTTAGCCAGGCATAGTGCAGCAACTCGATGTGGCATGGATCAACAAGCCGTTGGAAGTCTTCTGCGGAAATATTCGGCCATGCTGTCTCTATATTCGTCAATAACTGCGAAAATGTTGCTGGTCCAGAAATTTTTGCACGAACTGACCTCTCGATTACGCCCCACAAATGTTCGATGGGATTCATGTCAGGCGATCTGGGGGGCCAAATTATTCCCACGAATTGTCCAGAACATTCTTCAAACCAATCGCGACCAATTTGGCCCAGTTACATGGCGCATTGTCATTCATAAAATTTCCATCGTTATTTGGGAACATGTGAAACACCCCCTCAGAAAAATTTGTAAATGACAGTTCTGGAAAACCTCTAAGTTATTTGATTTTCAAGCAGCTGAACAAAACTGAACGTACTCAGACATTTCTTTCTTTACTTATTCTCATCAACACTAAACTGACACACAATATTTTTTTTAGCGCAACGCAATCTGACTTTCAATAACCCCTACAAAAGAATGGCCCTGACTAACAATAACATGTACCTTTCATAAATCGCTTACCACACTAAAATCTTCGTTACTCGAACGACTGCAATATAGGGAGCGCCAATACTGCAAACTAAATGAAAGATTCTAACTACTGAAGGCACTAACTACTGATAGGCATAGTTAGCAAATGAAAGATTTTAATAGAGAACAATCAATGGCTTTACCTTAATAGTGTTCAAAAGTCATAATATATGTATCAGTTCATGACATCCAGTCTTACAAATTTTCTTTTTCTGCGGAACACACGTCCAGATCGTCCACTCTCAAAACTCTGCCATCTCTCTCCCCACATCCACCACTGCTGGCGGCTCACCTGCAACTGCACAACGCAAAGCGCTGTTCACATCCAACTTACTTTCTGTGTTGCAAAACCCCTCCCGTATATGGATTGGCACAGGACTCTGTGTAGCATCTCGCTATAATGACGTGACTGGATGCTTGAAGGTCCTGGTTGGATTTGTATCTGGCACTTTATTACCGTTTCTTTTTCGTATGGTGCGGTTAAGAATCGAAGTTTCTGCTTTAGCCAGGGTACTTTATCAGACTGCCTCCCAACCTCTAAATGTATGCTATTCTGGTCGCATTTAGAACGTAACCCAAAATACTACTCGTTAGTATGAAAAATACATAAACTGTAACCACTCTTTCACACTCCATGCCAAGCCTCCTGCACACAATGCGGTCTCAGCTCCAGGGGTTGCAAGATAAAGACTGAAGTATACCTATCTAATTCGATCCTAGTAGCCATAACCAATCCTGAATATGATTTTATTAGTAGTACTGTAGAACGAGATGTTAAGATCACAGTGTAATCATATTAAGAATTATCCTATCTACATGCTATCTGTCTCTATGTATTAAATAACTGTCGATGTGTGGTGACTCAACAGAAATCACCCACACCATTTGAGAATGCTAGCTGCATCCTAGTATCTCTAAGGCAGCTTAAACTCTGTAGAATATTGAAATCGCATAATTATTTTGTAAGTGTAAAGTATCATGTACGTGTATGAAACACCTTCAAAACCATCATTTTTTCTTCTGTCCATCATCATATGACCACTGTCTTCACATTTCGTATCTACTTTTATTTCCCATATTTAACACATTTTCCATGTTTTCTCAAAACAACATCATTTCCAGATGTTACATACGTCTTGGATATTTATAGTACAGAAGAAGCTTTATGCTTACAGACTCTCTCTATGACCAGTTATAAGTTATATCCATTCTACTTGCTCTCTGCCATTGACATGAGAAATGGGGATGTGTATCATCAAACTATGGCTTCTGAAGCAAGGTAACTATCAAGGAAAGAGCAGTGTGGTTACGAATTACCAGTGTGTTGGACTCTGCAGAGGACTGACTTAAACCTTTACAAACATCAGCAACTTTAATGAATAAAGTAGTAAACTCATTTTATGTTTACTGCGTTAGAGGATATACGAAAAAATCTGTTCATAACACAGGTACAAGCTGCACAGCACTGCAGAATGTCTGGGTGGGTGACACTTTCCTGTCCCCACGCTGCCACCAGCACAGCACATGGCTATGGCTCACTGACTGCAGCAGTTATGTCCTGATTTCCTGATGAGGCATGCCGTCCAGTGCCCCATGACATTTTCTAACTCTATGAATTGCGAAATAAATGTTGTTGCAGATACCTCTGTGTCACTAACGCCTCCAGCATAAACTGTAACCACTCTTTCACACTCCATGCCAAGCCCCCTGCACACAATGCGGTCTCAGCTCCAGGGGTTGCAACGATCCATATATAGAAGCTTTGAAAGTAGCTTGTGACCAGTACTCTGACCATTATTTTCATGTGTTACATACATCTTTCATCTTTAGAATATATACGGGGCTTTGACAACTGTAGTTGGACAGTAAGTGTTTTATCAATGTAAGAGAAAGTATTAATCGATCTCATTGTTATTAGGTGGTGATTGTTGTTGTTGTTGCAGTCTTCAATATGAATACTAGTTTGCTACAGCTCTCCATGCAACTCTATCGTGTGCGAACCTCTTTATCTCTGAATAACTACTGCAAACTACAGCCTTCGGAATCTGCTTACTGTACTGATTTCTTGGTCTCACTCTGCAATTTTTACCCCCCCCCCCCCCCCCCCCCACAAACATCCGTCTAATACTAAACTGGTGATTCTTGATGTCTCAGAATGTGTCCTATCAACCAATCGCTTCTTTTAGTAAAGTTTTGCCTCAAATTTTCTGTCTCCCCAACTCTATTCAGTGCCTACTCATTACTTACATGATATACCCATATAATCTTCAGAATTCTTCTGTAGCACCACCTTTCAAAAGCTGGCTATCGTCAATGTTTCATTTCCATACATGGCTACACTCCTGAGAAATGCTTTCAGAAAGGACTTTCTAAGACTTAAGTCTATTTTCAGTGTTAACAAATTTCTCTTCTTCACAAAGCGTTCTTTTGTCACTGCCAGTCTCCCAGCATTGCCTGGCTGAATTCCACTGCAGTCAACTTTTGTTGATGTTCCTCTAACACCCCCCCCCCCCCACCCCCCCCCCCCACCCCGCCCCTTCAAGACACTATCGATTCCGTTCAACTGCCCTTCCAAGACCTTGGTTGTCTCTGACAGAATAAGTGTCATTGGCAAATCTCAAAATTTTTATATCTCCTCCCTGAACTTCATTACCTACTCCAAATTCTTCTTTGATTTCCTTTACTGCTTACTGAGTGTACAGACTGAATGACATCGGCGATAGCCTATAAACCTTTCTCGTTCCCTTCTCAACCACTGCTTGCGTTTCGTGCCCCTCGACTCTTGTAACTGCCGTCTTATTTCTGAACAAGTTGTAAATACCTTTCGTCCCCCATGTTTTATCCCTGATATCTTCAGAATTTCAAAGAGAGTATTATAGTCAACATTGTCGAAGTCTTCCCCTAAGTCTACAAGTGTTATAAATGTAGGTTTTCCTTAACCTGTCTTCTAAAGTAAGTCTTAGGATCAGTACTGCCTTGTGTGTTCTAACATTTCTGCGAAATCCAAACTGATCTTCCCGAAGTCGGGTTCTACCAGTTTTTCCTTTCTTCTGTAACTAATTCGTGTTAGTATTTTCAGCCATGAATTATTAAACTGATAATTCGGTAATTTTTGCACCTGTTTGCAACTCTTTCTTTGGAGTTAGAATTATTACATTCTTCCTAAACTCTGAGGATTCTTCGCCTGTCTCATACATCTTGTTGCCAAGATGGAAGAGTTCTGTCGTGGCTGTCTCTCCCATGGCTCTTAGTGTTCTGACAGAATGTCAACTTATCCTGGGGCCTTGTTTCGAGCTAGGTCTTTCAGTGCTGCGTCAAATTCTTCTCGCAGTATTGTTCAAATCAAATGGTTCTGAGCACTATGGGACTTCTGAGGTCATTAATCCCCTAGAACTTAGAACTACTTAAACATAACTAACCTGAGGACATCACATACATCCATGCCCGAGGCAGGATTTGAACATGCGACCGTAGCGGTCGCGCGGTTCCAGACTGTAGCACCTAGACCCGCTCGGCCACTCCGGCCGGCCCGCAGTATTGTACCTCCCATTTCATCTTCCTTTACGTCCTCTTCCGTGTATGTAATACTGCCTTCAAGTTCATCTATTTTGTATTTACTCCTTCCATCTTTTAGCTTTCCCTTCTTTGCTTAGGACTGGGTTTCCATCTGAGCTCTTAATACTGATACAGCTTCTTGACTTTTCTCCAAAGGCCTCTTTTAATTTTACTGTACGTGGTATCCATCTTTCCATTGTGAAATATGCTTCTAAATCGTTACATTTGTCCTCTAGCCATTACTTCTTAGCCATTTCTTCCTGTCAGTCTCATTTTCTCATTTTTTAGACCCTCTTATTCTCTTTTACGTTCTTAGGAGATAGATCTTTTGTAAGAATCAGTAAACATCAAGCTGTATTTAAAGCAGCACTCCACCTCCACTGTTGTACAGTAATGTTTTAGAGTATACAATGTTTGGCATTGGCAGTTAGAACTGTGTGTAGACAAAATTTTTTTATCTGGGGTTGCATTTAGAAGACAAAGAGTAACAGTTGACCTTGCAGACGCCTTGTAGATTCTCTCAGGTTTGGTGGGGAACCCAAATCACTTACTGGATGCTAAAGAAACATGGTAGAGTAAGCAGTAAGAGCACAAATATTGTCGTACATTTATACATAGATTACGGAGTAATATGGAAAGTGTAGAAAGATATATAAAATATGGGAAAAAATCTGAATACGAAATGGGGATTCAAGATGTCTGTATTTGATAAAGAAGAGCTGTCATATCTTGATGTGCAGAAAAAATAATGGTTTCCAAGATGTTGCTACATGCTCATGGTACTTCCGACATAGAAGATGTGTTTCAGATATTCCGTATAGTTTACTTTTCATTAGAGATCCTGTGGTGGAGTAAACAAAAAAATCTGCATAATTATACGATAAAACGATCTCTAACAAATTATGTACACTCGTACACCGACCAAAATTAAAGAAACACGATTTTAGTGTCACATCATAGAATCTGGAAAGCCTTGGTTTAGAAAAGGGTTTTGAGGCCAATGATGACACTGTTTTATTACGTCGTCGATGCTGTCAAAGAATCTTAGCTATGTGTTAATTTCAAATAATTACCATCACCATTACGATACATTACTGTAGAATCAACGGAAAATGTTATCGGTCCAGATACCTTCAACTTTACGTCACAGAGATAAATATGTTTTCGCAGCCATTAACGGCGACGAATGAGAGTTGGTATCAATCTAAATAATAGTAATGATCAGACTTATTAGATGATAATTATAATACAAGATAAAGACAAGAGGAAAAGTAGAAAGCGAAGCAGAACTTATAACGTGATCCTGGGAACTAATATTGGGACTTGTACGATGAGGATGAGAGCCCTCGGGGGTATGATCTGTAACAGATCGATGACTGTAATTTCGATAAAAAAAGACCCCATTATCAATGTCTAATATTACCGAAAAACAGGTGATCTGCTTTTCCTGCTTAGTGTTCGTTAACAAATATGATGTACTCTTTGCAGTTGGTTAAGTAAGACAAGAAAGGTGAATCCCTGAACTTCTTGTCAATGTTTCTTTTTTAGGTGCCAGTGTACGAGTTATCATACGTACTGCAGTGCATGTCAAGTTTCACCATCGCTAACGTCACACTAGGCTTCGACTGCCTCTTCATGGGCATCATGGAGTTCTTGGGAGCGCAGCTCGACCTACTAACCTTACGACTCAGAAGCCTCCGACTGGATGCGGCCTTATGCACCACCGAGCAGAAAGACGGACGTGGCTGTGCAGTTCAGGCAACGAAAGGGTACGACAGCGCCTACAGGGAGCTGTGTCTCTGTATTGAGAGGCATCAAGAGATCATCAGGTATAACCAACAGTTATAGAGAAGCACCAAAGATAAATGGTGTAACTGGTGCAGGGCCACTTTTAGCACTAGGTGCTGCCTGGATTTTCTTATGGATTGATGAAAATGGTAATGTTACGCAATTCCCTGCAAGGAAATTATTTCATTTTCAGGTTGATGGAAAGCGTAACATGAATTTTATTGTTTTGTAAATTTAATGGTAATGATCCGTTAATACCGAAATCTGGAGAGCAAGGAGATCAAAGTATGTGTGTTATTTCGTGATCGTGTTTCAATTTTCAGTCTGTCTTTGACGTCACTTGTAGTATGAGGGCAAATATTACAACTCAGAGCTCAAGATAATGCGACTAGAAACGATACGGACAATCCGTATGCAGAAGCTATTGCAATCACGAGACGAGAGAGTTGTTGGGCTAATGTCAACTATCATTAAGGTACGTATGCAATTGCGTGCAGCATGCTCACAAATTACTCATGTGGCGCTCGTGGTCGTGTCGCAGGATTCTCTGTGGACCTGATACTAGACTAACGAAATTTTATTTATATGTTTGCGGAAATGTTATCTGTAACAGGTAAAGCTTCTTGGAGCGTTTATCGGGGTGATTCCGCCATCTCTCTTCAGATTTTGGAGAATAGTAGCAACGGTGGTCGCCTTATGTGGCTGGCATAATCCTAGTGGTGAGCTGCAGCGCCGAAACTCCCAAAACTCGAGGGTACAGTAAGCCTTTGGTCCGCCTACGCAATCTGCATGAGTGCTACGCAATCAACTACGCAGCCAATGGTGCATGATCTAGGATGCTTCGTGCCACTGCTAGTCTTCCACTTCTGCGTATACTCGCAAATGAAGCGAGGGAAACTCGATGGCCTATATGCCTCTGTACTGTAAGGGTCTATGGGTTGCAGGCAGCTGTACGTTACGTAACAGGCGCTCGCCAGCCGGCCTATCTGGAATGCTGACAATTTGCTTGGTCAGTACACGTGTGTCCGGCCGCAGTGCGATGCAGTGAGTAAGTCACTGGCCGCCGTTCGCAGCGCGCCATATTAACTAGAGTGTCTCTTCTTAGCTCACCATGGAGCCTTTAGATACGACAGTAATTAGCCGTTGTTAGGACGACAGATACAGTGATGATGGGTGCGCGTAGTGTCTGAGTTTTATAATCCTGCTTTGTTAATAAAACTGTTTAGACTTACTTCTCGGTGTTCACGTATTGCCGTACCTCAAGGACCCACTGCCTACAAATACTGACAAAATATTTCCTGTAATTATCATCCGGGGCAACAACACAAACAACCCCCTTATAGTACCAACCCTACTGTTCCCTGCTTCGTACATAGTACCCTTATAGGAAACAAAAGTTGGGGCAGTATAATTATAATGTTGTCTCTCATGAATAATGGTTTCCGAAGTATATTCCAAACTACGGCCTGTTTGGTCATAAAAAAATACGGTCATGGAAAAAGATTGTTATTGACAGTAATATTTTAATACATATCTACTTTACTTTTCCACATAATCGGCGTTCACATTTACATACCAGCTTCTTTAAACCCTCTACACTGAAGTCTAGCGCCTGTAGTTGAAACAGTTGGTAACGCCTGTCTTGAGCTCCCTGTCGTTTTGAAATCGTTGTCCACTCAGCCACTTTTTCAAATGCAAGATGAGGAAGTAGTCACTTGGAGCAAGATAGTAAGTGTACTTAGGGCGATCAAACAGTTCCCAACGAAAATCTTGAATCTTCTCCTTGGTTTTGGCATCGGTGTTGTCGCGAAGTAGAATTATGTCAGACGACAGTTTCCCACGGCGTCGATTTTGGATCGCACGTCTCAGTTTGGTCAGCGTTTTACAGCATACATCAGCTGTGATTGTTGACCTACGGCCCATGAAATCAATCAAAGTTACGCCCTTTTCATTCCAAAAATAGGTAGCCATCATTTTTCGATTCGAGAACGGAGAATGCTACAACGTTTTTAGTTTGGGCGAAGTTGAATGCCGCCATTGCATTGGCTGTTGTTTTCATTCCGCTTTGCTGTACGATATCCACGTCTTCCCGTCCGTAGCAATGTGTTGTTATTGTTAGAATGGAGGTGGTGGTATTACGGAAAATTGCAATAGATAGCAACTGGAGGTCAGAAAATGTCGTGGCGTCATTTTATTACTGTATTCTGGAGGGCCGGAGTGGCTTATCTCAGTAATATTAACCGCCATTTTCTAAGTAGCATAGCCGTGATGGACAGACCTCGACTGACGAGGAGGAGGAGGAGGAGAGGGGCTGCGATAAGTTATTGTTAATAATAAACCTGAAATTAATTGGTTATTATTGTTTACTAGAACTATCCCCAAAACAAACATGCTCCTTTCACTATGGACTAAAGAACACAAACGAAAGGTAAAACTCGCACAACTGGAGTACTAAATCAAAAAAAGACGAGGGTTGGGAAACTGGATTACTATCGCCCCAGATGAGAGGGGATGAGATCCTGTGACCTCGGCGTACGAGAGCAATAGCTCATTTGTTCCATAACTTCCACTGTGAATGGATGACCCCGCCTGATGCCTGGGAGAGAGCAGAGGAGACAGAGGGAGTTTATCTTACTGCTGACCTTAGTATGAGAGAACAATGTTCCCAAATGAGGTTGAAATATCCTTCAGACATAGACTACTTCCAGGAATGCTTTTTTTAGCTAAATTTAAGACAAGCGGCCTTTCAGTGCCCAAAATAAAATTTTTTCTCAGTCACCGTAAATGACCACACAGCTCGTTTAATGAGCTATATCTTTCCGTACACAGCCGCTTCACCAGCAAACAGTCTCAAATTTTTCCCCACCCTATCCGATAGACTGTTTATGTGCAAGGAAAGTGGGGAAGCGGACCTAACACTCTTTACTCTTTCCTGAGGCACTGACACACACTCGCCGTCTAGAAGTGCAAACTGGATTCTATTACGCAAAACGTCTTCGACCAGTCACATATCTGAGAGACTGTTCGTATACTTCGTCTATGGCGCGGTACAGCATCGAATGTTTTTCGAAAATCTAAAAAATGGTTCAAATGGCTCTGAGCACTATGGGACTTAACATCTGTGGTCATCAGTCCCCTAGAACTTAGAATTACTTAAACCTAACTAACCTAATGACATCACACACATCCACGCCCGAAGCAGGATTCGAACCTGCAACCGTAGCGGTCACGCGGTTTCAGACTGAAGCGCCTAGAACCGCACGGCCACAACGGCCGGCCCGAAAATCTAACAACATAGAAACATCACATTAGTCTACAGCCATGGTTGTTAGCAAGGTATCATGGTCGAAAAGTGCAAGGCTTGTTTCGCACGAGCGGCGCTTTTCACATACACGCTGATTTATGTACAAAAGGTTTTTCTCTCTTTAGTAAAGTTATCGATTTCGATATTAGCAAATGCTCCCAGGATCCCGCAGCAAACAAACGTTGAAGCTGTTGACCTACAATTTAACATTTCCGTCTTTTTTCCATGTGGAAAGCCTCTGAATTTTTTTCTTCTCGTCGCTTAGGTGTCTTAGCTGTAAGAGATATCCCTACGTATTATTAACTGAATGAAGTCCCTTGCTGCGTTTCTAACAAGGGAACCTCCCCATTGCACCCCCCTCATATTTAGTTATAAGCTGGCACAGTGGATAGGCCTTGAAAAGCTGAACACAGATCAATCGAGAAAACAGGAAGAAGTTGTGTGGAACTATGAAAAAAATAAGCAAAATATACAAACTGAGTAGTCCATGCGCAAGATAGGCAACAACGAGGACAACGTCAGGTCAAGAGCGCCGTGGTCCCGAGGTTAGGGTGAGCAGCAGCGGATCGATAGCTGCTTGGTTCAAGTATTCCCTCGAGTGAGAAGTTTACTTTCTTTTTTTTTTTTTTTTTTGGGCAAAGTTATGATCTGTACGTTCGTTCATTGACGTCTCTGTTCACTGTAATACGTTTAGTGTCTGTGTTTTGCGACCGCACCGCAAAACCGTGCGATTAGTAGATGAAGGGGCGTGCCTCTTCAATGGGAACCGAAAACATTTGATAGCAAGGTCATAGGTCAACCGATTCCTCCAGAGGAAAACACGTCTGATATATTCTATACGACACTGGTGACGGCATGTGCGTCACATGACAGGAGTATGTTATCGACCCAGCTAACACGTACACTTGGCGAATGGGTAAAAAGATTCTTCTACCTTGCCCGATTTATGTTTTCTTGTGGATGTGATAATCACTCCCAAATAAGTGATGAAACTCTCGTCCAAAGTAGCGAACAGTCAACTGCCAGCCAGGGAGCTTCGTTAGCAAGAATGTGCGCTGTAGTCGACTGACGTCGTCTGTTTCGATGTTTGTTTAGGTGTAGCGTCCTCATATTACGACGCAGTTACCTCGCATCGGACTTTTACTTGAGGGAAGACTTGAACCAAGGACCTATCGATCCGCAGCTGCTCGCGCTAACCACGGGACCACGGCGCTCCTAAGCGCAGACAGTCCTTTATGTTGCTTATCTTTCGCATGGACTACTCAGTTTGCCTATTTTGCTTATTTTTTTCATAGTTCCACACAACTTCTTCCTGTTTTCTCGGTTGATCTTTGTTCGGTTTTTCAAGGCCTATCCACTGTGCCAACTTACAACTAAATCTGAGGGGGGTGCGATGGGGAGGTTCCCTTGTAAGACTAATCTAAGAAACTGTAGAGAATTTGATATGGTTTTCAATAATAGATGGATTCATTGATTAAGAAAATCAGTGTATGTAATTTAAAATTGTAGCAATCTTGAGTGTACATATATTGTTGTCAACTCCATAATTATTTGACGTTTGGAGTAACATGCTAATGATGGTAGCTGAGAGCCGGCAAACTATAGAGGAGGCGGTATCTGGAGGAAATACAGTAAAGTTAACAATCATTACAACTCCAGAGGGCTATGAGATTTGGTCAGAATCTATGCATATCCTCTATCTACATTTATAAATTATAGTCCCCCAAGTTCTTTTTCTGTCTGTAAGTGTAGGCTAACCCGGGACTTATTGTTCGGATTTTGATACTATTTTACTAACACATAGTCTGATTCATGAGGAGGTTTGTGTACATAAGTTGTTATTATAGTTTTACGAGCCTAGCAAAGATAGGGCGGATCGCTAGTTCACTATAAATGCGACCTAAGAAATGAGTCTAGTACTGCAAAATAGTCTCTGTGCAATAGAGTAGGAATTGTCAGGACCCGGCACGTTACTAGTTTTCAACTGCATCAACTCCTTTTCAACACCAATGATAATTATTTTTATGAGTTACAAATTTTAATATCTGTGGTCGCAACAGAATTCCACAGTCGCTGGTTGTTAACTGATACCGGTTGACTAAAAACAATCTGCAGATCACGCATCTACTGTGATTCCTAAGACATCAAGTATTCTTAAACATCATAAAATTATCAGGATGAGTAAATTTTATGTAATACATTTAAAAAGCCCACGGCAAAATGGGATAAGTCACATCTAGTATATTATTCAGGAGAGGAAATTTAAACTTTCAAGGCTACAAAAAGTACTTAAAACACTCCAGTCGAGTGGAAACAATATAACTACGATGCCAAATTTAATAACTGTAGAGAAAGTACCTTAGGAAAAAACATTAGTTGTAATTATATGATAAAAAAGACAACGCAGGCAAAGAAAGTTCATGTTTACCACGATAAGAACGCGGAAACCCATCACCTTTTGGTAGGATTTCATCTCTTCTTTGTGTTGTTTAGTTTTAGAAGTTTTGTTTTCTTGGTGTTAAATTTGGTTCAATCTGTAGTAGATTAGAATAGAAATTTCTTGCGTCTTGACCACAAAAATGGAGATTTATTGTGTCTTGGCCACAAAATTGTTTAAGTTCTTGAAGATCTGCATATTTTTTTTAAAGATATAGGCAGGAGCTCTGAAAGTATACCCCTAGAATTAGTTATCTGTAGAACAGTCATGATTTGTCTTAAAAAAGTTTCATATTAGAAAGCACGTATCATTATATCCTCAATGAGACCATAAGAATTCGTCAGCTCCATGCAGTTGATACTCAGGCTTGACGTGTGAGTGCATACTACCAGAATATTCCAAATCTATTGGTGTCCAGGCCCCATTGTAAGCAATCCTGTATTTGAACGACTTTTCTTCTTTCACGGCCAGAGTTTCTATCAGCGGTCGTATCTTCAAAGAACACTTGAGTGTGTAAGACGCTTTTAGAAACATCGTCCAATCTCGTATAATTTCTTGTTGAACAGGAATGACTTTGTAAGATCTTGGATTCACTCTTGTGGTTCCAAAAGCCTTAATCCTATCTTTTGGTAACTCTGCAGTAATTTTCTGTTTCACCAAACTAAAGTTTTTATCGTTTTCCACGTGAGAGAGTCTTCTTATTGGAAATACTATTTTGGTACTACCTAATCTCTTAGTGGTGTTAACGACATAGTGAAGATGTAAAAAGCTGAATAGTTCTTATTCTGCCCTCAGCACGAATCACAGAACATTACAAGAATCTTTAATTTTCGATCAAGGATTTCACTCACATAATTCTGCAAAAAACTAATAAATTCATTCGTTCATTTACTCCCTACCTCTTCAGTGTAAGTATAAAATATTGCATCACTTTTGGACATCTGATGGGTATTGGAACTGTCAAACCATATTTGACGCTTGTAATAAACATCAGTAAAACTGATGCTTGGCAAGGGAAGGTTTGTTTTTATAATTCATGCATACTGCTTCATTTTCCAGGATTTTTTAACTTTCTTGCGTTGCTTTCCGCTACCTTGAATAAAATGTAACAGCCATTAGCTTACGAACCTGTTCTTCAGTGTTAAGTATTTTAATTTGGTTTCTAATTTGCAATTTCTCTTTTTCAGACGTATTTTGCGAAGGCATAGAATTCAAACCTTTCAATTCTGTTTGAACTTTATCACATGTTAGGCAGGTATTGGTATGCAGGTAGCCCAATTAGAAGTTGAAGTTGCTGTTAAATATTTTCCGGCATGTCCCATATAGAATAAGAATTTCAGGATATTTTTCTTTACATAAATCAAGGGACATATTTCGTATTGATAGGCCTTCTTGAAGGTACGTTATGTCTGTCATTCCCTTGTCATAGTAAGTCTCTCTTCCATTAAATGCACCAATGTAGTTTATAATGGCTGACTATTTTTCTTTGGACAGTTTCCAAGGGCGGTTAACATGTATCCCTCTTTTGTCGTTGGGAGGTATTCCAACATTCGTCGTACTCGACAGTATAGTCAGCCAAAAGCCCTTCGTTGCTTTTCATGAAGTAACAAAGTACAGAAAGCAAGCAGGTATTTCACTCATAGTACAATTTCGTCTGATTCTCACAATGTGTCAGAAAAAGCAATTTGCCGCTCGGAGTGGCCGCTCGCTTTGAGACACCATGTCACGGATTGCGCGGCGCCTCCCGCCGGAGTTTCGAGTCCTCCCTCGGGCATGAGCATGTGTGTGTTGATCATAACATAATTTAGTTTAAGTAGTGTGTAAGTCTAGGGACCGATGACCTCAGCAGTTTGGTCACTTAGGAATTCACACACATTTGAACATTTGAAAAAGCAGTCTCTGGCATTGGAACCGTGATACCTTACAATTAATGTCACAGAAATGAAGCTAGTTAAATAGGAAGAGTGATTATTTCAGTTACATAACAAATTAAAATTCTTGATAAGCGGTTTTTTTCATGGGGTTTCATTTGTTTGAAACACTCAAACAATCAGCATTTGGAGTCACTGCCTAACTCTGGAGACATTGCTCTAAGGTCCCTACAAACAATACTCATGCTGCCATAAGTTATCCGTTTTTGGCTGATTAGTAAAAGAAGGTTCAGATGGCTCTGAGCACTATGGGACTTAACATCTGAGGTCATCAGTCACCTAGAACTTAGAACTTTATTTAAAGCTAACTAACATAAGGACATCACACACATCCATGCCCGAGGCAGGATTCGAACCTGCGACCGTAGCAGTCGCGTGGTTACGGACTGAAGCGCCTAGAACCGCTCGTCCACATCGGCCGGCCGATTATTAAAAGATGGTTTCTCATTGTCTTGCAATGATCCACACATTTTGAAATTCCTGAGAGGACCACACTACTATTATACTTCAAACTAAACACTTATACTATAAGGAAACAACATAGAGTAAAAACTCAACCGATCACGTTTGCAGTTCCAACCCAGCTGATATAACAGGTGTAACTTGAACAGTGGAACGAAACCATGGAATTGCCCCACTCTTTCCGTAAAAAGACCGACTTAGAGCATTCGTTCTGTTATAACTAAATGTGAAATCTTTTGTACCCCGGTGACTTGCCACTTTATTTCTGGGTCATTCCAACTGTCTTGTAGCACCGACGACTAGCCATCAGAATGTGCCGTAAACTCATTTCCTGATTAAAAGGACTTACCGAAGCTGACGGGTTGTACTCCGTTCCTTAATAGTCCCGCTTCTTTTCCGTGTGTCTTCATTTGTGAGTTTCTGCAGATGTAGGGAATGAAGCTCTTCTTTCTTCTGTATATTCACAACTTTTTGCTCTTTTTGCCAGTAGCAGTTTTATAAGCCTATAATTTGTACTGATATTTGAGACGTGCTTGAGCAGGCCGGAGTGACCGAGCTGTTCTAGGCGCCACAGTCTGGAACCGTTCGACCGCTACGGTCGCAGGTTCGAATCCTGCCACGGGCATGGATGTGTGTGATGTCCTTAGGTTAGTTAGGTTTAAGTAGTTCTAAGTTCTAGGGGACTGATGACCTCAGAAGTTAAGTCCCATAGTGCTCAGAGCCATTTGAAACATTTTTTGAGACGTGCGTGTTCCATATCGCTGCTGCTCGCTTATATCGACAGCAACCTTTCGCAGCAGTTGTCTCTGACCAGTTGCTGGGTAACCGAAGGAGGTCTTCCCCTCAGGTGGCAGGGAATTGGCGCCGAGCGGCACTGTATGGAAGAGCGTGGAATACTCGTTAACTCTTGCATGGTCGGTGGAAGCTCGTGTAGTTCGGGGCCTGCTGCGCTGCAGACGTGATGACAACCCTGTGGGCTGAATATGGCGTAGTGTCGATAGCCTGGCACACTGGAGTGTTGTTGGCACCGAGACGTCAGTTGGATGTCTTCAGCCAGTGAAGCATATGGAGGCAGCAATCTTGATTTGTCAATCTTTCGCTCCTCTGGACTATGGGGTTTATGGTGAGGGCCCGTTTACAGCTATGGACAGCAATTTTGAATTTGATGAACAAGTGTTGTGGCTCCGGACGTTCTGGTTATCGTTTTACATTGTGAGTAATTTTCCTGTGGCTGTCCTGATATACTGTGGGGCGTGTATGCACTTGTTTGTTTGTGTACTAGACTGTCTCTAGACTTTATGAGCACGTTTCGCGGCTTGTGGCGAACGTGGGCAGATCATTAAATTTAGTATTGGCCATTTTGGCATTAAATTGTCATACTGTTGAGTGGTGTGGATCGTTTATGTCTGTATAAATTCCATTATTGTATACAGTCTAGGGAGATGGATGGTCGAGTAATTGCTCCAAAAATTTACTGGCATTTGTATTTACTGTGTTCACCAACGTTACCCCTCTGGTTGCTGCATGTGTTTCCTTCGTTTAGTGCTACTACGATTAATGCAGTCTGTACGATGCAGGGGAGCTAATGGTCATTTTATCATTATTATATACTGGATTCAAGGTGGAAGAAAGTCTTGATGTATCGTTCTGTGTGCCCCTGGAACTAAGTCCAGAGCTAATTCTTTGCACACCATTGTACAGCGGTATCTTATGCCTTTTGAAAAGAGCTGGTCTGCAAATCTTTACTGTAGGTTATTTGACTTTCTCAAATCGGAAGACAGGTGATCTGTTGTCTTAAAATGTGTGGATAAAAAATTCTATGTCAAGATCGCTAAAACTCCTTTGTTGATTACAAGTTCAGCTCATTCATGAGCCAGCTTCAAATCTAAAATACAGAAAGTTGCTTAAAAAAAGTGAACAATAGTATCATACATTTTACATTTAAGCTTCCATTCAGTGATACTTACCAATCAAAATTATTACTTAATTCAGTGTAAATCAGCCACCAGGCATTATACACAGTCGTAATATGTTAACCTGAATTGCTCTTGTTGTTACGTACACACTGAAAAATTTTATAGACCGTGACAAAAAGAAAACACACAAAGCACGTTTGGTAAGTGGTATAAAGATATGATCTTATCTAAAGTAGGTCGTCATGTTTACATAATTTACAACGTTAGTCATACATGTCTCCAGTGCTCATATTACCACTCTTGTGTTTAAATGCAAGGAGACTGATAGTGGTAACTATCATACAATTCACGTGTGAACACAAAGATAGAACAAGGAAGTATCTGTTGGAAAACAGACCACATATCTAGCGTTAGTGCTACATGTAAACACTAACTGCCAGATGGCGCTGCTGACTAACAAAGTTTTACAAAGTCGTGCCTCTATAATCATGTAACGAATTGTAAAGTAAGAAATTTCTATTAGATTTGCATTTTATAATGCAAGGAACTATATTCAGTTTCTACAATCTCTAACAACCATATACCGAATTAAACTACAATCTGTAACAACCATATAATGAATTAAGCTGTTCGTTAAATAATGCAAAACCAGGACATCGTAAACAAGAAGGAAATTAATATGCTTACAATTGAAAGCAATACAGTACTTTAGGATACTCGAAAGTATGTACAGCGCCAATGCTCAAAAATTATAAACCCATAATATTGAATAACAGAGCGAGTAATACTGTAATCCGAAGTCTAGGTGCCAATTATACTCAGTGCTACAAGTGCTTCAGTTACAAGCGAGTAAATAGACGGATAAAACCTAAGTGGTACAGAGCCATTAGATGTTACAGTAAACAGGGTTACGAGGATCGAACTTCATGAATATAATCATAGTTCCTTACACCTAGGCATCTGCTATAGATTATACCCTCAGACAATACCACATATGATGCATGTCAAAATACAAGTCAATAAATGAACAATAAGCATTATTTCTGTTTGTTTTGTAGTACATGTTGGCGAGACAGTCATATTTGTACCAGCATCCTGAGGATGTGGACATATGTGTAATCAAATGGAACGTAAAGTCTGGGTGTTAAACACACAATCCATACATACTGAGGAACATAACTCAGTTCTAGTGTTTCCTATAAAGGAAGTGAACAGTTGAAGTTACAAATGTGCTTGAGATGTAGGTGCAAATTGTAATCAGCATTACGTGTGGTCGTTATTATGAAACCTATCAAATAATATAGGGAGATTATAGCCTTATACCACTTACCAAATGTATATGGTATGTCCTTTCTTGTCTCGGTCTATAAAACTTTTCAGTGTGTACATGATAACAGGAGCGACTCACTTCAACAGATTACGACGATGTGTAATGCTTGATGGATGATACACACTTAATTAATTAATAATTTTGATTGGTACGTATCACAGAATGGAAATTTAAAAATAAAGTATATGATACTACTGTTCACCTCTTTTGTGCAATTTTCTATATTTTAGATCTGAAGATGGTTCGTCTCTGTCCTGAAACTACCAATAAAGCAGTTTTAGCGATCTTGACATAGGGTTTTGTATCCACGCATTTTGATGTAAGTTGTTTACTATGCTACTGCATTTGAGTGTGCTCGCCTCTTGTGCTACTATCGCCTGCGTGTTTGTTTGTCTTCACCTGCTGCCCCAGCGGACTTAAGCTGATGTACTAAGTGCCTGAATTGCTTGCTGTAGACAGCTGTTTTAGCTGTTAGTTCGTAAATGAACACGCAACTTTATTTAGTTGCCTTACAGCTGTTCCGTCTTAGTTTCACAGACGTGATGGTAGGCTATCTTCCGCTATAATATCTAATAATACTCACAACTACTTTTATAACTTTCTTAATAATCTGAATGATTGGTAGAAAGCTCAGTTAGTAACAGATACTGATGTCAAATCCTTTTGCTAAAGCTATTTGTACAAATCTTCCATAGGGCTATCGAGAGATGGCTGTTCCTATATTACTGCAGAGCCGAGTGGAGGACCTGAATCAGAGGCTCAGGCGGTTCTGTGACCGCCGGCCGGAGTGGCCGAGCGGTTCTAGGCGCTTCAGTCTGGAACTGCATGACGGCTACGGTCGCAGGTTCGAATCCTGCCTCGGGCATGGACGTCAGTGATGTCCTTAGGTTAGTTAGGTTTAAGTAGTTCTAGGGGACTGATGAGCTCAGATGTTGAGTCCCTTAGTGCTCAGAGCCATTTGAACCATTCGGTTCTGTGACCATGTAGGCTGCAGATTCCTTGATTTGCGCCATCGGGTGGTGGGTTCCCGGGTTCCGCTTAATACGTCAGGAGTTAACTACCCACAGGAAGAGGCTACACGGGTAGCGGGGGCTGTGTGGAAGGGACTGGACGGTCTTTTTTGGTTAGAGGGTTTCAGGAAACCACAGGAAGGGCGTCCGTCTAAAAGGGAGTTGTCGAAAGATCGTTGTTGTAGTTGTAGATTGACGTAGCTGTGTTGGGAAAGAACCACAGCTTCAAGCCGTAATAGAAAGCACTGAAGCTCAAATAGTTACAGGTACAGAAAGCTGGCTAAAGCCGGAGATAAGTTCAGCCGAATTCTTTTCATACGATCTAACAGTGTTCAGAAAGCATAGATTAAACACAGTTGGTGGTGGAGTTTTTATTGCTGTCAGAAGTAGTTTGCCTTGTAGTGAAATTGAAGTAGATAGTTCCTGCGAAATAGTATGGACTATCGGACTAAATGGATCGTTTTAGCGACCCCCTGACTCGGAAGATATAGTTGCTGAACAGTTCAAAGAAAACTTGAGTCTCATTTCAAAAAGGTACCCGACTCATACAATTATTGTCGGTGGCGACTTCAATCTACCCACGATATGCTGGAAAAATTATACATTTAAAACCAGCGGCAGGCATAAAACGTCATCCGAAATTGTACTGAATGCTTTCTCAGATAATTATTTTGAACAATTATTTCATGAGCCTACTCGAAGCGTAAGTGGTTGCGAAAGTATACTTCACCTCTTAGCAACAAATAATCCTGGACAAATAGCGAGTATCATGACGAATACAGGGATTAGCGTCTACAAGGCAGTTGGTGCTAGGCTGAATACCGCAACACCCACAACCATCAAAAAGAAACGCAAAGCACATCTATTTAAAAAAAAGCTGATAAAAATGCTCTGAACGCCTTTTTAAGAGACTGTCTCCACTCCTTCAGATCTGATCCCGTAAGCTTAGAAAAGATGTGGAATGATTACAGAGAGATAGTGTCGACGGCAATTGAGAGACATGTACCACATAAATCCCCCATGGTGCACAAAACGGGTCAGATAGCAGTTGCAGAAGCAACGAAAAAAGCACGCCAAATTTAAAAGAACTCAAAATCCCGAAGCTTGACAAAGTTTTGCAAAAGTTCGAAATATCTACATCTACAGCTACATTCATACACCGCAAGCCACCTGACGGTGTGTGGCGGAGGGTACCCTTTGGCTCTGAGCACTATGCGACTTAACTTCTAAGGTCATCAGTCGCCTAGAACTTAGAACTAATTAAACCTAGCTAACTTAAGGACATCACACACATCCATGCCCGAGGCAGGATTCGAACTTGCGACCGTAGCGGTCGCTCGGTTCCAGACTGTAGCGCCTAGAACCGCACGGCCAGGAAGGTACCCTGAGTACCTCTATCGGTTCTCCCTTCTATTCCAGTCTCGTATTGTTCGTGGAAAGGAGGATTGTCGGTATGCTTCTGTGTGGGCTCTAATCTCTCTGATTTTATCCTCATGGTCTCTTCGCGAGATATACGTAGGAGGGAGCAATATACTGCTTGACTCTTCGGTGAAGGTATGTTCTCGAAACTTTAACAAAAGCCCGTACCGAGCTATTGAGCATCTCTCCTGCAGAGTCTTCCACTGGAGTTTATCTATCATCTCCGTAACGCTTTCGCGATTACTAAATGACCCTGTAATGAAGAGCGCTGCTCTCTGTTGGATCTTTTCTATCTCTTCTATCAACCCTATCTGGTATGTATCCCACACTGCTGAGCAATTTTCAAGCAGTGGGCGAACAAGCGTACTGTAACCTACTTCCTTTGGTTTCGGATTGCATTTCCTTAGGATTCTTCCAATGAATCTCAGTCTGGCATCTGCTTTACCGACGATCAGCTTTATATGATCATTCCATTTTAAATCACTCCTAATGCGTACTCCCAGATAATTTATGGAATTAACTGCTTCCAGTTGCTTACCCGCTATTTTGTAGCTAAATGATAAGGGATCTATCTTTCTATGTATTCGCAGCACATTGCACTTGTCTACATTGAGATTCAATTGCCATTCCCTGCACCATGCGTCGATTCGCTGCAGATCCTCCTGCATTTCAGTACAATTTTCCATTGTTACAACCTCTCGGTACACAACAGCATCATCTGCAGAAAGCCTCAGGAACTTCCGATGTTATCCACAAGGTCATTTATGTATATTGTGAATAGCAACGGTCCTACGACACTCCCCTGCGGCACACCTGAAATCACTCTTACTTCGGAAGACTTCTCTCCATTGAGAATGACATGCTGCGTTCTGTTATCTAGGAACTCTTCAATCCTAATCACACAATTGGTCTGATAGTCCATATGCTCTTACTTTGTTCATTAAACGACTGTGGAGAACTGTATCAAACGCCTTGCGGAAGTCAAGAAACACGGCATCTACCTGTGAACCCGTGTCTATGGCCCTCTGAGTCTCGTGGACGAATAGCGCGAGCTGGGTTTCACACGACCGTCTTTTTCGAAACCTATGCTGATTCCTACAGAGTAGATTTCTAGTCTCCAGAAAAGTCATTATACTCGAAGATAATACGTGTTCCAAAATTCTACAACTGATCGACGTTAGAGATATAGGTCTATAGTTCTGCACATCTGTTCGACGTCCCTTCTTGAAAACATGGATGACCTGTGCCCTTTTCCAATCCTTTGGAACGCTCGATCTTCTAGAGACCTACAGTACACCGCTGCAAGAAGGGGGGCAAGTTCCTTCGCGTACTCTGTGAAAAATCGAACTGGTATCCCATCAGGTCCAGCGGCCTTTCCTCTTTTGAGCGATTTTAATTGTTTCTCTATCCCTCTGTCGTCTATTTCGATATCTACCATTTTGCCATCTGTGCGACAATCGAGAGAAGGAACTACAGTGCAGTCTTCCTCTGTGAAACAGCTTTGGAAAAAGACATTTAGTATTTCGGCCTTTAGTCTGCCATCCTCTGTTTCAGTACCATTTTGGTCACAGAGTGTCTGGACATTTTGTTTTGATCCACCTACCGCTTTGACATAAGGCCAAAATTTCTTAGGATTTTCTGCCAAGACAGTGCATAGAACTTTACTTTCGAATTCATTGAACGCCTCTCGCATAGCCCTCCTCACACTACATTTCGCTTCGCGTAATTTTTGTTTGTCTGCAAGGCTTTGGCTATGTTCATGTTTCCTGTGAAGTTCCCTTTGCTTCCGCAGCAGTTTTCTAACTCGGTTGTTGTACCACGGTGGCTCTTTTCCATCTCTTACGATCTTGCTTGGCACATACTCATCTAACGCATATTGTACGATGGTTTTGAACTTTGTCCACACTATCAACACTATCTGTACTTGAGACAAAACTTTTGTGTTGAGCCGTCAGGTACTCTGTAATCTGCTTTTTGACACTTTTGCTAAATAGAAAAATCTTCCTACCTTTTTTAATATTTTTATTTACGGCTGAAATCATCGATGCAGGAACCGCTTTAAGATCGCTGATTCCCTGTTCTGCGTTAACTGTTTCAAATAGCTCGGGTCTGTTTGTCACCAGAAGGACATTATATAGCGCGTGCTTCAATGCGAGACGTTTTTAATAATTTCCACAGCGAAACTCTGTCTCGGAATCTGGTAGAAAACCCAAAGAGATTCTGGTCATATATAAAGCACACCAGTGGGGAAACGCAATCAATACCTTCACTGCGCGATAACTACGGTGAAGTCACTGATGACAGTGCCACCACAGCAGAGTTATTAAACACGGTTTTCAGAAACTCCTTCACCAAAGGAGACGAAGTAAATATTCCAGAGTTCCAATCTAGAACAACTGCGAAGATAAGAAACATAGAAGTAGATATCCTCGGTGTACCAAAGCAGCTTAAGTCACTTAATAAAGGCAAGGCTTCCGGCCCAGATGATATACCACTCAGGTTCCTTTCAGAGTATGCAGATGCAATAGCTCCATATTTAGCAATTATTTTTTTTTTTAATTATGAATTTGGCCAGCTATGGACCGCATACAACTTAAGACTTACGGTGCTTCTTTTTCTTCCGTTCTTCCCAGTACTTCTTCATTTTCTCGCCAACTGCTCGTCTCTGCTCATCTGTCCACACTCTCTTGGGTCGAGGTTTTGGCGCATCTTCTTCATAGTTTGCGTTTTCTATAAGTAGCCTAAAGTTATTCCTGTCACGTATTATTTCTTCTGTAGCACCTATTTTGTTGGCGTCTTTCTTTACTGCTTCTATCCATCCTACGGTGTTTTTCAGCTTACAAACGTAATTAAAAATTTTCTTTGTAATTCGTGTTTCTTCCATTCTTTTAAATGTCCATAAAATTTTAGCCGTCTCTTCCTCATTGTGTCTGTGATCTTTTCTGTATTTTTGTATAGGTCTTCATTTCTCCTTTTAATCCACCTGTTTTCCTTGTTTTTCTCAGGACCTAGAATTTTTCTTAATATTTTTCTCTCTCTTTTTTCTAAATCTCTTAATTCGCCTTTCTTATTCAATGTTAGGCACTCTGATCCATATGTTGCTTGTGTCCTAATAACTGAATTATAATGTTTAATCTTTGCTTGTATGGATATTGATTTCTTATTGTAGTAGTTTTGCGTTAATTTATATGCAAATTCCAACTTTTTTATTCTTTCTTTATTTGTTGTGTTATCCAGTCCATTGGCTTGGATCCACTCCCCCAGGTATTTGAATCTATCAACTCTTTTAATTTTTCCATACTTTGTTTTCATAAACTTTTCTGTATTATGTTTGTGTTCTATATACTTGGTTTTTTCGTAGGATATTTTTAGCCCAGTCTTTTCAGCAATCTCGTGTAACATATCAAGCATAACTGTTGCGTCTGTTCGGTTTTCAGTTATCAATGCCATATCATCCGCAAAGGCTAAACATTTTACTTCAAATTTGTTCTTTCCTTGGCCCATGCTTATACCCTTTGTGCCTCTGTTTTTTAATGTGTTTTCCCATGTTTTTACTACTTTATCTAAAACCAAGTTAAAGAGAATTGGGGACAGTCCGTCACCTTGTCGAACTCCTGTTTTGATTTTGAATGGTTCAGAAATTTCGCCTTGGAACTTAATTCTTGATGTTGTATCTGTGAGCGTTTGTTCAACAAGTCTTCTGGTGTTTTCATCTATCCCTGATTCATAAAGTATCTGGAATAGTGTTTGTCTGTCAACTGAGTCGTAGGCCTTCTTGAAGTCTACGAAAGTAACTACTGTATTTTTATTTTGTATAGCTCTCACTCTCAAAATTGTTTTTAAATTAAGAATCTGTTCTGCACATGATCTACCTTTTCTAAATCCTGCTTGATAATCTCCTATATTAGGTCCTGCTTGTTCCTCTATTCTATTTAAAAGTGCTTTAGAAAGTATTTTGTATGCCACTGGTAACAAGGATATGCCCCTGTAGTTGTTGGTGTCTGTTTTATCTCCTTTTTTATGGAGAGGGCGGATCAATGCTTGTTTCCAGTCACTGGGTATGATTCCTTTTGTCCAAATGTCTTTAATTACTTTGTGAATTTTCTGACATGCGGATAAGCCCCCTAGTTTCCACATTTCTGCCACTATCCCATCCTCACCTGGTGCTTTGTTATTCTTCAATGCTTTGATAATCTTTTCTATTTCTTCTACTGTAGGTGGTTCCGACGGTGGATTTTCATGTTGTGGTTTTTGAAATTGTAACCTGTCATTAGGCTCCTCACAATTTAATAGATTTTCAAAGTATTCAGCTAAGATTTGGCAGTTCTCTTTATTGCTTAAAACCATTTTTCCATTTTTATCTTTAAAATGTAAACTTGGTGACTGGAATCCTGTTAAAACTTCTCTGAAAGTCTTATAGAAGTCTCTAGTGTTGTTCCTTTTGAAATCAGACTCCATTTCTTCTAATCTGTCTTTGTCATATTTTCTTTTCACTGATCTGATGATTTTTGCTGTCTTTTTCCTTTCTTCCTTAAACTCTTCCCAGTATTCGTGTTTCTTATTGCTGTTCCATTTTTTCCATGCCTTTAGTCGATTGTCAATTGCTTCATCACACAGCTCATTCCACCATCTGTGTTTTGGTATTCTTCGTGGCTGTCCCATTTCTTTAACTGACTCTATCATTGTTTCTTTAATTTCTTCCCAATTATCCATTTTTCTTGTGTTTAGTATATGACAGAATTTGTCCTGCTTTTGCAGGAGAAATTAAGTGTTTACTCTTGGAAATCTTCTTGGTTTTGGTTTAGGTTTGTTTGGTTGGAACATGGTCTTTATTTCTGTCAGATAATGATCTGAGTCTATGTTTAGGCCCTTCCTCACTCTGACATCCAAGATTTCCTTGTAGTTGCGAGTCGTTATTGCCACATGGTCCAACTGATATTCACCTTGATTTGGATTAGGTGATACCCACGTTTTTTTCTTTCTTGCAAGTTTCCTGAAACATGTCGACATTAATTTTAGATTAAACTGTCTACAAAAATCTATAAGTCTTTCCCCATTTCTGTTGGTTCTTGCATGTGCTGGATAATCTCCAACTACTGATTTAAATTTTATTTCTTTGCCAACTTGTGCATTAAAGTCTCCCACTAAAATTTTTATATGTTCTTTTGGTAACATGGATGTTTCGTGTTCAAGCATTTCCCAGAAATCTTCCACTTTGTCAACATTTGTTCTGTTATGTTGGTTAATAGGTGCATGTGCATTTATAATAGTGTAGCGTTTATTGCCTGACTTGAACGTCAGAAAAGAAATTCGTTCTGATGGGGAGCTAAAATTAGTTATTGATTCCGTAAGTTGCTGTTTGACCATAAATGCGGTCCCTAATATAGTCGTATTATTGGAATTTTTAATGGCTGGTTTTCCTTTGTAGATCCTGTATCCACCTGATTCAAATGCATTTTCATCCAGATACCTTGTTTCTTGAAGAGCTAATATAAGTATGTTGCGTTGATTGAGAGCGTCCGTTAGGCGTTTTAGTTTTCCAACTTTCATAAGTGTGTTGATATTCAGAGTCCCCAGTAGATGTTTTTTCTTGGGTCTTATCTTTGAAGAAGTACTCGGAAGCTCCGACTCTTCCTTACATGATGTTCTAGGCTCTCCAGAATCCAAAGGCCTAGTTGCACCGCCATGAATAGCGATGGAAGATTGGTTACTTCCTGGAGTAGTTTCCATTTTGAAATTTACCATTATGTCTTAGGTTAAAGTTTGGTTTGGGGAAAGGTAGTTGAACCTTTCGATGATAAAAATTCAAGCATTTAGCTTAGAATTATAAGTGAGGCCGCCACTAACATGTGGGACAGACGCCTTTTGCAGCCGCCCACTGTGGGAACAGACGCTACAGTCTGGTGCTTTTATGCAAAAGCCTGCCTCTTCCGCCAGTTCCGCCGTTCTGATGATCTTCATCGCCGCCTTCACTGCCGTTGAGGTCTTCACCGTTTCCCTGGCTAGGGACCCTCACGAGGTACTATCACCCGGGCCAGGTGAACCAAGGTTTTTTAACGAGGTGTTACTCCTCCCCCTCCTCCTTTTTCAACCGGGCTTGGGACCGGCTTTGGCAATTATATATAACCGTTCGCTCACAGAAAGTTCCGTACCCAAAGACTCGAAAGTTACTCAAGTCACACCAATACACAAAAAGGAAGGTAGGAGTAATCCGCTGAATTACAGGCCCATACCACTAACGTCGATTTGCAGTAGGGTTTTGGAACATATACGTATTCGAACATTGTGAAGTACCTCGAAGAAAACGATTTATTGACACATAGTCAGCACGGATTTGTGGAACACAACTAGCTCTATATACTCACGAAGTAATGAATGCTATCGACAAGGGACGTTAAATTGACTCCATATTTTTAGAGTTTCAGAAGGCTTTCGACACCGTTCCTCACAAGCGTCTAACTGTGTGCCTATAGAATATCGCATCAGTTGTGCAACTGGATTCGTGATTTCCTGTCAGAAAGGTCATAGTTCGTAGTAATAGACGGAAAGTCATCGAGTGAATAGAAGTAATATCCGGCGTTCCCCAAGGAAGTGTTATAGGCCCTCTATTGTTCCTGATTTATATTAAAGACATAGGGGCAATTTGAGTAGCCTTCTTAGATTATTCGCAGATGATGCTGTCATTTACCGTCTTGTAAAGTCATCAGATGACCAAAATGAATTGCAAAATGATTTAGATAAGATATCTGGGTGTGCGAAAAGTGGCAATTCACCTTGAATAAAGAAAAGTGTGAAGTTATTCACATGAGTACTAAAAGAAATCCGTTAAATTTCGATTACGCGATAAGTCACACAAATCTAAAGGCTGTAAATTCAACTAAATACTTAGCGATTACAATTACAAATAATCTAAATTGGAACGATCACATAGATAATGTTGTGGGTAGAGCAAACCAAAGACTGTGATTCACTGGCAGAACACTTAAAAGGTGCAACAGATCTACTAAAGAGACTGCTTACACTACACTTGTCCGCCCTATTCTGGATTACTGCTTTGCGGTGTGGGATCCGTATCAGGTGGGACTGACGGATGATACTGAAAAAGTTCAAAGTAGGGAGGCTTGTTTTGTATTATAGTATATGTATATAAGTTGATACATTTTGATAAAAAAATTGTAACAGAGGTAGGAAATAATTCAAAGTTAGGAAAAAGTCGCGCTGTAATGTTCCTTGTGAAATAGTTTCTCAGTGGTTCGAGCAGTCTCCTTTATTTTGTGTCGCTGAAAGTATATGCCTTATTTTTGCATCTCGCTCACAGTAATACCTCCTGTCTGATTCCTAGCAACGCTTCATGATGAACCCTGTATTTGTTCCTTTCGGCTACTCCACACGATGGTTGTTTTATAGTTATTTTGACGGTTTGGTAACCGACTGGTTGGTATTGTCTAAGATTTAACCTAAATCACTGGTAGTGGATTGAAACCTTTTCTAGTGTGACATACACAACTAGTACAGCAACTTGAACAAAATATATCAGTAACCCGAACCATAGATTTTCCCCTCTCAGTGAGCTTTCGTTACAAGTAGCAAGCAGGATATCACGCTAGCATATGTCAGAGAAAGACCTGTGGACCACACCACTGTAGGTTATTACAGTACAAGCAATAAGCTACGCGCAAGGGGGGGGGGGGGGGGATGACTCTTTGCTGCTTCATGGTAGCAAAGTATCTGAGAAACAATCAACAGTCGGCGGAAACCCATGAGAAGATTCTTAAAATAGTATAAAAATTGTTGTAGCACTCGATGTTAAACGGAAGAGTCTAGTACCAGTTACTAATACATTCGTTTTACTTGCGTTACAGGTTTACCAGATACCTGGAAGAAACTATGAGTCCCATCGCAATGACGCAATTCATGTTCAGCGTCCTGTCTGTCTGCGTTCTGCTGTTTCAGGCCACATATGTAAGCCGCCTTTAATACATTTCATTACTGTATCACGCAATATTACATTCAATTCATTGTCGTATTTTGAAACCTATGTGACAAATGTTACGTTACAGCTACCCAAATTGTTGCTTAAGATGAGAAGCATTAACTTTTACGTTAACTTAATTGCTTAGACATTTTAAATCAACTTTCCGTTCTACTCTGAACGGGCGATACAACACCACCTTACCGAATGAGTCAAGACCCACGGATTCTAGCCACCATTCTTGCATTACATCAGATGTGCCGTACTTCTGATGGTACTCGAGATTTATAAACATGAGGCGTCACACGGATAGTTTTTAGTAACTATCATTCGTGTTTTATGGTATTCTACTATGCCTTTCGAGCCATGTATATGCATCCAGGTGTGATTTCGCTTTTAAATTACTTTTCTCGACCTCGAGTGAGACAACTGTGTTGAAGATTGTTCCTTCCGCTCAAGGAGATATGTTTGGTTATACTGACATGGGGTACGCTACACTAGCCGGTAGTGTAATGTCAAAGAATGTTACCATTGTCTTATCTGACGAAATTCTCGTTAGTTGCTCATTTTCATTTCGTTTTTGCTTTCCTTAGATTTTTAATTTGCGAAGTGTAACATTTAAGCTTTCTATGATGGAAATACACTTGTGCATGAATCCATGTCGCTCAACGGCGACAAAAATAATGTAAAAATCGAATTACGCCTCAATAAAGACCCACAGAGCCCGAAACGCTTAGTATAATGCAAGGTAACATAAATAATTACGACTGGAGGTGGTGTTTATTGTACTTCTGGTGTTTCCAGTACGTAGTTCTACGGGTTTGTAGGACTGCTAATTTTTTTTAGATACATTTAGATTTACACAGGGTATCCCAGCAGAAGCAGTTTATAGATTCATTTTGCAAAAAGCTAATATTTGTTTTAAAGGCGATTCTGAGCATCGGAGTCGGAATCTAAAGTGATTAGCATTTGCTTTTCGATAAGTTCCTTCTCGTTTGCGGAGTCTTTAAAGAGCAACCATGTAATATACATCAACTTTCGGACAACTTTTGTTTCTCCGATTAATGCTACTTCCCTTTCCGAAATTTTGCTTATTCTGATCCACATGCATAGTAAAACAGTGATTTCTTATTCTTTATTTATTCATTGATCTAAATATTTTTTTAATTTATAAATGACAATTAACTTTTATTACATACAAGCGCATACTAACGTGTGGTTCGAGAGGGAAATCCGGGTTCGAGTCCAACTCCGGCACAAATTTTCATTGTCGTCATTCCCTTATACAACTGTTGGTTCTTCGTATCCTCAACTGCGAATACATTTTATGTATTTCATAAGGGCTGTAGTCTCCGCAGTGCCTTCGCATGCACGCATACCCGAAGGAAAATTACATAGTTCTTCTTAACAACACAGGCAGTGGATTCTTCATTTGTGTGGCCATAGTGTCCGTAGTTGCTTTACAATTCTTGAAGGTATTTTGTTTCTCTCGTTGCAACTACAAAAATGCGTGATTTTTTTTCACCAGACGCGTTTAGCTTTATTGAGATAAAGCGTCATCAATGGAGGTGACTTTCGCCTGATTTGTCGCTTACATCGGGAAATGCCGTCTGCTAACACATTGCTGTTTTTCTGCTTTAGACACTGATAATTTTGGCCTAATTTTTAGCTGTTCCTCAGAACTGTGCTTTTCTCATGTTTTTCATGACACACATTTATGCACACCACTATATACACAATAGAATACAGTTGTGTGCATGAAAGTGTGTTGCGAAAAACATAAGACATGCATAGTTCTGCGGAACAACTAAAAATTAGACCACAATTATCAGTGTCTAAAGCAGAAAAACAACAATGTGCTAGCAGACGGCATTTCCCGATGTAAGCGAGAAGTCAAGCGAATATCACCACCATTGATGACGCTTTACCTCAATAAAGAGAAACGCGTCTGGTGAAAAAAAAAATCACGCATTTTTGTAGTTTCAACGACAGAACGAAAATACCCTCAAGAACAGGCACTGGAATATCGTATTTATTCACCTACATTAAGTAGCAACTTGCAGTTAAAATACGAAGATGCTATCTGTTCTTTCAGACATGTCTGAAAAAACAGATACCATCTTCACATAGAAAAGGCTTACCGGCCAATGATCTTCTTCAGTGCGGATGCTCTCACATTGCTCAAACTCTTACGAGAATCGGTGTAGATTGACTGCCGCGAGTAATTAGTGTAGTGGGTGGGGGCACTACATTTGTAGTACGTGGATAGTAAGTTGGAAACGTGGGTCTCACAGGGAGCGTGCCAGAGATAAGTCCCTGCAGTCGCACTATCCTCTGTGTCCTCGATGGAGAGTTCCGCTTCGAGCGGCGAGCGGGAACGTTCTTGTTTATCTCACTTGCAGCAGCGTCGCTTGTGTGGAGCTTCCCTCGTTAGTGTTGTTCTGTCTGCCGAGGGAGTCGTAGCGCCTCCGCTCGACCTTTATTGTCTGTGTCCGTCTACTTACAGCGGCGTCGGCAGCTCCGCTATGGCTACCATGGTTTCCACGTGTATTCCACGAAAAGGTACTATGAGCCTTACTTGCGATAAAACAAAGCTACACGTGCAGCCCGGGTCTCTAGAAATCCACGATTGGCTTGTCGATACAATTCAAGTGAACTCTGATCAGGTCCACACCGCTTATTTTGATGCAGACGAGTGCGTGTTTTACGCGAAATTTATGGATCCCCTTCACGTTGAAAGATTACTGTCGCGACATGATTCTCAAGTTACGTTCAAGCATCGTGATAATTTCGTTAGTACGGTGTCACTCGCAGACGCCGAAACCGAATATACCAATGTTCGAGTGTTCAGCCTCCCTCCGGAGGATGACGACAAACTTTTTAAAGGACGCATTGACTCCTTATGATAACCTGAAAAACGTCCGTCGTGAACGTTGGTCAACTCAACACAGATTTCAGTGTTATAGTGGAATTTGTTCCGTGGAAATGCATGTCAAATGCAATATCCATCACAATTTCAAGTCTGTGGTTATCGCGCCCGTGACATGTATACTGGTCAAGAGGGAACCTGCTTCCTATGTAATGAAAGTGGACACGTTCGATCTAATTCTCCGCGTATGGTTCTTGTATTAAAGCCGTCATTAGAGCAGCGTTGCAAATTGACGGTTGCTGATCTTGTTCCTTCTACTGCCGCAGTCGGCCCTACTTCTGCTTCGGATTATAATGAACAGACAGTCCCGATAATCATGTCAATGAATTTCCTCCGTTACCTCCGCGACAGATTCAGAATCCTATAACGCCGACGAACAAGAGACGTCGCGCTCAGGATGATGATGGTGAGGATTTGGCTGTGCCTTCCGCGCCAACCTGCGCGTAAATTGTGTCCCCTGCTCCTCTCAATGCTGCTATACCTCCCGTCAGTGGTACGGTGAGTGGCGAAGAAGTTATTTCCAGCATCCCTCCTGCTCGCGAAGTGGCTCCTTCTGAGCTGCCTGTGTGTGTGTGTGTGTGTGTGTGGAGAGGGAGCGGATTCCCCCCTTCGTCCTTGTGTCCTCCGTTACAGTCTGAGACGATGCAATGTCCTCCTGTTCCTTCGTCTTCAGGCACCGACGGTTTCCTGCGTTTGCCGACAACAGAAACTCCCAAGGATAATAAAATTACCGACCAAGTACCACCTGTTCATTGGCAGTTCCACAGAATGCTTCCGCCTTAGCGACTGGAACTGCATTACATGACCTAGTCACGGAGGGGAGGGGGGGGGGGGGGGAGGAAGAAGCCGTGCCTATGACCCCTACCCTTCCACTCCTCCGTCTGCAGAGGCCGCCATCCCACGTAGCCCTCAGAAACAGCATATACAAACTGACCTTGCGGAGGCACGTAAGAAATCTAAGAAACGTTGTGATGACAGGGGTTCTGGTTTCCCGATGTCTGATTTCTCTGTGGGTTCCGCAATCGACCCTGACTTTCAGCTGTCTACTTAAGTCCACACGAAGGTTCCGTACATCCCTGTCCAGCTGTGATCAGTGACCCAAGCCTACACGTTCCTTTCCTTAAACGTTAATCGCGTGGAATCAGAGTTACGATTGGCTTCGCTGCGTCACTTCATTTATGATTCATGTGCAGACATAGTTTTCTTACGGGAGATGTTTAGCAATTTCTCCTTATCTGGTCTTCATATGATCATATGATAGTCTACGCGGGCCGCCTTATTCTTTCGCGAAGGCATTCCTATTGCTGAGGTGGAAATGTTGGATTCTGGCAGGGGCATAGGTTGTCACCTTTTTAGTCTTACCTTGGTTCTTTTATATGCCTCTTCTGGCACTGGTCCCGCAGTGGATCGTTCGCGTTTTTTTAAGGGTTCTCCGGATATTCTGTTGGATGGTGATTTTAACTGTGTATTGCGTCCTGCAGATAAGTCACCTAATTTTAATTTCTCTTGTGAAATACATGCATTGGTCAGCTCCTTACGCCTAAAAGACGTCTGGATATGTAAATACCCGACGTTAATGAAGTTTACCCACTTTACTGCTACTTCTAGTAGCAGGTTAGATAGGTTTTACTTATCAGACTGCCTGAGCGATAGTATTCTTAATGTTGAAGTCATCTCAGCTTCCTTTATGTATCACTGTGCTGTGGCCACAACTCTCAATCGGCAACCAGTCAAATTGTTTCGCCCGCCGTGGATGTTAAACGTTGCTCAGCTAGCTGACACCTCTCTCGATGACGTGATGAGAGTCATGTGGGAGCGTACTCTACGGTCCACTGGGAAATACTTTTCCACCCTTCACTGGTGGACACAGCTAGCAAAACCAAGGCTCAGGCAAACTTTGATACTTTTCTGTACTGCCAAAGCGCGATACTTTCGGAGAAATTATGAATATTACTATTCCGTCCTGTGAGAACTTTATGCTGCTTCGGATCCCGCCTCTCTCAGAATTGCGGATGTTAGGGGTGTAAAAGCAGAATTGTTGACCCTGAAGAGAATACAAATGGAACGTATGAAAATCCGATCGAAGCCGGGTTCATTGGTGACAGAAGAACTGACTTCCTTATATCATTTGCTTCGGCATCAGACCCGTCGCCGACGCTCTTGTATTCATTCTCTAACGACAAATGACGGACGTATCGTAACGGCGCAGGCTGATACAGTGCGTATCTTACACCAATGCTATGTTGACGTCTACGACATCGATGAGTCCAATGAAAACTTTTACGACCCACTTGTCAGCGTCTTGGATACGACAATTATCTGAACAGAATGCAACGCTCTTAGCTGCCTTTCAGCCTAAGGAAGTTTATAAACTTACTGTGGGATCGCTTTCTCAAAAGTCCCTAGGTCTAGATGGACTTCCAAAGGAATTTTCGTGTGCTTTTGGCCGTTGTTGGGTGCTACCTTTACCTCCCTTTTGAATGAAGTTTTACAGGGTAGAGTAGTGCCGACCTCGTTCCAAGTGGGAAAAATTGTTTTAATGCAGAAACTCCCTGGACCGGCTGCCCCTGATAGCTTTCGCCCACTTTGTTAAACTTGTATTAAAAGACTGTGACGAGGGCAGTTAACAGTAGGATGTCGGCCTTGATGGAGATAGTTGTTGCAAAACATCAAAGCTGCGTACCCGGTCGTTCCATTCTTACCCCTATAGTGGAGTGTCGTGACGTGGTTTCGGTTGCTGCTGTAACATCCGTTCCTTGTACCCTTGCTTTTCTAGACTTCGATAAGGCATCAAGCATTTAATCGTGTTAATCACGACTTTTTGCCTCGGATTCTGGAGGTAGTTGGTTTCACTGTTGACACACGGCGAGTTCTCTCAAATCTATTTACGGGTATTACGCCTTCGGTGGTTGTTAAAGGGCAACTGACGTCCCCAGTAAATTGCCATAGGGGAGTAGCTCAAGTAAGTTCGCTGTCCTTTCTCTGGAATCCCAGTTGACAGGTTAGACACTTTCCGGCAAGATTACAGCTGTTAGTGCATACGTGGAAGAAGAGGTGGTTCTACTTCGCAATCCTGTTGAAGGCTGTAATCGGTGATTTTTGTCGGAGTTCAGGAGCAAAAATTAATGAAGGTAAATGCAAACTTCTTGTCTTGCGAGGTTTTGGTGCATTCGCATACGCGTCTCGGTATCATCATTGATCGCGGCTCACTCAAAATGGTGACGCTCAACCGGAAGTCCGTTACGGAAAAAAAATCCAGGCAGCGATACTAGAGCACAAAAGGCGTTCTCTTACTTTGCTCCAGAAAGTCTGAATAATGGATACATGTCTTACGTAAAGCTTATTACGTGGTCCAAGTTTATCCGCTTCTCTCTATGGTGACGAAGAAACTACAAAATTAATTGTCTAGTCGTTTCTTATGGAAGAGACGTATATTTCGCTTACGGTATGAGGTGATCACGAAGCCTTGTTCCTTTGGGGGAGTTGGGCCTGAATGATACAAGATGGAAGAAGCGGATGCTATATGTTCTACGTACTGTTTTGACGCTGACTCAAGAAACTCACACATTCACGTTTCATATATTTCTGTGTCCTTCCTGCTAGTCTTGCACCCCTATTGATGTTGGTCCAATAAATTATAAGCTAAAACACATTCGTGACTTCTATCTTGCGGTGAGCTATTTAGGGACTGACATCTTACGGAGACCTATCCCCACCACGAAATTCCTAAAGGCTCGATGGGAAGCAGTCCCTTGCCCGAACCTCGTGGAAAGAGAATCACCGCATACAACCTGCACGACAGTTTGGTTCAATTTCAGTCTTCTGATTTTTGCCGATGCAGGGAGCGTCCTCGTGGTTCAAATGGTTCAAATGGCTCTGAGTACTACGCGACTTAACTTCTGAGGTCATCAGTCGCCTGGAACTTAGAACTAATTAAACCTAACTAACCTAATGACATCACGCACATCCATGCCCGAGGCAGGATTCGAACCTGCGACCGTAGCAGTCGCTCGGTTCCAGACTGTAGTGCCTAGAACCGCACGGCGTCCTCGTGGTATAAGGTAGGAAATAACTTGATTCCAACGAACGAACAGCCGGCCGATGTGGCCGAGTGGTTCTAGGTGCTTCAGTCTGAAAACGCGCGACCGCTACGGTCGCAGGTTCGAATCCTGCCTCGGGCATGGATGTGTTTGATGTCCTTAAATTAGTTAGATTTAAGTAGTTTTAAGTTCTAGAGGACTGATGACCTCAGATGTTAAGTCCCATAGTGCCCATAGCCATTTGAACCATTTTCCAACGAACGAGCGACTTTTCCGTATTGGGCTTAGTGACACGGATTTATGTAGGCGTTGTACGTCTCCAGATAAGATATGACATCGCCGGACGAAGTGGCCGTGCGGTTCTAGGCGCTGCAGTCTGGAACCGCGAGACCGCTACGGTCGCAGGTTCGAATCCTGCCTCGGGCATGGATGTGTGTGGTGTCCTTAGGTTAGTTAGGTTTAACTAGTTCTAAGTTCTAGGGGACTAATGACCTCAGAAGTTGAGTCCCATAGTGCTCAGAGCCATTTGAACCATTAAGATATGACATCGCTTTACTTGTGGTTATATGAAAAACTCGTCACGGATCAGGAAACAATTGGCCTTCCTTACTCGATCTTCTGAGGCTGCATACACTACGGACATCATATTGCGTGCAGATTCTTCTTTCTTTTCACGGTCGAAATCCCATGCCGTTATATGGTTGCTGTGACACTTCGTTCATTATGTTGTAGAAATCGAGGGAGAAGATCACACAAAGTTTATGCAGTACATGATCACTGCCTATTGTACATGTTTGCGAATGCCTCGATATCGAGACAACTTCGCCAACATGTTGGCTCTTGTTTTCCGTCGGCAAGGTGTTGGTTAATTTGATTTTTCTGAGAAGTGTTTTTCTTTGTTATGTATGTCCCCATCTGATTTGCTTCGGCTTGTCCTCTCCTGGATTCTCTGTTCGTTTTGTTCTATTTATTGACTCAGCATCGCTCCAGTTCTATTGCGAAATTTGTAGAGATGAAGTGTAGACACCCGTGAGCGTCTCCAATCCTTGCAATCAAATTGCGATTTTTCTTAGTTTGCTATTTCGAATGTAGTATGGTTTCGTTTTCCTTCTACCTTTAGATTACATTACAAACTATAAATATAAATGAAAACACAAAATTAAAAATTAAAAAATTACTAAAATACCATATAAAAATTGTGGATACATATCATGTGAGCTTGGTGGTGGTTTGTCGCCCACAGTCTTGGTTTACTATTATTATTATTATTATTATTATTATTTATTATTATTATTATTCTGTTATCCTAATTTTTTCTCCCATTTGCAGCTTATATTTCACGACTATTTGACTGTGGTCTACTGAAGTGTCATGACAGTACCAAGTCATTAAAAAAATGGCTCAGTGAGATAGAGCGTTTGCCATGTAAGCAGGAGAACCTGGGTTCGAGTCCCGGTCGGGGCGCACATTTATCATGGCCTGTAAGCAGCTAATGTCTGGATTTCATTGTAATTTCATTCAATTAAAATGTCCACCCCTGTGCGGGAATTACACAATGCGTGTGAGAGTACAATTTTGTGACGTAGGAACGGCGACATATGGAAGATTGGAGCTGGCCGTGAGTCGTGCACGGATAGCCAAAGCGATTAAAACGACCGCTCGCGTAAAGCGGGAAATCCAGGTTCTAGTCCCGGTCCGCCAGAAATTTTCGCTGTCGTCATTCCCTTATACAGCTGACCATTTTTCGTACTTGCAACTGCGAGTACGTTTCACGTACTTCCTATGGCACTTGCCGTGACGTAGGGATTTTCACATCACTAACGCTTATGGGAAAATTCTCGAATTTAATTCGCGCGAATTCTGTACGCACACAGATAACACTTTCGGTTTTAAGATCAGTTTTGTGTGTTACCCCATGAGAACGGAGTACTGACGTCAATTCCCTTAATTCCTTTAGTAGCGATGAAAATTTGTAAAATTCCTGTTTTATGCTGTTGCTGCTGACTTGAAAAGTACTGATTTTATCGAAATAATGCACAATCGATGTAACTGCGTATTTATAAGGCTACTTTTCCTTTCCAGCACAGGGATTTGTAATACCGGAGTCGTACTGGCGACGGAATGTCGCAGTAGTTGGCTAACTTCCTTATACCATTTCTTCATTTGACTTGACTTGACAGGGACTGAGGTTTCTGTTACACCTCGCTACGTTAGACACAGAAAATAGGGTCCCCTCGCTTATAGTTAGCTTATGGTTGGAGTTAAGATTATTTAAGCGAAGAACGCGGTAATTACATCTCTAATTTTTGTTGTTCACTCACATTATTTGGTTGTTTTCTTCAGTTCAGCTCGCTAGAAGACTCATTCAAAATTATAGAAGCCATATTGTCTAGTTATGGACTTGGCGAACGCAAATTCCAAGTCGAATGAGCTGAGGTAGCCAAGCTGTCTCCGATGGTATTTACTTCTTAGTAATTTAGATTATGCGTTCGAATCTGTTAACTTCAAGATGAGACACAGAGATCTCCTCCCCTAAAACAGGAAGCCTAGTCCTGCATTTGGTCGGTAAAATATTACAACTTCGCACTCCACTGCTACCGCATCAGCTGTCACTAATTTTCAATTCGCGCTCCTCTGCTTTTGCGTCAATTCTCATTAGCTTCCGACTCGTATATTCTCTGAATTCACCAGTAATCCTATATTGAGGGAATCCTGCACCTTGGTCTAGCCCTGTGTCAATTGTCTATAATATTTTCTTTAATTTGGGTTTCTTCCTGGTTTTGATTACTAATTTTTCCAAAATTGTTATATGTTATTAAAAACATTAACCAATTTCGTTCGCAATCCTGGCTGCCATTTTTGTGCGCCATTATTCATACGTTGACAACTTTAGTGACCATTTCTGTGATGATAATATACGGGCTGTAATCAGTTCTAAAGTGGTCAATGAAACTTTTTGCCTGTAATGTTACTTTTCACAGTTGTTGAGCTCATTTCTTGATGATTAATATCGCTTGTGAACGGTGGAAGCCAAGCTTGTTAGTGGATAATTATTCCGACTGACCCTGTAGCCCCGCAACGTTTCGTACAATGTTCTCCGTTTTTTCATACTCCAGTTTACAGGTTTAGGAAACCGAAAGGTAGACAGTCACATACAGCTACGTCTGTACTTGTGTGTTGTAAAGACAAAGTGATTTTATGTTTTTGTACTAATGTAATTCTAAAAGTTTCTCAAGAGATCTGAAGCACTGCGCACTTTCTCGCAGCCTTACGCAATACGGACATGGACATTTTTCGGCAAGCTTTACGTAGGTTCGATACACAGGAGCTTTCTAATGCTCCTACAATTAAAATAATGCTAGGTTTAGGTCCGTAAAATATGGAAGCTACTAAACTAGTTTCTAAATAAGATTCTTGAACTGGTGGATAAGAAGGAATGGATCAATGCCCTGGCCACCACGTTTTCGAGATAAAAACTCACTAGATTTCACTCTATGGGGGAATTTCCAAAGTCTTGAAATGGAAACCAGAATAAGATGCAGGGAACCTTCGTGTCAGTATTGTCGAAGAGAGCAAGTCCACGCTCAATACTCTCCAGGCATCCGTCGACCTATCCATGGTGGAAAGTTCCTACTGTAGTGTCCGTTTTTCCTCCAGATCTTCTTCATAGTCAATCTTACAAAAATAAAAAAAATAATTTGTGATGAAGCTGCGCAACATGCAGCAATCCGAAACAATATTAATAAAATTTTACGTTAGAGTTGCCAAAATTATGTTTAACGTAATTAATTTTTAAGTGAAACGTACTGTCTTCGAAGGCAGTTGTTCATTTCAGTGTCAGTATTTGATATAAATTTATGACTATGAGAAAACTTGATAAACTGCAGGATAGTATACAGTACATTTGTGTACACTACTGGGTGCTTAGGAGGATTCATCCGATTTCAAAAGACTATATCACTTACCTGAATGAACATACTAATTTTAACTTATGCATGGGACTGCCAAATTTTTATTTTTTAAATCTAGATTTAGAAGGCTCAAATGGCCCTGATCACTATGGGACTTAACTTCTAAGGTCATTAGTTCCCTAGAACTAAGAACTACTTAAACCTACCTAACCTAAGGACACCACACACATCCATGCCCGAGGCAGGATTTGAACTTGCGACCGTAGCGGTCGCCCGGTTCCAGACTATAGCGCCTAGAACCGCTCGGCCACCCCGGCCGGCTAAATTTAGAAGGAAACATCTTTTTATATATGCATATAAAATCTTCCAGTACTTTATACAAAACGTTTATTCTGCCCTCTGCTGAACGCATGACAAAGATCCAGGCGACAGTCAAATTCGTCTGGTACCTTTGCGAACGAGTCTGGTATAACTGTATTCACTGCTGTTGTTACGAGGTTTAGCAGTTCATACGAAACACTTAGAGAGTCTTGCATCAAAAAAATCATATATCATGAAATTATACGACCTTGGAAGCCAATGGTACGATGTGAGATCCCATTACGGATGATCCATTGTTCAGCAGGTTATCGCTAAGAAATGCTCTTAAATGCAGATGTGATGGCTCTTACATGCAGAGGTGATGGTGCTCCATTGAGTAGCAAAATGAATTTTTGGCATGTTATCACAACTGCGAAAAAGCCAGGTCTGCAAAGTAAACAACTATGTGATACCGTGAGAAATATATGTCGTAAATTTTTTCTCAGGAAATGGCAAAAACACAATAATGTTTGCGTAGGGTCTCTTACGTTCTGCTGTGGTATATAGCTGCTCTGTTCCCCATATTCTAACACTGTAACGATCCATTTGTTCTCTTAGATAGAATGTAACACTATCGCTGAAGACTAAATGTGAAAGCAAATTATTATCTTAATTCTCCTGTATCCATATAACTTCGCAAACCTCTACACATTTTCATTCACCATCATCATCATGAAGGGCTTGTAGCAACTGAACTCTGTGTGATTTGAAAAGGAAATGGCGACGTAAAACAAGCCAGAGATACAAGCATATGACGAAAGCAAATTTCTGTGCATCAAATGCAAAACTGTCGAAAGCAACTTAAGTCTTCAATGTGCACAAGGGGGTGATTAACTACGAGCGTCTTGAAAATGTAAGCGTCAGCACGGAATGCTTTGAGCTTTAGGAGGTGCATTTCTGTGTTCTCAAAGAAAATCACACAGCAAAGTGAAAAGCGGCAAGCCTTCTGGTGTGGTCCTTGTCAATTAATATGACAATTACATTCAACTCAGAAGACAGTGAGGAGGCCGAATACAACAATAATAGTTTGGAAAAGTAATTTCGAGTTCTGCGACAGTGTACTGATCTCTAATTAACTTCATGTCATAACTGTATTTAACATGGTATGGGTCGTCTTTTTCTTTGCTTTCTAAAAGTGCTTGGAAACAGGGTGTACACTGGATTTTGGACAGGCAGAGCAATGTCCGATGTGCAGAAGAAAATGGGCTCGAGCAACCAGCAGGGACTCGGGCATTAGCAGGAAAGAGGACAGATAGCGTGAGGAGCTGTCAGTGTGAAAGTTACGTTACTGGTCGAGTTCCCGGGGCACCGATGCTATTGTTCGTTTATGACATGTCTCCAGTCCAGCGGCTGAGCAGCGCTGAGGGAAAGAATGCGGGCTGGTTCCCCTTATTCCTTCTCTGTTACACTATGTCGGCGACTGCTGCGCAAGCAAGTTCTCCACTTACGCGTACACCACCATTACTCTACCACGCAAACATAGGGGTTACACTCGTCTGGTGTGAGACGTTCCCTGGGGGGTCCACAGGGGTCCGAACCGCTCAATAACCCTGGGTTCGGTGTCGGGCGGCGGAGGGTTGAAGTGGACTGCGGCAGTCGTCGTGGGGTTGCGGACCACTAAGGCTGCGACGGGGACAGAGCCTCTCCGTCGTTTCTAGGTTCCCGGTTAACATAACATAACCTTTCAGTTCTGATGCATAAGTTCAAAATCAACTGAAAGTTACTTCCTCACTCATGTAAAAAGATATGGTCTTGTGAAATACGAAGAACCTTTTTGGAACACTCTGTATCGCAGGTTATGTGACTTAGGTACTTAAGTAGTGCTTTTGAAGCACTGCTTTCATTATATTTCCAGAGCGATGACTTCAGCGCTGTATTTCGGTGTGTGGCTTTCCTGCCCCTACCTGGCGGCCAGATGTACATCTACTGCTGGGCCGCTCATCGCATCACGGAGAAGGTAATTCACCACTGACGCAGCTCTTTTCACTTAAATGCTCTGCTGTGTAGACGGTTGTAATTTCTATGCACTGTAAATTTCACCAAGCAAACTGTCGTAGTGAGTGTGTATGTCACGAGCTTTTCGAAAACTTCATGGCAAAGACCTATGTTGCAAAGCACGCAAAACATCATGCAAGGGGTTTCTTGGCTGTAAGAAGTCCTATGAAATTGTAATTTAGCAGCGCAGAAATGTCTGAGCGTCTAAAACAACGAAAATGGGGACCATTTTGACAGTTAAATAGTATCTTAACTATCTGTATGAAGCATTCTCTGACTTCTTGCAGCGATCGTTCACGGTAAAACCTCGCGCTTTCGACGATTACCTGCATCGTCTTCGTCAGGAGCAATCGACAGTCAAAACTGCTGTTGTGGCGGCCTTCTAGAGCCCATAGAGGGCTTCTGATTGGTCGTTAATTACGCAGTGCTATCGCAGATGATGTCAGCCTCTGCCCTGGTGGCACCACCACTCCAGTTATAGCGTAAACTTCGCGACGAATATCTCTGGCTTTTCTTTGCATCGAAAGGTCGCTTCCGTGCACAGCTAAGATTAAGATTATATCCACTGTCACGGTTGAAGATGTTCTCACACATTCTTACTTTTTCAACCTCTTTAATTACAGAATACCAGTATTTAAGAGGCTGGGCCGAAACTTTCGTTTCGTAAAACAGTGTTTTGTGTTTGTTTGTGAGGCTGTGCTCAGCAACTGCATATTCTTCCAGTTATCAATTTTTACTATGCCATTCCGCACAGCGGACGGAAACGGTGCAGATGGACTGACCAAAGTAACTGCAAACTTACAAACGGTGTTGCAAATCCCAGGGATCCTGAGGTCGAGACTGCACTTAAAAGGGCGAAGTACCACCCTCATCTTCCTAGGAGATTGGAAAATAGAATTTATGCCTCCTCTTCCCAGAACTCTTCCTGTTTTTCTGGATGTAGTGCTGCAGAAACGAAGGAGTAAGTGCGGGGGCAGTTACATCGGTCAGTCTGTCCGCGCCGCTGTGCACAACATCGTCATATTAAACACCGAGACCTGAAGAAATTTACACTTACTGAGCAAGCCCCACGAACAAACTCAAAATACTTTTTTTTAGGAACACACCGCCATTTGAGTATTTTATTTATTTAAGTACAACCTAGATTTCGGCCTTTTATGCGATTTTCAAATGTTTGATTTTATGTGTTTAACATATATTGCAGGACGGTTAACATGTTGTCAAGCTCAAAATTGGCCATAAATGAAGAAAAATATTTGCTTTCTTAATTTATGGCCAACTTTGAGCTTGGTTTCTTCACACATTAATGTCCAGTGGCAACTAAAGTTGTCAATGAATTTAAAAATTAATGTTAGCAACAATGAAATGCTGTATTCAATTTAATTGTTGGAAGCAGTTATGGACACTTTCCTTTGTTGTTTAACATTTGAAGGATCGGTATTCAGTCCAATGTTATTGCTTACGAATGTTAAATCTATTGTTGTGTATGCGTGTTAAAAACCGCGTCGATGAAAACTGTAAGTACAGGACAGTATGAGTATTTGAAGTGAATTTTCTTTACTGTATTGTAATAAACAGTCTAAATTATACATACAATTTCTTCATAATTTGTAAATTGTTTTTAGCATGATTTACTTGGGGGAAAATATGTCTGACCTCTTTAGTTGCCACTGGGCATTCGTGTTGTCTTTCAGGTGTGACGATAATTTGTGGACTGTGGAAGAAATAAAAACATTTTCTTGAAGCAGATCGAAACAGAGAAATACGATCGGTTGGTATCATCCCTCCTTGTGAAGCACAAGGTGGAGATACTGACGAAGATTTTGATTTGTCAGATTATGAAGTTCAAGGAAAACCATGTCTTCTCCGTGTGCGTATAAGAAGGGCCCAGGCTCAAATTCAGTTAAAGGAAAATGAACATGTTGTAAATACAAAGAGAAAGAAGGGCATGCCAAGGCAAAATTTTGCAGTGTGTGATGGAAGTGAACGAGATGAAGAAATTGAGAATCCCGCAAACATTCAAACTACACTTCCTGCTTCAAATACTGTAGGAAATAGGAAATGCACATCAAGTAAGAATTTTGCAGTGAGTGGAGAAATTCAAGGGCTACAAGAGATAGAAGCTGAGGTTTGCGCAGAGTCTCCAACTACACCAACTATTATAAATACGAAGAGAAAGAAGAATGGGAGGCCAAGTAAAAATTTTGCAGTGAGGGTGTAAGCCAAGGACAAGTAGCAGTAGAAGATATTGACAATTCTTCAGAGCCTCCAACCCTATCCAAACATTCGAGGGCCAAATCACATGTAAAACCTATCAGTTCAGCTTGGGACCAAATGCAATCAAGCTGGAAACTAAAAGAAGTAAATGATTCTTATGGTCCTCATTTATTACATTTTATTTCAACTACAGTAAAATTCCCATTGGATTCTTTTAACAAGTTTTTCTCTGAGGAATTAATAAATTTTATTGTTTCTCAGACAAATTTATATGTTACACAGAAAGGTAATAATAATATGAATGTTTCCTATGATGAATCATGCACTGTCCTGGGAATACGGATTCTCCCAGGTTACCATAAATTGCCAAATAAAAGAATGTATTGGCAGGAGGAATCTGATTGCAATGTAGCTTTAGTTTCAGAATCCGTGAGGTGACATATTTGAAGAACTCTTGTGATATATACACTTCAGTGACAACAAAAACATAAAGGAAGATGGGTTTTGTAAAGTAAGGCCACTGATCAACTTTCTCAATGGCGCTATCAAGCACGTTCCCTCTGACAATGCAGTGTGTATCAGTGCAGTGTGTACCGATGAGAGTACTGTACCATATTACGGAAGGCATGGGGCTACACAGTTTATCAAAGGCAAGCCAATTAGATTTGATTTAAAGCTATGGATTTTGGAAAATCTTGATGGCTACATTATACATGTAGAACGTTACTGTGGCACACATCCCAAAATATCTAAAACTAGTCTTGGCGAGGATGGAGATGCAGTGATTGGTTTGACTCAGCAAAGAAATATCCCAGGTGGAACAAAAATCTGTTTTGACAATTTATGTCAGTTCCATTGCTGGAAGAACTATGGAGAAGAAACCTGGGCGGTGCAGGGACAATGCGAGAGAACAGAGTTAGAAAACAACTGAATTTGCCGTCGAAGAATGAGTTCGGAAAACGAGAAAGAGGAAAATGTGTTTCAGTATCTAAAGGCCAGACGACGGCAATGAGATGGAATGACAATGCAGTAGTGACAGCTCTTTCCAACTGTGATTATTTAGAATCTTTACGAAATGTGGAAAGATTTAGCAGAACGGATAGAGAGCAGCGATAAAGGTGACTGATGCTGTGAAACAATGTAATCTGCAGTTAGGAGGGGTTGATCTGAGTGATAAATTCACAGCTCTGTATAGGACAAAAATGACGATTAAAAATGGTGGCGGTCTCTCTCTGGGCGGAGTATTGACGTATGTTGCGTACAGCGATGGTTGTTATATCGGAGGTTGGGAAATGATCTGCCACATCTTCAGTTTCGAAGGCAAGTTGTTCTTCAAATTTTGATAACCCAGGGAGCCCCAAGAGCAAAACCTGGTCCATCATAACGATGTCTTTCATTAGATGATATAAGGCAGGACAGAAAAGATCATCTCATCGTCAAAGGACAAGCTAAGTATAGCAGATATCAAGTATGCTGAAATCGAACTGTGTATATATTTGCCAAATGCCCAGTACCACTTCATCCTTATAGTTTTGAGGGGTTTCATAAATTTTGAAAAACCTAAGCTAAGATTCAGATGACAATTTTTCTGATGATTCAAAAGTGTTTTGACTGTTTAAATACCTTTTTTTTAAAAAGATAAAGTTAGAATGTGTCATCCAAACAGTTCGAAAAATAAAAATTGTAATCAATCTATAAATGTATTTAATTTGTTACCTTAAGTGCCCATTGTCAACTTCAGTTGCCATCAATATTCATGACTATATAAGTGAAAAAGTGAAATTATGTTTTTCACGTAAACGTGTTACAAAACGATGATCTACAACTACTTTGAAGCAGAAAAAAGAGCTTAATTATTCTTTTCACTAATTGTTTAATTAAGAAAATTAAGAAAAATATTGGCCTTGTTAATTTATGGCCATCTTTGAGCATGACAAAATGTTGAGTGTCTTGAAATATATGTTAAACACATAAAATCAAATATTTGAAAATGGCACAAAAGATCGAAAACTGGGTTGCACTTAAATAAACAATAAAACAGTCAAATGGCGGTAGGTTCCTTTAAAAAAATATTGTATGACTGTTGCTCAAAAACATCAAAAACTGTTTACTGTTTCACGACACAAAAGTTTTGCCTCAGGCTCTCATATACTGGCATTCTGTAATTAAAGAGGCTATAGAAATAAGGAAGTGTGAGAAGATCTTCAATCATGAAAGCGGATATAATGTTATCGAGCTCTCGATGCAGAGAAAAGCCAGAGAAATTCATCGCAATGTTTGCGCAACGACGGGAGCGGTGGCACCATCAGGGCAGACGTTGGCACCATCTGCGAAAGTTCTGTGAGTTTAACGACCAATTAGAAGCTGTCTGTGGGCTATATAAGGCCACCACAGCAGGAGTTTTAACAGTCTGCTGCTCCCGACGAACGCACTGGAGGTAACCATCGAAAGCTCGGGGTTTTATCCTGAACTGGAGCGGGACGTAGTCAGAGTATGCTTCATACAACAGTGCCATCACAAAAGACTTCCTCATCGTCACTACATTATTGCAAATACAGGGATATTCATAACGTCCTCTGGAATCAAAAACTGCAACACATACGAGAAAACGACACATGTCAATGGAAAGAGCATCTCAACAAATTTTGATTCATGAAACGCGTTGTGGCGTAGCTGCAGAGTGCACCACCAGGTGGCGTGTCGCAACACGCAGAGAAATCATTCGCTCCGTACTGCTGGGTCGAATTAGTATGCGCCTGCATTTACGCAACCCAACGAACAATGTTGCAAAGCAGGCTGCTGTCCCGCCTTAGCAGGCACCAAATAGCAGCGATTTCAACGAATCGCACACATGTATTAACGTTTGCTGCACCGCAAACGGTGCCCTTATCGACAATCTACAATGTGAGCTAAAAACTTGCAGCGATGCTCTGTCCAGTCATATGTGTCTATTTCCTGTGTGAAATGCAGTTCTCAGGCTGTCATGTTATGATACCCTGAAGATAACGGCTGGTTATAAATGTACTGACGATGTTCCGAGTGCTGCAGTGTAGAAAGTAAACATTGAATGTACGTGCATTAATCGGCGCGCTCTCGGAGAATGCTGAAAAATAAGTTCACTTTCTGCCACCAGGTGAAAATGTCACTCTAAAACAGTTATAGTATGTTGTTCTGGCACGTAAATTGCAACATGTTCAGGATGGTCTTTGACACAGCACCATGCTACACCCGTAACACGGCATCGTCGACAGTTGCTCCCAGAATATTCGGTATAATCATAGCGATATTTCATCGTATTCTATCCTTCAGATCAGGAAGAATCCGGATTACCATTGACAGACTCGGCTTTCAGATACCTCCACACCCAGAAGCACACTGGCTTAGGTCGGGGGATCTGGAAGGTCGCACATCTTCAAATTACCTAGAGATGATTCAGTCGTGACTGAAGGTTTGTCGAAGCAAATCTTTCTCCTGGCAAGCGACATGGGGTGTCTCCCCATCTTTCATGAAAATAGTAGTATGAACACATTTGCGTTCTTTGCAAATCTGGAATCACGTGTTGCACAAGACCGACATTATAACGTGCAGCTGACACTTTACACCCAAGACACCGGCGAGGTGTCGTCCCTCGAAGAAAAACTGACCAAGAATAAGACACCATACAGTCACACGAGGTCATTGCAGTGGATGCCCCTGCACAACATGTGGCGGATTAGAGATCCATATGCCCCAGTTATGTGCATTCACAGCACTGTGCACAGTAAAATATGCCTCATTCGTCCTTGCCACATGTACCCGTTTCCACGTATGCTAAAAAATGAAGGGCAAAGTCGCGGCGTTGTAGCCTATCTTAGGTCTTCATCAGACGCTCATTCTATTATAGGGATGCCAGTGTAAAATGAGGCGGAAACCTTTTGAACTGTTGATCAGGTGAGAGACAATTCCTGTGCCACAGCTCTAGCACTGGGTGCAGGGTTTGAGGTATGTGCTGCACGGTCAGTTATAGCTACAGCAACTTCATCAAAACCTGCCGTGGTAATGGACCGCTTCCATCTCCCAGCTGCACAACCTAGTCCAGCTGTTTCTTCAAATTTCGTGATCGTAGCAGGTGAAGAAGCCACGAAAGCGTGAACAATACCTACAATGGGAAAACTTGGCTGTGACGTAAGTCCCTTCAGTTGCTGAGGGGGAACGAAATGCTATTAGCTTGCCTCTGAATTCTTCTGTTGGACCACGTTTTAAAAGCTTCTATTCTCTACTTGTCTCAGCTGTTTTTATTTCTCGTTTCACTTTCATACAAGGCTACACTCCAGACAAACGTTTTCAGAAAACACTTACTAACTCTTAAATTCATACTCGATGTTAACAATTTTTTCTTCTCACATACGGCTTTCTTGTTGTTACAAGTTTGCATGTTATTAACTCTCTACTTTGGCCCCCGTCCTTTATTTTATTGTCCAAACATAAAATATTATCTACCACTTTTGGTGCCCCTTTTCAGAAGCTAATTCTTTCAGAAACACCTCCTCCACATCGACAACGTTACATTATTCTTGTTTTGCTTTTGTTGATATTCATGTTATTCCTTCGATCCAACACACTATCCATTCTGTTCAACTGATCTTAGTCCTTTTCATTCTCTGGCAGAATTAGATATCATCGACTACGATAAAGTTGCTATTTCCTTCCTATGAGTTTTCATTCCCTTAACCAAATTGCTCCTTGGTTTCCTTCACTGCTAGCTCAGTGTACAGATTGAATAACATCGGTAAGAGGCTACACCCATTTCTCACTCCCTTTTCAGCTACTGCTTCTCTTTCGTCTTCATTAACTCTTATAACTATCTGTACTAAGTGCAAATAACCTTTCGCCCCTGTAATTTATCACTGCTATGTTTAGAATTGCGAAGACTGCATTCTACTCAATATTGTCTAAAGCCTTCTCTAAAAGTAGGCTCGCCTTCCATCTTCTAAGATTCTACCAGCAGTATCGTAACTCCCATCTCTATTCGCTTCCTCCTGCCTTATTATAATGGTGCTGAGCCGTGCGCGGCTCGTGTTCGTGCCGCTGATTGTTTGTCATCTTCTCTTATGGTACCTCCGCCTCGTTTTCTTATTCCATTTACTGGCGTCGCTAACTTCCTGCCTTACCTGCCGTGAGTGGCAGCAGCAGCGCTTATCGAAAAGTGCACTGTAGTAACATCTCTGGAGCGACCGATAGTATTACTGGGTCGTCGTGTGTCTGGAGTTTGGTCGGGACGCAGCAGCAGTGAAGTCAGGGACGGAGCGAAGGTGAGGCGCGGACAGCTAGTGCTCGCCGACCGCTGGCGACGCACTTGAGCTGTCCGACGGAAGGAGACTGGAGCGGGAACGACCGTTGCTTGGTCTTTCGGTCGGTAGTCTAATCGGCCTACGTGTATTTGGTCCTTTGACCGTTTCCGGGCCTAGGCAGTTGGTCGTTTGGGGCATAGCAGTGAGGGAGTCTCCGTGGCGCACAGTCTGGCCGGAGCCGCTGGCGGCGTGCACGTGTGGTTGGAGTTGTGAGGCGCTTCTTGTGAGGGTTACGAAGTTCGTCGCCGAACGATCCTGGACACTAAAGTTGAGTGCTCACTTACCCTACTGTCAAGCCTCAACTGCTATCACATCTCTTAGTTTGATCCTGTTTGTCACTTTCTGAGAGATTCTTGCGAGCAACAACGTATTGAAGTCAGCTGGAATTGCAGCTGTCTTCTCGTGTGCTGTTTAACTTAATTTAATTCATTCCTTCATTAATGAAGTGTACCAGCAGTATTTTCTGCCTTGTGACCGTTGATATTCCGGTGACCTGCCCTGGTCCTTGACGTAATTTTTGACAGTGTATTTTCCTTGTCTTGTTGATACTGTCCAGCACGGTGTGTAGTTCGACAGCTGGGGTATTGTTGGTACTTTTGGGTGTTTATTCTGACTTGGCTGGATTGGGCACCAGTATCCAGTATGTAGTGCTACTGACTTCTTGTTGTCGTTTTGCTTTTTGGGTGGAGCAGAACTGATCTTGTTGGTTGGTTGGTTGGTTCGTCGGCTGGCTTTCGATTGGGTTGCCTTCCGATTAAGAGGTTGTCGGTCTGGCTGCCTGTCTCACCTAAACGTGTGTTAGTGTTACCTTCCCAGGCTGACACTAGGAACCTTCTGAGCGCCGCTCCTTGTGTTTTACATAGTGATTTCCTTTTAGTCTTAAGTACTCTGTGTGGCCCTCAGCCGAGTTTCAGCTTATTAAAATTGCAAGGCTTTTCTTCTTAGGTCTTAAGCCGTAAAAAAAAGTTTCTTGTTTGGTATGTGGCCTTCAGCCGAGTTTTCAGCCTTTTCAAATCAAATTTTGTTTAGGCTTTCAGCTGTAAGAAATATTTTCTAGTTTGTATTGGGCCTTCAGCCGAGTTTTCTAGCTTAAATTAAAAATTAGAAATTTCTTTGTGTGGGCTTTAAGCCGTGAGATTGTTTGGGTTTCGTATGCGGACTTGAGCCTAGTTTTATTTGAAGCATTTTAGGATAAAGCCTTTAGCCTATTTTAGTTGAAATTTAGAAGCTCTTCCCTTTAGGCCTTATGCCGTAAAATTGTTTTCTCTAATGTGTGTGGCCTTCAGCAGAGTTTTAATCTCTCTTGAATTAAAAATTCAAAATCCTTGTCTTGCCCTTAAGTGATAAGATTGTCATTCTTTAGTATGAGGCCTTCAGCCGAGTTTTACACGAAATATTTTAAGGTAAGGTTTTCAGCCTTTTCAAATTGAAAGCTCTTCTTCCTAGGCCTTAAGCCATTAAATTGTTTTGTTGATATGCGGCCTTCAGCCGAGTTCTAGGGGAAAAAATTAAGCTAAGACTTCCAGCCTTCCTGTACCTCAATTCCTTGCTTAGGCCTTGTACCTTGGATTTTCGATTAAATTAAATCAAAGGAGGTGTTTCGTTAAAACCTTGAGATTTTTCCATTCTTGCTTGTGTGATTGTGTGTTTTAACAAATAAAGTTTATATGTTGCATGCAACTGACAGTAATTTATTTTGCCCCCTTTCCACAAATGTAACCTCATCCGCTCTGTCCTGCTAGCCCAGGGATTTCAGGTGCCTTCACATTCATTTCACTTGTACAGTCCTTTTATACATTCCTTCTACCTTTCAGCTTTCTCTTCATTGCTCTGCACTAGCTTGACCCTGAGTTCTTGATGTTCATACTGCTGCTTCCTGTTACTCCGAAAGTCTCTCTAATTTTCCTTTAGGCTTTACCTATCTTCCTCCTAGTTAGGCATGCCTCCACAGACTTGGAGATGTCTCTTAGCAGTTCCTTCTTACCCATTTTTCAGTTTTGTCAACTGAACTTTCAGTTTAATGTCAAAACCCTGACATGAATTATTTATAGAAGAATGGAGAAACTGGTAGAATCCTTCCTCGGGAAAGATCAGTGTTGGTTCCAGAGAAATGGAAGAACAGGTTTTTGCGCTACCGCTTGTATAAAAATTGTTTCCGTATAAACAGACACTTCTAATATTAATATTTTCAGGGCACTTTAAGAGTGATGTAACCTGAAACAGAAGAAAGTCAAATCTGCTTTACAGTATTTGTAGATTTAGAGACGGCTTTTGACAATGGTCACCGTAATATACACTTCGAAAATCTGAAGGTAGCAAGTTTTAAGTATAGGGAGTGGATGGTCATACCAGACTGCAGTTATGGGTCTAAAGACATGAAAGGGAAGCTCTGTCCGACATTATTTTATTTGTAAATTGAGCAAGCAGTGAAGGAAACCAGGAATAAATTTGGAAAGGGAATTGAAGGTAAAGTAGAAAAAGTAAAAACATTGACGTTGTGGATAATACCGTAGTTGTCAGGAGCAGCAAAGGACTTCGGAAGACCTGTTGAGCGGAATGGATAGTTATTTATAAGGAAATGAAGGCTTTTCTGAAATGCGCTATCGTTTCTATAAAAACCAAGCAACTTGTAGTATTAATATTTTCAGAGCACGTTAAGAGCGACATAACCTGAAACTAATAGAAATCTGTTGTCAGACTTTTTTCACTTGGAACTATGATTCCAGAGACCTTCTAAAGTCTCAAACATCTATGATGTATACGATGTGCGACAATAAAGTAATGAGACTGATGTGAAAAAACATGTTGCGTACCGTTTTAGTCAAGTTTAGTGTTGTCTCCTTCAAAGTAGTTCTCTTCTGATTCCACACACTTTTTCCAGCGCTTCTACCACTGATGGTAACATTTCAGAAACTCATGTTCTGTAATATCCCCCAAGATCCTCGTCACAACTTTTTGGACATCTTGTGTTGTTTGAAAATGGTGTCCCTTGACCGCCGTTTTGACTCTTGGAAAAGTCGCACGGAGCGATGTCTGGTGAATAAGGTGGCTGTGGTGGTACTGAAATTTGTTTTGAGGTTAAAAATTGCTACACTAGCAGAGCAGTATGGGATGGCGCATTATCGTGATGCAGAATCCAATTATTATCAGCAATGTTGGCATGGACACAAAGAACTCATTTACGAAGTCGTTCTAAAATTTCTTTGCAGTAATATTGGTTAACTGTTTGTCCAGGAGGCACCCACTCTTTATGAACATTTCCGTTGGAACCAAAGAAGCACACAAGCATGCATTTCACTTTTGACTTTGACATGCGAGCTTTTTTTTAGTCTGGGTGATCCCGCTGAGAACCATTGCGAACTTTGGCGTTTTGCCTCTGTATCTTACTGATAAAACGAACTTTCACCAGTGATAACACGGCTCAACAATTCTGGATTGATTTCCGTTTACGCTAACAGATCGGCTGCCACATTTTTCCGTGTTTCTCGCTGTTGTGGTGTGAGATTTTTGGGGACCATTTTTGCACAAATCTTTCTCTTACCAAGATCTTCAGTTGTTATTAGATGAACCGTTTCTCGATTGATGTTCAGTTCTTCTGCAATCATTTTCACGGATAATCTTCGATCAGATCATACGAGTTCACGCAACCTGGCCAAGTTGACATCCGTCCGTGAGGTTGATGGTCGTCCACTGCGGTCTTCATCTTCAACATTTGTCCTGCCTTCACTAAACATTTTATGCCAACGAAAAACTTGAGCTCTTGACATAACCTCCTCTCCAAAAGCCTTCTGAAGCTTACCGTAAGTTGTCGTCGCGTTTTCACCAAATTTAACGCGCGAAAAGAAACGGCACACCATTGCGTAATATTATGCGGTTCCATTTCCGTGACGAGAGACACAAACACGTGTTAACTTATTACAGCACAACTCACGACTGAGTAGTTGCATCGACGTGTCGCTTGGACTAGAAGCAGCTTATATACAAAGGTCAAAGATATTGTGCCTACGCAAGCTATAGTATAATAAAATAATGAAATAGATGATAATAAAATGCGTGGCTTCTTAAAATGTATTGAATTAATGAGATTAATTTTTCGGCGTGAATGACAAGCACAATAAGCTGAGCTGTGCCTGGAAATAAGTCCGTATTAGTTCATATTATTTTGCAGGGCGGAGTAGTTTCTTTCTCCGCTGTAGATTTGTGCTTACCATTCTTTATAATACTATGTTTGGTCGCCGCGTTCACCTTTGAAGTCTTGACCGTGTTCCTATTAAGCTTATCGGATCTTCGTAATTTTCCAAAGTACACAGGTGGGCTTCAATGATTGTAATTATTGTACCATTTGAAATAACAACTCACACGACCTTTCTGTTAATAAAACAATACTGTATTTTTCTAAACGGTGCACATATGAAATCCACACTCCTCACTTATTCATAGCGACCCCAAAATGGCGGTCTACAATTACTCGCTAAAAAATTGACGTGCTTCTCACTCTTTCACTAGCTGAGCGCGAATCCCTCCTTCCTCCTACCGGTACCAGAAAAAATCCTCTGTTTATTAACAACTGAAAGTCAAAAAATACATGACGGTAGGCATAGGCTCTATGATGGGCTACCGCTTCATCTTGTCTCTTTGCCTTTAAGGAAGACGAAAACATAAAGGAAATGCAAAAGGTTTATCACAAATGCCCCCCTACTGTATACTGTCGGAAATAAGTCTCTTTATTTAGGGAGACAGTATACAGTAGTCTTATTAACCTTGGGGCTCATAGTTCAGTCACTTGGTGCACGTCAATGGAGTTTTAATACCCTTATGTTACTACAAATATATCTAAAAAGCTCATTTTCTTGGCCATTACAAATTCATACATATAAATACATTCACATATACTTATATCACGTAATTACATTCACATATATTCATATTACATATCGCACGTCCATGGCGTGCTAACGTCGTAGTCTCTTATTTCTCCTTACATTTATTAAGTAGTATTATCAGGAGGAAAATGTTACATTTCTTACATTGTCCTTTCACCATATTTTAATAATTGTTTTTCTCCTTGGTGTTTGGTTTATTAGCCATTCTGATAAGCTGCCCTTTCGACACACGTTATCTCATTGTTCGCTGCACTTACGGCCAGCAGCAGCTCATTGTTTAACGCGCCCTACTCAGTGACGCAAACGCCACGCGAGCAGCAGCACTGTCCGCGCACACACTGTAATGTCGCTCCAGCCTCGTGAAGTCGGTGTTGTATTTGCCCTCCAGTCCGGAGACTGGATACGACGGATTCAGCTCCAACGCTCAACCGAAGAACACCAATACCTCATCTCGCGCCTGGGCGAGGATTTCGGCCAGTGACATTGAAGGTAAGAGCCGCACTGCAGGATACGGCATTATCTTCCGTCGTGCATTATAGTTAGCGGTTCTCACACCTCAACTCGTGGTCATACTGATTTCCTCTGATATCTCCGTCGCACACGCATCACACTCTCTGTATTCACTTTGCTAGACTGCAGCGTTTACTCATATTACGGCTGAGCCGTTATTTTCAATATTATTACGCCTTAATATTTTTGTATCACTTCACACGTGCGAGTATTTTACTCGTCCGTCGCGTTGCACTTCACATACATACATAAGTTGTTCTTCTTCAAGTATAAAATCTCACATAAAATTGATAATAGTACATACATAGACATAAACATTGACAATAATAGAGTTGACACATAAATTTGCAATTCATATCCACATTTCATGTACTGACTCCATGACATGCACCCTCTTACACACTAATACGTAAATCAGGAAGTATCTTTCATTTATCCTGAACATTCGCATTTTCTATTCTTGTCTTGCAGGACCGACCTCCTGCGCGTTTTTACGTCCACAAATACACATAGAAAAGAAGAAAAGAGTACATACATACATTTTATATGGACATCGACATTAACAATTATATAGTTGGCAAATAAATGTCCAATTCACATTCACATTTCGTATATGGACTCTATGTTAAGCAGCATCTGACACAGCAATAAGTATATTAGAAGGAATCTTGCATTTGTTCTGAATGTTTGCTCTTTCTTGTTATTGTCTTGCAGGACCGACCTCCTGCGCGTTTTTACATCCAATACTACATACATATTTTCATAGACATCGACATTGACAATAGCAAAGTTGACACATAAATGTACAAGTCACCTTCACATTTCCTATATGGGTTCCATGTTAGGCATCATCCATCTTACACACTAATAAGTAAATTAGAAGGAATCTCTCATTTGTTCTGAATTTTTGTTTTTCTCTTGACTTGCAGGTCCAACCTCCTGCGTCTTTTTAGCATCAAAAATACACATAGAAAATACGTTCCAGCACTACTCACTACATGGAAAACAGGATTTGCTAAGGTCTGCTTCAGAGATCAAGCTACTTCTAGGATTGCTATTTGTAGTGCGTCGGTCGTGTACTTATTCTATCCTTGGCATTTGATAAATCTTCATACTACGTATAATATTTACAAATGCTCGTTTGTGAGCGAGTGTGGTGAATGTTTTATCCCTTGACAAACCTGACTTCATCACTGCTTGTTAATCGTCGTAATATTCCACATTCGTGAATATATATTTCAAGCCATATTTCTGCCTTATTGATTCGACGACATGTACATGTTTACCTTTGTGACGTGTGACCGATAATTTTACCGTATTTTTGTCATGTGTTGCTCCACTCATAATTCATTACCGATAGATAAGAACGCGCACGTGCTAAAATGATGCTTTCGCTTCTGCGTGCAAGAACTCAGTGTAGAAAATATTGTTTCGCTGCATTTTGTGTTCATTCCTCATACGAATCGTGTATCATATTTTCATTTATATTAACCTTATAGTTTCTCGAGCTGTAACAGTTAGTCGCTAAGGAAATATTTTTCATACTGGGTGGTTTTACATTCTGATGTCTGTGTAGCAAATCACTGTGCTGTGGTGTGTTTTAAATGTTTACCATGTACCATTGTTACTATCGACTTCACTGTTTCTCCTATACTACTCACTGCTTCTTCGTGATGTTCGTTTTCATAATTACTTACCGTACATGCATCATCATACTTTGCTTTCCCCACTCACACAACCATTCATTCTAAGACTTAAAACTATATAGTGTATTCTTTCTTACGTCAGCTTCGTGGCCCTTTCCTAGGTACCCTTGTAACATTAATCTTCATATTCGTCGCCGTATACCCATATAATTATTCATTAAAAATATTCCACATAAATCGCCATTTATACTCATGTACTACCTACCGGGTTCTCACACTAGAACCACCGCACTATTTATTTCTTTCCACAAATATAAATAAACTCGTATTACTCTAATACACTTTCATTCTCTTCCTAGATTCACTCCATGCACGGTAAGTCACCACAAACGTAGGTTAACTAATTAATACCTTCAATCGAATCTAATAAAACCTTTCACTCTCTCTACTTCAAAATATTATCCAGCAGTGAAATTTCATTTATTTCTCCATATCGCTTTTGTAAACATACAGTACTTACCTCAGTTCTTTTGTTTTAAGTTCATGCAATTACGTTGTGTGCGTATTGGTTGGTGTTTGTATTTACTTAGCTTATCTCCCGCGTGTTGTTCAATTCATGTTTACAGCTTTATTTTGCTGCTTATACTATAAGGTATCGTGTAATTAATAGCAACTAACATAGGTGAGCTTTGTAATAACAAATTTGTGGATATGTATTCTCCCTGTACATTAAGCTCACTACTTCTAATGTTGTCTGTAAAGAAGTGTAGTTCTACGATATGTTATTTTATAGTTTATGCCTCAGTCACACGCACGTCTCAGTCACACGCATTTTTCTATGTTTATGTCTCATTCTACCTTTCACATCGTCGCTCGCGTATGTGTTGTATGTAAGTCGCTTAGTTCTTAAGTTATGTGCTAATCGCGTTCTTTCAAGTGTACATGTTGTTACTTCCTTTTTCAACTTGTCTTAGTCCTGTTGTATATAGTCGGATAGGTCATTTCCTGTATATATTCTCTTCTACTTCGAATACTTATACTTATTCCTAGCTATGTACATTCAATAGAATATGCTGAGTTCACAAATTTAGCGTATTCTACTCTCCTTATAGCTTACTTGCGTCCATGTGCTCATTTTCTTAAAGCTGCATATGCTTAAACTAATGATTTACTCTTAACATTAATGCTCTTTACAGTATAGTCACCGACTTAGGAATAAATGTCTCTGTTCGTTTAGTTTGTGTTGCTCACCTACGTCAGAGTAACTAGCTGATAGGTACTCTATTTCCTATTGCTCCTATTTTGTCCAGCTGGTTAGGCGGTGTGGATGCCGATTAGCTTAAATTCTAGAATGGTTTCCGTCGCGGTGCGCAGTGTGTCTTTGCGCATCGTACAGGGGACACAACTCAACCTTGATTTTTGCCTACTTGGCCCCTACGATCAGCTGTTAAGCCGCTCCGTATATAATTGTTGAAGTACGCTCTGCTTTAAGCGCGGCAGCACGGCTCAGTATACCCCCTCGCTCTTGCCTCTCGCTTAAAGCTCGCGCGCTGTGAATTAAGTCTTAAGAAAGTACAATATCAAAATACAAGAAAAGTTTATTTTCACTAGGCTGAATCTCACTCTCTGCATGTTAGATTGTAAAAGAAGATTGAACATTCCTTATTGATTAAGCAGGATAGCAGAAGAGGGAGAGGGCACCGGAAATATAAATATTGTACCCCCTACCTGGAGAGGAACCGAGCGCCAGTCGGTTTATTCGTCAAAGAGCGACAAACCTCCTACCTTCTTGCGTTTTACTGATGCAACAGATAAGGACAGAATGAGATTTGACTGTACGGGCTGCCTGTTATCTCTCGGATCCCTGTGTTGCATATTCCGTTCCTGGTAATTTGCATTTCCTTGTCGCCCATTGTCGAAGTTTTCCCTCGAGTTTCTATTGTCTCTGCCATTACCGTACCTATACGGCTGATATTTAGTTTCGTACGACCCTCGGCCACTCTGTGGCTGGTAGGTAGACCGATTGTACGGATTTCCGTTGTGGCGCGGCGGTACATACGGATGCCATTCATTCATACGCACACGACCGTTATAATTTCCAAAGCCGTTGCCGTTACCGTAGTTCTTCCCGTTTGGGTTGTGCTCATTACCGTTACGATAACTAGGTGTGGCTTGCCCATCCTCATGAATCAGATCTATTGAGTCGAGCACTGAAAGAAAATACTCCAGATCATATTCGGGAACAGTTATTAATTTTTCCCTAACATTTGCAGGTAACTTGTTCTTTAAGATTTTCAGTACATCGACATGAGATATCGGATTATTCCAGTAACGGGTCTTGTTTAGGTATTTTTCAAAATAGCTTCTTAGCCCCCCGAATTTTGAATGATATGGTACTGGGTTAAATACCTCTCGTCTTAACCTCTCCTGGATAGCTGTTGACCAGTATTTATCTAAAAATGCATTCTCAAACTGCTCATATGTCTCGCAAAGTTCTGACATCTCCGTAGCCCACAAAAGGGCATCACCCTCGGTGTGTCCTACTACATATTTAATTTTTTGAGCTTCTGTCCAAGTCCTGGGCAGTACGTTTCTAAAGGCTCGGACAAACACCACTGGGTGCGTTCGCTTTTTCTCATTTGAGAATACGGGAAACTGTCGATGTTTTATTAAGCTCTCATCCATTAACAACGCTGTCCAGCACGGCGGAACAGCATTTCCCTGCGGTGATGGTATATTTGTTTCAGCAAAGTTTTGCCCGCTGCTCGCGTCGCGCGTCGACATGCGGTCGCGCGGCGTGGGTTGGGCATTGTTGTCCGCGCCACTGATTCCTCCCATTGGCGGATGGCTGTTTATCGCTCCGCTTACCGCCCCAGGCGATGATATTACCGTACTTTGTTTGTTAACTATTTCGTCTCTTAACCGTTGTTCTAACTGCCTGATATCATGTTCTACGCGTTTTAAGATTTCTTCTTCCTTGTCCCCCATTACTTCCTTTACTGCTTCCACATAGGTACGCTGTTCACGTACGCATTTTTCTGCGAACGTTGTATTGTCGTCCTTTGCATTGCTCTTTACCGATTCATAAAGGTGCACAATGTCTGAGTTGATCCTCTTGTGTTCTAACTTAAGTAATCCTACCTCCAATGTGATTTTTTCTACATTTTCTGGCAAGTCGTTACAGAAAGAATGTAGTTTCGCTACATCTGATTATACATTGTCTAAGTTGACCTGCGTATTCTTTTGCATTGCCTGTAAATTCTCTTGGGTTTCTCTAATTCCGGATAGCTCCTGTCGATACGTGTGTGTTAGTGTTTCAAATTTTTCGCCCACTATGCCTTTTAACTTCTCACCCATATCGTGAACCGAAATTTGTACTTGTTCATTAATTTTACGATCCACCTCCGTGGAGATTTGTGAAATCTGCTGTGTGAACTTCGTGTCCAGACTATTGAGTTCTGTGCGCAAATTTTTTACGTCGTCTGAAATGTGTGTCATGTTTGTATTAACCTTCTCGATCTCGGACTTCACTGTGGTCATATCTGCTTTCATGTTAGTCATGTCTGCTTGTATCGTTTGTAAACTTGACATTTTAGTCTCTAAGCCCGACATTTTTGAATTTATGTCTGCTTTCATTGCATTCATGCTTGTTTGTATGGATTCTGTTAAGGCTCGAAATAAGGCTTGCATATCTTCCGTATTCACTTCCGGCCTACGCCTGTCAGCATCTGCGTCCGTACTACGCGTACTGCTCTCATTTAAAATATTATCGTGCCTCGAGGTGCCATTAGTTACGTCTACTGTAATTAACGTATTGCTTGTAATTAAATGTTCTGTATTCACGGGCGTCGAATGCAACAATGGCATGTCGCGCCCAGCATCCAAATAATCACCGTTAAACAGTTCCAAACCACTCATTGTTGCATTTTGCAAATGAACATCCACTACATTCGCATTATGATTTTCGAATGACATTTCCTTATTGTTTTGACCCTCCATTATAGAAATCCTTATACCACTGCAGTTATCAAAATAAAAATTTTCTTTTTTAAGATTTTACTTCCGCGCTACTTCTCACGCGAAAAAAAAATGCATATACAGTTGTATGTAATTATAGTCTCAGCTATTCTTTAGTCAATATACTTTCTATACTAATAAAGAAATGTCATTATCTCCACTTGACTACAATAGCGTTAATATCTGAAGCTTTAGGTTCTGGAATTTAGGAAATAGGTGGATGGATTTTCTAATAGGTCTACTGGGAACGCATTCTCTATATGCATTGCGCAGTCCTACCTGATTGTTGTCTTGTAAATCGTACTTCGTCTATTGTGCTTTGTTGTGTGCTCTCGGTACTGTCGCCTTTTTTCCTTCTAATTTATTTATTATTTCCTTTTTATAGCATTTCTTCAGTACCACATCATCGTCTCCGTCACATCATCAGCGTACATGGAACATAAAGAAATCGTTAACATACATGTATATTCATTTTCCTAACAATACTAGTACTCACAGTTTTGCCCACTGCGTATCGTGCCTGTCACCTGTCGCCACTTTATAGTATAATAAAATAATGAAATAGATGATAATAAAATGCGTGGCTTCTTAAAATGTATTGAATTAATGAGATTAATTTTTCGGCGTGAATGACAAGCACAATAAGCTGAGCTGTGCCTGGAAATAAGTCCGTATTAGTTCATATTATTTTGCAGGGCGGAGTAGTTTCTTTCGCCGCTGTAGATTTGTGCTTACCATTCTTTATAATACTATGTTTGGTCGCCGCGTTCACCTTTGAAGTCTTGACCGTGTTCCTATTAAGCTTATCGGATCTTCGTAATTTTCCAAAGTACACAGGTGGGCTTCAGTGATTGTAATTATTGTACCATTTGAAATAACAACTCACACGACCTTTCTGTTAATAAAACAATACTGTATTTTTCTAAACGGTGCACATATGAAATCCACACTCCTCACTTATTCATAGCGACCCCAAAATGGCGGTCTACAATTACTCGCTAAAAAATTGACGTGCTTCTCACTCTTTCACTAGCTGAGCGCGAATCCCTCCTTCCTCCTACCAGTACCAGAAAAAATCCTCTGTTTATTAACAACTGAAAGTCAAAAAATACATGACGGTAGGCATAGGCTCTATGATGGGCTACCGCTTCATCTTGTCTCTTTGCCTTTAAGGAAGACGAAAACATAAAGGAAATGCAAAAGGTTTATCACAAAGCCTGCAGGGTTGCCTCATCCTGCAAAGAAAATCAGTCTCATTACTTTATTGTCGCACCTCGTATATGCAGACCGAAATGACCAATGAAAATTGGTACCAACGCTAGGATTTGAACCTGAGTCTCCTGCTGATCATACAGGTGCACCCTGGCACAGAGGCTTCACACAACTGTTCCCACTACCACAGCATGTCTTCCTCCTCAATTCCCATTCACGCCTGAGCCCACTTGATATTCCCGCTAAACTCACAGCATTGCAGTCTCTCCAACTGTATTGGAATTACACCTAACCATCGAACGCAATGGGGGATGCTGCCTGAAGCCCACGCGCAGGTGCTTCGGTCTGCATATATACATCGTAGATGTCGGAGGCTTGAAAAGAGCTCTGGAATTAAATAGTTTCGAATGATTAAAGCACCTATGCCTGGGTTTACGGCAGGATCCCCAGTTTTATTCGGTGCTGAGGTGTTGGCCCAATACAAATGGAGAGCCTCTGCAATGCTGTTTGAGTTTAGAAGGAATACCCAGTGTGCTGAGGCGTGAATGGGAATTTTGATTGAGGTGGGAGACGTGCTGTGGTAGTCTCCAGAGCCACCGTGCGAGGTTGGCGTTGTGGGTAGCGCATCTGCCTAGTGAGCAGGAGACACAGGTTCGAATCCCGACCTTTTCATTTTGCGCTTCAGTCTGCGTACATACATGAGAAGAATTTTTTTGTTACATGGTATAACTTACGAAAGGTTTCACTTCATTTGACATTTTGCTCAGCATACACAGCTCCTCCACAGTTTCTGTACTCGCTGCGAGGCAGACAGATTGCTCGCTGTTGACAGGCGGAGGGGCTGTCTATGGCGGCCTACAGCTGCCAGTGGGTGGAGTCCAGCCAGTGCTTCAAGCGCTCCCTGGCGATCGTCATATTACGGGCGCAGCAGCAACTGGTCATCACCGCAGGGCACCTCTACCCAGTCAACAGAACCACTTTTGTCTCGGCAAGTGTCCATCAAATAGTTTCAGATACCAAATTATTAGTGTTTTTAAATTTGTCAATTTGCTTACTCAGAAATTCGCGGAGTAGTTTGTATATGATGCACTGACGAGAGACTGAGTTGTGAGAAAGTGGTAGATTCACCAAAGTGCTTTAGTTGGATAATTTACACTGTCTCACAAAAAAAGTGAAACACCCAGAAGGGAAGGAGAAAACAAAATAAAACTTAATAGGTTGAGAGTACGTGATGTTTTTTCGGTGATTACAAAATCGTGCCAAATTTACAAAGGATTTGGCAGTATGAGCCACCCTTCTGGTCTGGGTGCATGCACCGACTCTATTAAGACGTGCGTCATGGAGCTGTTGCATGCTCTCCTGATGCAAGTTGGGCCCAACTGCTGTAACTGTTTCTTGATATTGAAACGTCCCCTTAGAAGAATTATACATGACTGTGCTTAAACTGACACACAATATTTTTAGCGCAACGCAATCTGACTTTCAATAATCCCTACAAAAGAATGGCCCTGACTAACATTAACCTATACCTTTCACAAATCACTTACCTCACAAAAATCTTCGTTACTCGAACTACTGCAATACAGCGAGCGCCACTACTGCCAGCTAAATAAAAGATTCAAACTACGGAAGGCACTAACTAATGATAGGCATAGTTAGCCAATGAAAGATTTTGATAGAGAACAAACAATGTATTTACCTCAATAGTATTCAAAAGTCATAATGTATATAGCAATTCATGATATCCAGTGTTACAAATTTCAAAACTCCGCCATCTCTCTCCCCACATCCACCACTGCTGGCGGGTCACCTCCAACTGTGCAACGCTACGCGCTGTTCACATCCAGCTGCCCAACACTACAATGGCAGACAACAATGCAAACTGGCCACAGACAGCACACAGCACAGCCAGTGATTTTCATACAGAGCGCTACGTAACGTTGCCAAAAAGAAAACATAAACAGCCTACTTACATAGCCCCCATGCTCCCCACAAAAAAATTTACAAATTGTTTTGGGCAGTGGCCAATACAGATTTGAAAAAAAATTTTCATAATTACAATAACAAAGAAATGAAATGCACAAACTTATTGATATAATGTTGTCCAAAAGCTAAAATTTTCTCACAGTCAATAACGACAGTCCTGATTATTCATCACAGTAAAATTGCAGTGTTTTTCTCAAAGTTTGAACAGTAAAAGAAAATGCACACGGAAGTAGTGGATTTCCATGCAGTCTTGAAGAAGTAGTGTTGTCCTTCCAACGGAAAGACAGTGCTGACTCTTGACATGCTGACAGGTAATGGGCCACAACAGAGCAAACCCACAGCAGAATCATTCGACGTTTTGAAGAATATTGGTAGGTAGGTCATCACAGAGCAGACCCACTGTAGTCCTGGTAGAGATTACGGTATTGGCGGGCCACCAGAGGTGCAGACCCACTGCAGTCGTTGTGGAAATAATGGTACTGGTGAGTCATCAAAGGTGTAAACCCACTGTATTCCTTGTAGAAATAATGGTATTGGTAGGCCATCAAAGATGCAGACCCACTGTAGTCCTTGTAGAAACCAACAGCCATCTGTTGCGACTGTGCAGGTGCCACAATCACCATCGAAGAGTCTTGTGGACAATATAGCAAGTCAATGACCACCACTTGTGCACTCACAAAGTTTTTGGAATTGTCCTTAGAACCATCAATGCTGTTATCCAGTCCCTTGCTGAATTATTGACACATGTGCAAACACTAACAGTCCCTACCTCTCACATATTGTCCATATACCATGACCAACAGAAACGTGTGCAGTGACATGGAACTTACAAGTTAATAATATGATGAACTGGTGTCAATTACAATTTTATAACATATGAATACAATTACAAAGGTACAAAATACATCATTAAAGAACATAACAATACAGATAACATTTGTAGTACAGGCTTTACAAAAGAATAGAAATAAACAGATACATCATTGTTACAGGAATTATGACATAAGTACATACATAAAGATCAGAATAACTTTTGAAACATCAACTTCACACATGAGCATTAAAACAAAACAGAATAAGTAATGTCTAAACATCTTTACGAAGTAAGTAACATATTATTAATGCAAATTATATTTGAGGATAACAGTATTCCTCATCATAGTGAATGTAGCATAGTATTAGAAGAGAAAAAATTCTATGAAACAGTACACAGAGACAGGAAGAAAACAAATACACAAGGGTACACAAACACATAGTGGGATAACACTAAAGGAAAGGGGAGGGTTTGTTCTCAGTGTAACATTTGGTACTGCAGTCCAACCCAAAACTTCATTCCATAGATCTTTCGTCTTATTTCAACATTTGTTTCCACCAAAAAAAAAAAAAAATCCTATCCAAGCATGCTTTCTGTATTTATGTGTTCACATATGTCTTACCTCATTATTTATTTTCCATTATCTTACCTCATCATTTATTTCCAACAAAATCCTACCTAAACCTGTTGTCCCTAAACCCTACTTTTTTGTTCATATCCTCTTTCAAAATACTTTTTTGGCCAAACCATTTTCTTATAGCTTCTCAATGCATTTCTTCCAATTCATCACAACTCGTTCTCTTATATAGCCTACCCCATCTTAAGCTAACTTAAATCTACTGAGCTCAGATGCTAAACTAAGGAACGAGGCAATGCAGCAGCACAAAACAATTAACACAAACAGCAATGATAAAAAAATACAAATGGCAAAGCAAGCAGCATAAATTAGCAAAGCAAATGCAATATTACAACTAATATAAGGCAATGCGCAGCAAACAAGAAAAATAAATCCGTAGTAAAACTGGCTTAACAGAGTAATACAGAGTGAAATTTAGTAGCACTATGCCTGGCAAACAGCAGCAGTAAATGCTATAATTTATACCTAAGCATGACAAAGCTCAAGCAGAAAAAATAGAACACTAAAGACAACAATGCAGATAAAGGAAATGTATAATCACATCTTAATGTCTATGTAATTAAAGTGGTGCACCACAACTATTTCTACAAAAGAAATTACCAAGTACTTGAAAAGAAAATTATATATGCAGTTACTGTTATTAGTCCCTTCTTATTGTTCTTTCCATTCCAAGAGCTCCTTTTTCAAAGAATGTGGGTCATAAAATAATTATTTAATAGATCTGTTGACAGAAAGTGTTCACATTAGCAAATGCATTTAATTTTATTTTATAAAACCAATGCTGCAACATAGCTGGAAACCAGATATCAAATGAAATAAGCAATTACGCAAACCAAAGCATAAAAATATCATTCAATAGTCATGTGACATTTCATAAGTTAGTAGAAATTCTCTCAACTCTTGTAGAATGACACTTGTCATAATCAGGTGTGCAAATGTAAGTATCTTTCCAAGTAATGAGCGTGTCGTATTTGCGATGCTTTCTACAAAGGAATGTAAATAGCGAGGATAATTGCCTCCTTTCTTTCTCCGCCTGTGCCTCTGAAAGGTACACACTAATGGCTTTTTCTCCAGGCAACTGGCACACCTGGGCGCCACCTGGGTCACTTAGCTTCCTTACCGAAATATTTACGACAGCAGTTTGCGCTACAGTGACAGTCTCATATAAAAAAAAAATTCAGAGGTCAAGAATTTGCGTTATGAATGTGTAGAAACAAAATCCTATAAATATAACAGCGTCCAAAAACTTTTTGCCGGCATTGTGATACATTATGCATATACACACATTTCATAACTCTTAAAATACGATTCTTGGTTTCCAACATCCTTTTTCACAAGTCAGAGTCCCTAACCACTTCTCATTATTCCTTACCTTATTACACATATACATATTCGTAGACATTTTTTCAATATTTCATCATAATAAATACGTAGCATAATCAAATTCCTCATATAGCATCAGTTTATTGATCATAAACATACCTCAGCAGCATAATACACATTTTCGTCGTAAAAATAACCTCATAACACCTCAGTTGAGTCTCAAAAACGTCGTAGCTTTCTGCAATAATTTCAAAACCAAAAAAAAATTCTCTGCTCATTTCAATAGTGTCATTTACCTCAAACATACTTTAAAAATCATGATCCCATACCAAATACATCATTCAAAGCTCTCATAGCATCACAATGGTTCCGAAAAAATATGAACAGTTCACAAAGTACAGACAAAATACAATTTCATAAGTATGAAATTATCCGACTGTGTAATTACGTAAACATCTGTCACTGATATAGTAAAATAAATGTTTGTCTCTCTCAAATAAATGATCAGATAGCTGTGTAATTTGTGTGTTAGAGAAATATGGGACCGATGTGTAAAGTTGTATAAGCAAATACCATATTAGCTAGGGCTCCTTGTGCTTGCCAAACACATGGTACACAAAGTAAGCGTGTACCCCCCTGAGGATTAATATAATTATACCCTCAGGTGTTACAGATTACAGCAATGGAATGAAATGTATCACGGAAAACCTTTGTGTCATTGTACTTCAAAAATCTTTAAAAATAAATGTTTTAAGTACAAAATTAATCACTCAAATACGTGTACTGTAGCGCTAAACTGTTCGTCTTGTTGTAAGATAATCTCTGTGGAAGTGTCGTAGTTATCGTCCTCCGAAAGCTAAGTTCTGCAGAAGCCAATGTACTTACCTCATCATAAACAAAAGTGAAATGCTTTGCGTATAGATATCTTAGTTATTACGCTTATTGCCATGATGAAGAAAGTACTGGTGCTGTAACGTATTGTTGTGCTACGGAAAAGGCTGTCTCATTGTAGCTATACCACAAAGTTACTACTAAAACATGTTTTACTTTCCAGAATAATACAAAAAAACTGTGCAGATTTAAAACAGAAACACTGCAAAAGCAACATTGTAAATTGTCACTCATTAGTAGCATCGTGATAAAACCGTGTAGCTGTCACATAAACTAACCACTGTCTCATCTGGTATCTCACAGAAAGTACTTTAAATCCAGAATGTATTTTCAAGTAAACCAAAATGTTGCATTAAAATCTCATTAGCAGTACCAGTATATGTTCCAAGTATGTGAGCCTTATAGTTGTTACGTAATCGTGCAACTAACAAGCAAGAATGTACACACACAATAACACTGTGTCGTCTGTTCACAATAACAATGCATTCGTAATTTCTGTTTAAATAAGTTCTCTTGGTTCTTGACTGGATATTTAACTTCAAACATTGTTGCATGTTAACAGATTATAAGTCTGACAAAGCATACTAGTAATGTAATGTGAAAAGTTATATGGCAAAGACAAAGTTAAAAAGCAGATTATTTTTCAATAAACGGTTTTACATGTCAAATGTTGTGTACACCTTTACTCTTCCTAGTACGCAGAGTTTCAACTTCAACGCAATTATCATGTGGTATACGTCGATAAGGAACACTGGAATTTTTCTCAAGGTTAGCGTCTATGTTATTTTTCTCAAGCCCAGCCGGCGCACGTGGCTGCCTGCGGTGCGAGTCATTGTCTGTCTCTTTGTTGGCGTGCATCGTTATTGGGATTAGGAGACCTAACTTCCACAAATTCACCTTGACGAGAAGGCCCTGCCCTGTTTGAAGCTCGCCAGTTCTGATGCAGTTCAGGTCTGTCGTTACGATTATATCGTCTGTCGTCATGTCGGTAGATTCCATAGTTTCTTTCTTGCCGGTCACGTGGTGGGGAATTTCTTCCTGAATCGTAACTGCGAGCTGAACTGTTGCGTCTGAAGTTATTCTGTCTCCCTTGATAATAATTGTTTTTGTTCCCATATTGTCTGTTTCTATGGTAATCTCTGTCATATTCATTACTACGGAAACGCGATCTTTCTCTGTGACTATTATTACTCTGCCAGTGGTTGTCATATGGGTGGTGTCTGTTTTGGTCACGATTTGCTTTATAAGAATAGACTTGTCGTGTCCAGTTATTGTTTCTGTCGTCACGGAATTGTGACGGATGTGACCTGTAGTTGTTGTGCTCCTGTTTTCGTGTTCCGCGATTGTCGGTGTCAATTTCTAATTCTTGTAAGAGTCCCAGAAAAACTTCAATGTCGTCTTTGCAACGTCCTGCCAAAATAATATTTCTTAATTGTTCAGGCAATTTCATTAAGCAAATGCAGATGAGTTCTGAAGGGCTGTATGGGTTTGAAAGATACTGATTCTTATGCAACATGTCTTCAAAATATTTCATAAGACTGGAAAATTCAGATTGTTCGAAACGTTTCATCATTATGATGCTATGTTTTACTCGGTCTTGTGTAGCTTGAGACCAATATGCTGAGAGGAAGGCATGATAAAATTCTCCTTCACTGTGACAATCGTGAATGACCGATCACATTCTTACAGCTGGTTCATTCTCTAAATAGCCACACATAAATTCTAATCTGTGCTGCAATGACCAGTTGGGAGGAAAACAATGAGAGAATTGATGAAGCCACGCTTGTGGATGAATGTCGTTGCCGGAATTCTTAAATGTTTTGAATTTACGTGTAGTAATAAACAGCTTATAGTCAAAATTATCATGTCGGCGAGTCGCATATCCTATATTGTTACGTCGTGTCGGCGGTTCCATCTCAAAATTCGGTGTACCTTGCCAATTTCTTTCATAATTTCCGAAGTGTCCTGTGTTATTATTTTGTGGTTGTTCCGTATTTCTATGTCCCTCTTCCCGTACTGGAGCGCGAATGTCCTCTGAAATGTGTAATTCTTGTATTATTTGTGCCAACTGATCTTGTACTTCCCGGATTTCTCTTTTATACTGTGTATTGATTTGATTTTGATTTTGTTTGAATTTTCTAATTTGTTCACACTCTTCAGTGTCTGTGAAGGCTACAGGTCTTGTGTCATCATCTACCTTTGTAGATAAGTTAGTGAACTGATCTGAAAGTTTGGCTACTTTATCTGATAGTGAAATTATTTCCTCTGTGTGTTTTTCTGAACCAAGTTTCAGAGTGTCCATTTGTGTTGAAATCGTATCTACTGTGTCCTTTAAGTTTTTGGAAGTTGCGTAACCGAATCGGTAGATGCAACTGAGTCAATTTTAGCTTGCAAGGTGTCGTGATTTTCATGAACAATAGTTTGCAGTTCTTTTATGGCTGCTTCGTGATTCTGTAATGCATTTTCATGACGCGAAAAGATAGGTTGGAAATGCTCACAAATTTGTGTTTTTACGTCATTGCAGATTTTTTGACATTTCGATTCTATCTTATGTAACTCAGTAGTTAAATCTTCACGTGTTTGTTCAAGCGTGGTGTCTAAGTTTTGAAGATTTTGTTCCATTGTGTCTAACTTTTTAAGATTTTGTTCCACTGTGTCTAACTTTTGAAGATTTTGTTCCATTGTTTCTAACTTTTTAAGATTTTGTTCCACTGTGTCTAACTTTTGAAGATTTTGTCCCATTTGTTGCATTAATTGTAATAATAATGTATTTGTGTCTGGAATCTGTTCCTCTATGCTTTTCGGCAGTGAATTTGCACCGGCAACATTCACATTTTGACAAGCGGAAAATGTGTCTTGACTCACTTGAGAAAACGGTGAGAACCCAAAACCTGAGTCTACAGTATTTGCAATACCGTGTTCTGTCATTCCCGATTCCTGAGGCGAGCTGTTGCCGACCGATCGATCGATAATGCTTCCCTGTTTACTACCTGTTCCACTGTCTACACCATTATTTGACCCCCGCTCCATTTCCCTATGCACAGTTACCAAATTACTACTTTGAATGTTTGTTAATTCATTACGCAGTGGTACTGGTAAGCTACGCTCGTCGTCACTATTATTTCTCAGTTTACTTTGGAGCCTAGTGTTACGTTTTTCACACGCCATTATTGTCACAATATTTCACACGATAACACAGAAAAGCACAATTTGAAGAGCAAAAATAAGAAAACACATTAACATAGCACTGAAAATAATATCTAGTTAATTGCAAGCGCAGCTGCGAAATACTTGGTGCAAATCTACATGCATGCCACAACTGTTTTAGTGTACAACAGTGAAAGACTGCAACTACAAAGGAAATTCTCTCTACAATTACGCGCTAGCAATAAACAAAAGCTACACTAATTACACAAACTACAAGAAAAAATCAGAAGATTCCAGTGAGGTATCCTCGGCTAAGGGTCGACATATGAAACGTCCCCTTAGAAGAATTATACATGACTGTGCTTAAACTGACACACAATATTTTTAGCGCAACGCAATCTGACTTTCAATAATCCCTACAAAAGAATGGCCCTGACTAACATTAACCTATACCTTTCACAAATCACTTACCTCACAAAAATCTTCGTTACTCGATCTACTGCAATACAGCGAGCGCCACTACCGCCAGCTAAATAAAAGATTCAAACTACGGAAGACACTAACTACTGATAGGCATAGTTAGCCAATGAAAGATTTTGATAGAGAACAAACAATGTATTTACCTCAATAGTGCTCAAAAGTCATAATGTATATAGCAGTTCATGATATCCAGTGTTACAAATTTCAAAACTCCGCCATCTCTCTCCCCACATCCACCACTGCTGGCGGCTCACCTCCAACTGTGCAACGCTACGCGCTGTTCACATCCAGCTGCCCAACACTACAATGGCAGACAACAATGCAAACTGGCCACAGACAGCACACAGCACAGCCAGTGATTTTCATACAGAGCGCTACGTAACGTTGCCAATAAGAAAACATAAACAGCCTACTTACAATATGATGGATACTGACAGTGGGATGGCGTTGATTCCTAAATGGTTCCACATGTGCTCTATTGGGAACAAATCTGGGGATCTCGCTGGCCATAGGAGTACCTCACAGTGACACGTGCTGTGTATGGATGCGCATTATCCTGCTGAAAAACTGCGCCACGATATTGTCGCGTGGGAGGTTACATATGAGAACTCAGGATATCTGTGTCATACTGCTGTGCCGTCAAATAATCACCAGCCTTGACCTAAAGTCATACCCGTTGATTACCCATACCATGACGCCAGGAATAATACTGCTGTGCCTCTCCAAAACATTGGAAGAGCGTGACCTCTCCGCATGTCGCTGCCATACTCACTGACGATGGTCATCTAGGGTTGTGGAGCGCAGCGTTTCATTGCTGAACACAATGCGACAACATTCATAAGCGGTCAATCCTTCCTGGTCACGGTACCACGCCAAACATAGCCGTCTATGTTGTTATAACAGTAACTTACTCATGGGACGGCAGTTCCCTAATCTGCCTGTATACGACCAATGGCGCGGAATGATAGAGAATGTTCTAGGGAGACCAATACTTGTTCGCGGATTGTAGGCTCAGATGTGGTTACCATGTGCTTAGTGCACAGTACGGCGGTTCTCAGACGTGTGCGATCGGAAAACTGACGACGAGTATATCTGCCACTACATTCCCGCGCAATCCAACGTCTGACCACTATCACATCCGGCTGCCACACAAATCTGGGTATTGCATGATTCGACCAGCCCGACAGATGTAGAGCCACAGTTAGTTCCCTTTGAAGCTCAGGCAGGTGCTGATGACGTTGTTTGTCAGAAACCAGCGCCATCTCCAGGTCCTCCACATTGATCACACACCATCTGACGCTCTTCCCTCTCCTTAATACCCTTAAACGCCGAGTAACAACACTCAACAACACTAATGGACTCTGATGGTTCTTCTACCTATCACACAGGACTGTAATTTTAATCATTTACATACCTGTCGATTGTGTGTGCGTGCATGAAGATACATTGGTGTTCGACCATCTCTTCTGGGCGTTCCTCTTTTATTGTCAGGCAGTAGACTATAATTATTTTAAGGACATAACAAACCCTCGAATCGCTTCGTTAACCTTTTGGTGATCACTCGCCTTCAGCCAAGACTGTTTGCTATTGGCTTGCAAACTTTAGTAGTTGTCAGCGATTAATTTTGTGAGGAACGACCAAAATCTTTTGTTTTAAACAACTTCAATGGTACGCGCGAGACCACTGAACAAGATCAGCACGAGATATTCCGTGAGCCAGAGCTATCCTTGGTGCTATCCGAGAGCGCAGTAGGTTCTATTCTGCATGGACATTTAACTGCGAAAAGTGTGTGTTCCCTATACATTACTTCCAAAAACAGTTTTGTTTCATTTGCTGTAAGAAAACTACAAAAACTACGAGGCGTGTTTTTTTAAGTAAGTACCGTTTTGAAATTAAAAAACGACCTGCTAAGATATCTCAGTAATTTTATTTTTACATGAAAGCCTGTACCTTAATCTACGCACTGACTCCATTACAGTCTGATTCTTCCTTGTTTACGTTGTGTACTGAGTGTTCAAGATGCCTCCGATAATCGTGAGTCCCACCGACTGTGAAGTACGGGTTGTTATAACATTTCTTAGTGCTTAAGGCCTAAAAGCGATCGATATTCATCGTGAGATCTATGTAGTTTACGGAGAAAACATTGTGAGTGATGGAATGGTAAGAAAGTGGGTGAGAGCATTTAAAGATGGCCGCACAAATGTGCATGATGAACAACGGAGTGGGCGTCCTTCGGTCGTTAATGAAAAGTTTTGTGCAGGAAGTGGACAATAAGGTGAGAGAAAACAGACGCTTTACGATTTCATCCTTGAGGGATGACTTCCCTAATGTTTCTCGTAGTGTTTTGTATGGCATTGTGACCGAGCACTTGAGTTACCGAAAATTGTGCACACGTTGGGTACCGAAAATGTTGACGGATGTGCACAAAACCAAACGTTTAGACAGTGCATTGACTTTCCTTGAGAGGTACCACAACGACAGTGATGATTTCTTAAGTCAAACTGTTACAGATGACGAAACATGGGTGGCCTACGTCACACCACGATCAAAGCAACAGTCCGTGGAAGTTGAGCAAGGGCATCGTTTTGCTACAAGACAGTGCCCGTCCGCATGTGGCGAATCAGACCAAAGATCTCTTTTCGATGGGAGCCGGCCGTAGTGGCCGAGCGGTTCTAGGCGCTTCAGTCTGGAACCGCGCGACCGCTACAGTCGCAGGTTCGAATCCTGCCTCGAGCATGGATGTGTGTGATGTCCTTAGGTTAGTTAGGTTTAAATAGTTCTAAGTTCTAGGGGACTGATGACCTCAGAAGTTAAGTCCCATAGTGCTCAGAATCATTTTTCGATGGGAAACTATAGATCATCCTCCGTACAACCCAGATCTTGCGCCCAGTGACTACCATCTGTTTCTACACTTGATGAAACACCTGGACGGTCATCGTCTTCAAGACGATGACGATGTCAAAACAGTGGTGATGCAGTGGTTAACAAGTCAGGCGGCAGACTTCTATGAGGAGGGTGTTCAAAAACTGGTACAACGTTATGACAAGTGCCTCAATACTGACGGAAATTATGTAGAAAAGTAGATTAAGGTACAGGCTTTCAATTTAAAAAAAAAATATTGAAATATCTTAACACGCCTTTTTTTAATTTCAAAACGGTACTTACTTAAAAAAACATGCCTCGTACAACTAAACAAACGTACAGATCAGACAACACGTCGTACCAGGGTGCGAAACTTCGAAGGATTCGTACGAGCCGGAAAGTAAGCTGGAATCAACTAGCTGTGCGGTTCAAGATAAACCGAAACCAACAAAGTGTTTCGGCCGCGAAGTACTTCCACGGATCCTGCCTCGGGCATGGATGTGTGTGATGTCCTTAGGTTAGTTAGGTTTAAGTAGTTCTAAGTTCTAGGAGACTGATGACATCAGATGTTAAGTCCTATAGTGCTGAGAGCCATTTGAACCATTTTGAACTTCCATGGAAATGAACGCTGTTTCTGTTGTTGGACTGGGCATGTGACAGCAACCGCTCTGGAGGATGGAAGAGCAGTTCAGGCTGAACGTAAAAAACTTGTCTGATCGGTTGGGTGATTTTGGGAGGGAAACAAACAGCGAGGTCATCGGCCCCATCGGATGAGGGAAGGATTGGGAAGGAAATGGGCCTTGCCCTTTCAAAAGAATTATCTCGGAATTTGCCTGAAGCAATATAGAGTAATCACGGAAAACCTAAATCATGATGGCCTGACGCGGGTTTGAACCATCGTCCTCCCGAACGCGAGTCCAGTGTGCTAACCACTGTGCCACCTCAGTCGGTAAACACACATGTATACTTCCCACAAAATACTGATGTAAATATTGTATTTGCACTTGACAGTGAGAATAAATCCCCGAAGCGCGTAGTTCTAAGCATAAAAACTACTAACTATTACAGAGTTCTGTTACCCAAATCATAAGGGCTACAATTGCAGGCTTTCCATAAACATAGATTTTGACGAATGAAATTAATTTCACATAACTGGTTGAAACACATCTAAAAATGTATATAAATTTGAAAGGGGAATGTACTGAGAAACAATAAAACGTTCGGTACAGACAATGGTCTTACTCTCATGGTTTTTGTAAAATTGAAAAGGCAGCCCTTGTATTGTAAATAAAAAACTAAAAATGCGCTACCTGTACATCTGCGAGGCTTGCAGGGAATGAGAGAATATCTCTGCTGTGAAGTAAAAACAAAACAGTTGCCAAAATAAAGGCCGTCTCTTCGAAAGTGCATCTCTTCGCATATCCACGAAAACCAAATCTGCTGCTGTGCGACATTCAATTGCGTGTTGTCCTCTCTGTGCAATGTAACATGCTTGGATCGAACTGAGCTTGCTTCCACAATGTGGTAAAGCCTATCCAACTCCTCAATGGCGGTTCTCCTGAGATCACACAGTGTACCACGGAGCATGCAAGCTTCGGCAGGTTTCATTCAGGCCAGTCTGTGCATCAGGCCATTCCATTCGGTTTGTTCCTCTCTCTCTTAGACCTCGCCATTCACAAGGTGGTCGCTGTGTGATCGTGCCTTATCGTCTTGAAAAACAAGCCCATCGGCGAAATTTCAACTGTTAGGCTTTAAGATCCTGACCGAATTACTTTCGGCGACGGTAGAGGGGTCCAAACGTCGTTCACGATACCGGTCAAAAACTCAAATTGAACAACCTCCCGCTGAACCAGAGGGGCAACATTCCTGAATCGTTTATTGGTACCTGTCCGACTCCACACTCTTCTACGAAGCGTGTTCAATAAGTAATGCGCCACAGTTTCCTTTTGCGGGCAATTTCGGTTGAAAAAAAACGGAATTTGTTGTGGGACACTGTGCAATATTCCGACAGTTGGCGGTGCTACACGTGGCCTTCAAAGTGTCGTCTGTATTGGAGGTGCGTTTGTAGTAGAGTGCTGTCATTGAGCTTCTTTAGGAGGAAAACTGGAAAACCGCATATATTCATAGGAGCTTGCAGAATTTCTACGGAGACCTGTCAGTGAACAAAAGCACAGTGAGTCGTCGGACGAGGCGTCTGTCATCATCGCAACAAGTTCGCACAAACCTCTCCGATCCTCAGCGTGCCGGCTGGCCGCACGCAGCTGTAACTCCTGCAACGTTGGTCTTCAGCAAGTCGCCACACAAAAAATAAAATACAATGCTCCTCTAATTTATTTCGTGACTATCTCGCGTAAAAACAAGAAGTCAGTACTGTACCACTAATTTTTATACTATCTCTTCTTGAACTTACTTGCAGATCCTTGTACATGAAGACTGTTCAGCATCCAACACTAGTCGGCCATCATAGCTCCTCTCCATCTCCTTAGTATCTTGGTGAAAACGTTCACCCTGTTTTTCACTATACTGTCCCAAATTTTCCGGAGAGTGGCCGATATTTGAGTGGAGAAAGTGGACTTTCACGCTTTTGTTCGACTAGGCTCCTGTAATTAGGATCTTTGTTATTCCCTTGACAGTTCTCAGTAACTGATCGGAAGGCATTTCTGCGTTTCTTTCTGTGTTCATAGTCTTATCAAAATCTTCATCCTTCATAAATTTTTTGGAGGACCAAAAAAAATCCAGCTTTCAATTTGTCTTGTGCGATAAAGCGAATTATCTTGGAAAGGTACATGAAGCGGGGTCGACCGTGTGGTAGAGCTTTTGCAGATTGCTTCATCAAGCCCAGCTTTATGGGTAGTGGTGGAAGCAAGATTTTTTGTTCTACAAGCGTTTCGTGCAGAATATTCTTAGTTACAGGCACAAACTTTCTCCACTCTGGCCAAACTCTCATACTCCAATGCCTTTGCTCTGCCCGACTGTCCCATTCCCAAGGGAAGCAAGCATTTTTGTTAACTCATCTTGTTGTCCTATTAGCATTCCGATAACCTTGAATTTACCCCAGATAAGACATTTGTGTTCCTCGCACTATATACTTGTTAAGAGTATCTTCATGTTCTCATAGGTTTCTTTCATTTGAACTGAATGGGGCACGCGAATGAACCCATCCACATCCCCGTTATGCAGTAATACGTCTTTCAGGCTCCTCATTGATGCCAGAAAAATTCTCCAGTGAATAGGATCATGTTCAATTTCTTTCTTCTTCTTTCGTTTCACCCTCTTTGGGGTACGCTGGATCAATCATTTCTTTGTGCGTTGTTCTTTTCTTAGGGCCCAGTATTTCTTCATTCTTTCTGATCTTCTTCTCCTCTCTTCTTCTGAGATGAAGGATTTGGACTTTTGTGTGGATTTGTCTTGGAACCTTATGTTTTCATCTTTAGTAATTAATTTAGTAGTTCGATCAATAAGTGAATTTTCCGAAATATTTAATTCCACTAGGTCTTTCTCAGTTTCTCTAAACCAGTTGGACTTCGTTTTTCGGTTACGGAAGAAGTCAAAGATTTGTTTAGTTAATCTGTTGGAATTCATTTTGAGAAGATGACCATAAAAATTTATTCTCCTTTTTTGCATAGAATCTGAAAGTTTTTCAATATTCTGGTAGAGAGTTTCATTTTTGATGTATATAATCTTATTGTCTTGAAATTTTGGCCCAATGATTTTTCTTAAAATTTTTCTTTCCTTTACCTCAAGTTTCTCCATTTGGCCTTTGGAATTCATGTTAAATGTTTCTGCTGCATACAGTGCTTCTGGCTTAATCACTGTCTTGTAAGTACATTATCTTGATTTTTTTATTGGAGTAAGCCAAGGATTCGTTCTGTGAGAATAAGGGAACTAGTTCCTTCTGTCAATGTTTGTATCATCAGTAATGTGTTCTTGGATCCAGAAGATTCTTAACTGGGGGCTAAGTGGTTCGGCAGATTCCTTAGACAAATTCAAATCCTGTGCGAGATAATTAATTTCACTCTAGGAGAACAGGTGTGGAGTAAAGTCGCATTCAGGGTGTTAGACATCACTATAGTCTTAGTTAATTACATCAGCTTCATTTTCATCATTGTCTTCTGCCACGTTCTCTAAAACAGCTGGAGGAAGAGGAGCAACCAGATGGCTGAATCAATATGTGGATACACAATTTGTTTCTTATTTTTCCAATTGTACCCCTGAACATTAACTAAATAGAAAACAGTCATTAAAGTGATTTTTAGGCTCGTCCACACCATCGCAAATAGCGTGCATATTTTCTTTCCTTTTGTCCACAATCTTAACCTTCCAACACAATAGCGAGAAACAGTCTTTGGCGCCAGTCCCTTGTCCTGGTCACCAGGTTTCATTTTGAAATAAGCATAGTAAGATTTTTTCACAAAAACTGCTATTTCCGCTTAAGCATTGTGTAATTTCTAAAAATATAACGGAAACATTTGGATTGTTCACCCACTTGAGTGTGAGCATTCGGATTGTTCACACGCTTGAATGTGGACATTGTCGTAACTATAACAGTTAGATGAACTGTTTTCCTAATTATGAGTTAAATACAGGGATAATCACAATACAGCACTGGTAATGCAAGCCTATGTGATAAACAACACTTTCAAGGTCACACAATAGCAACTAGCACCAACTAGTGTAACAGCCTAAAGATATACAGAGCCGCATTGAGAAATTTCTCTCCAACAATATGCATAACCTACAGGCATAGCAACATAATTGAAGTCAAACTGCGGCAAAGCTGTACGTGACAGGAAAACTGAAAACAGATTTGGAATGAGCAAGAAAACTTGACATAGCATCATATATTAATTTTCAGTCATCTGATAATATGCAGACTAGTGATATTCTTGTGTCTGTTGATGAATCAGTATCCGGATGACTTGGAATGGTTCATTTACCATGACCCAATAGGTTTTTTTTTTGTTGTCGTGTAATATTTTTTTAATTTCTCAAGGTCAAATAAGGTTCAAAATGGTTCAAACGGCTCTGTGCACTATGGGACTTAACTTCTGAGGTCATCAGTCGCCTAGAACTTAGAACTAATTAAACCTAACTAACCTAAGGACATCACACACATCCATGCCCGAGGCAGGATTCGAACGTGCGACTGTAGCGGTCGCTCGGTTCCAGACCGGAGCGCCTAGAACCGCATGGCCACTCCGGCCGGCGGTCAAATAAGGAAAGGACATGTCCTCTATTTCAGTTTCTACAATAATGCGTGACATCACCAACAATTTTAATCTTTGCACAATTCAGTGTACCTCTAACCCATACGGACACATTCTGATTCGTTTACTTTACGGCGATTCCTTGTCCTAAGAACCAACGGCATTGGAGACATGTAGTAAGATTTACCAAGATCTCTGTTATACACCTCACATATCTGAAATGTGCGATAAGCAACAACTTCTCGGGTGTTAAAGGTCTCCAACCCTGATACGGTCTCCGCTTTACCACAACGTACTAGAGCCACAGTAACCCAACCATTCCCATGTGTACTAGCATCAGCATTACTAAGTGTAAAATCCATTACGCATCCACAAAACACTCAAGGGCCATGGAGAATAACTTGCGCACCTACTCCGCTCTTCGTAGAAATAGCTATATTATCAATAGCTTTATAAACTGTAAGGCGCGAACGCCTTCTCCTCCTAAAATTCATTTGCTGCCAGTTACTACGACATATATCTTCGATATGCTAGTGTACTATGTGCGACTTTCTAGGTACTTTGTGTTGCCCACTGCGCGACGCTTTCAAAGCCATTAAATTACTTACATTTTTTTAAAATAATTACTAATCTTAAAAGAAAGCAAGGGTAAGGTTACAATCTGGTCTTCTACAATGTCATTAAAGTAGCAGTGTAAGCTGTGGTCACATACAAAGTAACGACTGAGCACTCACTAAATGTAGTAAAACATCTTATTATAAAATGAGGAAATACGATTATTAGCAGGGCTTACACGAAGTCAAGTAGGTAACAGGGCTTCTACCATGTCATTTAAATAGTTGCGTAAGCTGTAGTTACTTCCGGTGTAACAACAATGAACTCAAATAGTAATAAAGTAAAAATGAGAAATATAAAAAGTAAAAAAAAAAAAACTTTTTTAAGATCAAGAGATATAGTTATCTGCAGAGTTTGTACATGTCTTTTGCTGTCCTTGCTGCAAAGGAACCTGAGTGAAAACCATGTGAGCCAAAAGGAATGATAACACGTTTCAGCGTGGCAGCAGTAGATCGACGATGTGATCACATACTTCAGATACACAGCTATCCATACATTAGAATTGCATTATAATGTGAATGCCGGTAACGTGGAAGAGCTCTAAAGGCATGTTTTAGAAGTTATAGCCAAATAGTAAGGTTTAAATATTTCTAAGTCTAGGGGACTGATGACTTCAGATGCTAAGTCCCATAGTGCTCACAGTCATTTGAACTTGAATCACCTACCCCGTTGTACACTTAATCGAGTATCTATTTTATATGGGCAACTTGCGATTTATCCTGTAAATTAGTACATGTCGTCCTTCTCGTCATTTGTTAACCAAATGATAAAACGACTCTAAATTTTACGATGGGAGTGGTTCGCTTACATTGAAGTAATTGCTGCAGGATACGGTTAGTAGCTTTAGGATACGTTTTCCATGCCACCAATGTCGTGCCCTTGAAACCTTACCTAGATAGCGTGCTCTGATAAGCTGCCATGATACCACTATACACCTAGACCTCCAGCTAGGCATTATCCCACACGTAATAACAAATGAAAATGTGAATTCTGCGCCGTGAACAATAACACTACGCAAGACTTCCTTAACATGACTTGTTAATCGAGCGATACTTGAGGTCCCACATCCTTGGCAAGTGACTTTATTTACTACCTGGAGCTGTGCTTTATATGCCAGCGTGCTGTTATTCAAGTTGTATTTGAATACATTGTTGTTACATTTGAAATAACTACAGCCCACAGTGCTACTTAAATGACATGGCAGAAGCCCAGTTTACCCAAATGACATTGTGTAAGCCCTGTTGATTAGTACATTTCCGTATTTTGCAATAAAAATTGTTATTACGTTATCATGTGATTACACTGTCGTTACTTTGGATGTAACCACACCTTAGAGTGCTATTTTAATGACACTGTAAAAGCCCAGATTGTAATTTTTATCCTTGTTTTTTAAGGTTTGTAATTATTTAAAAAAATTAAATATTTTAATGGTTGTGGCTTTTGTTAACTGTTAAATCCTGTGTTAAACAATCTATTGTATGTGTTTTTGCGGTAGCTGTACGAAATAAAAATTCTGCTTTTGCATAGGTACATTGAGTAATTAACGCTATAAGAATAATTTTTAAATTCTGAAATAATTATTGTCAATAATTTTGTAAATGTGTGTTTGAATTTTTTCTCGTTCACGTTTTAGCTAGCACACCGTAATGTAATCATATAATTATTTTAAGAAAGAATGTACATGTTACACTAGCTACACCTGTTGGTTGGTCCAACTTTCAACGTCTATCCTTTATTGGTCACCGCCTGTCAGTCTAGCGGCACACTGGCTGCAATAATGCACTCAATTGTGTCTGACATAAGACATATGTATGTGTTGAATAACTGTGTGTATACTTGTTTTAATTTTGACATGCTGATGCATCAGTTTTCTGGTCTGCTAGGTACCTTCCTTCAATTGGCGAGAAAGAGTACTTTATTACTATTTTAATAAATGTGCAATATCGATCTGTCGAGGTGTGTTGTATTTCTTGTTTTTTCTTTTATGCTATAGCTGATACTGTATATTACAATCCCTTTTGTATATAAACACACTGTATAAAATCTTCCCAGATTTGAAGACGGCAACATTACCAAAATCGGCTGTCGAGAATAAAGGTTACTATCAGCGATCTCGAGAAAGAAGTTATCTTCTCTAATGTATTACCACAGGTCGCCTCTTGCGGATCAGAATGAGAATTTCTTCATGTGCATCCAGAGCAAAGCCAAGGACCTGCTCGACATGTGCAGTATACCTACCTCATGCTGGCTCATCCTTATATACGGGGTATTAGGAATATAAGTGCAGATGCTTTTGTTGATAGCTGAGGGCAGTGTACTGAACAACATTACATCAGTATTTATTTCATTTGCAGACTAATAGTTATTGCTATTAGTAGTAATATGTTTTTAGGTTAGTTAGTACCTCCATGTGGCAATAGCAAGCCCTTAATATTTCGTTCCCGCCAGGCAGCAGATCAGGTATTGATGTTCGGGAACACAGACACAAAACCGTTAGTCTAAACTGGCAAGCATAGTCCACTTAGTGGTGCAGTTACGACCGTGCAGAAAACATCAAGTGGTAAATTATGTAACGTGTATGTAAAGCACTCCGTCTTCAGGCCACGAGTGGCCTACCGGGACCATCGGACCGCCATGTCATCCTCGGTGGAGGATGCGGATAGGAGGGGCATGGGGTCAGCACGCCGCTCTCCCGGTCGTTAGAATGTAACGTGTCTGTGGGAAGACTTATTAGAGGCAGATAAAAAACAACAGATTGAAGTGGGTACATATTAAGGCAACAGGTTAGAATCCAGAACAGCTGCCAACATGAGTAACGTAGAAGTAGATATCCTTGGAGTAGTGAAGCTATTTAAATCACTTAACAAAAGCAAGTCTGTCGGTCCATACACTTTACCAATTAGGTTCCTTTCAGAGTATGCTGCTACAATAGGGCCATACTTAACATTGATATATAACTGTTCGCTTGACAAAAGACCAAAGACTGGAAAGTTGCACAGGTCAAACCAATATTAAAGAAAGTTAGTGGGGGTAATCCACTAAATTACAGGCCTTTATCATCATTTTAGAATGTACCTGCTGCGTTCGAACATTATGACTTGCCTCGAATAGAATTGTCTATTGACACACAGTCAACACGGATTTAGCAAACATCGTTCTTGTGAAACACAACTAGCTCTTTACTCACATGAAATGTTGAGTGCTATTGACAAGGGACTTCAAATTGATTCCGTATTTCTAGGTTCTCAGAAGGCTTTTGATACTGTAGCGATATTGTGTGCTGATGGAATATCGTCTCAGTTATGTGACTAGATTCGTGATTTACTGTCAGAGGGGTCACAGTTCGTAGTAACTGACGGAAAGTCCTTGAGTAAAACAGATGTGATTTCAGGCGTTGCCCAAGGTAGTGTTACAAGCCCTTTACTGTTCCTCATCTGCAAAATGATTTAGGAGACAATCTGAGCAGCTGTCTTAGGCTGTCTGCAGATGATGCTGCAGTTTAAACGTCAGTTACACGATAAAACAGTCAAATCTAAAGGCCGTAAATTCAACTAAATACCTCTAAATTACAATAATGAACAACTTAAATGGGTATGAAAACATAGAAAATGTTGTGGGGAAGGCTAACTGAAGACTGCGTTTTATTAGCAGGACAGCCGCCCGCTGTGACCGAGCGGTTCTAGGCGCTTCAGTCCGGAACCACGCTGCTGCTACAGTCGCAGGTACGAATCCTGCCTCGGGCATGGATATGTGTGATGTCCTTATGTTAGTTAGGTTTAAGTAGTTCTAAGTCTGGGGGACTGATGACCTCAGATGTTAAGTCCCATAGTGCTTAGAGCCTACTGTACCATTTATTCTCCCGCTCGGTCACAGGGGCCGGCGACACTTAGAAACTATAACCGATCTACTAAATGAACTGCCTACACTACACTTGCCCGTCCTATTTTAAAATACTCCTGCACGGCGTGGGATCCTTATCAGATAGGATTGGCGGAGTGCATCGAGAAAGTAAAAAGTAGGGCAGCACGTTTTGTATTATCGCGAAAGAGGGGAGAGAGTGTCAGTGAAATGATACAGTATTTGAGGTGGACATAATTGAAACAAAGGCGTTTCGCGTTGCGGCAGAATTTTTTCACCAAATTTCAATTACCAATTTTCTCCTCCGAATGGGAAAATGTTTTGTTGACGCTGATCTACACAGGGAGAAACGATTAGCATAATAAAATAAGGGAAATCAGAGCTGGCATGGAAAAATATAAGTGTTCGTTTCTTCCACCCACTGTACGAAATTGGAATAATAGAGAATTATGGTGAAGGTGGTTCGATGAACCCTCTGCCAGGCACTTACATGTGTTTCGCGGAGTATCTATGTAGCTATAGATCGCAATATCCTCACTTATATCCTTACCACCCTGTAAATGAGGCACCAACTGTGAGCGAATGTAATTTCGTGCTCAATACAACTTTGCGTATTTGAATGTTGCTACAAGCTAACTCACCGTTGGGTCGAGCTTTATTTTTCACTGCAGTAATACAAATCCAAGTAATGCACAGATTTCACTTTAAGAATTTTTCTTTTAAGATGAAAAAGAGTAACAGTGTGCTAAAATTAAAAAAAATAATCAAATGAACGAATATTCAGCGGGATGAAAAATGACGGGTTTTTATGGTTTCTTGGTAATGAAATAAATTTTTATCTTTCACGATGTTGGTGTAAAAAATACCAAATATATGGGCTACATTAAGCTAATTAAGCTACATAATGGATGATACATAATGTTTCAATAGAGGTGTTCAACTGTAGCCTATGAAAATTGACATTTCTTACGGGTATTGTGTGTTCTCAAACTAAATTAAAATTTAATTGAATACTACTTTGTATTTTGAAGGGGCGGAACATGACCTAATGTCTTTCTCTCAAATGTTATTCGATTTGTTCCAGCTTGTGAATGCATCTTACTCCTACTACGCGCTACTGGGACAGATCAACAAGCGTTGATAGGTGCTTTCTTCTGTGATACTGTTCCACAACGAAGATGAAGATAAGCTACCAACCTCTATAACCAATATGTGCTAAGAATCCACTCATAGCGCTGGTGATTGTGCAAACAATGAACGTATGTGGAAGACAGCATTACTTACACTAGAAAATCAATATTAAAAAAGCCTCTTTAATAAATCATTTGTATATTATTGTGTTAAACTTATATCTGTAAGTTGAATGGGTCTAGAGAGAGAATTGCATCTAATTCGTTAAAAGTAACTGTTCATGCACTGGGTAGAATTTTTGCACAAATACTGTCTCCTCGTAAACTTATTAAGAACAAGAATAAATATTAATTCTGCACGTACTTTTGTTTGTAAAATATGTAATTTTTTCTGATCACTGTCTTCCTGTCAAGAAAACCGGAAGTTCCAAAGAATTTTTCTGTACTTTTGAAATTTCATTTTTAAATAAAGAACAGCACTTACAGAACGCTATGTCGGTTAAAATATGTTAAGTATCCTCTATTTCGTGTTTATGTAGGCAGAACGGTAATAGGTGACAATTTTCAGTTGTTGGTACAGTTGGAGATCCCTGTAATTCAAAACTGACTCCTGGAAATCATACTTGCAGTATGAAGGCACACAGAGATTTCCAGTCATCTTTCGTCTGCATCCATACTGGCTTGTACGTGTTTCTATATTGCCCCAACTTGTGCTACGTTTGGATATCTATTTAGCCATCGTCTTCTACCATCATGTGTGTTCTCCCAGGTTTTCTAGGCGTGATTGATTAATGGTATACTTCCACATGTTCAGCCAGCTTGTTACTTCCGTTCTACTGAGGTACTGGCGAAGTACGGTTTTGCGGATGGGGAGGTTGAGGGGATGGTTAGTCATGCTTGGATAGCTCAGTCGGTAGAGTACTTGCCTGCGAAAGGCGAAGGTCCCGATTAGCATGAGATTTACCATGAGATAGGGCTATACTTAGGCTAATCGTAGATTGCACTGCATTAGATTTCACGGGAACGTTTTGTTGTGAAAAAGATGTTTCCAATCGAATCCACACAATGTGGCCGAATATCAAAAAGATAGTGGTAAGGAAATCTTCAAAAAATTCGACTTGAGTTAATACAAAATAGATATACAGAATCACATCCGGAGAGAAAATTTGGATATATTATTCAAACGAGCCGGAACCTAAGCAGGAATGGCTGGATGTTCCAAGATGAATCGAAGTCAATAAAAGTGACTCTTTCGCAAAGTACTTCCAAGAAAGTGATCTATTGCTACTGTGCTTACACGGCGCATGCTGCTGCAGAAGTCATCGATGAAATCAGAAAAAGAAGCCGCAAACGCCGCATATTTCTTCACTCTGGCGGCACGTGAAACATTTGGTTATCTGATGAAGAAAAGCTTCAAATCAATGTCTCATTGCCCGGTGCATCTAATTTAACACGTAACGACTTGTCTCCGTTTACTTACGTCAAACAAAATGTAGGAGGACTGGGAACTTCATCAAGTGTAGGAGCTGATGTCTTCCAAAACCATGTGTTTTTGAGTCAACAACTTCATAGTGGAAAAAATATAGCCAAAATTAGTTCTAACGCCTGCAGAAGGGCATAAACAATAGAGGCGAGTGGTTTGAGAAAGAATAAAATAATTTGTACAAAAATGTTTTTATTTACGAAATTAAGTCAGTATTGGTAATCACTTCTGTGTGCAGGTAATCTGATGTCATTATTAATTGATACCTATTTATAGCAGATTTGAAGTTCTTTTATAGGTCCAGGAATGCGTGGAAATATACAGATACTCTGAATTTTCTATTATCTTCTTTTTATGAATAAAAATATAAGAGTTGGTATTTACGAAGGCTGTTGGGAAAGTAAGGAACGACAGGTCGCGAAATGGAAACCACAGTGAAAATCAAAACTGTTTTATTTGCAACAATTAGCTACACCTTCCAGCTACTTCTCTACACTGTCGCCGCTCAGACTTAGACATCTGTAGTAGCGTTGTACCAACTTTTCAATTCCCTAGTTATAGAAGACAGCCGCCAGTGCTTGTCGACAATTTTCTTCTCTGAACTGCCGCTCGTTATCTGTGTCAAAATATTGTCTTCATTCGAACAGAGATGAACCTCAGTGATAGCCAATTACAGGCTGTATTGTGGGCTATCAAACACTTCCCATCGAAAACGCTGCAGGAGCATCTTCATTGCCCCTGGAGAGTGCGGCAGAGAATTGTGTAGAACGAAACGCATGTCAGTTACGGTATGTGGATTGCATAGCTTCTGGCGAAATCTTTCGCCAGACCCTCATACTTGGCCGGAGACGCTAATTTATAGCCATCTTTACGTTCTCACTGTGAGCTCAGAACTGAAAAGAGCGACATGATGCGATCGATGGGCGTACTAGACACGCGGCCCAATGAATCTGTGCAAAGCTTCATCAGATTTTCACTATGTTTTTCATTTCGAGACCGATCTTTCCTTACTTTCCGAATAACCCTCGTAGTGCCTCCATATTTACCATAAGCCGAACTACCCTTTGTTCAACCTATCTCTTCGCTTTTTACTTATGTCCAACGATACACTGTTCCAGTTATTAAGAGATGTCAGAATAGTGTTCCAGTAGCTGTCTTCTTCATCAACAGTTGACGTTTTTCGGTGTTATGATGATGATGGATTTCTGGCAACCTAGTGCACCAGTTCACTGTGTTTGTACAGGGGAACTAAGAGCCTCCAAAATCCTACAGCTCGAAAATACAAGCAGTCTAAATGCGTTCCACTTGATCGGCTTGTAGGCATTGAGTCACATGAGAAAAATTTATACAGTAGCATTAGTTAAAGCGAATTTTGTCTTTGCACTAGAGCGCTTACTGCAAAAGAGGTGAACTAGAAACCAGTTCAGAAAGCGTGCGGACTTCACCATAAAAACTACACTACTGGCCATTAAAATTGCTACACCAAGAAGAAATGCAGATGATAAACGGGTATTCATTGGACAAATATATTATACTAGAACTGACATGTGCTTACATTTTCATGCAATTTGGGTGCATAGATCCTGAGAAATCAGTACCCAGAACAACCACCACTGACCGTAATAACGGCCTTGTTAAGCCTGGGCATTGAGTCAAACAGAGCTTGGATGGCGTGTACAGGTACAGCTGCCCATGCAGCTTCAACACGATACCGCAATTCATCAAGAGTATTGACTGGCGTATTGTGACGAGCCAGTTGCTCGGCCACCATTAGCCAGACGTTTTCAGTTGGTGAGAGATCTGGAGAATGTGCTGACCAGGGCAGCAGTCGAACATTTTCTGTATCCGGAAAGGCCTTTACAGGACCTGCAACATGCGGTCGTGCATTATCCTGCTGAAATGTAGGGTTTCGCAGGGATCGAATGAAGGGTAGAGCCACGGGTCGTAACACATCTGAAATGTAACGTCCACTGTTCAAAGTGCCGTCAATGCGAACAAGAGGTGACCGAGACGTGTAACCAATGGCACTCCATACCATCAAGCCGGGCGATACGCCAGTATGGCGATGACGAATACACGCTTCCAATGTGCGTTCACCGCGATGTCGATAAACACGGATGCGATCACCATGATTCCGTAAACAGAACGTGGACTCATCCTTAAAAATGACGTTTTGCCATTCGTGCACCGAGGTTCGTCGTTGAGTACACCATCGCAGGCGCTCCTGTCTGTGATGCAGCGTCGAGGGTAACCGCAGCCATGGTCTCCGAGCTGATAGTCCATGCTGCTGCAAACGTCGTCGAATTGTTCGTGCAGATGGTTGTTGTCTTGCAAGCGTCCCCATCTGTTGACTCAGGGATCAAGAAGTGGCTGCACGATCCGTTACAGCGATGCTGATAAGATGCCTGTCATTTCGACTACTAGTGATACGAGGCCGTTGGGATCCAGCACGGCGTTCCGCCATACTGGCGTATCACCCGGCGTGATGGTATGGAGTGCCATTGGTTACACGTCTCGGTCACCTCTTGTTCGCATTGACGGCACTTTGAACAGTGGACGTTACATTTCAGATGTGTTCCGACCCGTGGCTCTACCCTTCATTCGATCCCTGCGAAACCCTACATTTCAGCAGGATAATGCACGACCGCATGTTGCAGGTCCTGTAAGGGCCTTTCCGGATACAGAAAATGTTCGACTGCTGCCCTGGCCAGCACATTCTCGAGATCTCTCATCAACTGAAAACGTCTGACCAATGGTGAACGAGCAACTGGCTCGTCACAATACGCCAGTCAATACTCTTGATGAATTGCGGTATCGTGTTGAAGCTGCATGGGCAGCTATACCTGTACACGCCATCCAAGCTCTGTTTGATTCAATGCCCAGGCGTAACAAGGCCGTTATTACGGTCGGAGGTGGTTGTTCTGGGTACTGATTTCTCAGGATCTATGCACCCATATTGCGTGTAAATGTAAGCACATGTCAGTTCTAGTATAATACATTTGTCCAATGAATGCCCGTTTATCATCTGCATTTCTTCTTGGTGTAGCAATTTTAATGGCCAGTAGTGTAGTTTTTATGATGAAGTCTGCACGCTTTCTGAACTGGTTTCTAGTTCACCTCTTTTGCAGTAAGCGCTCTAGTGCAAAGACAAAATTCGCTTTAACTAATGCTACTGTATTAATTTTTCTCATGTGACTCAATGCCTACAAGCCGATCAAGTGGAACGCATTTAGACTGCTTGTATTTGCGATAAATCAGGGCTTAAATGTGTAACAGAGCCGGTGACAATGACGAGTATGTATGGAGAACAATTTAAGTTTTGTCGGGAGAGGGCGAAATCATGTGTCGACACTCCACACATGATTCCTCTCGAATAACATCAAAGGGTAAACCGAGCATTTAGTTCCCATACAACTGACGGATCACCGCCAACAGTTGTCACATAGTCTCTGTTTGCAAAACACTACGAAGAGATCACGAATTTACAGGCCTTCGTGAGTTACTGATTAGTACAGAAAAGATCATTGTTTCCACTCGTGCTTGACAGAGTTTTGAAAGTACTGTCGGCGTCTTCTATGTCGATCAGAATTCAATTCCCAGAATTCTCTCTACCATCACACAAAACGCTGCCATGTTGTCTAAATCATTGTCTGTATCAGGGACCAGACTTTGGTACAATCTTCCTCAAAATATGAGAGAGATTAAATTTCTTCCAAAGTCCAAAAGACGATCAATCATCCATCTTGTGTAACAATAACCACCTCTCCTTCATTCTGTGCAGTTCGTATCAGACGCTCCTCCTGGAACTTACCCTTACCTACTGCCGGCAGTGTTTTCTATCTATATACTGTTATTTCCTAACAGTCCATTCGGGAGGACGACGGTTCAATCCCGCGTCCGGCCATCCTGATTTAGGTTTTCCGTGATTTCCCTAAATCACTCCAGGCAAATGCCGGGATGGTTCCTCTGAAAGGGCACGGCCGACTTCCTTCCCCATCCTTCCCTAATTCGATAAGACCGATGACCACGCTGTCTGGTCTCCTTCCCCAAAACAACCAACCAACGTAACAGTCACTGTCTCTGTCATTTCAATCTTCTCCTTTTTTGTTCATTCCTCTTCTGTTAATACTAAACATGGATTCAACTGTGCTAAGACCATCTATATCATTCCCAATGACCTCTGCTGTTACAGTTGTTATTACTTTTTTATTGTTGTTAGTGTCTGTCTGTCAGTTCCTCTTTTTCCTCTGTCGCTGTTTCCTATTTTTCGAATTTTCCATTTTCTACACATGTTATCTTTTCCTTTCTTCTGTCCACATTGTTCCCTGTTTCCTATTTCTTCAACAGTGAAAGCATGTAAAGTTAGTATTTAATTCTTAAAAATGTTTCTGTCTGTTACTTCCGATTCTTTGATGTCGTTTCTTTCAATTTCTTTCCTAATTTCTGTAATCCATACAATTGTCGATTTCTTCTTCTAGAAGTACAGTAATATTTGCTTCCTTATCCTGTTCTCATTCATTCGGTAGAAGTGTCCGGAAAAGATTAATCTTCGTTTAACCATTACTTCTGACATTTTATACATTTTTTTTAGACCTCATTATTTTTTATTTTCCAGCCATCTACAGTCTGTATTGCACCCATTATTTTTCTAGCAATCCGTCTTTCAAGTAACTCTATTCTGTGCAGCACATAGTTCATTTTTAGGTATTCACATGCATATAAATGTTCTGGTCGTACCACTGTGGTACAGTGTTTTGTTTTTGTTTCCATAGATATGCATTTCTTGTTGTAAATATCCTTTGTCACATCGTATGTCCTCTCCATTTCCTTAATTCTTAGATCTAAAGCAAATTCTTCTAGTTCATTCTGCTGTATAGGTTCTCCAAGGTACTGAAATTTACTTACTCTGTTTTTACCTATTTGTGTCTATGAATTTTGATGCATTTTTTAGTTGTCATGAATTTTGTCTCTTCAGCTGAAATTTTTAGAACATTTCTATTTGCTATGTCTTCCAGAAGGTTTATCTGTACAAACCTGTCCGTCATATTTTCTGAAAGTATTGCAAAATCGCCTACAAAAGCCAGGCAGTGTCAGTTATTATTATTATTATTGTTATAATTATTACTATTACTGGGAGGTTTTGTCATATATTTTATATCTGTCGTTTCTGTCGGCTATAAGAGAAGGCCTTAAGACCCTAATCTGGTCAGGTTAAATAAGCAATAAATAAATAAAATTTAAATTTAAATTAACGTTCTGTGTATTCTCTAAATGTATTGTGCGCTAACATAATACGACTAAAGCGTGCTAAGTGTATAAATGAACTGGCTGTACGTCTAAGTCACCAAATAGTTGGAATTTAACTGCGAAACTGTATGTCAAAAACTTTGCTGCTCTTACCCACCAGTTAAAAAAATCGTGTGGCTTCCAGATTAGTGCAAGCCTTTCTATTCGACTCCATTTCCAATTTTGTTTGTCGGTTTAGCTGCTTATTTTATCAAGCAGCTTCTCATCAGCCTTTGCGAGCAGACTGCATTCCAGACCATTCCAGCGGAAGAAAATCTGAGATGATCAGTGGGAACCGAACCCAGGACATTCGCTTTAGTAGCGGGCAATGCTGACCACATATAAGCAGATGTGCTCCGGCAAAATGCAGGCAATGAAATTTTTTTCTGACATCATTATTCAAAAGACCTTCATCGGAATCGAGCGTCATCGGACAAGTGTGTATCAGCGAGTTACGTTACAGAGACAAGTACGTGATGCAGATGATGGTGATAGAATTGTCTTTGCTCTCACCAGCGAGGTCTTTTGTTGCCGTAACATTGTCTGGAGAGACGAATGTGGTTAAAATGACTGAAAGTTTAACTACAAAATAAAATGATAAAATATTTCCTAAAACTGCTCTTTCGAAATACAGATGCATAAACATGCAAGTAAACATACTACAAAAGCTTGTCATATGTCAGTTTTCAAAAAGTGGACAAAAGGAAAGGGAGAAATCTTGAAAAGGTTTCAAAACAATATAACAGATACATGTGACTTTCTAATCACCGGACGAAAAAGGATGCAGCGGCTATTCTAAAACGCATTGAAACCTCCAACATAATAGTTTAGGTTGGAGTCTGGGCGATTCACAAAATTTTAAAACTCGCACCACACTCGTCTTGTCATCCGCTGAAACAGAGGACAAGTCCCCGCTTAAATTTACTCCTTCCCTCTCGTCAGTACATAAAATACCCTCTGTTAAAATGTGATGTATCTAAGTACACACTCCACAAATTCCACAGACTGGCGGATCCTCTCACTGGAGCAAGAAGGCACGTAGAGGTGGAGTGGGCCCACTTCATCCCACCTCTGCTACCGGAAGAACGATCGCCACTTCCTGGAAAATGATCACACACTTTTGCAGTCACTCTGCCTGCCCTAATTTTGACTTTCTGGCTTAACAGCAAGGATACTGCTTCTACATGTGTTCCTGCTAAGCTCCTCTGGTTACAATGTAAGCCTCTTTATTTGAAATACGACGTCTCTGGTAACCAGCAGAATTCTGTTTCCTTTCTCAGTCTTCCCGCTGGGAAGCTGCCTGTAGAGCAGTGTAGGAATCTGAGCAGATGAGAAAATTCTTCGCTTTCTTACGTCGCATCACCACAACAAAGGTAGATCATTCAAAATTCGTGATTGTTAACAGATGATGGTGATCAAAACTACTAATAGATGGAATAAAACTGTGCCGGACTGGGATTCGACCCTGGTACCTTCGTTCAATATGGAGTGTAAGAGATGCGATGCTGGTGGAAGTAAAGCTGTAAGTGTGGGACGTGTGTCGCACCTAGGTAGCTCAATCAATAGAGCGCTTGCCTGCGTTATCAAAGGTCCCAGGTTCGATCACGCAATGTTAATCTGGCAGGACGTTTCCAATCAGCGCACACTCCGCTGCAGAGAGAAAAATTCATTCTCGACTACAAAGTAATCTGTGATAAATGGCGTCAGATAAAATAACAGGCATCGTCACTCATCACATTGCAGCCTGGCACTTTTCCGATGGCTCGTTTGTGGAACTGCTCCGCTCTCGTGCGATTTCTTAATTATATATTATTTAGTTCTGTCTTCTTCCGAGTATCCTACGTTAAAAAGGCGCTCGATAGCCGCAGTGCGGTAAAGGCTGTCGTTAATAACAACGGGAAGCCATTACGAATGCAGGCGATAAATGATAAATATACCCATCGACCTCTGTTTGCAGAGGCTACGCCGTGTCCCGTGGCTCTGTAATTAGTGGGTTACGAATTCATATCTACTTTCGTTGTTTTGAAGGCTTTAATTTCTCGGTCCTTAAGGATTAAGCGAACGCCTGCGAGAATGCAGAAGCTGATCGCGCCGCTGACGCACGAGCGGCCAGCGGTTGCGCAACTGGCGCTCGAGGTCTCGAGTTCTTACCCGGCCCACGGCGGTGAATTATCTCTGATAGTACAGACAAAATCATAACATGTAACAAATACACGTCATTTTCTATGGCATTTAATTGATGGAGCAGCGCAATTTCGGACTGCTAAAGGTCTATTCGTTTCAAAGAAAGTCATCAGAAATACGTTTATCCTATCATCAACTGCTAGCAGCGTTTGCGTTCTTGCCACATGTAGCTCTTTCTTTGACCTATGTGGCAACGACTGTGAGCAAATAAATATAGGACCATAAAAATAAAACTGGACAGGATAAAATTATGAGTCTGACTTGCACAACTAACCCCGCTGCCATTTTGACATTGTTTTCTGCACCCTGTCTTTTACTAGAAGAACGTTTGCAGGAGAACAGCCCGAGAGATTACGAATACTGGTAAGGATCATTTAGGCCATCTCGTATATTCACAATCAAAGCGCATAAAAACTGTTTTTAGCATTGAAATTTTGCTCACAAATATCGACGAAACGGCTGAATGGCAAGATAATATATCACTCCTGAGTGTGACTTCGAACACGAATAATGATTTTGAATCTACTTTCTATGCTAAATATTTTATGTAGCTGATCGTTGATCAAACAACAGACTACTCTAAGACACTGAAACAAATGTGCATCGTATAATACGCCAGAAACATACTGGAATAGAAATACAAAGTACAATTTAGATAAGTCGTATCGTCATGAATATAAATGGATAGTAATTGGTTCAGTTCATTAACAGCTAGCTCGGTTCGGAATGTTTTGCAAAATTGTTTGCAGTTTCTCAGCGTAACATTCTTTTGAAAATGAAGTATTACATCGACGAACATTCATACCTACATAATTTTCAGTTTTTTATCCTTTGTAGCGTCCCTGAAGTTATAGGGGAAATATATTTTTCCAATCTTACGGCGTCACTAACTCAGATTTACCACACGCTCATTAACTCTTCCAATACTGTTGTTAACAGACACAGTCGACAGCTTTTTCAGATTTATTATTCGTGTATTAACTTTATGGACGTGCACAGCTTTACTTACCGAAGTGACACATAGATCAGAAAAGTGTAATTTTCTTTAAATGAATAGGAATTCAAAGCATTCTTATACGAAAGTTCCCCCTATCAAATGGCTCTTATGATCGTAACAAAACATAATTACGTTTTATAGAGCAGATTGCGTTTACTTACTGATGAAACTGACATATTTTGTATCGACGTCTATACGTATAAAACTAAAACGGGCGACATCGACGGCCTTACTACGTGCTTTAGAGGACAACATACAGGCTCATACACACATTTTTTGTTTTATTTGGCCTTCAGCGTGAAAACTCTATTTAGCCACCAATACTGAAAATTTGGAATTTCCTCAACTTAGAATGAAGATGATTCATTAACATAACTAAACACTTTTTTTTGCTACTGACACTGGAGTTTCAGATAAAAAAAATTGCCGCTTCTTGTCTAAGGTGCCGTGATCACATTAAAACTGTTCCCGAAAATAAATCTTGAGAGACATGAAGTACTACGCTATCATTCCTTATTAAGAGACTGATGATATTTGTAGTGAAAGTAAACAGAAGATTCTTAAGATCTGGTAGAAATTGTTCTCTGTGCTTGTAGTGCTTCAGGCAGGCGAAGACTGAACGATTAACGTTCTCCACAACTGAGCTGTTGCAATCACAGAAGTCTGAATTTCTTAGCTGTAGGAAAGCTACCGGATTAAATCTCATCCTTGTGCTTTTAGAGATATACTCATAAACACACGCACACAAGTACTTTATAACGGTGATAAGCTTATTAACACTGAGCTCCAGTTCGGTTCAGGGAAGAATCTGGGAGGAAATAGGTCACGTAAGAATTATAGTAAGGCACACTTCTCGAATGTGAATTTAGTGTCCGATTCACTGTGTCGCTCAATAATTCGTTGAGAATCCACAAATTCTGACGTCACGAAATTCTAAGACACATGGCAAAGGGAACAAAGCAAGTTTACTGGGGCAGAGCAAATTAGTGAGAGATGTTTAGTGGCCCATCTACGGAACTAAATGAATGGCAATGTGTTTTGCACCATATGTGTTTCGTTTCCTTCTATGTATGAGGCAGCTTCCGTGGTCTCTATTACACAAGTTTTCTTTTTTACGTATCGATCCGTGCACGAGAGCGCACGGTACCAATGTGTTCCAAAAAGCCGCGCGCGAAATTACAATTTTTCAGTAGGTCATATCTCGGGTTCTGTTGATCACAGAGGCATAAAGTGTTTTGGATAGCCCTTGACCTAACGTCCATTTTTATATCTATCGCAAGAACGAGCATACTCTAACTATCCTACACTACTGTGTCAAAACTTAAACTCAGCGCAGGGAACTCGAGCAAATCGGTTGCTTCTCTTGCATTACGTGAGGTCTACGATCGACCTTAGGTAGCTTATAAACACCATTGGTTCATGGGCGGTTCCTGAGCAAACCGCAACAAAGCATGATTTTTGGACACGAAAAGTAGCGGTTGTCAGAATGGCTACTTCTATAATTTCTGTTCACGGCAAACCGTCGAAATTTTTTACTTTATGTTCTCAAGATGGTGTTCTTGGGGAATCTTGAAACTTTTTTCGATATCAGTATTGGTTACCGAGACCCAGAGGCTCAAATTTACCGTACTATTGCATGTAAAATATGCATGTAATATCCGGTCTGAGGTGTAAATGTAGTTTTAACTGACGTAGTGAACACATAGCAAGGGCCTGCGATCATCTTTCAGCAATAAAAGTTCATGAATCGCTGTCTCTGTATAATGGATAATTCACGTCTATATAAATATGCCTTGAGTGGTAGTAGAAAAACGATGGGCTAAGAATGATCTTAACACACCTGAACAGAAAATGACTGCCAGTATTGGAAAGGCTGCAAATTAAGTAAAATGTATCTAATAACATTTTTAATGTCTTACGATACAAATCACAAGACAGGATTTGCGGTGAATTCCGATTGAGGAGCAAAGTATGTAGAAAAAATGTAAAACAATCGATTTTGTTTTAGCCTTATATTATTTAACCTTATAGTATATCTTGCTTGTATGTGTCAAAATATATAAATGTGTCGAAGTATATAAAGAGTGGTCAGATACAGTTTGAAAAACTTGTAAGTGTGTTGCAAGGTAAGTTGTTTTAGGAAATAATTGTTAAGAAAAAAATTCGATACGTTGCGCCGTTTCCGAGTTAATTAGCGTTGAAGTTAAGACTATCTGGCCGTTGCGCGCTGGAATTCAAGTGACACGCGAGGCACAATTTCTGTCAGTAGTTCTCATAGCTTATATGACAGCGCACGAGAGTGCTCAACCTATGGCTACGGATTCGATCCTTGCTAAGTCCGATGTCTAATTTTTGTATCGCTCTCTTGTTCGGCTTTAGGAAACCAAACGAAAGCCACGTTTGGCGACTTGTCGTGCAGCCTGAATAGGCACGCGCATCGGCATGATTGGCTAACTTCAATGCTAATTGACTCGGCGCAACTATTGACTTTTTTTTCCTGAGATTTGTTTCTCAGTGTAACCGACCCTGAAACACTCTTACAAGCTTCTCAGACTGTTTCTCATCACCTAGTAGATAAACTGTCATTTACGAGTACACAAGCAGCACACCCTGCTGTAGCAGGGAAAAGAAGTGAATTAGCGGAAAAATGCTCCTGTCGGAGAACAAAGAAGGCGAATATGTTCCACTTTAAAAGACTCTGACAGAGAAGTGGGGAACCAGTTCCCACACTCCTCATTCCTCTTTTCTCATAAAAAAACATTGACATACACTTTTCTATCACAGTCTTTTAAAGATGAAAATGTTCGCCTTTTTTGTGCTCCGATAGGAGCATTTCTCCCGCTTCATGTAATGAGTCGAAATAAGCTGCTATACCTTTTTTATTTCCTTGTTAGGTGCTTTTTGGAGCACAAGTTTCTGAGGTTAAATTTATATTTGGTTTTATTTACAATTTTGTGATCTTATTATTCCATGTGGCGTCCTCGAGTTGCACAGAGTTGGCCTGTGTACATCAGGATGTCCGATTTACGGCGATTTCGAACACACCAACTGCAAACTTCACTTTTACTCTTTCCCTGTGTGTTAGTTGTGTGTGTTTACTGCATACAGTGTTGACAACTGCGACTGTGTAACACAAAACAAACAGCCTTTCATTTAGTTGTACAGACGGATCACATCTCGATAGGTATACACCCTTGGCCAAAATACTGAGCACGCTAGAAATTTTGCACGTGTGCAATATACATAACAGTAAGCAAACCCTTTGGTTTAAAAATAGTTCGTCGGCATTGAAAAAGGCCAAAAACAATTATGCATCTCAAAGGCACCAATGAAACATCTGGTATAACAAAATTTCTCGTTTGAATGTTTTTCTGTTTACTAATCAGTTAGCTACTTTCACTCGTTGTGGAGACATATCACTAATCTAGTTCTCTTTCCCTGTTCAGGTCTGTGATATCTTTGATACTGTTACATTATGCCTAACAGAAACGAACTTAATATAGAAAAAGCGAGTGAAGATAAAGCTTTTGCATGAGCAAGGGAAATACGAGGTGCAGATTTCTAAAATTGTGAAATGTTCACACCGATCTGCACAATATCCTATTGAGTGATTCGCCATGACCGGATCGCTTGTTAACAGGCACAGAACTGGGCGCAAGCGAGTCATAACCGGCCAGGAGGACCGAATGATAGTAAGGGAGAGTTAAAAATCGGGGAAAACCTCTTTGGTCCTCGCTTTTCTGACAAGAATAGAAAGGCGCAGTGTGAATGGGCTCTAAAAAAACCAGACATTCACCGAACAAGATTGGTCAAATATCGTGTGGTCTGACGAAGCAAACGTTCACGCAGATTTGTCAAGTCGGTGCTCTAACAACAAATACTAATTTGGGTACAAAACAAAATGTATTAATTTAAAAACACATGAAAGAAACCTCTAAAAACTTCACATTTCAGATTTTTGGTACGTCTAGTGTGACCCATGTCCGTCGCCGGATGGGCTAAGAATATAAGCCAGAGTGTGTGGTACCTACAGTAAAACACGAGGGAAGGCGCGTCATGACTTGGGCTGCATGAGCGCTGCAGGAGTGGGACAAATGGTGGCATGTGAAGGCCGCATGGATTCCGCAAAGTACATATACGTTCTAAAATCTGCTTTACTGCCATCTTATACAACACTTTTTGGCGATAAAAAACATGAACGGCATTAAATTCCAGCACGATAGCGCCGCCGGTCATAAATCTTTGCCTGACGGGGGTTCGATTCCTCCCTCGGGCATGGCATGGGTGTGTGTGTTGTCCATAATGTAAATTAGTTTAAGTTAGAGTAAGTAGTGTTTAGGCTTAGGGAACGATGATCTCTGCAGTTTGGTCCCATAAGAACTTACCACAAATTTCCAATTTCCATAAATCTTTCCGCAAAATGACTTGGCTTCAGGAAAATAACATCGAGCTTCTGGAATGGCTTTCCCAACCACCGCACCTGAACCCCATTCAGAATTTATGGGGTTTATTGAAGCGCAAGGTCAAGCGGCACACAATTAAGTCAAAAGAAGAATTAAAAGACCGCTTGCGCCTTGAGTGGAACATTGTGCCGAAGCTAGTGTACGCTCTACGAAAAAGAATTTCTACTGTAATAAGGGCAAAAGTTGGGATAACGAAATATTGATTTTGTGTTACTAATGAACATTATAAACTCGCACAAATTGTTTCTATCTATTTAATTTTCTTATTTCTCAACAACATTCAAAGTTACCTCCGGTGCTCAATACTTTTGGCTAAGTAACTAAGAAACGACGGAAAAAGATGACACATGTGAGAGTGCTTTGACGGTTGACAAAGTAATTTGATGAAGCGATTCGAGAATGTCAAAATGTTTTTCTTTGGAGAAACGAAAAATATTCATGCGTGTTTTTACAGTGCCTGTGTTTGTGAATAAGCCGGCAGAGTGATGATACTTTGCAACGTAAATTAATAAGGGAAGATTATATATATATATCTACATCATACTCCGAATTCCACCGAATGGTGTATGGCGGAGAGTGCTTCTGGTACCACTAAATGATCCCCCATATTCTCGTGGGTGGCGCGTGGGAAGAATGATTGTCGGCAAGCCTTTGTTCTGGCTCTAATTTCTCGAATTTTCTCGTGGTGGTCATTACGCGAGATGTATGTGGGAGGAAGTAAGATTAGAATTTAACATCCGTAACATCCCGTCGATGTCGAGGCTATTGGTGACGGGTCATCAGCTCGTATTGATGAGGAATGAACAAAGAATTAGGTAGTAACCTTTAAGAGGAACCATTCTGACATTTGCCTTGAGGAATGTATGGAAACCAAGGAAAATCTAAATCTGTATACCAAGCCGGGGGTTTGAACTGCCGCTCTCAATAAAGCGGGTCTCGGTCTTAAGTCAGCGCCCCTTCTCACGGAACACCATATGCGAAGAACAGACATAATTTCACTTTATTATTGCAGAAAAAGTTCTTATTATGTACTGTGCTGCAGTATAACCTAACTGGGGGGAAATATAGGAACTGAAAAACAGCAGTTATAATCTAACAGGGCAACGCTCTTTCCACATCAAGAACGAGGCGGAGAAAGTAATTGTAATATACCAAGTCAATGCTGCCCAGACTGAGTAATTAAAGGACTATTTAGGCTCTATCGACTGCTGGTAATGTACAAGGTTGGTTTCAGTGTTTGACATAAAGCTCAGCATGATGCCTTCACTCGTTCCTGAGAAAAAGATTTTAACAGGCGGAGGGAGTGAGACAGACGGACAACAAATGTCAAAAAGTATTTCTTATGTGATATAACTACAAATTACCAATTTTAACATTTTTCCTTTATTTTTATTGTATAACCTTGCTTCCTGCCACATTTTATGAGTCTATGTCAACGGAAAGTATACCATATGTCTTGATGAGTGAGTTTGATAGTGTCAGTGTATGTGACATAAACGGCCATGTCTTTTGATTGCACTGCCTTAGAAACATAAATGTTTTACACCGCAAAGCGACTGTAGGCCTTAGTATTTGCCATAAACTTCAAGTTGATACGTCTAGGAGGAGGAGTTTAGTGTTTAACGTCCCGTCGACAACGAGGTCATTAGAGACGGAGCACAAGCTCGAATTAGGGATGGATGGGGAAGGAAATCGGCCGTGCCCTTTCGAAGGAACCATCCCAGCATTTGCCTGAATCGATTTAGAGAAATCACGGGAAACCTAAATCAGGATGGCCGGACGCGGGATTGAACCGTCGTCCTCCTGAGTGCGAGTCCAGTGTGCTAACCACTGCGCCACCTCGCTCGCTGATGATACTCTACCCGTTCGTGAGAATAAAGGGGTCTTTATAGAAGGACAGATAGGCGAACAACAAAGTACAGACTGAAGTATGAATGCCTAAAAATCAAACGCGAAACGCGTATTGTGTGATAAAATGCCTTTCACTCAGCTGTATACAAACGGTCCTAAAGTTAAAATTATCAACATAATAAAAAACGTAACAAAAATAGCTACAACCTTTTTTAATGGAAACAATTAAACGCGTTTTCTTAACAAACCGCTGGTGGGAAGCTCTAAAATTTTGGAGGCACACTTTATTGACGGCCCCCTACACGAGGAGTTCTCGCACACCTGAAAATATGAAGTCCCATTAGGGATAATTTACCGCGGAATGCGAAGTGAAACTGAAAATGTTGCAAAAGTACATAAAATACAACTAGCCCAGTTAAACGTTCTGCATGTAGTCTTGAGGAGAAATGAACTAAAAAGAAACACCGACACATGTTAATCTGCATGATCTATTTAGATGTTTAAAGCAGAATAAGGCGGTAAAAAAGGAGTGAGGCTGAGAGAAATATAAATAGTCCCTGAATTAAACGTGAAAGAATTATTGGATAAAAATACTGTAAACAGTAAAATCTCGTGTGAAACATAGCTCGTTTTATTGCCACACGATACCTTGTAAGTAGTAGAGAAAGGCGAACAGCTAGATTCCGTCTTCCCATATTTTCGTAGCGCGATCGACACTGCAGAACATTTTCAACTCATTAGCATGATAAGCCCGTTCGAGTTCACAAACACATGAATAAACTCAAAGAATTTTTGACTAATAGAGACCAGTTGAAATAAAACAACCCTTTTGTTTTACATTCCTGTTTTGAAAGTTCCTTAATTCCAATGATATCTAATATGTACATTCCTGTTTTTAAAGGCCGGCCGGTGTGGCCGTGCGGTTCTAGGCGCTTCAGTCTGGAACCGCGTAACCGCTACGGTCGCAGGTTCGAATCCTGCCTCGGGCATGGATGTGTGTGATGTCCTTAGGTTAGTTAGGTTTAAGTAGTTCTAAGTTCTAGGGGACTGATGACCACAGATGTTAAGTCCCATAGTGCTCAGAGCCATTTGAACCATTTCGTTTTTAAATTTCCGTATTTCCGATGGTATTTAATAAGTGATTTCGCGTAATATATTAAATCTCATAAAATTTATTAATCCATTTGTTTACTAGTAGGTCATGCTTGTTCAATATATATTCGCAATATTTTGCATTTACAAATCAAGCCATAATTAAGAAAATTTAGGCTAGCACTGTTATCTTTCAGTATTTTATATAATATGATTTATATCCTATGTAAAAGCTTTTTTTATTGTATACGCCAGTTTCAGCATAAAAGAAGCAAGGTCTTGTGGGTAGTTACTCATAAAAATGTTAAACTTTTAATTTTTAATTTAATAAATTTGCACTGTAGTTTTGTTGACTTGATTGTTAAAAAAAGGTATAAATAGGAGGAGCACAAGGCTCAAGAATAGTCAGTTGGAGATAGCTTTGAGGCCCAACCACTGTGCCGCACGTCGGTGCAAGAATCTAATTGTTGTAATACAGTATTGTGACTATGTAGCCTGTTATGTGGAGTGGGCTCCCACTAAGAAGAAATGGTGCAGATTGACATAAATAAACCACTATAAAGCGACTTAGTACCTGGATTATTACATGGAATTCACGTACCTTCATCCAGTTAGCAGATGAAATGGATCGAGGCAACGACTACTTCAGCAGCAGCAGCAGCACGAAGCAGATTACTCCGAGTCACACCAAACCAAGACACGTATAAGAAATCAACTGAACTACGTAAGTATCACTGCAGAACTAATTACTAAAGCGTAATGTTTTGGAAACTGTTTTAGCAGTAAACATTTGCATTTGTCTCAAAGTATTTCTTTGAGTGGTGGAGGGCAATGTGATCATTAAGAAACACCCCCATGATCACACTTTTCTTGATGTCTATGGAATACTAAAATAAAAACAAATTTTTGATTTTTTTTGTTTAAATCAAATAATCTCTTTTCCATGTTGGAAATTTTCGCCCCAGCAAAATTTCTTTGTCTTCCCCACGTAACAACAGCTTCGTTACACAGTATGTTATGTTACACGGAGAACGTTCTACACAAACGAAAATAAAACCTGGTATGCCCCAAGGAAGTGTTATAGAATATTTAATAATTAGGATATACGTAAACGATTTGTAACGTAGTGTTAGAAACCCTCTAAGACTCTTCCCTGACAATATTATTTGCACAAAAGTGTCGTCGTTCAATAATAGAGAGAAAACGTATGAGTGAGAAAGCATTTCGACTTGGAGCATTGAGTATAACGCTCTTTAAACGTGAATGAATTCAGAATAATGCCCACGACAAAGAGAAAAAGTCACATACTAACAGCTTTCAAGATTAATAGTAAATTTCTGTAACCAGTCACAGCTATATGGGGGTAACTCTAAGAAGTGATAGGAAGTAGGGCGAATTCGGTATAGTAGCTTCGGGAAAGACGAATGGAAGATTTGTTGGAAAAGTACTGGACTTTGCGCTAAATATGAAGAGGAAACAGCGTGAAAGACGCTAGAACGGTCGACAATACCGATACCGTGTTTTAGAGTCCTCTAACGTTGAACAGGGACTCATATTATCAAGAACAGCGGCTCAGGTTTTCCTAAAACGCTGTAGACGAATGGCGCTGTTGGTCGTTTGAAAGGGTACGGTGGATTTCCTTTCTCATCCTTTCCCAATTCGAGCTTGTGCTGTCACTAACGACCGCGCTGTAGACGGAACGTTGAAATTTAATCTTCCTTTCTCTAATGACGTCGACGGAAAGTTAAATCATAATTTTCCTTCCATCTTCCTTTAGATGCCTTACGAAGAAGGTGTCGAACAAATACAAAGATGCGCTTCTAGGACGGTAGTAGGTCAGTATAGAAGATACGAAAATGTACTAGAGACTCTAAAGGAAATGAAATTCAGTCTCTGGAAGAATATAGACGCTGATCTCACAAAACCTTGTTCGCTAAATTTAGAAACCTGCTTTTAAAGGAAGACTGTGTAACAGTTCTACTGCCTCTGTCGTATGTTCTTTGTAAGAATCGTAAAAATAACAGAGATTAGGGTACCTACAAAGGGGTACAGATATTTTTCGCTTTTGTTCTGGGCTATGTTGGTACGAAACACCTCCTCCATGTATTGCTCAATGGCTTGCGCAATAGAATTGTATATGTAACTCCGCATATGTAATTCAACTTCTGATTTAAAGATTAAATTTGTTTTGAATGATGGAATAAAATGATTCAATTGTTTGTACTTTTTATGGAAATTTTAGTTTGCGGTGGATCGATATAACAAACCAGTATAAGTTTCGTGGATCCAGCCGCACTATATTTACCATGGGCATGGAATAGACTGTAAAATCTTGTTCAATAATGATTTTAGCAGCCACTTAACGTTAATTTCATTGTCATACAGTTATATGTATGTAAAAAGCAGTCATAAGGGAAAGTGGAAGTTGAAAACAGGGAGTTTAGTGCTGGTCAGATAAGTTACTGAAAAATCCGACTGACAAACTATTACAACAATAGCATTTAGATTTACACGATTACGCGCTGACAGAGCTAGTCGCTACAGCGGTTAACCCGATGGACTCTCATTTTGGTGCTGTGGGGTTCAAATCCTCATTAGATTACTCAAAAAGTTTTCGTAATTTTACCAGTTGTTGGTTCTTTTGAAATGGACGATTTCGATTTTGTTCTCCAGCTTTGTTCTTTTAGAGTATATACTTTGTCGGTAATAGCTTCGTCCGGGACGGCATTTTAAATTCTAACCTTGCTCTGCTTATTTTGATTATACACTGAAATTAATGTCTACTACAATTTAGTATTGAAGTACTATTTGAATTAATAACTAGTTCTCCCATCTGCTTAACCAGAAGAAATCCTATACCCAGGTAGCTGACGCAACTCGTCAGACTGCGATACACAGTTAAAATATCGTATATTTATTTGCCCTTTGTTACCTGCCTCGTTTTAGAAGTACAGATCATTTTATCGGGGTCGCGTAGTTCCAGATTGAATCGCCTAGAACCGCTCGGCCACTTCGACCGACAAATGCGCATTCTGACAGAATAAATACAAACACGCTAAAAATGAAATGTTGTTTCTACTTGTTTGTAGATTAATCAGAAGAATCTATACTGATAATGTGCTAACATTTTGTCATGGTGGTACTTTTGCACGCATTTACGTGAAGGCATGTAACAGGATTATTAACGTGTTGCTAAACCATCTCTTAAAAAAAATCTACCATCCTTATTTTAAGTGTGGATAACTGTTTTTTTCTCATAAATTTGCTTATGCACTGTTACATGGGTTTCTGTATAATATAATAGGTAGACTTAGCTGTTAGTACAATACTATTTACGTTTTTCATCTTGCTTTCCGTACCCATGAGAACACGAGTCTTCATGTAAAACTTTATTCTCGTCAGCCAACTGCCGTATTAGCTTAGGAGTCTGGAAAAGGCGTTCCAGATTGGAGATATTTGAAAGGGAATCACAACTTCTGCTGTATGTTAGACAATGGAGGGAAATCTAGAGGAAACCTCGTCGGAACATGGAATCCGAACTATTTCAATAAATTTCTGAGACAATTTTTTAAAACGAATTAAAAATTAAGGATTTTGGTTTACGTATGCAACTGCGAGAGTTGTCGCGATTCAGTTCTATTCCGAAACATAAAATCTCGTCACAGAACTGCTTCGAATTCATATTAACTTCCACTATTATTTACTGTACATTAAATATTTAACAGAAACAATTCCTGTCATAGTGAAGTGTGATAAAAGTCAAATGCGTCTTGGTCGTACCAGAGACTGTGATCTTACCTTGTTGTCATGAAGGATGGTTGTTGTTATGCGAATAGGATGTGATGTCTTAAGGTGCAGTGCAATCTTTGCAGCTCGGTGCACAACATGGCGCAGACTGACGTCGTTGATTTGTTTAAATTACGTCCAAAAATTATCTGAAGGTTCCAGCTACTCACGGGTCCACAGAGTAAGCGATCTGGAATATTAAAAGACTGAGACCAGAGATGACACCTGGTAGGAAATGTTATTTCGCACTCTCACAAATACGTAGTTCCACAACATTACTACACGCGTAAATACTTATTTGCCACAGCGCGCTTTACAGCAACAAGAAAGCGTATATGTTACGCGAAACATTTTTTCCCTAAAAATAAATAGCGGTAAAGTTGAGATTCTCCATTTATGTGATGCAGCTTTGGACCAATATGCACGTCTTCTTCCGACTTGGTGAGTTATCTACAGTCCAAGCGTATGCAAGTTAATCACTTGTGGTCACTTGCGTAATTACTTCACTGCAGTTTACAACATACATTCTCCGCAACCTGAGAATTCTTTAACCAATAACAGTTTTTATGCCACTGTAAACTGTTCGAACTTTCTCCACACATCTCTTCTCTATCCAGCAAGGAAGTCAGACGCAAACGCTTAGACCACACATGAGACACAAAGCGCAATGTACTGAAAACGATATCACGGTATACTGGCACGTGAATACTATTTGCACATAAATTATGTTGTAAACGTAATTATTAATTTGTTTTAGTGTTCTCAGTCAAGATTTTTTGTTTGTGAAAGTCTCGTGCACTGTTTTGTTACACTTAGAAATATGTCTCAGGACTTAATATTTATTTTCACAGGCAAGACCTTTAAAAAATAAAAATCAAATTGCTAACACGTTTTGCGAGATCAATACGTTAAATTATAGCCTGAGGCATAATCAGTCCAGAAATCTGGGATACACACCGATTCTCAGTTTCAAAACTCTATGAACGACGATGAAGCGATTATCTGAAATGAAATGATAGTATGGCATTGTTGGCCGCGAGGCCCCATTCACGTTCGGCCGTCAAGTGCAAGTCTTATTTCAGTTGACGCCACATTGGGCGACTTGCGTGCCGATGAAAACTCAACACCCAGTCCATGAGCGGAGAAAATTTCCAAACCGGCTGGGAATCGAACTCGGCCTCGCTGCATGGGAGGCAAGCACGTTACCAGTCATCTAAGCAGGCGAACTGCATATTATCTACTTTACTGCAACGGATTTCTTAATAGTCAACGTTTCCTTCGCACTCAACTTCTTATTTTAGTATGATTTTAGTCTCGTGATGGATTTGGCAACCGTGGAAAATATAAAGAGAGCATAGATTTTATGTAAAACTAGGAGCTGAAGAATAAAAGTGGATGTCATTTTTCATAGTAGCACAAAAGAAACATTTTACACGTATTTTTCATTTTCGAGGAGTCATCTGAAAACGAAATGCCCCCTACCAAACCGATAAGATGTCTTCGAGTCCCTTGTGAACATTGGACCAGATGAAGCGCAGCGTGGCAGACAGGAAATTCAAATCCGGAAAGGCAATTCTGGCTATTGTAACAAATATGTACAAAAGAGCGGCAAAAATAATGTTTCAAATTTTGTTTATTATGTTTTATCTGCTCGATTATTAAATAGATGAGTACTGCTTTTATGTTGAGAATTTAGCAGAAATAATTTCAATTACAGTGTTTCATAGCTAACATCATTGTTTTAAGTCACACGACTGTTAAAGTGTGGGCTAAATTTCAGCTTTAACAAAGGCGAACTGTAATGATAGCTCCACTTCTCATAAAGTAATAACAGTGACTGGATCTTATTCCACATGTCACATGACTATATTGTGTGTTTCAAACATGGAGGTATAAGAAGGGGAAATGACGCTTCAGACTGAGGCTGTACGTTGCTTTGAAGCAGGTGCCGCCATGTTAGATGTTACAAAACATTACCAGACGATTGATTCTTGTTCTTAATTTCTGTCGTGTGAATGAGTCAGTTCTATGAAACAGAAAATGTTATAGTGCTTTCGTGAATCACACAGCGTGAAGAAGATACTTCGGACGTTCTCCTCGTCTTAAGTACAGCTTTGATTCAGTAATACGGTGCATTTCGCGTCGATTTTGTTATACGTTTCTAATAACCGAGACGAGAAGCATCTGACGCTTCAACGACGAATGAAATGTAAGTCCTTTGGATTATAATGAGAATAACTGGTACGCTCGTAAACGACGAAACCTGGAATTTTTTGTCAAAACACCTCCTCCAGAATCTAAAATGGCGGATGTCGACTTCAAGAGAATTCTGAATACGTGCGTTTTGACGACCTACAGCAAAGAGGAACAATGTATGTGTTAAAAACTGGAATCATGACTATTAAGAACTTGTTCCAAATTATGGTTTCACTGGTGAGTTCGTGCTCTAGCTGTATTCGGATGGCCGGCCGCGGTGGTCTCGCGGTTCTAGGCGCTCAGTCCAGAACCGCGCGACTGCTGCGGTTGCAGGTTCGAATCCTGCCTCGGGCATGGATGTGTGTGATGTCCTTAGGTTAGTAAGGTTTAAGTAGTTCTAAGTTCTAGGGGACTGATGACCACAGATGTTGAGTCCCATAGTGCTCAGAGCCATTTGAACCATTTTTTGTATTCGGATGTCATCTCGATTTTGACAGATGTTGTTGATCGTGGACGAGTGACACAGCGTGAGTGATTCTGCGATATTTGAACTTGTCCCTCCTCGACGTTGGAGACAGCTCGAAGTTAATGAAGTTGCTTGTACTGGTATTTTATGAATAAATGTGGTTACGAGATAGATATGTGACATACACTGGAAAAAGGAGGTATTATGATGACTATGGCTGATATCAATGATCAAGAAAATTGTAAAACTGTCGATGTAGACCATTAATCAAGTTAACAGCGCTGTTCTTATTGAACAACTAGGTTGTAATTTCGTGAAAGTCTAATTTTCTAGCATTTAGGAGTTCGCTGTACCCAACTTAAACACTGTTCCATTTCTAAAAAAAAAAGCACCTCACCTGACAAAATTACTTACAGTTCTTCTGGAAACCCATTTAACATTTGCTGCATTATGATTCAAGTAAATGGGCCAAAATATTTGTATAAAAATATGTAAATAAAAACAAAAGGCCAGGTTGCCTTAAAAGAAGATAGTATTTTATAGAATTTTCTGTAGGTACCTTATAGACTGTATTCAACATGCAATCAAATTTATAGAATGTTCTAAAATATTTTTTACGTTTCAAAACAGTTTTGTGAATAACATGACAGTAGAGTGCAGTGCCTTCGTCGGGCTATGTCGAACGCTACGCATTTAATTCTTGGTGCTAGAGACTGTGTAGTCGCTGAGCTGTGACAGACCAACTTTAAGAACTGACACTCCAGGAACAAAATTCAGATCTCTGCACGTCTTCCTGAAACATTCTCCTATGGTTTTCTTAAGCCTTTGAGCCCCAGTGCTTTCTGCCTGAAACCACAATTTTATTAATTTTTTTTGAAGTACCTATGCCTTTAGTATCAATCCACCGACGCTATTGCAAAACAGAGACTTCTGGTGGTACACTGAGGTACTTCTACGAATATAGTACTTTGTAGCAGTCATTTATAGCGTTCAAAGTAACAGTCCGCCCGGAGATTCTGTTGCGTGGCTGTATGAGATTCTGACACTCGTTTTTTAAGTAGTAGGCATATTGAGACCACTGGCAGTGAAAATAAGTATTTCTAAGTTACTGTAACGCAAATTTGAGTTTGTATAACAACTTTTATGAGCATTATATAAATGGAACGATTGGGACAGCATGTAATTGTGATACTAAATTTCTTAATTTTTCGTCGCATTTTTGCATTTTATTAAGGATTGTAATTTGCCTTAGGCGTTATGAGTTAATGGACATTTCGAGGTGTGAGATTTTGTCTAGGAAAAAGGCGAGTTTGCTTTCAAATGTATCACATGAAAAGATGGGTGGTTGAAAACTGTACGTGCCTGTGGTTCCAAAATGAAACCACCTCCTTAAAATAACTGATTATTTACCTTTTGCCAATTTAGTCTTATATTTGTTGCTTACAATGGTTACAAAGATTCATTTTGCCAAAATTTTACGTTTATGTTCCAAAGTGAAACGTTGCATTTTCCCAATTTCCTCTTGTATTCATAGCTCTCTATGATAAAAACGTTATTTATGTAAAAAACTTTAAAATTGTATATTTTCTTAATGGTGGTACTCAAAGGGTTAAATGATCTTGAATGGCCGAGGGTACAGTCATATGTGCCTCTAGATCTTATTGTGATTAATGGCCATGCTGCCATGCTGTGGGTGAAGTAAGCAGAAGTTGAACAGAAACGGAATGAGATGAATAGCGGGCTATGTGTGCGTGTGTGTGTGTGTGTGTTTGTGTGTGTGTGTGTGTGTGTGTGTGTGTGTGAGAGAGAGAGAGAGAGAGAGAGTGGGCAGTTTGGAGGGACAAGAAATATGAGAAAATCTAGAAATCATGAACTCTTCTGTACGTGCCGGTCCACAGCGACATAAAAAATCGTCAAGTTGCAACTAGGAACTTCTGAAAATATTTCGTTGCTTTCTGTTATTACTGCCGTCTGATTTACTTCTTAAAAGGCACCGATATGAATTTCTGCGTAATGGAACAAAAAGAAGGAAAGAAGAGTAAGACTTAATATGCCTTAGATAACGAGAACGTTACTGACCGAACACAAGATTGCATTGAGAAAGGGTGTCTGACGAAATCGACCGTTCCTTTGACATGGGGCCCAGCCGATCATTTGCCTTAAATGGTAAGTGATAAATGGCTTGAACTTTCGTTCTCCTGAATCGTAGTCCAGTAGCTTAATCGCTGCTAATCGCTACACCATCTAGCGCGGTATAATGAATGACTGAGGTACAAGCCGGCCAGATTTCCAGCTATAAACGATTTCCACTGAACACGTGAATAACGCTACAGTGTATCTTTAGTTAAATAAACCTGTGCAGTTAGATAGAGCAGGTAAACAAAAGAATAACATTTTATTTAGCTTACTCACAGCAGTCCTCCATTATGTCCGCAAGATCAAAGACGGGAAATACTTTCACTGAGAATATGGATTACTTCGTTTCTGAGTAGCTGCAATGCCCGGAGTTGCCCAGGATATTTCATGTATGCCACACGAAGTGATTATCCCAGAGCCTCTTTGATACTCATAGCGAATGCAAGTCGCATGGAAAACTGCAACTGTGTTTTTTTCTTTTTCTTTATTGCATTTCGATTCCCCCCCCCCCGACCAAAGAGGGGGGCGGGGGGGGGGGGGGGGGCGGCGGGTTGGCAGTAGCATAATATGCCGCTCTCCAGCCTACAGAAAAGTTAAAAAACTGGATTAGGAGATATCATAACAATAAATTCAGGTGAGAAAACGGTGACTGTTAAAAACTGAAATATGGCGAAAAAGTTGCGAAGAAAATATAAAAACAAAGGGTCGATGATGCTCATTAAAACACATAGCAAATAGACAGGCACAATTAGAAAACCCCGCGACAGTCTGGTTTCTGTTCGCAACAGTGAAAAACACACCTAGCAATTGTATGCTGGCTGTTCGCAACACTTAAAAAGTGGACGCACAACACTGAACACTCACGGAAAGCACTACACTACAGAGTACACATGACTATGGGGGGGGGGGGGGGGGAGGGAAAGGACCTGGACAGAGGAGGGGGAAAAGAGCCGAATGTAGGGAGAGAACACAGAAGAAAAATAAAAAAAAGGGGGCAACTGCATTAAATCGAACGGAATATTTAATCACTGTATGTCAACGGAATGCGAGGATAGAATACACTTTCACCAGCGGCATACCTATTGATGATAGTGGCCGCTATATATGTTTCATTGCATATTTAACAACGGCAACTAACCAGTAAATAAAAGTCTGAAAACATGTTTCTGTCAAATTCTCGAGCTTTCGCTCACTAGATAGCGACGTCTGATAGTACTATCTTCAAGACGGGTATCGCTGCCGTAATTTATTTTCGCGATAGGAATTACAGTCAGTTTACCACGATATATTGTTTTTTTAGGCGTTTAATTTTTCATTAATTTTCTTTAACTGGACGTAGAAATTTGAAGTAAATCGGCCAAGAACATTGAAGTACATAGGTCAAGTACTTTTCGAGATTTTTGTGACAACATTTGTCCTGTTATATTGCGTATATCAACCTGTATATTAGTATATAAGCTGGGGCATTCTGAGCGCGTTGGTTAAGTGTTGTACGTCTACTCCTAAGTGTTTCGAACGGAAATCATACTGTCGCTGGGTGTGATTTTTATATCTCTTGCGAACAGAAACCAGACTGTTACCGTGTTTTTTTAATTGTCTGTCTACTATTTTGCCTGTCTGCTTCCTGTGTATTTTGATAGCACCGCCAACCCTTTGTTTTATGTTTTAACTTCCACAATTTTCCGCCATTTTACAATTTAAGTCACCGTTTTTATCGCCTGCTTTTATTATTATCTTCTTCTTATGTTTTAAAAATTCTGTAGGCGGAAGAGCAGCGTACTAAGCTGCTGCCAGCCCGCCCCCTTCGGTCGGAATCGAAACTCAATAAAGGAAAAAAAAATGATCGAGGTGGTGCAGTGGGGCAGCCCCTGGAATAGTTTCAGAGAGAAACTGAACTCACATCCCCGTGCGCCTATCCAGAGTTTTCGTGGTTCCCTTTAATCGTTTGAGGTCAGTGTGAGAATAGTGTCTGCTAAGAGTCTGTGCCGAAAGCGTCGTCCGACCCCTGTTCAGTATGAGCGTTTGCTCCGTCTTTAATGACAAACTTAATTTATTCTTTACAGAATATTGTTAATCCGTACCATACTTATTTCTTATTGGTAGCGAAATGCAGGAATATGTGCGTATTTCTTGAGATGGCCGAAAATTTCTCCTTTATCTGTTACGCAGTTACGTAAATTGAAATGTCATAATTTTTAAAGATCGCATGCAGCGACCATGTTAAATGAAGTATCGAGGTACTGTAGAGTCTTGATTATTTAATTTTATTGACTTCTTGCGTTTGTTTATATTGTGTAACCAAGAGGTAAATATGCGAGTACGTCAGCTTTTGACTAACGCTGGGCCACTCTATAATTCACGTCTCGCGACGATAGCTACAATTTCAGCTGAAAGTTTAAACTGTTACTTTTATATTTAATTACACGCTACGTTAGACACGGATTTCTTAAGAGAATCCCGTGGCCTTGTGCCGCCTATCTCGCTAAGATCTGGACCCTCTCGTTTCGGCACTTTCGCAACTCCAGTCGAAAAGACAGCAGTAGGTCTGACGGCGCCATTCGTGTTCGGTGGTAACGTGGAATGCTCGGAGAGATGGAAGCAAACGGCTGGGAAAAGCGGCTATGCTGGAAAGATAGTGGACGATCGGTACTCAAGATGAGCATCCGATTGTTGTTCCTGGGAGGGGTGTGGCCACTCAACGACTCGTGGCTCTTCCGAGCATATGGCGCCATCATCTTCTCGATGGGCTTGGCGACCTGTGTGGACGGTGCTCTGGCGGTGTATTTCATCTGGCGGCAGATGGAGGAGACGACGCTCGTCTTGACCAATACGTTCACGATCGGCAGCGGTGTCATGAAGATGGGCCTCTTCGTGCGAGACCGAAAGCTCTACAGCGCCCTGGTGCGCCGGCTGGACGCGCTGGTGTCCTCGCAGGACGAGTACAGCGGTAAGGACCCACAGCTGGAAAAAGTCCTCGAGGACTCGAAGAGATACGCGGTGCGCTTCCCGCTCTCCGGCTTCCTCTTCATGCTGGTGCAGGCGTGCCTCTGGCTGCCGATGCCCGCCATAGCCTACCCCGGCCAACACCGCCTACCATTCGTCCAGCACGATTGGTCGGGCAATGGCAGCTACCGCTTCTACGAAATGTCCTACGCTCTCCAGTGCTGCTCGGCCTTCTGGCTGGGGAAGATCAGCATCATTCTCGACTGCCAGTTCGTGGCCATAATGGTGCTAGTCACCGCACAGCTCAAGATTCTCGCGGTACGCATGGAGAATCTGAGAACTGAGGCGAAATCAATAACAGAGTATCGTATCTGTAATGACAAGTCACCGGAGGTCGAATATGACTGTAAAATGTACAAAGATTTGCGCCGGTGCATAGAAAGTCATCAAGAAATCCTCAGGTACGTACGATACTGTAATACAATTATGCTGTGAGACACGAAATGTTAAAAATGCAGCGTTAAAAATCCGCAAGTATGCAGTAAGGATCCGGTGACCTCTACTGCACCTCAGAAATTAAAGCGCCCGGTGGCTATTCACATACTGCGCAGGAGCAGTGAGAAATTTCCATTTGCCATCCAAATTAATATTTTCTATCTTTCTCCAAAATCGTAATACGCTCATGAAGGAATAGCAATCTAATAAAGCTAGTCGATCCTGATCATGTATTTGTAGTCCTCCTCCAGTTATATTGCCGATTCATCACAGGTAGAAAAAAATGAAAATAAAAATGTAACAACTTCAACAGATTATTTATTGTTATTTGCTTCCGTTGCCTGTCAGGGTTAAGCTGGGTTAGTAGAGGTACAACTGTCGCTCTCAGCAGAAAATTGTTTTTCAAAAATATTCAAATATGGTTTCAAAATATAAAGATGATAAAATAGTACATGTTTTCAAAATTATTGAAAAGGGACATGGTACTATAAAGATGTTCGAAATTGTTTGTGGTCTTTTAAAAATTAAAATAAAAGAAATGAATGGTATTCTCGGAATAAGAACGACCCACTGCACTTCAGTGCAGTGAAAAAGGATAAATTTTTAGTAGCAGACTTACCTGGTTCTGTGGTAACGGGCTTGGTGAGTTGATACGTGGCAATGTGTAGCGCGAGTAAGTAGGGTTAAAAAAAAAGGGGTGGTGAGGATGGAGCCCACACCATGTTTATGTAGAGGAAAGAAAAGGAGAGAATGTGAAAAGAGAAGGAAACGTTGATGTGAGAAACGACAACAAGGATTGGATTTGTCCTACAGAAGGAATAAGTAACGGAGTATATTTATTTGTCTGAGAGGGAAAAGCTGCGGAAATTGTTTTAGGAGAAGCCTAAAAGTTTTTTAGATGTGGGGTCGCTGGGACGTAACATGCGGTAACGTGCCGGGATTGGTGGGTGCCGAAGGGGAAGGAGGGAACAGGATTGTTAGAGTCACATTTGGAGTACGTGCAGGACATACAGATGTGTCCGGCATAGATGAGGAGGGAAGATAAAGTTCATGGTTTGGTAAAGTGTATTTGATTGGTATGCGAAACTGCCGCATAGCGTTCTAGTACAGCATCTAAATCAAGTAATGGAAGCAGTCAGGAACGTGAATACATAGTTACCAATTTATATGAAACTACTTCATTGTTGTAGTATGGACAATTAGAGAAAGGGTGAGATTCAACAAAAAAATCTTTAGGGTTTGTAAATTATTCACGATGGTAACGTACGTTCAATCTAGGCTGCAAATATTTTTCGTCAGTCTTGGACTTTACCGAATTCGGTTAACGTAACACAATAGAATAAGAAAAGAGCTATTCGAGTAGTCATAGGTTTCTTTACGAAGCGAGGGAGCGTTAGGGAATTGCTAAAACATCTCCAGTGCCAGACATTGTAGCAGAGACATTGTAGCAACATATTACTCATAAAACTCTTAGCGAATATTACAATGACTAATCAAGGTCGTCGTTTAATACTCTTCCCATTCATCACTACTCGCGAATGCAAAATGGTGTGATGTGGAGGGGGGGGGGGAGGAAAAGGGCGGGGAGTGGAGAATAGTAACTGTACGTAATATGCCCTCTACCACATATCTTGCCACAGCAATCGAAAAACTTGTACACATGTTCTCGTACTCAGGATCACACCGTCAATCTTTCAGGAATGACAGGATGTAATCATTTCTGATTTCGCGTAATAAATTTTGTTCATGAGACGTCTGCAAGGCTCTCAGTATGTTTGACAATAGTTGCATACAAATTCTATTTAATTAAAGATGTATTTGAATAAATTTAGATTGGAAATTCCAAAAATCCCCATTACGTGTTTGGTACCTTCGCGGCATAGAGCAGCCAACTCCTTCAGGCACAGCAAGTTTCTTTCATGCCATGAAATGTGTCGCAAAATAGGACAGTCAGTTGGAGTAATGTGTACCAATCTACTGACATGTATCCACAGAAAAATGAAATGAAGCATCGTTAAATCAGGCGTAGTAGTTTGCTACGCAACAGGTCTTCATCGACCTATCTAATTTTAACCGATTTCAACTGTTCGCTGTGTTCGCTTGTATTTTTTGTGATGAGGTGCTGAAACACTCAATAGAAAAGACATAAAGATCTATAATGACGAAGGGAAAACAGTAAATTGCCAGTACAGATTTTGGACTTATTGGAGAGTAAGATATTAAGCTACTTTAGTTGATGCACTAAGTACGTAGAGGACTTTGCAGAAACTGTGCTCAGTGATGAGTGCACCTCCAAAATCTAGAACAAACCATTTGGACATCTAATTGCTGCAAATAAACTATATAATGTTCCAAGAAAATTAGATAAGCTATCTCTCTCCAGAAGAGTGCCAAATAAGAATAAACCGATTCTAGAAAACATAGCACACACAACTCTTCAAGGATTATCAGATAGTCTCACTGTGGCTTAACAAACAAGAGAAAAAAAGCGATGATGTGCGATAAGGATTTTAATGCCTAATACAGAAACTGTACAAGGGTAAAGATTCTTATTTTTGAAGCTATCCACAAGGAGAGAGGGGCTATGCAAAATGCGTGAGAACTGTGTCATTTACTGTACTTTTCCACAACGTATTATTGTTGAATTTTGCTAAAAATAATTTTTGAATGAAATTACACACGTATGTACTGTATTGCCTAATGACGACATCGACTTCAAAAACTCTGTACAGGTACATGAAAATAAATAATGTATTTACTGTGTAACGCCAGGCAGTTGGACATTACTTTGGGTGGTGGTTGAGGGCAGGTCGAGGTCAGGATGCTGAGAACCACCACCCCTCGAACGTGGGTGGATAGCCACTTGGTTGTTGGGTGTGTGTATGTGTGGCGCCCAGTAGACGTTAGTACAACAGTATTAAAAGACCAAACGTCTATTGTTCAGCAATACACAAATGCTGAGATAATGTTTTTGGCTGCCCGCTGCGACAGGGCGGAAGCAGTGTTTGCCCCACCAGTAATGCGTTGACACCAGGGGGCGGTATGCGTGGCCGTTACAGTGACAAGGATAGCATTAGGTACTAAGGTGGTGAGACGACTTCGTACGTTAACTGTGCAGCCAGTGGCAACCAGTAGCCCTGTGGTAAGAGTGTGGAGCCATGCTGAGTAGCACTACAGCACCAGTGGAGTTTACCCACGAGCGATTGTACGTCTGGGCCCATAAGGCAGGCCATAAAGTTATCCACTGGCGGCAAAGTCCTTCAGTCAGACTCAGCGTGGATGGCAGCACCGTGGCTACTAGTGTAGTGGCAGCACAACGGCTACCAGCGTCTAAGTCCCGAGGGAGGGTCGAGTCTGCTCACAGGAGCAGGAGGTAGGCAGCAGAGACTGCACGCCCCCACGGTGATGTGTGAGCAGCTGCACATCTGGGGCGTAAGGTAGGCCATCAAATTGCCCACTGGCAGCTAAGTCCTTCACAACAGAGTCGGTGCGGATGGCAGTGCTGCAGCTACGTCTATGTCCACAGGTAGGGCAAGCACCCAGAGTGGGCAGCGCTGTGGATATCAGTGTCTGAGATCCTAAGATGGATTATGTCTGCCCACAGGTGCAGGAGGTGAGCAGTGGAGACTTCAGCCTCCCATGATGATGGATGAGCGCCTGCACGTCTGGGCCGTAAAGTAGATCACCAAGAGACCCACTGGCGCCCAAGTCCTCCCCATTGGTGTGGATGGCAGTACTGCAGTGACAGCATCTATGCCCCTGGGAGGGTTTTGCTGCTCCATAGTAGCTTATAGACAGCTGGATGAGCAGATGATAGGCCGGCATAGGTTCCTCCTCCAGGTTGGTCGGCTGGTATGTCCACTGAGAAATAAGCAGTATTTATATGGGATGGCCCATGCTTATTATGCTGCCATACTGGTTTCTTAGTCACAACTCGTAACGTCGCAGCGACATGGGCATGGGGGAATCAAAGGGTACCCGAATCTTAGCTGCTCTGTCTTTTTGCTGCGTCCGTAATTTGGCCCCAGCTTGACTATGGTGTGAGATAACGAGCTCGTGGTGCGCCTGTAATGGCTACGATATCAGCGGACTCCCCTTGCGCAAATTCCGCCCAGCTGTTACGGCCTGACTCTCTTTCCTCTGTTTCTTGCGTTGCCAAGGAAAGTACCTGCATTTTTATTTGGCTGCAACAAGTACATTCTTTCATGCTGCAATAAATCCTAGGCATGGAAAGAAATTAAAAGAAAACAGTGTGCCTTTTTTGGTTCGTGAGGACTGAGAGGAAGCTTGCTGTTACAAGGATAGAAGAAAGAGGATTGAAATTTCAGTGAGGAATGGGATAAGGTGTAGAGTAAGGAAAAGTAAAAGGACAATAACTGGTAAGAGAGAAGAATCCAAAACATGCCTAAATGTTACAGACAAAGAGGAACAGTGAACGAACTATGTGTTTCAGAAAGCAAAAACGCGTATATATATTGATGTGAGAAATACACGCATAATACAAGAGAAGGTAAGATTGGTAAAGCAGCCCTCAACCTGTAGAGTGGTTTGAATGTCACAGTGCTTTAGTAGGTATAATTTATATTGGAGGTGTTATGTTACAGCTTTCCTCTGACTTTTCATCTGAGCAATAACAGTTTTACGTCGACTCTGTGCCACAGTGCATTGTGCTGTTTTCACAGTAAAGAAATCATCGCCAGAGATTGACTGGAAATACCCAAGGCCCTTTGGACCTTTAATCTTGCAACAAAACCCCCCGCATATCAGATGAAGAAATAATAGGGGAAACTCAAGAAACCCAACGACGTGAGCTTTTGAAGCACTTTTTCGTATGTTTTGTGTTATGGGATCAGTAAACGAAACGTACAGGTAGCGTCTTTGACTAGTAATCAAAACGTCGTGTTTTCTCGGTTCGAATCGAAGCTGTGCTTGAATGCTGAATAAAAGTCATCAACAATAGCGACCGAAGACGTTCGTACATAAGAAGTCACCCTCGTTCTCCAAAAGGCCTTACCAAATGGTACGGAGAAGTGGACAGAGGTTCAAGGCACTCTGTTGTCCTTTGGATGAGAAACTGTCCCTGAAAGGCGGAAGAATCAGCAATCATCAACATGAGGATGCAGAAGGCAAGGAAACCACAGCTATAAAGACACATAATTTGTACCCACAGAACATGTAGTCAGAAAATGAAAAAGTTTCTTGATGATATCTCCATTGGTAAAAGGTTCCGGATTACTTCCCCATTCGGATTTCTGGAAGTGCACTGTCAAAGGGGAGGTGATCATGAGAAAAATGTTGACTAACCAACGAAGCGACCACATTCTACGAGCATGTAATGTCAGAAGTTTGAACGTAGAAGGAAAGCGAGAAAATCTGAAAAGGCAAAGGCTCACTCTAGATACAGTGGGTGTCAGTTAAATGAAACGGAAAGAAGATACGGATTTCTGGTCAGACGAATATAGGGTAATATTAATAGCACCATAAAATGGTATAATGACAGGAAGATTTGTTATGAGTGCCAAGATAGGACAGAACGAACGAATGAGGCGGGCTTCATCAGGGCTCTCCGATCACTGGGTAGTCGGAGTCCTAGTAGGCTGTTCCTTCTTTGCCTCCATGTCTTCTGTGGTATGTGTGTGTGTGTGTGTGTGTGTGTGTGTGTGTGTGTGTGTGTGTGTGTGACGTTACTTCCCTTGGACTTCGTGTCGTCTTTTTTCCATTCTCAGAATTCATATCTTGTTTGCTGCCTGCGGTGTAGTCAGCTGTGGCGGCCCATGACAGGCCGACATAGCTGCTCCCGGCGCGGACGGCGTTGGGTGCGCTTTACTCCGACTGTTGCTGGGCAGCCGCCGGAGTGGCTGTCAGCAACTCTCTGCAGCGTTTCGGCCAGGTGCGAGATCTTTTCGATTACTGCAGAGAGTGCGAAGACGACTGTAGACAACTCTCCTTCCTGCACAGCTGTTGCTGTGCCGTTGCTGGGTGCAGCTGGGTTGCGGCCGGCGGCTGGGGTGTTTCCACTCCTGTCGCCTCCCAACGAGGTGGCATCTTCCTTGTGCGTAAATCTTCTGGTGTTGTTGTGCCCTATCAAGCACGTTTGCTGATGCGAACATGTCGTTTTCTGTTGCCGCCTTCAGTGGGGGCGGAAGTAGCAGGATCGGCTGCCGGCGTCGCCCTCGTGTTTGCCGGACTCCTCGCCGCCTGTGCTCCTGTACGCGGACGGCGGAGAGAGCGGTCGGCAGTCACTTCTGTGCGTGTTGTCCACGTTGGCGAGCAACTGCGGCCTTGACGACTTCGCAGACGCGGTAACTCGCCACGTGTGGGCCGCCACAGTTCGCACACTTGGGTGTGTGTGTCCTCGGGAACGGTCAGCTGCTGCTGGCATGGGTGTCTGCGCACTTCACGCATGTCTTGGGCAAGGAGTACTGGCGAACCACAAGGCCCATCCCCTGGCAGGAGAATGAGCTACTGCGAACGATTGCTCTCATCAGATTCGATAAACAAACGCCGTCAGCGATAGTTCAGTATACATGCGCGCTTCGCAAGCAGTAGATAAGGGGATGGAGAAAGTATAAGAGAGAACTGAACGGGTAAGGCAGTATGTAAAGGGAGACGAAAATCAAGTAACCATAGAGGGTTGGAAAGCGTTTTTAGGGGAAAGGATAGAAGAAAGGATTTCAAGAGAATATGGTCTAGATAGTAGGAAGGAGAAAGGAGAAAGTAATTTATTGAGTTTGCAATAAATGTCAAATCGTAATATCGAATAATCTGTTCAAGAATCACAAGAGATCGCAAGAGGAGACACGGGAATGTTCCAGCTGGGGTACATCATGTTCAGACAGAAATTCCGAAATCAGATATTGAATTGTAATGCGTACAGAGAAGCAGATATAGACTCAGATCACAATTTATGTGTGTTTGTGGATTCCTAAGGGGTCAAACTGCTGAGGTCATCGGTCCCTAGTCTTACACACTACTTAAACTAACTTAACGCTAAGGTCAACACTTACACCCATGCCCGAGGGAGGACTCGAATCTCCGGCGGGAGGGGCCGCACGATCACAATTTAGCAATGGTGAAAAGTAGAATGAAGTCTGAGAGAATCGTACGGAAGAATTAGTGTGGAAGGAAGTGGGATACTGAAGTAGTGGGGAATGATGAGGCGCCTTGGACGTTCGCTAAGGATGTGGGCAAGGCGATATGGAATGTCGCAGTAGGCCGTTCAATTGAAGAGCTGTGGACAGCCCTAAGAATGGCAGACACAGACGTTGGACAGTCAGACATAGATACAAGCAAGATAACTCCAAATCAATCTTGCTAACTGAAGAAATACTTCACTTTATCGACGAAAGGAGGGAATACAAAAATGTTCTAGGAAAGTCAGGAATACTGAAATGTAAATCACGTAGGAGCGAAACAGGTAGAAAGTGCAGGGGACCCAAGGTGAAATGTAGGCAGGAAAAATGCGAAGAAATCGAAGAAAAAATGATAGTCGGAAGGACTGACTCAGCATACAGAAAAATCAAAACAACATTCGGCGAAGTTAAAAGCATGGACGGGCACATTAAAAGCGCAGTGAGAGCTCCATTGTTAAACCCAGAGGAAAGAGCGGATATGTGAAGGGAGTACACTAAAGGCCTCCATGAAGGGAATAACTTATCTGATGGCTTGATAGATTAATAAATTGGACTCGATAAGGAAGGTATAGGGGATCCAGAGTAACAGTCAGATTTTAATGAGTTATTTAAGATCAAATAAAGCAGAAGTAATAGATAATATTCCATCGGAATGTCTAAAATCTTTTGGGGAGACGGTAACCAACGTCTGTTAGAGTGGTTTGTAAATTCTATGAGCCTAGTAATGTAGTATCAGACTTTCCGAAAAATATCATAAACTTAATTCCGATGATAGCAAGGGTAGATGAATGCGAAAACCATCACAAAATCAGCTTAACATCTCATGCATTCAGGGTGTTGACAAGAATAACATACAAATAACGGAAAAGAAAATTGATGATCTGTCGGATGACGATCAGTTTGGCTTTAGGAAGATTTTTCGACCTAGAAAAAACGTAAGTGTTAAACGGTGCAAGATGTTCGAAGTTCTGAGAAAAGTACGAGTAACTACTACGAATGACGGGCGATAGAAATTATGTACAAAAAAGAAGACGGAGTAATAAGAACGGATGGCCAGGAACGAATTGCTCGCCTTAAATAGGGTGGGACACAGGGTTGCAGGCTTCCGTTCCTACTGTTCAGTCTATACATCGAAGAAGCAATGGCGGAAATAAAAGAAAGCCTCAAGAGTGAGGATAAAGTTCAGGGTGAAAGGATATCATTGATAAGATTCGCTGTGGACATTGCTATTCTCTGTGAAAGAGAAGAAGAATTCCAGCAAACGTAGAATGGAATGAACAGTCTAATGAGTACAGAATATGGGCTGAGAGTAAACCTGTAAAACTGAAATGTAATGAGAAGCAGCAGAAATGAGAATAGCAGGAAACTTAACATTAAATTTGGTGATCACGAAATAGACCTAGTAAGGAGTTGTGCAACTCCCCTTTTTTTTGACATCAGACTTCTGACTGGTTTGATGCGGCTCGCCACGAATCCCTCTCCTTCATTTTCACGTCCATCTTTTCATGTCAGAGTAGCAATTGCAACCTACATCCTCAATTACTTCCCTGGATGTAATCCAATCTCTGTCTTCCTCTATACTTTTTGCCCTCCACAGCTCGCTCTTGTACTATGGAAGTCATTCCCCAATGTCTTAACAGACGTCTTTTCGTCTTGTCCCTTCTTCTTGTCAGTGTTTTCCACGTATTCCTTTCCTCCCGATTCTGAGCAGAGCCTCCTCGTTCCTTACCTTATCAGTCCACCTAATTTTCAACATTCATCTGTAGCACCACATCTCCAATGCCCCGATTCTCTTCTGTTTTACCAAAGTCCATGTTTCACTGCCATACAATGCTGTGCTCCAGACGTACAGGTTAGTACAGGCAAGGACGGCATTCCTGGTCGAGAAAAGTCTACTAGTATCAAATATAGGCCTTAATTTGAGGAAGAAAATTTTGAAAATGTGAGTTTAGACCACAGCATTATATGGTAGTGAATCGTGGACAGTTGGAAGACCGGAGCAGAAGAGGAGCAAAGCGTTTGAGATGTGGTGCTGCAGAAAAACGTTGAAAATAAGGTGGACTGGTAAGGTAAGGAATAAAGAGGTCCTCAGCAGAACCGGCGAAGAAAGGTACGTATGGAAGAACGAACAAGAGACTAGGAGAAGTGTTAAGACATCAAGGAATAACGTCCATGGTACTAGAGGGAGCAGCAGAGGGTAAGACTGTAGGGGAAGACGAAGGCTGAAATACGACCATCAAATATCTATTTTTCCTCTTAACAGCAACTGAATCAGAGATATCTGATGTGGAATCAGAGATATCTGATGTGCTAGCGAAAGAACGCCCCTGTTGACACGGCAAATACAATAGTCTGGTATGTGATTGAACCTGCAGTATGTATTGGACGTCGGAGTAGTAGTTTGGTGGAGAATTGGCAAGACTTGTGATATCAGCGCAATTGATCGAGAATGGCCAATGTATGAAATACTCTTTGGACGTAGAGGTACAATGTTTCCCACGTGTTACAATGCCAAAGTTGCTCCGTGGTTACCTCTATTCGGTGAAAGCCGTCGGCACCAGAGTCATCTGCCATGGGCAACAGGGTGTTGGTGAGAGGGGACGTCATGGAATATTACGAGTTGTAACAGTGGGTAGATGGGTCACGCAGCAGAAAATTAGTCGACAGTTCAGTGCTGGACGAAATGACGGTGAATATTCATATCATCCAAACCAGTTCCAGACCATGGAGCACAGAAGAGAATGTACGTCAGATTTACACCGGGTTACTGAACGAAACGAGGTTCAGGCAGTATAATACGGACAAAAATATCGCCAGTGAACGCTTGAAGGATGGAAAAAGTTTTCGGGATTAATGAAGCGCTGATGGTCGGGTACAAGTACCTCACAAACCACTCAGTGCACTGTATCCCACTTGGCAATACAACGTAGTTAGACTATAGATGTGAACAGGATGTTTACATTTGATGACATGTAGGTCATGATGCATCTGCCATAGTCCATTACTGATGAAATATGCAGAATTAAGAAATTAATCAGCTGAACGATAATGTTTATTAGTTCGTTCGCCTGTTGTACTGATAACGTAACCTTTACTTTCAGCAACACAGTGTCCATTCCCCAGCCATTTAAATTGTGTCGTAATATTTAAGGAAAATTCCACAGATGTGAATGGATTTTTGTAGTCTCTCGCTAATTTCCTTAGGTCTCACGTCATCAAACGTACCGAGGACTTCTGGACTGCCATCGAACGCGATATGAAATTGTTCTAAATACCTAATCCGACAGCTACCTCGATCAGTTAATTAGAGAATAGACGCGTGAAGATAACATCTTAGATCTGCTGGTGACAGAGACCCGAAATTTTCTACTCAGTTCGCGCAGAACACGCAGTGGTCATACGGCCATTGCAAAGGCCAAAGTTCAAGAGCATTGTAAAATATGCTTTAGACAGTGCCGAGCGAAGCTGTGATTGGTGGAAGTTCGATAGCCGTGGTAGAAAGCTGCTATGACAGCAGAGTTTCACAGAAAAAATTGAAAGTAGCCAAAGCCCGACAGACAAAGAAAATTTAAACGAACCCAAAATCAGTATATGGAATGCCATGCGTGAAGCATTCGATGAATTTGAAAGTGAAATTCAAAGAAGTTTTGGTCTTATGTTAAATCAGTAATCGGTTCAATGCAATCTGTCCAGACACACTGCGGCCATAGTTTCGCTGAAACGGGCCAGAACACTAAACGTCCTTTTGCAAAACTGTTTCACAGGAGAAGATCGCACTCTACTCGTCGCACGAACGACGGCCGGGGTGGCCGAGCGGTTCTAGGCGCCTCAGTCCGGAACCGCGCTACCGCTACGGTTGCAGGTTCGAATCCTGCCTCGGGCATGGATGTGTGTGATGTCCTTAGGTTAGTTAGGTTTAAGTAGTTCTAAGTTCTAGGGGACTGATGACTTCAGTTGTTAAGTCCCATAGCGCTCAGAGCCATTTAAACCGTCGCACGAACGACAAAATGGCTGTCATTGATTTAATGACCATAGGACAGAAAAGCAACCGAAATCACTCGACAGAGGGATGCCAGTGGTAGTGACGGGATACCGTTAGGATTCTACATAGAGTATCCGAAACAATTTGCCCATCTTCTAGCAGCAGTGTGTCCACGGTAGCGAAGTGTTCCTGATCACTGGCGAAAAGCACAGACCATTCTAGTTTTCAAGAAGGGTCCTCGAACAGAGCCGTTAAACTATAGGCCTGTATCTCTGATGCCGGTCTGCTGTAGAATTATGGAAAAAGTTTTATGTACGATGCTCGCGTATTATTTTCTGGAGACCGAACGTCCCCTCTGTAAGAATCGACATACTTTCCTAAGACAACGATCACTTGAAACCCAGGCCCCTCTATTCGTCCACGGGACCCAGAAGGCGGTAGATACCGGCGCTCAGGTTGATGCCGTGTTTGTTGACCTCCGTAAGGCATTCAGTACCTTTCCGCACTGACACCTAGTGAATATAATGCGAACGTACGGAATATCAGGCCAACTGTATTACTGGATTGAAGAGTTTATAGCAAACAGAACATTGCATATCGTTCTCAATGGAGACGTAAAAGTAATTTCGAGTGTGCCCCAAGGGAGTGTCGTAGATACATTACTTTTCACGACATATATGTAAACAACATAGTAGACAACGTCCGAACTTCCATGAGGCTTTCAGCGCACGACGTCGTTTTATAAAGAGATGTGAAACGCTAGAAAATTGTAATGAAATGTAGGAGGACCAGCAGAGGATCGACTTTTGATGCAGGTAGTGGTCATTGGCGCACAACATAAACGAATGTGACATACTGCGTATACACAGACATTTGGGCCCTTTATTGTATGATCAAACGATTGCAGAACAGTCACTGGAAGTAGGTACTTCCATAAAATATCTAGGAGTATGCGTGCGGAGGGATTTAAAGTGGCACGACCACGGAAAACCAATAGCAAGGAAGGCAGATGCCGGACTGGGATTCACTGGACGAATCTTCAGGAAATATAATCCTTCAACAAAGGAGGTAGCTTACAAAACACTCATTCGACTAATACTTGACTATATTTCGTCATTATGGGGTCTGGTTCAAATGGCTCTGAGCACTATGGGACTTAACTTCTAAGGTCATTAGTCCCCTAGAACTTAGATCTAATTAAACCTAACTAACCTAAGGACATCACACACATCCATGCCCGAGGCAGGATTCGAACCTGCGACCGGAGCGGTCGCGCGGTTCCAGACTGTAGTGCCTAGAACCGCTCGGCCACCCAGGCCAGCATTATGGGGTCTGTATCAGCCAGGATTGGTAGAGGAAATAGAGAAGATCGAAAGAAGAGCAGCGCGTTTCGTTACAGATGCATTTAGCAACCACGAAAGCGTCAAGGAGATGATCAACCAACCCTAGTGGTAGACGCTGCGAGAGCGATGTTCTGCATCACAGAATGGTTTATTGTTAAAGTTCCGGAGACATACGTTCCAAGAAGAGTCAGCCAATATGTTGCTTTCCCCTACGTGTACCCCGCGTAATCACCATGAAGACAAAATTACAGAGATTTGAGCCCCCACTAAGACTTACCAGCAATCATTCTTACCGGGAACTATTGGCGACTGAAGCAGGATATGGAAGAAGTGACAGTGGAACGCGAAATACCCTCCGCCACACACCTCATGCTTGCAGAGCATAGACGTAAATGTCTGCCCGATTTGGGCTCATCTTTCACCAGTGTCTGTGGGTTGTTTGCGATGACTGAATTCTCATGTATGAGGATTGTCCCCGAACTGTTTTGGTATCTTGTGCAGTCCATGACACGTAGATGCTGTCATCAGGACGAAACAGGATTACCACCGGCTGCTGTGTAGGTGTTACTACTTATTCCCATCGAAGCCTATGTATAGCAAGCGCCATCCTGTGTGCTAGTGCTCGACTCGGAGGTATATATACATCTACATGGATATTCTACAAATCACATTTAAGTGCCTGGCAGAGGATAGCCTGTCCGAATCTTGTTGGTGAAGGCAATTTCGACCACCAGTATTTGACCACCAGGGAAGAGAAGGTGGTGGCGTAAAGGTCGCCGAAGTTTGCACCAGTGCCCTGGATGAGATTCGATACCTCTACGGAGAGTCATGAGACGCGAAGGCGTGTGACAGTGTTGATCCGTCCATGAGATGGAGGTGTTAAGCCCAGTGACCCACTTGATGCTTTTCGAGAGGAATAGGCTATGTGCCGGCACTGACCTTTACCTTCTCTTCTGATCTGCGTGCAATACAAACGTGGCATCATATTACTCTGAGCAAGTATAATTTAGGACATCATTCTCACAGGTAGAAAGGATCCGTTGCGTGCAGAGAAAGAAAACCCCTTCTAGTTAAATAGCTGAACCTACCCCGCAGGATCCCCCAGCTAACAATTCTGCACGAGTTTTTTCTTTCTTTTTACTGATTCAGTTGCCTTGAGACTATAAAGAGGTGACATTTGATACGATGTCTTAAACTGAGTGGATGAATGGACGAAGATTTGAAGAACAAGTAGGAAAATTAGTTTGGAAAATTTTTTCCCGATCAGACGAAGGGATAGATTACTGGGCACGTCTTAAGGCTTTCCGGTTTCCTGATTTTGCATGGGGGAAGGTTTCTTGTGGAATCAAAGCCTAAAATACACTGGCGAAACTCTTCTTGAAAACTGCGAATAATTCTTTTGATATTGCCGGCTGAGCGGTTCTAGGCGCTACAGTTTGGAACCGCGCGACCGCTCCAGTCGCAGGTTCGAATCCTGCCTCGGGCATGGATGTGTGTGATGTCCTTAGGTTAGTTAGGTTTAAGTAGTTCTAAGTTCTAGGGGACTGATGACATGAGCAGTTAAGTCCCATAGTGCTCAGAGCCATTTGAACCATTTTCTTTTGATATTATTTTCGTAAAACAAAATATATTTACCTCCACAATGACAGAACTTGCTAAACAATATTTCCATTATGGCGTCTGGAAACCTGTAACGAAATTTGACAGTGCGTGATAATAATACAGATACGATATGAAAGTACTTGATATTTCTTCATAATCGTCCCCCTATGTAACCTGATCTGCTGACTGTTGAACTTCGTGCGTCAAGGGCGACCATATCAATTTTTCATAAGTGGGATATACGCTGGGCGAACACAAAGAAGACTGAAGTGCCATTTAAAACCAATATTTTATGAAACTCTGCAGTAAGTTACAATTGTATAACGTACTTGGATGTAGTCAGTGAGTACTCTCCCGCTGGGAAAGGTTTACGTGATCTGTAGGCAAGCCGATGAGAACTCTAGAATGTCACAGGTCTACTGTAGTTGCAACCTGGGCACCACAGTGCGCTGCCACAGCACGATAGATAATAAAAAAAATCTACCGTTCAGCATTCAATGCTACTGAGTTCATTCAGGAAACTACTAACAAATGCCACTGAGACTATTCTTCATCATGAAAATAGAATTCCGTTCTTCTTCAAGCGGTGACCACAATGGTTTATTCCTTAAGACAGCCTGACGATTGATAACAATATTGTTAGTCTCAGCCATCCTCACAGGCCATAATCTCAAGCACATAAAGCACTGTAACATTCGAGTGCTGGAAAGAACGAGATTGTTACGGCAATTTTTGTGACCACCTACTGGTGCTGTGGAACTGCAATTAGGTGTCCAGGTTGCAATTGAATTAGACCTGTGACGTTCTAGACTTCTCGTAGATTTACCTATCGATCATCTAACCTTTCCCAACGGAAATGTATTCTCGACAGCTAAGCAGTATCGCACAATGAGAGATGGCATAGCATAACCAGTAATTAGACTACCAGTTATCTAATATGCTTGAACCAAGTTAGCATCCTGTGGAAGCTGATGCCCAGATATTTGGAAATGTTTCTTCATTCGAGGCTGCCACTCAACAAATATATCTGACGCAAGTCATCAGATCAAATGGTTCAAATGGCTCTGAGCACTATGGGACTTAACTCCTGAGGTCATCTGTCCCCCAGAACTTAGAACTACTTAAACCTAACTAACCTAAGGATATCACACACATCCATGCCCGAGGCAGGTTTCGAACCTGCGACCGCAGCGGTCGCGCGGTTCCAGACTGTAGCGCCTAGAACCGCTTGGCCACTACGGCCGGCCAAGTCATCAGATATCGGGCATTTTGTCAGAAGCAGTGATCCTTCTTTTTATTGCAGGTCAGCGTTCACTAGGCTACCACTGGTGAAATGAGCCAGTGCAGGACAAGACTGGCCCAAGGAGACATGAACTCATGAACATGTTGGCAGATGAGCTGTGTACAGAATGCAGATCTGGGGAACGAACAACGAACGTTGTGGGATTCCTGCTGTGATCCTATCCCCTGAAGATAGCAAACGGAATGTGTTGTGCTCCATTTAGTGTCGCAGGAGATGCAGATTCGGCTCTGGAATCTGGAGCACAATGAGTTGGTAAGGTAGACCGTAATGTTACAATGAGTTGGAAGCCACTGCCGCGAAGAATTCCCAACATTCAATCAGCAGACAACTCCCAGGAGCTGTTGAGTTACGGTGTCGGAGGCTAGTAACTGTTGTGATGGCAAATATAGATCCTAGGATTCCAAGGCCTCATTGAACATGAGATAAAGCATCGTACTAAAGAACGTCGATCTTTTTTTATTAAGATATCAGTATGGCTGCTAGAGTAATGGAGGGATGGAGATGCTTGAAGAATGCGAGACACCTTAGGTGCAGTGTGTGGCCGAAAGACCCTGGAGACCACCTTGCATATGCTCTCTGTGTCGTGTCAAGTATCGAAGGGTATAAAACTGGAGCCACAATGCGGAGCTCTGTCGGCGTAAGCCAACGGAGAGACATGAGTAGGTTCCAAACCGGAACAGAAAGGGGTGTGAATGTGATAAGGGGGATTTCACTTGTGATATTTGTGCCACAATCCAGTTTTAGCGATGAAGGTGAGACATCGGTGGAGATGTAGTTTGTATCCTCGCTGGGCAGTGATTCATAAACAGGAACACTTACCCGTCCGCTAGGCAGTGATGCAGAAGTGAAGGCCACAGTTTGCATTAGCGGGCCCTCCGCACGTAAGTTCAGCTAAAAAAGAGGTCAAAGCAACGTTTCTGGCAGATTTTTTGTGAACGAGTCCCAATGAGGTTGCGAATTCAGGGTAGCAACAGCTGTTCGCACACGCCTATGAACCTTATAATTATGCATCGTGGAGGTATTGTGTTGAGGATTTCGCCTTGTTTTCGGATTTCGAATTGGATACAATTGGGCACTCTGTGCGTCGTTGAGGATGACCTAGATTGTCGTCTATGAATAGTCTGGCTCGCAAATACCATCGTGGTGTAGCTCACCCCATTATTCAACCTGGTAATAAGTTTGAACGTTACCACATTTTGGGCGTAAACGCTCACCGGCCATTCAGTCATTATTTGTAGATTTGTGTACTTCATATTGAGCTCTGGTTTGCGAGATTCAGTCTTGATGCGAGTAGCGAACGACTTATATTAGTATATTAGGAAATACTAAAGAATAACCCTAACGGATCGCGGAAGTTTAACGTGTACTGTGCTGTCAACTGTTGCAAAATGTTCGTCAGCCAATGTAGCGGACAATGACAGAACGTTATAACGAGAGGCTATAGGAATCTGCTATTATGACTGCCTTTCCACCCAAATGTCACCGATAACATAAAAATGAAGGAGCGACGTCGAACAGTGTGATAAAAGTGACTCTTCGGTTGTGTGTAGAGCCGTGGAAGAATGTTTTGTGGAGTTAGTGAGAAGCAATACATGACGTGGCACTCGAACGGCATGCGTGGATGTAGCGAGCTGTGTAGTACTTCACGAAACATTTTATCTTGGGCTATGCTGCTGCAGAATGATCTCTAGAGTCGTGAAAATATTTTAGTAATCAGAAAGTGCCACGACTGTCCCTATAATTCGAAATATGGCACCGAACGATGTGGCTTAGTGGTAAGATAATGGAGTTGCATTTGGTAGGACAGTAGTTCAAATTACCATCAGACCATCCAGATTTATTTTTAAGAAAAAGAGTTTTGGTTGCAATAAATCAAACAATAATTATAGCAACCAAGACTGCTGTACCAGACAGCCATATGGAGTGGGACAAGTTCAGTCCAGATTTAGGTCTTGTGTGATTTCCCTAAATCGCTTAAGGCAAATGATATGAGCGTTTCTTTATAAGGGCGAGGACCATTTCTTTCCCCATCCGATATTCCTCTATCCGAACTTGTTGGTTCAAATGGCTCTGAGCTGGCTGGCTCTGAGCGCTATGGGACTTAACAGCTGTGGTCATCAGTCCCCTAAAACTTAGAACTACTTAAACCTAACTAACCTAAGGACATCACACACATCCATGCCCGAGGCAGGATTCAAACCTGCGAGCGTAGCAGTCGCACGGTTCCGGACTGCGCGCCTAGAACCGCGAGACCACCGCGGCCGGCAGGCTCTGAGCTCTATGGGACTTAACTTCTGAGGTCATCAGTCCCCTAGAACTTAGAACTACTTAAACCTAACTAACCTAAGGAGATCACACACATCCATGCCCGAGGCAGGATTCGAACCTGCGACCGCAGCGGTCACGCGGTTCCAGACTGTAGCGCCTAGAACCGCTCGGCCACACCGGCCGGCCCGAACTTGTTCTCCGACCTAATTATCTCGTGGTCGACGGGACGTTAAATCCTTCCCAAACCATACATTTTGTACATCATTATAATGATTACACCGCTTGCGAAGCGAAGATAATTACAACTTGCCTCCACGAACATTGTGTGGTTTTTCTAGGCTGATGTGCTTAAAGCAAGACTCGTCACTGAAGACCTGAGATTGCCGCTAGTTGTTCCGGTTGACTCACCCACTACAATGTTCACGTCTCTGGTGTTTAAGGTATGGCGTCAGTGATAAACGAAACAGGGCAACTTCAGATTTCAACCTAGCCTCTAGTAATCTGTTCCTGACATTTCGTGGTAAAAGTCTGTCTGTAATCTGTGTCCTTATTTCAGCTGTTGATATCCGTCTATTTCAGAGCCAGTCGAACAATCCTGCAAACTTCTCGTGGTGTAATCTTTCTGCAGGAGACTCAGCCTGTTCTTGTTGCCATACTGTTGACCTGAGACCACCCCACTTTGGTTGCGTTCGGTCAAGGTGTTCTTGGTGAAACATTTTGTGTTTCCGTTAGTACTTAACAACCGAGATAAACTTTAATCTTATTTTATCTTTTTTTTGGTTCCTTAGTACAAAGTCAGTTTGAGTTTTAAACTTACCAATTACAAAGCTGATTTAAATGAAAACCTTAAAGTGCAATAAAATGCCTAAAAGTTGTATTAAAAATTTTACAATTCGAGGGAATTATCCTTATGTTACCGCAAATGACCGAAATTTGACAGCCTGTTGTTGTGAAACAAACGGAAGCTGTGTCAGTGCGAAGGTGGCTGTCCAGTGGAGCAGCGATCTGGGGTAATTTTATAGTAGAGAAGGTGTTAAACGAGTAGAAGTGAAACGCAGGATGAAGTGAGAGTATGGTGTAGGAGTATATCCATGCCAATTTTGTCTCCATAGATTAGCGGTAGCGTTACGGCCTACCACGCAGGGGGCACGGGTTCGATTCCCGGCAGAGGACTGGGTATTGTGTGTCCTTCATCATCATTTTCATCATTATTGACTCGCAAGCCGCCGACGTGGCGCCATCTAAAAAGGACCCGCAATCAGGAGTAAACGACGAAGACTTCTGACTGCTGGTATTTAGTTGTTACACGACAATGGTCAACTCCACACAAGATACGGAATTTAATGTCTCGAATGCCCACTTTACTCATCAGACCTCGCCCCAAGTGGCTGTCATTTGTTCAGAGGACTTAAGGAAGCACTGGGAAGCAAGCATTTCACAAGTGATGAACACGTGAAAACTGCTGTGCACGAGTGGTTGCGTTCACAGCCAAAAGAATTCTTCTCGTGAATTTTCCACTCGCTTCCGAAGCGGCGGAATGTTCACAATAATGCCATCGGGACTACATTGAAAATTGATATACCTCTGCTATTTCTGTATTATCTCATTTGCACGATAATATATTATTAAGGTTTTCATTTGGGTCATCTTCATGTTAAGCAATACTACCCCTCTCAGACCTTGGATGTCAGATTAGTGAAACGTTTCTAGAATAGATTGCTAGATTGTGTACTCTTTCACTTATGCACAACACTCGCCAAGAATTATTTCGATAAGCTGTAAGAAAGTATGGCAGCGTGGGATTTGTCATCACATCAGTTTTATTGTCTACTGAGACAGAGCACAAGCTCAGTTGAAGAAATGTGTAAAAGGGAAGCCCAGACACACGATTACCACAGTGAGCTTTAATGAGTATGGAAAGGGAAGTGATCTGAACTCTGTCTCTCCCAAATACAGAGACACGGTTTCGACTTCTCTGACTCAACTAGGCTATTTGTTGGTGTGTAACTTCAAGGGAACATTCCCAGTTCTAAGTAAACGATCATGATAAAACTTGACTGGTATATAGAGGGGTCAAAATAATTAAATACATATTTTTTTTCCTTTTCGCCCAATTTCATCTCTGAGGCGTAAAACAAGCTTGTAACGATTTGAAATTTTGCAAAATACCCTGTCACAATCAAGGGCACATGTAGAGAAAAATTAAAAAAAAAAAATTCGAATTTTTTTATTGCGTAATTTGTTGAATTGATTTCTTTAAGAATAACATCGCAAAGTTTCATAACCGACTTCTGGCTAGAAATATGTTTTAAAAAAGTTTGTTCGGGCGTCTGTGCCTGCCACATCCCCTGTTTCTATGCCTTCTCTATGTGAGAAATTTTTTGTGCGTTCATTTTTCGTTCATACAATCGAAGCGAATTGCAGATGAGTCTAGAAGGCTGTGAGAAAGATAATGTTTGCTTCTTCCTTTGTTGACAAGGTCTTCTTTTTTTTTTAAATATTGTGTACTACAAACTTATTTCATTTTTCGTTTTGCAGTTATCAACCTGTTTTGCTCGAAATGGATTATAACAGTGGATGCGTAATCAAAAAGGGAAGGAAATATCGATTTTGATGTGTAACAGGTACACGAAATTTAAATAACAGTATTACAGTAGGCTGTTCCTAAGTGTGAAGAACAATTTTTGACCAGGTCACTGAGTTCATCGAAGACTAAAAATAGTGAAGAAATGCTGTGTACAGTGCCAAAGACGAGTTTTACAGTGGATTTTGGTTAACTGACTTGGAAATATTGACCTGTATGATAATGTTTCGTGTGCACGTGGTAATTGTGGGTCAAAGGGCTTTAGACTGTATGATTACAGTGACAGAATTGGCAGTGTAAAGTTTTAAAATATGATGTTCAATTCAAAACTTCTGCTCTCCATGGGAAAATGTATGAGGCGAATACAAGTCTGTGTTGCAGGCAGAGAAGACACAAATTTGTTTTGTGGCTGGTGCATATAAGTGACTAGATTCAGTGATTACAACAGAATACTCCTGAGTGCTCTTGAAGTTGAGTGCAAGAAGGACATGAGAGCAGTTGTTGAGGAAGCTGTAGTTATTAACAGTGAAGGGGAAGAAGGACAGCGTGTAGTTAAGGCAGATCTGTGTGTCTTTTGTGATTGAACCTGGCTGAAGAGGGGCCATAAATCACTTCCTGGTATGTCATCTGTCGTTAGTGTGGATACGGGGAAAATCTTGGACTTACAAGTAATGTGCAAATGTTGCTCTCAGTGTGACATAAGAAGGAACAATGATGGCAGTGAAGAAGAAATATGGGAGCAGGACCACAAGAAAGTGTGTAGCAAGAATTACCATGGGTCAAGTGGTGGGGTGGAAGCAGATGGGGTGAAACTGATCTTCGAAAGACCAGTTGAACAACATGGTGTTGCGTCGTGGAGATTCCAGTGCTTTTAAGACTGCTTTAGAAAGTAATCCTTATGGCTCACAAACTAAGGTTGAAAAACTGGAATGTGTGGGGCATGTTCAAAACAGAATGGGAGGTAGACTTCTCAGACTGAAGAAAGAAATGAAATGCAAGAAATTAGAAGATGGAGAGCCAGTGAGAGGTACTAAAGACTGACGACAAGGAAATTCACGCGTTACGAATATATAACGGAATCGATCAGGTATAACTTACACAGTCGTAGTGTGAAAACAATGCAGCAAGCCATGTGGGCAATAGTCTTTCACAAACCTTACACAGACGATAATCCTCAACGTCCCTTTTGTGAAATACTGTGATGCAAATATCTTCAGGCACAAACTAGTGGAAAGCCATACACCCATAAACAAGGTTTGTCACTTGCCGTTTTAGATGTTATAAAACGAACATTCAGGTATGTAACCAGTCTGGACTGCTGAAAAAATGTGTACATGGGAAAACACAGAATACAAATGACGCTACAATGATCGTCCAAAAACAGTTTTTGTGTCGTCAATTCTTGTGAAGATAGCGACATGTGATGTTTGCCTAGCATTCAGCAGTGGAAATGTAGGTAGGATTAAGCGCCCGCAGAGGTTAGCGTTCTGCCCAGGTGCATTCACATTGAAGATTCTCAGAAGCGTCAATGAATCGAGACTGGACAAAGCTCAGTCAGTAGAAGAAAAAAAAATGCAAAAGTTGGCTAGGCAAAGGAGCAGGTGAAGAGATTACTCTAGGAAGACGAGGATGAGAATAAAGATTATCGATATGCGCAGCATTAGTCACTATAAATATTGTCAAAATTGAAAAAAATAATTAAATGCGAATTGCGGTAAACTGACTTCTTTGAGCTAAAATGTACCTTTCTCAGAAACTATAAACGCTAACATCCTGAAATTTGGCATAGTTTCTAAGAATTACTTACCAAATAATCCTGTGCAGCAGTTTTACGTTATATTTTCTCTGAGAAAAGTTTTCCTATAAAATTTGAGAAAAATAGAGCAGTCCTCGCTAACACAAAACAGAAAAATTAATTTCATAGCAACTATGGTCTTTAACAAAAATCTGTTCCACACATTTTATTAGCGTCTTACGCAGATGTAAACAGTGAAATTCAGTTTTATTGCTTGATTAGTTTACGAGAAAAGGTACATTATAGAAACAATGGTAATGAAAATACAAATCCTTATAAAATGTATGTCGACGCGCACTTTCAAACAAAAATTGCACAGAATATCAATTATGTTGTTCATAATAGTTTCAAGTTTTACTAATTTAGCTGCAATATTTTTGGAGATATATATGTTCAAGTACAGGAATGCATTTTGCTCTATGTCTGTCCTTAACTATTTTTCAAAAATTAGAACTTTTCTTACAACATAAATTAAAGGAAGTTTCACACCACATCCATCCTTCTACAATAAAACTGGTTTCTGGAATTCTATGTTTGGAAAACAAGTTTTACTCCATGTGCTGCCACAGTATTTTCAAAATGCCTAATTAAAATATCTAAAAGTTCAAAAGTTCATTTTTTTCATGTATTTTAAATTCTTACTTTACTTTTGAAGTTCATTTGTTTTGCTTTCTAGTATACTGTTTCATGTATGTGTATTTTGTTTAAAGAAAATAATAAGTAACTCATTATTATGATGCAAAATTATTGAAATAATGATAATCTGTTATGAAATAATTAAAACATAACATCTTTTTACCCCATGCACATAAAATGAACGAAATTTCTTCACATAATATGCACGACGGACAACACAATAAAAAACAACATTCGGCAGGGTTTGAAAATTATGAGAGGGATCCTCCAACTATCATGCTTTGCACCAGGCGCTTTTTAGTGCATTGGAAAACCTTGTCGAATAGGACTGATTAGGTAGTAGTGACTGCAACTTGATTATATTGTTTTTCAGGTGGAGACCGACATCATAATCAACCAGCAGAACTATATCTGATAATCTTCTCACATATTTTTTCCACCATCGAATGCCGTATGCTTCCAATGGCTTTATCTATCCCATTGAGGCTTTTGGGATCATTAGATGAGCAAGGTCATTGCCGTCAGGTATGACACTCAAAACTTTTTTTCACAATAAACTCCTTTCCATCGTTTTAAAAGAAATTAATGGATAGTTTGGGACAATAATTCAAGAACCTCTTGTTGAAGCTCCAAATGTTCACAATCATCAAGGACAACTATATCTGAAAACTTCTCACATATTTCTTCCACCATCTAATGCCATACACTTCCAATGGTTTTACCTGTCCCATCGAGCCTTTTTGGGATCATTAGATAAGCAACGTCCTTGTGGACAGCTAAGTGTCTCGAAACTTTTTTCACAATAAATCCCCTTATCACCGTTTTAAAAGAAATTAATGGAGAGTTTCGGCCAATAATTCAAGAAACTCTTGTGTTCTTGTTATGGAACCGATATCTGCTAAACTAACGTCCAACCAAGCAAAAACACATTTTACAGAAGTTTTCTTTCCCAGTGTAAGAGAAAAGCCTGTATTATTGTCAAATTCTTGGAGTGGTCAATGTGAAAGCACCTTACGACAAGGAACTTGTTGATTTTGTGATCCCAAAGGATCGCGGAGACAGGTACAGTCGCAGCCATCGGACATATACGACCTTGGATGATGGAAGAACTTTGTGAGAAAATCTGCAGATCTGGTTCTGTTGAATGAGCATGATGTCAATCTCCGCTTGACGAACAATATAGTCAAAAGGCACTTACTACTACATAATCAGTTCTATTCGCCAAAGTTTCTGATGTACTGAAAAATACCTAGTACAAATCAGGATTTTTAGAGGACCACTTGCCACAATTTGCAAAGCCTGCTGAATATCATATTTCGTTGTGTTGTCCATAGTGTGTATTATGTCAAGAAATTTTGTACATTTATTGTGCTTTTTTGTAAGAAAAAGTTACTTTTTAAGCATTTCTTTTCAGATTATCATTACTGTAACTATTATGTATCACAATAATTAGTTACTTCTTATTTTGTAATAACGAAATACACGTACGTACTAGAAAGCAGAAAACATAATTTTAAAATTTAAAATTAGAGTTTTAAATATAAAAAAATAAACAAAACAAATGATTACAATAATAATGGACTTTTGAATTTTTTAAATTAGGCATGTGGATAATATGCCGACAGCACAGTGAGCACAGCTTATTTTCCAAAAATGGAGTTTCAGACACCAGCTTTATTACACTTGAATGGATATGGAGTGAAACCTTCTTTAATTTATGTTGTAAAAAAGTTTTAATTTTTGAAAATTGATTAATGGTGGTGAGACATTTAGCAAAATTTAAAATATTACGAAAGTTGATTGCAGTTGAGGAACAGTTGCAGTGAGCTCAAAATACGAAGTGAGGTGCTGCAGATCATCTAATATGCAGTCTCAGATGCAGATTCCGTCCATGTAATGTACGGACACCGTAAGCGTGACTACGATACCATGTATTTTGGAGTGCTCGAAGGAAGTATGATGGGGCTACTGTCGTTCTCAATATACATTAACGATCTGACGAACTGCGTGACCAGAAACTGCGACTCTTTCTGATGATGGTGAAGTGTATGGGAAAGTGACATCTTTTAACTCAGACTTTTTTTTTAATAATGCTGGTATGATACAAGGCTGCAATATCTCTCCACTATTGTTCAATGCATATAGTGAGCGCATTGTGAGGGACTTTCTTAAAGACTGGTATGTGGGCATTGTTCTAGGTGGTAACAAAATTAACAATCTCAGGCATACAGATGACTCACTGATGACTGCAACAGACGAATAACAACAGAGAAGCACCATGCGAAAGTTGGAGGAGGAGTAGATTAGTGTTTAACGTCCCGTCGACAACGAGGTCATTAGAGACGGAGCGCAAGCTCGGGTGAGGGAAGGATGGGGAAGGAAATCGGCCGTGCCCTTTCAAAGGAACCATCCCGGCATTTGCCTGAAGCGATTTAGGGAAATCACAGAAAACCTATATCAGGATGGCCGGAGACGGGATTAAACCGTCGTTCTCCCGAATGCGAGTCCAGTGTGCTAACCACTGCGCCACCTCCCTCGGTCATGCGAAAGTTGGTCAAACGATGCAGAGAATAAGGTCTTGAAATCAACAACACAAAGACCAAAGGGATTATTGTATATCACCCTAGTGACGACAGATCTGACATCACAAGAATTGCTAGCTACGAGTTCGTCAGTTGCTTCGAGTATTGCCATTAATACTGGAGATTGTGGATCTGAGATCCGTGAACACATTTCGATTGCGAGAAATTCTACTTCAAATCTTGCTCGCATCCGGAAGGACACCTCCATCACTGCCAAGACAAAGCTCACCCTCGTTCAGACTCTAATCTTCCCATCGTGACCAACGCGGCAGAAAATTGGGCGATGAAGAAAGCGGATCGCCTCTGCTCTAATGAATCGATCCTGAGGCAGCTCAGCATCAGAACAAGACTATCAACTTTTGTCAACCAAAATCAGCGGAAATAAAACTGGAGAGGTTGAAAAGTAAGCCAACCAGTTGCAAATAAAGCTTGATTGGAACCCTTGACCAAGGTTTCCGCAATTTTTTAATTGTCTTCTTCAGAAGGTATAGTGGGCGTTGTTACATCATATCTATTATAACCCTTCCCAAGAACTCAATTTTAAAATTGTTGAGAGTTGGGTCATAAATTCCAAGAAACCTTTATTTGCAAATGGTTGGCTGATTTTTCAACCTCTCAAAGTTTACTGTCGCACAGATGCTGATATTAAAGTCAGGCTTATGATTCCAATTGGAATATTTTGTTCACATTGCCAGAAGGCAAGAAGTAATGGAAAGAAAAGTCACAGAGGGAAATGTCGACAGCCGAAGAGGAGCGCTTCATTGCCGTGGATAAATCAGGTTAAGAGCCTAAGAGGAATGAGCTTGCAGCAAGCGAGTAGTCATGTTCAAGGCCGAGGTTTGTAGAGGCAGGTCATCAAGGGGCTGACACGTGATGTCACTTCACTCTTGCATAGGGTTAGAGCGAACAGCTTTTAACACTCTCGAAATTAGCTCAGTCATTCTGCTCCTCCGACTCCACCTGTTTCTCCATATTTGGAGTATGGCCTTCCGCTTGTAGTTCGCCGGATCGTGGCGGGAGCTGGTGCACTGTCGTTTCTTCTGCGTCACAGTCTCATATGCCACAAAATAATCTGCTTTTGACCTAGAGCGTTGCCAGCAAGAAAATTATTAATTTTATTTGTTGTCTGATTGTGAGTTTCGTATCCAAGAATTATGGTGGGATACAATTTCCTGGGCTATTTAAGGGGGTCTGGAAGAAAACAGAAGTAAGCAGGTGGAAATGACAAATTCCAGTCTACTATGTTTTTGTTTAATGAGTTATTGCGAACAACCTGTAGCCAGCAAATAAATCATAAAGGTCTAATAATTATTTGCTGGTCTTTCTATATTTCTGTCTCTACAATCACTGGCTGTCTGACGCAGCACTAAATCTTTCTCAAAGCATGTCTGCTGTATCCATTTCATTACATCTGCACCATAGCTGTCTGTTCCTTTTATCTTTTACAAAGGAAGCTGAACTCTGTTATTCTCATTGGTTCGGAAACCACTAGATCCTGTTGTCCGAACACTTCAGAGTATGAAGGAACGTTCTAACAGTACAGTTGTGTAATCATGTGATGTCCACCGATAGATTGGTATTTTGCGGATGGACATAATGCTGCTGTGACAATCGCACCTAATCTTTCCAGTGTGACTGACCACTGATGTGGCAGAATGCGCCGCAATAAACAACGCACTAGCCAAAACTGTGCAAGCTGCCGGTGGCTTAGAACAAGCGGATGATTTCCTGGATAGCAGATGTGGTCGTAGAAGGACATCCACGGATCTGACTGATCGAAACAACTATTCTATTAGACTAGTCAACCTCGTAAAGAGTTTCTTTGCTCCGTGTCCTGATGTGTGAGCCCTGCCTACTGCTTCGGTAGGAACCGCGTTTTAACTGGGGCTGCGTGCCTGTGACTTGGTCTGCGAGTGAGCTTCTGTTCGTATTGTCACGAAATGAAGCATGAAACAGTGACAAACAGCTGCTCTCAGGAGGTTACGGTCTGTGAATCAGTCTCACAGGAGCATTGCTAGTACTCAGGGATGGCTCGAACTAGTGTTCTAAACGCGGGTCTCTTTACAGATGAAATGCACTTTCCTAATATTCTCCCAATAAATCGAAATTGACCAATGCCTTAGCTACTATCGTCCTTACATCGCAATGTTAAGCCTAGATATTTAATCGACGCGACTGTGTTAAGCAGTACACTGCTGATGCTGTATTCGAATTTTTCGGCGTTGTTTTCCTACACATCTGCATTAATTTACTATGTTCTACATTCCGAGAAAGCAGCCATTTATATGTAAAGAAACTGTGTTAAATTACGCTGCCCGACCAAAAAGTGGAGAACTCAGGAGACCTAACTGCAAGAATATTTTGTTTCAAGACGACGCTAACAAATAATGGACACATTTCTGTGTGTTATCAGTAATATACTGCAATTATCTTTAATAGAGTTCATGAACACAGAATACTATCAACCTAAAAAAGTAAAATATATTTAAAAAAGAGCGAAATTCATGCTATCTACAACTTCTCATTATTCTTTTCATTTATGAGAATACACTGCCGGAAGAAATTAGCACACCTGAAAGATGGCGTTGATTTTGATCTGATGAAAGCATATGCCACCTGGGGAAGGTCGGGGGGGGGGGGGGGGGAGGGGTGTTAGTAGATGTACTGATAATGGTTTCACCATTATCCGCCAACAGATAGCGCACTGATATAGCTACCAGAGGGCCATCTGTGACTACCCTGTTATAGGAAATGCTCAAAGTCAGACGCGTCGGCGTGGTGCAGATGTGTTAAGCAAGCAGGTAACCACGTGCTTCCTACAGCCAGGTGGGCGAGTTTAAAAGGACAGATTGTGGCCTCCAGAGTGGCATGGTGGTCCTTTCGGGGAACTGCCGCACAAGTTAGATGTGCTGCTTCAGTTGTGCAATGATGTTGGTACCAGTGGCCACTTGAATATTCTCACACCCGTAGTCTACGTTCTGGACGCCCCAGCCAGGATCGTCCAATTGCAAGGGCAATAGTGGCAGATCGTACACTACCAGCACAGACAAGAGGGCATATGTGCCCAGATGTGTCGACACGAACAGCTGCGAATCAGTTATTAGCAGTGAGACTACAGGCATGCACACACATGGCCCATTTTCCACTCACGGCACAGTATTAACGTGCACGACTCGACTGGTACTGTCAGGGGACCACTTGATAGAAAAATGGAATGTGGTCTCCAGTGATGAACTCAGATTCTGCCTCCACGCAAGTGATGGTTGTTTGCACACACAACGTAGACCTGGTGAGCGCTGTCTCGTAGAGCGCATTCGTCCAAGACATACTGGCCCAGCTCCAGGTCTTATAGTCTGGAGTGCGATAAGCTGCAACTCTCGTTCACCTTTGATGTTTTTGGAGGGGACACTAATTAGCGAACGGTACGTGCAGAATGTTGTTGGGCCCGTTCTTTTGCCTTTCTTGTAACACGACGGTTCCAACAGGATAATGCTCGTCCACACACTGCCCGTGAAACTCAACGTGCTCCCCAAGGTGTGCAGCAACTTACCTGGCCAGCACGACCTCCAAACTTGTCTCCAGTCCAGCACGTGTGGGATGTGGTGGGACGAGAAGTGACTCGTACGACTAGTCAGCCAACAACTCTTACAGAACTACGTGAACAGGTCGAGCAGGCGTAGCGTAACGCATCCCAGAACAGTATCCCCATTTGCACTATCGATTGGATGCCAAAGTCAGAGCCAGCTTTGTCGCCAGTGGAGGCTACACCACTTATTAGTATAGGTGTTTCAGCATAGGTCGACACACGGTACCTCAGAACCACTTGTGCTGTTGATCTGTAATCATTTCATGTACTCGATACACACGTTCCATCAATAAATCTTGAGTCAATTTTAAACATCTAAAACAGAGTAATATTTCTTTCCAGCAGTGTGTAAATTGAGAAAGAAAGAGTTAAAAAAATTATTTATGTAAATAAAAGAATTTGTTTGTATTTTCGAAATGTAATCGCAATGCCTGATTACCATAGGTGCGCCGGCCGCGGTGGCAGAGCGGTTCTAGGCACTTCAGTCCGGATCCGCGCGACTGCTACGGTCGCAGGTTCGAATCCTGCCTCGGGCATGGGTGCATGTGATGTCCTTAGGTTAGTTAGGTTTAAGTAGTTCTAAGTTCTAGAGGACTGATGACCTCAGATGTTAAGTCAGATAGTACTCAGAGCCATTAGAACCATTTGAACCATAGCTGCTTGTTGTAATTGTTTAAATGTTTTTAATATTGGAGAACATAAACTTTTTGCCACAGACAACAAATATGGAAGTCTAATATAGGTGAAAGGGTATTTCTTCGTGTGTATAGAGAGTAAAGTTGATGACTTGTTGCACGCGTGTAGCGTATGTGTTTGTGTGATTGTGGACGTCTGAACGTGACTGGACGCTGCTGGCTCCCTCATTTCAGTTTCCGACAGTGGGGCTTCTTCCCAGTGCCCTTCCAAGCTCACCGTTGGCGATGGCGGCGGAAGACGCTGGCGTTGTGCGCCGGTGGGAGACTCGGAATGTCCAGTCGTCACGCTCCATCTCCTCATCGTTGTCTGGGAACGATACATAACTTCTGTACTAATTTGTTTTGCTTGTCTGGGAACGAAGCATGAAACATTATTCGTATGCACACTAAAATGACAAACCTCTTGGTGTTCCAGGTTTGTCAGCTGCCTGCAACAAGTAATGAGCCCACTCGCGATGACGCAGTTCATTTGCAGCGTAATTGTCATCTGTGTGGTTCTCTTTCAAGCGACATATGTAAGACAATTGTGTTACAGTACTCTGCCTGCCAAGAGAGCGAAGCACCCAGAAGACATGGTCGGTTGTCATTATAAGTTCGTAGGAGTACACAAGATCGACGGGTGTGTAAATGATTAGCTTAGCTTCCGCTGCTTTGCTCTCGAAGACTGTATGGCCTGCAGGGATTTCTTGTTTTGTTTTTATTTAATCGAATTTTTGTGTTGTACATAAACTGCAACACCTTCTAAGCTTTTCACACTAGTTAAGGCTATATAAACGTGGCCTTTTCTGAATCTTGTTCTGACCAAAAAGCGATTCAGGTAGCTGGAGTCCAAAGTTTTTGTTAATCATGCCTTTTGCCGTCTTGTGGAGATATTTTCATCATTTTTTTATATCTAACCCAAAAGTAAAATACAAAGTTCCATAAAATTAGCTTTAAAACTTTTCCAATGTGATGAAACATTTTCTTAAAAATTTTCAACACCCATTGCGCCAGCCGGAGTGGCCGAGCGGTTCTAGGCGCTACAGTCTGGAACCGCGCGACCGCTATGGTCGCAGGTTCGAATCCTGCTTCGGGCATGGGTGTGGGTGCTGTCCTTAGGTTAGTTAGGTTTAAGTAGTTCTAAGTTCTAGGGGACTGATGACCTCAGCAGTTAAGTCCCGTAGTACTCAGAGCCATTTTGAACTAACACCCATTGCACTCCCTTGGCGGTTGAATTTCCGGAAACAGTGAAACAAATTTTATTAAAATTTGTAACTGTGAAGTCAAATACTATTCGTCATAGATGTAGCCTTAAAAAATTTTTAGTAGTTCTTTACTAATTATTTTTTCTGAAAAAAAACTTTCACCCTCTATTTTAGCCCCTTAGTGGTTGAATTTCCGAAAACGATAAAACACGTATTTTTTTAGTATCTGACTGAGAAACCAAATACCAGTTTTCCTAGTTCTAGTTTCAAAACTCCCTTAATAGCGACATACATTCAAAAAGCCCTTCATTCCCTATTTCACCCTCTTAGGAGGGCAATTTCGGACAGTACCTCCTTAAACGATGCCTAGAGTATAAGATCCACACCCTGTCCTAACAAGTTTATATCCTCAGCGTTTTCTGTTGGGTGATGGGTCAGTGAGTCAGTCTGACTGTATTTCACCCCCTTAGGGGTTGAATTTCCGAAAACAAAGAAACACGTATTTTTTCATTTCCGACCGAGAATTCAGGCACCAGTTTTCAAAGATTTTGCTTTAAAAATGGTTTCGCAATGAAATATTTTCTCAAAACCTTTCACCCCTTCTTTCACAGCCTTAGACGTTGAGTTTCCAAAAAGAGTGACATGTGTTTGTTTTATTTCTAACAGAGAGGCCAAATACGAATTTTGATAGATGTAGCTTCAGAAATGCTTGCACAATGAAATATTTCCATAAAACTTTCATCCCCGGTTTCACCTCCGTAGGGACTGCATTTACAAAAACAGTGAAATATGATTTTTTTGTTTATAACTGATAAGCCAAATATAAATTTTCATAGATTTAGCTTTAAAAATGATTTCATAATAAAATATTTTCATAAAAATCCTCATTCCCTATTTCACCCCTTTAGGGGTTCAATATTCAAAAATACTGAATCACGTATTTTTTTATTTGTTACCGAAAAGTCAGTTATGCAGCTTTAAAAATATTTTAGTAGCTCTTTACTGATGATATAGTTTCAGAAATAGCTTTCACCCACCATTCATCCCCATAATGTTAAATTTGCAAAAATGCTGAAATACATATTTCTTTATTCCTGGCCGAGAAACCAAATACCAATTTTCATAGGTCTAGCTTCAAAATTGTTTTAATGGCGACGTCTTCGAAAAAACGCTTTGTCCTCTAGTTCACCAACCGTAGAGTTGAAACTTCGAAAAGTTTCTTCCTAAACGACCCATGCAGTATAAGGTCCACAACTTCTCCAAATTTCAAGCTGTTATCTTTAGTGTTTTGGACTGGATGATGATTAGTCAGTCAGTCAGTCAGAAAATTCGATTTATATACAAAGACAGAGGCTGTAGTTCGCCGGGACAACTGGAATGACCACGAGAGCGCCCAACAGTCGTTCGTATTTAGTGTTGTTACCAAGTCAGAAAGGGATATAAGGGATGTGAACAGTGTCAGATGATGAGTGATTGCTGTGAAGGACACAGATATGCTGCACACCAGTCTGCGTAGCCGCACCTGGCAGATTTCGAAGTGCGCCTCATTGCAAGTCTCCATTCCGTCGGCTGATCGATTCGTGCAGAGCTATATAGCGGATATACCGGTACTGCGTCTGATTTTCAGATTCAAATGTGATTATCATGATTATTTTTTAACCTCTGGCTATTTATTAGGACTACATACTAACTATTACAAGGCATTTTGTAAAATGCAGAGAAAGTAATGGAAAAAGTTTTAGGTGGCCAGAGTTGCCATGGATTTGGGCAGACATTGACCGACTTCCACCACGTATTCCAACTGTGGTCAATATTTCAAAATTAAATGAAACTTTTACCACCCAGAAAAAAACATTGATCTAAAGTTTTCTTAAATGCTTTATTACGCCTCATGAAAGAACAAAGATATTATGGTACATTAATCATACAGTGTGTTCCACAATCAAAATTATAAATGTAATGAAAGTTACTTCGATGGAGTACTACACTCACAGCTGCAAATTTAGTTGAGCATAATACCTCCATTTTTATCCATCTTTAACCTAAATCCTTGTTTCAAAACGATCGGTGCAGCTAGAACTAAGGTGTCCTGTTCTTCATTTATCGAGTCATTATCTGGCACTTGGGACAAAACAAACTGCATTCATTATTTTCGGACTTATTTGAAATTATATGTCACATCTGAATCACTGCCTGAACCACAACAGCTTGAGATGTGAGCAATCTATGATTGACGTTTACTTTTCTTAACAGTTACAAATGAGCCTTCGTCTGTATATAGATGGTTATGTTTGTGTTCCTTAGCTGCACGCTATCATTGGCATCAACACTATTTAATAAAGTATAAAATTCATGTTTACCGTCAGCCGCTTTTATTTTAAACTCAAATATCGACCGGTTTCTATCCTGGACCATCTTCACGGATAGAGGTTAAAATGGTTTAAGCGACAACATTACATTTGTCCTTACTTACATAGAGCTTGCCATGAATATGTGCATACGACACAGGACGTTTAGAAGCAAACATACTGATAACAAGGCGTGTACATAGAGCTCTGGCTCTGTGTACACGTGTTATTAGAATGTTTGCTTCTGAACGTCCTCTGCCGTATATTCATAATCATGACCTGCTCTATACATTATTTAATTAATGACGAATGTAATTTTGTGGCTTAAACTATTTCAACCGTATCAACGAAGCTGGCCCATGACTGAAACCGGTTGATATTTGGGTTTAAAATAAAAGCGACTATTGGTCAAACATGCATTTTATACAATACTTGACGGCTGTTGATAGTCACTTTCTAAAACTATTTAATAAACTGTGTATATGTAATTTTGGGGGTAAGAATGACCAACACTCCAAGTAAACCCGAAACAGAGAAATTTTGCACTTGACAACAGAAGTTGTATTATGCTGCCAGATACACACATACATGAACAAAAAACAATCACTGCTCTGTTTTGAGAATTAATCGAGTAACATACATGATATAGCTGAAAACACCGATAATTTTGCAGTTAAATGGGCCTAATATCGGTGGATTTTGCACAAACAGATTGTAACACACTTTTTCGTATACAGTTACAAGTCGCAATAGGTTCGTCAACTGTAGCGTAAGAAAATTGGCACTGCATGGCATCATCTAGCGTATATTGATAGAAGTTTGACCCCAAACAGTATGTACTAAACATCCTACTGGGAGCTATCAGAGAGCTGTAAGACATCTGGTGTATAAGTGATCAAATAGCAGTGGCAGTCAATGTATACCTGGTTTACCATACCCACAGTATGTGGATTAGTCAGCAGTGACAGTGTCCCGATGATGAACTATATGGAAATGTGAGGGCAGATATAGTAGACGTGACGGTTCTGGTCGATAACATCTGACCAACTCAAGAGAAGATCGCAGTATTGCTCTCCGAGCCCATAGTGACCCTTTCACATCTGCATGTGCCATCCGAAAGCAATTAACGGGCTTACGGCAACATTCTGTGTATCTCGCACCGATGGTTGGAGACAAACAAAGTCAGACACGAGAATTACTTTCCCCTGTGCAGGATGTCAGTAACATAATAACCGACTCGCATCCATCCATTTAATTAATTCACCTAGCTGGGCAATGGATCTACCTTCTTCAGTGCATACGCACACACTTCCCTTGAGAATCTCAGAGTAGCCAACATGGAGAAAATGGACAGGGGCTGCAGATAGGTGGCTCTCGATGGGAGTATGAATTGGCCCTGAGGCGAGCCAAGACAGTTCGCGTAGTTATGACAACGCTGTGTCCAGCATGATGAAGTGGTTAACGCACCTGCCTACTAAACAGAAAATCTCGGGTTCGAATCCTGCTCCGGTACACGTTTTCATTCGTTGCCACTGATTGTGCGTAATGTTTCAATGCAAGTGACAGCAGTGATCCCCTCCCTTTCCTTTTCTCCCCTCTCCACCTTAGATTTAGTTATGTATAGACTCGGTTGCGCTTGGCTTGGTGCCGTTAGCGGGAATCATGACCTGCTGATGAATGGAGTCGGATTGTTTCTAGCGTTTAATCCTCGTTCCGCACTACACTGGATAATCATCGTCGGCAAGTATGGCAGCGACCAGGACAGAGCTCCCACTCTTTTAGTTTATTGGAGAGGCACAACGATGTTGCTCCTGGCTTCACGGTACAGGGAGCCATCGGGTGTAACTTGGGGTCACGCGTGTTTCTGAGGGATGCCAGAAGGTCACGTCACGGACATTCTGCGGACTCATGTGTTTCCTCTCAAGCAACAGTGTCATTTTTCAGTAGGACAACGTTCGTCCACTCAAGGCACGCGTCTCAATGAACTGTCTGGGTGAAGTTAAGCTACTCCTGTGGACAGCAACATCCCCATATGTGACTGCTTCGGAACGTGTGTGGGACCAGCTCGAATGGCAACTCACTCCTTCTACCAGTAACCAGGATATCAAGGCCCAGTTGCAACATCTGTAGGCCGGATTCTAAACCATATGTGACGGAGTGGGTGCAACGTCATACTGTTAAGTAGGCATTTACGACATAATTCTTTATAAATTTGACACGATTTTGAAATCACTGAAATCACATATCGTGTTAAACCCTGATTTTTCATTTCGTTTCCGTTCCCCCTTCTGGGTGCTTCACTTTTTTTTGTCAGACAGTGTTTTTTAAAAGAAATGTTACTTCGATGTTTGATCGTAACTGCTTGTTTCTACTTTGTTATTATTTATTTTTGCACTTATCAAAACAGCTTATGAAATATGATGACTGTTTCGTAACCGTGACTAATCGGAATAATACAATATATCCTCCTTATAAAACAAATCACGTTACTGAATAAGGGGCAGTCAAATTAAAATGAGAAAGATGGAAGAATTATTTCAAAAATAATCACCATAACTGTTAATATATTTGTCCACTGTGAGACAAGATGGTCAAAACCCTCATGGAAAATTGTTTGCTGTTGCCTACGGAACTATGACTGGACCCAGGCTTCCACTTATTCGTCCGGAGAAAATCGACGGCCACGATAGTCTTTCTTCAGGGCACCAAAAATATGGAAATTGCAAGGTAGAAATTGGTACTGTATGGAGGATGCGTAAGCGCTTCCCAGTGAAACTTCTGCAGAAAAGTTGAAAGAACATTAGCGACATTTGGACGAGTCCACATGTTACATACTATTTTGAGCGTTGAAACGCAGTGTAGTGCTGTGTTTAACCAATTTTTCAGTTTCCTATGATACAAATATATCGAAAGTTTTCTGTTAATTAAAGCTGGAAGATGTGCAGAAACTGCATTAATTATATGGGTGTGTGTGTATGTTGAACCAGGGACCTAGAAACGACGGAGAGACTTCGTCCTCGCCGTAGCCTTCAGAGGTTCACAACCCCACAACAGGTTACAGCAGTCCACTCACCCCACCGCCGCCCCACACGGAACCCAGGGTTATTGTGCAGTTCGGCCCCCAGTGGACCCCCTCGGGAACATCTCATACCAGACAAGTGTAACCCCAAATGTTTGCATGGCAGAGTGATTATAGTGTACTCATACGTGGAGACAGTGTTTCTGCAGCAATCGCCGACATAGTGTAACTGAGGGGGAATAAGGGGAACCAGCCCGCATTTGTCGAGGTAAATGGAAAACCGCCTTCAAAACCATATACGGGCTGGCCAGCATACCAGATCTCGACACTAATCTGCCGGTTAGATTCGTGCCGAGGACCGGCACGCCTTCTCGCTCGGAAAACAGCGCATTAGACCGCGCGGCTAGCCGGGTGGGCTAATTATATGGGTACTGTTAGTTTATAAAAGGCAGATACTTTCACTGAATCTTTTCAATGTATTCTCATTTGCAGAGCCAAGACTTCGCGACAGTTCTGAAGTGTGTGGCCTTCCTTCCAGTGCCGTGTGGACAGGTCTTCATTTACTGCTGGGCAGCTGACAACATGACTGAGCAGGTGGGTTCTGGGAACGGGGAATAACGAAAGAAGCTGCATATAGATCCGTATCTGTTGTGCTGCTGTTGTAGGAGCTGGATATGAGCTAGAAATTTTATACTAGGAACGCAGAGTCATACCGTTGCATGAGTAAAATTACTGTGTTCTTCGTTGCAAGGTTGCACGCAAATAACAGTGATGAATCTTCCGTCGTTTGCCACTATTTCATTAGCTCTCTCTCTCTCTCTCTCTCTCTCTCTCTCTCTCTCTCACACACACACACACACACACACACACACACACACACACACACACACAAGCTGAAGTTCAACATAAACACAGTCTGATTCGTATGAGAGTACGAAGTCCGTAGTGACGCTCGTCATGATGGTCACACTAGCACCATCTCCATTGGAGCAACACCAGTCCTCTGCTGGAGTGTCATCTCTGATGGCTACTTTTGCGATGTGCGTGGTGGCTGCTGGAGCGACATCGCGTTGAGATGCGGCTCCATGTAGCTGTGCAGTAGTGAAGTGCGGAGTGAAGTACCATCGTCGGTGGCGATCCAGACTACTTGTTGTAAGACAGGAATTTTCGTGGGATCACTTATTGTTTATTACACTTATTATCTATTACGCTTTTGGAACCAACTTTTCAGTACAATATCCGAACAGGACGGTATACATCAATGTGAAATAACGCAATGATAGAGTGACGCTGCTCAGTATGCATAGCAAATGCAAATAATACACCGACGACACGAGAAGCATTAAACCATAACGCAGCAGATCGATATTAACCAAACTTCGAGGCGATGTTCATCATATTGTGGGAATTAAACGATTAAAATTTCATCCCATTTGGAACTAATGAGGCGTATTAACCACTGGCACGAACACGTTGTATTAGTTGTGACTCGGAAGCAAATAACCTCTAAATTTCATCATGAGTAATTTCCTGCCGTACCTGGAACCAGTGGTGTGTCAGTAAATGTGCTGGATGGAGACTGACACGAAGCAGACGTTCCCTGCGGATGACAAATTATGGGATCTTTCAGGCCAATCAAAGCTCCGTACATTCCAGAAAGAGTTTGTGGTGTGAACTGCCGTCTTGCACTGCCCTGTTAGAATAGGCCATTTGGTACACTGGTCATAAGGTTGTGCCAAAGGGACGTACCATTATTATCACATGCAATAGAGCATTCAACCTTCCTTCAATGATTACCAAATCAGTCCCATCCAATAGCTGTCCATACTCTGATTTAGCACCTGGTGGGGTATGGGTCGCGAGAATACTGTTTCCTGTGACCATGCACCAGGTCGTCAACATATAACGTTGGCCAGCTGCACCACCGACCGGCAACCGGCCTAAGCTGTGGCGCGGCACATGTTTGACCTGCTATTCACCTGGACGACGTGGTATCCCAATACGGCCATCGACGTGACACATAACAAGAAACGTGATTCATCCGACCATACGAAACGTTTCCGTTGGTACACGGAACCTTCTTGAAGATCCCCTGCTCACTGCATATCTAACTAACGTTGACATTGAATCGGGAACAGTTCCGTCTGTTGTTCAACAATGTGCGCTGAACGGTGTTCTCCAAAACCCTTGTGTCTGCACCATTGTTGTACTCCATCGTCAGATGTGTCACAGATCGCCTGCTGTAAGGAATGGGAGAGCCTCCGACCTGTATGTTCTGTGATGAGCCGTGGATGTCCCATTACCCTGTCGCCTACTCGCTCTTCCACCACCCTTCAGTGGCTTTCCATGCATGCTCATGACACTAGCGCTCCAAAAGCCGACCAGCTTCACTGCTTGAGAGTTGCACGCTCCCAGGCACCGAACCATAACAATCGTCCCTTTTATCAACTTCGCTTACATCAGTTAATTTCGCAATTTTTGGCCGTATCCTCGCTAGAATGATTCACCGTTCACCTGTGCTCCGCTTACAATCTTTCTTTACGACGCCACATGTCTGCAACGCCACCAGACGTAATCCAGTCTCATGACGGGCTGCGATCGAAATGTTTTTACTAGCAGTGTGAGTAGGCTGCTGTTACTACATCAGTTCATCTAAACTGTGAACAATTTGGGGATAAAATCTTATATGCTTGTAATATTAGAGATATTAGAACTCGAAGAAAAGAATTCAAGGAATAATTCTACTCTCGCTTTGTCAACGTGTGAAACAGGACTTCGGAGTATGTAGCAGGTGCAGATGTAGACTGCAACAAAGTTACGCATCAGTGAATTTATATGTAGTGTCATCATTAAAAATTCGTGACAGAAAGTTTCGTCACAAGATGCTGTATTGTTGACAGGCTAAAGCAGTATCTAACGCGGCGTACCACTGTTCGTGGGTGGACGCGGGCTCCCGCTTCAAACGCACCCTGCTGCTGGTCATCGGCCGCGCTCAGAAGCGACTGGTGCTCACTGCCGGCCACCTCTACACTATCGACAGGGCTGCCTTTCTTTCGGTTGGTGTGAGAGTTATTTCTCATTTATGTTACATATAGCTTGACAACCCATCCGTGTATTGGACTTGCCCTTCATTATGGTAAGGTGAGTACTCGCACTTTTTTTTTTTTTACCAAGGAAGTCTTGTTTTTGAGAAAAAAACGTCAATTACTCTCTTGTTTGGCGATTCTTTGATATGTTCCCGTACAATGATTTTCCAATCATGGCATCATTCTATACAAAATTCTCGCCTGTGTCTCCTGAAATGTTAAGGGAAGTTGTAGAGCATCAGCAAACGAATTATATGTTCTTATTTATGAACGTTGCAAAGTTAGCAGCCAAATATAAATACTGTATGCTGAATGCAGCATTATCACTACTGAATTACACGTTAAATCTCACACAAACCTAGCCAAGTAGCCATCTAATGTCAATAACGCTATTTGTTAATAACCTATAGTGCCGTTATGGTTTCGTACAGACGGGCTGATCCTCAGACCACTGTTTAATTTTAAATTAAAATCAGCTTATACTGTTCATGCGATATGTGCTGATTTTCGTTGCGGCGGAAGTTCATTGGATAGGTGGTACGGGGAAAAAAAGTAGGAAAGAGGACTACTTTACTGCCACTGGATCTAACAAGAAACTGAAGCTACATAAACAACTTTCTAAGATAATAAATGAGTTGTGTTCCATACATCGAAAGCCCGGCTTCATTTTATAACACTGCTGGCTAGTCCTGAAGAAGATTATCTTACTGCGAAATTATAACGAATTTTCGACACTATTTTAACTTTGGAAATGTAGACAGTGTAGAGTACCACACATATACCAAAATATTTCAGGCACGCAGATGTTTATACACAAAATGGCGACTCACGAATACAAAGTAGTGTGAAAGAAGGTTACGGCAGATACTTCGCAATGCATTAATATTTCATTATAAGTAATACACACTGTATGAGAAATAATTATAAATAAAACATATAAATAAAGAAAAACTTTTCATTATAAAAATATAGCGCAAATATATTTTTTGTGGTGTACTTATCAAAGTAAAGGAAGACAAAATTTATTATTAAGAGGCAGCCATGCAGGGATAAATGTTATGGTAGTACTTACTAAGGCAACATTATGGTAACCATTGTATTTGATATAATAGACAATGATGATATACAATTGTAAATGTTATGACAAGAAATTAAATTAACAGTGTAGCAGTTTTTTGAAAGTGTAAATCAATATAACTCTCGTATGAACTTATTACAAATGGATTACAGTGTTACACATTTGGTGCAGGTTATAGTTTGGGCTAAGGCGATTGTTAACTGTCGGTCTCATTGACCTGTCATGCTCACATAGCTTCCTTTGCGCACGAAGCTGACGTAATTGTACGTTCATGACGTGATTCCTCTCTTATTTTTGTCATCTTTAAAAATAAAATTGCCGTGAGCGATTTTATGCTTTTAATTGTCATTGAAATTCTGCAAAGGACTTGTTCCTGACCTCTCAAATATCATTATCTGAATGAACTTTTCCACTTTGCAAATGTAAACTCCGTCATTAATAACAACGACCATACTGCGCTTTTCCGCCTTTGTGACGATAACTTTATTCATTTCGATGTTAATATTAAGACCTTTAACAGTTTTGCTGCTATAAGGACACATTTGCCTTTCCCGTTGGCCACTATGAAGCGCCTTGTTTGTTACAATGACTATCTCAGCCTGTTTAATCTAGGTACTTTTGAATACTCACAAGTACTTTTTGCTTCGGCTATGATGTTCGTAGCTGAATGCTGACTTACATATGCAGCTGCACTAAACTGTAGACCAGTGGTTCCCATCATATAGGTAACTGCCCTGGAGGGGTAAAATAAAATGTTTTGGCGTAAAAACAAAACGGCTCGACTGTGTTTAGCTCAGGAAATTAAATTATTTTTGAACGATCACTACTGTTGTTACAGTTTCCAAATATTGGTTACATAAGCTACCAACAATTTTTTTTTAAAATACGAACATTAATGCGTCACACTGTGTTGTCAAGGTTACAGCTTGTGAGAGGAAAATATGATAAATACCTTATTCACATAGTCCACCCACCACACACATACTTCGTATGACACAGAAATTGAGACATATACGTGGTGGTCAGAAACAGTCCGAAAAGCTTGTAAGTGTGTTGCCGGGTAGGTTGTGCTGAGAAACAATTGTTAAGAAAAAAATTCGATACGTTGCGCCGGTTCCGTGTTAATTAGCATTGAAGTTAGTCAATCAGGCGCCGCTGCGCGCACAAATTCAAGCGACCTGCCAAAGACTGTGTCGCTAAACGCATTCTTCGTTTGTTTTCCTGAAACCGAACAACAGACCGGTACACAAATTCGACATTGGACGTCAGTAATTATCGAACCTAAGCCAAAGACAGAGAAGTCTAGTGTCCTGTTAACCTACGGTATGAGAACAACTGACGTTAATCGTATCCGTCCGGCTGCTTGAATTTGCGTGCTTATCTTCAATGATAATTAACTTCAATGTTAATGAACTCAAAGACGCTACAACGTTTTGTCTTTTTTTCTTAACAATAATTTCTCATCACTGTTTACCCTGCGACACCTTCACAAGTTTTCCAGACTATTTCTGACCACCCTGGATATCACATAGGCTTAAATATCTCATGAAAATGTCTTTTGCGAGTTGTAGGTGGTTTCTGCAATGGATCAGATATGGCTTCATTCTTCACTTTGCAACAGATAAATGAAGCTGTTGACAGTAAAACTGGGTAATGACTACTATGTTGCTGTAGGGTCTTGATAGTATTATTATTATTGTTATAATTATCGATAGTGGCAGGCGTAAACATCCTGTGTTCTTCCAACTTCTACCAGTTTAAAGTAATGAGTCCAGCAATCAGGTGATTCACGAACGGTGATTATAGTGTACATTTTAACGTGGTTGATTTTAACTTGGGATTTAAGGTATGGGTGAAGTGAACGTGGCCAGGGAAAGGAGTGGTGCAGAGGAAGCATGTTTTGTAACGAGCGTTTATCCCCAAACCTACCATTCTTTACAAAGGAGTTGTAGACAGCAATCGCGGTGCACTGAGAATGGCTTCATACCTACACACGCATGAAAAAAAAACAAGTTGTTTGAAATGAGCAGTACCAAATTTATCATTAGTTCGTGTCTTAATAAAACGCTTACAAAAACTTCATAACATTCATTTTTCGGTATTGTACAAGTAACTGTGCAAACAAAATTTTTTTTTTCATGCTACTACATTTTAATTGCGCCACTAAGTTGATGAGTTAGCTTTACTACCCCACCAGCGAACTTACGTTTATTCACAACATGTGACCTGTTCACATTCATGACGTGGGGTGCATGTAACTGCTTCAGTTTTCGGTGATTTCTTAGAAACATGGACTTCTTCTCATTCTCGACTTCTCTCCTCAGAATATCAGAAATACACGACAATTGAAAAGACATTCAAATGTTCTAAAACCACCTGTAATTTCATTGTTCAAATGGTTCAAATGGCTCTGAGCACTATGCGACTTAACTTCGGAGGTCGTCAGTCGCCTAGAACTTAGAACTAATTAAACCTAACTAACCTAAGGACATCACACACATCCATGCCCGAGGCAGGATTCGAACCTGCGACCGTAGCGGTCGCTCGGCTCCAGACTGTAGCCCCTAGAACCACACGGCCACTCCGGCCGGCCAATTTCATTGTTTCTAGCGTTGTTTCTAGCGTTATATCCGTATCTCACTAGCTAAATACTCGTACAGGAGGAAAAGATGAGCCGCAGCATGAAATGAGACTGAGGATAATATTTCTTGACGTCGCGAGAAATGCTTGGAACTGACGTATTGTCTTTACAAAACTAGAATCCGATCGTGAATTATCTTTCTTGAGGAATACCGCAAGGTGTGGAAGTAGTTTAATGATATAGAGACAAAGTAATCGATTTTTAGGTCTAGGTCATATGGTCACTGGCTATAGTGTTGTCCGTGCTGCGGCTACAAATCGCGAACGGCCGTGTAGGAGGTGCTAGAATGAAACTGCATTAGACCAAGACCTCCACTCGTGCCGGTCGATGGTTGCCCTCGGGATGGTTTCCTTACAATGGTAATAGTTTTGGTACAGTTTTTAAATGTTGTTTATTGAAGATGTACCCACGTACATTTAAGAGTGAAAGTTTTTGCCCAGTCCATTACGTAATCTCGTCTCATCTTCCAGAAAAAGAAAAACACTTCAGTTTTCTCCAGAGTTTCCGCGCGAATCCAAGAAGTCACTGATTCTTTTCCAGAAGTGATGTGTTGATGATTCGTGATTATTGATAAAAGTTGTGTTAGTTCTAGAACTTGCAGATTAACATTCCCGTTCTCCATCACTCGGACATGGGCATCCCATAACCATAATGTTGCCTACGTGTATTTGATCTGCTTTCAACTAGTCTCTTTGTCGCAAATAAACGTTGAAGTCTGTGTTTATAGGCATAGTGCCTCATTCTTACTGCTTAAGTATCTTAATTTTCAGTAAGCTATTTTCTACTCCTTTATGTGAAACTGATGAAATTTATTGTTAGGTTCTTTTGATCTGTAGAAAAACGAATACTCGTAATGCATAATTAATTTACATGTAGTATTTTAAATTTTCAGGCACAAAATGATAAGTACATTGTAACCACGATACTCTGAACATGATGGATATTGGTTAATATCTCCAAATAAATAACTAATTTGAAGTAGCATATCAAGAGAAGGGAAAATATTGGAGAACATGGATTGAGGGAACAAAGTGAAAGTGAAAGCCTCCTGATAGAAGTTCGCACAGGTCATAATTTAATCATTGCAAGCATTTCTTTTTAGAATCAAGAAAGAAGATTAGGCCTATACACCTGGAAAAGACCTTCAGAACCGTAATATTTCTGACAGATTATGGTAAGACAACAATTTCTGAAACAATATTTTAAACTATAAGACTTTTCCACGGTTCGATGTGGGCTCTGCCCAAAATTTATTGATTATGAACTGCAGATTAAAGCTGAACTAATTTCGAAAAGGTAAGAACTTAAGGCGATGGGATTTAGTTAAACTGAAAGTTTCATAGGGAGCATTAGCCAACGAGTGACGGAAAGAGGGATAAGACATGGAACAGAAGACAAATGCGGTGGCTTTGAGAGATGAAATGCTGAAGACATCAGACGATCAAACAAGAAAAAAGACAAAGCCCAATACAGCTCCTGGGATAACACACGATATATTGGATTTAACTAAAGGAAAAAGGATATACAAAACTTCAGAAAATGAAGCAGGCAAAAGAAAGTACTAGCGACTACAAGTGAGCCTGGTAGAAAGTATGCCGAAACATTACCCCTGTACTACACGACATTCGGTAAGAATTATTGAGATCCTTCGGCGAACCAGCCATGACAAAACTAATTCATCTATTGTGGAAGAGGTATTAAACAAGTAAAATAACCTCAGTCTTGAAGGAGAATGTAATAACTATAATTCAAAAGAAAAGGCAGGAGCTGATAGGTGTAAATATTACCGAACTATCAACTTTATAGTAACACAACAGTGGAAAATCTAATAGAAAATGGACTTGGAGGTCATGTGTTTGGGTTCTGGAGAAATGTAACACTGGTGACACCAGTATCTTAGAATACTGGTTGAGATCAAACAACCCTTAAGCTCATAGTTTTTGTAGTTTTAGAGAAAATTTGTGAGAATGTTAATTGGACTACATTCTTTGAAATAATGAAGGTAGTGTGAATAAAATATAGGTAGCGAACTGTTTTCTACAACTTGAACAGAAACAAGACTGTAATCTCAAAGGACAAGAAAAGAAAGTTGCTGTAGTGAAGGGAGAGAGACGGTGTTGTAGCGTAACCTCGATCCAGAACGAGATTTTCACTCTGCAGCGGAGTGTACACTGATACGAAAATTCCTGGCAATTTAAAACTGAGTGCCGGACCGAGACTCGAACTAGGGACCTTTGCCTTTCACGGGCAAGTGCTCTACCACTTGCACTTACCCGCGAAAGGCAAAGGTCCCGAGTTCGAGTCTCGGTCCGGCACTAAGTTTTAATCTGCCAGAAGTTTCATATCAGCGCACACTCCGCTGCAGAGTGAAAATCTCATTCTGGAAACATACCCCAGGCTGTGGCTAAGCCATGTCACCACAGTATCCTTTCTTTCAGGAGTGCTAGTTCTGCAAGGTTCGTAGGAGGACATCTGTAAAGTTTGGAAAGGAGGAGACGATGTACTGGCAGAAGTAAAGCTGTGAGGACGGGGCGTGAGTCGTGCTTGGGTAGCTAAGATGGTACAGCACTTGCCTGCGAAGGGAAAAGGACTCGAGTTGGAGTACGGTTCGGCTCACAGTTTTAATCTGCCAGGAAGTTTCGTATCCCCAATGTTAAACCATCTGTACGTGAGCAAACAGTAAAGGAAATCAACAAGAAATTTTGAAAAGGGATTTTAGTTTAGAGAGGAGAAGTAAAAGCTTCTCCGTTTGCTGATGGCGCTGCGATTCCGTCTGAAACTGCCAAGAACTTGTAAGTACAATTAAACGGAATGGACAGCGTCTTCGCAACAGATTGTAAGATACATATCAACACACGTTAAACAGCGGTAATAGAATGTAGTCGAAGTATCTGTCAAGCTGAGGGCATTGGATTAGGAAATGAGTGACGAAAGTATTAGATAGTTTTGCTACTCCGCTAGCAAACTGGCGGATAATGACCGAAATAGGGAGGATAAAAAATGCAGAGTGGCGATAGCAAGAAAACAATTTCTTAAAAAAGAAAAGAAATTTATAAACAGTAAAGGTTACGAGTGTTTTCCTGGATATACTTGTCTGCAGTGCAACTTGGACGGAAGAAGAGAGAAAACATTTTGAATCAGTGATGCTGGAGAGGAATGCTGAGGATTACGTGGATGGTTCGAGTGCCTAAGAAGAACTTTCGAAGGGACTGGAAAAAAGAAATTTATGTCATAATCTGACTAAAAGAAGAGGTCAGCTGCTAGGACACATGCTGAGGAAGCAACGAGTCGTCAGTTTGATAAATGCATGTGTTTGTGTGTGTCGGGGGGGGGGGGGGGGCGGGGGCGGGGGGAAGGTGGTGGAAGGGGGATTGTAGAGGGAAGCCAAAGCCAGAATACAGTGAGAAGTTTCAGAGAAATGTGTGTTGCAGAGGTAGCTATGCAGAGATGAAGAGACTTGCGTAGGATACAGTAGCATGGAGAGCTAAATGGAACTAGTCTTAGGACTAAACAACACATCATCATCAGTCCATGCACTTTCCATGATGCCTTACTAATGAGACTCATTGCAGTCATACTCGAAAAATAACGAGTAGGATACTAAAATGTAAAAGAAGTATTCATTTACATGGCACCAATGAAATAAATAAATGAATAAAACATATGTTTACACAATAATTTTTGATAGATGTATAGTTTAAAAGACAACCGTCGAGACACACCCTGAAATTAACAGAATATTTTAAAGTATTATTCCATACAACAAGTGTACAAGGTGAAATCAACCTCGACCGATATAATTTCGGATAATGTTCCGGTTTTTCTTATTTTAATTTTTTGGTCTCCGGTGTTGCGTTACAGAATAAGAATTTAATTATAGTTTATTCGATTCGTTACCGCAGTTACCTTCGCATCAGTAAAGGAAGCCGTAGTATGCAATCACCAAAACATTAACCTCGAAAGAAGAGGAATGCAACAACCGTCAAATGGAAAAGATCAATGCTATGGGGATATCTCAGCAAAGCATAGTTGTGCCGTTCTTCTATTTCATTCTGCGAAACCATTCACGAAGCACATATTGGCCACCTCTTCACTAGCAAATTTATCCACTGCTAACGTGAAACCAATACTGTTAGAATAATAGACTGGAGAGTGAACCAAGTAGGTGTTTTTTTTTGTCATTTGAGTTATCAGTCTTCTGATTGATTTGATGCGGCCCGCCACGAATTCCTCTCCTGGGACAACTTCTTCATCTCAGAGTAGCACATGCCACCTACTTCCTCAATTATTTGTTGGATGTATTCCATCTAGTACCGTGGAAGTTATTCCCTGATGTCTTAATAGATGTCTTATCGTCCTGACCCTTCTTCTTGTCGGTGTTTACCACATATTCCTTTTCTCTCCGATTCTGTGCAGAACCTCCACATTCCTTACTTTATCACTCAACCATATTTTCAACAATCGTCTGTAGCACCACATCTCAAGCGCTTAGATTCTCTTCTGCTGCCCGTTTTCCTCAGCCTATGTTCACTGCCATACAGTGCTGTGCTCCAGACGTAAATTCTGAAGTTTCTTCCTCAAATTAAGGCCTATGTTTGATACTAATAGACTTCTCTTAATCAATAATGCTCTTTTGGCCAGTGCTAGTCAGCTTTTAACGATCTCCTTGTTCTGTCCGTCATGTGTTATTTTGCTGCCTAGGAAGTAGAAATCCTCAACTTCATCTTCTTCGTGACCTTCAATCCTGTTGCTAATCTCTCGCTGATGTCATTTCTGCTACTTCTCATTACTTTCGTATTTCTTCGATTTACTCTCAATCCATATTCGGTTCTCATTACAACCTTCATCCCCCCATGTAATTCTTCTTCACTTTCACTGGGGATAGCTGTGTCATCAATCAGTGAATCTTATCATTGATATCCTTTCACTTAGAATTTTAATTCCACTTTTGAGGCTTTTTTTTATTTCCGTCATTGCTTCTTCGATGTTTGTATTGAACAGTAGAGGCGAAAGACTACATCCCTGTCGTACACCCTTTTCAATTCGAGTACTTTGTTCTTCGTCTTCCACTCTTATTATTCCCTCTCGGTTCTTCTACATGTTGTATATTATCCACCTCTCCCGATAGCTTACCACTGTTTTTCTCAGAATTCCGCACACCTTGCACCATTTAACCTTATCGAACGTTTTTTCCAGGTCGACAAGTCCTATGAACGTGTCTTGATTTTTTTTAGTCTTTCTTCTATTATTAATCGCCTCTCTGGCCGTTACCTTTCCTAAAGCCGAAATGATCGTCATCTGACACATCCTCAATTTTCTTTTACATTCTTCTGTGTATTATTGTTGCAGGAAACTTGGAAGCATGAGCTGTTACGCTGATTGTCCGATAATTCTCTCTCGCACTTGTCAGCTCTTGACATCTTCGGAATTATGTGGGTGATACTTTTTCCAAAGTCAGATGATACATCGCCAGACTCATACATTCTACACACCAACGTAAATAGTCTTTTGTCGCCACTCCCCCAATGATTTTAGTAATTATGTTGGAAAGTTATGTATCTCGTCTGCTTTATTTGATCTTAAGTCTTCCTAAGCTCTTTTAAATTCTGATTCTTATACTGGATCCATAATCTCTTCTAAATCGACTCTTGTTCCTACATCTATCACATCAGACAAATCTTCCTCTGCATAGGGGCCTTCAATGTACTCTTTTCCCCTATCCACTCCTCACCTGCATTTAAGAGTGGACTTGCACTCTTAATGTTACCATCCTTGCTCTTAATATCACCGAAGGTTATTTTGACTTTCTTATATGCTGAATCAGTCCTTCCGACAATCAGTTGTTTTTAGATTTTTTCACACTTTTCATGCAGCCATGTCCTCTTAGCTTTCCTGCACTTCCTATTATTTCATTCCTCAACGGCTTGTATATCTGTATCCCCGAATTTCCCTGAACATATTTGTACTTCCTTCTTTCATCAATCAACTGAAGTATTTCTTCTATTACCCGTGTTTTCTTCGCAGTTACCCTCTTTGTCCCTATGTTTTTCTTTCCAACTTTTGTGATTGCCCTGTTTAGAGATGTCCAATCATCTTCAACTGTACTGCCACGAGGAGGCTGGTATTACAGTTGTACCACTAATGAATGAAAAGAGTTTAATGCCAAAGAAAACACAAAGCGCAAACAGTCGGCTTTTGCATTGTTATGCACATATTTTGAGTGCAATAAATATACAAAGAAAATTAAGATAAGAAATCAAACAAAATACTCGTTCAGTTAAACTCTAAGGAGAACCTTGATAACACAGAACTCTTGTACCAAAATTTCTTTCTTTCTTGGGTCCTTGGTCCCGCTTTGCAACGCGGGGTCGGTCGTGTTATTACGGATTTGGCAGTGTTAGTTGCAGAGGGTGGCTGGATGCCCTTCCTGCCGCCACCCCGAAGCCCCTGGGATGTAAGTAGTGTACCCCATCTGTCTGCGTATCGTGTAAGCCATGAAATAGTGCGAACGTCTGCATATGTCTTTGAGTCGTGTAAATGGCGGAATGTGGGGACCGGCCTAGTATTCATCTAGTGGGATGTGGAAAACCGCCTAATAACCATATATATCGTAGTTAATCCGCTGGGCGGATGCAATCTGGGGCCTACGAGCCTACCAGAATCCAGTAAATAGCGCATTAGCTCTCTTGGCTACCCTGGAAGGTGTCTCTTGTACCAAAATAGTGAGAAAGTATTTCTAAGCAACCTGTACGACTCAGGTTCATCCTCTATAAACACATGAAGCAAAAACAGTATACTAAACAACTTCGTTAGACTGAACTCAGCAAAATTTCATTTCCTGTTTACCACCGAGATGACTACTGCCACGCTTCGAGGCTACGTTAAACCATTTGACGCTGTGCCTTGCAAGACGAGGGTGGGGGGGGGGGGGAGGGGGGAGGGGGGAGGGGGGAGGGGGGGGAAGGTTACCTACCTACTCCTTGTTCCCCACTCCCTACCCTTTCATCACAACCTCTGCTGTGGAAACCATTTCTAGCTACCACTTACATCCAATGTACCTTGGATATGTTGCCCACAGTTCACAGTTTTTGCTTTCTACGGTTCTCCCTAGTGTCGCAGAAGCTATTTCTCGAAGTCTTGACACATGCCTTGTCATCCTGTCCTTTCCTAGAGTCGGCGTTTTCACATATTTCTTTCTTGCAGGTGCCCCATATACTGGATTTCTTGTCAGTGTACTTGTTTTCCAGCTTCCTTCTCAGCCACGTCGATTCCCTTCTTTTCAGATGTTCGCAGTACTCGATTCATTCCCCGATAATGTTATGCTGTAGACGTACTTTCTCAGAAATGTCACCTTCTAATCAAAGATTATGTTAGATACCAGAAGACTCTTTTTTTAGCGAGTTATTCCCTCTTAGCTTGTGCTAATCTGTTCATTTGATCGTTGCTTCATCCACCGTGCTTTACTTTCCTTGCAAAGTAGCAGAATTTCTTCAATTCGCCTGCTGTGTGGTTCCCTATCTTACAGTTAAATTTATTGATAATCTCAATTTGGTTTTCCTCTATGCATTCGTAGTTCTTGGACTTACTTTCAGTCCATATTCTCTGTTCGTTAATCTGTTAATTCCATAACAGGAATAGCAATTTTTTCTCACTTTAAATGAGGACAGCAGTTCCATCTGCGGATGTTATCACAGATATCCCAAATCTAGGGTATATTATCTTTTCCCTATTACCCCATAGGACAACTGTTGATTCACGAATTCCTCTAACACTGGTGCAGTAACCGTGGTACTCTACATGATCTTCAGTAAACCGGTGCTTCATTTCCCGTTGGAATCCTGCGGTGTGTGACGGTGTAGCAGGCAACGCTCCTTGTGGATAAAACAGACATTGAAACTCTAGCAGTAGGTCTTCCTTGTACTCTCTATCCTATTCAAATGCTTCAATTTTTCACGTAATGCAGTTCTAGCAGCATCCTGTGCCCTTCAATGGCCTACATCTCTGTATGACAATCTTCCTAATCCGGATTCTCCAATGTGGCCTACTAAGTCTCTTTCCATTACTTCACTTCCTCGGTACCAAAATTATCAATATTGACGGGTACTGCCTTGCCTCCATCCCTCTTCTGTATGCATAGAATACTTCCCTGTACTAACAACATACTGTATCCAATATTTCATTATCCTTCATGGGTTCCACTCTACATAACACTTAAACTGATAAGTCAGGCTCCGCATTCACCCTTAGCGACTTTCCGGTGCCTCCTGACAAACAATCATGCAGTCAAGCCTTAATGTCATTGCTCATTGTTTAAATGGATTGTCTCGTGTACCAGATCACAGTCTATCAACACTGATCTCAGGTTCCCCTAACCAGAATACATTGTCACTGAGTTCCAAAATATGTCATCGAAGGTCAATTATTGCATGTTTTTGTTAAAGAAAATCTAACGCTAGGATCATGCTCTAACACTCCTTCACATGAGACACCATCTTCACACACTGCCTAAACTGGGTAGTTTCAAACGAAAAATTCATCACTGCTGACGCCAGTGGTCTTACGTCACTATCCACCACTCTAAGTAACTTGCACTTTGGTGGTTGCATCACCTCCTATGTACTATTATCCTCGAGGCCACTGACACTTGTGCAGCCTCTCAGTGGGCGAGGTGGCGTAGTGGTTAGTACAATGGACTCACATTCGGAAGGACGACGATTCAAACCCGCGTTCGGCATCCTGATTTAGATTTTCCTTGATTTCCCTAAATTTCTTCAGGCAAATGCCGGGATACTTCCTTTGAAAGGGGACAGCCGACTTCCTTCCCCGTTCTTTCCTATCCGACGGCACCAATGACCTCACTGTTTGGTCCCCTTCCATAAATCAACTAACAAACCAACGAACCAGCTTCCCTGCTCAACAAAACTTTATATATTCTCTGCCATTTATTATACCCATTACTCCACAATGTATCGCTGCATTAATTCTTACTGAATTGATTTTTATCGGGTCCTCCCATCAGTGGCCCTGGGGTTCGCACTTAAGGTGGGGTAGGACGTTAAACGGGCCGACTTGGAGCAGGAGAGGCACCATAGGACATTTTAATTTCTGTTGTCTGTACTCTTACAAATAAATTCATAAAACTTTGTCAGCATGACCAGGAAGGATTCAGGAGTCACACTCATAGCAGTGAAAGTTCAAAAATATAACAAAAATTTTTTTACATGTGAAATTTCATGATTTTTTCACTTACTGTTAGCTGCATTTGTTGCTATAGGCACAAAAAATGGTTCAAATGGCTCTGAGCACTATGGGACCTAACATCTGAGGTCATAGTCCCCTAGAACTTAGAACTACTTAAACCTAACTAACCTAAGGACAACACACACATCCATGCCCGAGGCAGGATTCGAACCTGCGACCGTAGCGGTCGCGCGGTTCCAGACTGAAGCGCCTAGAACCGCTCGGCCACCCCGGGCGGCGCTATAGGTATACTTTTCTTCATACGCAAGAGAGAATCTTCTATGAATTTTGCACTGCTAATTAAGCACAAACTACTTAATGCAACACTCTAGAGTTTTACAAATCTATTAAAATCTGTGGTAAAAATTGAGATAATTAACCATAAAATATGAGTTTTTTCTAAACATGAAGTGTAAAATGTAATAGCGCATTCATTTTCTCATAAATTAAATAAATTCTAGAGTTTCATACACATGTAAGTGTGGTTTGCAAGCTGTACAAAATTCATCAAAGAATATCGCTTACTTACGAAGAAAAGTGTACCTTTAGCAACAAATGCAGCCAATAGTAAGTGAAAAAAATGATGAAATTTCACATGTAAAAAAATTTATTTTGTTATGTTTTTGAACTTCCACCGCTATCAGTGTGAATCCTGAATCCTTCCTGGACCTGCTGACAAAGTTTTATGAATTTATTTGTAAAAGTATAGATAGTGGAAATTACAATGTCCTGTGGTACCTCTCCTGCTACAGGTCGGCCCGTTTGACGTTCTACCCACCTTAAGTTTAATCGACTCTTGCTACACTCCAGACCACCTATACCAATGCTGTCGATGACCTCTCCTCCCCTACTACCATTCCCCTTAAAGTTATGGTAACCTCTGGTATCCCCATTACTTATTTATGGCTGGTAGCACTGCCTTTATACTTGCTCTGCTCGGCCACAGTCAAAAAAACTTTACATTTGATGCAAACACATCTCTTTAATCCCTCATTCCCATCGACCTATCAATTTCCTCGTACTCCAGGGGTAATTTCAGCCCTATATGAAGATCTTTAGTCCCACCTTGCCCACCCTCCTTGACATTTCCGTTGCTAAGCCACTCAGAAAAGCACCTAGTGCCTCTTGGAGTACCACGTTGTTCACCTCCTCATTGTGCGATAGTTCATAGTGTGCACATTCATCTTTTTAATTATATTCTCTATGTCTTCCACTGCCTGATTATGCCTTCTCGACAACATACCCAACTGCTCCAGAAAAACCGTCCATGGTGCTGCTCCTGCTCCAACCCCTATTCCAGTTGATCAAAAATTTCCACATTGTATAATGCTTTTGTTTACCTCACGAACGACTTCGTCTCTCCAACTAAATGCCATTTGCAATCTGGAATAATTGTTTATCTACCAATCATCTACGTCAGCCAATGTCTGGAGATGCTGTACAAACACTAACTCATCCTCAGACGTCCTACCAGAGAAGGGGAAAGAAGGTTAGCAACAGCTGGATCCACTCCTAAATTATGCGATTTCAGTGTCTCTACTTCATCACATTTTTCGGCCAAACTCTTACATAAAGTTACCTCGTTTGCACTCAGTAATTCTATAACCTCATCCCTGGTGACAAATTGTGCCTCAGGTTTTGCCATTGCCTCTTCTTTACTGCCTCCGAAAACAAGGGGAAGCAACAAAAATTACTACTGGTAGAACACTATGTAGCTACTCTTATTACCACCATACTTCCACTGCCTATTAATGAGACATCTGGACTTTCGACATTGCCTAGCTGTGTGCCACAAACAGCTACAAGTAAAACAATTTACCCCAATAGATTCAGCATAACGGACAGAAAGCCTATGTAAATTACACTGGGTACAACGCTCAGGCTCCAGTCCCCATCCCTGGTATTATACCTACACTACGAAAAATCGACTGGTACGTTTCACAACGATAACTGTCATATAATTAGGCCACCTAAACTGCGACCCCATGACAGTCACCACACAAGCATAAAATGGTCTCACTCACCCTAAACGAAGATACTGTGGGCATGCTGGAGATGAGTCAGCGGTGGTGACAGACTGTTGGGTCCAGGCGAAACACTGTTGACAGTCACAAATGATTTTTATTCATCAATTCATGCTGTAGTGAGGTAGGCAAGCCTCTCTTCCTTGTCCATGTCTGGGACTGATGACTAGATGGTGGCTTCTGCCCATAGCTGCTGAGACAGTGCCCTAGGTTGCTGATGACAGGACATGGCCACTGACATCAGCAGAGCTAGGTGTTGTGGTGCGATGGCATTCCACTTGGGAAACGGGCCCCCTGCTCTGCACGCGCCAGTAGTGGTAGTATGTGGAGTCTGACGGGCACAGGGTTGAACCCGCTGCCCTCAGACCGGAGTCGGATGACGGTTGGCACTGTTGCACACATTCCATTAGGTTGCTGCAGGTTTGGATAACAAGTCGGTGGGACTCTGGCACCAAGTCTCATGAAGGACTTAGTGCTGGTGGGAGGCACAGACCAGTCTGTAACTGATAACTGCAGTTGGCGGAGTCCGGTCGCCTCGCTGTCTGGTGTAGCTCTGGCGTTGTGGTGGTGCTGCTGGTTTCTGGCGAGGGGTAGTGTTGTCTGCCTTGTCATTCAGACATTTATATGCCTCTGGTGCCCATTGTTGCGCTATAGCCCGCCATCTAGTCACGTCGTCATAACGAGAGACCCACCCTAGCGTGATGACATCACCCCCCTTGCTACACGATTACTATTGTGTTATGCCATTTACTGCTGTGCTCGATTATCGTTGCTTTGGAGTGTACTGTCGTGCAGATTATTGTGACTCACATGCCACCACACTGGCTGCCAGCGACCCGCAGCTGTTAATGTAATGCTCCACGGTGACTTCCATGCTACTTCTCCTGACTTTTACTAAAGACTTATACCTTTCTGTCCAAAGTATGGGTAGTGGCATCGCACTATTATTCAAAAATAAAAAAATTACTTTGCCTGGAGGTAGCCGAAGTATTCAGATGCTGTGGCAGTGTTGCTGACGAAAATTTTATAACCGTTGCTCTTCAAGTTAGATGCTCTACGAATCTCTTCTTAGCGTCGAACAGTTAACCGTGAGCATGTAAGTATATGCCAAGAATCCAAAGAAGTTGGCAGATGTATGAGATCCAAAACCATTATACCTTTCTGTTCAAAGTATGGGTAGTGGCATCGCACTACTATTCAACAATAAAAAAATTACTTTGCCTGGAGGTAGCCGAAGTATTCAGATGCTGTGGCAGTGTTGCTGACGAAAATTTTATAACCGTTGCTCTTCAAGTTAGATGCTCTACGAATCTCTTCTTAGCGTCGAACAGTTAACCGTGAGCATGTAAGTATATGCCAAGAATCCAAAGAAGTTGGCAGATGTATGAGATCCAAAACCATTATTCCTGCATATTTTACATTTTCAGATCTAGGTAGAAAACTCAGTCACAAGGAGAAAGCTGTGGTGAATAAATATAACGAAGTGGGAGTATACTGCATTACATGCAATGGTTGCTCTAAGAAATTTATAGAACAAACCAATAGGTCATTTCGAATAAGATTTCAGTAACACCTTATCTTAAACAATCCCCGCTCTGCATTAACAGCGCACTTACAGGAAATGGGGTGCAGCATCACAAGTCCTTCAGAAAATTTAAAAATACTTCACGGAAAAGAAAAAAGTTGTATTTTGAATATATTAGAGGAAATGGAAATTTTTAGACGTAAAAAAGTAAATGCACAGTTCACGTTGAATAATCGGTTGGAATTAAAGCACAATAGCATTCTGGCTAATTTTGATAGTTTGTATGATTAGGTGATTGTATGAAATAAAATTATGTGCTGTTTTCGCTTGTAAAGATAGCGACTCAGGACTTCTAATCATAAGCGAGGCCTATGAGAAAGACAGGCCAGGGGCACGTACATCACGAAGGTAGACCTGAGCTCGCTCACTCGTTCAACTTAGCAGGCAAACTGCATTTCTACATCTGTTAACTAGTAAATAGATTCTACTGGAATCCACTATTATGGATCTTACTGTTACGAGGGTTATTCGGAAAGTAAGGAACGATCGGTCGCGAAATGGAAAATAGACTGACAGTCTGATGAAGCTTTGCGCAGATGCGTTGGGCACTGTGTCTATTACGTCAATCGATCGTATCATGTCGCTCTTTTCAGTTCTGAGTTCACAGTGAGAAAGTAAAGATGGCTAGAAATTAGCTTCTCCCGCCAAGTATGAGAGCCTGCAGAAATATTTCACCTGAATTTATGCAACCCACATAACATAACTGTCATAGGGTGCGTTCTACATGACAGTTCTTGGCCGCACTCTGCAGGGGCAATGAAGATGGGAAGTGTTTGATCACTGACAATACAAGCCGTAACTGGCTACCCCTGAGGTTCATCTCTGCTCAAATGAAGCACTGGCCATGAAGACAACATTTTGACACAGACAATAAGCTGCAGTCCAGAGTAGAAAATGTCGAAAAGCATTGGCGGCTGTCTTCTATAATAAGGGAACTGAAAAGTTGGTACAATGCTACGACAGATGTCTAAGTCTGAGCGGCGACTGTGCAGAGAAGTAGCTGGAAGGTGTAGCTAAGCGTTGCAAACAAAACAGTTCTGATTTTCACTGTGGTTTCCATTTCGCGACCTATTGTTCCTTACTTTCCGAATAGCCCACGTATTAGTCTTACAACGATAGGAAGTCTATAGGCCTACTAATGATTTGTTACGGCTGTACTGGGGTACAATACAATTAAAATCATGCCAAACTGATTATCAGTTGCATAAGGCACCACACCTTCAATGAAATGGGGACTGTTACGCAGAAGAGACTAAATGCTATAAACAAACAGTTATGCCATTTACGTCGAGAATTGATTTTGAATTTTTTTGTACCACTAAAAATCAGTAGGACTTCTTAATAGCAGATTCCAGTAGAAGATGCAATTCTCGTTAGTACGTAAACACCCAGTTGCGAGTTAACAGGGTCAGAAACGCATTTTTCCAGCTGATTTAAGGCAGGGAGCGAGCTCAGACCTACCTACGTAACGTACGCGCCGCGGCCTGTCTTTCTCGTGGGCCTCGGTCGTAAGTATATGACGTCACACTGTCCACATGGATAGTTTCTGTTCCGACATCCAAGTACTCTGTCTTTGTGGTTCGTGCGGGTAGCTTTTGCCCTGAGCTGCACTGAGCTGCCCTGCTGTCATACTGGTAACACACTGCCACCTGAGTCTTTCCACATAGTAATTTGCGTGTGCCGCGACTAATCATGTTAGAAGTCACAATTCTTTATCGCCAATCCGGCCTCTCCTTTTTAAAAAAGAATTTCACTGTACACTCACTGAAAAATATTTTCTTTTCTTTTTACGATGCAGGTAAATTTTAAAGAATGGGGCACTTTACCTTTCGTTCGTCATAGAATTGTCGATATTCTCTGAATAGTAGATTTTGACTAGGAGCCATGGGTGCGCCTATGATCTTTTAACGTTGTGCGTATACTTTAGACACTTCTGTACTAATTTTAATATCCGAAAAATGCGGTGACACTGTACTTCGCTTTTTACCGCGTAGGTTCACCTGATGATGGGGCTTAAAGCCACGAAACTGGTCGTGTTTTAATAAACAACAATTTTACTAGCTGCAAACGGAGTTCTTCCTAATATCATGCATTTCAACTGCCGCGGTTGCCCCGAATGTAAAATAGTTTTTGATAAAATGTCATGCACAGCAAAGAGGGCGTATTACAAATTTTGAAATTTAACGAAGACAATACTGATTACAAAAGCTAGAATACATTTTAACAAGAAATGAATTAAACAGCGCTGTATCCCGAACTGTGTTGAACATATGCTGAATAGTACCAGACAGAACTAAACAGGGGTTACTGAACGTATACAGAGAAGGACAGCACGAATGGTCACAGGTTTGTTTAATCCATGGGAGAGTGTCACAGAGATTCTGAAGGAAATGAACTGGAAGACTCTTGAAGACAGATGTAAACTATCCCGAGAAAGTCTATCAACAAAGTTTCAAGAACCGGCTTTAAATGATTACTTTAGCGATCTAACGAGTGGTTATAATTAAACTTTCCCTATTCAACACGTTATAACACGTAAACTATTTACCGTATGAGTCCAAACGTGGCAGCATTAATGTCAAGGACATCAAGGACATAGGGGAGGGGGGGGGGGAAGAGAAATAATGCCGAATGGATCCAATTGAAAAACTTTTAATGTGCTGCTATGGTATATAATACCATTACATTCCGGTACCATTAATGCTACAAAAGGGACTACAAAAGCATATTGCTTTTGGGTGACTATAGTCCTGAAATAGAAATGTATTACGGCAATACTTGTCACAAAAGAACCAATATAACTGGTATGAGATTTATTAGTCTATGTCAGATCCAACCAACATCGACATTCTTTACAAACCCCACAAGAGAAGCCATATCATAGATATCTCCAAACACGATACTGGGAGAATTTGAGGTAGATCATGTAATTACTTCTCATAGAAGTACTTAGGACATTATGAATATGGAAGTAATGGTGAATCTGATTCCGATAACTACCTCACGAAAATTGCGGTAAAACTACTTCTTAATAAAATACAAAGAAAATCACAAAAACTAATGAAATATAATGTAGACAAACTTACTATAACAAAAGAATCAGTTCAAAAATATTAAAATGAATTAAAATGGCTAAAATGGCAACTGGCAAGAATTATTTAAGGAAATTAGTAATGTAGTACGCAAACATATGGTCCAATCAAAAGCAAAAATTAAAACGTAATGGAATGAAACGTGTGATGAAGCTTTAACAGAGAAGCCAAAAAATGGAACTGGTGAGGAAAAATTGACATTTTAATCAGTTTAATCAGCAAAGAAATGAAACAGTGACGATAATCACAAGAACTGTTTTTAGAACAGGGAACTTGTGGAAATTGCGGAAAATTCTTCAGTAAGTAATACCTATGATTTTTATCGGATTTTTAAGGGTATACCTAAGCCCAAGTGGCTGTTTAATACATGAAAATGACAGACTCAGCATAACCAATGCTGGAAATGGAAATAATACATAATATTTTGATCAGCTTCTTAATAGTCCCACCTCCAACTATCAAAGGAATTGAAGTAATTATAACTTTAAAAGATAATAAAAATAATGATGAAGACTCTGTTAGTATGGAACTTTTGAAATGGTCTCTGCCATAAGTAAAACTATCACCTGGATCTAATACTGGAAGAAATATGGAAAAAAGAAAACAATCCCAGCGGAGTGGACAATAGCCCTTATATATTCATTACATAACAAATGAAATAAATAAAGCATTAACAACCACAGAGTACTTTGTTTGCTACCTGTTGCATATAACATACTTTCTGTGATTTTACTCAGCAGAGTAGAAAAAACATTGTACAGTAATTGAGATGAATATCAGTGTGATTTAAGGAAGGCCAGGTCATTTTGTGAACAAATATTTAATCTGAAGTAATTCATTAACCACTGATAATTGAATTCGATAGATATTTCAATAATATATTCTGATTTTTTAAAAAAAAGCTTCTGGGCCTGTCGTTCTGTTGACAAACATTAAAAATATTCTGATAATTTGCCGCAAAGTCTAAATTAGCAAATGAAATTAAAAGACACTTACAGAGACGGTATGTAAAGTGATATTTATGGGAGAATTATCTCAGACATTGGAAATAAATAAAGGAGCATGCCAAGGTAATGGCCCACAACGAATTATTTTTAAATTTGTTATAGGAAAAGTGAATGAGAATCTGGAATGAAAAAAAGGAGTATATATAATAATACACCAATATGGCTGGGAAGAGGAAAAAAATATGATACTAGAATAAACTGGAATAAATGTTTCTGTATTTTCTGAAAATGTACCATCTGCTATGGCACAAATTAATTTTTAGAGTAGCCAGAAGGACTAGCGGAAGAATTTCTGCAGAAGAAGTCTAATTTTTAACAAAATCTCTTAAAGCAGGTATTCGCCAAATAGAGAAGGTTTAAAGAATATATTGGGATGAAAATCCAAGAAATGATTTGAAAAAATGTGCTATAGGGTAAAGGATACTTATATTGGGTAGGGCATATGTTACATCCAGAAACCTTTACAGTAAAATGTGCCTGTCTAAACCTGTGAAAACAAGGCATTACAATACAGTGGTAAAGCCATAATGTTTATATGCTAGTGGATGTCTACCTGAAAACTATAATTCAGATAAATTAAAAATAGTGAATCGTTAGGATAATACTAGGTCCCAAAATTTTATGGAGGTTCAAAACTATGGAGTGATGAAATTTACTGAAATCCAGAAAGGATATCAAAAGTAATGAGCAAAAGAAATTTTTTGGTAATGTATATCGAATGCAAAAAGAAGATTGATAAAAAAAGATCTTATAATTTTTGTGGGATAAAAGTCAACAAGTTTAATTTTGAACCTTTATCCATCAAGATGGTTCTATGTTCGCTACTTGCGACACCTTTAACCATTTTATCGCTTAGTGCCTTTTCTTAAAGGGCACAATTTCATACATAGTTAAAAAAATATCTGCTGCAACCGGAATATAAACAATTCCCCTCCCCCCTACCCCACCCTAAATTTTAATAGTGGTAAAAAAAGTCAATAGTAACTAATTCTAACACTTCATTATGTAAAATAGATTTCAATGGACCCTTATTTTTCAAATTTGGAACTCTTGCCTTTTGTCACTTGCCATGCATTTTATATATCCCTGCACCTTCCTTACCATTTCTTCCTTCTCAACTGGACAAACTAAGTACCACTTGCTAGTTTCAATTCGTTATTTTTTGTTCTTTTCTTCTCTTTCAATGCTCTTCTATGTTTTCAGTATTATTTCGTTTTCTGTCTTCTGACCACTTCAGACTAGTTTCTTCTACTGTCATTGCTATCTTTCTCATAAATAAGCCATAATGATGATGCAATATGAGATTAATTGCGCTGAAGGAATTTTTCAGTGCGTTACTTACCAGTTTGTAACAGATGTCATTTATCTCTTTGTTTTTCAATGTGATGCAAGTTTCTTATAAATGTAGTATTTGTTACGATTTTAATTTTGTTCTCAGGTATATTTTAAGACATCAGTTGCAATTATTTTGGTTTATCCACTTCTGAATGTACATTTTCTTATGTATGAATATATTTACTTAATTTGTCAGACAACGATTTATAAAAAGAATCAATGATTTAGGAATGAGGTCAGTGATTCAGAAACAAGGTTAACGAGATAACTGATAATTTTCGTAGAATTATTGAAACATTAGGTAGCGTGATTTCGTCCTGTACATTTTAAGTGTCAAATATGTATAATCGGCCAATTTATTCATTATTAATAAATTAGTTACATCCTTTATTTCACCATTAATTATTCTTTCTCCTACATTGAGGGCTTCTAGTGACGCTGTTCCAGTTTCAGTTCAAATTAATTTTTTTCTTTGCTTCTCATACAGCCCTATGAAATATCTCAAACTAAGAGTAAAATTCTTTATTTCTACTTTCAAAATTTGTGCTACTTGTTTCTATTCTGTTATTTCCACAGTAATTACTTCCACAGTTATTACTCTTATCTGGTCTTGAGATTTTACTGTCTAGTCATTAGCATTTGTACCTGACAATCCGTATTTTCCCAGAGGATGCACCATAATTTGTTTCTTGTATGCTTCATTCAGGTGATAGTGGTAGTTGGGCGACGTTCCAAATGTGATCTCAGCTGCCTAAATTGTCTTTCACGTACAATATCCTTCTGAGTGAGATAAGCAAGTAAAGAACACGACCTGTTCCCACGTTCAGTTTTGCCTCTACATTTCTCCTAGTTTGTAAAGTGAAATGTTAATGTGGGAGCGACCATTAGGCTCATGCTAAGCTACTTCTTCAGGATGTCATTTCTTCCAAGGACAGCAGTATATGTAGGAGAGCATCTGTACTCTTTGGAAAGTAGGGGGAAGATACTGACAGACCAGTACTGCAATGTAAAGCTCGGTCATGTGTCACCACAGCAGGGCAGTCGGTAAGAATCTTTCCAGCGAAAGACACTGGTTCATGTTCGAGTCATAGTCTGACACATTTTTGCGATAACAGGAAACTGCATCGCAGTGGGTTATTGGTATTTGAATATCTGTTGCCTGCAGCATGGTTACCACAATGTTCAGCTCGCATTGCACTCGGCCGCCACATAACATGTTGAGTGTGTTGGTTTCTGTTGTTGATCTCTCACTACCTCTGCCCTTACTGACTCTTCGATGTGCCGATTTGTACCTCATCTCTCTAGACTGGGTCACTTCATGGTTGCCAAATTTATAGACTGAAGGTCTCAGCAATCAGTGCTGTGCCTAATATTGCCCATGCCTGCTCTGAAAGCAATAAGCACATTATCTTTTGGCTCATGTCGTTAGTTGCAAGGTTGGATATTGCATTACAGGTAGTAATCAAGAGCGTACCTAGGGTCTGGTTTGACCTACGGCAGTGGTGTAGCTGACGATAGTATCGAAGCTGAAGCATCCCCTTAGAAAATGTATGAATGACTGTGCTAGTAAACTTCTTACGTTAGCCAGCCAGAGTGGCCGAGCGGTTCTAGGCGCTACAGTCTGGAACAGCGCGACCGCTACGGTCGCAGGTTCGAATCCTGCCTCGGGCATGGATGTGTGTGATGTCCTTAGGTTAGTTAGGTTTAAGTAGTTCTAGGGGACTGATGACCTCAGAAGTTAAGTCCCATAGTGCTCAGAGCCATTTGAACCTCTTACGTTATTTGATTTTCAAACAGCTGAGCAAAACTGAACGTACTCAGACATTTCTCTCTTTACTTATTCTGATCAACAGTAAACTGACACACAGTATTTTTTTTAGCGCAACGCAATCTGAATTTCAATAATCCCTACGAAAGAATTGCCTTGACTAACAATAACTTACACCTTTCATGAATCACTTACCTCACAAAAATCTTCGTTACTACTGCAATACAGCGTGCGCCAATACTGCCAGCTAAATAATAGATTCTAAGTACTGAAGGCACTAACTACTGATGGGAATAGTTAGCAGATGAAAGATTTTGATGGAGAACAAACAATCTATTTACCTTAATAGTGTTCAAAAGTCATAATATATATATATATATCAGTTCATGACATCCGGTCTTACAAATTTTGTTTTCCTGACGGACACACGTCCACATTGTCCGCTTTCGAAACGCTGCCATCTCTCTCCCCACATCCACCACTGCTGGCGGCTCACCTCCAACTGCGCAACGCTAAGCGCTGTTAACATCCAACTGCCCAACACTACAATAGCAAATATTCCAGCAATGCAAACCAGCCACAGACTGCACACAGCACAGTCAGTGATTTTCATACAGAGCGCTACGTGGCGTTACCAACATAAAATCCTAAACGGACTACTTACAAAGTGAATAACGAAGTAGTTTTCAGATTTCATGAAAAATGGATCTCTGTAGACAGTATTAGTTAATATCCATTACATGTTCATGCTTTCTCCAAACTGAAGTTGGACTAATACGCCTGTCTGTTTGATATAGCAGGATACAAGACCTGTTGGCAAAAAAATTAGTTTTGATGGGTGGCGTGGAGGGGTAGTGGTGGAGTAAGGCAACTGTTAATCACTGGGTACGTATTTGATAGTGTCAGCATAGACCTTCTTAAGTGATGGCCAAGGCAGTACTGCCCTTGATATTTTTCTAACCTTGTTCATTATTCATTTCACTTCCACTTCGTCTGGAAACTATCATATGATCTACCTTCCCGTTGATACGGTTTGAAAGGCCATTAAAAGAGAACTCAGTGGTACTGTGGTGGCTAGCCTGGGGCAAATCCACTCACATTTAGCTTGGGAGTAGTGGATTTATTTATTAGGTTATGACTGCTATGGAGATTCTAGACCCATGTTTACAGGTGGGGAGTGCTCACGAATCCACGTTTCTCAGCGGCAAAACACTGTCGTAGCGTCGCCTGCAGCCACCATGCTCAGTGCGGCCCAGAAGCAGAGCGACCTTGCGTGGTAAGCATTCCCAAGCAGTAGAACTGTGACAGGTGCTGCCAAGCAGCCTGGCAACGCTGTGCCAAGAGCGGATCGCGCTGTTGATCTGCTGCAGTAGTGGTGAATCGTGGGAGCGTCGTCGTTTGGAGAGCAAAGCCTAACCTAACATCCGGTTAGTGGTTTTTGGCGTCTGGCGATGACGGACGCCCAGCATCTCTGTGTCTAGAAGGATTCTAGTTCGATCTTCAGCCTATCAGAGTTGACGTGGAAGAGTAATGCAGGTGGTCCCACAGAACGATGAATGGTGACGGCTATGCAGCAGGTGATGGTAGAGGAATTGTGCCTCCGCAGGCCACATACTCGTAGCCAGCTTCAGAGCGGTTGCTCATTTGACACCTCTAGCCAGCTGGATGGCCAGTATTTACGCGCACCAGGGACGGGTGTGTTGGTAAACAGATACTGCAGGTGCCACATAACTCCATTGCCTCAGTACTGCATAAGCGTCCTGGATTTCGGTAACACTGTTGGTACCATAACAACGCGACAGATGTGAGGTGTGCCAACTGATTACTGCAAAGCAGTGTGATTATAATGAGTGCGTGTAATATTTTGTGAAAAATACTTCAAACTTCCATATTTTGGATGAGGGTGCCAACTGAACTGTTCATCACCCATTAATATGTGTTGAATATGACCTATTGGCAATATTACAAACATAATGGCCCTATTTATTATTAGTTTGTGAACTATTACATCTCATATTCATCAATAGGAACATAATGTGACTGTTTATCCTTAATTTTCAATTATTTTATCTCGTTTTCGTCAGCATACTACAGTGTCAAGTAGTTATATCAATAACAAAGGCTTCTAAAAACTCCAATAAGAAAAATGGACCTCTGCCATACACCCAGTTACTTTGATTTTCGGTGATCCCTGTTCACATAATAGGAACCTGAAACTTGGGAAAAAAGGGCAAACAGCTAATAAGATGCTATTTCCTATTTGCTGAAATATATCAGTAAATCATATTCATCATATGGCTTACGGAGTAATAGTAAAATAAGAAAATCAAATGTACTGTACCATTCGTACGTATAAATTTCACAGTAACAGTAAAGACAAAAGTGAATTCATTTGTAAGTAGGTAATACAAAACTATACATAACGAGAGTTGCAAATAATTTGCTGTGAAATAACACACATTAACGTGACTGATACTACAGTACTCTACAACTCGGTCCACACAACTAGCTGCAGACTACCTAATGCTCAGACTACTGTTTACCTAGAATATTGTGATACAGAAACATGAAAACACTCTGTTGATCCTACCGACAGAGCGTCAATGCAATGAATCTGCTGATATCTGCAGCCAAACATCTTTCAGTCCATCCCATAAACAAGAGTTCAGATGTGAGAAAGTAGGTGTTTCCGGAGCTATGTTTATTTGTTGTTTCAATATTCGACACTTTTCTAACATCCAGTGTTTCCCACTTCCAAGTTTAATGTCCTGCAAATCCTACATGACGTGACTGGAATCGCCATTGTAATCAAAAATCTAAATAACGGTCTAACGTTTATTAATGTAGCTCTGCATCAGATTTCTACTTCAGTCAGAGTTTCGTTTTATTAAAATTACAACAGCACGAGTGATGACTGGATAAGCTCCTCGATGAATGTCCTCAACCTATCAGCCAGTCATACAGTATTATCAATACTCCTTTCTTTAACAGCGCGATTGCCAGTGCTTCACCAATTCACAACGCGAACGAGCTTTTGCCCGGCCGCAAACTGATTAATGGAGATTAACGAAGACTGACGACCGTCATTGTTCTAAACGTCATGCAGCGATTTCTTCCAGTGCTTCATAGTTTTGAAGCCATTACCGGAGAAAGATAATTACATGAGGTACTTGACAACCATGGCAAAAAATCGTAGGGCATTAGACAAGTGTGGGAACAAAATCTGTTCTAAGCTGTTATGGTATCAGGCATTGTCCTCACATGCTGCTCTTATCTGTTTACTTCCATTACGTATTAGTCTCGGTCTATTCCTGTCTCTTGGAACTTCGCAAAGAACTTCCCTGGTTGATGTTGTTGTTGTTGTAGTTGTTGTGATCTTCAATCTGAAGACTGGTTTGACGCAGCTCTCCGCGCTAACTTGTCCATTGTAAATCTCTTCACACCTGAAATTTTTTGGCAGATTAATGCTGTGTGCCGAGCAAGGAGTGGACCTCGTGGCCTTTGCCCTTCACAGGCAATTTCTCCACTGACTGAGCAAAGCAGGCAAGATTCACGACGGAACCTCGCAGCCTTACTTCCGCCATTCTGGAAGCTTCGAGAGGGATAATGGCCTAAGTAAAGCTGTGAGGGTAAGCCATGACTCTTATCTTCTTAGCTCAATCAGTAAAGAAATTGCCTGTGAAATGCAAAGACCACGGGAAGCAATCCTCTTCCAGCACACAGCTTTGATCTGCCAGCACTCCGTCTTCAGGCCACCTGTGGCGCATCTAGACCATCCGACCGCCGTGATATCTTCAGCTGAGGATGCGGATAGGAGAGGCATGTGGTCAGCACACTGCTCTCCCGGTCGTTATGTTGGTTTTCTCTGACTGGAGCCGCTACTATGCAGTCGAGTAGCTCCTCAGTCGGCATCACGGGGCTGAGTGCAACCCGAAAAATCGCAACAGTGCATGGCGGCCTGCATGGTCACCCATCCAAGTGCCGGCCACGCCCGACAGCGCTTAACTTCTGATGGGAACTGGTATATACATTGCGGCAAGGCCGTTGCCCTTTTGATCTGCCAGGAGAGTGAAAATTCAATCTCTCCATATCTACATAACTGCTGCAACGTACATTCTCTTGAACCTTGTTACTCTAATCAATCCAGTCGGTGAAGTCTGATACTGTATCCAATTAACGATTCCTTCGTTTAATCTAGCTGTGCTTAACCTTCTTTTCTTCCCAGTTCCGCTCAGTACCTCTAATCAGTTAGCGGATGTGTCCTTCTGCTCTTTAGCGTTCTTTTGTAGAATTACATTTCGAAAGTCACTGAAGGGGAGAGCTAATAAAAATGGTCCAAATGGCTCTGAGCACTATGGGGCTCAACTACTGTGGTTATAAGTCCCCTAGAACTTAGAACTACTTAAACCTGACTAACCTAAGGACATCACACACATCCATGCCCGAGGCAGGATTCGAACCTGCGACCGTAGCGGTCGTGCGGTTCCAGACTGTAGCGCCTTTAACCGCTCGGCCACTCCGGCCGGCCGGAGAGTTAATAAACTTACCAACAAAAAAGAAGGGCTAAACACACTATTATGGAACATCGAGGGAATGGGAAATGTGATGCCTTACATACATTGCAGGAAAAATTTAACACATCTTTTTAGCGCATTCAAGTGCACTCAAGATTAACTGTAGCAACAATACATATGGAGTACATGAAGGGATTACATTTACAGATTAATAGCACATGCGGTTCTGAGATACCTGGTATCGACTCATGCCGAAACAACCATGTTAGTACTCGGCGTAGCCTCCACAAGCAGCAATACAGGCTGTTGATATGGCATCCAGTCGATCGTACAGATGGCGAATACTATCCTGGGATACTTTATGGCACGGCTGGTCGAACAGTTCATGTAGTTGGGTAGAGTTGTTGGTTGATGAGTAGCACAAATCACTTCTCGTCCCATCATAAACCACACCTGCTCAATTGGAGATGTCTGGAGTTCGCTCTGACCAGGGATGTTTCTGCACATACTGCAGAATATGTTGAGTTCATGGGCAGTGTGTGGACGAGCACTATTCGTTTGGAACAACACATTACCTTCCTTGTAGCCAGAACGGCAAAAGGATGGCTCTAACAACACTCTGCACGTACGGAGTGCTGCTTAGCATCTCCTCTAGAAATATCGAAGGAGAACGGGAGATGCAGCTTATTGCACCCCGGACCATTACGCCTGGGATGGGGCCGGTGTGTCTGCGACGACAGGTGTACGTTGTTCGCGCAAACAACCATCACTTGCGTGCAGGCAGAGTCTGCTTTCATCGCTAAAGACCACGGCGCGCCATTCTATCTGCCACATGATCCTCTTACGGCACCAGTCGAGCTGTGCACGTCGGTGCTGTGGCGGAGTGGAGGACGGGTTAGAAGTGTGCGTCTCCATAGTCCGACTATTAATAAGCGGTTCACAGCTGCTGCCGTTACCATACGATCCTTGCGGGCTACTGCGCTGCGTGGACGTCCAGAACGTCAGTCCTCAGGTGTCAGATTGTTCACGTGACCACTGATACCGTCATCGTTTCACAGCTGACGCAGCACGTTCAAATTGTGTGGCAATTCTCCGAAAGGACGATTCCGCCTCGCGGAAGGCCACAATCTTTCAGATTCCGTCATTTGACTGTAGGATGCACGAATGCGTTTCTGACACATGGTTGGCTGCTTGCTTCAGACGTTTGCACCACATTGAGCCTTCTGGCTGTGAGCGTTTCCTATTAAAGGGTAGATACAGATGGCGCTGTCTTCGTTATGCCACTACGCTATCTGTTGGCGGACTACGATGAAACTATTATCAGTACATCTACTACCTCCCAGGTGGCATTGCCATCATCAGATCAAAATCGACGTCGTCGTTTCAGGGGCACTACTTTTTTTTCTGACAGTGTATCAAACGACAAAATGGAAGAAACTGGGGGAACTTTCCTACTGAACCTCTAGAACTTCAAAGTTTCTACACCGTACATGCACTAGCAATGTCAACGGAGGGAAGACCAACAGGGGGAGTTACCTGCTTCCTGAGAGAGAAAAAAGGTAACATTGAAAGAATTATTAGAGAGAAAAACACGGTATTCATCAATACTGCCTCAATAACAGTAACAGACATACATAGACAGCGAGGTGTACCAGACTTATTATCAAAAGCCACCGAACAAGTGAAATATGACTCTAATGTTATACTTGCCTGAGATTGTAGCCGTAGAAATGATAAGCAGAATGCCAAGGCACACATATTGCTAAAAACAATAGAAGAGGAAAGTTCCACACTATCAAATAGAAAGGAAGTACCAACGTACGTAGCACATAACGGAATCAGTGAGATCGACTTGCTATTTTATCAAGGAGAAAACTTGAAGTTAAACAAACAAGAATGATTATGGTTCGCAGCAGCAGCCACCGTAAGGAAACATATCCCAATAATGACAACCTTCCATATCGATACACTACAACCGAGAAAACAAACAACGTTACCAAATGTCTTATCCCGAATAACTCAACAGGAAATAATAAAGTAAAATGAAAATAGTAGCAAAAGGGCGAGGGCACTAATAAAGAAAGGCGAACTGGAAGAATGCCTTAAATAAGTATAAAACACCGCCACGGAAATCAAAAGAAGGACTCAAGAACAAAAATGATTTGACCGAGAAAACTACACGGAAAGGAAAGCAACCTTGCAGGCAATATACAGTAAAAATAAACAGACAGACAGATTAAGCTACGTATGTTGATAAAGGTGGATATACAGATCTGAAATTAAAAGGAAAAGAACGAAATACACAATATATCGGGGCGGAGGAAAGAAAATTTGCAAGAGGTGCAAAATTGGTCCTACTGATAGCAATAGGGAAGGAAAGCTCATCCACAACTTGAGAAATTCGTATGAAGAAATGGGAAACATATTTCACGGGAAACTAAATAAACATAGATATATGAAATAGAAGCAACGCAGACTGCGCACAGCTTTGAATTAATAGTAACCACGAAGCTAAGAAACACAATAAAAGAAAAAAGATACAAGAAAGTGGGAGGTTCACACCTCATATGCATGGAACATATCAGAGGTTCCATCGACAGCATGGAGGAATTATGGAAGGGTTGGGCTGGTTTGGGAGACACCAGACAGCGAGGTCATCGGTGTCATCGGATTAGGGAAGGATAAGGAAGGAAGTCGCCGTGCCCTTACAAAGGAACCATCCCGGCACTTGCCTGCAGCGATTTAGGGTAATCACGGAAAACCTAAATCAGGATGGCCGGAGGTGGGATCGAACCATTGTCCTCCCGAGTGCGAGTCCAGTGTGCTAACCACTGCGCCACCTCGCTCGGTGAACTATGGAAGGCCCTGTTGAGGAAATGACTACAGGCAGGAAAAATTCCTGAAAGCTGGGAAAGGACAACAATAAAGAAGTGAAAAGAAACATGGCATCAGTGGACTAGTTTGGAGGAGTGGAGTTACAGAACGCTTGCTTGAGAACATTCGCTAAAATTCTCCACAAAAGGCTATTCGATGCTGTCAAAGCAAACATCCTGAATTGCCCATTTGGCTTTATGAAAAGCACTAGCACGATACAGGCAGTAAAATACTCAATGGATCAGATAGAAGACATACTGAGATACCAAAGAGGAAAGTGCTGCGCAGTGTTTCCAGATATCAGAAAAGCGTCCGACTCAGTAAATAGATGAAACTGATGCAGAAACTTAAAAGAATGACCGGAGAGGCGGAACCACTAGTGAGAATCATACTACAAACCTATTGGCATAATGAACCGGAAGAAGAGAGAGATAGATCTGGAGTTCTGCAATACACCAACCATGATGGATGACTGGTGGACTAGAGAATGTAGGAACCAGGGGCATGTAGCAACAAGACAAAGTATGTGCCAACAACAAGTTCCAGGAACGGAACGATGAATGTAAATGTGTGTTATGTGAACAAGGATGTAAAAGAAACCACATTATAATGCATACAAAGAGAACAAGAACTATAAAGAACCAAAATGATCTTTAAAAGAGATTGTAAAATTAGTGTAAACTCGTATATTAGTGCTCAATCTGGACGCACCCATTGCCCCATAACCCCTTTTCAAGACATTGTCAATTCCGTTCAACTCATCTCCCGATTCCGTAGTCATGTCTGACAGAATTATAATGCCGTTAGTAAATTCTTATATCTTATCTCTGAACATTGATTGTCTTTCCACATGTCTCTTTGGTTTGCCGTACAGCTAGTTCAACGGATGGATTCAATAACGCTGTAGACAGGTTACAACGCTGTCTCGCTTCTTTCTGAACTGCTGTCTCTATCTTCAAGTTTTTCTACTCTTATAACTGCAGTGTGGTTTCTGTACAAGTTGTAGGTAAATTTTCGCCCCCCTATTTTGTCCTTGCAACAGAATTTGAATGAGCGTAATACAGACAACACGGTGAAACTTCGTCTAAATCTACGAGTCCTATCCTTGTTCTATGTATCACACATTCGTTCTGCTACGTGGCTCATCCGACTTCGTATCATTTTCATTACTGTAGCTTCTTCCACATGATTGGTTAGCTGTCTCCCCTAATTATTGTCAACATGCATTACTCCACTGTTCGCTTATCAAAAGTGATTTTGATTTTCGCATTAAAAGTTCATGTTTCACTAAAATAAGCCAAATCTGGTGTTACACAATCACTGCAAGCTTTCCCTTTGCAACGCATCGGAATCTTAATTTTTAAGATCCAGTTTAGTCACCAAAACTAATTTTACACATCTGTTTATTTTTTTCTTTGTCTATACAACAAATGTGTTAAGCTGCTCTAAATACAAATCTCATTACCTGGGTGTGTGATTTCATCGTTATTTTACTTATATTACGTTCCTATCGATGCAACTATGGTCCAGTATTTTAGTAATGGTATAATTGAGTTTCAGGGCTACTTTAACGTAGATTCTGTTATATTCCTCACTTACGTGTCGAAGCATGTATGTTCAAGACGGGAACAGTGCAGTTTTATAAAGCGTTGGTAGTTTATATATATTCCATTGCCACATATCACTTGTCCATTTTCCAAGTTCAAGTATTTGAAAACCTCTAGGGCTAAAAAGAACAGTTTTGGCTATACGGAAACTCGTTGCCTGATTCCCTTTTCAATTCCAAATTTTCCATTATCACGATGAAGTCTAATGCAGGCCCTAGCAGTGACATACATATCTGTCATTATTTTATTTAGCGTAAGTAGAATCATTGCTTTGATCTCTCAAATGCCGTTGTTACATATTTACTGATAAGTGTCTCGAAAGCTTCCTCGAAAACTATGAACTCCATAAAAACGGTTCTTCATATCAATTTCTCCATTATGAAATTTCTTACACTACTCACAAATGCTTACATGTACTGTATCCATTTCTAAGGAGAGTTTCCTTCTTAGTTTGGTTAAAATCAGACATCTTTTTCTGAGGAATCGGTAATAATTTTCGTGAACGTCTTGCACATTAGGGACTAGAGGCAGATGGGCCGCCAGTTCTTTGTGGCTCGTTCGTTACCTCTTTTATGAACTAGGACTGTTATAGTATTGTTCCAGTTTCGATATATCGTCTTACATTTGCTACCACTCAGTATAGGCCTCTAACTTTGCAAGATTCCTTCTAGTCCCTTGCCTCCAGGTTGAACATTCCAAATGAAACACCATCACTTTCGACGCCTTTCCTTTCTTCATGTTTTCATATACTTCATTACTTACGCTGCATCACTATTGTTCAGTTAATTATTCGTGATTCTGATTCATACCATGAGTTACGCAAACTTTTTAAAATATCTTCGAGTGCCTGTAAAGTTTCTCTGCGTTGTTAGTTACCTTAACACCTGCCATTTGAACGGCTCAACTTGATGTCTGTAAAGCATGAGTTTCTGCATATACCGCCATGTACACAACGACTGGGCTGCAATTGTAATAGTTGTATAATGACAGTACACTTTATAGTTGATATGTCGTATTTCTACGATTTGTAACGTTTGTTAAAAAAATGTATCACGCACTTACTCTTCTTACTCTCTCATCCTGACTAATTCATTTATCTACCACGTGTAGCCGTTTCATTGACGCCTTCCTTTATTTTTATCCCTGTCTTGCTGTTGATCTAACGATATTTTATTGTATACCTCACCCTCTTATCTGTGGTTAGTAAGTACTAGTCATACAATGAAGGCTTTCACAAGCGGATGTTTCAGCTGCCGAGAATTCTTCCGCGTTGTATGGCCGTGGTCCATGGAACTCTTCTATCCCTCACGTTTCGTCCAAAGCTACATTGGACATCTTCGGAGGTACTCCTGGTTGTGCTGAGTCAGACTCAGACTCAGAACAACCAGGAGCACCTTCGAAAATGTAAAATGTCTAACGTAGCTTTGGACGGAACGTAAGGGATAGAAGAGTCCATGGACCATGGCCATACAACCCGGAAGAATTCTCGGCAGCTGAGTAAGAACTAGGATCTTTATTATTGGTGGCTCAGAGCTTGTTTCGAGGCTTACGCAAACATTTCCCTATACTAAGTCTAAAATCAGCAGCATGTAAAAATAAGAAAACAGAGAAACCTATTGCTGATAAAAATTTAGTCTCGTTAGTACAGAAAGGAAAGAACTAGTGTTTTGATGATAGCCACTGTTATAGCCCTGCATGCATTTTAAAGTATACGCCGGCTGAAAACTTTAAACCTGTAATAATATGAATGTACAAAACGAATCATCTCAAACTGTCACACCGCGATATTTCCCCAAACGAAATGTTCACCTGGTATTGTTTTCACAGAATGAAAGTAGATATAAAGGCTCACGGAGTTATCATACACAACAGTTCCAACAACCTTTATTAAAAATTTCCTTAATACTACCACTTGTACACTTTAGAAACTAATTGACGCTTATTTTTTCTGTATAAACGTCAGCTGATGCCTTTTTAGTCACAGTGGAGTTTGTTTCAGGATTGCAGTGCAAACTGTCCGTGACATATAAATATTACAATATATGACCATTGTGCACCACTGATCGGTATCTTCTGTGGTGTTACTGAGTGAGCTTGAAATGATCCCTGATAGGTGAAATTCGTGCTTGTCAACTTGCTCGCAATAGCCGCTCTACAGCCCGTAGAATTTTAGACCAAACGTCAGCACAAAAGCCTGCTGAAATTCAACATTTGATATTACACACATCAAAAAAAGTTTTGCATCACCCCGATTCCAAGAACTCCTAAAGATATTGTAGCACACACACACAGTCCCTTTAACTGTTCAGAGGAGTCACTAAACGCGCGCCGACCACGGTGGCGGAGCGGTTCTAGGCGCTTCAGTCCGGAACCGCGTGACTGCTACGGTCGCAGGTTCGCATCTTGCCTCGGGCATGGATGTGTGTAATGTCCTTAGGTTAGTTAGGTTTAAGTAGTTCTAAGTTCTAGGGGACTGATGACCTCAGGTGTTAAGTCCCATAGTGCTCATAGCCATTTGAACCATTTTTTTAACCAAACCCGTCCAAAAATGTAAACAACCATGCATGAGCAGCGCCTATTAGACGGAGGGGTCCAACAGCCGATCAGGTCCAGTCATTCCACCAGGGAGGAGGTACACGGCTCATGTTGTCTATAGTTCAACTATGCGTAGATGGTCAATACAGCGGTTCGATCGTGTCCGCATTGTTACGTTGTGCCAGGAAGGGCTCTGAACAAGGGAAGTGTCCAAGCGTCTCAGAGTGAACCAAAGCGATGTTGTTCGGACATGGAGGAGATACAGAGAGACAGGAACTGTCGATGACATGCCTCGCTCAGGCCGTCCAAGGGCTACTGCTGCCGTGGTTGACCGCTACCTCCGGATCATGGCTCGAAGGATCCCTGACAGCAATGCTACCATGTTGAGTAATGCTTTTCGTGCAGCCACAGGATGTCGTGTTACGACTCAAACTGTGCGCAACAGGCTGCATGTTGCGCAACTTCACTCCCGACGTCCATGGCGGGGTCCATCTTTGCAATCACGACACCATGTAGCGCGGTACAGATGGGCCGAACAGCATGCCGAATGGACCGCTCAGGATTGGAATGAAGTTCTCTTCACCGATGAGTGTTGCATATGCCTACAACCATTCAATCGTCGGAGACGTGTTTAGAGGCAACTCGGTCAGGCTGAACACCTTAGACAAACTGTCCAGCGAGTGCAGCAAGGTGGAGGTTCCCTGCTGTTTTGGTGCGGCATTTCTGTGGAACCGACGTACGCCGCTGGTGGTCACGGCTATACGATACGTGAATGCTATCCTGCAACCGGTAGTGCAACCATATCGGCAGCATATTACCGAGGCATTCGTCTTCATGGACGACAACTCGTGCCCCCATTTTGCACGTCTTTTGAATGACTTCCTTCAGGATAACGACAGTGCTCGACTAGAAAGGTCAGCATGTTCTTCAGACATGAACCTTATCGAACATGCCTGGCATAGATTGAAAAGGTCAGTTTATGGGCGACGTGACCCACCAACCACTCTGAGGGATCTACGCCGAATCGCCGTTGAGGAGTGGGACAATCAGGACCAACAGAGCTTTGATGAACTTGTGGACAGTATGCCACGACGAATACAGGCATGCATCAGTGCAAGAGGACGTGCTACTGGGTATTAGCGGTACCGATGTGTACAGCAATCTGGACCACCACCTCTGAAGGTCTCGCTGTATGGTGGCACAGTATGCAATGTGTGGTTTTCATGAGCAATAAAAAGACCGGAAATAATGTTTATGTTGATCTCTATTCCAATTTTCTGTACAGGTTCCAGGACTCTCGGAACCGAGGTGATGCAAATCTTTTTTTGATGTGTACTTAGTGTCGGTGTTTGTAAATGCTGATAGTAATCGTTGTTTCTGACCGATCGGGAGTTAGACAAATTTTTGGTCAAGACAGAACATTTCACATTATGAAATGGATGGCTCTCATTGCGTTATGTGTTCCTTTCAGTTCGTTACGTAATAACCAAGAAAGTCGTTCTCATGCGGGAAGAGTACGCAAACGTAAATGTAGCTCGGAAGATCTATGACGTCATAACGTGAAATTCTACGTTTCGAATCATTCGTAAGTGTGACATACAGAGTAACGCACTTCGTATTTCGCTTCGCAATGTTCTACAAGATATGAATCGGTGCAATGTAAGATTAAGTTTTACTTCACGATCCTAAACAAACAACGCCATATATCAACACAACAACAACAACAACAACAACAAAGTCTCACATTTGGGTATTTTTGTTTTGGAATTTGCATGTTTCGAAAAAAATGTTGCGCACTGAAGAGTGTATTCTGATAAGCCAAAACGTTACGACGACTGTCCATGGTGACGAAGGGCTGAAAGTGGGGAAATTCATTGACATAAGAGATTCTGACAAAGGGCTGATTGTTATGGCCTGGAGCGTGAGAACGAACATCTCGTAAGCAGCAAAACAGGCCGGCTGTTCGCGCTTTCTGCATCAACAAAAAGTGGAGAAAGACGCTCAAACCTAGAGCAAGTGACAATTCTGGCTTCCGCACCTCATCGTCGTTAGTGCTGGGGGCTTACCTGCAAAGTAAATTGATCTCTGTGGCTAATCTGGTGACGGAGTACAATGCTGTTGTAGGCACAGGAGTTTCTTGGAACACGGATCTGCACGCATTTTCGAACTTGTGGCTCCCCACCTGTTCCAGTGTTGAGCCAACGACATCATTTACGACTGTAGAAGGGACAGAATCATCAAGATTCGTTCGTGGTTCGGTCGAAACATGTCGCCTCGTCGAACGAATCACGCTTGTTGATATATGTGATCGACGGTCATGTAGAGACACGCCGACAACCAGGCGATCGGACGCTCGAGCGTGGACCGCATCCCAGCTGCGCTGGCAGGGCACACGTTTACGCTATGGGGAAGTATCACCATGGATCTCTGGGTAATAGAAGTCACCATGGCAATTGTGATCTATCTGACGTTACTGGAGACCAGCCGCATCCCTTCATACTTAATGAATTCCGCGACGGCGACGATGTTTTCCAGAACTATAATTGTCTGCGTCACAACACCAGAATCGTTCTACAGTGGTTTGTGGAGCATGATCACAATGTTCTGGCTTGTATACGTCTACTGCCTGACAAAGAAAGTGAATTATCCAGAAGGGAAGGAGGAAACGAAATGAAACTATGATGCTGCACCCCGTCTGAGCTGGATGCATGTACTGATTCGGTTGGGAAATGTTGAGAAAGCCGTTTTTTCTTCTCCTGAGGAAAGATGGGCTAAGTTCTTGTAATTGGTGCTTGATATCCAGGATACTACCACTGGGCGAAGAAGACATCCAAGCTGGTCACACACACGTTCTATTGGAGACAATTTGAGGAATATTGCAGGCCATGTGAGTACCTCAACATCAGACAAACAGCTCGGAAAGACACTTAACGTATGTGCACGAGCATTGTCATGTTGAAAAGTGGCAGCGTGATACTATCGTGCCAGAGGTAACACATAAGGGAGCGGGATGTGACGTACTGTTGTGCCGTCGGTGTTACCTCCGTCACTACCAGCCTGAAAGCATACCGGGTTGCTCCCCACACCAAAACGCCAGGCGTAACACAGCAGTGTTTCTCCAAAACACTGGAAGAAGAGACAGTGCAGAACTGTCCTTGGCGAACAGTCCATGCTCTCCGGTCATGGCACGAATTGAAACATAGCAGTAGGTGTAGTGGTGTTAACAGCAGCCCACGTTTCGGATGATGATTCTCTAGTTCTTCTGCTGTTAGTTTCCAATGCGGGAGGCACAAAATGTTGCATTGAGTCAATACCTTCTTCTTCGGTGGCACGTGAATACGTCAAAGGTTACGATGCCGTTGGTGTCCAATAGGGCGATCGTCCGTCACGGTGGTGACACGTGGTCGACCGGAATCATGAAAACGAGTAGTGACTATGTTTAATTTCAGGTGCAGAGCATCATCGAGCGACTGTCCCTGTCTAGGTGAAAACAGCTTACAGATGTCTTTAAGTGGTCAAAAATAATTTGTAATGAAAACGTTAGGTGTCACATACCACATACACAGGATATATGTCTGTTGATTCACTGCTCATGGAAAAATGGAAATATGGTTTGAGATAAATTTGGAAATCATGGAGGCAAAGCTTCAGTATGCTTGTAACTAGACTTTGTTGGCATTCAGTGACCACTCTGAAAATCGTCATTGTGAGATGGTCATCAAATGGTTCAAATGACTCTGAGCACTATGGGACTTAACTTCTGAGGTCATCAGTCCCCCAGAACTTAGAACTACTTAAACCTAACTAACCTAAGGACATCACACACATCCACGCCCGAGGCAAGATTCGAACCTGCGACCGTAGCGGTAGAGCGGTTCCAGACTGAAGCGCCTAGAACCACTCGGCCACCCTGGCTGGCAGGAGGTCATCCACTGAATTACTCTACACTAGGATTCTGATGTTCCACTTCATCAACCCAATGTGGAATGTTTACCAGTAGGCAAAGAAAATATGTTAATGGTGATTTTACTGAAAAAGGTAACACTTGAGAAGAGTTACGACCTTACTTGTGCGCGCTAAAGCAATACTCACAACTCCATTTTGATTTAAGTTATCTCAGTAGCTGTTTAGTAATAAAAATAGACAATTCTCGAAAATAAATGAAAACAAATTAAACTTTTTTCTATCAGTGTTACGTTCAATGCCGAAATTAACGTTTAAGAGCACAACTCTATCGTTCTGTGAGATAGTGTATTACTTTTATATCTCATCTATATCTAATCTGGAAAATGTTCAGGAGAGTATTTCTAGGAGGTTCACCAGCGTATTTCAAAAATGACCGGTATATTTGAAACGGCAATAAAAACTAAACGAGCAGCGATAGAAATACACCGTTTGTTGCAATATGCTTGGGACAACAGTACATTTTCAGGCAGACAAACTTTCGAAATTACAGTAGTTACAATTTTCAACAACAGATGGCGCTGCGGTCTGGGAAACTCTATAGTACGATATTTTCCACATATCCACCATGCGCAGCAATAATATGGCGTAGTCTCTGAATGAAATTACCCGAAACCTTTGACAACGTGTCTGGCGGAATGGCTTCACATGCAGATGAGATGTACTGCTTCAGCTGTTCAATTGTTTCTGGATTCTGGCGGTACACCTGGTCTTTCAAGTGTCCCCACAGAAAGAAGTCACAGGGGTTCATGTCTGGCGAATAGGGAGGCCAATCCACGCCGCCTCCTGTATGTTTCGGATAGCCCAAAGCAATCACAGGATCATCGAAATATTCATTCAGGAAATGAAAGACGTCGGCCGTGCGATGTGGCCGGGCACCATCTTGCATAAACCACGAGGTGTTCGCAGTGTCGTCTAAGGCAGTTTGTACCGCCACAAATTCACGAAGAATGTCCAGATAGCGTGATGCAGTAATCGTTTCGGATCTGAAAAATGGGCCAATGATTCCTTTGGAAGAAATGGCGGCCCAGACCAGTACTTTTTGAGGATGCAGGGACGATGGGACTGCAACATGGGGCTTTTCGGTTCCCCATATGCGCCAGTTCTGTTTATTGACGAAGCCGTCCAGGTAAAAATAAGCTTCGTCAGTAAACCAAATGCTGCCCACATGCATATCGCCGTCATCAATCCTGTGCACTATATCGTTAGCGAATGTCTCTCGTGCAGCAATGATAGCGGCGCTGAGGGGTTGCCACGTTTGAATTTTGTATGGATAGAGGTGGCGCATGAGACGATACGTGGACGTTGGCGTCATTTGGACCGCAGCTGCAACACGGCGAACGGAAACCCGAGGCCGCTGTTGGATCACCTGCTGCACTAGCTGCGCGTTGCCCTCTGTGGTTGCCGTACGCGGTCGCCCTACCTTTCCAGCACGTTCATCCGTCACGTTCCCAGTCCGTTGAAATTTTTCAATCAGATCCTTTATTGTATCGCTTTTCGGTCCTTTGGTTACATTAAACCTCCATTGAAAACTTCATCTTGTTGCAACAACACTGTGTTCTAGGCGGTGGAATTCCAACACCAGAAAAATCCTCTGTTCTAAGGAATAAACCATGTTGTCTACAGCACACTTGCACATTGTGAACAGCACACGCTTACAGCAGAAAGACGACGTACAGAATGGCGCACCCACAGACTGCGTTGTCTTCTATGTCTTTCACATCACTTGCAGCGCCATCTGTTGTTGAAAATTGTAACTACTGTAATTTCGAAAGTTTGTCTGCCTGAAAATGTACTGTTGTCCCAAGCATATTGCAACAAACGGTGTATTTCTATCGCTGCTAGTTTAGTTTTTATTGCCGTTTCAAATATACCGGTCATTTTTGAAACACCCTGTACATCTCTATATGTGAGTTACAGTGAAGTGTCTCTCTCATAATAATTTATTTTTGTCTGTTGCAGCTGGTGAACGCATCCTACTCTTTCTACACCCTTCTGGCCCAAATGAACAGAAGCTAGAAAGGAAACTGTTCCAGCTGCTATTGACAATGTAAGAACTCTCTGATGCTAATTATATCCGTCCCTGAAGCCTAGTGCTTTAAACAGTTTCACAACCAATCTGATATACAAAAAATATATTTTTTTATTACGAATCTCCATGAACTTCAACAGATCTATGTTCCAATAAAGAAAAAAAGTGCTGTGTTGAAATACTGAAACAAAAATTAATACATTTGAGTTTGCTATAATGAAATATCGAGGAAATATATGTAATGGAAGAGCGTCAAAAGAAAATATAAGGGTTATCTGAGCTGTCAAGAAATAAATAAAACGAAGAGCTGAAGCAATAATGCCAGGAAGACAGAGAGTTATGAAAAAGCAACCGGAAATACTAGTCCCTGAAAAGGAAAGAAAAAGGATTCGAGACATACTTTAATACATTGTTTTTGTTGTTAAAGAGCGAATGATTGGAACTGCGTGTCTTTGGAAAGAGTTTTGATCAAATACTGGACCAATGCTTGCTAAAAACGACCAGGGCAGAAATTCCGCTGGCTAATTAAAACAGTAAGAAGTGTAATTGAACCGAACGTTATACTGTAAACAACAGTACAGGCCTACGACTACAGTGGAAAACGTTTAATACGACAATGTCTAAGACGAAAATCGCTCAACACGAAACAATACTACTGTCCTGACAAAACGCTATGTAATATCATATATTGTGCATATTTCCTTTAAACTGTGCAAAACTCGTTTAATACGCAAATATTTTGTAACTCTTAAGAAGATACGTCCTTTCTGCAGTTGCGACGTCACCCAGATTTTTCGTTAGACCGAACAAATTTAACAATTGTTGCTTTTTCTGCTGTTGTACAGTTTATCATTGCATATTCCCACTGCCTAACACTTCAGTGTTTTTGAAATCACTGATGAGTGTGCTGATGTCGGTGTTTCCGTGTTGAAATTAGTAATTTTGCATCAAAATCTGTTCCTTTTTTTTTGCATTAAATTTTATTATAAATTTATTTTTGGGGGAAATGGAACAGTACTCAGAATTAAACCAAACCCTTATGTCACATAAAAGGACCTTGGAGCTACTTGGCAGTTGTGAAAATTGGGTATCGAAAATGAAAGCTTATAAGTATTTTTGCACTGCTATCTCTACCTCGTCGAGTTTAACTAAAGACCAAAGTACAGCAACGTTACAGCGCTGTAAGTTCCATGCTGAGAGAAAATATATGAAGACGGCTAAACACGAAAATGTTGTCTGCGTTGCTTGTTTGGTTCAAACGACCTAGATCTCAGAAAGCCACCACATCAATAACATTATTGCAAGAAACAACTGATGGCCGCTATGTTCACTGATTGGATTCTTAATCTGGATAAATATAAACAAATTTTCCCCAGAAAACAATCTCGCAGTCGCGAGGCCTACGGTTCCAACCCCCCCGTCCGACCATGCTAATTTAGATTTTCCATGATTTGTGTAAATCGCTACAGGCAAATGTCGGTATGGTTCCTTTGAAAAGGCACGGCCGACATTCTTCCCTACCCTTCCCTAATCCGACGGGAATGAAGTAATCTTTCTCGAGTAACCGAATTACTATAATAAAATTTGACGAGACTGAAATTACGGTACTACATTTTTCTCGCATGCGTCATTCAAAACGAAGAAATATTTTGGTCTCCTCAGGCTAGCTTTAAATGTTTATCGCTATATACTACAATATACAGTCATGTAGTATGCAGACCTCTTTCTCGACGATATGGCGGTGGCGAAGCGTTGTTGTATAGACTTCGTGAGACGCCAAAAGTGCTGTAAAGCCATGCCAATGGATGAACCTCAACTGCTGGGCAAAAGTCATGGACATCAGTGATGTGTTCAATACCGCAAAATCGCACTCGATGGCGTTCCTGTCGTGCTCAGTACGATTAGGGTCATGTGACATGGGGAGACAAGGAAGACGTGGGATATCTTCTAAATATTGTATTTTCCGATTTTAGTGCTTGCAACGTGTTACATATTATTCAGCTATACGTTCAAATGCGAATTACAATACATTATTTTTCCATTTTTAGAAAGAGTTTTAAGTATGACATACGCTATCATTAAAAGCTCTTATTATTCGATGAAGGTATTTGGCAGATAGATAACTGACAAACCCTTTGAAAGTAGCACGTAGTCAACTGAAACAAGTGTGAGAGAAACAAAAATGAATTAATCTCCTCCTTTAATAAAAAAGAAGCCATTCATTCTGTAGAGAATCGTCATAAAACTAGGAAATATTTGGATGGAGTGGACTGCATTCTGCAATCAACCTTTAATCATCAGGCTGACAAATTCAGATATCTACATGAGATTACTGAATCTGCTGAGCTACATCGCAAAGTCAAGAACAAAATAAGTACAGAGCTACTGAAATCGTAACATCTCATATGGAAAAATTTACAACAGAACACCTTTACCTATTCTGGCAACTCTAAGATATTATAACACAGCCATTTTAACGTCAGAAATTTAGATAATTGGTGGAAATTCGGAAATTAAAAAATACAGAAAGGAATTCTAAGGGAAATAATTGGACCAAAACGTAAAAATGTAATTTGGATGAAGACAGAAGCAACGGAAAGCTATCATGTTACAGAAAAAGAATTTTAGATAAAATTAGGAAACTCGAAACTCTTATTGCAATTTTATGTGACTGGCATGAAGTGACTAAGAATAGGCGCACAAAGAAAGCTTTGAAATGATTTTTACCGATGAGGAACGCAGACAAATCACACCATAAATTCATGAAGGCCTAAAAGAAGTACCTAACAAATCACCAAACTTAACTTTTATTTACAATGCATTTCAGAGGTATGGTTTCATCATGAGGTGATAGTTTAGGTGTTCAGCTCCACTGCATACCACTCTGTAAAGCCAACGATTTCAAGATAATATCGAATTCCTGTGCATATTTCTTGTGCTCTACCCTTGAGGTCTCCAGATTTAATCTTAAACCATTCATTGTTTACAGACATTACCTGAAATGCTTCAAATTTAGTCCTGGTTATATGTTTTTATTTATATTTTAAACAGATGGTTATAGAAACAGCTTGTTTATGTGTAAAGCTCAAGTAAATGGACATACATGAAGACGTCTCACAAAACGCAATAAAATCGGAATCGTTATCAACAATTACAAAATTTCTAACAAACCTTCTCGACACACTACATGACGGCCGATGACTGGAAGAAGAAACACCTTGAAGAAACTGGATGCACACAACAGGAGAATAGAGTCGTGTATGGTTTACTAACGAAAGAAGGTTGCAGAGATAATGTACATTTTACTCCATGTAAACATTTACACTTATGAGAATATCTGTATCATCTGCTTTAACTTTTCATGTTGCTCGACTTCACTTACTGAAGCGCGGACTGTTCCGTACATAAGATAGTTCGCGCATCTGTTGAGATCTTCCGATTGGCCCATACACCTCTTCTGAAGCGATGAGAATTACTTATCGACTAAAAAGGACGTAAGGAACTTCTTCAGACATAATGCGATTGCAGGGTGCAAATTGTTTTTCAATTTCAGTGCTGGTTGACTACCAGTGAGAAAAAGTTGTTGAACGATAACTTTGATACATTGACATTCCTCAAATACTCATTTTATCTGCCAATTCCGTACTAGTTACGGTTCGAAATACGACAGTCACATGTGGAAAACAAGCATTGTTAGTAGCTAGTTTAAGGTTTCCAACCTGATCGGATTGTCTGTGGACCAAATGCTTGCTCTGTACCTCGCAAACTTCACTTCGGAGTACCAGTTCCGTTACATCTGTACAGCCCGCCATGATGAAATTATTCAAAACAGAGTCACAGTTTACACAGAAAACATCCAGAATTAGCACAGTCTTTGTTTATGTTCGTCCGGTAATACTATCACTTCACAATCTTAAAAATCTTAAAGCCTTTTCTTGTAGAGCACAGCACAAAAACCTCTGACCAAGCACTGAGTTCCTCTAGACTCCTGATATTACCCGCACTCGCAGTATAAAGACGGGAGAAATTGCTGTCTTCGGATTGGGCGCGACTAAATGCAGCCAGTCCGATTCCGACACTGATTTATTCAATTCTGAATTTTCTATCTTGCACCAATCAGATTACCAAATCACTTTATATCAATTCAGTTACATAATTGGCTTCAGAAAAATCGGATAATACCAAATTAATCCCCCATTTCAATGACTGAATTATTGAAATGCGTTTCATGTTTCTGCAATGCCTTACACACGCATCTTACAATATACAAATTTTCTCACTGTGTATGAACCACACACACACTACATGTTTGTGTTCCCACACTTCCATGCCCTTGGGTACTTGTAACTGAAAATGTTCACATGTCACATAGATGTCACACTTAATCTGTCTTTCACTCGAGTAAGGCAATTCATGCATTTGGGAACACTTATCAATGATAAATAAAAATTATTATATGAAATGAAATATTGTATACAGAAAACTGTTTCTTTCATTTAATGCAAAGCTAGATATTTGATTAAAACACTTGACTGATTGTTAGCTGCTAATTATGAACTTATTAGGACATTACTAGTTTTTGGAAATTCTAAATTTGATATTTCAAGTAATACTGTTAATCTGTAAAACTATTGTAGATGATAAGGTGAAATGGAGACTGTTATGAGTTACTGACATAATAAACTGTTGGAGTAAATTGTATGGTATTCGTATTATGTCAAAGGTGGTATACAAATTAGCATAATGTAAACAATACTTCGTTGGCTGTAAAGTGGTGATACCTCGCGAGTGAAGATGCAGGCTGGTACAAGCCCGACCTTCTGTGGTGGTAGAGGGGTGCCTTTATGCTGCAGTCTCACTCTTGGCACTTCACAGCTCGCTGGTGGCACATGGCATCTCGCTATTCACTGGGAGGAATTACACTGCTGCTGTTCACATAGCTAACAACGAGTGCTAACAAACTCAAACGAAACATGGCACTGCTGGAGTGACCTTGAAGCAGCCAATCGTGGCTCAAGTTGCAGACATGCAGCTACGGTCGTGGTGGGAAACAGAAACTAGCTTGATATTATCGCTTGGTGAGAACAGTAGCGAACAGCGATGATGTTGGTTAAATGGTCCGGCGAGGGCACAGCACTGGGATTGTGGATTTGCTTCAGACTTTGTACACCAATAATAGGCCATTAAACCATAATATGCAAGTAGTAAGGTGCGCTACTCTGGCAATTCCGAGAAGACGGCAAGAGAAGTAGTCATTATGGACAAGTGGCAGCAGGCACGGTAGCTCTGCGTGTTTGGTCAGAGGTCTGGCTACTCTTTGTAATAAACAAACTGAGTGAAGGGATCATCGATGAACTTCAGCGGGTGTCATGTGACATCCGCCAAGTGCAACGAACAAAAGCGAAGAAATTGCAGAAAAAAATGCAAGTGGTTAGCGGTCGCGCTTAGTATGAGGGTCGTGGACGAGGTGACGGTTCAAATCCCGTAAAAACTTTTCTTTCTAATGTATATTTTTTTCATCACTGGTCACATTATTCAATTTATATGACATTTGATAGGTAAAATAATGGAAAAAACTACGTGCATTTTCATGAAGCTGTAGTGAGTTTCATATCCTATTTCGCTATTAATTATTTGTAATTAAATTTTCAAGGAAGAGGGACAGGCTTGGAAAGCCCAAGTCTAACCTCGATAAATAATGAATATAGTAAGTCACAATGTGCCAGACCACAAGAGAAATGGACAATTACTCGTCTGATGTGCTCCCAACAGCACACATTGCAGGATGGTATTCGTCCTACCGACATGGAAATATAAACTGAAACTTCATGCAAATATACATGGTTTTGTTCATTATATTACCTCTCAAATGTCATATAAATTAAGTAAATTGACCAGTGATTTAAAAAATAGATTAATAATTCAGTTTGAGCGGGAGTGGAACCGTCGCCTCACGCACGTTCGTCTTATGAAGCTCGAACACTTATCACTTCTTTTTTTTTTTTTCTTTAGTGAAGGTGACTACTTGTTCTTCAACTACTGCCGGTAATTAATGTCACGGTGATTCGAACCGTCGCCTCGTCCACGCCACTGATGCAAAGCGCGAAAGCTAACCAATTTTTTGTAACCTTTGCCTCTCACAGGCAGGTGCTCTACGAACTTTTTTTTGTTTTTGAAAAGAACCTTCCCGGCGCCGAAATGGAGGGTGGGGGTCGCAACCCGAGGCCTAGCCACCATGTCCCATTCCCAGCAACCAAGGAAAGCGTAGGAAACATGGAGCAGAGGTACAATGAACATCGTTTATTTATTTATTGTGTTCATTAATAACACCGAGAATATCAGGAAACCGGCGTCATTGGAGTAGGAGGACGCAGCAAGACGTCAGACTAATTGAGACTATCAACGTATAGTTTTTCCATGAATTACCAATGAATACTCGTATATCGGTTTTAAGTGTGGATGAGGCGGGGATCAGCTCTTCATGACAGGAACACCTCACCTCTGGGGTGGGTTAAGCGACACACTACAGAGGAAATTTTAGAAAAATTGTACTTTCTATTGCAAACAACTGCACAATGGCGTTCATAAAGGAACTGCCATAAGTCAAGGATAATTTTCTCGTCATCAGCAAACAAGCAGCGTGCTGTATGTCCACATATCCACTTCACAGAGTTCGTCTTCGATCGCGTGAAGTACCCCGCGGACGGAAAGTGGAGTACTTGAGTAGGCATCTGATGAAGAGTGTTACGGGTAATTAGGGACAACATCTGTCGCACCAAGAACCAGACATATCTCGCCGGTATGCACACCGGACGGTGTTCGTCTGTGTCCATAAGATCACAGTCGACACAAAATGGGGCATTTGCAAGGTGAATCCTGTGAAGGCGTGACCGGCATATTTGCTTCCCATTGACAGTAACGTACCATGCAGACTGGACGTCAGTGTAAAGATAAGGAGCGCACACCGATCGCCAAACGGCACTCCAGTCGACGTGGGGAAGTTTCCCTTCAACCACATTAGGTGACCTGTGCTGCTGGAGGAAACCATAGATCGCCTTCGTGGATGCCAGTTGTACCGGTAGTATCACCGGACGGACATAGCTCAGTTCAAGGAAAAAGTGGCGGACGTAAAAGAAAGGCGGCGGGACTTCCGAAAGCTGGATAGGTGCCGAGAGAGAGTGTGGTGCAAGGGCTCCAGCAATAGGCTGGTAAGGCACGTAGTACAACGACGCCACAACGTCACGTGAGAGCCAATGAAGAGGGCTGCCGCTCTGTAAGGCATGTGATACGGACCTAAACTGTATCACTTGATCACCATAAAATCTGACGTCCGGTAGCAATGTATGCACGCATACATAAGCGAAATAATAGACGCGTAAAACTTCTCGTGCGATTTTCTCGGAACTGTGAGAGTAGTGCATCTTACTACTTACATATTATGTTGTTCTACCGGCCTAGTAAAGGTGTACAAAATTTTAAAGTAAATCTGTGATTCCAACGTCGTGGCCTCCCCTTGTCAGTGAGCATTTTCCATCATCGTCAGGCCATGCCAGCGAGCAGCGAGTGGCCAGATGGCACCATAAACGAACCCAAGGTTGTGTTTATGCCGCAGCCCTGCTGCCGGCAGTTCAGTACTCACAGCTGTCATATCTCGCACCTCGCTGCTCTGACAGTTTTGTTTCATTTACGTGACAGACTCGCTGTCGTATCACTGCTCGCTGGTCGCACAGGTGTCTCGTTTCTCGCTGTGGCTGTTCACATCGGTAGTTGAGAGGATTACTTACAGTGTGAAATGCATTAATTATGTACCATGCATCGTTTGGTGACAATAACAGTCGTTCGCTTATACTAAAAATCTGTTTACTGACAATGAGGAAAAAGAAGATGTAAGGACGCATCCTTTTAATGTAGACCATCCACACTATAGATACTTTCACCAGTTCTAACAACGGCTGAAAAATTATTCAGAGCACTTTTTCCAACAGATACGAATACTGTAACAATTTTTCAAGTTTATTTCCAGTATTATTGAACCAGAATAGTATGAGATATGAAGATTCAATCCAAAATCATTACTGTAATTTCTATTGGATGGCAATATTTCTCCAGTATTTGTTCGCATCTGCTTTATATACTAAATCTGGCTCTTGCACATTTTCATGCTGATGTTATGGCGAAAAAAGAAAATGATAAATTACGTGAAACAGAGGAATTAATGTCCAAAAATTATTACTCCTAATGTTATCCATCATGAAGCCGTCACGAGACTCTGTATGCCTCTGGCTCCAGAGAGCTTTGTGCACAAAAGCGATTGAAATAAGAAAATGTTTAAAACCGACACTTATAATTCTCACAACATTACGTCTGAGTATGATGGTTTCATTGGAAGGATGCTGGGAAAATACAGTCAGTCTGCAAAGGAGACTGTTCAAAAGCTACGTCACCCACCTTAGAATGTAATTGAACTGTTCGAAATCCATATCAAATAAAACTATTAGCAGAAATTGAAAGTATACAATCGGTACATGGTTGTCTGATCATAAGAAAGGCATAGAAATGGAAAAAGTCCTGAGCTGGAAGATGCTTGAAGTTAAACGCGAACTACCTCTTGAAAGAGTGCTTACAAAGTTTTAAGTGCCCGCCCGGTTGGCCGTGCGGTCTAACGCACGGCTTTCCGGGCGGGAAGGAGCGCCTGGTCCCCGGCGGCACGAATCCGCCCGGCGGATCTGTGTCGTGGTCCGGTGAACCGGCCAGTCTGTGGATGGTTTTAGGCGGTTTTCCATCTGCCTCGGCGAATGCGGGCTGGTTCCCCTTATTTCGCCTCAGCTACACTATGTCGGCGATTGCTGCGCAAACAAGTTGTCCACGTACGCGTATACCACCATTACTCTACCACGCAGACGTAGGGGTTACACTCGTCTGGTTTGAAATGTTCCCTGGGAGGGTCCACCGGGGGCCGAACCTCACAATAACCCTGGGTTCGGTGTGGGGCGGCGAAGGGGTGGACTGCGGTAGTCGTCGTGAGGCTGTGGGCCACTGCGGCTGCGGCGGGGACGAAGTCTCTCCATTGTTTCTAGGACCCTGGTTAACATACAATACAATACAATACAATTTTTAAGTGCCAGTATTATGTGAGGAACCTAGGAATATCCTACAGTTCCCTACATATCGATCTTTTAGTGGTCGCGAAGACAAGATTAATCTAATTACAGCTTGCACATTGGTATCTAAGAAGTCATTTTCCTGAGCTTAAACCTTTATAAAGTGTGTATCAAAAATGTACGGCACAAATTGCAGGACACATTTCTCAGATGTAGACGAAGAAATTGTGCCATATGAACATGGGTCTGGAAACGAACTGTTTCCGTATCCATACTCGTTTTCTGCAACTCATTTGTCATGGAAAACAACACACCAGCATACCACATGCAACTCTTTCTCACACACAAATAAAAGTCCAGTGGATTTAGGTCAGGAGATCGTGGAGGCCAGGCAATGGGTCCGTCGTTACCTACCCATCTATCACCGAATCTGTTATTTATATGCCGACGGACATTAACACTAAAATGAAGAGATGCTCCTCCGTGCATGAAGCACACGTTTTGTTGCACAGCTAAAGGCACATCTGGTAATAGATCAGGTAGAACATTCTCTACGAAATTGTGATAACTTTGTCCTTTAAGCCTGGGTGGAAGAAAGTGAGGCCCTACCAAACAGTCACCTACAATGTCGGCCCAAACATTGCCAGGAAAACTTTGTTGATGACTTGCTTCAACGGTTGCGTGAGCATTGACGTCCGTTGATACATGCCGACTGAAAACTGACAATATGATCTCGTTGAAACTTGGAGAAAATGAGCTATATCATGGGAACAAGACGATTGCACAACCATGTTCATATAGCATAATTTCTTCGTCTACTTGCCAGGAATGTGCCCTGTAATTTTTGCCGTACCTTTTTGTTACACCCTGTATATGATAGAGTGGGAAGTGCCATTTTCCATGCACTTCACAGTAGTTTTCAGAGTGTGGACATACACTAAGCTGTAGAATTAGACGTATACTGGGCGAGAAACCGTGCAACGAGGAACAGCCAATCACGGCACTACTAGGGTGACCTCCAAGCAGCCAATCACGGCTCTAGTTTCAGGATATCTCGGTAAGACTCCGTGGGCTTGTTTCATAATCAGCAAGTAGCAGCGAGGTAGTCACATAACTGCACCCTAAGATGTCTAACGGGCAACGTTGATGCTACGCCACAAGCAGCGCCCTGTCTTGCCTTCACGAGGACGAATTGTCGCTGACTGTGAACCAATAGGCGCGTGGCAGTGTCACACATTTAGGAAATATATCACTTAGCTACGTCACAATGTTACGCAACGTGTGCTAGTAAGTTACGGAAGGAAATAATCTTCGCACTCGGTGTGCAAGTGGGCACTGCCGAGTGAGTGCTCCTTGGTCACAGATGGCGGCTGTGTCTCTGGGCGAAGTGGTATCTCTCATCTTCGACAATTCCCGACAAGCTGTTAGAAGTGTATTCGCCGTATCTCGGCGAGAATCGAGTGACAACCATACAGAAGCTACGCGAATCTGCAGTGGCGTACAGCGCAGTCATGTGACAAGCTATAAACAGAGGTACACATGAATAGGAGAAGTTATTCTGCGTCCCTTTAGAGAGCAGATGTGTTTGGGAGGAGTAGCGCGTCACCGCTTGGCCGCGCGGTATTAGCCGAGCGGTCTAGGGCGCTACAGTCATGGGCGTGCGGCCACTCCCGACTGAAGTTCGAGTCCTCCCTCGGGCATGGGTATGTGTGTTTGTCCTTAGGATAATTTAGGTTAAGTAGTGTGTAAGCTTAGGGACTGATGACCTTAGCAGTTAAGTACCTTTCGTTGCTCAAGCGATCTACTATAAATTACTGCTAGAATGGCAGCAAGTTCTTTCGCATAATCTTTATAGAATGTCGTAGGTATCTCATCTGGTCGTGAAGCCTTCCCACTACTAAGCGATTGTAGTTGCTTTCCAATTCCGCGATCGGTAATCCCAATATCTGCCATTTCGACGTTCGCAAGACGATTGAAAGAAGGGACAGTGTTACGATCATCAGCGGTGAAAGAACTTCGGAAGACCGAATTCAGTATGTCGGCCTTCTATCTGTTATCTTCCGTTTCGGTGCCGGTGTGCTCGCTGAGAGAATGAATAGATGATTTTGACCCACTTATTGATTTTACACACGGCCAAAATCTCTCAGAGTTTTTACTCAGGTCGGTTGACAACGTCTTACTTTCAAAATCATTGAACACTTCTCTCATGGCTCACCTTAAGCTCATTTTCGCTTCGTTAAGCTTTTGTTTGTCAGGTAGGTTGTTAGTTCTCTTGAATCTGAGATGAAGTGCTCTTTGTTTACGTAGAGCTCTCCTAACACGGCTATTAAACCATGGTGGATCTTTCCCATCGCTTAAAACCTTAACCGAAAAATACTTGTCTAGGGCATATTGAACGAAGCATTTGAATTTTTTCCATTTGTTCTCCACACTGGAATTGTTTTCCGCCTTGCCTGCTATCTACCTGAGGGGTTCCTTCACTCGCCTAACATTGGAGATCCCAATGATTAGCATACCCACCCTCTGTACTTGTCCGGACTGGGCAGGAAAGTCGACTGCTGGCCCAACAGGATAGGCATCCCATGCTGGCTCAGAGTCATCATTAACACTGGAAAGCACCTCGTACCTGTTGCTAAGATGTAGGGAGCCAGCCGCACGGCCTGCTCCCTCCATCGCCGTCCGCCCAGTGACATGCGAACACACCACTGTCTGCCACACACTCTGGAGTGAGGACGATCCGTTCAGATGTTGAGTATCGGAAGCCGCAGCCACGTCCGAGCCAACAGAGGATTCCAGTGGCACCAAAGGTGTTGCAAGTCGCGTCACTGTGGCCCCGACGTCACCCCAACTTTGATCGTTAGCTAGAAGCTTGTCGACGGTAGCCAATGCAGCTTCCAGCAGTTTACGGACAGCAGCCAACTCTCCTTGTATCCACTCACAACAAGCACAATCCTTAGCCATATCGTATTGTGTATAAAATAGATATATGGTCTCAAACGGCGCTACTGAGTTTGACAATATAGCAAAGGAGAACACAGTAACACTAAAAGTTGGTGTGCAGATTTCTCTCGGAGACCGTAAGTTATTAAACAGAAATAAATTTCTCCAAACGGAAAATTTATACTAGGAAGCCGCCCTACGCGAGGATATTCACAAGACTTACGCAAAAACAAAAACTACGATTAATTTTCTAACCACTAGTCTACACAGTAAAATACGCACGTATAGTTAACTTCTCTGCAGAAGGACGTGAACAAAAAACAAAGGCTAAATTAATTTACAATTTATCACACAAGTGCTGCTGTTGCCCTGCTGCTTGTCATCTCGGCTCGGCGGCTGCAGCTACACATCCCTTACTAGCACCAAAGATAGTTTGTCTATAAAAACGAATATGGTATTTTCGCTGTGGAACCTCCAGCAGCACGGAAGACATAAAAAGGCTAACTGGTGTAGGAAAAGAGGGCATTCCTATTCAAGAGAAATTAATTACTAAGTTGTTTATTATTCTGCTATCGAAATGATGTGGAACGAGTCAGTTTATAGGATTCCTGCTTAAGCAACTACCCTTAAAATCAAAATGGCCTTTTTAATTATCTATTTAAGTGGCTATCAGTTTTTAAGAAGAAATTCGTCTATGGAATGGAAGGATTTGTGCAGGAGAACTGATTAAGCTGGATTTAAAACTTGATTTGGTGCCTGTCAGACGGTTTATCTTGTTGAGCAAATGATCAAAGATTTTTGTTGCTGAATATTGATCTCGTTTCTAAGCCACTGGTGTCTTTAATAATGGGTAATAAAGGTCCCTTTTCTCTCTAGTTTTGTAGGTATTGACATCACTGTTCTTTTAAAATTATGATGGACTCTATGTCGAATTGTGTCTCGGAGTGGTATCTACATGACGTCTGAGGGTGGGCAACGCATCCACGAAAAACATTACTGATTCTGCGTATCATGGATCCGACAGTTTGTTAATAGGTTTGTGGAGGTGTCATTAGAAGTCTGCTCACAGGTCGAGTAATTCAGGCATATAATGGGCAACTGATTTGCGTACGCTGTGATGGCACACGATAGCGACCCAGATGGGTTCCATAGGATTTATATCAGACGAATTTGGTCGCCAAGACACCAACACGAGTTCACTATAATGCACCTCAAACGACTGTAGTGCGGTTCTGGCTACTAGACACGGACATTTATACTGCTGAAGATGACATCACCGTCGGTGAAGATATCAAGAATGAAGGGATGCAGATGCATCTCAGCTGTCAGTGTGTCTTCGGTTACTATCGTAATAACTAAGGAGAATGCCTCCCATTCAGTAGTACAATTCACCCGTGGTGTAGGGGTAACGTATTTGATTCAAAATCAAAGAGTCTTTGGCCTGGGTTCGAATCCCGCTGCCGGCATTGTAACTCAGTGTGTTCGGTCAGAGGGTTAGCTGCCCAATAAAAAATGGATCAACAACGAACTGAAACGGGTGTCTTCCGACGTCCGCACCGAGCAGATGAAACGAACGAAAACGAACAAAATGAGATTAAAAAAAAATCCCGCCGCTGTTTAAATTTTGATTAAAATCAGCATTGGCGGCCGAAGACTTCAGGCATAAGTCACCCCCATTCTGCCAACGGTATTGTCAAAGAAGGCGGAGGAGCGGACACTGGTTCAGGGCACTCTCTTGTACTATGGGTAGGTTACTGCCCATAAAGGCGGAAGAATCAGCAATGATCAACGACATGAGGATGCAGAAGGCAATCCAAAACACTGCATTAAAGGCACGTAACGTTTATCCACAGAACATGTGGCCTGTAATTGAAGAAGTCTCATGATGATCTCTCCATTGGCAAAAGATTCCGGAATAGTCCCTCATTCACATCTCCGGGAGGGGATTGCCAAAGGGGAGGTTACCATGAAAAAAAGATTGAATAAGCAACGAAAGGATAACGTTCTACGAGTCGGAACGTCGAATGTCAGAAGTTTGAACTTGGTAGAGAAACTAGAAAATCTGAAAAGGGAAATGCAAAGGCTCAATCTAGATATAGTATGGGCCAGTGAAGTGGAAAGAAGACAGGGATTTCTGGTCAGGAGAGTATAGGATGACATCAACAACAGCAGAAAATGGTATAACAGGAGATTCGACATTAATAGGAAGACAGGCCAGCGAAAGTGTTACTGTGAACAGTTCAGTGACACGATTATTCTTACCAGAATCGACAGCAAACCAACACCGACAACTATACTTCAGGTATACATGCCGACGCCGCAAGCTGAAAATGAAGAGATAAAGTATATGACGAAACTGAAAGAGTGATACAGTATATAAAGGGGGGTGAAAATCTAACAGTCATGGGGGACTGGAATGTAGTTGTAGGGGAAGGAGTAGAAGAAAAGGTTACAGAAGAATATGGGCTTTGGACAAGGAATGAGAAGGGAGAAGGACTAATTAAGTTCTGTAACAGGTTTCAGGTAGCTATAGCGAATACCCTGTTCAAGAATCACAAGAGGAGGAGGTACACTTAGAACAGATTTCAGTTAGAGTACATCATGGTCAGACAGAGACTCCGCAATCAGATACTGGATTGTAAGGCGTACCCAGGAGCAGATATAGACTCAGATCACAATATAGTAGTGGTGAAAAGTAGGCTGACGTTTAAGGCATTAGTCAGGAAGAATCAATACGCAAAGAAGTGGGATACAGAAGTACTAAGAAATGACGAGATACGGTTGAAGTGCTCTAAGGCTATAGGTACAGCAATTAGGAATAGCTCAGCAGGCAGTACATTTGAAGAGGAATGGACATATTTCAGTAGAACCATCACAGAAGTTGGGAAGAAAAACATAGCTACCAAGAAGGCAACTGCGAAGAAATCATGGGTAACAGAAGAAATACTTCAGTTGATTGATGAAAGGAGGAAGCACAAAAATGTTCCAGGAAACTCAGGAATACAGAAATACAAGTCGCTCAGGAGTGACGTGCAGGGAAGCTAAGACGAAATGGCTGCACGCAAAATGTGAAGAATTCGAAAAAGAAATGATTGTCGGAAGGACAGACTCAGCATACAGGAAAGTCAAAACAACCTTCGGGGACACTGAAAGCAAACGCGGTAACTTTAAGAGTGCAACGGGAATTCCACCGTTAAATGCAGAGGAGAGAGCGGATAGGTGGAAAGAATACATTGAAAGCCTCTACGAGGAGGAAGATTTGTCTGATGTGATAGAAGAAGAAATAGGAGTTGATTTAGAAGAGATATGGGATCCAGTATTAGAATCAGAATTTAAAAGAGCTTTGGAGGACTTAAAGTAAAATAAGGCAGAATATATAGATAAAATTCCATAAGAATTTCTAAAATAAAAGGAAGAAGTGGCAACAAAACTACTATTTACGTTTATGTGTAGAATGCATGAGTCTGGCGACATACCACCTGACTTTCCGAAAAGCATCATCCACACAACTCCGAAGGCGGAAAGGTCTGCAAATGCGAAACTTATCGCACTATCAGCTTAACAGCTCATGCATCCAAGTTGCTTATAAGAATAATGTACAGAAGAAAGGAAAAGAAAACTGAGGATGTGCTAGATGACGATCAGTTTGACTTTAGGAAAAGTAAAGGCACGAGTGAGGCAATGCTGACGTTACGGTTAATAGTGGAAGCAAGACTACAGAAAAATCAAGACACATTCATTGGATTTGACGACCTGGGAAAAGCGATCGACAGTGTAAAATGGTGCAAGATGTTCGAAATTCTGAAAAAAGTAGGGGTAAGCTATAGGGAGAGATGCGCCATATACAATGCGAACAACAGCCAAGAGGCCTTTCAGCTCCCACTGTTCAATCTGTACGTCGAGGAAGCAATGATGGAAATAAAGGAAAGTTTCAGGAGTGGAATTATAATTCAATGTGAAACGATTTCAGTGATTACATGATCTGCTGAACGGAATGAACAGTCTAATGAGTACACAGTATGAATTAAGACTAAATCGATGAAAGACGAAGGTAATGAGAAGTGGTAGAAATGAGAACAGCGAGAAACTTAACATCGGGATTGATGATCACGAAATAGATGAAGTTAAGGAATTTTGCCACCTAGGCAGTAAAATAACCAATGACGGACGTAACAAGGAGGACTTCAAAAGGAGACTAGCAATGGCATAAAAGGGCGTTCCTCTCCGAGAGAATTCTGCTAGCATCAAACATAGGCCTTAATTTGAGGAAGAAATTTTTGAGAGTATATGTTTGGAGCAGAGCGTTGTGTGGTAGTGAAACATGGACTGTGGGAAAACCGAAACAGAAGAGAATCGAAGCATTTGAGATGTGGGGCTACAGACGAATGTTGAAAATAACGTGGACTGATGAGTTATGGAATGAGGAGGTTCTGCGCAGAATCGGAGAGGGAAGGAATATGTGGAAAATACTGATAAACAGAAGGGAGAGGATAATAGGACGTCTGTTAAGATATGAGGGAATGGCTTCCATGGTACTAGAGGGAGATGTAGAGGGCAAAACTGTAGAGGAAGACAGAGATTGGAATGCGTCAAGCATATAATTGAGGACGTAGGTTGCAAGAGCTACTCTGAGATGAAGAGGTTGGCACAGGAGAGGAATTCGTGGCGGCTCGCACGGAACCAGTCAAAAGACTGATGACAAAAAAAAGGGGGAGTTGCACAATTCCTTAACTGCAGGTAACTACTGACGAGACGCTGCTTCGAATTTGAAGGAACAGAACTGTTGGGTGGCGCAACGTCAGTGTAATTTGTTACCCACCATCGTGAGACATGATGGAATGGTCAGTTTGGCAGGTTATGATTGTGTTTGGGATAAAGATGTACAGGGAAACCAGGGCGTTAGTACATTAAGCAAGTCCAAGGGATGGAGATCCCAGTAGCTATGCAGAGATAGTTACGCATGGGCCGACTCCATAGTGAGCTGCATCAAACCAGTTTTGACACGGAAAAGCCACAACAATAATAACAACTGTCAGTGTGGTACAGTAAAGCTGCCTTGCAGAATTGGAATAAATGTTGAACTCATAACTGTCGTCAGTATACGCAAATGAGAAGTGCGATATTAAGTTTGAGATCATGTAGAGACAATCGTGTTGATATGTAGAACTTCCCACGTAATCAGCTCTCGAATTTCTCTACATCTACTTCTTCATCCTCTGCATTCCAGTCTGTCAGCTGGCGAAACCTGTGTTTCGCCTGCAATACGATGGTATCTGACAATGTTGAACGGTTGGAGGCAGGTAAGGGTACTAGCACAAAGTTTATTTATCTCTGTTGCTAGCAAAATAACAAACATACAGTTTCGTGCAGAACATATCTCAACATTTAATCATAAAAGAACATTTTCTCAGTTCAGTAAACAATTTATTTGAGAATAAGAAAAGCCTCTCACGCACAGAATTAATCAAACAACGTTTACTTCAAGACAGTGAGAGATACGATACTTCTGTTTCACTGGTACTGACATAAACTCATTGCAGCTAGAGAACGGTAATAACGACTAGTCAGGATAAATAATGCAGTAGTATAACAGAGAAGAAGAAACAGTTGAAAATGGGGATTCAAGTCGATAAAATACAAGTTCGCAAGGCTTTGAAACCATAATATAAATAGAATGTAACTGTGGTTAAGTGTTGCAGAAACAGTATTCCACTCTGCCACTCCCGAGATTATCATGTATTTTAAGAAACGCAAACAATGTTTATAGAAGGTCCCCCGCTGTGTCGGACTATTGCCATTCCACCCAGAGGGAGATAAGATAAATGACAAGTTACTGATAAACAGACACATTAAATATTAACCACGGCAAGCAGCAATAAGTGAACGTTTAGTGCCGCTTTTCCGGTGATATCTCCAAGTAATCGTTCTATTCTCTGACGTAGTGAGCCAAACTTCATCCACATCTGCTAACTTCCTTCTTAAGGTGCTCTTCGTAGTTAGCTGGAAACGCTTTGGAAGTAGGAGGCACCAAGCAGGGGTTCATACTCGGCCCCAACGCGGAATCATACGACAATGTAGCGCCTCTAGCCTATCAATAGTGAAAATATCCCAACTACATCTACATCTTCATCTTCATCTACATTTATACTCCGCAAGCCACCCAACGGTGTGTGGCGGAGGGCACTTTACGTGCCACTTTCATTACCTCCCTTTTCTGTTCCAGTCAGTTCTCAGTACGCGAGTGACTCGAGCAACCACTCCTTAGGTCACAGGTAATACACTACACTGAAATCAACTTACTAATCAGGTCACTAGTGGGCGTACCCATTAATAGGTGACTGCTGGAACATTGTTCAATTTATCCTTATTTTAATTGTAGCATTTCTTGTTTAAGTTAATTTATTAAGAGGGGCGCTCAATAAGTAACGCAGGTTATGTTTTCCTCGCCAGTTTCGATTGGAAATATGCGGAATTTCTTGTGGGACTTCGGGGAATATTTCCGCTTCATTCCTTATAGTTTCCCGAAATTCTGCTAGATGGCGGAGCTATACGCAGCTTTTAAGTGGCGTCCTTAGTTGACGTACGTTCCAAGCTGAGAACTGTAATTGTGTTTGTTCTGGCAGAAAACCAGAGCATCGCAGATATTCATAGGAACTTGCGGAATGTTTATGGAGACCAGGAAATGAACAAACGCAAGGTGAGTCATTGGGCAATGAGTCTGTCATTATCGCAACGTTGTCGTTCAAACCTGCCCAATCTCCCACGTGCCGGCCGGCCGCACACAGCTGTGACTCCTGCAATGTTGGAACGTGCGAAGACACTCTCATTCGTGGTGATAGAAGTATCGCAAATAAACACGTCGCTGCTCAAGTGGACGTCTCCGTTCGTAGAGCTGCCACACTGTCAACCAATTCGGGTACTCAAAGGTATGTGCCCGCTTGATTATTCGCCGTCTAACAGAAGACATTAAAGAGCAACGGAAGACCAACTGTGCAAAATTACTTGCGAGTTACAAAGCTTATCGTGATCATTTTTTATCGAACGTCGTTATTGGCGATGAAACATGGGCTCATCATTTCGAACTGGAAACAAAACGGTAATCCACGGAGTTGGCGCCACACCACTCCCGCTCCGAAGAAAAGTTCAGAATTGCACCCCCAGCCGATAAAGTCATGACGGTGGCCGTCTGGAACTCTGAAGGGGGTTACTCTGTTTAATGTCCTCCCTCATGTTGCAACGATCAACTCCGAAGTGTGTTGTGCTACCCTCAGGAAACTAAAGAAAGGACTTCAGCGTGTTCGTCGTCACAAAAATGCAAACGAACTTCTCCTTTTCCATGTCAGCGCAAGACCTCACACAAGTCTGCGCACCCGAGAGCATACAACACCCTCATTGGCATTGTAGCGAGAAGGAAGTGCTTCTCTTGGCGGTATCACTAACCTGGTGTCTTGCTGCTTCGGTAGGTCCCTCGTAGCACAAAAGTAGTGCTCAGTCGCCAGGTTCCATGTAGGTGATGATCCTGCTAAAGTGGAGTGTTTAGGGATGCCAGTTGTTAATTGTCAACAACGTTTGTACCATACTTGTTTTAATACAGAAATTGCTTTGTCACACACATCACAGAATCAGCATTTGCAGTGTGGCGGATCTGGACTACGCCGTTATATTCGACCCTTTACACACGTTAACACAGTTTTCTGACTTTACATATGATGGACACTGCCCACGACACGTGGGGTTCTTATAACTAATAACTTCACTTTATATCTTGCTTAACATCTGAAATATGCACTCGCGACCGTTCTTTTAGAGCCGCCCCCGGTTTGAGTGGCTCCTCGTGACTGACTCAACCTGTCTTCCCGAAGGACAAGAGAGAGCACCCCACCTTTCTCTCTCAGCCAATGACACTTCTCTCGTTTCCTATAATATACATCCAAACCTTCAGCCAATGGGCGTTCATATCGCTGTTGCTAGGCGGATCTGACGTCACGTTTGCGGACATTGTGACGGAAGTTTGTCTCGGAACACTGTCTCAGATTGTAAGATCCTACTCCCAAATAGTCGGATCTTGTCTTTACTACGGTTGTACAACATTACCTCCTATGATTTCATATCTAATGCTCCTTGCTGACGCTTAATTGTTAAATGTACATGTAGCCTGGCTGCTACTGAGCATTCCCGATCGCATAAATGTGCGTAATACTTGGCTTAAACACGTGAAGGGAATGCATATATGCATTACAGGCAGCTCACAAAACTCCATTCGACTGTTATTCCTCATCCGCTCTATATCCAGGATCTCGCACCTTGCGACTCCCATATTCATCCTCAGGAAGCGGCACGCGGATAATGGAGAGGCTATCGATGCAGCGAGACCTTGGCTCCATCGTCGCCCAGTAAAGTGGTGTCACTCGGGCATACAAGCCCGGCCAGTAAGGTGGCGTAAGGCCGTCACATTTAACGGAGATTACCCTGAAAAAAAGGGTTTTGTAGCAAAAAGAATGGTGATGATATGGTCTATTGAAATCCTGAATAATACCAGCCTGCTTTCAGAAAAAAAAATTGTTGAGTTAGTTACTGAACTCTCCTCGAACAGTGGCGAAAACTTTTGCAGCGTTTGGTTGCACCGGAAGATTTGCGAAAGCAGGTTTCTTTTATCTAGATTAAGTCAGTGAATGTAGAGGCTAAAGTTAAGGAGTGATATCATTACCAAACTGATGCAAATGAACTTCTGTTTGAGAGTACTTATTTGTATTTCAATATTTCAAATTGAATAATAAAGAGTCATAATACAGAGAGTATAGGGTATGGGTGGAGATATTTTTATGTGTGGTACCTTAATATGTACACACATCAGCGTGTTGCTTGTTTTTTCCCTGTGTCGAACAGACTTCCTATAAAAACATCACATAATGTATTACTTGATGTTTTCTCCACAATCGTAATTGCACTAGTGAATGGACTACAGGTGCCACTATAGACTACCCGTTTAGTGTCCTCTCGTTCACACTTCAGCACCTAATCTGCTGCCCAGACTAATATGTACTTGGACGTGCTAACCAACCAGAAAACATACTATTCCTAATAGCTATAATTTTTAGTCTGCAAATGAAGTAAATGCTGACGTAATGTTGTTGAATACCCTGTCCTCACTCACCAACAGAAATATCTACATTTATACCTGTCACATGCTGTTTGCGATCTCGTAAAACGTCTGTGTAACTTTATAATATTTTAACTGCAAAGTCTTCCTTTTTTCATTCAGCTTCATTGTTTTCACATAATCTCAAAACCAGTTTCCCGCTGACGAAATACGAGGGAAACTTTGGATACTGGCTTTGAAAAGAGCGAATTTGATCTAAACGACTAACTAAAACTAAGCAGGAAACATACTTCGAAAGTATTGGAGGGATTTTTGAATGAGCTGATTTTGAAAAGAGAGAATTTGAGCCAAATGACTGCACAAATCTAAGTAGCAAATATACTTCGAAAACATTACAGGGATATTTATATGAGCTGAAAGCAAGAATGTACGTTGCTTCTCATATCTAAAATTCGGTAAACATCTTGATTCAATAGAAATAAAAAAAACTGATTTTCTCTGTGACCAATGTTTTGTAATATTTTGTGTTTTTTATTTTTCTTAAGTTGTTTCGAGGAAGACATTTCCCACCTATTGTTCAGGAATCGTCAGAAAAGTAATGGCCTTCTGTCAAATTGATGTAGTCCTGTAGCAGCGTTGTAACAGAAAGAGAATTCACTGTAGAACTGTAGTCTTGTCGTAAGTAAAAGAACGGACTGCCGTTACAGTGCTTAAAACTGTTACCTACTCACCTGGTCAAATCTATAATCGGCAACTATCGTGTTAATACTGGAAATTTCGGAGAATTATAAGGAGCAGTCAAAAGGAAGCGAGACAGATCAAAAGTAAGTAAACCTTTCATTATATCAAAAGTAATGGCGGTAACTATTAACACATTTATTCCACTGTGAGACAAGGCGATCAGTGCCTTAACGGAAAAATGTTCGCGGTTGCCTACGGAACCATGACTGTACCAAGACGTGCAACTCTTCGTCCGAAGTAAATCGACGGCCACGAACGTCTTTCTTCAGGGCTCCATAAAATATGAAATTCACATGGGTGTGGATCGGGACTTTATGGGGGAGGGGGTGTAAGGGCTTCCCCGCGAAGCTTCTGCAGTATAGTCGAAACAACCTTCGCAACATGTTTCTGTACGCAACTGCAAACATTTTTCTACGAAGAAGTTGACGGTCTTCTCTCACAGTGGAATAAATATTAACAGTTAAGCAATTACTTTGGAATTAATGAAGATAGTTATTGTTGAGAAGAAGAAAACAACTACCAGCCACTATTGGTAATCAATAGTGGCTAATTGCTGTTTTCTTCTTTGTGCTGATCAACCTGCCTTTTTTACACAGCAACGGTCACGAAATGTCAGTTTCCGACAAAATTACAGATAAGTTATTTTTTTTCCATCTGTCTCGGTTTCATTCGACAACCCATTACAGATTTACTACAATACTAATACAAGACCTTCAGCTGTTAAAATCGATGCTTGATTTCTGCTATTTTGTTTTTGGAAAAAAACTGTCGTTCCACTTGGCAAAGTATGTGTATCTATGGTCTAAGAATTAAACCTGTTAAGTATCTTTGTTGCTCTCTAGAGGCAACTGAACAACCCAGACTTTATTAGTGACGCGTCTCGGCGAACACTCCACATCCCGTCATTGTCAAACCTGGTGTACAACTGAGGTGTATATCAGTATCAGCCAAGCAACAACTCTCTAAGTAGTATGTTTTACTTAGAAACTGCAATTTCCTGGGACGCTGCTATGGAACTGAACCCCTACTGTTTACCCTATCTAGAATTTCCCTTTCATGTAGATTAGTGTGGGCCGAATTTGTCTCATAAAGGCTTAGAAATTGTGCGATTGACGAGTGCACCTGCTATCCAAGACAGGTACAGATTGGCGCTAAGTACTGTTTACTCAATTCCAAGTACTTAAGCGATTTACCGGCACCTTCTATTAGACACCACCAGTTTTTCAAAGGCATAAAAAATGCATTTGGAAACATGGAAACAGGCTGGTTTTCAGCACGTATTTCAGGTAAATGCTCGTTGTATTTACTTTTAAATGCGGATGATTTGCTCAATGACACTGAAAAGAGAGAGAGAGAGTGAAGTCGTTACTTTTAATTGCTCTGATCCATCAGTTTCTGTAATGCAGGGCTAGACGAGCAAACCATTTTCATCTTTCATTTCCCCTGTCGTGTTACATTGCTTTCATTACGTAATTCTTGACTAATTGTATAAGACTTTAAATAAAGACTTACAGTGATCAGCATCACTCTATTACTTAAAACTCATTATCAAGCCGGCTATTTGTAGCAGTTGCGTTCATGCATATATAAGGTCGCTGTAATGTCAGTGGATGTAAAGTGGCTGAGCGACCCCTACCAGCTGTCGCTTGTTTGTCTGATTTAATCGTCTTACGGATGAGATGACAGTCAGCGGCTCTTCTGGACTAACAAGATGGTGAGAGGATTACCAGAGGATATGGAACAGCCACTGTCTTGGGCGGAAAGCGGGCAGTCGATCCTCAAGCTGAACATCCGCCATCTGTGGTTCTGTGGTGCGTGGCCACTCCCTGGTTCCTGGATGTTTAACATGTACGGCGCTTTCATCCTCGTACTGGGCATCTGAAACGCAGTAGAGACTTTACTGTCCCTCTACTTTTGCTGGGGAGACATGGATGAGATGACGATGGTGTTCATTAGCACCTTCACCAATGCCTGCGGCACCGCCAAGATGGTCTTTTTCATGCCCAATCGGCGACATTACTATGCGCTGGCTCGACATGTGGAGAAGCTGGTGTCCATGCAAAGTGAATTCTGTTCGGCAGACCCTGTCTTGGCTGACATTTGGAAGGGCTCGCAAAGGCGTGCCTGCCGCCTCACCTTAGGATTGCTGTTCTTAATGTTCTCGCAGTACCCTGTGTGGTACCCCATGCCGATCATTGCGCAACCAGAAGACCGGCGGCTGCCATTCGCTCAACACGGGTGGGACAACAATACCAACTACTACGAGCTGTCGTACGTCGTACAGTGCGCGCTAGCGACGTTCGCAACCCAGATCAGCAACGGCGTGGACTTACTCTTCGCTACCGTCATGATCCTGACGGCTGCGCAGATGCAGATTCTTACACTGCGCATTGCCAGTCTGAAACCGGAATACACTGAAGTGAAAGTAGGAAAAGGGCCCAGTGTCATGGCCTATCAGACGGAGAATACTTGCGATGATAAAATGTACGAAAAATTGTGTCAGTGCATTGGAAATCACCAGAAAATCCTCAAGTACGTTAGATAAATTGAATAATTTGCTTTGCACGAAGCTGGATACCCCACACACGATAATGCTTGCTGCACTGCTCAACAGTACTCTGCATCAAAATTTAGAATCTGCTGGTGTCTAGTTTGATGAACAATCAGAAGCGAGGCGGTGTTATCGTAAGAAAACCATGCCGTAAAGTCTAGTAAAATGCCACATGTGGAAGTTAACATACACTGACGATGGTTTTAGAGTTGCGTACTTCAATCAAACGCTTAGTAAGTAACAAACGGTGTTAGTTGTTTGATATAAATAAGTGAGGAGAACAATGCAAGGCCATACAAAGCGAAAATATTATATAGGCTCTGTTGTAAGTGAAGCAAATGATGAGTTACTTGGCAACAGCTGTATCTCTACAAAAGATGTCCTTACAAAACAGTTGCATGATGTCTAGTAGAATACAAGTTAATTCTGTGATATTTTTTACGGAATGAAGGCAGAATGTAAGTTACATTTTAGAGCAGTGTCATCAGAGATGGAGAAAATGTGTGGTCTGCGGAACTATGGTGGAGAAAATTGACTCCAGAAACCATCGTGATATTAGCCTTAATTTCTTTAGGTAAACATAAATTACTGTGGTTAGACGTAAGTGTACCCGTTCTTTCCTGTCAAATGCGAGTTCAGTGCCCTTCTTTTTTCATCAGTGTGGTTGTTGTGTGGGAAGAATATCAGGTGCTGTGCGCATTGGGGCCGTCATCTAATTTCCCTGGCCACAGATATTCTGGAGTTTACTAGGATACGAGAGGCCTTTAGGTTACGGCGAAACCTCTGTGCAGACCACACGGCGTCCGTGCCTTAAACGATTGGCTGTAGTGAACGCTCAGTGGCATCAGGAATGTGCAGAAGAGGTAATGTGTAACGGTCCTCCGACTGCTCGACGAATGACGGAATGAATGTAGTTAAATCTGATAAATCTGGTACTTCGGTACGAATACTATGTTCTTTCCCCCTATGGGTAACCTGATCTCGATACCTTGGTTCACATTCACGTCGCATATTAATTAATTTTTTTATTTTATTTTTTTTTTTTTTGCAGTGATGGGAAGGATGGTTGATGGTTAGGGGGGAGAGGAGGGGGTCGGTGGTAAGTGAAGCTGGCAGTAGGATACGCAAGACTTAGATGCCATCTGTGCAAAACTAGAGCAATCCACGTTCGACTGAACTTGCTTACGAAGTCACTCCTTAATCTCAGTTTACAATATGTAACCCCCTTCCTCCGCCCCACTCACCACACACAGGGATTTGTAGAAAATTAAAGCTTCTGCTTGTGTTACCTTCTATCACAGCCCGCATATTATATACTCTGCTTCGACCATCATCAGTTATTTTGCTGCCCAAGCAGCAAAACTTATCTACTACTTTAAGAGTCTCATTTCCTATTCCAATTCCCTAAGGATCACCCAGTTTAGTTCAACTAAATTCCATTACCCTTGTATTACTTTTATCACGCTCAGTTTATAACTATCTATTCAGTTCAATGGATCTTCCATATACTTTTCATTCTCCGACCGAATTATAATGTCAAGAATGAACTTCGAAGTATTTATTTCTTCTCCCTGGAACTTTCCGTGTTCTTCTTGGTTTCCTTTACAGCATCAATGTACGGACAAATAACAAATCACTCCCTCGTCAACTACTGCTTCATTTAAATGACCTTCAACTCTTATAACTGCCGTCTGGTATCTGTACGAGCTGTAAATATCTATTACCAGTATATGATTTTTTGTTAGTGACCCTACACTCACCTGATAAGAAGCCTTGTTCTTACTGTCAACGCAGTTCCCTGATTAACAATAAATCGAACTTCAGCTTATCTACTTCCCTTTTTAATTGTCTTATCTTCCTATCTCATTAAGTGATGTAACATTTCACACTTCGTCCCGTAGTAAGCTATTTTTGTTTATGCTGATAATAACATCCTTATGAGTAGTCCCCGCCCGAAGATCCTAATAGTGAACTATAAAACCTTCGGAGTATCGTATCCAAGAGGTTGCCATCATCACTAAACCACACGATAGAGCTGCGAAGACACGCAAAATATAACGCCTGTAATTTCCCCTTGGTTTCAGGGGTTCATCGTACGCACACAGCAAGCTCTTATAGGTTAATATTATAAGTCCACATCAATCAATCATCCAGACTATTACTGTTACTTATACTGAAAAGGCTGCTGCCCCTCTTCAAGTGCCCTATATTAGTTTGGCCTATTCACAAAGACATCTACGTCCTATGGCACGGCTATCTCTGTCGCTGAGGCACGTTAACCATATCACAGCAGCAAGATCTACGGCTGGTGACGCTTACTATGATATGTTTAATCGCTAGAAACATGTCAGGATGAACTGCCACGTAATTTTTTTTTTGGTCATCAGTCTACTGACTGGTTTGATGCGGCCCGCCACGAATTCCTTTCCTGTGCTAACCTCTTCATCTCAGAGTAGCACTTGCAAACTACGTCCTCAATTATTTGCTTGACGTATTCCAATCTCTGTCTTCCTCTACAGTTTTTACCATCTACAGCTCCCTCTAGTACCATGGAAGTTATTCCCTCACGTCTTAGCAGATGTCCTATCATCCTGTCCCTTCTCCTTATCAGTGTTTTCCACATACTCCTTTTCTCTCCGATTCTGCGTAGAACCTCCTCATTCCTTACCTTATCAGTCCACCTAATTTTCAACATTCGTCTATAGCACCACATCTCAAATGCTTCGATTCTCTTCTGTTCCGGTTTTCCCACAGTCCATGTTTCACTACCACACAATGCTGTACTCCAGACGTACATCCTCAGAAATTTCTTCCTCAAATTAAGGCCGGAATTTGATATTAGTAGACTTCTCTTGGCCAGAAATACCTTTTTTGCCATAGCGAGTCTGCTTTTGATGTCCTCCTTATTTCCGTCTGTTCTCATTTCTACTACTTCTCATTACCTTCGTCTTTCTCCGATTTACTCTCAAACCATACTGTGTACTCATTAGACTGTTCATTCCGTTCAGCAGATCATTTAATTCTTCTTCACTTTCACTCAGGATAGCAATGTCATCAGCGAATCGTATCATTGATATCCTTTCACCTTGTATATTAATTCCACTCCTGAACCTTTCTTTTATTTCCATCATTGCTACCTCGATGTACCGATTGAAGAGTAGGGGCGAAAGGCTACAGCCTTGTCTTACACCCTTCTTAATACGAGCACTTCGTTCTTGATCATCCACTCTTATTATTCCCTCTTGGTTGTTGTACATATTGTATGTGACCCGTCTCTCCCTGTAGCTTACCACTACTTTTTTCAGAATCTCGAACAGCTTGCACCATTTAATATTGTCGAACGCTTTTTCCAGGTCGACAAATCCTATGAAAGTGTCTTGATTTTTCTTTAGCCTTGCTTCCATTATTAGCAGTAACGTCAGAACTGCCTCTCTCGTCCCTTTACTTTTCCTAAAGCCAAACTGATCGTCACCTAGCGCATTCTCAATTTTCTTTTCCATTCTTCTGTATATTATTCTTGTAAGCAGCTTCGATGCGTGAGCTGTTAAGCTGATTGTGCGATAATTCTCGCACTTGCGCGCTCTTGCCGTCTTCGGAATTGTGTGGATGATGCTTTCCCGAAAGTCAGATGGTATATCGCCAGACTCATATATTCTACACACCAACGTGAATAGTCGTTTTGTTGCTACTTGCCCCAATGATTTTAGAAATACTGATGGAATGTTATCTATCCCTTCTGCCTTGTTTGACCGTAAGTCCTTTTAAATTCCTATTCTAATACTGGATCCCCTATCTCTTCTAAATCGACTCCTGTTTCTTCTTCTATCACATCAGACAAATCTTCACCCTCATAGAGGCTTTCAATGTATTCTTTCCACCTATCTGCTCTCTCCTCTTCATTTAACAGTGGAATTCCCGTTGCACTCTTAATGTTACCACCGTTGCTTTTAATGTCACCAAAGGTTGTTTTGACTTTCCTGTTTGCTGAGTCTGTCCTTCGACAATCATATCTTTTTCGATGTCTTCACATTTTTCCTGCAGCCATTACGTCTTAGCTTCCCTGCACTTCCTATTTATTTCATTCCTCAGCGACTTGTATTTCTGTATTCCTGATTTTCCCGGAACATGTTTGTACTTCCTCCTTTCATCAATCAACTGAAGTATTTCTTCTGTTACCCATGGCTTCTTCACAGCTACCTTCTTTGTACCTATGTTTTCCTTCCCAACTTCTGTGATGGCCGTTTTTAGAGATGTCCATTTCTCTTCAACTGTACTGCCTACTGCGCTATTCCTTATTGCTGTACCTACAGCCTTAGAGCACTTCAACCGTATCTCGTCATTTCTTAGTACTTCTGTATCCACTTCTTTGCGTATTGATTCTTCCTGACTAATGCCTTAAACGTCAGCCTACTCTTCACCACTACTATATTGTGATCTGAGTCTATATCTGCTCCTGGCTACGCCTTACAATCCAGTATCTGATTGCGGAATCTCTGTCTGACCATGATGTAGTCTAACTGAAATCTTCCCGTATCTCCCGGCCTTTTCCAAGTATACCACCTCCTCTTGTGATTCTCGAACAGGGTATTCGCTATTACTAGCTGAAACTTGTTACAGAACTCAATTAGTCTTTCTCCTCTTTCATTCCTTGTCCCAAGCCCATATTCTGCTGTAACCTTTTCTTCTACTCCTTCCCCTACAACTGCATTCCAGTCGCCCATGACTATTAGATTTTCGTCCCCCTTTACCTACTGCATTACCCTTTCAATAACCTCATACACTTTCTCTATCTGTTCATCTTCAGCTTGCGACGTCGGCATGTATACCTGAACTATCGTTGTCGGTGGTGGTTTGCTATCGATTCTGATTAGAACAACCCGGTCACTGAACTGTTCACAGTAACACACCCTCTGCCCTACCTTCCTATTCATAACGTATCCTACACCTGTTATACCATTTTCTGCTGCTGTTGATATTACCCGATACTCATCTGACCAGAAATCCTTGTCTTCCTTCCACTTCACTTCACTGATCCCTACTATATCTAGACTGAGCCTTTGCATTTCCCTTTTCAGATTTTCTAGTTTCCCTACCACGTTCCGGCTTATGACATTCCACGCCCCGACTCGTAGAACGTTATCCTTTCGTTGATTATTCAATCTTTTTCTCATGGTAACCTCCCCCTTGGCAGTCCCCTCCCGGAGTTCCGAATGGGGGACTATTCCGGAATCTTTTGCCAATGGAGAGATCATCATGACACTTCTTCAATTACAGGCCACATGCCCTGTGGATACACGTTACGTGTCTTTAATGCAGTGGTTTCCATTGCCTTCTGCATCCTCATGTCGTTGATCATTGCTGATTCTTCCGCCTTTAGGGGCAATTTCCCACCCCTAGGACAAGAGAGTGCCCTGAACCTCTATCCGCTCCTCCGCCCTCTTTGGCAAGGCCGTTGGCAGAATGAGGCTGACTTTTTATGCCGGAAGTCTTCGTCCGCCAATGCTGATTATTTATCAAAATTTAGGCAGTGGCGGGGATCGAACCCGATACCGAAGGCGTTTTTGATTATGAATCAAAGACGCTACCCCTAGACCATTACTGACTGGTTTGATGCGGCCCGCCACGAATTCCATTCCTGTGCTAACCTCTTCATCTCAGAGTAGCACTTGCAACCTACTTCCTCAATTATTTGCTTGACGTATTCCAATCTCTGTCTTCCTCTACAGTTTTGGCCCTCTACAGCTCCTTCTAGTACCATGGAAGTCATTCCCTCTTGTCTTAGCAGATGTCCTATCATCCTGTCCCTTCTCCTTATCAGTGTTTTCCACATATTCCTTTCCTCTCCGATTCTGCGTAGAACCTCCTCGTTCCTTACCTACCCCTAGACCACTTAGGAATCGTTAGCTGATAAATTCTGCAGAGGTATGTGAGCATTCAGTGGCCCCACTCTCCATTCGTGCGAGAATCAAGACGAAATCCTGTCTATCTTTATATGAAAGGCTTCCTCTCACACGTTTTGTAGGCAGAGATATATGTAAATTTAGTTCCAGCAATAACGCGACGAGTTATACAAAGACGACGATCTAATAACAATGTAAAAAGAACGGTTCTAACGTAATTTCGCTGTTTACCTATTTTCAAGTTCAAAAGTATTGAGCCTGTGGATAAGAGTTAGCTAATAATGGCTTTACACTTTGTGGTATGTTATAGTTATTGCTCTCACTAATTATTTCACCATGTACATAGTTCAATATAATGAAGGGAGGTGACGGGTTACACTGTAGCTAATATGACATGACAATCATATTTATTATGTGTTTCACTAAGTGATTAATTAAATAAGCGGTAAATAAGTGTGTTTTTTCACGTAATAATGCTTGACCAAGTACTCACGTTGAAATCGAAGGCAAAAAATCTGAAAAGAGCTGCTAATGGTAATCGCCTTTATTGAATCGCAACTATAACTGAAAAAAATATTCGGCAACAACTTTCTAACACTTTTTCCGTCTCTCTACATATGTTATGGTTATCATTTTAAAAATACCTTATCAGTACAAATAACTCATAGTCTTACTGCTTAACGCAGAAAATAAACCATTCAACCAACGATGGAAGTCAGCTGTGATGTAGCACCTATTGGCCGAGCGGTTCTAGGCGCTTCAGTCCGGAACCACGCCGCTGCTACGGTCGCAGGTTCGAATCCTGCCTCGGGCATAGATGTGTGTGATGTCCTTAGGTTAGTTAGGTTTAAGTAGTTCTAAGTCTATGGGACTGATTACCTCAGATGTTAAGTCACATATTGCTTAGAGCTATTAGAACCGTTTGTAGCACCCATTTACTGTACAAATGTAATAAATACGGAAGTTTCACTATCTATTCTCAACTGACTGAAAGTCAGTGCTAAACGCTCTACCTTTTCGTTTAAATAACGGCTTCCACATTTACCGTCTACTGAACGGCCCCTGGATCTCAGACACGTCGAGTGTCCTCGCCGAGGTTGTTGGACCATTGGTGGGCAGGAGATTGTTGGAGGACGTATTGTGGCGTTTATGCCACATCTCTGTCCACATTTATTACAGTTTTAATGCTTTGTTTTAGGGCACAGTATAGGAAGATTCTGTTACGGGAGGCTAGCGAGTAGGTAGGATCACAAGTCAGACTCATCTAACGACGCGCGAAATGGCCACATAGCATGAGAACAGCCGGGCGTGCAAGGGTCGTATAGTACTGCAGCAGACAGATATTGGGGATTCACCTACCACGCTGGGCGCCAAGAAACGAATCTTTTATTATTCATATATACTGCCTAAACCGAACTTGTTAACAATAATTTCAATATCACTCAATCCCCCATGAAATAATAGTTACAAATTTTAGTTACTGTCGGTGCTTATTGATGGAAAGGATAGAGAAATCAGAAGTGCTCTCTGAGAAGGAGGCGCAAACTCCTGAGACAGCTAATTATGATCGGTTTCGAAGGAGGTACTACATGAATACGTGTATAAAATCTGATCTCACGTAAAGACGGAACGGTTTGTTGAAAAATTGCTTCGGATGATGTATTTGTACAATGTTGTGTTAATCCAAGTCAATCTCCGATAGCTTTTTTAGTTAGCTACACGCGAACTAGTGTGTGAAATGCAACTCCACCTAAAGACGTAATTAAATTTGTCTCGGAAAACATATTTATGCGATCTCATGTTGATTCTAAGATCGTGTGAAGTATTGTTGTGACTTTTGCGGTGCACCGGAACTCTTGCACAATTAACGGCCATATTAACGACAGACTGGCCTTAGAAATCGTTTTACTAATTTTTAGATTAATGAAATAAATCAAAATTAGTTGGAATTCTAACATTTTACGAGTCTTATTATGCTTAGTATTTTATCCTACCCACTTGTTATATTATATGCACTGTTTATTGCACAAGCTTTAGAGCTCGCGACCGACGGAGAAGAAACCAAATGGGCCAACGCCTACGAGACGGGAGGTAAGCAAGTTGGCTACAATTCCGTTACGAGAAGTCGGGGGCGGACGCATTAGACTGTTATCTGTAAATCACACGCAGCATCACTATCCGTCCCCGACTGCATAATATGGCAGACGATAGTTCTAACTTTCATTCCCCTATCTGCTATGATAGTGTTACAATATGACACCACAATTACTCTCTGAAACTTTGGTGTCTGATTGTTTATGTCGCTACTGTGCCTCATTGTGATGTGAATAATTCGGCAGAAAGTATCATCGAGATCGCTGACAAATAACACAGAAAACTGGAATTATCAATAGCGAAGTACACTTCTTGTCAAGGTCCCGATCGAGCACGACTGATCACCACAAAGGAGGATCGGCATACTGCGCACCTAGCACATCGTAATCCCTTCATATCTGAGTCTGCCACCCGAGAACTAGTAACGGATGTACCATCCTGCGCCATTAATCAGAGGCTAGCGGAAGTCGGACTAGGGAATTATCGTTCCACGCTAGGCTACTGTTGTAAGTAGGCTGTTTAGGTTTTCATTTTGGTAACACCACGTAGCGCTCTTTATGAAAATCGCTGACTGCGCTGTGTGCAGTCTGTGGCTGGTTGGACTCATTGCTGGATTATTCGCTAGTGTAGTGCTGGGCAGTTGGATGTGAACAGCACATAGCGTTGGACAGTTGGAGGTGAGCTGCCAGCAGTGGTGGATGTGGGGAGAGAGATGCCAGAGTTTTGAGAAGTTAATATGAGTGGACGATCTGGACGTGTGTCCGTCAGGAAAAGGAAATTTGTAAAACTCGATGTCACGAATTATGTATATATTATGCGTTTTGAACACTATTAAGGCAAATACATTATTTGTTCTCTATCAAAATCTTTCATTTGCTAACTATATGCCTATCAGTAGTTAGTGCCTTCAGTAGCTAGAATATTTTATTTAGATGGCAGTATTGGCGCTCGCTGTATTGCAGTAGTTCAAGTAAGAAGATTTTTGTGAGGTAAGTGATTCATGAAGGGTATAGGTTATTGTTAGTCAGGGCTATTCTTTTGTAGGGATTATTGAAAGTCAGAATGCGTTGTGCTAAAATATTGTGCGTCAGTTCCGAAATGATCAGAATAAGTAAAGAGAAAACTGTCTCAGTACGTTTAATTTTGTTCAGCTGTTTGAAAATCAAATAACGTAAGTGTTTTTCCAGCACTGTCATTCGTAAATTTTCAAAGGGGAAGTTTCACTGTTGACTGCCACAATGGAAACGGTTGCGTTTGGAATGTTGCCGTGACCGAGAAGCATGGGTTGCTTATGGATGACGACGTATTATGCTCAGCGAAGAATCGTGGTTGAGCACTATCCCAGATGTTAATCATCGGCTAATACGACGGCGACCTGGAGAGAGGCCCCATACTTCCAAAGTTTTGGAGTTGCGTGGTGGTATTTCTCCTGGCGTCTTGGTCTGAGGAGCCATCGCATGTGACTATAGGTCATAGCTGATAGTTGTATTGAACCGGGGGCGTAGAAACTACGGAGAGCCTTAGCCCTCAGTGGTTCGCAACCCCACAACCGGATACAGCAGTCCACTCACCCCACCGCCGCCCCACACCGAACCCGGGGTTATTGTGCGGTTCGGCTCCCAGTGGACCCCCCCCCCCCCCTCCAGGAACGACTCACACCAGACGAGTGTAGCCCCAGTGTTTGCGTGGTAGAGTAATTATCGTGTAAGCGTAAGTGGAGACAATGTTTACGCAGCAATCGCCAATATAGTGTAACTGAGGTGGAATGAGGGGAACCAGACCGCAGTCGCCGAGGCAAATGGGAAACCGCCTTAAAAACCATCCACAGACTGGCCGGCACACCGGACCTCGACACTAATTATCGTATGGCAGCGAAAGTTGGTAGATACGCTAATACGTTAATGTGGAAACTACGAGGGGAGTTCAATAAGTAATGCAACACATTTTTTTTCTCGGCCAATTTTGGTTGAAAAAACGGGAAATTTCTTGTGGAATATTTTCAAACATTCCCGCTTCGTGTCGTATAGTTTCATTGACTTCCGACAGGTGGCAGCGCTGTACGGAGCTGTTAAAATGGCGTCTGTAACGGATGTGCGTTGCAAACAACGGGCAGTGATCGAGTTTCTTTTGGCGAAAAACCAGGGCATCTCAGATATTCATAGGCGCTTGCAGAATGTCTACGGTGATCTGGCAGTGGAAAAAAGCACGGTGAGTCGTTGGGCAAAGCGTGTGTGATCATCGCCGCAAGGTCAAGCAAGACTGTCTGATCTCCCGCGTCCGGGCCGGCCGTGCACAGCTGTGACTCCTGCAATGGCGGAGCGTGCGAACACACTCGTTCGAGATGATCGACGGATTACCATCAAACAACTCAGTGCTCAACTTGACATCTCTGTTGGTAGTGCTGTCACAATTGTTCACCAGTTGGGATATTCAAAGGTTTGTTCCCGCTGGGTCCCTCGTTGTCTAACCGAACACCATAAAGAGCAAAGGAGAGCCATCTGTGCGGAATTGCTTGCTCGTCATGTGGCTGAGGGTGACAATTTCTTGTCAAAGATTGTTACAGGCGATGAAACATGGGTTCATCACTTCGAACCTGAAACAAAACGGCAATCAATGGAGTGGCGCCACACCCACTCCCTACCAAGAAAAAGTTTAAAGCCATACCCTCAGCCGGTAAAGTCATGGTTACAGTCTTCTGGGACGCTGAAGGGGTTATTCTGTTCGATGTCCTTCCCCATGGTCAAACGATCAACTCTGAAGTGTATTGTGCTACTCTTCAGAAATTGAAGAAACGACTTCACCTTGTTCGTAGGCACAAAAATCTGAACGAACTTCTCCTTCTTCATGACAACGCAAGACCTCACACAAGTCTTCGCACCCGAGAGGAGCTCACAAAACTTCAGTGGACTGTTCTTCCCCATGCACCCTACAGCCCCGATCGCGCACCGTCGGATTTCCATACGTTTGGCCCAATGAAGGGCGCAATCCGTGGGAGGCACTACGCGGATGAAGAAGAAGTTATTGATGTAGTACGACGTTGGCTCCGACATCGACCAGTGGAATGGTACCGTGCAGGCATACAGGCCCTCATTTCAAGGTAGCGTAAAGCCGTAGCATTGAATGGAGATTACGTTGAAAAATAGTGTTGTGTAGCTAAAAGATTGGGGAATAACCTGGTGTATTTCAATGCTGAATAAAACAACCCCTGTTTCAGAAAAGAAAGTGTTGCATTACTTATTGAACTGCCCTCGTATTTATGCTGAAAAAAACTTATTTCCAATTTTGGCCACGAGGTCCAAATCGGACGCTGTGCACTTTATGTATAACGTCTACGCTATCATCTGACAAGCAACAACGCGAATTAACAATTTGGCTATCGAGAAGAGAGACCGAGCGAGATGGCACGGTGGTAGCACGCTGGACTTGCATTCAGGAGGACGACGGTTCAAATCTGCGTCCGGCCATCCTGATTTAGGTTTTCCGACATTCCGCTAAATCGCTTCAGGCAAATGCCGGGATGGTTCCTTTGAATGACACGGCCGACTTCCTTCCCCGTCCTTCCCTAAACCGATGGGACGGGTGATCTCGCCCTTTGGTGACCTGTCTCAAACCAACCAACAACAACGAGAAGAGAGACCGCACACTATTAGTGAAACTGTTTAATGTGAACGAAAGCAACTTTTTCAGTTTAAAACTTCGGCTGTCGTTTTCCTACCTTCTACTGCCACAACAGACTGTTCAACGCGTGACTTAACGGACATCTTAAATAATAAATTTCAGTGACTGTGCTTCTTCGAATTACGATGCGAAGTTCCTTCGGACGTGCATGCGTGTCCTGGAGAAACAGGCATTGCGGCGACTGCAGCTGGTTTGGAAAACATTAAATGAATTCCTATTTGTGAAAATGGATAACCATCAGCTGTATAATGGAGTGATGACAGGGAAAATTTGTACCCGTCTGGGACTCGAACCCGGTTTTCCGGCTTATCGCGAGAGGTCGCCTTACCATTTCACCACCCGAACACGACGCAGGGCCACACCCAAACTTCCAGATGTCGTGAACCATGTGTTTACAACCTGTACTCCTACATCCATTGGGTACATTCCCGTACAGGGGAGGCATTTTACTTGATAGTCACTTGCCTGGTCTCCGCAGGTAAATGTGATACTGAAGTGCCTGTGCTATTTCGAATTACTATGCAAAGATCTTTCGTAACTGTAATAACTTATTTATCCGCCGACTTCGGGCAAACTAGTGTCAAGTTAAACGTCTCACCTGTACAGGAATCGTACATAACGGATGTGCGAGTGCAGGTTGTAGATACATGGTAGACGACATATTGAAGTACAGGTCTGGCCGTCGGTTGCGCACGGATAGCCACATGTTAAGGTGACCGCTTGCGATAAGCGAGAAATCCGAGTTCGAGTCCCGGTGAGCTACAAAGTCTCACTGTCTCATTACATTAAACAGCTGATGATTATGCATGTTCGCATCTGCTAATAAATTTAATGGAAGCCTTAGACCCGCTTGGTGATTTCAGATAGGACGGGAATTTGCTAGGTTTTTCGGCTAGATCTTTTCCTAAGATATGGCGGTGATAGTACTTCAAATCTTCGGACATTCACATTTTCAAAGACAGACAAATCTTTACCAAACTTTACGTGTCTTTATTTGCGCTTTCTATTATGAACCGAGAGTGCAACAGAATTTCTTTGTTAAGCTATGGCGCTTCAGTCTGGAACCGCGTGACCGCTACGGTCGCAGGTTCGAATCCTGCCTCGGGCATGGATGTTTATGATGTCCTTAGGTTAGTTAGGTCTAAGTAGTTCTAAGTTCTAGAGGACTGATGACCACAGATGTTGACCCATAGTGCTCAGAGCCATTTGAACCATTTTTTGTTAAGCTATGATGGTATTTTCTGGCATTAACCCACTTACTAGGCACATACTTCTGTACAGTACGATTTACCATCTGTTTTATCTTTGCTCCTAATTCCTCTACATCCATCATACCGGAACTAAATGATGTCAGTTCATTGTCCGAGTCAGATGCTAACAACTGGTCATCTGAAATATCTATCAAAAACACTCTCCAAGCTTTCTTGACTGATTTGTTAGCTTTCGTAACCATGGTCACAATAATGAGATCGTGATGACTAATCCCTTTCTCTATGCTGATGCCATTGGTAAGATCGGGTCTCTTTATTGCTACAAGATCTAAGATCTTTCTATTGCGAATAAGCTGTCAAACTAACTGCTCAAGACAGTTTCCGGAAAACGGGTCAGAGTTATTTCTCAGTGCATGGGTACAGTGAATACAGGTACGTTCCAGTCTATGCTCGGTAGATTAAAGTCGCCTCAAACTAGTATTGCATGATCTGCTTATTTGCAATATAGAACTGTCACATAGGAATCGGGTGACTGGTAAAAATATCCTACAATTATCTTGATTTCACCTACACCCGTTATAAGCGACTAGATAACTTCACTGATAGAATCAAATTCGACCTCAAGAGCTAGAGATCTAAAGAGCTAGAGATCTTCACTGTAGCCTCACAATATATATATATATATATATATATATATATATATATATATATATATATATATATATATATATATATATATTCACTTATGAAATTTGTTATTAACAGTCCAAACGAACTGAAAAGTAATAGCAGTGTACATGTCTATAACACTAGAAGAAAGGATGATCTTCACTACTCAAGGTTAAATAACTTCGGCTCAGAAGGGGGTAAATTATCCTGCTTTGGTCACTTACCTAATACCATCAAAAGTCTGACAGATAGCCATATAGCATTTAAAAGGAAATTAAAAGAATTTCTTAACGGCAACTCCTTCTACTAATGAGATGAATTTTTGGATACAGTAAGTGAGTAATTTCCCCAACCCCCACAAAAAAATTAAATATTAAGTGTCGTGTAATATTTTGTGTAATGTAATATCTTGTATAGACACTTTTTCTTAACCTAACACGTTCCACATCATTACGAAGTGTCGTATTCATGATCTATGGAACAAGTACTAATCTAATCTAATCTAGTCAATAGACAAAGATTTTGGCAACTTTAATGAACACTTCCCATTCTTGGGTCATAATCTGTCTTCCTGATATACGTTCCATCACCCGCTAAATATCTCGGAGCTTTCTACTTCGGGTTTCGGCCAGCTCTCGGCCCCAAGAATAAAGTGAGGGCGAGAACTTCCCTGAAAGGCAATAGATTCAGGAACTTTGTTACGAATACTTCGACACTTTACTGATAAAATTTACTCTGAACGCTGTCTGATTTCGCTGTCTGCGAATTGACTTGCGAGTGTTCATCGGAGTACATCAAACTACCGCCTAGCCTAAAAAACTTCATGTGCATTTCACAAGAACCCTGCATAACGGATCTTTTACGTTGGGATTTTTTATTAGATGTTTTCGTTAAATATCTGAATAAATTGTAATTAGGAATAATTTAACTAAGCAGAGTAGAGAAGATAAAGTCAAAGAGATGTTCATTGGGCGGACATTGTCGTAATGTAACGTCATTGCGTTCTTTGGTTGTTAAAACAAGTCGTTTGTGTTCCGTTCTGCTGTTCGGTCGTGCGCGTATCTGAAAGGAATTAATTCGGGGACTACAATAAACTTTCACATAGTAGTTTCGATTCGATGTTCCGACAAAAGGGATTAACGCCAGTGTTAATTTGAATTGTGGGCGACAGAAATAGTTTTGACAGATACGTGAAAACGGACGTAACGAAAGTTGTTCGCATATCATCCTTGAACGTGACCTTTTATTTAATTAACGATTGCGGGCTCATTAAAAGCTATTATCTCATGATCAGGATCAATCCCTCTTTCCTCCTAGATAGTGATCATTCATTAACATTTACGTCATAAGAAAAAGGATTATTAATAAAAGTGATGTTAAATGACAATTACGTGTTATTCCGTTAGTGTGGAACCGACGTAATATCTCTGAAATGACATTGATATATAATTTGTGTTAAATACTGAACTGAGATAGGAAGTAAATTGAAATTAGTGTACATTTGATACTGAGACTATAGAAGCAGAAGCGCTTAAGGTTCTCTAAAATGGCAGAATAGGTACGAACTTTAACTCAATAGTTGACATTATGTATTGCAAAGACATCAGCATTTAATACTTATTTTGACGACGCGCTGTTAAACAAAGGAACGTTGAGTCTCTGTACAAGTAATAAAATTAAATCCAAAAACATAATTAATAACGGTGAACTCCGCTTTAAGAAACTGTATTACGTGTCGTCATCGGGCAATAACTGCTCAACCCTGGAGACTTGTGTGGTGAAATTAGAAGTCGGGCATATAAAACAAACCTAAAGATCCATTCAAGCTACAGTGGAGTCAGCACAACACGACGTGGGCAGATATATCTGCAAACCGAGGAACTGCTTATTTTGCGTGGTGCACCCCTGGCCTATCCAGGGGAGTCCTCAATCACCGATGTTTTCAAGTAAACTAACAAAAACCATCACTCTAGATACCAAATGGCGTTTACTTTTCTGGGAACTGATTTCAGTCATAGACAAACCATCTTCAGATCAGTATTTAACTATGAAATTAACCATATAGGGAAGGAATAATGTTAATATTCGCCTTATAAAATATTAAGTAAGCAACATAATTACAGCACAAAAATAAAACGTATTAGGTCACAACCTCACTTCCACCGTTTTGCAGTAGATGGCACTGGCGGTAAGTGGTAGGTCTTTAGTGTTATAAAGTAAGATTAGTCATTTGCAAACATAACGCCATCAAAATAATAGTTGAATACTGATTTAATCATAAAGTTATTTTTGACAATATTTCAACTTACGAGCCAATTCTCATCAACTGCAGCAGATTTTAATTTTCTGCTTCCATGATAAAGGAATCTCCGGCCGAAGCTCTTAAGCAGCTGGGTAAGACGTATGATGAGGCAGGTAAAGAATGTGCACACGTGGTTTCAACGCTTCAAGAATGGTGCTTTTGACATGAAGTCCGGCATGGCGGTGGAAGAGAGAAGGTCTTCGAAGCTGCTGAAACCGACGAAAACAATCATAGGATATGATTGTCGAAAAAAATTGATGTGACAAAGATAAACAGTAACAACACATCGACAGACATGAAAAGGTGATTTCACTGTATGAGAAGGCTCTACCTCTTGCCGAACCCCCCCCCCCCCCCCCCCCCTCCCAAAACATACTTGTAAACCTTGAAATGGGAAGTTCTAACTCACCCACCGGGTATTCCAAACATTGCTTCTTCTGACTACCACCTTTTTCGATTAATGGAAAACGGTCTGGCTGGTCAGGACTTCCGGCCGTATGAACAAGTGCCAAATTGGATCAAGGATCTCCTCAAAAGACGTCCAGTTCTTCCTCCTCTGGATTCGTACGTTGCCTGAAAGATGAGGGAACGTAGTGGTCAGAAATGGCCAGTACCTTGGATCGTAAATTTTTTGTAAGTTTTTCAGAATGAAGCTGCTGTTATGATGATTTTCTGTGAAGGCAATCTATAATGACAAACTTATGCTGAAGTTTTTATTCCTAAATAATCCGCATATTGGAGATGTGAATGGAGCTAATATAAAAAATATATATAACTCTACATTTTTATTTTTTTAATATATTTTATAAGGTTTTTATTTGCTAAATAATCCACGTATTGGAGATAGTGAGTGTAGCTTCTACAATGGTATAAAAAATTTTATATCTCTATATTTTTACTTCATTCAATATATTTTTATAAGTTGTATATAATGTGGTATGGTGATAGTAATTACACTAGATCTTGGACTCACGGTAATTTCTTTACCGATTTTGGTGCAGGTTGGAGAGAGAGAGAGAGAGCAGATTTTGTGAACTGCGTTGCGTCGCTTCTCGATTGTGTCCAGGAGGAATGGTGTTTACGCGAAGGTGGTTTGAACCTGAGATTTAACCCTGATTACCTTCACGCAATCTGATTTTTCAATGCAAATATCTAAGGGACCTAACTTAATGTTGAAAGGGAAATGGATGAAGGAAAGGGGGTTATGGTAAGGGTTATCAAATCTGCGATTGAATATATTAGTAGGCTCCCGAAAACAACCAAGATTCCGCAGTAAAGAGCTGCCCTGTAGCATAGTTTGCATACAACGGAAAAACACTGAGGTTACTCAAAGAAAAGAATAAAGAAAGGGATTTCATCATAAAACATCAGTATATTCTGAAATAATCCATACCACTGGTAGGAACAAATAACCATGGTATATAAAACTTACATTTTGCACTTCTTACGCACATTCCATGCTACGACAACGTCCTTTCTTCTATGTCCAATATTTTCTCAAAATTAATTTTCCATACATACGCGTGAATATTTCATAGCGTCGTACTGTTTATCGAAGTGTTCGTCCGAAAATTTACATTGCTGGTACACAAATATTATATAAAACTTGTTGCGATGCTGTACTGCACTTCTTAACACGTCAGCATCGAAACAGTAAAAGGTAACCAAGTCTCTAGAACTAATCATAACAAAAGACAAAATTTTTATGATTCATATGTTTCGTATCTTATTAGGATCGAGCGCTGCAGCAATTATTTACATATCTGCGCTCGGCGGGTCATAGTGTTTATTTGAAGCAGTTAATGATGGATTCGCGTCTTTGTGCAGACGCACATAACAAAAATGTTTCTTTTCCTAACATTTGCGCTGTGATGCGTAACATTTTACCAACTACAGCTCGATGGTTGTTCTTCTCTTTTATGACAAATATTTTATATACAGAGCATTCGAAACCCAGTAATATTACAAGCTATGGGCGCTAGAATGTGGAGTGCCAAGTGAAGAAACAGAAGCATTTATTTGCGTTCAGTAGATGAGTAACAGTAGCGGAGGAAGCCAGAAACATTTGAGCCGTGTACGGCGATAATACCGTTGGAGAGAACACACAAAGAAAATGGTTTCCTCGTTTTAAATAGGATCGTTTTGACGTTAGTGAGTCTACACGTTCAGGAAGACCTTTGGGATTTGATGAAGGTCGTTGAAACGCATTAACCACAATGACTCACGTAAGTGTACTCGAGAATTGGCAGACGTGAGAAACTGCGATTATTCCATAAACATGTTACAGTTTTATTCCATAAACATGTCACAGTGTCTTGCAATAGAGAAGGTTCAATAATCGGGTGTGTGGGTACAGCGTGCTCTAAGTCAAAGACACCAAAATCAGCGGGTCGCCACTTGTAGTTCTACGATTGCTCGTCATCAATGGGCTCGTAACCAACACCGACCATTTACACCCTATATCGTACTGGTGACTGGAAATGATGTCTTGATACTAACGTAAGGAAAAGAAAGTATTGATTGAGCCCTAACAAAACATCAACTCCCTCGTGCACCCACGAAATATAATGTTATGAATCTATTGTAACAGCGACTATGTGGTATAATAAGAATTGCTTTCTTGAGGTGTAACGATCACTGCTGACATTTATTGTCAACAAACCAGACGTCTTGCAGACGCAGTCCATAACAACGACCAGGGAGACCGCGTGAAGCGATGCTGCTCCTCTATAGTGCCTGCCCGCATTCTGCTGGACTGACAGACAACGCTAAACAGCTGTTGGGTTGGGAAGTCAATCCGCGCCCGCCTTATTCACTTACGTTGCACCCTCAGATTTTCATCTTTTTCGCTATGTATCGAATAAACGTCCTGGAACTTGCTTTCTGGATGAAAATGCGCTCCGAACACAGCTCGACGAGTTCTACGCCTCAAAACCACGTGACTTCTACAGTCGCTGAATCGAAAGGGTACCCTAACGTTGGCAGACTGTTGTAAATAGCGAAGGAAAATATATTATTGATGAATAAAGTGTCTGTTACGTGTTTATGCTGCGTGTATTAAACTTAAAGAAAACCGGTACGAAAATTGTTCTTTCTATGGTCGGTGTATTTGGAGGTCCTAGTTTCACTTTACTTATAATTACATCAACCTAACTAGTGCCGTAATCGTTTGCTCCTACAGTTTACATCAATACAGAATTTTCTTCTTGAGTCTTCTTAGAGTCCAGGGTTTGACGTTCTGTGGATCATAGTAGAGAAAAATGCTTCTTTATATGTAGGTATGAGCTTTTTTATACACTCCTGGAAATTGAAATAAGAACACCGTGAATTCACTGTCCCAGGAAGGGGAAACTTTATTGACACATTCCTGCGGTCAGATACATCACATGATCACACTGACAGAACCACAGGCACATAGACACAGGCAACAGAGCATGCACAATGTCGGCACTAGTACAGTGTATATCCACCTTTCGCAGCAATGCAGGCTGCTATTCTCCCATGGAGACGATCGTAGAGATGCTGGATGTAGTCCTGTGGAACGGCTTGCCATGCCATTTCCACCTGGCGCCTCAGTTGGACCAGCGTTCGTGCTGGACGTGCAGACCGCGTGAGACGACGCTTCATCCAGTCCCAAACATGCTCAATGGGGGACAGATCCGGAGATCTTGCTGGCCAGGGTAGTTGACTTACACCTTCTAGAGCACGTTGGGTGGCACGGGATACATGCGGACGCGCATTGTCCTGTTGGAACAGCAAGTTCCCTTGCCGGTCTAGGAATGGTAGAACGATGGGTTCGATGACGGTTTGGATGTACCGTGCACTATTCAGTGTCCCCTCGACGATCACCAGTGGTGTACGGCCAGTGTAGGAGATCGCTCCCCACACCATGATACCGGGTGTTGGCCCTGTGTGCCTCGGTCGTATGCAGTCCTGATTGTGGCGCTCACCTGCACGGCGCCAAACACGCATACGACCATCATTGGCACCACGGCAGAAGCGACTCTCATCGCTGAAGACGACACGTCTCCATTCGTCCCTCCATTCACGCCTGTCGCGATACCACTGGAGGCGGGCTGCACGATGTTGGGGCGTGAGTGGAAGACGGCCTAACGGTGTGCGGGACCGTAGCCCAGCTTCATGGAGACGGTTGCGAATGGTCCTCGCCGATACCCCAGGAGCAACAGTGTCCCTAATTTGCTGGGAAGTGGCGGTGCGGTCCCCTACGGCACTGCATAGGATCCTACGGTCTTGGCGTGCATCCGTGCATCGCTGCGGTCCGGTCCCAGGTCGACGGGCACGTGCACCTTCCGCCGACCACTGGCGACAACATCGATGTACTGTGGAGACCTCACGCCCCACGTGTTGAGCAATTCGGCGGTACGTCCACCCGGCCTCCCGCATGCCCACTATACGCCCTCGCTCAAAGTCCGTCAACTGCACATACGGTTCACGTCCACGCTGTCGCGGCATGCTACCAGTGTTAAAGACTGCGATGGAGCTCCGTATGCCACGGCAAACTGGCTGACACTGACGGCGGCGGTGCACAAATGCTGCGCAGCTAGCGCCATTCGACGGTCAACACCGCGGTTCCTGGTGTGTCCGCTGTGCCGTGCGTGTGATCATTGCTTGTACAGCCCTCTCGCAGTGTCCGGAGCAAGTATGGTGGGTCTGACACACCGGTGTCAATGTGTTCTTTTTTGCATTTCCAAGAGTGTATGTAGGTATGAGTATGGCAAGATTTGGCATTAATAACAGCACCATCTTTAGTAGGCTTTTTTAAACCTCGAAAATAATGCCTTACTCTACGATTGGTAGTAGTTAAGTCAAGAAAATTAATTTGCTTATCACATTAATGTTCAGCTGTGTAATGCAACTGAGGATGCGACGAAAATGTTTAAACAATATGATACATAACTGTAAGGTATCAGCTACCATTCCAGCCAGGGAACTGTCCATAGCCAATCCATCTTCCTGGCAATATACCTTATCCTTGAACAAAAATACTTGAAATACAGTAAATTTTCAGGAAGTTCAATGAATTCTACCAGTTCTCCGGAATTCACCACATTACGCTTCGTCAAACTGACCTTAACAATATTTCTTTTTTCTTGAACCATAATGCTAGTATAAAGATTTTACATGTCTAATGATGTAAACCTCACATCATCAGGAATATCAATATTATACGTTGTCTGAACTCGTTCATACCTTAGCCCTATGTGTGTATTGTCTTTAAAATGTTATTAAACTTTTTGTTTAACTGATGAAGTGGGTAGCTGATGTAGTTCTGAACTGATCGAACGTTGATGGATACCCCACTTACGCAACTGGGGTTGGCACCCAGTACAGATTACTGTGACTTCATCAATTTCAAACATACCTCTTCCCTTTGGCAGGAACAAAGATTACCATCATCAATTTGTTTTCGGATTTTAGTTGGAAACATTGTGGTAGACTCTTTAGTAACTTCACAGGTATAATTTCCATTAATGAACTGGTGGGTTTTGATTATGTATTCTTCTCTAATAACGAGAATTTTGTTCTCTTTATCCGCTTTAGTTACTATAGGTTCATCAGCTGTTAATTTAGGATTTATACCTTCTAAGGTATTGAAGTTACTACTAGATACACTATGTTTTCCTCACTTTCAATAAATTGCTTAGATTGGAGTGAAAGCTTTTTAGCGGCAACCTTCAGATCTGCGATAATAGTTTACTATTAATCTTATTTAAATTAGTTACAATGTTATGTTTGACTCTTTTACGCAATAATTGCATTTTGGCATTATCAAACTGGATTTCTAAGATGTTCATTACTCATGGATAAAATTGATGCATATTATTGACACTATATGTGCTGTTTTCTTATTACTGTTAATGAGTGAATTACTTTTCTTCAAATGTGCATGTTTTATGATATCCGCATCGTGTTCCTCTTGTCAAATTTGGAATTCAAGGCTACTGAGAAAACGAAAGTTGAAAGCTGATTGCTCAGAAACAAATGAAAATGTTTCATTTCGTTTGTCTGGTGTTCTTTAAACCAGTTACCTCTCTAATATCGGAAGTAATCCAATACAAACTGCTCTTCTCTTGAACAAAATTGGAACAGTTGAGTTAGCCTCCGTATTTGCATATTTGGGAATGAAATGAAGTATGACACATTGTTTGTTCCATTATTTTCGTCCTGATCACGCTAAATTACTTAAATGTTAAGCAAAAGGGTACTATTTGTAGGACTGATAACTGAAACGACAGCGATCTTCTATTGTCATTTAACGAAAACAGTCAGCCCAGATTGCAAATGGCGTTTCTTTTTCTGGTAACTTGTTTGAGTCATAGACAGATCATCTTCAGATCAGTATATTACTTGGAAATTAACAAGTCCGTCAACGAATAATACAGCTGTTTACCTTATATAACATAACTGTAATACAAAAATACAACATTTTTATACCCAATCATGACACACTGAGGTGATGAGTGTAGACATTGTACGTGAAGAAGTACATGTTGTCAGCTGCTAACTAGCACAGGGATGCTAAGAGTCAAATATTAATCTTTATTTTTAAATGATTTGTTGTTGTTATACACATATTCATGATCTGAAGGGGTTGGAGAGATATAGTCATCAGCCACATTCAACTAGTTTTGAGATATAGCGACTTTAAAGTTTCATGGAAGTATAAAAATGTTGAAGACAAAATAGACACTTCCTTTTTGCTTTTAATTATACTTTAATACATTGCAAACCTTGTGTAAAATACATGATCTTCTTTCCATTATGTGATATTAAGTTGAGGGTCATTTTAATTACGATGTGGTCGTAAATGGCTTATGACTGTGTCTCCCTGAAAATAATTTAGAACACAAAATACGTTTTTAAGGTTTTATTTTGAAAATTATATAACAACTAGTAATTTTTAACAATTTTTATATGTTCATATACATAACAGATAAGTCAGGCTAATACTTCATTTTCCATTGTAAATGTGAAATCAAGACATTCTTCTGTGTCATCATCGTTCACATTATTTCCGGCACGTGATCGAAAAAAGCACTTATAGGCTACACTTATGTCTGCCATAAGAGCAGTATACCATCTTTTTCCATACCAATCTTTTTATGATTAATTCGAGGTTGCTTTCTACATTTTATTGGTAACTGAAATAGATCTGCTTCAGGAGAGCTTCCTTTCTTCTTGCTATGTAGATCCACTGACGTGAAGGTTCCTGTATCTGAGTAACAGTGCTTCACTCTTAGCGTGAAGGGATCTTTATACTCAAACTTAAATTGAGTCGCTTCACTAAAACGAATGGGATCTCCAGATGTGAACAGAACGGATACCGAGATTAATTACTTCAAATCGCCCAATCTTATAAAGTCTCGTTTGTGCATTTTCGTCACAATAAAATTTTTGGACTAGCAGGTTTGACTACTTGTGCCCATTCATCTGGTGTTTATACTATTTGACGTCTGTATCTCGCATAAATTTCAACGTGACCAAAATAACAAGTCTAGTATGACCTACCAATGGGAAATAATGCTGCACGGATTCAAATCTTTTGGTGGCAACTAGAGTTCTTTCCAGGGCAATAATAGACCAATTCTTTGCCTGGCCCTTACAGTTATCTGTGATTATGTGGGATTTTTTGCTTGAATGTTAGTTATCTCCAAGTATTTTAAAGACAGCTCCGAACTTAATGTGAACCCCTTCTTCCATCTTTCTCACTCCACAGAACATGTATCCCTTATTTGACACACAGTCGTGGATACTGTGGTTATACGTCCATATTTTCCTCTTGTAGAATGCTGGGCCAACTGTTAGTTTTGGAGTGGGAGACGTTTGTTGCCTGTCCATTGCTATTACGTGGTACTCTGTCACATTCTCTTTAGCCAGAGAAGTTAAAGAGACGATCATATATTGCCCACTATCAGCCTTTCTTAAATGCAACTCATGTTGTTTTTTCCTTTGTTTGATTTCTTCTGCACATAATTCTGGGTTACTCGCAGCTGTTAGAAAGGCATCAGATGTTTAACAGGTGTCGCCTTTCGGCAGTTTGAAGCCTATGTTAAATACTGACACAAAAATTTCCTTGAATTTGCTTTGTGATACATTAGGCAGACCCTTTTCCTTGCTTTATTCGGAGTATTTGTCTCGAAATAAGGTTGCAATAGTGAGACCACATCCAAGATATACTTTTTTGGGGTTCTGCTGCCTGCTATAGTGACTGTTACATTTTGGTATAGCATTGCGGAACTCTTTGACACCTTGCACAACTTCATCTTGAAATTTATGTGGATGATTGCCATGTTTGCCTGAATGAAAAGACCACATGAGTTGGTACATTACTTCGTATTATTATTATACTTCGACATTATCTTATTTGGTTAAAATGGATGCCTTATAGTGAAATGCCATATACATACCTCTTCCATTAGAGAAAGATGGAACTTCTTCAATCGAAGAGGAGGAGGGGATCGTTAAGAGTGACATATCGTGAATATCTCAGTTCTGACAAGAGTGTGGCTTATGACCATATCTCTCCGACCCCTTCATTTATAGCGGTGGGGTGGGCATGCTATGCAACACACTACATTTTACCTACTGTTAGTAGGTGCATATTATCACTGGGATGGCAAGCCTAGCAGCGTCCTACTCTACACATGTCTTCAATGTCTTCATTGCCTGTACCGTAATATTTGGCAAGACATGCACGATGTAATAGTTTCTTGTATTGTGCACAGCTGACAGTTTATCTCGTTATATCTGTAACTTACAAACTCAGTAACACTAAATCTTGTTTTCAATTCATTTAAATGTATTTTAAATGTATTTGTCAGTTGTAACTAATGTTGTAATTCTGCACATGCACTATATAAGATTTTTTATAATTATACAGATTGTATTTTGTGTATTTTAATCTTATTTGTTGCCCAACTCTTTATCTGTAACAATATGGGTGGAGCTCCTTTTCCATAGCTCTTAGCATCCCTGTCATATTTATAAGTTGAGGACCGGAACCTCTTAGCACTACAATGTAACTACATTGCTTCCTTAATGTTATATAAGGTGAATCTCTGTCTTATTCCTGGTCTTCTTAGTTAACCTCAGAGTAACATACTGATCTGAAGATGGTCTGTCTATGACTGAAACCAGTTTCCAGGAAAATAGACATTGCTTCTGTTGAAAGATGAGAGATGCTATATGCAGTTTACACAATTAGTACATATAGCTGTAAAAAAAAAAGAAATTACCAACTGTAAGGGTGTAAGTGATAAATCTGAGGATGTTGGACGAATCTTGTCAAGTGACAATGAAGAGGGTTTTCTATATTTGTGAAGTTTGTACAATGATGCTCAACATGAAGTGATTGAATTTTGTCTAAGTAAATGGTATATCGTTTGAAAGAAGTTAGTAACTTATATATTGGTGTTTGAGTGAAGCTGATTGATTTTTATTAGTAGGCTTGAATGTAGCAATATTAGGCACGAACTTTCACGCTGCATCAAAGTGTGTGCTGATCTGAAAACTCCTGACAGATTATAACTGTTTCCTGATTCAGACTCGAATTTGGAGCCTTTGTTTTCTGTGGACAAGTTTTCTACGATCTGAGCTATACAAGTAAGCTACAATACGTCGTCACAACTGTAATTCCATCACTACCTCATCTCCTGCCTTCCAAAACCTCACAGCTCGTCTGTATTCCAAGTGGCAGTAAAACTCCTGAAAGAAAGTGTAGTACAGACACATTGGTTTCCCACAGCTTAGAGGACTGTTTGCAAAGTGAACTTTCACTCTGAAATTTCTCAGCAGCCTAAAACTAGAAGGTAAAACAAGAAAACCTTAAATATTTGCGTTCTGTGGCAGACGAATTCCATATCAATCAATCAGTTCAGTATCAATATAAGGTTTGGATTAAGAAATCATTTTCACAATGACTATGAAACTCCCAGCAAAGATTATACGAGGGACATTCAGTAAAAATTGAAATACGTTATTTTATCGGTCAATTTCGGTTGGAAAAATGCGGTATTTGTTGTGAAACATCGTGGATATTTCAACTTCAGTCACTGTATTTTTGTGAAGTTCCAACATGTCACAGCGCTGTAACTAGCAATCAAAATAGCGTCTGTAATGGAGGTGTGTTCTAAGAAGAGAGCTATTACTGAGTTTCTTCTGGAGGAATATCACAGCATCGCTGATATTCATATGCGCTTGCAGAATGTCTATGGAGACCTGACATGAACAACAACTCAGTAAGTTGTTGCGTGAGGCTTCTGTCATCATCGCAACAAGAACTTGCAAACCTGTCTGGTCTCCTGCATCCCAGCCAGCTGAACGTAGCTGTGCCTCCTGCAGTGTTGGAATGTGTGAACACTCGTTCGATGTGATTGACAGACTACAATCAATCACTTCGCATCTCAGCTGGATATATCTGTTGGTAGCACTGACAGAGTCGTCTACCAGTTGGGGTAGTCAATCGGTGTACCTGCTGGGTTCTTTGCCCTTTGGTGGAAGACCATAAAGAGTAATGAAGGACAGTCTGTGTGCACAAGAACAACAAAGGACCATCTGTGTGGATATGGGGAGGTTACTGATGCACAAAAATGATGGCTCTAACGTAGACTAATAGTGTGGAATCATGAGGGCATACAGGCCCTCCCAGTAAGATTACATAGGGCAGTCACATTAAGCAGACATTGTTTTGAGAAAAAAGGGTTTTGTAGCTAAAACAGAGGGAAATAATATGGTGTACTGGAATCCTGAACAAAACAAACTTACTACCAGAAAAAAAGTGTTACATTACTTATTGAACACTCTTTGTACTTAATCTATGGTATTATTATTTATTATTACTACTAAATATTGTTTTCTCAAATTAAATGTCCATGGAATTTAAATGACAATTTTTTTAATTTCTACAAATGTGGTTTGAATGTGCTCATGGTGGTGCATCTGTTATAACCTATAAAACTATTTTTTATTGTTGTGTAAATTTAGTTATGTTTTATTGACTTTAGTCATATAAATTTTATATTTCTAATTTCTTATTGAACTGGTTGTCCTAAATTTTTCTTCACACATCTTCTATATATCTTTATAAGTGAACATCGTATGTATATATCTGTTTTATTAATCATTCAGAATTTGTTGTAAGTTGATCTTTAATTTTTATAAATGCCCCTTCTTCATCTGTGGTTTCATTTTTTTCGGTTTTACTTGTATGTCATGAGAACTATCCTAGACACAGAATCTCCTTCTTTTACCTAATTTTTTCTATTTTCTTCATTATAAATATGTTTCTCATATATTCTAATTAATTCTCAATACAGTTATTAATAGTGACTGTTAATAAATTGTTTAATCAAACAATACTATGCCTCTCTGATTATATATGTGGAGTATATTGCACTTGGTTCTATTGAGGGTCAACTGTGGACACCTACACGATTTTTCGATTCTCTGCAATGATTAGTGTATGGCGTTGCTACTGAACAGCACTGCAAAGTCCCCATATACAATAGCATCATCTGCAAATAGTCTCATGAGTTTACACTGAAACTAATTTTGTGTCTGAAAATTTCAATCATTTGAAAAAAACATGTTCCAGTTGCTAGGAGTCTTTAGCTATATTAAAGTGTTGATGTGATGCGCCACAGTTTTTGGAACAGGGCTTCAATTCAGAGCTTATTTTGGCTTCATTTGGGATTTTTTTGTCTATAAATTTGGTGAAGGTCACTTTAATTTCTGAAGTGTCTTCTGAGATGGCTGTCGAACCACAGAGGGTCATTCCCAACCACTGATGCATTGCTAGGCATATTTGTATCTGTGTAATATTTTACAATAGATAGTTTCAGATGCACAGATGTTTGATACTCACTACTCAGGTAATTATAAATCTTCCTATTGTCAGCATTACATAGCAGTAACAACTTACTTCATTTCTTTATATTTCTAGAAACACTGATAGTCAATGGCAGAGCAATGACCTTGAGATCACTGATTTCCTGCTCTGTGTCAATTGAATCAGAAGATTGTGCCAGTATGTATCCAGAATATCTGAAATGTTATCCTTAGGATACAGTTACATGTAATTTATTACTAAATTCAACAAATAGTAAGGGAGTTTAGTTAAATTTACAAAAGAAAAGTGACATATCTCGCCTCTGGAGAGTAGCAACCTCTTTTATTTCACATCTGATTACATTGTATCATTTTTTTACATCTTTTGCCACAAAGTTAATAAACTTTTTATAGTCCTGACATGTTAAAGGTTATTAATGTTGGCCATTACTGTAATTTTTATGCAATAATTGAATATGAATATTGCATACTTTTTATCAACAATATTGTTTAGAAGTTCACTTTACTCAACTGTTAGTTTTTTTGTATTGCATTTTACCATGTGGTTTTAAGAGTACTTCCTTTAAGTCATCATGATATTACACATTTCCTTCCTCTGACAGGATTTGTTTCTCAGATAAATACATTAGATTCCCCTATTTATGTTATTAGATCGTTTTAGTCTGAAGTAGCAATGCATATATGTGCGAAACTTATTTCAATTATAACTATTAGATTCTATCTAACTGACTGGTAAACAACTGTCAACAAATATGATAACTCAATCTGAATGTAACAATTTTTACGATTTATGTATTGAATTAACAGCTTTCTCCACCATAATGTATGTGTCTGTATTACTTGATGTTCATCATCTAATATATTTGCAGAAACAGTATGCAGATTCATGACTGCTTTAGCTTCGGGTCTATCTAAGCTGTCAGTTTCTCCAGAATTATTAAGACTTTTTAATCAATTCCTTTTTCCTTATTATGTAATTATATCTTATTTTAAAACATTTGTCTCTTTCTCTGATCATACAGTCATCTTAAAACACAACATTTTTTATTTTTATATGAATAAATTGTGACAGAAATTTTTTTATTTTATTGCATTTATTTATATTAATATGCAAAATGTCAAAAATGTGTTCTAAATGCAAAAGACGAAAACGGAAGAGAAATTTAGTAAGAAACTGGAAAAATTACAAGCTGTTCACAAAAATGTACAGATCATTAATGTAGAAGCAGATATAAACTTATGGAGGAAAATTTCATTAACTGTATAAACTTTGTAAGCTGAAGGTGGAAAAGCTGATTCTGAAGAATATTTCTTGTAAGATCTATAACAATGTGGGAACTACAGAACTGTTAATAAGATACAGTACACATTTGTAACTCCACTGAAAATAATCAGTGCAATTTTATGCAAATTAAGATAATTTCGAAGCAGCTGTTTATTTTTCTGACAAAGCTAGAGAAGAAATTATAGAACCCACAGCGTTTAGTTAAAATTACAAATAATTCAACACAATATAAGTATTTATCAGTAAAAATGGTGAGGTGGACCATGGTGCTCGCGATTATGCAGTGGTTTGTCTACCACTGAATGTATTGTAGGTGAAATTTGCTAGCTGTTTTCTTGTTAGTATTCTGAGCTTTTCTGTTGGCCCAATATTACTTCATTTTCCCACTGAACTCTGTCTTCCACTCGTCAGAATATTTGATGGTGTCATTGTGGTTAAATTTTGTGCAGTCTGTTAGGAGACGTTTTGTTTCAGTAGCTCAATGAAAGTCACCCGTGTTAGTTATGAAGTCTTCCTTAATAATAAGCTCTGAAGAACCTATTTGTTTGATCCGCAGGTATCCAATGGATTTACTCCTGGTGGGTACTTTGAAGACCTTATACGGCAGCCTATGGGGGTTCATTCTGTACAGACGGCTGTGAAAAGCTAGTTGCCTTCCACTGACTGCATCGTTGAGGTTTCCTTGATGTTGGTAGTCTTCACGATCAGCTTTATACTGTTGTCTCCAATCTGGTAGGATTTTTCATCCCCCTATCTTTAAGAGAAGTTACGTTTCTTGTAATTTGAGGATTATCATTGGGATCTTCTTGGTTAGGGATAAGAACTCTACTGCATAGGGGACTTACGGTCTGACTGCTATGTTGATTCATTGACAGATATTTTGTGATGTTTATTAATAACATTCATGTAAAAATATCAAAGTTAGTGTCAACAGTAAGAGAATGTGAAACACCCAGCAGACGTGACTGATGTCATTGTAACTTTGTACATGAAAACACCATTGGCGAGTATGTAAATGATGGGAGTTGCAATTCTCTGTGACATGTAGACTGGCCACCAGGGTGCATTAGTCAAGATCGTGTTTAGAGTTTCTACCAGGACTGTTAGGATACTTAGGGGCATATCAGCATCAGATGTTAAGGGATGAGTGTGAAGGACACAGAAATGAAGCATAGTCATGTGAAACAGCTTATCAGCACCTGACAGAATTTGAAAGGGGCCTCTCTGTGGGTCTCCACAGATCGTGGAAAATCAAAGTTTATGAGGCAGCAGTCCAATGCCTGGGTTGCAAAGGAATGTGGGACCAAGCATACTCGTCATTATGGCTCTGGTTGAACACATCTGTACACCATATTTTGCACCAAGCACATTGTAACCCATTTACATCTGCACCTGTCATCCAAGGACAAATAATGTATTCCCTCCAACATTCGGTGATATCTCGCAGTACTGATTTGACAGTAACAGTATCAAGACTAAGGAATTACCGTACCATGCATAGGCTGCTATTACACCACAATACAAATGGCTTCACTTGGAGTGGAGCTGTGAGCGAGAGTGATGGGCTACTGACGAATGGCGTCAATTGCGTTCAGTGATGAACAGCAGTTCTGCACTATACTGGATGACCATCATCAATGAGTATGGTGGTGACTGGGATAATCCCCATTCTTCTAATATTTTGGAGAAGCATTGAATCATTATGTCTGGCGTCATTGTGTAAGAACTATCTGCCTAATTTTGAGGTACTCCTGCGGCCAACACGATTTTAGATCTGTCGGCAGCACAACAAGTATGGTACCAGCTCAGACATCAACTCCATCCCAGTGGCGATATTCAGGGTGTATGGAGCAACTACATCAGTTGTGGTCCAGGTTGGCTCTGTAGAGAATGTGATGGCCTTATGATAGCCTTCCTAACCGAACCAATACCTGCATCCTGTACGGAGGGGGTGCAGTATCTTACTGATAAGTGGGCTCATACTGTCAAGTTCTTCTCAACTCTGTGTTAATTTTGTAATCATTGCAATGAAGTCACACATCCACTAAACTGGTGGCGCCTCATTTCGTTGCCTCCTCTTCTAGATGCTTCTTCTTCTTTTTGTTGGTCAGTGTATAAATAAAACCAACTGAATTTTAATTATATTTATTAAAATATCAGAAATTCCTTTTATGATCCTACCAACCAGAAAGCTGAATTTCTTATCTACTAGAATGTTAGATTAACAGGAAACAGAAAGTTGTTAATTTTCAATTTAAAATTTAAGCCTGGAGATACTGGAAGGTATCAGATACATTATATAATGCTAAGACAGAGATTTAGGAACCAGGTTTTAAATTGTAAGACATTTCCAGGGGAAGATGTGGACTCCAACCACAATCTATTGGTTACGAACTGTAGATTAAAGCTGAAAAAACTGCAAAATGGTGGTAATTTAAGGAGATGGGACCTGGATAAACTGACTAAACCATAGGTTGTACAGTGTTTCTGGGAGAGCATAAGGGAACGATTGACAGGAATGGGCAAAAGAAATACAGTATAAGAAGAATTGGCAGCTTTGTGGGATGAAGTAGTGAAGGCAGCAGAGGATCAAGTAGGTAAAAAGAAGAGGGCTAATAGATATCCTTGGGTAACAGAAGAAATATTGAAATTAATTGATGAAAGGAGAAAATAAAAAAATGCAGTAAATGAAACAGGCAAAAAAGAATACAAATGTCTCACAAATGAGATCGACAGGAAGTGCAAAATGGCTAAGCAGGGATGACTAGAGGACAAATGTACGGATTTAGAGGCATATATCAGTAGCAGTAAGATAGATACTGCCTGCAGGAAAATTAAAGAGACCTTTGGAGAAAAGAGAACCACTTGTATGAATATCAAGAGCTCAGATGGAAACCCAGTTCTAAGCAAAGAGGTGAAAGCAGAAAGGTTGAAGGAGTATATAGAGGGTCTATACAAGGTCGAGGTACTGGAGGACAATATTATGGAAATGGGAGAGGATGTAGATGAAGACGAAATGGGAGATATGATAATGCCTGAAGAGTTTGACAGAGCACTGAAAGATCTAAGTCGAAGCAAGGGCCTGGGAGCACACAACATGCCATTAGAACTACTGACAGCCTTGGGAGAGCCAGTCCTAACAAAACTCTACCATCTGGTGAGCAAGATGTATGAGACAGGCGAAATACCCTCGACTTCAAGAAGAGTACAATAATTCCAATCCCAAAGAAAGCAGGTGTTGACAGATGTGATAATTACCGAACTATCAGCCATGGCTGCAAAATACTAACGCGACTTCTTTACAGACGAAAGGAAAAGCTGGTAGAAGCCGACCTCGGGGAAGATCAGTTTGGATTCCGTAAATGTATTGGAACATGTGAGGCAATACTGACCCTACGGCATATCTTAGAAGACAGATTAAGGAAAGGCAAATCTACGTTTATAGCATTTGCAGACTTAGAGAAAGATTTTGACAATGTTGACTGGAATATTCTCTTTCGAATTCTGAAGGTGGAAGGGGTAGAATACAGGGAGCGAAAGGCTATTTAGAATTTGTACAGAAACCAGAAGGTAGTTATAAGAGTCGAGGGACATGAAAGGAAAGCAGTGGTTGGGAAGGGAGTGAGACAGGGTTGTAGCCTCTACCCGATGTTATTCAATCTGTATATTGAGCAAGCAGTAAAAGAAACAAAAGAAAAATTCGGAGTAGGAATTAAAATCCATGGAGAAGAAATAAAAACTTTGAGGTTCACCAATGACATTGTAATTCTGTCAGAGACAGCAAAGGACCTGAAAGAGCAGTTGAACGGAATGGACAGTGTCTTGAAAGGAGAATATAAGATGAACAACAACGGAAGCAAAACGAGGATAATGGAATGCAGTTGAATGAAGTAGGGCAATGCTGAGGAAGTAACATTAGGAAATGAGACACTAAAAGTAGTAAAGGAGTTTTGCTATTTGGGGAGCAAAATAACTGATGATGGTCGAAGTAGAGAGAATATAAACATCGAGTATAGACGTAAGTGTCAGGAAGTCGTTTCTGGAAGTATTTGTATGGAGTGTAGCCATGTATGGAAGTGAAACATGGACGATAAATAGTTTGGACGAGAAGAGAATTGAAGCTTTCGAAATGTGGTGCTACAGAAGAATGCTGAAGATTAGATGGGTGGATCACATAACTAATGAGGAGGTATTGACTGGAATTGGGGAGAAGAGAAATTTGTGGCACATCTCGGCTAGAAGAAGGGATCGGTTGGTAGGACATGTTCTGAGGCATCAAGGAGTCACCAATTAAGTATTGGAGGGCAGCGTGGAAGGTAAAAATCGTAGAGGGAGACCAAGAGATGAATACACTAAGCAGATTCAGACGGATGTAGATTGCAGTAGGTAATTGGGAGATGAAGAAACTTGCACAGGATAGAGTAGCATGGAGAGCTGCATCAAATCAGTCTCAAGACTGAAGACCACAACAACAATATTTAACTATGCAAAGTGATCTTTGTACAGAGGTTTTAAAAAGTCTTATCTGCTTATAACATTTTGTGAATGATTTTATTTGTAGATGATTTGAGGGATCTAATGTTTGTATATTTACATACCACTCATAAATTAATAAAGTCTTAAATGTTTCTGCTATATGGAATGTGTAACACTATAAGATTTGTGTATCCTCTTGAATGGCTAAGTATCCTTCATCAGGTTTCTAGGTTACTTGCATTTTCACTGTCGCCGTAATCTGGAGAGAATTGTGCTGGAATGTTACAACTTTCCTTTGCTCCGCGCAGCTGTGCTGTTTGACTCTCCGGTGTTCTCTGAAACGCTCTATATTTATACAGCTTCGTTATAGAAAGATGTCACTGTGGGGTGGGTGTAATAGTACAATCCGATGATTCTTGAATGCTGGCGTCAGACCGGGGGACAGATATTGATAAAATTAGAACACTTCCGATGAAAGGAAACCTCTATCGATGTAACTGGACCGTCACCAAGGAAAATAACTGTCTATGAGCGTACATGTGAACACTTACACATTAAAGTAAATTTTGTTGCGGATGAGCAATAGCTCACCATTTCACGTACTATTATTTATTTGTTTCTCTTGTAGCTGTTACTAACATTTAATTACATTTAAGCTGAGTTTTATAAATCTAAGGGCTTAAATAAATTTCTATCTTTATAAAATACCACGGTGACTGCCCTTCAAGAATAGGACAATTTTCCTAGTTTTCCTCGCTGTCTATTCTTACCATCAGCTGCAGAAAAAAAGTTACAATTATCGTTTGACCTGTTCTTCTCGTCCCAACAACGTCTCAAAACACATTACATTGCAGAGAGCTTCTTTCTCACATTTGGTTATGTTTCTGTGACAGTCACGCTAATATTGTGATTTTTGTCCATGAGCTCAGCTCTTAATTCGTTTATGTACAGTTCTTACAAGAAATATGTAATGAAATTGATAGATTAACATTTCATGACAGTTGCACTTCTCAGTGTCAGTACAAGAATGTGTTATATCAATGCCCCGCATGGGAAGGAATTGTATCTCCGGACTATTTAGTGACAAATGTCTGTCGGGTTGTTTTATAAAGCCGCAGATTACAGAGCAGAAAAAAAAAATTCTTCAGTCGTCGTTGGTCCCGCTCTTGCAGGATGTCGGAGACTTGATGTTTTACCAGATTCCTGATATTCACGGTACACTCGTGAAATGGTCGTACTGCAAAGTCCCCACTTAATCGGTCCCTCATAGATGCTGTGTCCCATTGGTCGTGAGGCGACTATAACACCACATTCAAACTCACTTAAATCTTGATAAGCTGCCATTGTAGCAGCACGCAGCGCCGTATTCTGCCAGTTTGCATATCTCCGTATTTGAGTACGCATGCCTATACAAGTTTCTTTGGCCTTCTTTGTGCTACACATTAAGAAGAAAGCATGATTTTATGTATAGATGATTAGAGGCATTTAAAATTAATTTATTTTCTTACTATTGACAAATTAATAAAGTTTTAAATATTTCTGTTATGTGGAATGTTTAATATTACAAAGCCTGCGTGGTTTCCCTCACCAGGAAAGATTTTACCTAGCAAGTTTTGGAAGTATTTCTACGTTACTTGAAGTTTCACAGTCATGGCAGTGGGAAAGGTAATTGCAATGGAACGCCGCAGCTCTCTTCAGGTCCGTGCCACTGATGCTGCTAGACTCCGTCGTTGTCTGAAGCTTTCTATATTTATACAGCTTCGCTACAGACAGACTTGACTATGGGGTAGGAGCAGTAGTACACCCCGATGAAGCTTGAGTGCTGGCGGCAGACAGGGGAAAGTCACTGATAAAATTAAAGCAGTTCCGATGGAGGGAGACGTATACAGATGGGACTGGACTGTGTGAGGCTCGAACCGCCACTCATTCATCAAGGGAGATGACTGTCTATGCGTGAACATGTGAACACTAACACAATCCAGCAAAGTTCATTGCAAGTGAAAAATTATTTCTTTCTCGCACCTGACAATGTCTATCTGACAGTCACACTAATATCGTGATTTGTCATGCGCTCTGTGCTTAATTCGTTTATCTACAGTTCTTACAAGAAATATTTAATAAAACTGACACAATAATATTTCATGACAAGTGCACTTCTCGTTATCAGCACGCAGATGTCTTGTTACAGGGGGTATGGGGTGCAGCTATTAGAGGGGTGCAGGGTGCAGTTATGGAAGCCTACACATAAAAGAATGATTGAGTGATGTTTATAGTATCTGATTCATCTGTATGTGAAATAGAGCGTCGTATATTTTTCAAGCAAAATATCTTAACTGCCATACTGCTTTACGGAAGCTACAATGCAATTCATTCAGATTACCTGTTATGTACAGACTGTCATGTGAGTAGCTGTAGCTGGTGGTGCATCTGCCACGACTCAGTATTCTGTACATTATTAAGTGTTTTGAGCTGTCACGTGACTCGATAAGTAATAGAGAAATCTGAATGTGAGACATTGAAATACAGTCAAGATCAAAGCGTGGGTAAACCCCATACTGTCCAAACTATGAAAAACTGCACTAAAGTACTTCATATTTGGGAAGAAATATTACCAAAGCAACTAAGGGAATACAGTGCAGAGCATTGTAATGGATATATTTGTTTCAATTTACGTACAAAAGACCGGTGGTAATTCTAAATCCCATCAAGGTACATTCAAGGGTAGTGAAGAAACCCGACACTGACCAGTTATTTATTTATAGCCGTGTGTCAACGCCCGTACCGTATATAATCTGGCCTTATGGAATAAATGCACTTCGGTGCAAAAAAAATCACTTGAAGCGCTTGATCGAACTTCTCGAGATTTACGAAAAAATACACAACCGTTCGGTGGAGCTCTCATTCTGTTATCAGACAACTAGTGGCAGACTGTGCCAGTCACATCAAAATCAACACCGGCTGAGGAACTCAACGCTTGCCTTAAGCATCACATCTTTGGCCACACGTGTATAAACACACATTACAGACCTTGTGCTCATACATCTACAGCAGAATGCGCCAGCCTTATTTTCAAAACAACTAACGGCAACGGAAAACTTCCAGTTGATATCGTCACAAATTATATTTTATTTCCAGTTAACTTTTGTATCATTGGATCGTCGATCGATCAGTTTGTTGAGGAAGTCAGCCTGACATTTCCAGAAATTACAAAAGTCATAAATAGCTTTTCGAACATGCTATTTTATGAACAAAAATCACCTGACGTCAGTGCTGTCAACTACACCATCTATGAACAAAAAGCAGGCTAGTCTGTCTCCTGCAAATCGACTGACAGCGTCATGAATGACGGCATTTTAAATTATCGATTTGAGTTTTTTAATTCGTTCGATCTTCCTGGTATCCCCTGCATACATTGTCACTCAAAAATAGGGCACCCATGTTTCTTTTGTGCAGCATGAGTCCAGTTAGATTGTGCAGTGTAAACAGGCTCACTTTCAAAAAAGTTATGCCAAACGACATTGAGGCGACAGTTCTGAACAGCAGGTCAGACGGAGATGTTCTCATTCCACGTATTCCTTCCTGTTCCATCGACCTGCCATTTCGTTCCCCGTTCCCCTAGAGTTCTGAATAGCTGCCAACAAAGCACGAAATCAGTCGCTTCAAGTGTGTGGATTGAATGGGAAAAATCCATGCTTTCGCATGATCAGTTACACGTTGCAGGCTCACGAGAGAAACAGCCGAAAAAATTATTTGTTTTTGCAAATGACGGGATCACCGAAAATACTGCATACACCAAAGTATTTGAATAAACTTATTCACATATAGCGCAAGACGCTTTCTAAATATGCAGCGTGAGGCAGCTAAGAAAGGCCAGCCCAAGTATATCCAGACTGAGTAAATATATCGAGGGGCTGTCTAAGCCAAGTTATAGCGGACAATATGGTGAATTTCCTGACGTTCGTAATTTTTATCGTTTATAGTTGCCGAATTACGATATCGACTTTGTTTCTTTTTTTTTTCCTAATGGAACTGTATACTTTTTCCTATGGGACTTGTAAGACGCTGCTAAGAGAACTTCAACGACATAACATGCGTTTCACATAGTCAATTCTACACGGTGTACGTAAAGTCCAGAAACATTTCCAATTATTACATTTTACAAATGTCATACATATTGTATTTCGAAGAGAAATTCTGATTTTTTATTTATTTATTAAAAAAAAATTTTTTTTTTAACATTCGATATCGTTCCTCACGTTGACAGCTGTTCTCGATTCGATTTCTGGAATATTTACTTCTTCTTTTGTGAAGGCATTTCGGAAGGCTGTGTTTAGCATGCTTTGGCAGTACTGTCTTCGATAGTGCCTCCATTGCTATCGCGCAGAGAAGTCATTGATTGTTTCTTGCGGCTAACATACTGCACATACAACCAGAATCTCTTTGGATTTTCTGCCAGGATTCGAGACAAAGTTTCGTTGTGGAAACTGTTATAAACATCTCGCATTGAAGTCCACGCTAAATTTCGAGCTTCTGTAAAAGATCGCCAATCTTGTGGATTTTGCGAATGTTTAAATTTGGCATGTTTGTGTCGTTGTTTCTGCAACAGTGTTCGAACCCGTATTGTGTACCAAGGAGGATCAGCTCCGTCGTTTGTTAATTTATTTGGTATAAATCAATTTCTGCCGATACTATTTCTTTGAATTTAAGCCACATCTGGTCTACCATTATATAATTAATTTCAAATGAGTGGAGATTGTCTCTCAGGAAGGCGTCAAGTGAATTTTTGTCTGCTTTTTTGAATAGGTGTATTTTTCATTTATTTTTCGAGGATTTGGGGATTAAAATATTCAGTTTCGCTACGACAACCCTGTGTTCACTAATCCCTGAATCGGTTTTGATGCTCGTTATTAACTCAGGATTATTTGTTGCTAAGTGGTCAAGTGTGTTTTCACAACCGTTTACTATTCGCGTGGGCTCATGAACTAACTGCTCGAAATAATATTCAGAGAATGCGTTTAGCACAATTTCGGATGATTTTTTTTTTTTTTTTTTTTGCGTACCTCCGGAATTAAACGTATATTTTCGCCATTAAATCGAAGGTAAATTAATGTCACCACAAACTATTATCGTATTAGTTGGGTACGCGTTTGAAATCAAACTCAAGTTTTCTTTGAACCTTTCAGCAACTGTAACATCTGAATTGGGAAGTCGGTAAAAGGATCCAATTATTATTTTATTCCGGTTGCCAACAATGACTTCTGCCTATACTAACTCACAGGAAGTGTCTACTCCAATTTCACGACAAGTTAAACTACTTCTAACAGCAACAAACGCGGCACCGCCAACCGTGTTTAGCCAAAGTTCATCGTTAGTTGATACTTCACGCAGGCTTAAAGAACAAACGCTCTTGGTCTATAAACATGTGGTGCGTGCTTTGCAAGGCGCGCATCATAAGTCCCTGTATTATTGATGAGAATCTATATAGACTCTAGTACCTTGAGTTCTTAAGATATGTGGCTGCCGCAGTTATCGGAAGAAATCCCACTGGACATAAGGCAGTCAGTGGCGTACCAGCATGGCGGATGTCCCTTATGTTCCGCACATGTAATGACAGAACCTCTTAAGAGAACATCTGGAGGACTCTGGAATGATATTTTTTTAAACAAAGGAAAGAAGAGAGAGAGAGAAAGAAAGCAATCTCCACGGCAATGAGGTATTGAAAGAATTTGTATCCAATTATTCTTAGAAAGTTATGAAATTAAATTCCGGACATGACATTGAATTTTACGGATTCACGTATTTATAACATAAATACCCAAGAATTTTATAAATGCGTAAATGATATTGACGAACTTTATAAAGTGATTACTCGACAAGTTCACATTTGTAATACTCCATAGGCAAATAAGAAGTATTAAGAAAAATAAAAGATAAACTTATAACACAATCTCCATTATTATCAGAATAAATACAGAAAACGTATGAAACCAAAGTAACGTGTTCTTTACAATAAGGAATAATTTAGAGAAACTAGTTAAGTAACAAATGAGAAACAAAAGCTATACAAGGTAAGGCAATAAAAATTAGCTAAATCTACATTATGATAAAAAGAAATAGTTTAAGAAATTAAAACAGACATACTACCATATCAGATGCACTAACATATGCACATTTAAGCCATCTTTTGTAGACATTAAACCTTACACATTCACTCTCAGTATTTTAACATAAATTACAAATGTTAATTTACAGTGATTATAATTTAGATTTAAATCTACAAATATTTAGAACTGCAAAACCATTTTTCAATAAGTTAAGTAATGTTCACATCACGAAGAACTTACAACTTTGAATACCAATATCGATTTATGCATTTAGCTTACAGACATGTTTTAGTGTCATTTTAGAGCAAAATACATCAAGCTTTTTACCTTATACTCACACAGGTTCAATGTGACTTCCATTGGTTATGCAGCACACTTCCCATATTAAGAAAATGTTTTGCCGAACTCCTTTCAGCACATCATGTGTGTCTTATTCAGGCGTGAGGCAGATTCAAGCTCTGAGGTGTGGTACAGAATGGTATAAAAGGAAAAAATAATGTGTCATGATAAACCTCCACGCATCAGATGTGACTTGTTCAATTGTGAGGTAGATTCAAGCTGTGAGCTGTGTTAGAGACTGGTATGGGTGGAAAAGACATGGTAAGTTTGCTAAATCTGCAAGAGAAAAGGTGAAGAGGTGTCTGGTCCAATGGACATGGGGGCAATTTAACTGGCGTATCTGAGACCATCCACTTACCTAGTAAACAGAAATTTAGGAAATCGCACAAGCTGGAGAAGTAGTAATACAGTGCTCTATTTTGTATTAACTGTTCTTTGTCATCAACATCAATTTCGGATTCAAAAGTTATTCAGCATATCTAATACATTGTTAGGTTGATAGTTTTGTTTTGAAAAAAAGAAGATCCCTAAACTCTGCTCTTCCTGACTGTCAATTTTGGGCCATCACGTTAATGCTACAGTGATTTTAGCGGATTTTCACTTCCCCAAATCCTACAAATGTGTTCACTAACTATGCCACTTAAGTGACAGCTCGATTCATCGTTAAAAATTTAAAAATAATCTTTACAATGAAAGTTTTATTCTCATCTACTCAAAAGTCCTTACGAGCAATCCTATCACAGTCTTTTAGTTCTTGCACCGATGCTAACTTGCATGAATCGAAATACAACTGTTTTCTTGACAAACGCCATACAGTCATTTTTGGAACTCTCAGTGCTCAAGAAGCACACCGAGCCGATTTTGTAAGCCTGTTCACAAAGTTTCGTCTCACTTGCTCTTCGACATCATCAGTCGCAAGGAGATGACCTAAGCATTTGTTGTGTCTTACTGAAGATCCAGTTTCAATAAAACACTGTTACTCATGAATAGTAGGCTTGCTGGGCAGATCTTTACCATACTCTGCATGAAAATCAAGTTGCACAGTTGCCACAGACATCGACTCTTCATACCAAAGCACACACCTATCACTCTTAGGACCAGTAAAAGCAGCCATCTTTGCTGCAACTGCTGCTAGCACTTCTGGAGGCGTTATTCTGTACTGTCGTGCCAAGTGAGACAAAATTTTATCTATTTTCATTCAAGACGACACCAACGCTAAGTATGTAGGTCGTATGCATAAGTTTGTACGTATTTTCAAAGTTGTGGCGTTCTTTTTCTTAATTCAAAGCTTTTATTGATGCTAAACTGAATGACTGATATTGAATTCATTTGCTACGAAAGTCCAAGATTCCATATTCGAATTCTAGTTCAGCCCACAGTTTTAATCTGTTAAGAAGCTTCACAGCTAAAGTTCTTTTTGGAAACAATCCACTAAACTGTGGCTGACCCATGTGTTCACAGTATACTTTCTTCCAGGTGTACAGGAGAACTTGAGAGAAGTTTGGAAGATAGAAGGTGAGGTATAGGTAGGCGTAAAGTGGTGAGCGCTTATTGTCAGTAGTCTTTAGATAGCTCAGATAGTAGAGCACTTGTGCACAAAATGCAAAGACCCCAGGTTTGAGTCCCAGTCTGGAACACAGTCATTTTCAAATCAGTGCACACTCTACTGCACAGGGAAAATTCATTTCTAGTACTGATAGGGTCAACTCCATAAAAAGTTAAATAAATTTCATCAATATATAAAATCCTCCTCAGTGTCACTTTTGTCAAGATCTAAAACAATATTCTCAAATTTCGACCTTTAAACCTGATTATTTTTGTTCGGTGAAAATACAAATATCAACTATGTAATATTTTGTGTGGCCTTTCTAGTCTTTTAACAAAACAATCAGACTAGATAGCAAATGGTGTTTATATTTCTCGTGACCGGTATCAGACAAGTATGTTACACAGAAATTGATAAAGTAACCTGCGAATAATACAGCTATTCACATTACCCAACATTAAGTAGACAACATAGCTACAATATAAATATACAACATGCCTATAGCCATTGGAAATGCGTGGAGCCGATGTGTGGAGTCATTGTACATGCTAAGAGGCACCTGCAATCAACTGCTAGCTAGCACAGCGATGCCATGCGTTATAAAGAGAGAGCTCCACCCGTTCTTTCACGTCCGATCAGTTCAACCACTAACAACTTAAAGACACACTAAACAGCGTGCGTATAATCACGAAAATCTCATGTGATATATGTGTACAATTACAACATTAGTTATAACTGACAAATACATTGTAAGTATATTTAAAATAACCGAAAAAGAGATTAAATGTTACAGAAGCCATAAGTAGCGGCTGAAACATTATAAACTCATCTGTGCACAATAGATGAAAGTATTAGATCGTGCATATCTGCCAAAGATTGTGGCATAGGCTACGCCGACGTCAATGCAAAGATGTTTAGAGTAGACTACCGTGGGAAAGAAGATTCATAGGTCCGCCATCATAGCGATAGCACGCGTACACTGACAGCCAATAAAATGTGGTGTGTTCCACTGCATGCCCATCCTACTGTTATAAAACATTAGCATGCAAATAACAAAGACAAATTATTCACAAACAAAGATCGATATTTAAATTGTAGCATCTCTGTACTGTATATCAGTCGACGACAGGTTCCTCTTAGGATGTAAAATGGCTTTGTGCAGTGGCTCCACGTATCGTCAGAGGATGTATACAGACTGTATTTTTATATTTTAACTGTGTTGTTTACTTAATATTATATAAATTTAATAGCTGCATTATTCCTGTCCTATTTTTTTTAATTACAGAGACATGTATTGCTTTGAAGATCGTCTGTCATAAGTGAAACTAGTTACCAGAAAAAGAAACACCACTTGTAGCATACATTGATTATTTCTGCTAAGATACTGTAAAAGATCTCTATTGTTCCAGGTTTAACTTCTAAAACTATTGGTCTGTTGTTTAGTCAGGTACTTGGAACTCTTAAGGAATGTAGAAAGGTCTGGACGAATTTGATGAAACAACATATGAAACTTAATTTTAGGAAACGATAGCAAGCATTTCATGTCATTCGTAAATAAGCAAAAGTTTATTTTAAGGCTGATTCACGTGCTGCCAGTTTTTTTCAACAGAAGATCAGTCTTTAACGAATTAACGCCGAAGTTAGAGAGGCACACAGATTAAAGGAACACCTGAACAAGAAAATGAATCATATTCATTTCCTTCTGAGCGATTAATTTTTACATATGGCTTTCTCTATCATCCTCAGTTACATAGATGATAAGATAAATGGGTTACAGGCTTTCATAAAAAATAGGCATTTGAAGAATTATTTGAATGATTAATAATAAGTGAAAACACAGGATAGCATCATAATGTGACCCATAATCTTCTCCCGCCTGTTGGCTGATACAAAACGCACAGTTGCTGCCTCAGTTTTGGCTGAGTGCACAAAGAGTGGTGAACTTCACGCAAACCCAATTCAGAAAGGTCTGACTAATTGCTTGTTTTTGTTACATTGCGACAAAAGATCGCTGTCGTGCCGATTGTGGCTCTCGTCATTTGTAAGGCAACTTCTTTAGAAATATCTCATGTTAAACCTTAAGTTGAGAAAAATCAAATTTTCGAAGATCATCAACTCCTTCATTTATACAGCAAAAATGATAAAATTTTTCTATTTGGTTTCAGATTGTCTCGAAAACTGATATCTGAAGAACTTGTAATAGCCTAAGAGAAATCGACTGTAAATATAGAACGACAGAATTCCTAACTTCAACAGTAGGATATCTGAGGGAACTACGCTTAGTGACCAGTTTATTTTAATGAGAACTGGAGCCATATGAACAATTTGCGCAGTCAGAACGAGGTTTACAGGTAGCGTTTGTTAACGTGGTTTGTCACATGGTAAAACTGAATCCCTACGATATAATGCAGCCACATTATACGGCCTTTGAAGAAAGGAAGGAAATGTAGTGCCTAACAACTCATCTATGACCTCAGCGTTACAGCTGTACCCCAACTTGGAAAAAATCAGGAATAGTCTCGCTCCCTTTAAAAGAAATCGTCTAGGCAATCAATATAAGTTATTTAAAAGGCCGGACTGTTTTACCCACTTTTCATTAATACTGTTCAGTTGCCTAAGTGACTATGTCCGCTCACTCACTGCTTGCGAGGAAACGTTGTATATAGAGACGATAGACAAACTGATAACTATACATATGAGGAGTTTGACTAACACACAACTGCGATTTCATCTTTAATGTTGCATTTTAAATTTTAACTGTTATCTGCTGTAGTGTATGGTTATTTACGTTGGCCTTTATGTTCAACTTGAGTTGTATTTTCCATTTAACCCAAAGTTACAACTTTTTTTACATTTAGTGGTAGCATTTGTGACAGCCAGATGACCTAGCAATGCTATAACATGTAACTGTTATCATGGCTGACATGCACATAAACCATTTGAAGCAAAACTTCTTCTACAGCCAAGACCCCAATCAAAAAGGTAACTATACTTTGTAAGCAATGTGTACGTACCATAACGTTCCATTTGCAGTGGAACATGAACAAAAGTATCAGTTATCTGCACCTGAATATCACAAGACACCACATTACACAGAAATGCAAAATTTATAGGAAAAATACCATGATGAAGATCATTATCCCTGCAGCTTCATGTCACACTTACATTAACATCCTGGCAGCATATAGGTGCGTGCCCGCGAACCAAGAAAACATGCAAATGGAAATAAACTTAGTGAAATACATTGCAGCTGTCAATAACTACACTATTTCTATAGTTGACTCAGTACTATGCAAAGTAAAGAAAGATGCAAATACAAACCACTCCACAGAGGTAACAGATAAATACAAATGCATATATAACATATCATACATTGGCGATATATCACAAAATATTGTTATACCTTAAAAACCACGGGGCAAAGGTTGAATTCTCCAAGCACAATCATCAACAATAGAAACTCATAAATAATATAAAATGTAAGACGTGACCAACATTGAAGCTCTGACATATACAAAACAGCACACAAGAAATGTTTTAAGTGGCAAATAGGACAAACAGGACGAGATTTCCACACCAGCTATACAGAGGAGATTAAATCCCTACATATACAACATAGCAATATAATCACGGACCTCATTTCCCCTGGCTTAATGTCGAAACTTGATGTGGCATGGACTCAACAAGCCGTTCGAAATTCCCTCCAGAAGTACTGAGCCATGCTGCCTCTGTAGCTCCCATAACTGCGAAAGTGTCATCGGTACGAGGTTTTGTGCAGTAACTGAACTCTCGATTATGTCTCATAAATGTTAAATGGAATTTTTGTCGGGTGATCTGGGTGGCCAAATCATTCGCTCGAACTGTCCAAAATGTCCTTCAAACCAATCACGAATAATTGTGGTCCGATGACACGGTGCAATGCCATCCATAAAAATTCCGTCGTTGTTTGGGAAAACGATGTCCATTAATGGCTACAAATCATCTCGAAGTAGCCGAACATAACTACTTCCAGTCAATGGTAGGTTCAGGTGGATCTGAGGACACAGTCCAATCCTTGTAAACACAGCTCACAACATTATGGAGCCACCAGCACCTTACACAGTGTGTTGTCGCCAAACTGGGCCTTGGCTTACGGGTGTGCGCCACACTTAAACCCTACCATCAGCTCTTAGGAACTGAAATCAGGACTCAGCTGACCAGGCCACGGTTTTCCAGTCGCCTAAGGTCTAACAGATATCTTCATGAGTCCAGGAGAAACGCTGTAGGCAATGTTGTCCTGTTAGCAAGTTACGTTTTGCTGTCCAGCACCATCTATCGAACATTTTGTGAACAACTTTGTTTCTTTTTTTTCGGTTCTAATAAAACCCCATGTCATTCCAATCATGTGTGTCACTTTTTACCTCTATATCTACATTATTCCGTGGTTTATTAAGTTTTCGAATTTATACTGACTTTTTGATCATCCAGTATTTAGCTTTGAAACGCAGTGAAGAAGTAACCATCATGAAACACTTCAAGTATAACGCAATTTTTATGTAACTGTTATCTCTAGATTCAAAGCTTTCTAAACTGAAAACCGATAAAATGCAAAATTACCTTAAAGCCGTTGGTTTTACTTTGTCGTTAGAATCGGTGTTTTCACATAAATTCATCGTGTTATTGCTCAAACAAAACTTACATGCCTCTGCTTATAAAGAGTGTGAGACGGTGCTTTTCATTGAAAGGTGCACAAATTAAAATTTTCTCTTGTTACCGCAGGAATTGAGTGTGGGACCATTGAATGCATAGGGCTATATAAGTCTAGGCGATTTGTTCGCTGACGATTTCTATGTTTTTACAGCAGTGTTGACAGAGTTGTTTAACAGCATATTGGAATTCTGCGAGATATTACACGTTATTTTGTACTGAGTTGTAACGACGAATTAAACCCATCATAGCAAAAAGGACTATCGTTATGAATCACAGATCTTGCTGTACGGTGTGGCTAGCGAGCCTCAATGATACAGGTAGCCGCACTGCAGCTGCAAACACGTTGGAGAAGTATTTATGGAGAAACCAAATCAACGTGTGGTTCCTGAAGAAGGTCAGCAACCTTTCGAGTAGTAGCACCTATAATAGTCTCGATTTCTGCTTCAAGTGGACTTCCAACATTAGACAATATGGTCTTGATGTGTAGGGACTACGGACGGCTCAAAGCAAGAGGAAATTACAGCCAAAACACTTTCCGAGGACACGGGGATCGTTTTGGAATTTATTGATAAACACCGACATCCTCTACTCTACAGTACTCCAACACTTAATAAATCCCACTATTCGGGTCTTCGGGAGCGGACTACACAGGAGGATTTCGTCATCAGGAGAAACAAAACTATCGTACAACGGGACGGAACGTGCTATGTTATACACATCAAAAAAAGAACTCTTGAAGACAGACGTTGACTGTGAATATTGTATCACAGACAGAGTCCTCTTGACTGTTCAGAGATGTCACTAAACCCGTCCAAAGATGTAAACAACCATGAATGAGCAGCGCTTATTAGACGGAGGGGGTCCGACAGCTGAACAGTTCCATCATTCCACCAGGAAGGAGGTACACGGCTCGTGTTGTTTGTAGTTCAACCGTGTCTAGACGGTCAATACCGCTGTTTGATCGCGTCCACATTGTTACTTTGTGCCAGGAATGGCTATGAACAAGAGAACTGTCCAGGCGTCTCGGAGTGAACCAAAGTGATGTTGTTCGGACATGGACGAGACACAGAGAGTCAGGAACTGTCGATGACATGCTTCGCTCACGCCGCCCAAAGGCAATTGCTGCAGTGGATGATCGCCACCTTCGGATTATGGCTCGGAGGAACCCTGACAGCAACCCCACCATGTTGAATAATGTTTTTCGTGCAGCCACAGGGTGTCGTGTTGCAGCCCAAATTGTGTGCAATAGGCTGCATGATGCGCAACTTCACTGCCGACGTCCATGGCGAGGTCCATCTTTGCAACCACGACACCATGCAGCGCGATACAGATGGGCCAACAACATGCCGAATGGACCGCTCAGTATTGGCATCACATTCTCTTAACCGATGAGTGTCGCATATGCCTTCAACCAGACAATCGTCGGAGATATGTCTGGAGGCAACCCAGTCAGGCTGAACGCCTTAGGCACATTGTTCAGCGAGTGCAGCAAGGTGTTTCGGGGTGGCATTACGTGGGGCCGACGTACTCCGCGGTGGTCATGGAAGGCGCCGTAAGAACTGTACGATAAGTGAATGCCATCCTCCGACCGACAGTGGAACCACATCGGCAGCATATTGGCGAGGCATTCGTTTTCACGGACGATAATTCGCGCGCCCCCATAGTGCACATCTTGTGAATGGCTTCGTTCAGGATAACTACATCGCTCCACTAGAGTGTCCATTATGTTCTCCAGACAAGAACCGTACCGAATATGGCTGGGACAGATTGAAAAGGGCTGTTTATGGATGACGTGACCCACCAACCACTCTGAGGAATCTACGCCGAATCGCCGTTGAGGAGTGGGACAATCTGGACTAACAGTGCCTTGATGAACATGTGGATTGTATGCCACGACGAATACAGGCATGCATCAATGCAAGAGGACGTGCTAATGGATATCAGAGGTACCGGTGTGTACAGCAATCTGGACAATCATCTCTGAAGATCTCGCTGTATTTTGGTACAACATGCAATGTGTGGTTTTCATGAGCAATAAAAAGGGCGGAAATTATGTTTATGTTGATCTCTATTCCAGTTTTCTGTACAAGTTCCGGATCTCTCGGAACCGAGGTCATGGAAAACTTTTATTGGTGTGTGTATATCCACCAACCGGAGAGTCGGGTTAGAGAAATTAAAAAGGGAAATATATAAGCCGAAGTTAGGTTTAGTGTTAACTAGTGTACGACACTGCCTGGGAGGACAGGACTGCTGATCAGGTGAGTACAGAAACATTAACAAAAAATCAAGTAGGAATAGTGCACAAGACGGGATAATAATGGGCAAGAAAATGGGAATGTAGCTGAGGTACTATGAGCAGCTCAGTGAACGCATTGTGGTATAACAGTTCATTGGACGGTCATCCACAGGCATTGCAGCAGCCAGGAAACACAAAGCCAACGCCAGTAACAGTAGTAAAAGTTCGTGTGCCTACTAACTCCGTAGATGATGAATGGGTAAAATAATATACGAGGCAGTTCTGATCTTCAAGTGAGACGAAAGTTTAATTGTTCTGACGGACTTGAATTCGATGGTAGGTAGATGAGAATGTGAAACATCGACTTGAAGAAAAAAATTAAACGAGAAATCGCCCAGTAGGAATTTACACACAACATTATCATGTTAGGAGGTTGTATACGTGGAAGAGATCTACAGACACCGAATGGTTTTCAGATAGAGTACATTCTACACTGAAGCGCCAAAGAAACTAATATAGGCATGCGTTCTCAAATACAGAGACATGTAAACAGGCAGAATACGTCACTGTGGTCGGCAACGCCTATATAAGACAACAAGTGTCTGGGGCAGTTTTTAGATCGGTTACTGCTGCTACAATGGCAGGTTATCAAGATTTAAGTATGTTCGAACGTAGTGTTATAGTCGGCGCACGAGCGAAGGGACACAGCATTTCCGAGGTAGCGATGAAGTAGGCATTTTCCCACACGACAATTTCACGAGTGTACCGTGAATATCAGGAATCCGGTAAAACATCAAATCTCCGACATCGCTGCGGGCGAAGAAAGATCCTACGAGAACGGGACCAACGACAACTGAAGAGAATCATACAACGTGACGGAAGTGCGCAACTCTTCCGCAAATTGATGAATATTTCAATGCTGGACAATAAACAAGTATCAGCGTGCGAACCATTCAGCGAAACATCATCAAAATGGTTTCAAATGGTATCGAGCAGATAGACTTTTACGGGTATGGTGACAACCTCTTGAAACCATGGATCCTGCATGTCAGAAGGGGACTGTTCATGCTGGTGGAGGCTCTATAAGGGTGTGGGGCGTGTGCAGTTGGAGTGATATGGGACCTCTGATTCATCTAGATACGACTCTGACAAGTGACACGTACGTAAGCATCCTGCCTGATCACCTGCATCCATTCATGCCCATTGTGTATTTCGACGGACTTGGGCAATTCCAGCAGACAATGCAACACCCAAAACGTCCATAATTGCTACAGAGTGGCTCTGAGGCACTCTTCTACTAAGATGGTGATATTAAACTGCACAACTCTTAAAGGCGCATATTTGAACGCTGCCTACAATTTATTGGTAATCAACTTGCAGAGTGAAACTGAAGTGACTGCACTAAGGTAGGAAATTAAAGTCAAGTTTCAAGAGCCAGAAGTTCTCGAGAGTTTGAAAGAGAGTGACGAAAACGTTTGACTGAAACAGGTTAAAGGATTACAGTAAAGAAGAATGGGTAGCTTTCAGAAATGAAACAGTGAAAGCAGCGGAGGATCAAATGGGCAGGAAGACAAGCCCCAATATAGCTTCATGTATAAGATAAGAGATAATGAATTCAATTTTACGAAAGATAAGAAAATAAAAATTCAGGAATTGAAGTTGGCAGAAGGAATACAGACGTCCAAAAACTGAGACTGACAGAAAGTGCAAAATGAGTAAGTATAAATGGCCAGCGAACACACTCAAAGTTGTAAATGCATACGTGAGAAATGTTATGACAAAAGGTAAGCATCTACACGAAAACTAAGAACTCGTACGGTAATCTAGTTTTAAGAAACGATGGGAAGTATCTGAGGTGGAAATAAAACGTAGAAGTGCCATACAAAGGAATCTATGCGACAATATGAAAAGGGAAGAGGTAGTAGATGAAGATAAGATAGGGGATATGATACTGCGACAAGAATTTGGCAGAACACCCAAGTACCCAAGTTGAAACAAGGTACTTGGAATAGACCCAGTTACCTCAAAATTATCGATATACTTGGGAGAACATTCAGTGAGAAGTTTCTCTGCCTTTTATGCCAGATATACATACAAGGCAGGCGACGTTCCCTTAGACATTACGCAGTATTTAATAGATTCAGTGCCAGTATCAAACTCTGACAGGTATATTACAGGACCCTCAGCCTTAATAATTGGTGGTTGCAAAACACTCACACAAATTATTTACAAGCTAATGGAGAAACTCGTAGAATCCAGCCTCACTGAACATCAGTTTGGGTTTCTGAAATATGTAGGTGCACATGAGGCAATGCTGACGGTATAACTTGCCTTAGGAGACAGAATGAAGGAAAGTCAATGTATGTTCTTTGTAGAGCCAGAGAAAGCTTTGGTAATATCGACTGGAACGCGGTCTTTGAGATTCTAGAAACAGCAGTGATAAAACATTGGGAGCGAAAAGTTATCTCATATAGATACCAGGCTGCAGTTGTAAGAGCTGAAAGACATTTAAATGAAACAGTTGTGGACAAGGAAGTGAGATGCTATTCAGTTTATACATTGCGTAAGCATCAAAGGGAATTAAGCAGAAATCTGAAAGGGAACTGAAGTCCAGGATAGGAAATAAATACACCGAAGTTTGCTGATGATATTATAATTCTGTCAGAGACGGATAAGTACGCTCTAGGATGGAAATCGACAGGTGTGATGTACATGCACAGACAAACAAGTTATTACAATTTCAGAAAAAGTGGATGGTTTATTGAAGAGAAAGAGCTTTACAAATCGAGAAGTCAATAATGCATTAGTTCACCTCTAGCTCTTATGCAAGCAGTTATAAGGCGTGGCGTTGACTGATAGAGTTGTTGGATGTCATCCTGAGGGATATCTTCCAAAATTCTGTCCAACTGCACGTTAGATCGTCAAAATGCTGGGATCGTTGGCGAGCCCTGCACATGACCCTCCAAACGACCTCAGCTGAGAAGAGATCCGGTTGTGACTTGCACGAAAACAAGCATAAAAACTCTCACCTTGTGCAGGTGGGCATTGTCTTGCTGAAATGTAAGCCTGGGAGGGACTGCCATAAAGCACAACAAAACGGGATGTAGAATACCGCCAGAGTATCGCTGTGCTGCAAGGCTGCCGCGAATGACAACCAAAGGAGTCCTACTACGAAAAGAAATAGCACCCCAGACCTTCACTCCTGTTTGTCGAGCTGTACAGTGGTCTAGAGTAAAGTTGGTATCCCACCGCTGTTGGAGGCGTCTCCAGACACGTCTTTGGCCTATAGTCTCATTGAATGGACTAGAATTGTCTCCAGTGATAACGCTTCGAAATGAGCCCCGATGATCAGTGAAGACATAACTCAATACTCCAAGATAGTGATTGGATATCAACCCGACACTCTCCAACCATACGATCCAACAGCCGGGAATAATGGTCTGAGGTGCCATTTCTTTTCATAGCAGGACCCCTTTGGTTAACATCCTCGGCATCCTCACAGCGCAGCGGTTCGTCGACGATAATCTACGCCCCATTTTGTTGTCCTTCTTGAAAAGCTATCCTGGGCATACATTTCAGTAAGATAATCCCCACCTGCACAGGGAGAGATATTCTACTGCTTGTCTTCCTGCTTGTCAAAGTCTGCTTTGGCCAGTAAGGTCGCTGTATCTCTCCCCAGTTGAGAACTTTTGGGCAATTATGGGTATGCTCCTCCAACCACTTTAAACGAATTTGCATTTTCACGAGCTAAGGCAACAGTTCGTCAGAATTTGACAGGAGTAGGGTCTAACAACACTTGCCAAACCAAATAACTGCTTGCATATGAGCCAGAGGTGGACCAATGCGTTACCGACTTGCTCTATTTGTGAAGCTCATTCTCTTGAATAAATTATCCAATTTTTCTGCAATTGTAAACATTCGTTTGCCTGTACATATACATCACATCTACCGTTTTTTAGGCCCATGGGAATAATTTTTAGGTGGTTCGTTGGTGCTTCATGTTCTTAATGTGTGTGTGAGGGAAATTTGGTGAATGGAACAGACAGTTATAAAATGAACATCATAAAAGTAAAACGTGGGTAAAGGATTGTAGTAGTATTAAATCAGATGATGCTAAGGTAATTAGAGTAGGGAATGAGACTCTGAAAGTAGTAGAAGAATTTTGCTATTTGGGCAGCAAAATAACTGCTGGAGGCCAAAGAAGATACAAAATTTACAAAGGTTGCAACAAGAACAGTGTTCCCGAGAAAGATAAATTTGATAACATCAAATATAAATGTAAGTGTTTGAAGATTTTTTTTAAGACGTCTGACTTAAGCCTTGCACGGAGATCAAAATTGGACGATTAACATTCCATGCCAGAAGAGAAAAAAATGGTTCAAATGGCTCTGAGTACTACGGGACTTAACTTCTGAGGTCATCAGTCCCCTAGAACTTAGATCTACTTAAATCTAACCAAACCAATGACAGCACACATATCCATGCCCGAGGCGGGATTCGAACCTTCGACCGTAGCGGTCGCTAGGTTCCAGACTATAGCGCCCACAACCGCTCGGCCACTCCGGCCGGCGCCAGAAGAGAATAGAAGCTTTTGTACTATGGTACTACAGAGGAATGCTGAAGTTTAGATCGGATAACTAACTGGAATTATTGTATCGAACTGAGGGAGAACGAAATTTGTGACACAATTTGACTAAAAGAAGTGATCAGTTGATAGGACACGTTTTGGGGAATCAAGAATCCGTCACTTTGGTAAAGGAAAAAAGACTGTATGTGGGGCAAGTGAGGATTAAAAACTGTAGAATGAGATTACGTCGTGACTTCAGTCAGCAAGTTCAGTTGGTCGTAGTTGGGAATAGCTATGCAGAGAAGAAGAGGTTTTGCACTGGTCAACATCAAAAGCCTAGCGTGTCCTACCACCAGCTTCACATACCACCTTCAACGATAGTCCTTCCCTCACTCCCCTCACTCCTCCCACGCCCTGTCCCCCAAAAACATGCGTAAAGGGCCGTATCATCCAATCCAAAAGGAGAAATTTTATCCATCGAACAACAGATGTGATTAAGCAGCTGATGTACATCCATGGCAAAGTACGCAGATGGTTTGCCATCAAAACATGTGTACGGTGTGTGTGCATCCAGATACCGAGACCAGGTTAGCATCGTTTTCTTCATGAAACTCTTGAGGGTAAATTTCCGTTTACCTACACTTACCACCTCCCTCCTCCCCATCATATGAAGAATGATTCCCGAGGTACCTTAATGTTATCTCTACCGCACATTTCTTATGTGTTTAAGCGTTCATTAGTACCACACAAGATACTTTGTAGTACACCATTCATTTAAGGCAACAATGTTGTTTGAGCTGCACAGAAGCTTCGCCGTAACCATGACGGTCTGTCATATCGTAGTGAATCCCACAATATTTGTAGTCCAAGAAATCAGATGGCGACCCCAATGTTCAAACCAACATCTTACCAAACACCAAACAAACTGATGAAAAGGAGGAAGGCACTGAAGCCACTTTCGATAGGAAAGAAGATGGTACAGGGACGCCTGGCTATACTGATTTAAGGCTGGTATCATGATGATTTCTTTGAAAATACTGCAGTCAGTTTTCTGCACCATAGATCAGTAGTCCACACTTTTTCCCCATCTCTGATGACACTGTGCTGCTTTCCTTTCGTAACAGATATCATAGAATTAAGATTTGTCGTATTAGATATGTATCTTGCAAGTACTTTTGCAAGGACGTCTTTCTCAGAGTTGCCAAGCATCTTGTAGTTTGCTTCACTTAACTCTGAGCCTACATAATAGTTTAACTTTGTACGGCCTTGCACTGTTCTCCTCATGTATTTGAGTCAAACGCCTAACACCGTTTGTTACTTACTAATAGCACGATCAAGTGCATTTTTACCAAGGGTGAAGTGCGACTCTACAGTCATCGTCATTAGGTGTAAGTTACTGGTTGTGATAAGATCACGCTTGATTTTACGACAACATTTTTCGGATAGCAGTTTCTCAGTTCTGATTGTTCATCACATTAGAAACTAGCAGATGCTAAATGTTAATGTAATGTACAGTACAGCAGAGCAGCAAGCATTTTATTGTGTGGCGCATCCAGCTTTGTGATAAAAGAAATCATTCAATTTGTCCAACATACCTGATGTCTTTCTGGTGACTTTCAATGCACTGGCATAATTTTTCATACATTTCGTCACCGCAAGTATTCTCCGTCTGGCCTATCACGACATTGGCCCTTTTTACTATCCTTACTTCAGAGTTCTCGGTTTTCAGATTGACAATGCGCAGTGTAAGAATTCGCATCTCCGCAGCCGTGAGGATCATGACAGTAACGAAGAGTAAGTCCACACCGTTGCTGAGCTGTGTTGCCCACGTCGCCAACATGCACTGCAAGGCATACGACAGCTCGTAGTAGTTGGTGTTGTTGTCCCAGCCGTGCTGAACTAGCGGCAGGCGCCGTTGTTCTGGCTGCGTAATGATCGGCATGGGGAACCACACAGGGTACTGCGAGAACATTAGGAAGAGCAGTCCTATGGTCAGACGGGAGGCACGCCTCTGGGAGCCTCGCCGAATATCAGCCAAGGCAGGGTCTGCCGAACAGAATTCACTTTGCACAGACATCAGGGTCTCCACGCGTCGAGCCAGTGCGTTGTACTGTCGCCGATTGCGCATGAACAAGGCCACCTTGGCGGTGCCGCAGGCATTGGTGAAGGCGCTGATGGATACAAGCGTCGTCTCATCCATGTCTCCCCAGCTGAAGTAAAGGGACAGTGAACTCTCTATCGCGTTCCACACGCCCATTGTGAGGCAGAAAGCGTTGTACACGTCATAAATCCAGGAACCAGACAGAGGCCACGCACCAAAGAGCCACAGATGGCGGATGTTCAGTTTGAGGATCGACTGCCCACTGTCAGCCCAGGACAGTCGCATTTCAGTTTCCTCTGGTACTTCTCGCGCCATCTAGTTAGTCTAGAAGTGCCGCTGACTGGCGATTCATTCGTAAGATAATTATATTAGATGACAAACGACAGTTAGTCTGGGTCGTTCAGCCTTTTTTTTACATCCACTGAGATTCCAGCGACCATCTACATATAAATGAACGTAACTGCAGCAAATAACCGGCTTGATAATGAGTTAATAGAGTGATGTTGAGCATGGTAACTCATTATTTAGGGTCTTATACAGTTAACGAAGTCTGAGTTACGTAATGCAGGCAAAGTAACACGACACGGTAAATGAAAGATGCAAGTGGTTTGGTCGTCTTGCTCAGCATGACAGAAATTGATGGATCAGCCCAATTAAGTAGAAGGAAGATTATGGTTTAACGTCCCGTTAACATTGAGGTCATTAGAGACGGCGCAATTAAATGTAACGACTCCCTCTCCACCTCTTCTCATCGACGCCGAGCATATTGTCCTTGTATGAAAGGAAATACAATGAACATTTACTTGAAACACGTGCTGAAAACAGAGCCTACTTTCATCAATATGCGTCTTTGAAAAATTAGTGGACCCACATAGAAAGTGCTGAGTATTGGTAACACATTATAGCTCGCTTAACTATCTAGAATTGAATACACAGTACTCAACGTAAATCTGAATCTGACTTAGATGCTGGTGCATTTTTTATTCGCACAGTGTCAACGCCTTGATGGGACACATTCGGTCCACACCAGTCTATATGAATGGGCAGTTCTAGATGAGGCAAATGGTCGTTTTCGATTCTTTGGTGTGTGCTAGGGAAGTGCTGTATGTCAGCACAACATTTTGCTTACAGAGTACTTGTATGGCTGGTCCCGGTGTTCATCTGTGGTATAGTGGCTTGACAATTGGTGCTAGTAATAAATCTGTGAAATCGTTGTGTCTGTTTGTCTGTCTTTGTACACGCCAATCTCCAAAGCTATTTGACATCGTGATTTAAAATTTTACAACTGCTAAAACTTTCTTGTCTGTCTGTTACAATGTCTCAACAAGCTAATTTGCGAAACCACTAGACGAATCTTTTGGGGTAACTTCAGCGTGGCTATGGGCATCGTATAGGGCATATTTCATCACAGTCGCAGTGCATGCGCGTCGTTCAAAGTGCACCAGGATGAATTTTCCGTACTCCCCTGGCCACAGAGGCCCCTGATTTAAATCAGATCGAGAATCTATGGCAACACCTCGATCAGGCTGTTCGCACCGTTGTAAGCTCCCACTTACATCTGTTTTCGTCTGAAGTTTAGCCCAACCTTACCTCCCACTCTATAAAAGTCCACGTACTACCAAAACTATGTCCCCATCAACTCTTAGACAACTTAAACTCGTACGCTAACGTTTGAGTAAACAGAACGTAATTGGAACTGAACTGTAACTGATGTGAATTTCTGTTTCTAAACATATATTCAAACTGTTGCCTGCGGTAATGCGTAATGATAAACAGAGGGGTGGGGAGTGTAACTATTCCTATCAAATAGTATTCCAAGACAAATTAGAATGAGATATGTATTCAAAAACACAATGGAAAACTTCGCATGATCTTGACACATATCATATGTCTGAAAAATACTGTGCTTAACAAAATGAACAATGACTTTAAAAAGGTACAGTATTAACAGAGAATTTCTATAGAAACCAAACGGCTTAATCAGTTAATATGTTAAGGGAAGTGGGATGGTCTCTCCCTCAGCTCTGAGAAAATTAACTAACTGGCACTAATCATTCCCAACTGCAATGTGCTGCAGTCTTACCTCTAACTTCTTCTTTTCAAAAAGAATAACAGTATTCATAATTTATATCCTTTTCCCCTACATCATTTTCATCCTTGCTGTTCTTTACACTAAATCTTTATTCATTAGACAAATACCGTCACACGTCAACATAACACTACTGAATATGTCCATCAGCTACCACAGTTCAACTAAGAATGCATCAGAGTGCGCAGACGCAAAGACTGTGTCACGACAAGACCTAAGATTGTTTAACACTAACGTAACTTGCTCTCTCTCTCTCTTTCTCTGACGTGCACGTCAACAACATACAAAAATCAAAGTATGATAACCACCTTACATACCCTCCACCTTCCCCCAGTTAATTTTTGTACGAGGGTCATTTCAGATAGGAAGGGGCGAGGACAAAATTCTAAACTTTATGGATAGGAACATACTAAACATGTTACGAACACAAAGAGCAAAATAGCTTTAGAAGAATATGAGTTACAGAACTGTAAGTAAAAAATATTTACTAAATTCTAGAACATGTGAATAATAGTTAAGAATTAATCAATAGAATTCGCCACTGGTAGGTTGTCAGTTTTTTGTAATGTCTGTGAGAACGTTCTGCAAAGGGTTTTCTTTAACTTTTATGTGTCCTATTTTGTACTGAAGTAGCATCGGCACTGTACACTGTACACTGTTTTTTAAGTACACAGCACCTAGGTTAGAGTGTATATACCACGTGAGGCCAACATTTCTGATGTACATTCACATATGACAGTAGTAATCTGCACCATGACAACAGGTAGAAGAGTGTCCTTGTCACAAACGATCAAACTTTCTTTAGCTCCTTGCAATAATGTCACTGTTGTGGGAAGTTATGTGGAAGCAGATTCAGTGACACTAAGCACAGTTCTCAGCTGACAACCCCACACACGCACAAACAGTAAAATGTAGTAGTATCTGCTTGAAGCAGACTGTAGATCCATTGATAATTCCAAAGCCATCTTGCAGTATCGAAGAGTTTCTTATGAAAGTCATTTGCTGCTTGTATCGATGTATTTGGTAGAGAATGTTTCACTATATAATCAGCAGTTTTATTTCTTCTGCACTGGCAAGTCCCAGTTATTTGTGGTGAAGGGTCAATCAGTTATAATTTGTTACATTTACAATATACAATTACTTATAATAAGAGAGGGGTAACAAGATCATATTTCTAGATGTATGAAAAAGTAAGAAAAAAGTTGCATCATGGTTTTACAATAATGAATTACAGAAACATCAGAGAATTAAATCATTTGAAACAGTGTAAGGTAACAGTCATGATAATAAACAATTATATAATACCTGCGTAGAATGACCCTACAGAAGATTCTAAATCTATAGGAATAAATATGTATTAATAATATCTGTAAAAATACACAAAAGTATAGGGAGTATGGCAGAAAGAGACACATAAGGGTAGTGGTCACACACAAGAAATAAACATATTACAGTGGTCACACACACATAGATAAGGTGAACACAAATATATAATTAGGAGAAACATGGAGTATGAAGTAATAAAGTTTCACATCAAAGTATACTTTATGCAGTAAGTCAAGCGTCAGTCTATGATTACACCTAATATGGTCAGTAGTGCATGCTATCTAGTTACATTTTATCCTTTAGTTTGTGCACCTTTTTAACCTTTCGCCTATAATTTCATCAAACTTTCCACAAATACCACTGTTTACTGTACTCTTTGCTTCTTTCTATGTTTCATACATTCTCATAAGTTCATATTATTTAGCACAACTTGCCATCTTCGCCGTACAAGCCATTTCTCATCTTTGCCCTGCCTAATGATTTCTCATATTTGCCTTACCTAACCATTTCTGATATTTGCCCTACCTAATCATTTCACCTCACATCATCTTTGTAAACATTTCTTCGCACTTTGACATTCATTTATTTGCTCTTTCATACCTTTCCTCTTTGTTTCCTCCTTATATATCTTTCATGATTTCTTACACATCATAAATGACTTAAGGGAGCTTCCTACAATATGTACATAACATAATTATTCAACTAAAGGTTCTGCATCATACAGTTACAATTTATACAGAGAATATGCATTATAAAGAAAATCAATGAAAGACCTAAATGTAAGAGCAAATACGACCTGAAATATTCTTAAGCTAAAGCAATGCATGATATTACGTTACATCACAAGTAGATACAAGAAGACAGTTAGTCTGCGATGTCACACTTGATTGTAGAAAAATAGAGGTGGAAGAATCACATTCCATGCCATGGCAAAAGAGAGTAAAGCTGAAAAGTAAAAAAGACATCATCATTAATATTCCTTATACTTCCTACGTATTGTCGGTCCATGTTGCACCTTGTGAGTGATGAATTTCATCATCACTTCCCAAGAATTTAAAATTTCCAAAACACAGACTGTTATGACATCGTTTCATACATATCTCAAGTTCATCTGTTAGACAAAGAAAAGGCAGATTACTTCTACAGAATTTAGTCGAAGTTAAATTTTGAGACATTACCACAAAGACAAATCACTGAATGTTCAGTGAGGTACCATGTACTAAAAGAGTGTGCCACACTACAGAGTAATGGGCAGTGCTGAGCCACATCTTTGCAAAACACTTTTCATGCACAAATGGAGACAAAAATATACACTTCTCGAATTATTGTAAAGTATAACTATTACATATTGTGTTGTTCTGATGAAAAAATGACATACATGTTTAATGAAAAGGCTGAATAATTTACATCAGATAATTATGAACTACACAACAAGGGAATAAATGTGTTGCCTTAACTCATGTTAGCTTCATTCACTATTGTCGTAGAACCATATCCTTTGAAAAACTTACCTTTTGTGCTTATAAACACGAAATGCATCCCCATGGCACAAAAATTGAGTATAACAAGAAACAGGGTCCCTATGCTCTAACCATTACTCACTCATTTGTTTCTACATTAATCATCATAATAATTTCCTCACCCTATTACAGCATGCACGATACATCTCATAACTGTCATCTAATGTACCTCACCAACATAAATCTCATTGTTCTATCACAATATTAATCATATTTGCTGTCTTTGCCTCAGTATACACTTCAAATAACAATTACCCCTCCAGCTTTAGTCCACTTGTCTCCACATAGACAACACCTCATAGCTATAAATGTAAATATCACAGTTCAGGAAACACGGCATCACTACCTCACTATAAATTCTGAAAAACTTCTTACATCAAAATACCTATCACTCTTCTGTCCAGGTGACACAGTTACCATCCTAACAGTCTGTATATTTCACCAAAAGTGGTAGAAAATGTTATATGTCTCTGTATTATCATCACTGTGTATAACCTAAAATATTGCTCAAGTAAAAATTACTGATAACCTGTACATCCTCTCAGAAATGGTTTAAAAATACTGTGACTGCTCATTTTCTTAGAAATTATTTGTTCTTATTTGGATTCTAGATGAAATTCAAAGTTTGTAGCAATTTGTTTAGCGTACACGTCGTGGCAGCAAATCGCTCGAGTTGTTGCACTATAAATGAAGTTTGTTGCGGGACAATAGTCGCCCGATTCTTGTAAAAAGTTGCCAGCCCAATGATGGGACACTCTTTGGCATGCATTGCAGTAGCACTGTTTATCGCTAAGTGTTGCTGTGTGCTGTAACCAAGGAATATTTTCGAGCAGATGACATGTAATTCTGTCATCTGGGTGCAACAACTTAAGTAAATAGAATTATTCTATACGTGGTTTGATATGTTAAACATGATGAAGTTTCTTGCTCGTGTGTGTCCCAATGGCTTCAGTTTCCACAACATTGTTCTGTAAAGTTCTATGAATGCCGTAAGGTCCATTATATACAAGAAAGATGGCTAAGATGTTTACTTTTACAAGATAAAGGGTGAGATTTAACCAGAGTTTTCTGTCCAAATTGTATCTTTCTGATGTCAACCTGTCCCTGCTGATTTTCTTTCTTCTTTCGGCAGCCTTTTTGATGTTGTTTACTTCCTTATGAAGTAATTTTTTTGAAACTCGAACTGATATTAGCTCCCTGATATATGTGGTGGTTGCTATTTTTTGAGTACAAGTAACGAAGATAACGATGTAAAATCGTGTGGTAACTTATTGAGTAGCTCTTGGAATGTGTGATTGCATTTGTTCTAAATCTGGTGTTGACGATGACAATATATTCTGCACAGATCATTTCTCACATAATACGTTCTGGAGGATTATAATGAGGCCAGCTGACTGCAATAGAAACAGGTCTCATTTTGTGAGGTCGTAAAGTGTGTAAAGAAGTATTTGTGAGAAATTGTGGACTGTTGTCGGAAATTACTTTATCAGTGTGACCAACTTCTCGTAGAAAGTTATTTAGAAAGATTTTGGATACTGCTTTGGCAGTAGCTTTTCGTAAAGGAGTGAATGAAACGAATTTTGAAGTCAATTCAACGACAACAAAATGTATGCGAATCCACTGAGTGATCTGAGAAGAGGTCCTAACAGGTCTGCTGCAGCCAACTCCTTTTGTTTAGAAGGAATTATAGGAAATAATGGTGCTCGATGTGTAATGATTGATGGTTTGGCTTTCTGACACAATTTGCATTTTGCTAACCGTTTCCGTATTCCTTTCAGCATGTTATTAAAGAAACAAGTGGTGCAAAGTTTGTGAAAACATTTTCTCGGACAATTGTGAGAATAAGCTTATTTAGAATATCATCGGGTATGCACGCAACACGAAGAGAGTCACTGACTGTACATCTTTGGGAAAAAACGTTCCTATGTACTAAATAAAATTGTGTTATACTAGTGTTTGTTTTGTCATACACTTTACGCTTTACATCTTTTCAGATAGATTCCTTATTCTGTTCATGCTCTGTGTCTGGTAAAGAAGAGGAGACAAAGTTATCAAAGTCGACCTTTCGTATATACAAGAAACTGAAGTTTTTCTCCAAATCGTTTTCAGAAGTGTTGTTAGCAAAACTAATAGGAACAGGTGATATAGTATCCGCTATAACATTTTGAGTACTGGAAATTTGAGCAGCAGTGAAGCTAAACTCTTGTAAATACGAAGCCCATCGTTTCTAATGGTCGTGGTTTGGTTAAGATAACATTAAAAATTGGACTGCTCGATGAGCAGTGTACACTTTAGTATGTTTCCCAAATAAGAACCGAAATTTAGAAAGTGCCCAAATAATGCGCCAATGCTTCCAGCTCTGTCACAGAATAATTTCATTTAGATTTAGACAAGACACGACTGGCAAAGACTATACTTCTCTGTACAGTTATACTATTGTCTTCAAGTTCTTGGAATTGATGAGCGCCAAGCCCGATTTTTAACGTGTCCGTTGATAAACAAAAGTCTCGTGATGAATCAGAATGAGCAAGTACTGGACATTAAGAAGTGCATCTTTCAAACTCTAACTGTGCTTGTTCATCCCAGTGTCATATGTGATTTTTTCCAGTAAGTGAACATAATTTAGGAGTGACAAGAGTTTTCGTATTTAAGAACAGGTGATAAAAATTTGCTAAACCAAGCACACTTCGAATTTGGTTTGTGAAAGGAGGGGGATTGTCCTAATTGCTTCGAGTATCTGTGGGTCTGTTTCAATAGCACCTGACGAAGTTATATGGCCAAGAAATTTTACTCTTGTTTTTCCAAACTGTAACTGACAGTGATTCTCGAATCCTTAAAAAAGTGTATAAGCTTCTCAAAATACGGTTATAGTTCAAAATGGTTCAAACGGCTCTAAGCACTATGGGACTTAACATATGAGGTCATCAGTCCACTAGACTTAGAACTACTTAAACCTAACTAACCTAAGGACATCACACACATCCATAACCGAGGCAGGATTCGAACCTGCGACCGTAGCAGCAGCGCGGTTCCGGACTGAAGCGCCTAGAACCACTCGGCCACAGCGGCCAGCGGTTATTCTGTGACCAGGATTCTTCTACTGTAAGGTGTTATGTGTCTTTTCAAGTAGTCAGGTAAAATAGTGTTCAAACCTGGACTAGAAGCAGCCGACGAGATGTGTCTGTTATCAGCTGTAAAATTCGAACGACTCTGGTGACTTTTGTAAGCTTTCGCTAGACTGTAGCGACTTATCGCCGACCGATTCAAATTCAGAATTCGCAATTTCATTACCTATCGTTTGTTCTGTTTCTTTTTTTTTTCGCTAATTTGATGAACAGTTATCGATCCACGCAATTTCCTGCAGTCTCATGTGAACTATTGGTATTTGTTAATTAGCTTTTTCTCAAACTGTGCCGAATCTTTAATTTGCAACACCCTCTGTTGTCTCGCGCTATGACGGATTTTCATATTGTTTTCTGTTGTACCAAACTTGATGAACACCACTTGATGAATACTATTTCTTGGAAAAAAAGAACTGCTACAATGACCAAACAAACGATACTGTAGTATCTAAAACGCAAATACTCAACGGTGAAATAGATCCACACAGAAACTGTACTGTTATGCCAACTGCTTACGCAAAAAAGTAATCGATGCTCGTGACACGTCACAAAATTTCACAAATTGAACACAGAATACAGAATATTAAATGAATTGCCTGAAAAAGAAGTACAACTTTTGCTTTCGACAAATCGAACACTCTTTTACTGCATATTACCAAATGAACCTAGGAACTATCCCGCCAGAGGGATCGACATTTATCTTTACTTCTGTCTGAAATCTAGCACAACTTACCTCCCACTCCATAAAAGTCTAACTGATCTGAACGCAGCTTGTCTTTACATTAAATGCGTAACTGAAGTGAAACAATTATCTGGCCCCAATCGAAATTTCCACTTACCTCGCATCATATGTTGCAGATATCTCGAAAGCACAACAGCAAACAGCAAGAAGGCTAAGCTTGATTTCTGTTTTTAAACTCATATTCAGTGTGTTGCATGTGGTAATGTATCGTGATAAAAAGAGGGGTGGGGAGAGTATCTATTCCTGTCAAACGGCATTCCAAGACAACGATTTTAGAATGAGATATGTTTTCAAAAAGACACAGCAATACTTCGCATGATCTTCACATGTAACATAGGTCTGAACAATACTTCGCTTAACAAAGTGAACAATGATTTTAAAAGGGTGCAGTATCAACAGAGAATTTCTATAGAAACCAAACGGGTTAATCAGTTAATACCTTAATACATGAGTCAGGGAAGTGGGGTGGTCTTTCCCTCAGCTTTGAGCAAATTAATTAGCTGACTATAATCATTCCAAACTGCACTATGCTGCATCTTACCCCAAAAACCTCTTCTCTTCGAGAATAATGACATTATTTAAAATTTATATCCTTTTCGCCTTCCAGTATATACTTGACACCTATCCATGCTGTCCTTTACAATAAATCTTTCTTCATCTAACAGATACCATCACAATTCAACACAGCACTAATGAATACGTCCATCGCCTATCACTCTTCAACTAAGAATGTATCAGACAGCGCAAAGGCAAAGACTGTGCCACGACAGGATCAAGATTATTTAATACAAACTTAACTTGCTCTCTCTCTGACGTGTACATTGATAACACATAAAAATCAAAATGATATGACCACCTTACACAATGTATCATCAGGCAAAAATCAAGCCACAGCTGACCACTTCACTGACATCAGTACGGCTGGAAATTCCGTCGTTACCTTCCAGAACCTCACACCGTCTCTCCCTACACGTCCACGCTACAAAATTTCGATATTCATGGTTTTGAGAGGTGGTCACATTAATGTGAGTAGACCGTGTACTACATAGGTATTATTACAGTAAACCTGATGTCTCCAAAATTTCCATTATTAATGCAAAATAATCGTTTTTACAACTAATCGGATCGGTGGGTAACAGAAACGTTGTAATTATTTCTTTTTGCTTACGACAGAAATACAGTTCTACAATGAATTACCATTTTTATTGCAATGTGAGTCTTTCCCTTTACCGATTCCACAGGTCTACGTCAGTTTGTCAGGAAGCCATTACATTTCTCACGATTCCTCAACAATATGTGTGAAAAACTTTTTTATGCTTTTATAAGGAATTAAATCCATTTCTGCTCATAATATCCAACTTTTACACAAAATAGACTTTTATGTATGCTGTACAAGATGAACTAAACTGTCATTCGTGAGTATGTATGAGTTAAATAACTATATTCCAGATACAGAGGTAAAACTTGTTTCAGAGTCTCTCGACAAAGGTCTATGAGTGACAGATCACATCGTGGGGACAGCTTTCTTTAGAGACAAAATGATAGCTTATGCTTGCAGTGACAGTAGGAGTCTTTTAGGGTTCGCCAGCTCTGGAAGAAGAGATGTCAGCGAACTAGTATTCTTCTTCTTTCTTTTAGATTAAATTAGATTCTGTTTTCATTCCATAAACCCAAAAATGAGATGATCGTCGTGTGTGTGGAACAAGTTAGAAAGTATAACATAAAGAAACATAAAGCATTTGAATATAATACTCGCTACCCTGATCTTTGTCAAAATAGTTCATTACTTTAAAGTAAACTGGGACTGCTAATATTTACACAATTAATACACTGTCAGAATGAAAGATAGTTATGCACTTTTAATGAATTTATCACACACAAAATACCTAATCTTGACTGTTGTGGCCAAGCGCTGTCAAAACTGAAATCTAACTGATATTTTTACTTAATCTGGTCTAACAGTCATTGTTAAGATATTCATCTATAGAGCAGGAGGAGCTATCAAAATGTCTTTCAAACTCTGTTTAAACTGTGTTTTGTCTGAAAGCAAATTTTTAATGGGTGATGGTAATTTATTGAAAACGTGTGTCCCTGAATATTGGACCCCTTTTTGGACCATGGTAAATGATTTTAGGTCTTACTGTACATTGTTCTTAATCCTTGTATTGGTACTATGTATTGAGATGCATGCTACCTACACCAGCTGATAGAGTGCTTTCAACAACCAAACATAAGAATGTCTCTAAGTGTATAAACATGTTTTAGAAGTGAATGAGGATGTTTAATTTTCCTTGACCTACTGCCTTTACACTGAGCAGATGGCAGGATTATAGGCTACACACACTGTAGGCGAACGCCGAAGAATGCCCACGCCCTGCCAATCTCACTGTCATAATTAGTCTTAAGTCACCACCGTCACCGGGAGGCATCAGAGGACATTTTGTCTCTAATATAAGTTGTTCTCTATGAAATGATCTATCACCTCTTCGCGTTTGTCGCAAAAGCTTTGAAACTACCCGTATATTTGTATTTTGAGTGTAGTTACTTATTTCACATATAATCTCGGAAGACTGTTAGGTATCTTGCTAGTCTACTTCATTCTTTCCTCTGTTGTTAGCACAGTGAAAATATTACATCCATTGTTCTAACGGAAATATTTTTAGTTTTAACAATGGGTGTAATATTTTCACTCTGCTATCTCCAGAAGAACGATGTGCACATAATGTCCTCCTACTTCCTCCTGTGGGGCAGCGGGAAAAATTATTCGTTTAATTAGTTTATGCAAATTGGCATGTCTGATAACCTTGAACGAGTTTTCGATACCACAGCCTTTTAAACGCCTTGAAAATGATTTTTACGAAAGGCCAGGAGTTGATGGAGACTGTACTATTTACCGGTATAGTCTTCAGTGCACAACTCCACAATTCAGCTTAGCGGAAATGAAATGAAATGTACTAACCCTCTATAAATAATGCAAAGGAGTCATTAATTATGGCCATAAAGTAAACAGTATATTATGATCAGGGTTTCCAGGCATAAGAATAATTAATTTTTGTAAATCAGTAAAGCTTGTTCTATCAGCTCTCAACACAGTTCAGAGATGATTCCTACACCTTTTCTCCCAACTATGTTAGTTTAATTGCTGGCCTTAAATGTGGAGTATAATTTAAGCCTCTAACCTCATGGTTTGCTATAATACTGGAAGAGGTATATGAAACATAACATCGAAAACATAACATAGGCCTTTCAGTTAAATTACTAAAGCAATGAAAGTTCACTTTTACATATTTGCTGTAGATTAGCACGACGTCTCATTAGACCAAAAAACAGTCATGTCAGTCTTTATTAACGCCTTCTGAGGCTTAAGCGGGCACAGTCACAGAAACATTCACAGCACATTATGTAGCATGGCGAGACACAGGAGATACGACTCATGGAGGTAGAACTTCACAGGTGCAAACACCTCGTTCTATGTATGCATACACCCTCCGTGCGGATGGCGAACGAAGCAGTCGCACCAAAATCGCTTCCAGCTTTGGCAGTAGTGTCCTGTCAGCACCGTTTATGACTACAACATTATTTACATCATAGTTAGTTGAAGACTAACAACGATTCCAATTTTTCTCTAAATGAATCTGTATTTTTTTCATGTTCTATAAATTCCTTAGCCCGATAACTGGAAAATTTTGACACCAAAATATTTCAAATGGAACCGGGAGTAGATGGTGGCCTCTGAACTGTCTCTGTTTTACTTTATGTATCTTTCTATGATCACAATAGTATCCCAAAAAATCGTACAGCTTGATAATTACAAATAATAAATACAGTGCTGTCACCTTGGATTTCGTAGCTTAATAGCCAACGTTACTTGATCTTTATCACTTAACAAATTTTAGTTACAAAAATTGCTTTCTTCTTAAAAATTAAAACGTACACGATGCAGCATCGAGAAAAGCTCCACCTTATGCTTTTATGATAACGTGAAGCTAATTCCAGAAGTAGAACTTTCTAACTTTAATATTACTTGCTTGTTAAATTTTGGAAAAGTGTAATAATTCAAAAAGTAAAAGAGTTAATTTCCTGGAAACTCCTGCCAAGACTCACATATTAGGGAAGGTATAGCCACCATTGTTGTGCCCCTCTCATCTCTTTCTTTCTCCTCTCCATCATAGCTTCGAATTTTACCATTCTATTTCTGTTCCTCTAACCTATCTACCACTGCTATATCTCTTTCACCCCCATTCTATGGTCTTATGTCTCTGCTTGATGAGAATAACTCACAAGCTGCAAGAATATAACGAGAAAATTCCCAACTAGCAATGGGACTGATATTCATAAAAGAAAAATGTTTAGTTTCATATATATAGTGATTATTATTATTATTATTATTATTATTATTATTGATTGTTATAATTTTTTTTGATTGATATAATTATCATTGTACTACTTTTATAATCTCTATTTTTTTCTTTAACATCAATACTGTATAACATGTTATATGTCCTTAATGTTCTGTAGAAACTGAAATTTGTTGAATCAGAGTATGCCTGGTTAGGTGTAAGAGAGGGCCTGAAGGCCCTAATCTTGTTAGGTAAAATAAATGCATAAATTAATAAATAAATAAATACCATCTGTCCTTACAATAAACTGCATCTAATTCCATAGTAGGACTTCCTAATTTCAATACTATGAGCCTCTTAAAATTCTACAAATGGCTGATTTTTGTAGTAAACAATTATCGAATCATGTTGGCATTCAGAACATTTAATCTTTTCACACTCTTGCACTATTTGTCCAGATTTCGAAACAATATGTAAACATGTATTTTGGCAAATCTCTTTGCTAGCGGCTCATGGCGTGCTTCACTCTGTTGGACCTTGGCTGAGACACTGGGAAAAATCAGTACTTTCCTCACCACGCTAGTGCCTGGTTGGTTTCCCATATTTTGTGAGAAGATTTTTTGGTTCAACATAAACTATTTGGAAGCAAGAGCTTAGTCAAAATCTCATATCTATATTCAAATCTGCAACTAGCAATTTTTTTGCTTAATAATGGGCACATAAAAACGGTTATATATACTCTTCAAAACAGAAGTCAGTATATTATTACATACAAGGCATAAGCTGTGAGAAAGTTTTAGATATTCTTACAGTTTAGTAATTATTTACATTCAGAAGATATTGGTTGCGAAAAAGTTTTACTTTAATATTTATATGCTCGAAAGGGAAAACCAATAAACACTAAACAAGCAAAACTTCTGTATTCACTCATCACTTTACAGATTGTAGTCACTTTGGCCGGTGTATTACGGATCAGTCACTTACTAGTCACTGTGGGAAGAAGGGAAGCGGGTAGTCAGGGTGGTGAGTATTCTTCTCACCACACTATTTCACTTTGGTTGTTGTCCTTCTCGTCTCTCTATCCACGCAGCTCACATTCTGCAATTACACAATGTCTCCATGTCACTGAGAAAGAGACAACACAGCGTCAGCCTCTGTTTTCTTATTGTGTAAAGGGAGGACAAAATGTAATCTAAATCTACGTTCTTTTTCTTACTGTCTTAAATAACTGTAATACAAGTTAACAGAAAGAACTTTTCTGTATAAAGTAAATATTTCCGTCATCAAGATTACTAACTGAGAGTACTTCTCTCTCAAAATATGCAGAGCTATTAATGATATCTTAATTTTTTTTATTGCAGGGCCTGATTTACGAACTCTGCTCCTTACAAAAGTTTACTTTTATTGCAATATGTCCATATCGATATTTACTTTGTCATATTTTGGCTAGATGGCATTATCTTATTCTTATGTTAGTTGTACTGTTACTCTGTAAACTTGAGTAACCCCAGCGAGCTTGTATATATCCATGGCTCAATTTGCATATGGATTTGCTTACTACGAAAGTTATTTCTTTGTTGACAGAAACCTAATTTTTTCGTTTCCTTCATTAAAAGCTGAGTCTATTATATTTACGTTTCTCAGTATTCTGCATCCCCTAACCATTTTGTTTTTGTTGTTGCTGTTGCGGTCTTCAGTCCAAATATTGGTTTGATGCAGCTCTCCATGCTACTGTCTTGTGCGAGCCTCTTCATCCCTGCAACCTACATATTTCTAAATCTCCTTACTGTACTCATCTCGTGGTCTTCTTCTACGATTTTTACCACCCACACTTCACTGCAATACTAAATTGGCGAACCCTTGATATCTCAGAATGTGTCCTATCAACCGATACCTCTTTTTCTTTTTGTCAAGTTATGCCACAAATTCTTTATCTCCCCAATTCTATAGAGTAACTCGTCATTAGTTACTCGATCGACCCATCTAATCTTCAGCACTCTTCTGTAGAACCACATTTCTAAAGCTTCTATTCTCTCTTTATCGAAACTGTTTATCGTCCATGTTTCACTTCCATACATGGCTACACTCCTGACAAATATCTTCAGAAAATATTCCCTAACACTTAAACCTATATTCGATGTTAACAAACTTCTCTTCTTCAGAAATGCTTGTCTTGCTATTGCCAGTCCACATTTTGTATCATCTCTACTTCGGCCATCATCAGTTATTTTGCTGCACAAATAGAGAAACTCATCTGCCACTTCAAGTGTCTCGTTTCCTAATCTGACTTCCTTAACATCACCTGATTTAATTCGACTACCTTCCATTACCCTTGTTTCGCTTTTATGTGCCCATGTTATTGTCCACGTAGCATATGCATTTTTAAAACACTTCTTAAGAAATGTAAATAAATAATAGTCGTCTCCATTTCAATTGCTCCACTAATTACGTCAGCCTACTGACCCCATTATACCTCATTTCTCTACTGAAAGGGTCATGATAATGACCATATTTCCATTTTCTTTACGTGTGCCGGCTCACCTTTTTATACAAATCTCTGGGAAGAACATCATTTGCTCACACCACCTTCAAATAAAAGCAAAACGCTATTACATTTCTTTACAAGGCTTATTAAGTTCCCTCACCTACTGACAATATATCAGTCAATTTAAATATAACTTAATGACGATCCCATTTCTTGAATTTTAGAAACTTCAGCTTTTTACTTCTGTTTCCATGTAAAATATTTGTATATACTACTGTGCTAATCATTACTTTCATATATTACAGCCCATACAGACCCATACTACTGTCTTATCTGCTCTCATATGAAGTCACAGTATTTCAACGAAAATCTTAAATTCTTTAATGCAAAGTCTTCTCTCATGCCTGCTGTTTCACAGTTCTGGTACCGGTATGTCAAAATTGGTAATAATACTTAAACTAGGAGGATTCTTACTCATTAATGGATTATTTACAAATACAAACGCACGTAATTCTTACTGAATAGATCAGACAGAAGAAGGTGTAAAATCTGAATGGAAAAAAATTACGAATGAAATTTTCACTCTACAGTGGAGTATACGCTGTATGAGACTTGCTGGCAGATTAAAACTGTGTGTCGGACCGAGACTCGAAGTCGAGTCCTTCGCCTTTCGCGGATAAGTGCTCTGCCAACTGAGGTACCCTAGCACGGTTCATGACACCTTCTCACAGCTTTAATTCCGTAGTACGTCGTCTTCTATCTTCCAGACTTCACAGATGCTCTCCTGAAGACATTGCAGAACTAGCACTCCTGGAAGACAGGATATTGCAAGGAAGTTTTATGTCAGCGCACACTCCGCTGCAGAGTGACAATTTCACTCTGGAATCATCCTCCAGGCTGTGGCTAGTTCATGCCTCCGCAATATACTTTCTTCTAGGAGTGCTAGTTCTGCAAGGTCTGCAGGAGAGCTTCTGTGAAGTTTGGAAGGTAGGAAACGAGGTACTCGCGGAATTGAAACTGTGAGGACGGTTCGAGAATCGTACTTCGGTAGCTCAGATGGCAGAGCACGTGTTCCCAAAACGCAAACATCCCCAGTTCAGGACTCGGTCTGGTACAATGTTCTGATCCGAAAGGAAGTTTCAAATAAGGTTTCATTCAGATTGCATTGCACAGCTCTCCAGACTGTGCATAAATCAAGAAGTCGCAGATTCCGTACAGACACTAATTACCGCTACCTGCAAATTTCTTCAGATACACAATGTTTCTGAGACCAGTCACTTTCTTACTTTTAGAACTTGCATTTGTCTTAATTATTACTCCATTTGGTTTTTCGTACACATACATAAACTTCTCACTTTCTCCATCAAATCACCTCCCACTTTCAGTAACTGTCATGAGTAGCTTCCCTTTTTCATTGCCATTCATAACGTCTTTTCCAATTAGCCACAGTAACTACATCAGGGTTTGGAAAAGTTAAGTCCACTTGGCTCTGAACGGAGTCAATCTTTTCTGGGTACTTTGATAAGAAATCAGTGCCAGTTAACATATCCACTCTTAAATCAATTACAATTTAACGAAGATGATCTGCAGTTACTTCTCTTATGGGTATCAATGCATCTTGGTTTACTAGTCTAGCAATGTTTCTAGCACGACCTACTGTCCATAAACCACATTCTCTCGTTACAGTTAAGTTATTGTTGTTAGGAATAGAATAAAAAAAAGTTTCGTCCAACGTACTTGCTTCACAGCCACTGTCCAAAAGACACTGCCCTGTTATGCCTGAAATATTTAATTCTGTAACAGGGTTGCTTATTCTACTTTGTATAGGTGTCTCATGTAATTCTCCAAGCAAATATTATTCAGTCTACCGCCAGGTAAAACGAGCTCTTGCAGTTGGAATTACATTTACACTTAAAAGGGAACTTCATCAATTCGGCCTCGTATCTTCTTGATAAAAAAACTCGTGAGTTAGATATCAACCCCAGCAATCAATCTCACGCGAAGATTCGGGCCATTGCGCAATACTACGCTGAGATGACCCTCTCTACCCACAGCTTTAAATATTCGCGCGGTCTGATTCTTTTTATTTTTTTTATTTTTTATTTTTTTTTTTAATAAAACGCTCTCCGCTTCACAGTGCAATGTCCGAACGCGAAGTACTGTGCGTGGAGTTTCGTAAGAGGTTTGTCTTCGTGATATCTGTGAACCCACAAGTTGTCGTGCGACGCCTCCAGGAGCAGTACTGAATGACGGCTAAGCTGCAACGATTAAAAGTCAAAGAAATATAACTATTGGTAGTCTTGACGGATCAGTAAGTATAATTTTTTGCGGTTACTGGACGAACTTCTACACACGGTAAACGAAAACACATGATACTTTCTGCTTGCTTTTCCTCATACCTTTTAATTTCATTGTAGATATCATAGACTGTTGTACGGGTGAAGACGTGCTAGGTGTAGAACAATATGGTGGGTTGACGTTCAGCTATGTAGAAGATGATAACGACGACGATAATGAAGCTGCCATTTCATCACTGAGATGGTGGAGGCTGCTTTGACGATGTAAAATCGTCCAATACCACATTGCCCGTGTCCGTAACAGAGGAATGTCTGCAACGGACCGTTGCCTTTCGGAAAAGCGGAAAGAAGGGGAATCTATCTTTGGAGACCGCAAAGAAGAGCTTTAAATCACAAAAAAAAGAAAAGGGATTTTCTGGTTCGGAATGAATGCGTTGAAAACCATGGTATGCAACGCCAAAAGCATGAAAAAGTAAATACAATCTCTTTAGATAAATTTAACAATGCATACAGCTATAAGATCAGGATCCGCGATGTTAACGTACAACAGTGGGACGCTCAAGCCGCGGTGGAGGTTGGCCTAAATAATCTTTGGGCATCTGATGGCCTTACCCCTTCACGAAGAAGTATGGTAATGCGTCACGAAAGGTAAGCTATATTGCAACCAAAAAAATGCTGTGGAACGTAACAGCCGTAATTACTGCCTGTGAAAAATTGATCACCGACACCAGAGCCGTTATGGATGCGGTAGGTAAACCGAGTGTTTACGGTATGGATCAGAGTGGGGTCAATTTAGAAATGAAGTCAGGTCGAACTCTTTGCGGGAAAAGTGACACTCGTGCAGTCCATCAATAATTCAACTCATAGTTACAAAATATGCCAACGATATCTGCAATGACATTTCCAGTCACCTCTGTCTATTGTTTCAAAAGATCCGACCGGATCTTTTGGCCCGCGTGTCAAACAAAATTTGTTTCACACTGACAATGTTGTAGTTGTCGCCTGATCTTCTGGGAAAGTGAACAAAGAACACTTACAGAAGTGGCGAGAATAGATGTTTTATAGCATCACCCCTAGATGATAACAGACCAGTTTTAATAGTGGACTCGTTTTCTGATCAAAAACATTTGTCAATGCGTGAAGGACACGAAGTAGAAGATACCGCCGTTCCGTATTGACAATACCATCACATGGCACAAGATACTGCGAAGAGTTAGACGTATTTGGCCTCCACGTTTTCAAGGGGTTTGCCCGGATATTTACCAACTCGATACGACTTCTGAGTGTCGATGTAAACGTCTATCAGTGGAAGACCAACCTGCAAATGCAGTCGCTTCTTCACTGGCAATTATGAGCACCAGTGCCAGGTGATTCTTCCAATACGCGTGGTATCGAATTGGCTACATCAGTGACTCGCCAGAATATTGCGATAATCCAGTGAAATATCGGTTTGACGCTGGTGAAGTGCTACGTTCACTATCTCAAAGTGCGTGATTTCTAATTCAGGTATGGCAAAGATCACTTTGGTTTGAACATTTTTATATTGCGGTTCATAACTGCAATGGAAACGAATGAGACGTTCTTTCAACATGTAATATAGCGTAATTTTATTTTCAATATCATCACTACACTTTATTTTCTTTGATATGTAAAGCTGACTCTGTTAAAGTGGAGTACACTGCAAGAGTTACACTGTTTGGGTTGCATTTCATACTATTATTCCCTTCTCCACTTCTCTAGCTCTTCACATCTAATATTTTGGGGGACTCGCTGCTGTCACTTCATTGCACAGTACTTCGCGCTCGAGCATTACGCAGCCATAGTGAAACGGGCCGCGTGACAAACAGGGCACTCGGAAGTTTAAAAGCTGTAATCTGAGAGGGCCATACCTGCGTCGTATCTGCATTTTTTTTTTTTTTTTTTTTTTTTTTTTTTTTTTTTTTTTTTTTTTTTTTTGTCATCAGTCTACTGACTGGTTTGATGCGGCCCGCCACGAATTCCTTTCCTGTGCTAACCTCTTCATCTCAGAGTAGCACTTGCAACTTACGTCCTCAATTATTTGCTTGACGTATTCCAATCTCTGCCTTCCTCTACAGTTTTTGCCCTCTACAGCTCCCTCTAGTACCATGGAAGTCATTCCCTCATGTCTTAGCAGATGACCTATCACCCTGTCCCTTCTCCTTATCAGTGTTTTGCACATATTCCTTTCCTCTCCGATTCTGCGTAGAACCTCCTCATTCCTTACCTTATCAGTCCACCTACTTTTCAACATTCGTCTATAGCACCACATCTCAAATGCTTCGATTCTCTTCTGTTCCGGTTTTCCCACAGTCCATGTTCCAATACCATACAATGCTGTATTCCAGACGTACATCCTCAGAAATTTCTTCCTCAAATTAAGGCCGGTATTTGATATTAGTAGACTTCTCTTGGCCAGAAATGCATTTTTGCCATAGCGAGTCTGCTTTTGATGTCCTCCTTGCTCCGTCCGTCATTGGTTATTTTACTGCCGAGGTAGCAGAATTCCTTAACTAAATTGACTTCGTGACCATCAATCCTGATGTTAAGTTTCTCGCTGTTCTCATTTCTACTACTTCTCATTACCTTCGTCTTTCTCCGATTTACTCTCAAACCATACTGTGTACTCATTAGACTGTTCATTCCATTCAGCAGATCATTTAATTCTTCTTCACTTTCACTCAGGATAGCAATGTCATCAGCGAATCGTATAATTGATATCCTTTCACCTTGTATTTTAATTCCACTCCTGAACCTTTCTTCTATTTCCATCATTGCTTCCTCGATGTACAGATTGAAGAGTAGGGGCGAAAGGCTACAGCCTTGTCTTACACCCTTCTTAATACGAGCACTTCGTTCTTGATCGTCCACTCTTATTATTCCCTCTATGTTGTTGTACATATTGCATATGACCCGTCTCTCCCCATAGCTTACCCCTACTTTTTTCAGAATCTAGAACAGCTTGCACCATTTTATATTGTCGAACGCTTTTTCCAGGTCGACAAATCCTATGAAAGTGTCTTGATTTTTCTTTAGCCTTGCTTCCATTATTAGCCGTAACGTCAGAATTGCCTCTCTCGTCCCTTTACTTTTCCTAAAGCCAAACTGATCGTCACCTAGCGCATTCTCAATTTTCTTTTCCATTCTTCTGTATATTATTCCTGTAAGCAGCTTCGATGCATGAGCTGTTAAGCTGATTGTGCGATAATTCTCGCACTTGTCAGCTCTTGCCGTCTTCGGGATTGTGTGGATGATGCTTTTCCGAAAGTCAGATGGTATGTCGCCAGACTCAAATGTTCTACACACCAACGTGAATAGTCGTTTTGTTGCCACTTCCCCCAATGATTTTAGAAATTCTGATGGAATGTTATCTATCCCTTCTGCCTTATTTCACCGTAAGTCCTCCAAAGCTCTTTTAAATTCCGATTCTAATACTGGATCCCCTATCTCTTCTAAATCGACTCCTGTTTCTTCTTCTATCACATCAGATAAATCTTCACCCTCATAGAGGCTTTCAACGTATTCTTTTCACCTATCTGCTCTTTCCTCTGCATTTAACAGTGGAATTCCCGTTGCACTCTTAATGTTACCACCGTTGCTTTTAATGTCACCAAAGGTTGTTTTGACTTTCCTGTATGCTGAGTCTGTCCTTCCGACAATCATATCTTTTTCGATATCTTCACATTTTTCCTGCAGCCATTTCGTCTTAGCTTCCCTGCACTTCCTATTTATTTCATTCCTCAGCGACTTGTATTTCTGTATTCCTGATTTTCCCGGAACATGTTTGTACTTCCTCCTTTCATCAATCAACTGATGTATTTCTTCTGTTACCCATGGTTTCTTCGCAGCTACCTTCTTTGTACCTATGTTTTCCTTCCCAACTTCTGTGATGGCCCTTTTCAGAGATGTCCATTCCTCTTCAACTGTACTGCCTACTGCGCTATTCTTTATTGCTGTATCTATAGCGTTAGAGAACTTCAAACGTATCTTGTCATTCCTTAGTGCTTCTGTATCCCACTTCTTTGCGTATTGATTCTTCCTGACTAATGTCTTGAACTTCAGCCTACTCTTCATCACAACTGTATTGTGATCTGAGTCTATATCTGCTCCTGGGTACGCCTTACAATCCAGTATCTGATTTCGGAATCTCTGTCTGACCATGATATAATCTAATTGAAATCTTCCCGTATCTCCCGGCCTTTTCCAAGTATACCTCCTCCTCTTGTGATTCTTGAACAGGGTATTCGCTATTACTAGCTGAAACTTGTTACAGAACTCAATTAGTCTTTCTCCTGTTTCATTCCTTGTCCCAAGCCCATATTCTCCAGTAACCTTTTCTTCTACTCCTTCCCCTACAACTGCATTCCAGTCGCCCATGACTATTAGATTTTCGTCCCCCTTTACATACTGCATTACCCTTTCAATATCCTCATACACTTTCTCTATTTGTTCATCTTCAGCTTGCGACGTCGGCATGTATACCTGAACTATCGTTGGTGGCGTTGGTCTGCTGTCGATTCTGATTAGAACAACCCGGTCACTGAACTGTTCACAGTAACACACTCTCTGCCCTACCTTCCTATTCATAACGAATCCTATACCTGTTATACCATTTTATGCTGCTTGTAGGGAAGCAGCCTACTCACGCCGTAATAAATTCACATCAGTCTTTCCATTGTGTGCCAGCCGAGTCCGCTGCAACTAGCTCTGACGTCATAAATGTTGCGCAATACTTTAAAAATCAACTAAATAACCTGAAACCGTTCTAGCATGTCAGGAGTAATACTAAATCAATATATGTTAAATATCAGTTCGATAACTTTAACCATTTTCGAAATTTGGATGATTTTCTGTAAAAATCATTGGCGCAACAGAAAAGAGCTAGAGGCTTTAAAATTTATATTTAGATTCATTTTTCGTAATGATTTAATAGAAACAGTACTTTGGATTTCACAAATTAAAATTTTAGTGGAAATTCATGATTTTCTGGTTTTGGTCTTAAAACTTAAGGAAGCAAGATAGATTAAGTAGGCTAATAAATAAGGCTAGGACGTTTATATTTAAGTAGAATGGAGATCCGCTATAATCATAAAGATGTGAGAAGTTTCAATTGAGTAACTATATAACTATAGCGATAGCGTATCTCCAAAGGGCATGATCAGAGCTCGTCTACTGCGTATAATGTAATTAAATTAATGCTCTCGCCCAAAATATTATACTTAGCCACGTCAGACTTTTATTATGATTAATTACCTGTGTGCTGAATGCACATTTAAATTGAGAGCTTCATCGGCCATCAGCAAAAGAAGCTATAATTTATTCGGTAACTTAAAGTGGTGCGTTACTAGTCCAGCAGCTAGTCGGGACAGCCGATTTGAACAGGCGTTCCCTTAGCCGTCCGCACCGCGCGCGCGGACATAAAACTTCCTTGCAATATCCTGTCTTCCAGGAGTGCTAGTTCTGCAATGTCTTCAGGAGAGCATCTGTGAAGTCTGGAAGATAGAAGACGACGTACTACGGAATTAAAGCTGTGAGAAGGTGTCATGAACCGTGCTAGGGTACCTCAGTTGGTAGAGCACTTATCCGCGAAAGGCGAAGGACTCGACTTCGAGTCTCGGTCCGACACACAGTTTTAATCTGCCAGCAAGTCTCATACAGCGTATACTCCACTGTAGAGTGAAAATTTCATTCGTAATTTTTTTCCATTCAGATTTTACACCTTCTTCTGTCTGATCTATTCAGTAAGAATTACGTGCGTTTGTATTTGTAAATAATCCATTAATGAGTAAGAATCCTCCTAGTTTAAGTATTATTACCAATTTTGACATACCGGTACCAGAACTGTGAAACAGCAGGCATGAGAGAAGACTTTGCATTAAAGAATTTAAGATTTTCGTTGAAATACTGTGACTTCATATGAGAGCAGATAAGACAGTAGTATGGGTCTGTATGGGCTGTAATATATGAAAGTAACGATTAGCACAGTAGTATATACAAATATTTTACATGGAAACAGAAGTAAAAAGCTGAAGTTTCTAAAATTCAAGAAATGGGATCGTCATTAAGTTATATTTAAATTGACTGATATATTGTCAGTAGGTGAGGGAACTTAATAAGCCTTGTAAAGAAATGTAATAGCGTTTTGCTTTTATTTGAAGGTGGTGTGAGCAAATGATGTTCTTCCCAGAGATTTGTATAAAAAGGTGAGCCGGCACACGTAAAGAAAATGGAAATATGGTCATTATCATGACCCTTTCAGTAGAGAAATGAGGTATAATGGGGTCAGTAGGCTGACGTAATTAGTGGAGCAATTGAAATGGAGACGACTATTATTTATTTACATTTCTTAAGAAGTGTTTTAAAAATGCATATGCTACGTGGACAATAACATGGGCACATAAAAGCGAAACAAGGGTAATGGAAGGTAGTCGAATTAAATCAGGTGATGTTAAGGAAGTCAGATTAGGAAACGAGACACTTGAAGTGGCAGATGAGTTTCTCTATTTGTGCAGCAAAATAACTGATGATGGCCGAAGTAGAGATGATACAAAATGTGGACTGGCAATAGCAAGAAAAGCATTTCTGAAGAAGAGAAGTTTGTTAACATCGAATATAGGTTTAAGTGTTAGGGAATATTTTCTGAAGATATTTGTCAGGAGTGTAGCCATGTATGGAAGTGAAACATGGACGATAAACAGTTTCGATAAAGAGAGAATAGAAGCTTTAGAAATGTGGTTCTACAGAAGAGTGCTGAAGATTAGATGGGTCGATCGAGTAACTAATGACGAGTTACTCTATAGAATTGGGGAGATAAAGAATTTGTGGCATAACTTGACAAAAAGAAAAAGAGGTATCGGTTGATAGGACACATTCTGAGACATCAAGGGTTCACCAATTTAGTATTGTAGTGAAGTGTGGGTGGTAAAAATCGTAGAAGAAGACCACGAGATGAGTACAGTAAGGAGATTTAGAAATATGTAGGTTGCAGGGATGAAGAGGCTCGCACAAGACAGTAGCATGGAGAGCTGCATCAAACCAATATTTGGACTGAAGACCGCAACAGCAACAACAAAAACAAAATGGTTAGGGGATGCAGAATACTGAGAAACGTAAATATAATAGACTCAGCTTTTAATGAAGGAAACGAAAAAATTAGGTTTCTGTCAACAAAGAAATAACTTTCGTAGTAAGCAAATCCATATGCAAATTGAGCCATGGATATATACAAGCTCGCTGGGGTTACTCAAGTTTACAGAGTAACAGTACAACTAACATAAGAATAAGATAATGCCATCTAGCCAAAATATGACAAAGTAAATATCGATATGGACATATTGCAATAAAAGTAAACTTTTGTAAGGAGCAGAGTTCGTAAATCAGGCCCTGCAATAAAAAAAATTAAGATATCGTTAATAGCTCTGCATATTTTGAGAGAGAAGTACTCTCAGTTAGTAATCTTGATGACGGAAATATTTACTTTATACAGAAAAGTTCTTTCTGTTAACTTGTATTACAGTTATTTAAGACAGTAAGAAAAAGAACGTAGATTTAGATTACATTTTGTCCTCCCTTTACACAATAAAAAAACAGAGGCTGACGCTGTGTTGTCTCTTTCTCAGTGACATGGAGACATTGTGTAATTGCAGAATGTGAGCTGCGTGGATAGAGAGACGAGAAGGACAACAACCAAAGTGAAATAGTGTGGTGAGAAGAATACTCACCACCCTGACTACCCGCTTCCCTTCTTCCCACAGTGACTAGTAAGTGACTGATCCGTAGTACACCGGCCAAAGTGACTACAATCTGTAAAGTGATGAGTGAATACAGAAGTTTTGCTTGTTTAGTGTTTATTGGTTTTCCCTTTCGAGCATATAAATATTAAAGTAAAACTTTTTCGCAACCAATATCTTCTGAATGTAAATAATTACTAAACTGTAAGAATATCTAAAACTTTCTCACAGCTTATGCCTTGTATGTAATAATATACTGACTTCTGTTTTGAAGAGTATATATAACCGTTTTTATGTGCCCATTATTAAGCAAGAAAATTGCTAGTTACAGATTTGAATATAGATATGAGATTTTGACTAAGCTCTTGCTTCCAAATAGTTGATGTTGTACCAAAAAATCTTCTCACAAAATATGGGAAACCAACCAGGCACTAGCGTGGTGAGGAAAGTACTGATTTTTCCCAGTGTCTCAGCCAAGGTCCAACAGAGTGAAGCACGCCATGAGCCGCTAGCAAAGAGATTTGCCAAAATACATGTTTACATATTGTTTCGAAATCTGGACAAATAGTGCAAGAGTGTGAAAAGATTAAATGTTCTGAATGCCAACATGATTCGATAATTGTTTACTACAAAAATCAGCCATTTGTAGAATTTTAAGAGGCTCATAGTATTGAAATTAGGAAGTCCTACTATGGAATTAGATGCAGTTTATTGTAAGGACAGATGGTATTTATTTATTTATTAATTTATGCATTTATTTTACCTAACAAGATTAGGGCCTTCAGGCCCTCTATTACACCTAACCAGGCATACTCTGATTCAACAAATTTCAGTTTCTACAGAACATTAAGGACATGTAACATGTTATACAGTATTGATGTTAAAGAAAAAAATAGAGATTATAAAAGTAGTACAATGATAATTATATCAATCAAAAAATAATTATAACAATCAATAATAATAATAATAATAATAATAGTAATCACTATATATATGAAACTAAACATTTTTCTTTTATGAATATCAGTCCCATTGCTAGTTGGGAATTTTCTCGTTATATTCTTGCAGCTTGTGAGTTATTCTCATCAAGCAGAGACATAAGGCCATAGAATGGGGGTGAAAGAGATATAGCAGTGGTAGATAGGTTAGAGGAACAGAAATAGAATGGTAAAATTCGAAGCTATGATGGAGAGGAGAAAGAAAGAGATGAGAGGGGCACAACAATGGTGGCTATACCTTCCCTAATATGTGAGTCTTGGCAGGAGTTTCCAGGAAATTAACTCTTTTACTTTTTGAATTATTACACTTTTCCAAAATTTAACAAGCAAGTAATATTAAAGTTAGAAAGTTCTACTTCTGGAATTAGCTTCACGTTATCATAAAAGCATAAGGTGGAGCTTTTCTCGATGCTGCATCGTGTACGTTTTAATTTTTAAGAAGAAAGCAATTTTTGTAACTAAAATTTGTTAAGTGATAAAGATCAAGTAACGTTGGCTATTAAGCTACGAAATCCAAGGTGACAGCACTGTATTTACTATTTGTAATTATCAAGCTGTACGATTTTTTGGGATACTATTGTGATCATAGAAAGATACATAAAGTAAAACAGAGACAGTTCAGAGGCCACCATCTACTCCCGGTTCCATTTGAAATATTTTGGTGTCAAAATTTTCCAGTTATCGGGCTAAGGAATTTATAGAACATGAAAAAAATACAGATTCATTTAGAGAAAAATTGGAATCGTTGTTAGTCTTCAACTAACTATGATGTAAATAATGTTGTAGTCATAAACGGTGCTGACAGGACACTACTGCCAAAGCTGGAAGCGATTTTGGTGCGACTGCTTCGTTCGCCATCCGCACGGAGGGTGTATGCATACATAGAACGAGGTGTTTGCACATGTGAAGTTCTACCTCCATGAGTCGTATCTCCTGTGTCTCGCCATGCTACATAATGTGCTGTGAATGTTTCTGTGACTGTGCCCGCTTAAGCCTCAGAAGGCGTTAATAAAGACTGACATGACTGTTTTTCGGTCTAATGAGACGTCGTGCTAATCTACAGCAAATATGTAAAAGTGAACTTTCATGGCTTTAGTAATTTAACTGAAAGGCCTATGTTATGTTTTCGATGTTATGTTTCATATACCTCCTCCTGTATTATAGCAAACCATGTGGTAAGAGGCTTAAATTATACCCCACATTTAAGGCCAGCAACTAAGCTAACATAGTTGGGAGAAAAGGTGTAGGAATCATCTCTGAACTGTGTTGAGAGCTGATAGAACAAGCTTTAGTGATTTACAAAAAGTAATTATTCTTATGCCTGGAAACCCTGATCATAATATACTGTTTACTTTATGGCCATAATTAATGACTCCTTTGCATTATTTATAGAGGGTTAGAACATTTCATTTCATTTCCGCTAAGCTGAATTGTGGAGTAATGCACTGAAGACTATACCGGTAAATAGTACAGTCTCCATCAACTCCTGGCCTTTCGTAAAAATCATTTTCAAGGCGTTTAAAAGGCTGTGGTATCGAAATCTCGTTCAAGGTTATCAGACATGCCAATTTGCATAAACTAATTAAACGAATAATTTTTCCCGCTGCCCCACAGGAGGAAGTAGGAGGACATTATGTGCACATCGTTCTTCTGGAGATAGCAGAGTGAAAATATTACACCCATTGTTAAAACTAAAAATATTTCCGTTAGAACAATGGATGTAATATTTTCACTGTGCTAACAACAGAGGAAAGAATGAAGTAGACTAGCAAGATACCTAACAGTCTTCCGAGATTATATGTGAAATAAGTAACTACACTCAAAATACAAATATACGGGTAGTTTCAAAGCTTTTGCGACAAACGCGAAGAGGTGATAGATCATTTCATAGAGAACAACTTATATTAGAGACAAAATGTCCTCTGATGCCTCCCGGTGACGGTGGTGACTTAAGACTAATTATGACAGTGAGATTGGCAGGGCGTGGGCATTCTTCGGCGTTCGCCTACAGTGTGTGTAGCCTATAATCCTGCCATCTGCTCAGTGTAAAGGCAGTAGGTCAAGGAAAATTAAACATCCTCATTCACTTCTAAAACATGTTTATACACTTAGAGACATTCTTATGTTTGGTTGTTGAAAGCACTCTATCAGCTGGTGTAGGTAGCATGCATCTCAATACATAGTACCAATACAAGGATTAAGAACAATGTACAGTAAGACCTAAAATCATTTACCATGGTCCAAAAAGGGGTCCAATATTCAGGGACACACGTTTTCAATAAATTACCATCACCCATTAAAAATTTGCTTTCAGACAAAACACAGTTTAAACAGAGTTTGAAAGACATTTTGATAGCTCCTCCTGCTCTATAGATGAATATCTTAACAATGACTGTTAGACCAGATTAAGTAAAAATATCAGTTAGATTTCAGTTTTGACAGCGCTTGGCCACAACAGTCAAGATTAGGTATTTTGTGTGTGATAAATTCATTAAAAGTGCATAACTATCTTTCATTCTGACAGTGTATTAATTGTGTAAATATTAGCAGTCCCAGTTTACTTTAAAGTAATGAACTATTTTGACAAAGATCAGGGTAGCGAGTATTATATTCAAATGCTTTATGTTTCTTTATGTTATACTTTCTAACTTGTTCCACACACACGACGATCATCTCATTTTTGGGTTTATGGAATGAAAACAGAATCTAATTTAATCTAAAAGAAAGAAGAAGAATACTAGTTCGCTGACATCTCTTCTTCCAGAGCTGGCGAACCCTAAAAGACTCCTACTGTCACTGCAAGCATAAGCTATCATTTTGTCTCTAAAGAAAGCTGTCCCCACGATGTGATCTGTCACTCATAGACCTTTGTCGAGAGACTCTGAAACAAGTTTTACCTCTGTATCTGGAATATAGTTATTTAACTCATACATACTCACGCATGACAGTTTAGTTCATCTTGTACAGCATACATAAAAGTCTATTTTGTGTAAAAGTTGGATATTATGAGCAGAAATGGATTTAATTCCTTATAAAAGCATAAATAAGTTTTTCACACATATTGTTGAGGAATCGTGAGAAATGTAATGGCTTCCTGACAAACTGACGTAGACCTGTGGAGTCGGTAAAGGGAAAGACTCACATTGCAATAAAAATGGTAATTCATTGTAGAACTGTATTTCTGTCGTAAGCAAAAAGAAATAATTACAACGTTTCTGTTACCCACCGATCCGATTAGTTGTAAAAACGATTATTTTGCATTAATAATGGAAATTTTGGAGACATCAGGTTTACTGTAATAATACCTATGTAGTACACGGTCTACTCACATTAATGTGACCACCTCTCAAAACCATGAATATCGAAATTTTGTAGCGTGGACGTGTAGGGAGAGACGGTGTGGGGTTCTGGAAGGTAACGACGGAATTTCCAGCCGTACTGATGTCAGTGAAGTGGTCAGCTGTGGCTTGATTTTTGCCTGATGATACATTGTGTAAGGTGGTCATACCATTTTGGTTTTTATGTGTTATCAATGTACACGTCAGAGAGAGAGCAAGTTAAGTTTGTATTAAATAATCTTGATCCTGTCGTGGCACAGTCTTTGCCTTTGCGCTGTCTGATACATTCTTAGTTGAAGAGTGATAGGCGATGGACGTATTCATTAGTGCTGTGTTGAATTGTGATGGTATCTGTTAGATGAAGAAAGATTTATTGTAAAGGACAGCATGGATAGGTGTCAAGTATATACTGGAAGGCGAAAAGGATATAAATTTTAAATAATGTCATTATTCTCGAAGAGAAGAGGTTTTTGGGGTAAGATGCAGCATAGTGCAGTTTGGAATGATTAGTCAGCTAGTTAATTTGCTCAAAGCTGAGGGAAAGACCACCCCACTTCCCTGAGTCATGTATTAAGGTATTAACTGATTAACCCGTTTGGTTTCTATAGAAATTCTCTGTTGATACTGCACCCTTTTAAAATCATTGTTCACTTTGTTAAGCGAAGTATTGTTCAGACCTATGTTACATGTGAAGATCATGCGAAGTATTGCTGTGTCTTTTTGAAAACATATCTCATTCTAAAATCGTTGTCTTGGAATGCCGTTTGACAGGAATAGATACTCTCCCCACCCCTCTTTTTATCACGATACATTACCACATGCAACACACTGAATATGAGTTTAAAAACAGAAATCAAGCTTAGCCTTCTTGCTGTTTGCTGTTGTGCTTTCGAGATATCTGCAACATATGATGCGAGGTAAGTGGAAATTTCGATTGGGGCCAGATAATTGTTTTACTCCAGTTACGCATTTAATGTAAAGACAAGCTGCGTTCAGATCAGTTAGACTTTTATGGAGTGGGAGGTAAGTTGTGCTAGATTTCAGACAGAAGTAAAGATAAATGTCGATCCCTCTGGCGGGATAGTTCCTAGGTTCATTTGGTAATATGTAGTAAAAGAGTGTTCGATTTGTCGAAAGCAAAAGTTGTACTTCTTTTTCAGGCAATTCATTTAATATTCTGTATTCTGTGTTCAATTTGTGAAATTTTGTGACGTGTCACGAGTATCGATTACTTTTTTGCGTAAGCAGTTGGCATAACAGTACAGTTTCTGTGTGGATTTATTTCACCGTTGAGTATTTGCGTTTTAGATACTACAGTATCGTTTGTTTGGTCATTGAAGCAGTTCTGTTTTTCCAAGAAATAGTATTCATCAAGTAGTGTTCATCAAGTTTGGTACAACAGAAAACAATATGAAAATCCGTCATAGCGCGAGACAACAGAGGGTGTTGCAAATTAAAGATTCGGCACAGTTTGAGAAAAAGCCAATTAACAAATACCAATAGTTCACATGAGACTGCAGGAAATTGCGTGGATCGATAACTGTTCATCAAATTAGCGAAAAAAAAAAAGAAACAGAACAAACGATAGGTAATGAAATTGCGAATTCTGAATTTGAATCGGTCGGCGATAAGTCGCTACAGTCTAGCGAAAGCTTACAAAAGTCACCAGAGTCGTTCGAATTTTACAGCTGATAACAGACACATCTCGTCGGCTGCTTCTAGTCCAGGTTTGAACACTATTTTACCTGACTACTTGAAAAGACACATAACACCTTGCAGTAGAAGAATCCTGGTCACAGAATAACCGCTGGCCGCTGTGGCCGAGTGGTTCTAGGCGCTTCAGTCCGGAACCGCGCTGCTGCTACGGTCGCAGGTTCGAATCCTGCCTCGGTTATGGATGTGTGTGATGTCCTTAGGTTAGTTAGGTTTAAGTAGTTCTAAGTCTAGTGGACTGATGACCTCATATGTTAAGTCCCATAGTGCTTAGAGCCGTTTGAACCATTTTGAACCATAACCGTATTTTGAGAAGCTTATACACTTTTTTAAGGATTCGAGAATCACTGTCAGTTACATTTTGGAAAAACAAGAGTAAAATTTCTTGGCCATATAACTTCGTCAGGTGCTATTGAAACAGACCCACAGATACTCGAAGCAATTAGGACAATCCCCCTCCTTTCACAAACCAAATTCGAAGTGTGCTTGGTTTAGCAAATTTTTATCACCTGTTCTTAAATACGAAAACTCTTGTCACTCCTAAATTATGTTCACTTACTGGAAAAAAACACATATGACACTGGGATGAACAAGCACAGTTAGAGTTTGAAAGATGCACTTCTTAATGTCCAGTACTTGCTCATTCTGATTCATCACGAGACTTTTGTTTATTAACGGACACGTTAAAAATCGGGCTTGGCGCTCATCAATTCCAAGAACTTGAAGACAATAGTATAACTGTACAGAGAAGTATAGTCTTTGCCAGTCGTGTCTTGTCTAAATCTAAATGAAATTATTCTGTGACAGAGCTGGAAGCATTGGCGCATTATTTGGGCACTTTCTAAATTTCGGTTCTTATTTGGGAAACATACTAAAGTGTACACTGCTCATCGAGCAGTCCAATTTTTAATGTTATCTTAACCAAACCACGACCATTAGAAACGATGGGCTTCGTATTTACAAGAGTTTAGCTTCACTGCTGCTCAAATTTCCAGTACTCAAAATGTTATAGCGGATACTATATCACCTGTTCCTATTAGTTTTGCTAACAACACTTCTGAAAACGATTTGGAGAAAAACTTCAGTTTCTTGTATATACGAAAGGTCGACTTTGATAACTTTGTCTCCTCTTCTTTACCAGACACAGAGCATGAACAGAATAAGGAATCTATCTGAAAAGATGTAAAGCGTAAAGTGTATGACAAAACAAACACTAGTATAACACAATTTTATTTAGTACATAGGAACGTTTTTTCCCAAAGATGTACAGTCAGTGACTCTCTTCGTGTTGCGTGCATACCCGATGATATTCTAAATAAGCTTATTCTCACAATTGTCCGAGAAAATGTTTTCACAAACTTTGCACCACTTGTTTCTTTAATAACATGCTGAAAGGAATACGGAAACGGTTAGCAAAATGCAAATTGTGTCAGAAAGCCAAACCATCAATCATTACACATCGAGCACCATTATTTCCTATAATTCCTTCTAAACAAAAGGAGTTGGCTGCAGCAGACCTGTTAGGACCTCTTCTCAGATCACTCAGTGGATTCGCATACATTTTGTTGTCGTTGAATTGACTTCAAAATTCGTTTCATTCACTCCTTTACGAAAAGCTACTGCCAAAGCAGTATCCAAAACCTTTCTAAATAACTTTCTACGAGAAGTTGGTCACACTGATAAAGTAATTTCCGACAACAGTCCACAATTTCTCACAAATACTTCTTTACACACTTTACGACCTCACAAAATGAGACCTGTTTCTATTGCAGTCAGCTGGCCTCATTATAATCCTCCAGAACGTATTATGTGAGAAATGATCTGTGCAGAATATATTGTCATCGTCAACACCAGATTTAGAACAAATGCAATCACACATTCCAAGAGCTACTCAATAAGTTACCACACGATTTTACATCGTTATCTTCGTTACTTGTACTCAAAAAATAGCAACCACCACATATATCAGGGAGCTAATATCAGTTCGAGTTTCAAAAAAATTACTTCATAAGGAAGTAAACAACATCAAAAAGGCTGCCGAAAGAAGAAAGAAAATCAGCAGGGACAGGTTGACATCAGAAAGATACAATTTGGACAGAAAACTCTGGTTAAATCTCACCCTTTATCTTGTAAAAGTAAACATCTTAGCCATCTTTCTTGTATATAATGGACCTTACGGCATTCATAGAACTTTACAGAACAATGTTGTGGAAACTGAAGCCATTGGGACACACACGAGCAAGAAACTTCATCATGTTTAACATATCAAACTATGTATAGAATAATTCTATTTACTTAAGTTGTTGCACCCAGATGACAGAATTACATGTCATCTGCTCGAAAATATTCCTTGGTTACAGCTCACAGCAACACTTAGGGATAAACAGTGCTACTGCAATGCATGCCAAAGAGTGTCTCATCATTGAGCTGGCAACTTTTGACAAGAATCGGGCGACTATTGTCGCGCAACGAACTTCATTTATAGTGCAACAACTCGAGCGATTTGCTGCCACGACGTGTACGCTAAACAAATTGCTACAAACTTTGAATTTAATCTAGAATCCAAATAAGAACAAATAATTTCTAAGAAAATGAGCAGTCACAGTATTTTTAAACAATTTCTGAGAGGATATACAGGTTATCAGTAATGTTTACTTGAGCAATATTTTAGGTTACACACAGTGATGATAATACAGAGACATATAACATTTTCTACCACTTTTGGTGAGATATACAGACTGTTAGGATGGTAACTGTGTCACCTGGACAGAAGAGTGATAGGTATTTTGATGCAAGAAGTTTTTCAGAATTTATAGTGAGGTAGTGATGCCGTGTTTCCTGAACTGTGATATGTACATTTATAGCTATGAGGTGTTGACTATGTGGAGGCAAGTGGACTAAAGCTGGAGAGGTAATTGTTATTTGAAGTGTATACTGAGGCAAAGACAGCAAATATGATTAATATTGTGATAGAACAATGAGATTTATGTTGGTGAGGTACATTAGATGACAGTTACGAGATGTATCGTGCATGCTGTAATAGGGTGAGGAAATTATTATGATGATTAATGTAGAAACAAATGAGTGAGTAATGGTTAGAGCATAGGGACCCTGTTTCTTGTTATACTCAATTTTTGTGCCATGGGGATGCATTTCGTGTTTATAAGCACAAAAGGTAAGTTTTTCAAAGGATATGGTTCTACGACAATAGTGAATGAAGCTAACATGAGTTAAGGCAACACATTTATTCCCTTGTTGTGTAGTTCATAATTATCTGATGTAAATTATTCAGCCTTTTCATTAAACATGTATGTCATTTTTTCATCAGAACAACACAATATGTAATAGTTGTACTTTACAATAATTCGAGAAGTGTATATTTTTGTCTCCATTTGTGCATGAAAGTGTTTTGCAAAGATGTGGCTCAGCACTGCCCATTACTCTGTAGTGTGGCACACTCTTTTAGTACATGGTGCCTCACTGAACATGGACCACGACCTTACATCCCGGAAGGTTTACCAGAAGAATCTGCCTTTTCTTTGTCTAACAGATAAACTTGACATATGTATGAAACGATGTCATAACAGTCTGTGTTTTGGAAATTTTAAATTCTTGGAAAGTGATGATGAAATTCATCACTCACAAGGTGCAACATGGACCGACAATACGTAGGAAGTATAAGGAATATTAATGATGATGTCTTTTTTACTATTCAGCTTTACTCTCTTTTGCCATGGCATGGAATGTGATTCTTCCACCTCTATTTTTCTACAATCAAGTGTGACATCGCAGACTAACTGTCTTCTTGTATCTACTTGTGATGTAACGTAATATCATGCATTGCTTTAGCTTAAGAATATTTCAGGTCGTATTTGCTCTTACATTTAGGTCTTTCATTGATTTTCTTTATAATGCATATTCTCTGTATAAATTGTAACAATATGATGCAGAACCATTAGTTTAATAATTATGTTATGTACATATTGTAGGAAGCTCCCTTAAGTCATTTATGATGTGTAAGAAATCATGAAAGATATATAAGGAGGAAACAAAGAGGAAACGTATGAAAGAGCAAATAAATGAATGTCAAAGTGCGAAGAAATGTTTGCAAAGATGATGTGAGGTGAAATGATTAGGTAGGGCAAATATCAGAAATGGTTAGGTAAGGCAAATATGAGAAATCATTAGGCTGGGCAAAGATGAGAAATGGCTTGTACGGCAAAGATGACAAGTGGTGCTAAATAATATGAACTTATGAGAATGTATGAAACATAGAAAGAAGCGAAGAGTACAGTAAACAGTGGTATTTGTGGAAAGTTTGATGAAATTATAGGCGAAAGGTTTAAAAGGTGCACAAACTAAAGGATAAAATGTAACTAGATAGCATGCACTACTGACCATATTAGGTGTAATCATAGACTGACACTTGACTTACTGCATAAAGTATACTTTGATGTGAAATTTTATTACTTCATACTCCATGTTTCTCCTAATTATATATTTGTGTTCACCTTATCTATGTGTGTGTGACCACTGTAATATGTTTATTTCTTGTGTGTGACCACTACCCTTATGTGTCTCTTTCTGCCATACTCCCTATACTTTTGTGTATTTTTACAGATATTATTAATACATATTTATTCCTATAGATTTAGAATCTTCTGTAGGGTCATTCTACGCAGGTATTATATAATTGTTTATTATCATGACTGTTACCTTACACTGTTTCAAATGATTTAATTCTCTGATGTTTCTGTAATTCATTATTGTAAAACCATGATGCAACTTTTTTCTTACTTTTTCATACATCTAGAAATATGATCTTGTTACCCCTCTCTTATTATAAGTAATTGTATATTGTAAATGTAACAAATTATAACTGATTGACCCTTCACCACAAATAACTGGGACTTGCCAGTGCAGAAGAAATAAAACTGCTGATTATATAGTGAAACATTCTCTACCAAATACATCGATACAAGCAGCAAATGACTTTCATAAGAAACTCTTCGATACTGCAAGATGGCTTTGGAATTATCAATGGATCTACAGTCTGCTTCAAGCAGATACTACTACATTTTACTGTTTGTGCGTGTGTGAGGCTGTCAGCTGAGAACTGTGCTTAGTGTCACTGAATCTGCTTCCACGTAACTTCCCACAACAGTGACATTATTGCAAGGAGCTAAAGATAGTTTGATCGTTTGTGACAAGGACACTCTTCTACCTGTTGTCATGGTGCAGATTACTACTGTCATATGTGAATGTACATCAGCAATGTTGGCCTCACGTGGTATAGACACTCTAACCTAGGTGCTGTGTACTTAAAAAACAGTGTACAGTGCCAATGCTACTTCAGTACAAAATAGGACATACAAAAGTTAAAGAAAACCCTTTGCAGAACGTTCTCATAGACATTATAAAAAACTGACAACCTACCAGTGGCGAATTCTATTGATTAATTCTTAACTATTATTCACATGTTCTAGAATTTAGTAAATATTTTTTACTTACAGTTCTGTAACTCATATTCTTCTAAAGCTATTTTGCTCTTTGTGTTCGTAACATGTTTAGTATGTTCCTATCCATAAAGTTTAGAATTTTGTCCTCGCCCCTTCCTATCTGAAATGACCCTCGTACAAAAATTAACTGGGGGAAGGTGGAGGGTATGTAAGGTGGTTATGATACTTTGATTTTTGTATGTTGTTGACGTGCACGTCAGAGAGAGAGAGAGAGAGCAAGTTACGTTAGTGTTAAACAATCTTAGGTCTTGTCGTGGCACAGTCTTTGCGTCTGCGCACTCTGATGCATTCTTAGTTGAACTGTGGTAGCTGATGGACATATTCAGTAGTGTTATGCTGACGTGTGACGGTATTTGTCTAATGAATAAAGATTTAGTGTAAAGAACAGCAAGGATGAAAATGATGTAGGGGAAAAGGATATAAATTATGAATACTGTTATTCTTTTTGAAAAGAAGAAGTTAGAGGTAAGACTGCAGCACATTGCAGTTGGGAATGATTAGTGCCAGTTAGTTAATTTTCTCAGAGCTGAGGGAGAGACCATCCCACTTCCCTTAACATATTAACTGATTAAGCCGTTTGGTTTCTATAGAAATTCTCTGTTAATACTGTACCTTTTTAAAGTCTTGTTCTTTTGTTAAGCACAGTATTTTTCAGACATATGATATGTGTCAAGATCATGCGAAGTTTTCCTTTGTGTTTTTGGATACATATCTCATTCTAATTTGTCTTGGAATACTATTTGATAGGTATAGTTACATTCCCCACCCCTCTGTTTATCATTACGCATTTCAGCATGCAACAGTTTGAATATCTGTTTAGAAACAGAAATTCAAATCAGTTACAGTTCAGTTCCAATTACGTTCTGTTTACTCAAAAGTTAGCGTACGAGTTTATGTTGTCTAAGAGTTGCTGGGGACATAAATTTGGTAGTTCATGGACTTTCATAGAGTGGGAGGTAAGGTTGGGCTAAATTTCAGACGAAAACAGATGTAAGTGGGAGCTTACAATGGTGCGAATAGCCTGATCGAGGTGTTGTCATAGATTCTCAATCGGATTTAAATCAGGGGCTCTGTGGCCAGGGGAGTACGGAAAATTCATCCTGGCGGACTTTGAACGACGCGCATGCACTGCGACTGTGATGAAATATGTCCTATGCGATGCCCATAGCCACTCTGAAGTTACCCCAAAAGATTCGTTAGTGGTTTCGCAGATTAGCTTGTTGAGACATTGTAACAGACAGACAAGAAAGTTTTAGAAGTCGTAAAATTTTAAATCACGATGTCAAATAGCTTTCGAGATTGGCGTGTACAAAGACAGACAAACAGACACAACGATTTCACAGATTTATTATTAGTACCAATTGTCAAGCCTACTATACCACAGCTGTACACCGGGACCAGCCATACAAGTACTCTGTAAGCAAAATGTTGTCCTGACATACAGCACTTCCCTAGCGCACACCAAAGAATCGAAGACGACCATTTGCCTCATCTAGAACTGCCCATTCTTATAGACTGATGTGGACCAAATGTGTCCCATCAAGGCGTTGACACTGTGCGAATAAAAAATGCACCAGCATCTAAGTCAGATTCAGATTTACGTTGAGTACTGTGTATTCAATTCTAGATAGTTAAGCGAGCTATAATGTGTTACCAATACTCAGCACTTTCTATGTGGGTCCACTAATTTTTCAAAGACGCATATTGATGAAAGTAGGCTCTGTTTTCAGCACGTGTTTCAAGTAAATGTTCATTGTATTTCCTTTCATACAAGGACAATATGCTCGGCGTCGATGAAAAGAGGTGGAGAGGGAGTCGTTACTTTTAATTGCGCCGTTTCTAATGACCTCAATGTTAACGGGACGTTAAACCATAATCTTCCTTCTACTTAATTAGGCTGATCCATCAATTTCTATCATGCTGAGCAAGACGACCAAACCACTTGCATCTTTCATTTACCGTGTCGTGTTACTTTGCCTGCATTACGTAACTCAGACTTCGTTAACTGTATAAGACCCTAAATAATGAGTTACCATGCTCAACATCACTCTATTAACTCATTATCAAGCCGGTTATTTGCTGCAGTTACGTTCATTTATATGTAGATGGTCGCTGGAATCTCAGTGGATGTAAAAAAAAGGCTGAACGACCCAGACTAACTGTCGTTTGTCATCTAATTTAATTATCTTACGAATGAATCGCCAGTCAGCGGCACTTCTAGACTAACTAGATGGCGCGAGAAGTACCAGAGGAAACTGAAATGCGACTGTCCTGGGCTGACAGTGGGCAGTCGATCCTCAAACTGAACATCCGCCATCTGTGGCTCTTTGGTGCGTGGCCTCTGTCTGGTTCCTGGATTTATGACGTGTACAACGCTTTCTGCCTCACAATGGGCGTGTGGAACGCGATAGAGAGTTCACTGTCCCTTTACTTCAGCTGGGGAGACATGGATGAGACGACGCTTGTATTCATCAGCGCCTTCACCAATGCCTGCGGCACCGCCAAGATGGCCTTGTTCATGCGCAATCGGCGACAGTACAACGCACTGGCTCGACGCGTGGAGACCCTGATGTCTGTGCAAAGTGAATTCTGTTCGGCAGACCCTGCCTTGGCTGATATTCGGCGAGGCTCCCAGAGGCGTGCCTCCCGCCTGACCATAGGACTGCTCTTCCTAATGTTCTCGCAGTACCCTGTGTGGTTCCCCATGCCGATCATTACGCAGCCAGAACAACGGCGCCTGCCGCTAGTTCAGCACGGCTGGGACAACAACACCAACTACTACGAGCTGTCGTACGCCTTGCAGTGCATGTTGGCGACGTGGGCAACACAGCTCAGCAACGGTGTGGACTTACTCTTCGTTACTGTCATGATCCTCACGGCTGCGGAGATGCGAATTCTTACACTGCGCATTGTCAATCTGAAAACCGAGAACAATGAAGTAAGGATAGTAAAAAGGGCCAACGTCGTGATAGGCCAGACGGAGAATACTTGCGGTGACGAAATGTATGAAAAATTATGCCAGTGCATTGAAAGTCACCAGAAAGTCATCAGGTATGTTGGACAAATTGAATGATTTCTTTTATCACAAAGCTGGATGCGCCACACAATAAAATGCTTGCTGCTCTGCTGTACTGTACATTACATTAACATTTAGCATCTGCTAGTTTCTAATGTGATGAACAATCAGAACTGAGAAACTGCTATCCGAAAAATGTTGTCGTAAAATCAAGCGTGATCTTATCACAACCGGTAACTTGCACCTAATGACGATGACTGTAGAGTCGCACTTCACCCTTGGTAAAAATGCACTTGATCATGCGATTAGTAAGTAACAGACGGTGTTAGGCGTTTGACTCAAATACATGAGGAGAACAGTGCAAGGCCGTACAAAGTTAAACTATTATGTAGGCTCAGAGTTAAGTGAAGCAAACTGCAAGATGCTTGGCAACTCTGAGAAAGACGTCCTTGCAAAAGTACTTGCAAGATACATATCTAATACGACAAATCTTAATTCTATGATATCTGTTACGAAAGGAAAGCAGCACAGTGTCATCAGAGATGGGGAAAAAGTGTGGACTACTGATCTATGGTGCAGAAAACTGACTGCAGTATTTTCAAAGAAATCATCGTGATACCAGCCTTAAATCAGTATAGCCAGGCGTCCCTGTGCCATCTTCTTTCCTATCGAAAGTGGCTTCAGTGCCTTCCTCCTTTTCATCAGTTTGTTTGGTGTTTGGTAAGATGTTGGTTTGTACATTGGGGTCGCCATCTGATTTGTTGGACTACAAATATTGTGGGATTCACTATGATATGACAGACCATCATGGTTACGGCGAAGCTTCTGTGCAGCTCAAACAACATTGTTGCCTTAAATGAATGGTGTACTACAAAGTAACTTGTGTGGTACTAATGAACGCTTAAACACATAAGAAATGTGCGGTAGAGATAACATTAAGGTACCTCGGGAATCATTCTTCATATGATGGGGAGGAGGGAGGTGGTAAGTGTAGGTAAACGGAAATTTACCCTCAAGAGTTTCATGAAGAAAACGATGCTAACCTGGTCTCGGTATCTGGATGCACACACACCGTACACAAGTGTTGATGGAAAACCATCTGCGTACTTTGCCATGGATGTACATCAGCTGCTTAATCACATCTGTTGTTCGATGGATAAAATTTCTCCTTTTGGATTGGATGATACGGCCCTTTACGCATGTTTTTGGGGGACAGGGCGTGGGAGGAGTGAGGGGAGTGAGGGAAGGACTATCGTTGAAGGTGGTATGTGAAGCTGGTGGTAGGACACGCTAGGCTTTTGATGTTGACCAGTGCAAAACCTCTTCTTCTCTGCATAGCTATTCCCAACTACGACCAACTGAACTTGCTGACTGAAGTCACGACATAATCCCATTCTACAGTTTTTAGTCCTCACTTGCCCCACATACAGTCTTTTTTCCGTTACCAAAGTGACGGATTCTTGATTCCCCAAAACGTGTCCTATCAACTGATCACTTCTTTTAGTCAAATTGTGTCACAAATTTCGTTCTCCCTCAGTTCGATACAATAATTCCAGTTAGTTATCCGATCTAAACTTCAGCATTCCTCTGTAGTACCGTAGTACAAAAGCTTTTATTCTCTTCTGGCCCCGGCCGGAGTGGCCGAGCGGTTGTGGGCGCTACAGTCTGGAACCTAGCGACCGCTACGGTCGAAGGTTCGAATCCCGCCTCGGGCATGGATATGTGTGCTGTCATTAGTTTAGTTAGATTTAAGTAGATCTAAGTTCTAGGGGACTGATGACCTCAGAAGTTAAGTCCCGTAGTACTCAGAGCCATTTGAACCATTTTTTTCTCTTCTGGCATGGAATGTTAATCGTCAAATTTTGATCTCCGTGCAAGGCTTAAGTCAGACGTCTTAAAAAAATCTTCAAACACTTACATTTATATTTGATGTTATCAAATTTATCTTTCTCGGGAACACTGTTCTTGTTACAACCTTTGTAAATTTTGTATCTTCTTTGGCCTCCAGCAGTTATTTTGCTGCCCAAATAGCAAAATTCTTCTACTACTTTCAGAGTCTCATTCCCTACTCTAATTACCTAATCATCTGATTAAATACTACTACAATCCTTTACCCACGTTTTACTTTTATGATGTTCATTTTATAACTGTCTGTTCCATTCACCTAATCTTCCCTCACACACACATTAAGAAAATAAAGCACCAACGAACCACCTAAAAATTATCCCCATGGGCCTGAAAACGGTAGATGTGATGTATATGTACAGGCAAACGAATGTTTACAATTGCAGAAAAATTGGATAATTCATTCAAGAGAAAGAGCTTCACAAATAGAGCAAGTCGGTAACGCATTGGTCCACCTCTGGCTCATATGCAAGCAGTTATTTGGTTTGGCAAGTGTTGTTAGACCCTACTCCTGTCAAATTCTGACGAACTGTTGCCTTAGCTCGTGAAAATGCAAATTCGTTTAAAGTGGTTGGAGGAGCATACCCATAATTGCCCAAAAGTTCTCAACTGGGGAGAGATACAGCGACCTTACTGGCCAAAGCAGACTTTGACAAGTAGGAAGACAAGCAGTAGAATATCTCTCCCTGTGCAGGTGGGGATTATCTTACTGAAATGTATGCCCAGGATAGCTTTTCAAGAAGGACAACAAAATGGGGCGTAGATTATCGTCGACGAACCGCTGCGCTGTGAGGATGCCGAGCATGTTAACCAAAGGGGTCCTGCTATGAAAAGAAATGGCACCTCAGACCATTATTCCCGGCTGTTGGATCGTATGGTTGGAGAGTGTCGGGTTGATATCCAATCACTATCTTGGAGTATTGAGTTATGTCTTCACTGATCATCGGGGCTCATTTCGAAGCGTTATCACTGGAGACAATTCTAGTCCATTCAATGAGACTATAGGCCAAAGACGTGTCTGGAGACGCCTCCAACAGCGGTGGGATACCAACTTTACTCTAGACCACTGTACAGCTCGACAAACAGGAGTGAAGGTCTGGGGTGCTATTTCTTTTCGTAGTAGGACTCCTTTGGTTGTCATTCGCGGCAGCCTTGCAGCACAGCGATACTCTGGCGGTATTCTACATCCCGTTTTGTTGTGCTTTATGGCAGACCCTCCCAGGCTTACATTTCAGCAAGACAATGCCCACCCGCACAAGGTGAGAGTTTTTATGCTTGTTTTCGTGCAAGTCACAACCGGATCTCTTCTCAGCTGAGGTCGTTTGGAGGGTCATGTGCAGGGCTCGCCAACGATCCCAGCATTTTGACGATCTAACGTGCGGTTGGACAGAATTTTGGAAGATATCCCTCAGGATGACATCCAACAACTCTATCAGTCAACGCCAGGCCTTATAACTGCTTGCGTAAGAGCTAGAGGTGAAGTAATGCATTATTGACTTGCTCGATTTGTAAAGCTCTTTCTCTTCAATAAACCATCCACTTTTTCTGAAATTGTAATAACTTGTTTGTCTGTGCATGTACATCACACCTGCCATTTTCCATCCTAGAACGTACTTATCCGTCTCTGACAGAATTATAATATCATCAGCAAACTTCGGTGTATTTATTTCCTATCCCGGACTTCAGTTCCCTTTCAGATTTCTGCTTAATTCCCTTTGATGCTTACGCAATGTATAAACTGAATAGCATCTCACTTCCTTGTCCACAACTGTTTCATTTAAATGTCTTTCAGCTCTTACAACTGCAGCCTGGTATGTATATGAGATAACTTTTCGCTCCCAATGTTTTATCACTGCTGTTTCTAGAATCTCAAAGACCGCGTTCCAGTCGATATTACCAAAGCTTTCTCTGGCTCTACAAAGGACATACACTGACTTTCCTTCATTCTGTCTCCTAAGGCAAGTTATACCGTCAGCATTGCCTCATGTGCACCTACATATTTCAGAAACCCAAACTGATGTTCAGTGAGGCTGGATTCTACGAGTTTCTCGATTAGCTTGTAAATAATTTGTGTGAGTGTTTTGCAACCACCAATTATTAAGGCTGAGGGTCCTGTAATATACCTGTCAGAGTTTGATACTGGCACTGAAGCTATTAAATACTGCGTAATGTCTAAGGGAACGTCGCCTGCCTTATATGTACACTCCTGGAAATGGAAAAAAGAACACATTGACACCGTCGTGTCAGACCCGCCATACTTGCTCCGGACACTGCGAGAGGGCTGTACAAGCAATGATCACACGCACGGCACAGCGGACACACCAGGAACCGCGGTGTTGGCCGTCGAATGGCGCTAGCTGCGCAGCATTTGTGCACCGCCGCCGTCAGTGTCAGCCAGTTTGCCGTGGCATACGGAGCTCCATCGCAGTCTTTAACACTGGTAGCATGCCGCGACAGCGTGTACGTGAACCGTATGTGCAGTTGACGGACTTTGAGCGAGGGCGTATAGTGGGCATGCGGGAGGCCGGGTGGACGTACCGCCGAATTGCACAACACGTGGGGCGTGAGGTCTCCACAGTACATCGATGTTGTCGCCAGTGGTCGGCGGAAGGTGCACGTGCCCGTCGACCAGGGACCGGACCGCAGCGACGCACGGATGCACGCCAAGACCGTAGGATCCTACGCAGTGCCGTAGGGGACCGCACCGCCACTTCCCAGCAAATTAGGGACACTGTTGCTCCTGGAGTATCGGCGAGGACCATTCGCAACCGTCTCCATGAAGCTGGGCTACGGTCCCGCACACCGTTAGGCCGTCTTCCGCTCACGCCCCAACATCGTGCAGCCCGCCTCCAGTGGTGTCGCGACAGGCGTGAATGGAGGGACGAATGGAGACGTGTCGTCTTCAGCGATGAGAGTCGCTTCTGCCTTGGTGCCAATGATGGTCGTATGCGTGTTTGGCGCCGTGCGGGTGAGCGCCACAATCAGGACTGCATACGACCGAGGCAACAGGGCCAACACCCGGCATCATGGTGTGGGGAGCGATCTCCTACACTGGCCGTACACCACTGGTGATCGTCGAGGGGACACTGAATAGTGCACGGTACATCCAAACCGTCATCGAACCCATCGTTCTACCATTCCTAGACCAGCAAGGGAACTTGCTGTTCCAACAGGACAATGCACGTCCGCATGTATCCCGTGCCACCCAACGTGCTCTAGAAGGTGTAAGTCAACTACCCTGGCCAGCAAGATCTCCGGATCTGTCCCCCATTGAGCATGTTTGGGACTGGATGAAGCGTCGTCTCACGCGGTCTGCACGTCCAGCACGAACGTTGGTCCAACTGAGGCGCCAGGTGGAAATGGCTTGGCAAGCAGTTCCACAGGACTACATCCAACATCGCTACGATCGTCTCCATGGGAGAATAGCAGCCTGCATTGCTGCGAAAGGTGGATATACACTGTACTAGTGGCGACATTGTGCATGCTCTGTTGCCTGTGTCTATGTGCCTGTGGTTCTGTCAGTGTGATCATGTGATGTATCTGACCCCAGGAATGTGTCAATAAAGTTTCCCCTTCCTGGGACAATGAATTCACGGTGTTCTTATTTCAATTTCCAGGAGTGTATATCTGGCATAAAAGGCAGAGAAGCTTCTCACTCAATGTTCTCCCAAGTATATCGGTAATTTTGAGGTAACTGGGTCTATTCCAAGTACCTTGTTTCAACTTGGGTACTTGGGTGTTCTGCCAAATTCTTGTCGCAGTATCATATCCCCTATCTTATCTTCATCTACTACCTCTTCCCTTTTCATATTGTCGCATAGATTCCTTTATATGGCACTTCTACGTTTTATTTCCACCTCAGATACTTCCCATCGTTTCTTAAAACTAGATTACCGTACGAGTTCTTAGTTTTCGTGTAGATGCTTACCTTTTGTCATAACATTTCTCACGTATGCATTTACAACTTTGAGTGTGTTCGCTGGCCATTTATACTTACTCATTTTGCACTTTCTGTCAGTCTCAGTTTTTGGACGTCTGTATTCCTTCTGCCAACTTCAATTCCTGAATTTTTATTTTCTTATCTTTCGTAAAATTGATTCATTATCTCTTATCTTATACATGAAGCTATATTGGGGCTTGTCTTCCTGCCCATTTGATCCTCCGCTGCTTTCACTGTTTCATTTCTGAAAGCTACCCATTCTTCTTTACTGTAATCCTTTCCCCTGTTTCAGTCAAACGTTTTCGTCACTCTCTTTCAAACTCTCGAGAACTTCTGGCTCCTGAAACTTGACTTTAATTTCCTACCTTAGTGCAGTCACTTCAGTTTCACTCTGCAAGTTGATAACCAATAAATTGTGGGCAGCGTTCAAATATGCGCCTTTAAGAGTTGTGCAGTTTAATATCACCATCTTAGTAGAAGAGTGCCTCAGAGCCACTCTGTAGCAATTATGGACGTTTTGGGTGTTGCATTGTCCTGCTGGAATTGCCCAAGTCCGTCGAAACACACAATGGGCATGAATGGATGCAGGTGATCAGACAGGATGCTTACGTACGTGTCACTTGTCAGAGTCGTATCTAGATGAATCAGAGGTCCCATATCACTCCAACTGCACACGCCCCACACCCTTATAGAGCCTCCACCAGCATGAACAGTCCCCTTCTAACATGCAGGATCCATGGTTTCAAGCGGTTGTCACCATACCCGTACAAGTCCATCTGCACGATACCATTTGAAACCATTTTGATGATGTTTCGCTGAATGGTTCGCACGCTGATACTTGTTTATTGTCCAGCATTGAAATATTCATCAATTTGCGGAAGAGTTGCGCACTTCCGTCACGTTGTATGATTCTCTTCAGTTGTCGTTGGTCCCGTTCTCGTAGGATCTTTCTTCGGCCGCAGCGATGTCGGAGATTTGATGTTTTACCGGATTCCTGATATTCACGGTACACTCGTGAAATTGTCGTGTGGGAAAATGCCTACTTCATCGCTACCTCGGAAATGCTGTGTCCCTTCGGTCGTGCGCCGACTATAACACTACGTTCGAACATACTTAAATCTTGATAACCTGCCATTGTAGCAGCAGTAACCGATCTAAAAACTGCCCCAGACACTTGTTGTCTTATATAGGCGTTGCCGACCACAGTGACGTATTCTGCTGTTTACATGTTTCTGTATTTGAGAACGCATGCCTATATTAGTTTCTTTGGCGCTTCAGTGTAGAATGTACTCTATCTGAAAACCATTCGGTGTCTGTAGATCTCTTCCACGTATACAACCTCCTAACATGATTATGTTGTGCGTAAATTCCTACTGGGCGATTTCTCGTTTAATTTTTTTCTCCAAGTCGATGTTCCACATTCTCATCTACCTACCATCGAATTCAAGTCCGTCAGAACAATTAAACTTTCGTCTCACTTGAAGATCAGAACTGCCTCATATATTATTTTACCCATTCGTCATCTACGGAGTTAGTAGGCACACGAACTTTTACTACTGTTACTGGCGTTGGCTTTGTGTTTCCTGGCTGCTGCAATGCCTGTGGATGACCGTCCAATGAACTGTTATACCACAATGCGTTCACTGAGCTGCTCATAGTACCTCAGCTACATTCCCATTTTCTTGCCCATTATTATCCCGTCTTGTGCACTATTCCTACTTGATTTTTTGTTAATGTTTCTGTACTCACCTGATCAGCAGTCCTGTCCTCCCAGGCAGTGTCGTACACTAGTTAACACTAAACCTAACTTCGGCTTATATATTTCCCTTTTTAATTTCTCTAACCCGACTCTCCGGTTGGTGGATATACACACACCAATAAAAGTTTTGCATGACCTCGGTTCCGAGAGATCCGGAACCTGTACAGAAAACTGGAATAGAGATCAACATAAACATAATTTCCGCCCTTTTTATTGCTCATGAAAACCACACATTGCATGTTGTACCAAAATACAGCGAGATCTTCAGAGATGATTGTCCAGATTGCTGTACACACCTGTACCTCTGATATCCATTAGCACGTCCTCTTGCATTGATGCATGCCTATATTCGTCGTGGCATACAATCCACAAGTTCATCAAGGCACTGTTGGTCCAGATTGTCCCACTCCTCAACTGCGATTCGGCGTAGATTCCTCAGAGTGGTTGGTGGGTCACGTCATCCATAAACAGCCCTTTTCAATCTGTCCCAGCCATATTCGGTACGGTTCTTGTCTGGAGAACATAATGGACACTCTAGTGGAGCGATGTAGTTATCCTGAACGAAGCCATTCACAAGATGTGCACCATGGGGGCGCGCGAATTGTCGTCCGTGAAAACGAATGCCTCGCCAATATGCTGCCGATGTGGTTCCACTGTCGGTCGGAGGATGGCATTCACTTATCGTACAGCCCTTACGGCGCCTTCCATGACCACCAGCGGAGTACGTCTGCCCCACGTAATCCCACCCCGAAACACCTTGCTGCACTCGCTGAACAATGTGCCTAAGGCGTTCAGCCTGACTGGGTTGCCTCCAGACATATCTCCGACGATTGTCTGGTTGAAGGCATATGCGACACTCATCGGTTAAGAGAATGTGATGCCAATACTGAGCGGTCCATTCGGCATGTTGTTGGCCCATCTGTATCGCGCTGCATGGTGTCGTGGTTGCAAAGATGGACCTCGCCATGGACGTCGGCAGTGAAGTTGCGCATCATGCAGCCTATTGCACACAATTTGGGCTGCAACACGACATCCTGTGGCTGCACGAAAAACATTATTCAACATGGTGGGGTTGCTGTCAGGGTTCCTCCGAGCCATAATCCGAAGGTAGCGATCATCCACTGCAGCAATTGCCTTTGGGCGGCGTGGGCGAAGCATGTCATCGACAGTTCCTGACTCTCTGTGTCTCGTCCATGTCCGAACAACATCACTTTGGTTCACTCCGAGACGCCTGGACAGTTCTCTTGTTCATAGCCATTCCTGGCACAAAGTAACAATGTGGACGCGATCAAACAGCGGTATTGACCGTCTAGACACGGTTGAACTACAAACAACACGAGCCGTGTACCTCCTTCCTGGTGGAATGATGGAACTGTTCAGCTGTCGGACCCCCTCCGTCTAATAAGCGCTGCTCATTCATGGTTGTTTACATCTTTGGACGGGTTTAGTGACATCTCTGAACAGTCAAGAGGACTCTGTCTGTGATACAATATTCACAGTCAACGTCTGTCTTCAAGAGTTCTTTTTTTGATGTGTATAATATAGCACGTTCCGTCCCGTTGTACGATAGTTTTGTTTCTCCTGATGACGAAATCCTCCTGTGTAGTCCGCTCCCGAAGACCCTAATAGTGGGATTTATTAAGTGTTGGAGTACTGTAGAGTAGAGGATGTCGGTGTTTATCAATAAATTCCAAAACGATCCCCGTGTCCTCGGAAAGTATTTTGGCTGTAATTTCCTCTTGCTTTGAGCCGTCCGTAGTCCCTACACATCAAGACCATATTGTCTAATGTTGGAAGTCCACTTGAAGCAGAAATCGAGACTATTATAGGTGCTACTACTCGAAAGGTTGCTGACCTTCTTCAGGAACCACACGTTGATTTGGTTTCTCCATAAATACTTCTCCAACGTGTTTGCAGCTGCAGTGCGGCTACCTGTATCATTGAGGCTCGCTAGCCACACCGTACAGCAAGATCTGTGATTCATAACGATAGTCCTTTTTGCTATGATGGGTTTAATTCGTCGTTACAACTCAGTACAAAATAACGTGTAATATCTCGCAGAATTCCAATATGCTGTTAAACAACTCTGTCAACACTGCTGTAAAAACATAGAAATCGTCAGCGAACAAATCGCCTAGACTTATATAGCCCTATGCATTCAATGGTCCCACACTCAATTCCTGCGGTAACAAGAGAAAATTTTAATTTGTGCACCTTTCAATGAAAAGCACCGTCTCACACTCTTTATAAGCAGAGGCATGTAAGTTTTGTTTGAGCAATAACACGATGAATTTATGTGAAAACACCGATTCTAACGACAAAGTAAAACCAACGGCTTTAAGGTAATTTTGCATTTTATCGGTTTTCAGTTTAGAAAGCTTTGAATCTAGAGATAACAGTTACATAAAAATTGCGTTATACTTGAAGTGTTTCATGATGGTTACTTCTTCACTGCGTTTCAAAGCTAAATACTGGATGATCAAAAAGTCAGTATAAATTCGAAAACTTAATAAACCACGGAATAATGTAGATAGAGAGGTAAAAAGTGACACACATGATTGGAATGACATGGGGTTTTATTAGAACCGAAAAAAAAAGAAACAAAGTTGTTCACAAAATGTTCGATAGATGGCGCTGGACAGCAAAACGTAACTTGCTAACAGGACAACATTGCCTACAGCGTTTCTCCTGGACTCATGAAGATATCTGTTAGACCTTAGGCGACTGGAAAACCGTGGCCTGGTCAGCTGAGTCCTGATTTCAGTTCCTAAGAGCTGATGGTAGGGTTTAAGTGTGGTGCAGACCCGCAAGCCAAGGCCCAGTTTGGCGACAACACACTGTGTAAGGTGCTGGTGGCTCAGTAATGTTGTGAGCTGTGTTTACATGGATTGGACTGTGTCCTCAGATCCACCTGAACCTACCATTGACCGGAAGTAGTTACGTTCGGCTACTTCGAGATGATTTGTAGCCATTAATGGACATCGTTTTCCCAAACAACGACGGAATTTTTATGGATGGCATTGCACCGTGTCATCGGACCACAATTATTCGTGATTGGTTTGAAGGACATTTTGGACAGTTCGAGCGAATGATTTGGCCACCCAGATCACCCGACAAAAATTCCATTTAACATTTATGAGACATAATCGAGAGTTCAGTTACTGCACAAAACCTCGTACCGATGACACTTTCGCAGTTACGGGAGCTACAGAGGCAGCATGGCTCAGTATTTCTGGAGGGAATTTCGAACGGCTTGTTGAGTCCATGCCACATCAAGTTTCGACATTAAGCCAGGGGAAATGAGGTCCGTTATTATATTGCTATGTTGTATATGTAGGGATTTAATGTCCTCTGTATAGCTGGTGTGGAAATCTCGTCCTGTTTGTCCTATTTGTCACTTAAAACATTTCTTGTGTGCTGTTTTGTATATGTCAGAGCTTCAATGTTGGTCACGTCTTACATTTTATATTATTTATGAGTTTCTATTGTTGATGATTGTGCTTGGAGAATTCAACCTTTGCCCCGTGGTTTTTAAGGTATAACAATATTTTGTTATATATGCATTTGTATTTATCTGTTACCTCTGTGGAGTGGTTTGTATTTGCATCTTTCTTTACTTTGCATGGTACTGAGTCAACTATAGAAATAGTGTAGTTATTGACAGCTGCAATGTATTTCACTAAGTTTATTTCCATTTGCATGTTTTCTTGGTTCACGGGCACGCACCTATATGCTGCCAGGATGTTAATGTAAGTGTGACATGAAGCTGCAGGGATAATGATCTTTATCATTGTATTTTTCCTATAAATTTTGCATTTCTGTGTAATGTGGTGTCTTGTGATATTCAGGTGCAGATAACTGATACTTTTGTTCATGTTCCACTGCAAATGGAACGTTATGGTACGTACACATTGCTTACAAAGTATAGTTTCCTTTTTGATTGGGGTCTTGGCTGTAGAAGAAGTTTTGCTTCAAATGGTTTATGTGCATGTCAGCCATGATAACAGTTACATGTTATCGCATTGCTAGGTCATCTGGCTGTCACAAATGCTACCACTAAATGTAAAAAAAGTTGTAACTTTGGGTTAAATGGAAAATACAACTCAAGTTGAACATAAAGGCCAACGTAAATAACCATACACTACAGCAGATAACAGTTAAAATTTAAAATGCAACATTAAAGATGAAATCGCAGTTGTGTGTTAGTCAAACTCCTCATATGTATAGTTATCAGTTTGTCTATCGTCTCTATATACAACGTTTCCTCGCAAGCAGTGAGTGAGCGGACATAGTCACTTAGGCAACTGAACAGTATTAATGAAAAGTGGGTAAAACAGTCCGGCCTTTTAAATAACTTATATTGATTGCCTAGACGATTTCTTTTAAAGGGAGCGAGACTATTCCTGATTTTTTCCAAGTTGGGGTACAGCTGTAACGCTGAGGTCATAGATGAGTTGTTAGGCACTACATTTCCTTCCTTTCTTCAAAGGCCGTATAATGTGGCTGCATTATATCGTAGGGATTCAGTTTTACCATGTGACAAACCACGTTAACAAACGCTACCTGTAAACCTCGTTCTGACTGCGCAAATTGTTCATATGGCTCCAGATCTCATTAAAATAAACTGGTCACTAAGCATAGTTCCCTCAGATATCCTACTGTTGAAGTTAGGAATTCTGTCGTTCTATATTTACAGTCGATTTCTCTTAGGCTATTACAAGTTCTTCAGATATCAGTTTTCGAGACAATCTGAAACCAAATAGAAAAATTTTATCATTTTTGCTGTATAAATGAAGGAGTTGATGATCTTCGAAAATTTGATTTTTCTCAACTTAAGGTTTAACATGAGATATTTCTAAAGAAGTTGCCTTACAAATGACGAGAGCCACAATCGGCACGACAGCGATCTTTTGTCGCAATGTAACAAAAACAAGCAATTAGTCAGACCTTTCTGAATTGGGTTTGCGTGAAGTTCACCACTCTTTGTGCACTCAGCCAAAACTGAGGCAGCAACTGTGCGTTTTGTATCAGCCAACAGGCGGGAGAAGATTATGGGTCACATTATGATGCTATCCTGTGTTTTCACTTATTATTAATCATTCAAATAATTCTTCAAATGCCTATTTTTTATGAAAGCCTGTAACCCATTTATCTTATCATCTATGTAACTGAGGATGATAGAGAAAACCATATATAAAAATTAATCGCTCAGAAGGAAATGAATATGATTCATTTTCTTGTTCAGGTGTTCCTTTAATCTGTGTGCCTCTCTAACTTCGGCGTTAATTCGTTAAAGACTGATCTTCTGTTGAAAAAAACTGGCAGCACGTGAATCAACCTTAAAATAAACTTTTGCTTATTTATGAATGACATGAAATGCTTGCTATCGTTTCCTAAAATTAAGTTTCATATGTTGTTTCATCAAATTCGTCCAGACCTCTCTACATTCCTTAAGAGTTCCAAGTACCTGACTAAACAACAGACCAATAGTTTTAGAAATTAAACCTGGAACAATAGAGATCTTTTACAGTATCTTAGCAGAAATAATCAATGTATGCTACAAGTGGTGTTTCTTTTTCTGGTAACTGGTTTCACTTATGACAGACGATCTTCAAAGCAATATATGTCTCTGTAATTAAAAAAATAGGACAGGAATAATGCAGCTATTAAATTTATATAATATTAAGTAAACAACACAGTTAAAATATAAAAATACAGTCTGTATACATCCTCTGACGATACGTGGAGCCACTGCACAAAGCCATTTTACATCCTAAGAGGAACCTGTCGTCGACTGATATACAGTACAGAGATGCTACAATTTAAATATCGATCTTTGTTTGTGAATAATTTGTCTTTGTTATTTGCATGCTAATGTTTTATAACAGTAGGATGGGCATGCAGTGGAACACACCACATTTTATTGGCTGTCAGTGTACGCGTGCTATTGCTATGATGGCGGACCTATGAATCTTCTTTCCCACGGTAGTCTACTCTAAACATCTTTGCATTGACGTCGGCGTTGCCTATGCCACAATCTTTGGCAGATATGCACGATCTAATACTTTCATCTATTGTGCACAGATGAGTTTATAATGTTTCAGCCGCTACTTATGGCTTCTGTAACATTTAATCTCTTTTTCGGTTATTTTAAATATACTTACAATGTATTTGTCAGTTATAACTAATGTTGTAATTGTACACATATATCACATGAGATTTTCGTGATTATACGCACGCTGTTTAGTGTGTCTTTAAGTTGTTAGTGGTTGAACTGATCGGACGTGAAAGAACGGGTGGAGCTCTCTCTTTATAACGCATGGCATCGCTGTGCTAGCTAGCAGTTGATTGCAGGTGCCTCTTAGCATGTGCAATGACTCCACACATCGGCTCCACGCATTTCCAATGGCTATAGGCATGTTGTATTTTTATATTGTAGCTATGTTGTCTACTTAATGTTGGGTAATGTGAATAGCCGTATTATTCGCAGGTTACTTTATCAATTTCTGTGTAACATACTTGTCTGATACCGGTCACGAGAAATATAAACACCATTTGCTATCTAGTCTGATTGTTTTGTTAAAAGACTAGAAAGGCCACACAAAATATTACATAGTTGATATTTGTATTTTCACCGAACAAAAATAATCAGGTTTAAAGGTCGAAATTTGAGAATATTGTTTTAGATCTTGACAAAAGTGACACTGAGGAGGATTTTATATATTGATGAAATTTATTTAACTTTTTATGGAGTTGACCCTATCAGTACTAGAAATGAATTTTCCCTGTGCAGTAGAGTGTGCACTGATTTGAAAATGACTGTGTTCCAGACTGGGACTCAAACCTGGGGTCTTAGCATTTTGTGCACAAGTGCTCTACTATCTGAGCTATCTAAAGACTACTGACAATAAGCGCTCACCACTTTACGCCTACCTATACCTCACCTTCTATCTTCCAAACTTCTCTCAAGTTCTCCTGTATACCTGGAAGAAAGTATACTGTGAACACATGGGTCAGCCACAGTTTAGGGGATTGTTTCCAAAAAGAACTTTAGCTGTGAAGCTTCTTAACAGATTAAAACTGTGGGCTGAACTAGAATTCGAATCTGGAATCTTGAACTTTTGTAGCAAATGAATTCAATATCAGTCATTCAGTTTAGCATCAATAAAAGCTTTGAATTAAGAAAAAGAACGCCACAACTTTGAAAGTACGTACAAACTTATGCATACGACCTACATACTTAGCGTTGGTGTCGTCTTGAATGAAAATAGATAAAATTTTGTCTCACTTGGCACGACAGTACAGAATAACGCCTCCAGAAGTGCTAGCAGCAGTTGCAGCAAAGATGGCTGCTTTTACTGGTCCTAAGAGTGATAGGTGTGTGTTTTGGTGTGAAGAGTCGATGTCTGTGGCAACTGTGCAACGTGATTTTCATACGGAGTATGGTAAAGATCTGCCCAGCAGGCCTACTATTCATGAGTAACAGTGTTTTATTGAAACTGGATCTTCAGTAAGACACAACAAATGCTTAGGTCATCCCCTTGCGACTGATGATGTCGAAGAGCAAGTGAGACGAAACTTTGTGAACAGGCTTACAAAATCGGCTCGGTGTGCTTCTTGAGCACTGAGAGTTCCAAAAATGACTGTATGGCGTTTGTCAAGAAAACAGTTGTATTTCGATTCATGCAAGTTAGCATCGGTGCAAGAACTAAAAGACTGTGATAGGATTGCTCGTAAGGACTTTTGAGTAGATGAGAATAAAACTTTCATTGTAAAGATTATTTTTAAATTTTTAACGATGAATCGAGCTGTCACTTAAGTGGCATAGTTAGTGAACACATTTGTAGGATTTGGGGAAGTGAAAATCCGCTAAAATCACTGTAGCATTAACGTGATGGCCCAAAATTGACAGTCAGGAAGAGCAGAGTTTAGGGATCTTCTTTTTTTCAAAACAAAACTATCAACCTAACAATGTATTAGGTACGCTGGATAGCTTTTTGATTCCGAAATTGATGTTGATGACAAAGAACAGTTAATACAAAATAGAGCACTGTATTACTACTTCTCCAGCTTGTGCGATTTCCTAAATTTCTGTTTACTAGGTAAGTGGATGGTCTCAGATACGTCAGTTAAATTGCCCCCATGTCCACTGGACCAGACACCTCTTCACCTTTTCTCTTGCAGATTTAGCAAACTTACCATGTCTTTTCCACCCATACCAGTCTCTAACACAGCTCACAGCTTGAATCTACCTCACAATTGAACAAGTCACATCTGATGCGTGGAGGTTTATCATGACACCTTATTTTTTCCTTTTATACCATTCTGTACCACACCTCAGAGCTTGAATCTGCCTCACGCCTGAATAAGACACACATGATGTGCTGAAAGGAGTTCGGCAAAACATTTTCTTAATATGGGAAGTGTGCTGCATAACCAATGGAAGTTACATTGAACCTGTGTGAGTATAAGGTAAAAAGCTTGATGTATTTTGCTCTAAAATGACACTAAAACATGTCTGTAAGCTAAATGCATAAATCAATACTGGTATTCAAAGTTGTAAGTTCTTCGTGATGTGAACATTACTTAACTTATTGAAAAATGGTTTTGCAGTTCTAAATATTTGTAGATTTAAATCTAAATTATAATCACTGTAAATTAACATTCGTAATTTATGTTAAAACACTGAGAGTGAATGTGTAAGGTTTAATGTCTACAAAATATGGCTTAAATGTGCATATGTTAGTTCATCTGATATGGTAGTATGTCTGTTTTAATCTCTTAAACTATTTCTTTTTATCATAATGTAGATTTAGCTAATTTTTATTGCCTTACCTTGTATAGCTTTTGTTTCTCATTTGTTACTTAACTAGTTTCTCTAAATTATTCCTTATTGTAAAGAACACGTTACTTTATTTTCATACGTTTTCTGTATATATTCTGATAATAATGGAGATTGTGTTATAAGTTTATCTTTTATTTCTCTTAATACTTTTTATTTGCCTATGGAATATTACAAATGTGAACTTGTCGAGTAATCACTTTATAAAGTTCGTCAATATCATTTACATATTTATAAAATTCTTGGGTATTTATGTTATAAATACGTGAATCCGTAAAATTCAATGTCATGTCCGGAATTTAATTTCATAACTTTCTAAGAATAATTGGATACAAATTCTTTCAATACCTCATTGCCGCGGAGATTGCTTTCTTTCTCTCTCTCTCTCTTCTTTCCTTTGTTTAAAAAAATATCATTCCAGAGTCCTCCAGATGTTCTCTTAAGAGGTTCTGTCATTACATGTGCGGAACATAAGGGACATCCGCCATGCTGGTACGCCACTGACTGCCTTATGTCCAGTGGGATTTCTTCCGATAACTGCGGCAGCCACATATCTTAAGAACTCAAGGTACTAGAGTCTATTTAGATTCTCATCAATAATACAGGGACTTATGATGCGCGCCTTGCAAAACACGCACCACATGTTTATAGACCAAGAGCGTTGCTTCTTTAAGCCTGCGTGAAGTATCAACTAACGATGAACTTTGGCTAAACACGGTTGGCGGTGCCGCGTTTGTTGCTGTTAGAAGTAGTTTAACTTGTCGCGAAATTGAAGTAGACACTTCCTGTGAGTTAGTATAGGCAGAAGTCATTGTTGGCAACCGGAATAAAATAATAATTGGATCCTTTTACCGACTTCCCAATTCAGATGGTACAGTTGCTGAAAGGTTCAAAGAAAACTTGAGTTTGATTTCAAACGCGTACCCAACTCATACGATAATAGTTGGTGGTGACTTTAATTTACCTTCGATTTAATGGCGAAAATATACGTTTAATTCCGGAGGTAAGCAAAAAAAAAAAAAAAAAAAAAATCATCCGAAATTGTGCTAAACGCATTCTCTGAATATTATTTCGAGCAGTTAGTTCATGAGCCCACGCGAATAGTAAACGGTTGTGAAAACACACTTGACCACTTAGCAACAAATAATCCTGCCTTAATAACGAGCATCAAAACCGATTCAGGGATTAGTGAACACAGGGTTGTCGTAGCGAAACTGAATATTTTAATCCCCAAATCCTCGAAAAATAAATGAAAAATACACCTATTCAAAAAAGCAGACAAAAATTCACTTGACGCCTTCCTGAGAGACAATCTCCACTCATTTGAAATTAATTATATAAAGGTAGACCAGATGTGGCTTAAATTCAAAGAAATAGTATCGGCAGAAATTGATTTATACCAAATAAATTAACAAACGACGGAGCTGATCCTCCTTGGTACACAATACGGGTTGGAACACTGTTGCAGAAACAACGACACAAACATGCCAAATTTAAACATTCGCAAAATCCACAAGATTGGCGATGTTTTACAGAAGCTCGAAATTTAGCGTGTACTTCAATGCGAGATGTTTATAACAGTTTCCACAACGAAACTTTGTCTCGAATCCTGGCAGAAAATCCAAAGAGATTCTGGTCGTATGTGCAGTATGTTAGCAGCAAGAAACAATCAATGACTTCTCTGCGCGATAGCAATGGAGGCACTATCGAAGACAGTACTGCCAAAGCATGCTAAACACAGCCTTCCGAAATGCCTTCACAAAAGAAGAAGTAAATATTCCAGAAATCGAATCGAGAACAGCTGTCAACGTGGGGAACGATATCGAATGTTAAAAAAAAAAAAAAAAAAAAAAATCAAAAAAAAAAAGATCAGAATTTCTCTTCGAAATACAATATGTATGACATTTGTAAAATGTAATAATTGGAAATGTTTCCGGACTTTACGTACACCGTGTAGAATTGACTATGTGAAACGCATGTTATGTCGTTGAAGTTCTCTTAGCAGCGTCTTACAAGTCCCATAGGAAAAAGTATACAGTTCCATTAGGAAAAAAAAGAAACAAAGTCGATATCGTAATTCGGCAACTATAAACGATAAAAATTACGAACGTCAGGAAATTCACCATATTGACCGCTATAACTTGGCGGAGACAGCCCCTCGATATATTTACTCAGTCTGGATATACTTGGGCTGGCCTTTCTTAGCTGCCTCACGCTGCATATTTAGAAAGCGTCTTACGCTATATGTGAATAAGTTTATTCAAATACTTTGCTGTATGCAGTATTTTCGGTGTTCCCGTCATTTGCAAAAACAAATAATTTTTTCGGCTGTTTCTCTCGTGAGCCTGCAACGTGTAACTGATCATGCGAAAAGCATGGATTTTTCCCATTCGATCCACACACTTGAAGCGACTGATTTCGTGCTTTGTTGGCAGCTATTCAGAACTCTAGGGGAACGGGGAACTAGTCGTTTCAAACGAAATGGCAGGTCGATGGAACAGGAAGGAATACGTGGAATGAGAACATCTCCGTCTGACCTGCTGTTCAGAACTGTCGCCTCAATGTCGTTTGGCATAACTTTTTTGAAAGTGAGACTGTTTACACTGCACAATCTAACTGGACTCATGCTGCACAAAAGAAACATGGGTGCCCTATTTTTGAGTGACAATGTATGCAGGGGATACCAGGAAGATCGAACGAATTAAAAAACTCAAATCGATAATTTAAAATGCCGTCATTCATGACGCTGTCAGTCGATTTGCAGGAGACAGACTAGCCCGCTTTTTGTTCATAGATGGTGTAGTTGACAGCACTGACGTCAGGTGATTTTTGTTCATAAAATAGCATGTTCGAAAAGCTATTTATGACTTTTGTAATTTCTGGAAATGTCAGGCTGACTTCCTCAACAAACTGATCGATCGACGATCCAATGATACAAAAGTTAACTGGAAATAAAATATAATTTGTGACGATATCAACTGGAAGTTTTCCGTTGCCGTTAGTTGTTTTGAAAATAAGGCTGGCGCATTCTGCTGTAGATGTATGAGCACAAGGTCTGTAATGTGTGTTCATACACGTGTGGCCAAAGATGTGATGCTTAAGGCAAGCGTTGAGTTCCTCAGCCGGTGTTGATTTTGATGTGACTGGCACAGTCTGCCACTAGTTGTCTGATGACAGAATGAGAGCTCCACTGAACGGTTGTGTATTTTTTCGTAAATCTCGAGAAGTTCGATCAAGCGCTTCAAGTGATTTCTTTTGCACCGAAGTGCATTTATTCCAGAGAGCTTAGAATGCAAGATATACAGAGAAGCTTGCTAAAAATTCAATGCACTCTAAGTGATGAACGTTGGGTAACTACACTGATAGACGCCTCTGCCAGCTGCCATCCACGACGAATACGAACGTTATTCGTTATTATTGTGACGAGATGTTCGACATGCAAACTAAACGCTGTGCAAATTTGCAATACTTTCGCAATGCCAGAACCTTTTGAAATATTACATGCTTGACCCTCCGAAAAGACATACATTCAAAGGCAATTTGAGCGCCGAATGCTTTGTCTAGCCACAATCAAATGAAGTAACTCCAATACGTGATGACGTAGAAGCCAAAGCAATGCCATTTGAGAATGGATTTTAGCTAACAGCCAACTGAAGGGGAAGGTTTTTCCTGTGCCGCCGGGAGCACTAAGAAAGAATAGCGTGTAACGATTATTTGTCCTCGCATATGTAATCTTATCGTAGGTCAGCCTTTGATCCGCTACTAAGAGTAGTTTATTTGTTAGAACAAACGCACGCAAGTCATCAGCACTGCGTTGTTATCCTGTCAATAACAGTCACATACAGAAATTCTGGTGCAGACAAGCTACGTTGAATGAGTGTCTTGTTGTTGACGATTAAGAATACGTCTTCAGCTTCTATGAGGGCTTCTTTGAAAATACTGCCAGACTGTAGAATACGTTGAGAGATGTCTTCGCTCAAATCTTCTTTGAATTTTTCCCACAAATCCTTTCGTTTAGATGTCGAACGAGCGGTAAAAATGATAACGAATAATTTTCGTATTTGTCGCGGATGGCGGCTTACAGAGGTGTCCATCAATGTAGTTTCCCAGTGTTCATCGGTTTCTAGTAAATTAAATATTTGGCAAGATTCTCTGCATGTCCGGCATTCTACGCGGTCGATCGTTCTCAGATTTGCAATTGAATCTGTACTTTTCAGATAAATCAGCAGCATTCTCCAATAACAATATTCGGTATTATTTGAATATACCGTGTAAATACGGCCCATTGTGATAGAGGAATACAGATTTTGATAGCCTTAAATCTGTGTGCTTTGCTTACGTCCTTGAAATTTTTTCGACGTAGTATGTATGCCATGTGCAATACTTTGTTACCCCTGCGTACACTAATGTATCGGCAAATACATCTTCTTGGCACAGTGCTGAAAATGCTGGTACAGCAGCAACGTCTCGTGTGTTCTCTTCCGTTAAATAGACTCTTTGTCCATTTTCAAGATGAAAATTAAGATTAACTACATTCGGATGACGACTGTGAATTGGGAAATTCAAACTGCGCCACACCGCCTCGTGGCTTCTTGTGTATCGACCTGACTGAAACAGTATGAATTCTCAGCCTGCGTGACATTATCGACTCCTAATACTGCCATATCACTGTTCTTATTCACGTACTTGCAAATGTACTTCATTTATGTAATTTGACAGCAATATTCCACGTGTAAACGCGCTTTAACTGTTCTTCATAACGAAGGCGCGTATGGTACAGTCCATTTGTTGTCGATTTCAGTATCGGCATTTCTCATTCTGGTACGACTTCGAGATATAGAAAAGTCTTGATCGCACAATTCTTCATTCATTGTTGTACGCCGGCCTGTATGACCGAGCGGTTCTAAGCGCTACAGTCTGGAACCTAGCTGACGTTATGGTCGCAGGTTCGAATCCTGCCTCGGGCATGGATGTGTGTGATGTCCTTAGGTTAGTTAGGTTTAATTAGTTCTAAGTCTAGGGGACTGATTACCTCAGATGTTAAGTCCCATAGTGCTTAGAGCCGTTTGAACCATTTGAAGAGTTATACGTATCGAAATTTCATCGTCAGACTAGTTGTGGAACGAATAGTCTCCTGCCTCTACTATGGAAGTGTTTCTACACCAAGTAATTTCGCGTTCTGACTGTAGCTGAGTAAACTCCACCATCTGGTTCGCGACATCCGTAATAGGTACAGCCGTTATCAACGGTGCGATTTACATGTATCAGTTCTCTTGGTTACGCTTAGGGCATTTGTTATCTGCCGTGGATGATGATTGTGGGTTCATAGAACCACGTGATCCATGTTCCATATGTTTGGTGACAAAATCTAATGGCAATCGATCGTCTTCATTATCTCACATTTCTGCGGAGATTACATCACCAGTTTGAGTTGAATGTATTTTCGTTCCGAGCAATATGGAAATGAGTACTAGAGTGTAATTTTTTCTTTAGCCAGTCCACGGAAAACCTCTAGCACTGAGTTTCACTATAAATGTTATGCTACACAACTTAACCTAACAATGCAGTGAGCTTTTGTTTGAAAACGCGTCCAGTAAAATCGCGTCGATCGGATGGAGCTTTACCAGGCAATAGACTTTTTTTTTTTTTTACCTGACAAGTCCAGTAAATGACAAAATGCTGGACTGCATGTGAATGTTATGACTAGGTCGGGGCGCCCGTATGATCTTATATATGTGATTATGTCCTATGCATATTCATGCATTTGTTGCCGATTGGTCGCGAATGTCGATGGAAGTATCATCATTTTCCCAATGTCGATGATGTTGCCGATATTTGCAATCGCATGTCGTAAATGCATGTAGTCCTTTGAACGCAATGCTTTTTGAGTTAATCGAATAAACACGAGACGTGAGGATTCAGTTATCGCATATATATATATATATATACCACGTATTGCAAAATGTGATTTGTTCCGTTTTGACGTACCATTATACGGTATGAATAACAACTGATTGGTGATAGTTTTTCATTTAGTTCGTCACACGTAAAAAAGGAGTAAGAGGAAAGAACTGATTACCAAAATGGAAGTCAGATGTGCGCAATAAGGAAGGTTTTTCTTCTTTTATATGACGAAATGTGCACATCTAATAATGAACACACTTACCCGCGGTTAGGTAAGTTTACACAATACTGAAAGGACATGCGTCTTCCCACTCCCAAAAAATATGGGATATTGGAACACACCGTAACATCGATGTGTTCCAGCGACACGTACAGTTGTGTTATTACGTCGTGTTCTTCTCCATTTATAAGAATCACTGCTCCTTTTACCAATTTCATCATAGCGTTGTTCCAGTGCAAAAATGATTGCAAAGTAGAAAATATATGATGTTTGGTGCCTAGAATCCCATTGCATCGCATCGCTGATTAAGTTGCACGTCATCGTCACACTTGAATTAGAATTGTAGAAATTTATCTTCAGCGCTGGGAAATAGAAGAGGTTGAAGTGGTTCCTTTTGAGTAAACTGACTAAATCTTTTTCAGAGTATAAGTATCATGAAATTTACAACAAAAGGATCCACTAAAAATGTGATAAAAATTGAGAAATGCAGCTGTTCTCACTTGCAATTGAAATTAACGCAAATGCTGATTATTTTTATTTTAAATGAAATTATATTCACTGACTACAATAGAATGAATGAAAATGAACTTCAGGTAAAGAAGTCATTGTTGGTAAACGGTGCGCTTCGTTGCGAATGACCCTATACGTAGTTTATGTTCATACAGAAGTTATTATGTAAAAAGTTAATCGGACTTCGAATTAAGATGCAGGCTCCATTTATTAATAATAACAAATAATAGAGCAGACTCGGTTTTTTAATAATGAAATAAATAATGACAGAGTGCTTAAGGCGCTCGATCGTTGCGTCGCTTCCAAATTAATTTAAATGGCCAGAAATTAATTGCATAATTTAATCAAAAGAAGAGAATTGAGAGGGTTGTCGTATTACTGAATTAAATATGTTCAAAATGTAACATCCAAATTATTATTGGCACAAAGGAGCAGCTAGGAAAACTTAAATTCTTATCGTGTGGATACCAAAACAAGAAGAAGAAAACAACCTACTGTCCGATATTTCGTAGACAGAACAATTATAATTATCGAAGAACAAAAATTTGTACAATATTAGAGTGTTAAAGACATTAATTTTACAAGATATTTCTTTTTCATATGTACAAATAAAAGATATAATATTTTGCTGTTCATTCAATGGAACTGGCGTGATCTTTCCAACATTTTCACGTAGCAGTCTACAGGCAGGAACATCATTTCATGGCCATTAAATTAGGCATAAGCGTTCACCCTCAAGTCTTTATGAAAGAATGTATTATACGGCCCCCTCGAATAATGAAGACAGCGTTCATTAGCATAATTTGCCATCCACCGTAAGCTTACAAACCATTCACTTCAATCGTTATGAAAAACCTTAGAAAAGTGCAGCAAATGTTAATGATTCAGTTATTATGATTTACCACATATTTATCGTGATAAAGAGAATTATTTGACTGAATTATATTGGTTGTCGTTCGAATGTGGGTTTGCGAAACAAACGTCACAATTAGAGTGCATCGGTGGCATGGTATTCACCTCATTAATTAGTTACAGATCTGATCAAGTCTACCCTGGATAATTAAAGGTAATTGCAAATAAACAAACGTCAGCTGGTTCAGTTAGTAATTATTACCGACTAACGGTTTCATAATCAAGTCTAATTGGAACAGAATAAGAGGTAACAACAATAAAAATTGAAAAAGTGCAACATTACAAACAGTACTATCGGAGGCTGGACAATTAACAACAAAATGTAATGGAAAACCACAAATACCTGGCGCCACAAAGTACATCTACATCTACATTTAGCAAGCCACCCAACGGTGTGTATCGGAGGGCACTTTACGTGCCACTGTCATTACCTCCCTTTCCTGTTCCAGTCGCGTATGGTTCGCGGGAAGAACGACTGCCGGAAACCCTCCGAGCGCGCTCGAATCTCTCTAATTTTACATTCGTGATCTCCTCGGGAAATATAAGTAGGGGGAAGCAATATATTCGGTTCCTCATCCAGAAACGCACCCTCTCGAAACCTGAACAGCAAGCTACACCGCGATGCAGAGCGCCTCTCTTGCAGAGTCTGCCAATTGAGTTTGCTAAACATCTCCGAAACGCAATCACGCTTACCAAATAACCCTGTGACGAAACGCGCTGCTCTTCTTTTGGTCTTCTCTATCTCCTCTGTCAACCCGACCTGGAACGGATCCCGCACTGATGAGCAATACTCAAGTATAGGTCGAACGAGTGTTTTGTAAGCCACCTCCTTTGTTGATGGACTACATTTTCTAAGGACTCTCCCAATGAATCTTCATCTGGCACGCGCCCTACCAACAATTAATTGTATATGATCAATCCACTGCAAACCGTTCCGTACGCATACTCACAGATATTTTACAGAAGTAACTGCTACCAGTGTTTGTTCCGGTATCATATAATCACACAATAAAGAATCCTTCTTTGTATGTATTCGCAATACATTACATTTGTCTATGTTAAGGGTCAGTTGCCACTCCCTGCACCAAGTGCCTATTCGCTGTAGATCTTCCTGCATTTCGCTGCAATTTTCTAATGCTGCAACTTCTCTGTATACTACAGCACCATCCGCGAAAAGTCGCATGGAACTTCCGACACTATCTAATAGGTCATTTATATATATTGTGAAAAGCAATGGTCCCATAACACTCCCCTGTGGCACGCCAGAGGTTACTTTAACGTCTGTAGACGTCTCTCCATTGAGAACAACGTGCTGTGTTCTGCTTGCTAAAAACTCTTCAAGCCAGCCACACAGCTGGTCTGATATTCCGTAGGCTCTTACTTTGTTTATCAGGCGACAGTGCGGAACTGTATGGTACGCCTTCCGGAAGTCAAGTAAAATTGCATCTACCTGTGAGCCTGTATGTAATATTTTCTGGGTCTCATGAGCAAATAAAGCGAGTTGGGTCTCACACGATCGCTGATTCCGGAATCTATGCTGATTCCTACAGAGTAGACATGACACGCAAGCAAAAAACATGTTCTAAAATTCTACAACAGATCGATGTCAGAGATATAGGTCTATAGTTTTGCGCATCTGCTCGACGACCCTTCTTGAAAACTGGGACTATCTGTGCTCTTTTCCAATCATTTGGAACCTTCCGTTCCTCTAGAGACTTGTGGTACACGGCTGTTAGAAGGGGGGCAAGTTCTTTCGCGTACTCTGTGTAGAATCGAACTGGTACCCCGTCAGGTCCAGTGGACTTTCCTCTGTTGAATGATTTCAGTACAAAGTAATAGACGGGGTAAAAACAATTGTATAGTCACGTGACGTGAGCGTATGTCTTTGGCTGCTATATTAAAAACGCGTCAAAGAGATTCCTATGTAATAAAAGAAATAATAAAATCAAGGACAAAAAGACATGATCACGTATCAGCTTTTCGTATGTAACATACGTCATACAACAAAAGATAGAAACGGATGTAAAAAGCGACCTCTTAATTATCACATTGGGAGAAAGCTAATAGATCGACCGCTTAAGTGCACTGTCTATTAGGCGACCACAGTACTACTGGATCTTGATGTGAGGGCTTTTTGATCCGATTATCGTGAGGTCCTTTTTTATGGTATTTCACGGGGAGGCGCTGAACCAGTTGATAGCATATGCACACCTGACCTGAAAACATTGACAGTGTGATGGGTTTTCCTTAGCCACCACCACTGTACTTGTTTACTGTTAAGTCATCCAGTGTTTCCGATGGCGGGCGCGGTAGGCCACCTGCAATAAAATTGTGATTGTGTAGTACTATAGCAGGGTGAGCGATGCAGCAGTGTGTGTATGGGCGTCACAGACTACGGCCTGCGCCGACTACCTTCCACTACGGCCAAACAACAAGACAAACAGAATCGTATTGGCGGAATGAGCAGAAACACCTGGCACTGCCTGCCTACTGGAGTACTTCATAAATATTGAAGTAAGTGTCGTGGGAGAATTCATTCTGCTCGTTAAGATTCGTATCAGATTCTTTTCTTTCTGCAATATAAATTTCAAGTTCCTGAAGCTCGTCAAGCTGCCTCCCTGTGTTGGCCCTGTGCAAAATCTCCATGCTATTGGTAATAATAGCGACTTCATGTTTGTGCATTGATAACTGCGTACGCGATACCTAGTGCAGTTTTACTTTTTGTAAGCGTGTGCTCATTAAAGCGCGTTCTAAATATTCGCCCTGTCTGTCAAACGTATTTCTTTTGGTAGTCATCACACGTTATCTTCTAAACACTGTAGTGTAAATAATTATTCTTTCCTTATGAAATGTAACGAATCGTGTATCCGAAAGCATTTTCCGTTCTAAAGGCAACTTTTACCTTAGACTTAGTAAGGACCTCTCAGTTTTATTAGAAGTTTTTAGCCTTTCACATTTTCACGCTCAATACCTTTGTGTTTTACGTTAAGTGACAAACCGCAGTTTGTGGGGCCAGGTATGAGTGGGTTCTCAAAATATTTTGTTGTTTTTTGTACAGCCTCTGATGATAATCTTTGTAATGTCACAGTTTTGTACGTTTTATTGTTCTTACCTCTTTTTCTGTTCGGAACATGATCATCAGCGTCGACTGAAAGCGGTAGTCGATAGCAAAAAGAAGTTATCCAGACGGTAAATTTTTATTTATTATGACAACAGAGAAAACGGTTTTCTGCGAGATCATATAAACTATGGAAAAGATTATAGCATATTTTTGATGTCCGGATTACTCTGTCAGTGCTCACGGTTGAATTTAATATATTTGCCCTCCTATTCACGTGAAGTACGTGGAAATAGCTCTTTCAAAATTTAAAATGTTTTATGATTAGTAGCCTTATGTATAAAGGTGTGTTGGAGGTGTGTGCAACATAAAGTTTGGAATTTATTTTACGTACCCTTGTCAACAAAATTGAAATCCATGAGAACCAATGTAAGTGCCTGGCTTTTAAATAAAATACATATGGTTTAAACAAGGTTAGTACAGATATTTGCGGATATAGCATTAACAAAAATTGAATTCTATCCATGGACAGTAAGCGAGCAATTATGTACAAAGTCATGTCTGAGAACAAATAAATCAATTCTAAAGTGTTCGTCAACTTGTAACAGTTTTTACAAGCACGGTGTGCGTGGATATGAAGTAAAGTAAAAATATCTATCTAGGCCCAGAAGAGATGACTTCAGGTTTTACAACAGTATGCACTTCTTTCAGTTTCGCACTTGGCAGTAAGTTGTCAACACATGGAAAGGAGAAATACATGCTAGTGGTGGTGGTGGTGGTTAGTGTTTAACGTCCCGTCGACAACGAGGCCATTAGAGACGGAGCGCAAGCTCGGGTTAGGGAAGGAGTGGGAAGGAAATCGGCCGTGCCCTTTCAAAGGAATCATCCCGGCATTTGCCTGAAACGATTTAGGGAAATCACGGAAAACCTAAATCAGGATGGCCGGAGACGGGATTGAACCGTCGTCCTCCCGAATGCGAGTCCAGTGTAATACATGCTAGTAAGCATGCTAGGATAATTGGTTTGAAGATTTTGGACATCATTGATGGTAGCTGTCGACGTGTGGTCCTCCGTGTTGAAATGCGATGAGCTAGACTTCCGTCGGCGACAGGACCAGTTGTAGAAGGTCAGAGACCTGGACGGATAATTGGTTTGAAGATTTTGGACATCTTTGATGGTAGCTGTCGACGTGTGGTCCTCCGTGTTGAAATGCGATGAGCTAGACTTCCGTCGGCGACAGGACCAGTTGTAGAAGGTCAGAGACCTGGACGGTCAGGCTTATGAAATTGTATCAATGACACATTACATAAAACTTGCGTCAGGTCGTCCAGAAACAGAAACCTTATTAAAATATACATATAATTTACTTAACTCCCTACAAAATTAACTGAACACATGAAATAGATCAGTGGTTTTGTTGGGGATCTGTTTGGAGTCCTACGTAAGCATCAGTTTTCATCGTGGCTGCCTGCATAGAGGTCTAGTTAGCTCAATGCTCCTAATGGCCGAGCCTGCTTTGCCTCCAGCAGGTAGTATGGTACCTACCATATCGAACATGGAATAAAAGTTCGTAAACGATATTTACCTTTTTCACAGATTAAATTTTTTATTCTTGATAATCGCGATTACATGTTGACCTCTGCACTTCACATTACTTCTATATGCAAACTTAAAACTTCTCACAAAAAAAAAAAAAAAAAAAAATCGGGGTTACTTTTTCCAACAATTACAAGAAAACACAGATGCTCCTCTCTTTTTTTTCAGTAAAGAGATTTATCGTCAGAGCAAAGAGCGTTATCATACCATATTCTGGTAGCGCATCATCGCTGGTACTCGCGGCCGGAATATTACAATCATATTACATTACGTAGGGACATTATGCTTCTATCGACTGACCCCGGGTTTGGTGAGCCATTCATGCGCATTTGCTCTCAACGAAGGACACCAAAAGAAGGCCACATTACACACACCCAACTCCGACGAGCCTACGCACCCCTACTGCGCGACGATAGACACGGACGAACACAGACTGAACTGCAGCCACGCACGCGAGCGCTGGAACCTGATACGCCAGATACCCCCCCCCCCCCTTCCCCTGCCCCTTTCCATGCAGCACCCATGCCGCTAGTGATAGAGTCTACCACATGTACCGCGACGGCGTAAAGTAGTCCTCGATCTGTGGCAATACATGATTGACTAGTTCCTGCTCTTAACGAACAGAACCGAATACCGGAACCATCTTGCTAACTATTTAGGATCGTCATTCATGGAACCACCGCCGAGCTGGGGTGTGCTGGGTGTGAGAAGAAATTGACTTGCAGACTTGATTTTTCCACGATTCCCGTACGGTAACAGAAACAGTCTCTGGATGTGTGCAGCGGCCCCAGACGGTCCGACGGTTGATGACTGGTGATGTCCATTGCAATGACGACCGTCTCTTACTGGCCGCCTGCATTGATAAGGCGATACCAGCGGGCAAGATGGCCCTTTTTACTTCAAATAATCGACATAAGTTTTGGCATATGGCTCCCCTGTTTTTGAAGATTATTATAAAAAAAAAGTGATCGTGCCCCTAAGCGGTAGGAGGAGAGAGACATCGTGGCCAGGCCTCAGAATTCGACCCCTACGCGCTTTGCCTCCTCCGACATGCCGTTGACTATGCTACCAAATAAATAAATAAAAATAAACATGGTAGGCAGCCCAGAAAAGAAATGTTGTTGTTGTGGTCTTCAGTCCAGAGACTGGTTTGATGCAGCTCTCCATGGTGCTCTATTCTGTACAAGGTTCTTCATCTCCCAGTACCTACTGCAACCTACATCCTTCTGAATCTGTTTAGTGTATTCATCTCTTGGTCTCCCTCTACGATTTTTACCCTCCACACAGCCCTCCAATACTAAGTTGGTGGTCCTTTGATGCCTCAGATTATGCCCTACCAACCGATCCCTTCTTCTAGCCAAGATGTGCCACAAAATTCTCTTCTCTCCAATTCTATTCAATACCTCCTCATTAGTTATGTGATCTACCCATCTATTCTTTAGCATTCTTCTGCTTCACCACATTTCGAAAGCTTCTATTCTCTTCTTTTCTAAACTATTTATTGTCCATGTTTCACTCCCATACACGGCTACACTCCATACAAATACTTTCAGAAACGATTTCCTGACACTTAAATCTATACTCGATGTTAACAAATTTCTCTTCTTCAGAAACGCTCTCCTTGCCATTGCCAGTCTGCATTTATATTCTCTCTACTTCGACCATCATCAGATATTTTACTCCCCAAACAGCAAAACTCATTTACTACATTAAGCGTCTCATTTCCGAATTCCCGAAGCATCACCCGATTTAATTCGACTACATTCCATTATCCTCGTTTTGCTTTTGTTGATGTTCATCTTATATCCTCCTTTCAAGACACTGTCCATTCTGTTCAGCTGCTCTTCCACATCCTTTGGTGTCTCTGACAGAATTACAATGTCATCAGCGAACCTCAAAGTTTTTATTTCTTCTCCATGGATTTTAATTCCTACTCCGAATTTTTCTTTTGTTTCCTTTACTGCTTGCTCAATATAGAGATTAAATAATATCGGGGATAGTCTGCAACCCTGTCTCACTCTCTTGCCAGCCACTGCTTCCCTTTCATGCCCCTCGACTCACAACTGCCATCTGGTTTCTGTACAAATTGTATAGCCTTTCGCTCCCTGTATTTTACCCTTGCCACCTTCAGAATTTGAAAGAGAGTATTCCAGTGAACATTGCCAAAAGCTTTCTCTAAATCTACAAATGCTAGAAACGTAGGTTTGCCTTTCCTTAATCTTCCTTCTAAGATAAGTCGTAGGGTCAGTATCACCTCATGTGTTCGTATATTTCTACGGAATCCAAACTGATCTTCCCTGATGTCAGCTTCTATCAGTTTTTCTATTCGTCTGTAAAGAATTCGTGTTAGTATTTTGCAGCCGTGGCTTATTAAACTGATAGTTCGGTAATTTTCACATCTGTCAACACCTACTTTCTTTGGGATTGGAATTATTATATTCTTCTTGAAGTCATAGGGTATTTCGCCTGTTTCATACATCTTGCTCACCAGATGGTAGAGTTTTGTCAGGACTGGCTCTCCCAAGGCCGTCAGTAGTTCCAATGGAATGTTGTCTACTCCGGGGGCCTTGTTTCGACTCAGGTCTTTCAGTGCTCTTTCAAGCTCTTCACGCGGTATCGTATCTCCCATTTCATCTTCATCTACATCCTCTTCCATTTCCATAATATTATCCTCAAGAACATCGACCTTGTATAGACCCTCTATATACTCCTTCCACTTTTCTGCTTTCCCATCTTTGCTTAGAACTGCGTTTCCATCTGAGCTCTTAATATTGATGCAAGTGGTTCTCTTTTCTCCAAAGGTCTCTTTAATTTTTCTGTAGGCAGTATCTATCTTACCCCTAGTGATATGCACCTCTACATCCTTCCATTTGTCCTCTAGCCATCCCTGCTAAGCCATTTTGCACTTCCTGTCTATCTCATTTTAGAGACGTTTGTATTCCTTTTCGCCTGCTTCATTTACTGCATTTTTATATTTTCTCCTTTCTTCAATTAAATTCAATATCTCTTCTGTTACCCAAAGATTTCTATTGGCCCTCGTCTTTTTACCTATTTGATCCTCTGGTACCTTCACTATTTCGTCTCTGAAAGTTACCCATTCTTCTTCTACTGTATTTCTTTCCCCCATTTTTGTCAATCGTTCCCTAATGCTCTCCCTGAAGCTCTCTACAACCTCTGCTTCTTTCTAAAAAAATGTTCAGTTGTGTGTGAAATCATATGGGACTTAACTGCTAAGGTCATCAGTCCCTAAGCTTACACACTACTTAACCTAAATTATGCTAAGGACAAACACACACACCCATGCCCGAGGGAGGACTCGAACCTCCACCTGGATTTTCTTTCTCCTGATAACAACATCCTCCTGAGTAGTCCCCGCCCGGAGATCCGAATGGGGGACTGTTTTACCCGCAGAATATTTTACCCAAGAGGACGCCATCATCTTTTAACCATACAGTAAAGCTGCATGCCCTCGGGAAAAATGACGGCTGTAGTTTCCCCTTGCTTTCAGCCGTTAGCAGTGCCAGCACAGCAAGGCCGTTTGGTTAATGTTACAAGGCCAGATCAGTCAATCATCCAGACTGTTGCCCCTGCAACTACTGAAGAGGCTGCTGCCACTCTTCCAGAACCACACGTTTGTCTGACCTCTCAACAGATACCTCTCCGTTGTGGTTGCACCTACGGTACGGTTATCTGTTCTCTGGCTCTTAGTGGTAATTTATCTTTAAGAATCTGTAACACATCTTGGTCTAATATTGGTTCATCCGAATATTGTGTCTCATTCATACACTTTTCTATGTACTTATGCAAGCTACTTTGTTGGCTATGCAAGGGTCCTAACTTCCTTACTGAGCCTTTCCTGTACACACATGCACCAATGCCTTTATATGAAAGGTTTTTGCAAATTGTCCATATGTCTGAATGTCTGACAACAGACGGCAGTTTCTGTTGCCCATAGCGCTGCTTCGCCGTGTGTAAACCCTGTAGATAATAGTATTTTTAGTAAATCAGACCATATATTAAGGTAGAGTTACTTTAAATGATTTTATGAAAAGTCTGGATGCGTGCTATTTTCATCAGGATAAAGGAATCGATACTGCCTATGTTTTAACAAACTTGCGTTTAAATGTACAGATGAGAAAATCGGAGTTGCCCCCCTCCCATGTGATCCACGGTTAGGTGACGGACTACAGTGATCTGCGTCATCTCTATATACTCTATCAAACTGACTTGTAATGGTATATAAGTATCACCTGTTTTAGTAAAAATCTGTAGAGCATCATGCATGACTTATTGAACAGGAAAGAACTCACTCCTTATATCATTAATTTGTGCAGTAACATCATTACGCAACTCAAGCAGGTCCCTACTAAGTGTGGTTTAAATCTAACACAACTCGGATTGAGTTAGTTACAATGAAACGTCTCGTTCCGATCATACTCCACTAGTAGACTGTTGTATAGCAATTTTAACTCGGAATCCAGCTTTCCGGGCTGGCCTTTGTGGCCGAGCGGTTCTAGGCGCTTCAGTCCGGAACCGCGCGACTGCTACGGTCGCAGGTTCGAATCCTGCCTCGGGCATGGATGTTTGTGATGTTCTTGGGTTAGTTAGGTTTAAGTAGTTCTAAGTTCTAGGGGACTGATGACCACAGATGTTAAGTCCCATAGTGCTCAGAGCCATTTGGACCAGCGTTCAGTTAATCTATATATCTTTCCCCGATATCTATTTCGTAAATTCATGAGCAAAATTTCGGCACTGTATATCAAACTGTTCTTTCAGTTTTACTTGTTGTTCAAAAGCTAAACCATCAATTTTCTTCGTTAGCTGTCAAGCAGATTCATTGAGGTTGGATTGTTCCTATCGTATTGAATCCATTTCGTTCTTAAATTTTTTATAGCATGAGGAATGGCGTTCAGTTATGATGGAAAGGCATCCTGTATTGATGATATGTAGTCGAAATTTGTTTTCATCATTGCTTCTGCCTTTCTATACGATTCCACGAACGGATGCACAACATGGCTAGCTTGTGAAATAAACTCCTCACCTTCAGCTTGCAATTATATCTCGCTGCTTTAAGATCTTACAATATCGGCTGCTAGGTCAGCAAGTTCACTACCATCGGCACGAGAGACGATATCACTGTTCTCTATAGATCTCGTATTTTCGTTTTTACCCGTTATTATTAAGCCACAGCTACTTGAAAGTGTTTTAATAAATATCCTTTTTCCATCTGAAATAGCAAAATACAAGTAATATTAACTCAAAGCGTCAATTTTCAACATTTTATTTGTAATATAGGGTTATTCTTAAATGAAACTATGAGATTCATGTTTGTTGTAGCAAACAATTTTTGTTTACTCTTTCAAATATTTTTGTTTCATTGACAATCTTACGCTTTTGGTTTACTATGTTTTATAATCGCTGTAGCACCGCCCCCTTCCCTTCCCCTTTTTTAGTTGCTAGTGTTGTAGGGGTAGCTTCTTAAATTAGCAGTCAAAAGTCATCGGTCTCGGATTCGGACCCCTCCACTGCATTAATTTTGACGAAAAGTCATCAGTAACGGCGGACGACTTCAAGCATAAGACGTCACTCTCAGTTTGACAACGGCCTTGTCAAAGAGGGCGGAGAAGCGGACAGAGGTCCAGGGCCTCTCTTACGATTGGTGTGGAAAGAATGCTGGAACTGGAAGAGATCTAAATCTACAAAGGAAAACTGGATAACATGGCTAGAACAACTACTATAATGGAAGGATGTAAACTGCAGTTCGAAAAAGAAGAACCTACTGCAGATATACATGAATTAAACACAGTACATGGATAAATCTAGCTGTGACTGGAGAATACTAGATCTTAGTATTTACTGTAAACAGCAGTGTTATGTGGCCATATGTTGGAGTGCTGGCTGAAGACGACAAACTAGAACACACTTGCTGTGTTAAAGATCATGTGAGACAGTTAATAAAACTCTACAGTCACTTGTAGTCTGATTGAAAAGGATGGTTATGTTATATCTAAATGTGATGGACTGGATGTTGTGTCCCTAGCAGTAGAACAACTGTTTGCAACGGAATAACAACCATTAATGGCGATTCGTTTGCAACAGCTGTAAATATAAAGTTCTGTAAGGAAATTCCCAAGCACATGTAGCAGAATAGTTGGTAGTGTGCATCCAGGAAAATGTGAAATGTTCAGAAAACCAGCATCATGTAGGAATAAGAGGTAAAGTTAGATTACCTGAGTGACCTTGGCTAGATTTGCAGAAAGAAAGGGAACATTTGTAACACCCATAAAACGGATACTTTAAAGGAAAGAAATGGGTTCATATTGGAATTCGAGAACGTACCTTCATTGTGCTTGTCAAATTACTGAATGGAGGCAGAATTCGGGGATTCCAAAGCGGATTTTAGACACAAGTTAGAAGTTTAGCTGGGCGTTGTTGAAACTAAGCCAAGACAAACTAGAGAGTAGTTTTCTGTGGGTAAATGTGTATGTAGAGACTAATGAAGATATTTCTCTAGTATTTTTTTTTCATATTCTCTTTCATCTGCCAAAAAACCTAAGAAAGTCACCTATTTCCCGTGATCTATGTCTATTACATAAATAGACGCACTAAAGAAATCTGCTTAAAAGGCTTCATGCACTTCTGGACTAGGTTCAATGTTGTACACCTAACAACAGAACAACAGTTTGCAGAGTTCAAAACCGATGGAATAATAGCCTTCAAGGGCAATTTGTTTCCAACAAAAATTTATTAACTTAAAGTTCTACATGGTTATATGCCGTAGAAAGGTGAAGTACTCCACAGGAGTCTGTTTTCGTATTCCAGTAGAGCACATTTCTACGGATAGTAATTTGTGTGTGCTTTTTAAGAGTGTTCTGCAGCTAACCTTCTGGGGTTATAAGTCCACAGTAACAATGAAAACTCCTGGGAAGGTGAAATTTTTGCTAGCCATTATTACAGATAGGCATATGTTGGAGCTATAGTTAGGCATATGTTGGAGCACCAGTCGAAAATGTTGTAATCCGTACAGTATACGACATTAAGAGACAAAAATATCTGCTTTATAAAATTCCATTCACTTCTACATTTTCTTAAAAATCATTGTTTCACTGCGCCTAAAAGTGGCTGAATAAATGTTTTTGTACAGCTAGTACTACGATTAGTACTAGTGGTTTTAGCAAACAAACGAATGCCTGTCAGTTTAAATCGAAACAGAAGCTTGTAGCTCTGAACAGAATGGATCATTTGTCAGATCCTGTGCAAAGTCCAACAAAAATATTTACACTGTATAGTGCACCAGTTGAAAATGTCGGAATGGATAGTTTACTATATTAAAAGTCAACGAAAAAATCTGTTTTACGAAGATACATACGCATTTAGATCTGCTTAAAAAAGCATAATAACACTGCATCAAAATGTGGCCGACTAGAAGTTGTTGTACAGCCAGACCTACATAAACCCCTAAGCATGATTATTGTGATGTACACGAAAAAAACCTGGAAATGTACAACATCGAACTTAAGAAACGAAATAGCTTTAGTAAATGACATAGGCAACTAGAGGTATGTAGGTATTCCTTGCATTCCTATAGTTACTGTCATGGAGATATTGACTCTTACTAAATTTTATCCTGATTCTTAAGATTACCACAGGAAAACGCTGGAAAGGTGTGCTTTTGCCAGTCTTTGTAACCACAAACGTCCATACATAGGAGGATTGTTCGAAAAATGTCAGAATCGAGAGAGTTTACTGCATTGAAAGATACACGAGAAAAATCAGTGCATCTAAACGTGGTTCAATAGTAATAGCTTGCGAAAAGACTGGGGTGTGTGCAAAGAACAAGCGACAGTATTTGTAACTGTTCTGTGTGTCTGTCACTTCTGTATAGTATCAATCAACGAATGACTTACAGAACAGCTGCTGTTGGTGTTTTAAGAGTGTTCTGTATATTATGGACTGGGGTAATAAGACCCTATATGCACAGTTAATTTGTAATGTACACAAAACAGAAAACTGGAAATGGAGGACATTGGAACCAACCAGAACAGTATGCTTACATAAATTCGAGTAAAAAACATTGATAAAGAATTAACTGTAATGCAGTGTCATATATTGACATGAAAAAGATAATAATATGATGCATCGTTAGAAATAGTGACTGTTTCACAATTTTAACAAAGCAGAATATATACACACAAATTTGGGCGGAACTTACGTGGAGCATGGGTGTAGCGGGGATAAACGTTCTATGAATTGAATGATGAGGCAGTGTCTTAGGTTTGTTAGGCAGTCTACAGGGTGAGTAACAACTGAGGGTGAAACTGGCAAGTGATATGTCATCCAGAATGAGCAAATCACACTTTATGCTGCAAAAAATAAAGTAAATCATATCTGCAGTTATCACCTTAAGCAGCACAATATTGGAATTAACTCTGAATCTGCACACAAAGATAAGCACCACCAAGGGTAGTCACAGGGTGGTGGGCATTGATTGAGCTGACTCCCAGACATATTGACATGGTAGGTTATGAATTTCACCTGTGACATGCCGTGCAGGTCAGCCCCTGTCCATCTGGTAGACCAGCTAGTTTTCACAATAGCTTCTCAGTGAGTGGTTCCATTTAAATCTGCAACTTGAAAATCACTCTGCCACCTTTGGTTGCTTTTATACAGCGCCATGTCACTCTCCACATATTGTGGCCAGTCACAGTGGTCCCCCATCAAGTGCTCATACAACACAAATAAATAAATAAGAAAAGTAATGAAATATTAAACTGAATGAAACTTTGCATCAAATAAACAAGCATTATTTGATTAAAATAATCTATATGAAAGCTAACATTAGTCATATTTCTAGATGGAGAAAACATTTAATAATTTTACATGATGATGGCACATGGTGCTGTTGTTGCTACAGTTACTCAACTACAGTTTTAAAATAATATTTACATTATGTAGGTAAAAATGAAATCTTAAGTTACTAAAAACGAATATGGGACATAAAACATAGGGAGAGCCATTCTCATCTGTGCAAGCAGAAGACGATTTTTTCAAATTGTACTTTAAATAATGATTGATTTATATAAAAACTATAGCACAAACTATTAGAGAGAGCTATTCCTCTTAATCCTTCACTGCCTGGAAGGGTTTAAAATGATAAGCAAAGTGACAAACAAATTCATAGCTTGGATTTTTCATATTATGCAGAGCCTTTATCCACTAACATATGCATCATCCCCAACACATTGAAATACGAAGTTACACAAGTAAAGTTACTGGATGAGAAAAACTCTCATGCTTATACACAGAGGGTGCCACGAAGAATGCATTCAGAGACATTAGATTTTCTACCTTGGACGCCATGAAACCTTGAATACCACAAACAACAAGAGCGTTACTCAGTAGTCTACACTAACATGAGAATAGGTCAGTGCATCCATGGAGGAAAGAACATTCATTCATACATAATAAGCTTCAGGACTTCAGTGTCCTTGAAAATTGATTTCATTCAATGTTGTTTATCTTCTTTCCTGACTGGCTAAAATGTAAGGATATACCATAATTTCAACTGGTCCCTGTACATTCATCATTAAATAACAATCATCATCATCCTCGTAATCACCATCAAACCATTATCGTCATAAAATCGTCATCACAACAATAAAAACGTAATTTTTGATACTACATCATATCACTCAATAGGGGAATCCACACTATTTCATGCGTATTACCTTTTTAACCAGTCAGTCATATTCAATATACTGAGTTACTAGAACATATCCATATTAGAAATAGTGTCTTGTTACAACTATAAACTGCTCTCCAGTAATGGATGCTGCAATTAACTTTAAACTGAACATAAAATTACATAACACTGCTGCAAGGTTGACTAGAAAGAAATCTAAATATTGTGTGTGATACATCTGTTACCAGTTATGCACTAGTTTTGGAGTTTATACATAGCTAAAGACATCTGTGTGTCCACTAGAAAGTTAAAGATGGCTTGTCAACACATACACATGCAAAGATCCAGCACTTAGCTGGAAGACAAAAAAGTAAAGTTACTACAAGAAAAAATGTGGCAGTAAAAAAAATCACTTACTGTACCAAAGGAAAAACTCAAACCTAAACCTATACATACACAATTTACATTGAGGTTAAAGTCATCAAACAGTGGTTTAAACCCAGGTTGGTAATATCCTTTATTCCCAAAATGACTTAACATTAGAGGTGTGATGCAAACCCAGGCTTCTACAGTTCTTGATGAATTCCATCTCCATTGCATTACCATGTATTAGCATCCATCCACTATACGGTCCTCATCGCAAATTAAAAACGTTTGACCCAGAAGTTGGTGCTGGTTTGGTAGTTCATGGCTGTGGATGAGAGCTGCTAATTCTTTACACACATAGCTAGCTTCTTGTTTCTTCCCGTTGTTGGCAGCAGCCTTTATGTTAGTAAGTGCCATTTTGAAAATGGCTAAATGTCAGTAACTTCACCCATTTCTTTATTCTGCTAGCATGATCATTGTTAAGCAATAGCTTGATCATTGGAGGCAAGGCTGTGGATTCGTGGGGAAAACTATTCAGAATATGCTAAAATAACTTACGCAAATGCAGCGGCCGATATTTGCGGTTGTCGACGACGTCAGCTGGCTCCATTCCCATAAGATATTTTAACATTGTACACACCAGGAGAAACCAAGCTCTCTCGTTATTCAGATTATCCTGGATATCTGACAGAAATACAGCCCAAGAACTGGGATTCTTGAAGAAATAAATAGGCTATATCCCTCATCACTCTCTTTGTTAAGTTTAATTGAAGGTCAGTTCTGCGTCTGGTGAGAGTAGCCTTCCATACTGCTGATTTTAACTGGCACCCATTATCAGAAATAGCTTTCAGCAGAGTTTCTGCGTCTCCCACGGAAGATTTCACGAATGATAATATGATAGATTCTGCAGTGGCTCTTTTTATGGTTATAAGCATAAAATATTTTTCCGTAAGTTCTAATGTAACAGGAATATAAGCAGGGTAATGTCCCAAAAACGTCAGTGGTGCCCGTAGGAAATTTTGTCCATGTTGCTGTGTGGTGGGGCACTTTGCCTTCTGACATTGTGCATACACAGATAACATCTTATGAAATCATCTGTCCATATTTTGGTAGTGAACATTTCGTGTAAACTTGTGTAGGCATTTCATGGGCCCGACAAGTCCATAACTGTAATGGATATTCCAAATAAATTTTTCTATAAGGTATTTGGGTGCACATAAAGGCCATAAAGACTCATCTGGGACGTTTATTTTGAATAGAATATTGCTTCTAACAAAATAGAATGGTCTCACAGCAGGTTTGGGTCAATCAATCAATTTGTTTCTGATGTCACAGGACTTTGTTTCCTCAGATTGTCTCAAACCAATCTTTTTAAAAGGTGTTGAAATAAAATTTTCTGAGCAGATCTTTTACTATGTAGCGAATTTCGAAATAGCTTTTAATAATGTCTTCTCCCACACCAGGGTTTTGACCAACAAGTGAATGTGACAAAGCATCAACAGCAATATTTTGTACCCTGGGTATTGGAACAGTATTGAAAGAAAACTCTTGGAGGTATAAAGCCAACAGAGCCAGCCATCTGTAGGTACATTTTGCAGATATGAGGAAATCAAGACATTTATGATGTGTGTAGGCTGTGGTATTCTTCCCAAACATTAAGTACTCAAGTTTTTTAAAACTCCAGATGATGGCCAGAGCTTCAAGTTCCGTAACAGAGTAATTTCTCTCACATTTAGTGAGTATTCTTTCATTTTATTTGTGCTTATGAAAAAATTATACTACTAGTCCAGATTTTGAGCTATCTATATCAAGAAAAAAATCAAGTGAGAGATCAGGATGAAAATAATGGATGCACCATCTAGTGTTTGTTTCAAGGTAACAAATTCTAGTCCTAGTTTGAGGCATTTTCTTCCCAGTAAGATAACATAAACATGTGGTCCTTAGTATGTCCAAGTTAATAAATCATCTGTAATAGTTACAGAGACAAAGAAAACTTCTGACTTGGCACTTGTTGTTAGTCTTTAATAGCTGGAATCTTTTCAGGTTCTGAAGGAACTCTGTCAGATGAAACGATGTGACCAAGAAAATTAATTTAGTGTTTTCGACATTCAGGCTTCATGGTAACACCAGACCTAACTATCACATTAATTACCTCATGAAAAATCCACTTGTGCTCTTCCCAGCTCTTAGCAGCAGTTGTCAACAACATAGACGAGGACACTCTTTTTCAAATAATCAGGGACGATGGAATCAAAACTTTGGATAAAAGCACTTGAGGAGATAACGAGAACAAACAGAAATTTCTTAAATTGATAACACAGAAAACTACACAGAAAAGCGGTGTACTTGTGAAACTCAGGATGAAGTATAATTTGCCAAAAACTGGACCATAAATCTATAGCTGACATTACTTTCATGCCATGAAATATTTGGAATATTTCATCTAAAGTTTCAGGCCCATCTGTCTCAGGTTATATGATTTAGTAAATTTGTCTTGCATCAGAAACAAGTCTGAAGGGTCTATTTTTCTTTGGCACAAACAAAAGTAGGTTTTTATATGTGCTACTTGTGTTCTCAGTTACCACCTGCCACTACATACTACAAATTTCATGCTCCCCTTCGACGTTGTGCTAATGGAATACCATAAGGTTTAGTGAAAAACTTGTTACATGGTTTCACATCGAATTTATAATAGAATTTCTTAATTGTTCGAAGTATTTATGAGAATATTTTCCTATGTACATGGAGAATAACTTCTAAATGGCCATTTACTGAATCAGTAATATGTTCTGTGGATTTTATTTCGTCACAAGTTACATTGATAATGTTGATTGCTCTAAGATTTTGTTTAAGTGAACTATATGAACTACATGGAGCAACAGTTCCACGAAGATGTTTGGTGAGTAAAACTACTGAAGCAATGGAAAGAAGTTCACCCTTATATCAGAAGCACTGAAATACAGTAAGATCTCAGAGTTGTTGTTTGGTTGTAATTTGACACCAGCACTGCAAATGATGACTATAGCATGGTGTTCGTGAAGGATGTCAATACCCAAAGTAACATCAGTGGTGAGACTAGGAATAATCAACACAATGACATCTCTGTCCAAATCTTGAAACCTCATACCAGTTCTGGACTTCTGTACACTTTCCTTTGACAGCCCATCAGACCTTTCTTTTGTGAAGGGAGAAGACTACACATGAATTAGACATTTATACCCGTGATAAACTGCTTCACTTACCACAAAAATAGTACTGCCAGAATAAAAAATGAAAATAAATAGAGTATCAACAACAGCAAGTGTTAACACTGGACATAGTGGGTTCAGAATACCACTCTCACGCAATACATGACTTTTAATATTGTCATAATCTAACATGTTAACAGCTAAACAATCATGCTCACTCTTGTCAAACTGGTTTCTTGAACTGTCCTCTAGTGAATTGCTTTGGTTTGTTCTTTGGTCTCGATTTCTAATCTCTCTCTCATTGTGGTATCTCTTGCACATGTGCCATCCAAGAATTCCAATAATTGTCATTACATTTCTTATTTTGCTAGCTGTTGTTTCATTCGTTGTTACAACTGTAATTATTATGGTTATATCTGTTTGTGTCCCAACATCACCTAAATATGTGATTCAGGCCCATACTATTATCACAACCTCTGTATGAGATGTTCACTCTCCTACCAGTGGCTGTGTATCTATATTTACAGCTGAAGAGAGTCCAGTTACACAAGTGGGTATTCAAATCTTTCAATGTTGTCAGGATCAGCTGCCAATAATGAAAGTCTGACCTCATTTGGGATCTTGGTTTCCCCAGCAGCATATGTGTTAGAAAGATGAAGGTTCTTCTTGACTAGTAGCTCAAAATACAATAAGTTTTACGTTTAGAATCTGTTTGACTTGGGTACAATGAAATTTCATTTACTTCTTGTTGAACCTCAGAAACGTGGATATTAGGTTGATGCATAGGTTAGTAGCCTTTTTTTTGCCTGTTCCGATTGATAAGGATTAATTTATGGATTATCATTTTTATTTATATATTCTTATTTTGTCATTCAGAGATAGGGATTGGAGCTGCCGAGCGGTCTAAGGCGCCTTCAGTCATGGACTGTGCGGCTGGTTCCGGCGGAGATTCGAGTCCTCCCTCGTGCATGGGTGTGTGTGCTTGTCCTTAGGATAATTTAGGTTAAGTAGTGTGTAAGCTTAGGGACCCATGACCTTAGCAGTTAAGTCCCATAAGATTTGACACATACTTGAACATTTTTTAATTGGAACTGTGGATTCTAGAAAATGGAGTGCTGTCTGAGACCAATACAGGGGTGACTGCAGCAGAGGCAGCCGGAAACATTGGCGTCATTTGTGGGGATAATGCCACTGGATGGAGAATGACAAAAAATTGTTTTCTCGTTTTAAGGAGGATCGTTTTGACATTAGTGACTCTCTGTGTTTAGGAAGACCTTCAGGGTTTGATGAAGTTCGTTTAAACGCATTAATCCACAATTACCCACGCAAATATGATGATGTGTGATCATTCCAATATCATGCGAAATTTCCATGCAATGAGGAGCTTTAAGAATCGGGTGTACAGGTACCGTGTGCTCTGAGCCAAAACCACAAAACCTAGCAGTTGGCCATGTGTACATCTCTGCTTGTTCGTCATCGATTGGCTCGTGAACAATACCGAATATTCCAGTTCGATATCGTTAATGGTGACGAGAGGTGTTGTCTCTGTGCTAACACGAGGAAAATAATGGAATGGTAGAGCCGAAACAAAGCAGAAATTTCACATACAAAGACCTGTGCACACCCACAAAAGTAAATGTTACGCATCTGGTGGAATGTCGACTTTGTGGTGTAATACGAATTGCTTCCCCGAGATGTAACCATCACTTCTGACATTTATTGTCATAAACTGCAACGTCTTACACACACAGCCCAAGAACAACGACCAGGTAGACTGTGTGAAGTGATACTAATGCGCAAGAACACCCATCCACTCTCTGCTAGACTGACAAAAAACAGTAAACAGGAATTGGGCAGGGAATACATCCTGCACCCACCTTACTCACCCGATTTTACAGCCTCAGATTTTCATAATTTCCGCTCTTCCCTCAAGGAATTTCCTTCCAGATGATAATACGCTCCGAACATAGCTCGACGAGTTCTTCGCCTCAAAATCACATGCTTTCTACAGTCACGGAATCGGAAAGTTATCCCAAAGTTGGCCGACTGTTGTAAACAGTGAAGGAGATTACATTATTGATGATTAAACTGGTGTGTGTATTAAACTTATGGGAAAAAATTACGAACTTATGCACCAACCTAATATTTAAAAAGTCTCATTTAAATACCTACAAGGTACTGCAAGATATAGCCAGTGGAGCTATAATACCATTGGCTTCCCCGCAAAATAACCACATTTCCATGTTGTTTTGTATAGGATAGGTAACAGAGATAATGTTGTCAGACTGACTGATCCAGGCCATTGGGAGTATGAAAATAAGAATGCATTATTCACATGTGAAACAAATCATTCTCAAAACAATTGAAAGACCAAGTGTTCATCACGCATCACATGTAGGTGCTCCTGGAACAGAACAATCAGGAATAGAGGAATTATCCAAGTTAACGAAATCCAAGCTCTTCAAGTTGTGTCTTCAGAAAAACCAGATACATCATTCACAGACAACAGAAAAAAATTCAACAAGAGAAAGTCCAACATACATTTGGCAGAAATAAAAAGGAAATGCAAACTTCACAAAACTAAATCAAGTATGTATCACTTACGATACCATGTAAAACGCACGTCATGTCTTGTGAGTGTTAGAGAAATCCTATCGTTTTTAACTGGATTGAACAAAACACCTTAACGCCCCTAGCTACCATGTGGTACGCAGATCCATGAAACTAGTAGCAGTTTTGTTTACAGCAGTGTTTTTTCAACCTTTTTGAATACACGACTCCTTTGCCAGTAAACATATTATGGCGACCCCCAGAACCATAATAAAAGTATATTAGCGATTGCAAAGGCAACGTATTTGATTTTCTTTGTATCGATACTATACTGATCGAGAAATCAAGCGCAATGTGAAAACAGGTCGTAGTGCTCTGCAGGCAGACATATAATTACATTCTTCGCTGCGGTAGAGGCGTCGGAGTGAGAAGGCGTCAGCGGGGCTTGGTCGCTCGTTTTCGGTCACTACTATCAGTTGTCCGCAGACGCCTGGAAGTATGGACGTGATTATTTCATTCGCGCTTCGCTCCGAGCGAGCATAAAATGGACAGGTGTCTTATTTGTAAAGGATATGTGCAGCCTTTCACGTCTGGTGCAAGTGGCAATGGCAGAAGAGAATCAAAATCGAAAAAAAAGACTTAATGCTGACATTTATCTGAAGTATGGTTTCACTGTCATGAACAATAAACTTCAATGTGTAATTTTCGGCGAAGTACTGTCGCGTGAGAGTGTCAAACCGTCAAATCTTCTGCATCATCTCTTAACCAACCATTCCAAGGAAGCTGATAAACCGTTGGATTTCTCCGAAAGGAAACCGAAAACACTTAACGAGTAGCAAACTACTTTGATTCAGGTAATAAAATAGGAATGTTATTTGTTGATTTAAAATAATATTAATGTTTCTGATTTTTTATTCGTTTTTATGATTTAAAAATAATTTTTATCTGATTTTAGGTATCCAGTGTCAACGAGAAAGCGTTACTAGCTTGCCGCATTCCGTGTCGCTAAAGCAGGAAAATCGCTTATAGATGCAGAGAATCTTATTTCGCCACGAGCCCTAGATATAGCTGAAATTATGTTAGGCAAGCAAGAGGCAAAAAGCTAAAAAGCATACCACTCTCTGATAATACCACTGAACGCAGAATAAACGACACGGCCAGGGACATTCGAGAACAGTTAGTCGAAAAATTAAAGAAGAGCCCACATTTTGATTTTCAGTTTGATGAATCTACTTATGTTTCAGATTAGGCTCAACTTATATTATTTATGAGCTTTGAACCAAATGAAAGTATCATGGAAGAGAGTTTTATTTTGCAAAGCACTTCCTGTGAACACTATTGGCCAGTGTTCGTATGACATGTTTTAGGAAGCACTCGCAACTGCGAGATTGATTGGACAGAATGTATCGCCATTTGAAGTGATGGTACTAAAGCTATGAATGGCAATAAAAGAGGGCTAGTCACAAAATTAAAATCAATAATGCCAATTTTTTCGTGGACACACTGCTTTCTTCATCGACAAGCTCTGGCAGCAACTATTTTAACTTCTGCTTTAAATGATCTGCTTAAAGAGGTGGTCAAAGTTGTAAACTCTATTAAAGGTAAAGTGTTGCAAACTCGACTGTTTAGGCTCATTCGTGAAGACGTGTGTTTGGTCGATCAAAATCTCCTTTCATATAGAGGTCAGGTGGCTTTCCAAAGGAAAGGTATTGACACGAGTTCTGGAACTAAAAAATGAATTGTTAAGGTTCTTACAAGATTCTAAATCTGGATTTGCGTATTACTTTTGTGACCCTGTTTGGCTATTAAAATTAACATTTCTCATGGATCTTTTTAACCATCTAAATATTTTAATCAAGAGCCTCTAGGGAAAGAAGAAAACATTATAACAGTTAACGATAAAGTCAAAGGATTTCTCTCAAAACTTTTTTACGAAAGATGATGTTTGAGTCTTTCCCTTGTATTCAGACAATTCTAGAAGAAATTGTAATAGACCAGTCGGTGGTACTAAGTTCTCACCTTCCTTCCATGATACAGAGCTTGCATACTTTGAAGACAAACGGTTAAGTTGCTTTCCAGAGCTGAACTCTGACGCTGACAACGGTCATAGATAGATACTAATTCCTTTTTTGATATGTCAGTACAGGTGGCTGATCTGAACACAATGACGAAAGAAACACTTATAGGTTTAGCTGCCGATGCGATGGTAAAATGGAATTTAATTCGAGAAAGATTGACGTCTTCTGGATGAAGAGAAGAGTATCCACATTTGGCAAAGAAAGCTTTGAAATTATTAATGCTATTCGCACTTCCTACCTTTCTAAATTAGCGTTCTTTTCAATGGTGAAATAAAAACTAAGGAGAGAAATGGACTTCAACTTGAAAGTGATTTGTGTCTCAAAAATAGAACCATTATTTGACAAATTATTGATAAATGCACAGGCACAGCCTTCTCATAAAAACTGTTGTATTTTTATTGTAGTCTAAGACCTACAACCCTTGCTTACTTTCATCTGGCTTAGTGGCGCCCGTGGCAGATATCGTTGGTGTTGCCCTATGAATAAAAACCGTTCAAAACAATCAAATCATAATAAGTGTCAAGTATGCTTTTTAATAATACAAGTGAGAGACATTAGGCATCAGGCATCAAATTGCAGTTGTATCAATAAGGCGTTGTGCATTTGCTGGATCGTACCATTTTTGTTATTGACTTTACTCTTGGTGGTATGGCTTATGCTCTATGGGAAAGAAGTGACAATGAAATAACAGAGAACTTGGAGCAAAAAGAGTCTAATGTTCTACATCAGTGTTGTTGTTATTACAACGAACGATGTACGTTAGACAACGTCGCCGACAATGCCGTATTCAGCTGTACTGTTAAAGATGCTCCTCTCATTGCGATTATTGTAACCAAAACCTCCTCTCAGGTCTCCTCGACGATGTTGCCAAATTTTCTGTGTCAGTGTTGCAAGCGAGACTTATGTTACTTCATGGCCTTGAAATAAAAAAAAAGCACTCCATCATCAGGCCACAAGTGTCCCATCGGGACCATCCAACCGCCGTGTCATCCTCAGATGAGGATGCGGGTAGGAGGGGTGTGGGGTCAGCACACTGTCTCCCGGTCATTATGATGGTTTTCTTTGATCGGAGCCGCTACTATTCGGTCGAGTAGCGCCTCAATTGGCATCACGAGGCTGAGTGCACCCCGAAAAACGGCAACATCGCATGGCAGCCTGGCCGGTCACCCTTCCAAGTGCCGGCTACGCACAACAGTGGTTAACGTTGGTGATCTGACGGGAACCGGTGTATCCACTACTGCAAGGCCGTTGCCAAGGCCTTGAAATAGCTCTATATGAATTCCATTTTAGATAAGTCGTTGTTAACCAACACGAATCCAATCAATCTGCGCAGTGACTATTAGGTAGGCAGATGTTTCATTCGGCTAGCCATCTTCTGTGTTTATGAATTTTTTTGAAGAGAACGTAAAAACAAACGTATTTAGACGACTTCTTGTAAGAATGGATGTACATCTTATAAAATGTTTCAGTATTTTTTCGTAATTGAATGTGTTATCCTTTTTTTACTTGACTTCCAACAGACAAATATGTTTCACATAATGAATGTTTTGCAATGCAGGTAAGACTAAGAAGTGAATTATTCTCATTGAACGAGATCCCAATGTATAGTTAATTTGTAAACAAGAAGATCTTTTTTCAAATTTCTCACAGTTACTTATTGGATCTTCGTCATTTAGTTATCGATCAGTTCCTTGAAACGCTGTTCCATTTTTGTGGTTATTTATCGTTAACATGGTGTATTTATTATAAAACAATCTACATTGTAGTCAATTCAGAATTAATTTTAAGCATGGAATTAAGTAATTTTAGTATAAAAATAAATACCACTTTCAATAGGGCTATGTTTTTGTATTAAAGAACCCCTAGTTTTGACACATGTAGCAGGATGGTTATTTCATTTACTTTCATTCAGTTCAAAAGAAGACAACTTTTCTTTTTAATTAGTTGAGAGAATATGTAGTATATATTTTTATAAATGATGGTACTAGTTCTTTTGTAAGATACTTTTTAGGTCTTTTATAAATCACTATCAAATAAACAATGACTCACTTCACAGCAATTACCATAATTAACTACATGAAAGAAACGAGAAATTAACCAGGTGAGCAGCAATGACGATTTTGTGGGAACCCCAATGAAACCACAGAACTAGGAAAATAGAAACAATGTCAACAGACAGTGTGTGAACTAAAGACTTAGTCGAGCTCAAGCATCCTAGATCCGCTTGGTAAACATTGTTGTACTTCGCGCTTGGTCTCACAGCTTTCAACCCTAGCAATCTATTGTTTCGTTCCAAGCTTGTTACTCCCTTTCATAAATTGTTCTCGTTCCGTTTGATGTTTTTATCACAGGACATGATTGGCACATAAACTAAGTTGTCAGTAATACACAAGACAAGTGCAGAAGTCGATGTGGTCCTTTCCCTCTACCTGCTAACTTCTCAGAGATAAATACCATCTGTGTAAGACTCAGTAACTCTCGCCGGTCTAGTTCCATCCGCAGAAGTGGGAAGAGGCTGACACACATCGTGTTACTTCTCACTGCTGCAGGTGTTTAGATATTTGAACTCTTCAACAGGTTTAGATTAAATTCGTATTCATTATTATATATAAGTACCAGATCTGAAAGTGGGCGAATTTGCAAGGTGCTTTCACAAAACCTTGTCACTTCCGTCTGACATTTATACCATAGAAGATGATCGTCATGAAACATATCTTACCAGCCAAGCGGCAACTGATTTCTCCTGCTACCGCGAATCCCTGTGCATGATTGGAAAACACTGGCTTACAGGACGTTATACGCTGAAATAAATTCAAAGAACTGTTAACTGCCAACTTTAAATTAATTTCCAGAAATGAGAGCTATGACGAAAAATAAGTAAGGCATGACAAACGAGTACGAGGTAAAATATCGCTCTTGTGTGCACAAGCAGAATATCACCCTTGCACAGCAGCCTCAACAGACGAAGCCTGTGGCAGGCACCAATTCATCAAACACCCTCTCCTTAGCAGACAGGAGACAGAGTAAACACGCTAGCCACTAGCCAGGCAGTGTCCCAGCGACCAGCCGCTGCCTTGGCAGTCACCACACCACGTGTCGCATGCTGCCCATATTGCTGGCAAAACAGAAAGCAACAACGAGATTGGTGCACAACTATTACATCAACTAGAATGAGATTTTCACTCTGCAGCGGAGTGTGCGCTGATATGAAACTTCCTGGCAGATTAAAACTGTGTGCCCGACCGAGACTCGAACTCGGGACCTTTGCCTTTCGCGGGCAAGTGCTCTACCAACTGAGCTACCGAAGCACGACTCACGTCCGGTACTCACAGCTTTACTTCTGCCAGTACCTCGTCTCCTACCTTCCAAACTTTACAGAAGCTCTCCTGCGAACCTTGCAGAACTAGCACTCCTGAAAGAAAGGATATTGCGGAGACATGGCTTAGCCACAGCCTGGGGGATGTTTCCAGAATGAGATTTTCACTCTGCAGCGGAGTGTGCGCTGATATGAAACTTCCTGGCAGATTAAAACTGTGTGCCCGACCGAGACTCGAACTCGGGACCTTTGCCTTTCGCGGGCAAGTGCTCTACCAACTGAGCTACCGAAGCACGACTCACGTCCGGTACTCACAGCTTTACTTCTGCCAGTACCTCGTCTCCTACCTTCCAAACTTTACAGAAGCTCTCCTGCGAACCTTGCAGAACTAGCACTCCTGAAAGAAAGGATATTGCGGAGACATGGCTTAGCCACAGCCTGGGGGATGTTTCCAGAATGAGATTTTCACTCTGCAGCGGAGTGTGCGCTGATATGAAACTTCCTGGCAGATTAAAACTGTGTGCCCGACCGAGACTCGAACTCGGGACCTTTGCCTTTCGCGGGCAAGTGCTCTACCAACTGAGCTACCGAAGCACGACTCACGTCCGGTACTCACAGCTTTACTTCTGCCAGTACCTCGTCTCCTACCTTCCAAACTTTACAGAAGCTCTCCTGCGAACCTTGCAGAACTAGCACTCCTGAAAGAAAGGATATTGCGGAGACATGGCTTAGCCACAGCCTGGGGGATGTTTCCAGAATGAGATTTTCACTCTGCAGCGGAGTGTGCGCTGATATGAAACTTCCTGGCAGATTAAAACTGTGTGCCCGACCGAGACTCGAACTCGGGACCTTTGCCTTTCGCGGGCAAGTGCTCTACCAACTGAGCTACCGAAGCACGACTCACGTCCGGTACTCACAGCTTTACTTCTGCCAGTACCTCGTCTCCTACCTTCCAAACTTTACAGAGCACTTGCCCGCGAAAGGCAAAGGTCCCGAGTTCGAGTCTCGGTCGGGCACACAGTTTTAATATTACATCAACTGCAGACACAATAGTATCCTCTGGGGCCGCCGCCATCTACTTTTGACCCGTTCCTGGACAATATATGATTATAAACAAGTGCGAGTGGGAATTAAAACTGGAATATATGAACTGTTCACTCCTGGCTGGACCTTTTCACTGTGGCTGGCAAAAGCATCCCTTCCCAACGGTCTTCATTCTTAGTGTTAAGAATGAATACAAAATCTAGTAAGAGGAATAGATGTGCATCTTGCTGGCGAGGATATAGATACCTAAAGGAATCACATAGCACTGCAATGCATGGATACTTGTCATTACTATGACTAGCAAAAAGCACAATCTTCCAAGTGATTTTCTTTGATAGTGTGAGGTTATTACACCAACAGACAAGTGGCAGAATGCTGTTAAACTGCAAACACAGTTTGATGTTTTTATGGTATGCAGAAAGAGACCCTTAGAATATGGTATGCAGAGAGAGACCCTTAGAATATGACTGCAGATTTATCTTGAAAACGAAATACTGTTAAACTCTGTTATTCCATCGATTTTAAGCCATGAAAGTAGTTGTTGTGTTGTCAGATGTACAAAATCTAAGCAGGTGCTGATGTGAGAGGAGCTTAACAAACACATTATTTTTGTGCATCCCCAATTTGGCAATGTGTAAATTAGATGCTGTTGTGGAAAACAATGTTCGAGATTAGGAGAAGTAATTTTCTTCTGCTTTAAAATAACACTTCTGTCTGATAATTAAATAATGTTTATTGTAGTCAGTATTAAGAAACTCAACATATGTTACAAGTAGATAATTAAAACTATATGCACAGAGATCTTTGTTATAAGCTTTTCTCAGTCCTGGCTGTCAGACTTACTTGTTCACAGGTCAATTATTGTGTACACTCACCTCAGTATAAAAAACTGCAGAACTTTGTTAAACATCGCACAGAAGCTGTTTTCTAAGTTATTTGTTAATTATAAATACATAGAAGTAGTTGGCACGGACTTCCAATGTCGCTTCCTGACATGCTTTACGAGAAGCATCTCTGGTCAATACACCTCTATAATTCTTCTGTGTATAGACAACCAGCTATCTCTATACCACTGCTGTCCTTTAAGATGTAGGTTTTAGGACTTTTTTATTGCCATTTGCAAAACTAAAAATACCTTATTTGACCAGTTTTAAATTCCGTCTTGTTTTGCTATACGTACTAAATCAAACACATTAAATTTCTGTTTGTATGGACCCATCATTTTAATGTGCTTCTATACAGCATTTTTAGAAATTCACTATAATGTAAATCAACTGATTTTATAGAAAGAGAATTTTCACTCTGCAGCAGAGTGTGCATTGATATGCAACTACCCGGCAGATTAAAACTGTGTGCCCGACCGAACCTCGAACTCGGGACCTTTGCCTTTCACGGGCAAGTGCTCTACCAGCTGAGCTACCGAAGCACGACTCACGCCCAGGCCTCACAGCTTGCCCGCGAAAGGCAAAGGTCCCAAGTTCGAGTCTCGGTCGGGCACACAGTTTTAATTTGCCAGGAAGTTTCAACTGATTTTATCTTTATTGTTGCATTTATTATCTAATTATATTTATCAGTTACTTGTGAGGGGAATATATCTCCATTTCTATGACCCAAGAAGATTGAAATGCATCCACATAAATATTTATAATGCTCTGAAACATCTGTTCAGCTGTGACAATGCTGAGAGTTGTGTATTCCATACCACTACATTACAATTTTGAACTATTTTTTATCTCGCTAACATGATCGGTATCATTGTTAACAGGACATCTAATTACCCTGTCTGCAACAATTGGTCTATAACCTATGCACCATTCTTCCCAGCCTTTGCTATCACAGGTGGCGCCACATCAATAACCATTAGAACATATTTGAGACCTTTATTTAATCATGAACATTGTTTCATACAAATCATCAAGAATTCCAATTACAACTCTTCTGTATGAGAATGTTTTGCATGCAGGTTTGTAGAGTTCTTGGACTACTGTCTCCGTCGGTACTGATGCATCTTTCTCAAACCTTTGAAATGACTTATATGATTCCATCTATCCAAAATGTATTCCTGAACCCATAAACAGTTGACATCATTTATTGTATTGTAGGAATCTTCAAATTGAAGGTGTTGCAGAGATCAATTATTCATTCTTTTTTACTAGGTGTCAATATCTTCATGAGCCTTATGTCTACATTATTTTGGTACTTCCTGCTGTTAGGGCTTTTTATTCGTCCCTCTGGGATGTTGCCTTTCTAACATACATTACTCAAATTTAATATCTGAGCATACATCTCAATTTCTATGAGAATGTTCTTGTTAAGTTTTTAAATTTTAAAAAATACTAGATCCAGTATTCATGTTGACCTCATCCAGCCATTTCAGTGCCACTGTGATTGGTAATGAAACCTGCAATAGTATATTCTTCGTCTTCTCCTTGTCTTCTACTTCCATTATCCTTTTCAGGTGTGTATGGGTGCCATTTAAACTTTTCAGTTATGATCTTCATTGTTCATGAGAGAAAATGATATCGATCAACTGTTCTAATTTTAACAATCATAATTTGCACCAAATAGCCCTCTGCATCTTGACAGTTTTTCATTTTGTTGACGTTCTGTTGTGCACTAAACAGGTTTTGAGATAGTTTCAGCTTATATGCTCTCAGACTAGAGCTGGTGAAGGACTTTTTTTTTCAAATTTATATCTCAGCTCCAAGACAATAGGTTCTTGTGGCATCCACCAGAGATTCATACAACTCAACTTTTATAGCCATTCCTTTGATAAATCCCTAAAATTCCATTAACACTGTGATGACTATCAATTTTTTCCTCTGACTTTTGGTTCACATTGATAGATTCTTTCATTCAACTGTTCCAGTTGTAATTCATACAGATCGGCCTTTCATGGCTCCTGTTTTGATAAGAATATCAAATTCTGTTGATTTTGTGTTGATTGCCTCAGTTTTGCACCTGCGTGTTGCCAGATGCTCTCCATCTGCATACTCCTCATATCGGGTCGAATGCCTGACATGCATACAGACTTGGTCATGGTACTGACACAGTTAAAAATTGTCTTTTAGATACAATCTCCTGGAAGTTTTGTCTATATATTGAGTCATTTAATTTTCTTTTTTTAATCAATAACCAGACTGTGTTACTGTGGAAATCTCAGTAAGTGATAATAAGTTCACTGAATATCATGTCAATGCTGATATGTGCTCAATAAACGTCTTTAAATTTACATTGTCTTGTCTAAAAGCGGTAATAATTTTTTCAGAACCCCTTACCAACTGCGCCAGAATCATAGCGTATGCTCAGCTGAAGTAAAAGACGTCACCCTCTATATGACGACCAAAACAGAAATATTTCTGCGTTTCACCCTGGTTTTCCACAGCAACATTGTCTAGTATGAACACAGTGCACACACAGCTTCACTCTTTTTGGAGCAGAGGATTTTACTGCTCTCGCTATGCGTCATGTGTGTGAGACTATCTTCTGTAATAGCTGCTGTCTGGGGTGAAATATTGTTTTTACAAATATGCACATATGTCCAAAATGAATCCATTCAGGATGTGTTAGCAATGAGAAAATGACATTCATCTTGCTGGAATCAGACAGACAATTATCACTCACATATTTGCAGGGAGAAAAGATTATTTTTCTTCTTCTGGTGCTCAGTATCACTGCAGGACCAGTCAGTCACTAAGTCCTTGGGATGAATGTGATGAATCCACTCAGCCATGCTGACGATTACGGGTTATGGTGGATTTAATAGAGAAAGAAATAAATTTGGTGCTTACTCTTATATTTTATGTATAAATTCTTAAAAAGTGTTGGACATATGTGCAAGCTTAGATAAGATCGTAGTTCAGTGCCTACTTTTGGTATAGCTGGTTCATACACATTTTCATGTATTGATGTGCAGATTATTCTGAGCGATCATTTCTTACAATGGATAAATATTTTGACAGTTTAACTCCATCAAATTGGTCTCTATTTTCTCACAGAATCTGTATTCATTCAAGTGGCAAGTTAGCCATTTGCCAAGAGCATGGTGATCATGTAACTGGTGTCGATTCAAATTTTCAAATGTTTGATCTTGAGGATGAGTGCAGCCCCTTTCTTTAAAAACTTGGCCACTCATAGGAAGGTTTTGTATCACCATGTTGAGGATATATGAAAACCATTGCTGGGTAGAGCTTATGGTCCACATCATTCCCACACTGAAACATTTGATATCACTGCTGTGTAAACGGTATGTTGTGTTACAGTCCGTTATTTTCATAACAGGCCACTGTGATAATTATACATCATTTACACATACATATATGTTTGGCCACATTCTTTTATCTCCACTACTAATGCTTACATGAAGGGCTGCATTGAGGTGGAGGAGACATGCGCTGCTGCTACTTGTTTCCACATCTTCACACTTTGAGAGTTCTTACATGACCAGGAGAATTCTTTCTCAGCAACTGTTAATATATAGTTTTCACAGTAGTGTTTTGCAACTTTAAAACACAAAAAATGTGTACCACCTCTGCTTTCAGATATAAATGAGGTATGCACCGAGCTCCACAGACAGTTCATTGCTAATGCTCACACAAATACTCTTGAAAAAGAGTAAATAAGGCTGTGATACAAGACATCGACTCTGATAAACAGCGATGATATTAGTTGCTAATTTAAGTGACGGCTGGTGACGTATACTACAAGTTCAGAACACTGAAGTATCATTCAATACTTTTAACTCGTCCATCAACTTGCTGCTGAAAGAGTATGATGACACTGGTGTTTTTGAGAGATATACTAATTCGGGCTGTCTTAAATATTTTGGGGGCAAATTATCTGCAAATACTTCATGATGCTCCAGTTGGACGACTGTTGATCTGATGAGAAGGAAAAGCAGATTGTTAATGTTTCTTACTGGTTCATGTGGTTCAAGCCTAAAAATTTTGAAATTTGTTAACAACTTACAGAGAACAATCATAGTTTGAACACAATTGGCTACTACTTGATTTCTAAGCAACTTACGCTTTTGTGGTTTGGTACTTCTCAATGGTGTTCCAGAGCAATGCACTTCTTTCTTTGAATATTGTTGTAAATGTTATCATTATGATTTGGATTCGCAATATCAAATACATGGCCCTCCTCGTATTAAACTGAGCTGTGATGGTTGCAAAAAGAAGCAAATAATATTATTTTTTCCTTTCAGTGTATTGTTTCCCTTCTTTTTAAAAAATACACAGTTTTTGCAGCTTTGCAAGTTGATGAGAGGTGGTAATTGGGCCACTTCATTTACTGTGTTATCCTCTTTAAGTACCTTGCTCACTGAGCTATACTGGCTGCACATCTTTATGAAGTTGTAACTCACACTTCAAAGGAAGGATGGAATGGGAAAAATGAAACAATTTGGTAGGAAATGTTATTTTTTTTGTTTATATATTTTTATATACAGTGTAAATTAAGATACTAAAAAAAAGACAGGCACTTCCTGCAGTATTTTACATCTAGTATTTCCTGTGTGTCCCAAATTCATCTTTTATCGTATTCAAACCATAAGGAGCAACAAAATACTTAGGAATTACGTCTATAAATTCTGCTTCTATAGATTTGATACCTATGGGAGCATACACTTGTATTTCATGAACACATGGATGTATTCATTGCTCTAAATCATTCACAAGAACACTTCTCTTGAGTAGACAGCTTACTACGACATAGAACAGCACTGTGATGTACAGCCAGCAGCAACTCAGTCTGCTGCAGTCAATAATGCACTATGCAGGTCACGCAACTTGACTACACACGCATAATCTCGATAAATGCAAGAGTCACCAGATGTTATATTTAGTGTTGCATCTCCTTAGATGTCGATGATGGACACCTTACTGCTAAAAATATTAATGTTGATACGAATATGAGGCAGCTCCTACTCAGTAGTCATGTTACTTTCGATGTACTCCATCCCCTGTCCAACTCAAACCATTTATACTGCACCTTAGCACAAAGTCGAACATTCTCTATTTTAGTTATGACATCATAGACACTATCCAGTGCTAAGCCTACATTCAAGCATTAACACATTTTGATCCATTGGCAGCTATGCGATAAGAATTGGCCAAGAGCATAATTATGGAACCATGTAACTTCATCTCAGCAGATGGAAACTGAGTAGCCCGCTCAGATATATCTTTGGTGTGGTCCTGCCTGCAGTGCAGGAACCAGAACAGCTGTGTATCCGAATCAGATAAATCAGGTAGTCTGACAGTGGGTGGTGTGTAGACAGTAGAAATTGAAAGTCTGGGAACAGTTCCTGTTTCACTATCCCATCATGGGCTCATTGCACTGTCAGATAAATTATGATAAATGTTCATACATACAATGATTAATAATAATAATACCAATACCAATAATAATGAGAGATGTCATTAAAATTTTCTTCAGATGTAAGAGTTGCAACTATCTTCAATAATGAAAGAAGGTGAAGAACTGAATTAAAATTGGTGCTATGATCGGGACTTGAACTCGAGCCTCCTGCTTATGTGACAGATGTGCTAGTCATTACACCACCACAGAAACATAGCTAACAAAATGGTATGGACTACACTAGTCCAATACCCTCCCCAACACAAACTTCAGTTCACACCTTCAGGCAGTGATGTCATTGATTACATTAGGAAGAGCATATATGTGTGGTTTGTGGTCCAAGTTCAACTGACGTCATTGTATACATAAGGAGTATAATGGACCCACTGAGGTCATATCCCCACAGTCCCATTACTGATAATACCGGACAAAATTGCAAGATTATACCCCAGGATGGATTATCAGTTCTGTAAAGACTAATAGCTAGCATACAGGTAAATAAGAATTCACTCTTCCTTCTTTTTCATCTGTGACAGATAAAAGGAAATCTAAAACTCTGTATGTTGCTATAAATACGATTTTCTAAATACAGTTTAGGTATAGATATGACAGAAGTGAATCTGTGAAACACTCTCAGTGTTATCACTCCTTGTTTACGACTTTTATGTCAAGTTCTAGAGAAACAGAACTCAAATTTATTTCCATGTAGCTTCATTCACATTTCCAGTAGAGTCTACCCCGAGTAGTATGGTGACCACTGAAAGATGTACTGATGATGTCTTCACTCATGCTTAACTCAAACTCTGTTAGCAACAATTGTTCTGAACCTCACTTGCGTCGGTTTGAATTTCCTTCATTCTACTAAGTGTCCTCAAGTCAAAACCTTTCAGAGATATTGAGGAATGGCACCTGCTTTGATTTGATGGCAATATGTTTAGTGATAAAATAGAATTGTTAATTGAGTTTTGTCATTTATTGTTTTCTTTTTGGCATTTATAATTTAACAGCATTCATGTACATCCGGCGTGCACTTTTCACTAACAATGTTCATGTTATTTGAATAACTAGTCTGTTGACAGCAAAATTTCTGAGTCATACATACGCTACTTTATATCTGCTGTGGCTCTTTGAAAGTGTGGTGTCTTACATTCAAGGAGGACAAGGAATGAACCAATAATTTGCATGAAACTAAGAAAACGAATATCTTGACTATGAAACAAAGAGAAAAGGGCTGTCCCGTAGTCATCCTGTATGAGGAGCGCTCATGCAACTACGCGCAGTGCCATCAAATGTCGTAGGCCGCCCAGGTCGGTTGATTTATACCTCCTGGAGGAAACTGTTCACAAGGTGGAGGAAGATCATGTCCATATACGCATATACTATACAGCCCTCAAATTACACTCGATAGGTGGGAATGGGGTCAGATATTCACACCTTGTACTTGCCCCGGACGGGGTGACTCACCTACCTGCATGCGTAACGTGTGTATCAGTAGCTACACTCTTCTATGACGATCATCAGAAATCCGAAAAATCCTGTTATAAGTGTTCCCCTGTCTAATTCAATTATGCCATCGTTACCTATTTTACTACCAAATTAACTAAACTCGTCTCCTATGTTTAGTGTCTTTTTTGTATAGTCTCTTTAGAATCACCTCTTTAATTTGACTAGATTCCTTTACAAACATTTTAGTTGTGTTGTTCATCTTACACTCTCGTTTCAAGACGCTATTAGTTGTCCTGAATTGTTTTTTAAGAGCTTTCCCGTGTCTGACAGAACTAGAACACCATAAACAAACCACAGAAGCTTTATTTCTTCTCCAAAATCTCTATGTATGCAAACTGGTTCAGGAGGAATGTCACATAGTTTGTGAGGTGATTCAGCCCCTGAAAATAAACCGAAAAAGTTCTATGAGCATTTGCATAAACGTAAGTGGTGTTGTTGTTTACATTAGGAACAGCACATGTGTTTGATCTGAAACCCAAGTTCAAGTGACGTCTTTATTTACGTAAGGATTATAATGGGCTCGTTGATGCCTTACCCGCACACCCCAGTTACTCATTATAAGAGACAAAATTCGAATTCTGACTCTCGATCGTTACGGAACTGGAACTGCTTGAAGAGTAAACACGTCAACGAATGAATATGAGGACTACCGAAATACTGTGTAGACTTTTTGGTGGACAGAATGCTGGGATAGGAGATTGATCCATTCTACAGGAGGTGTTCAAAAAGTTCCCCACCCATCTCAGTGTACTTGTCAACGAGTTAGAGGGTATGTTGTGGGGTGTGTTGTGTTGTACATCGATCATCATCTTGGAGGGCTTTAATGCAGGCAACAGTGTTGATGATGCGAGCGAGAAGTTCTATATATCTACACAGATATTCCTCAACGCACCGTACAGCGCATGGCGGAGAGCACCCTGTACCACTGCAAGTCATTTTCTTTCCTGTTCCACTAGCAAACAGATTGAGGGTTCAAATGGCTCTGAGCGCTATGGGACTTAACATTTGAGGTCATCAGTCCCCTAGACTTAGAACTACTTAAACCTAACAAACCTAAGGACATCACACACATCCATGCTCGAGGCAGGATTCGAACCTGTGACCGTAGCAGCAGCGCGGTTCCGGACCGAAGCGCCTAGAATCGCTCGGCCAAAATGGCAGGCCAGAATGAGGAAAAGAAGACTGTTTCATGCCTCTGCATGACCCAGATTTCTCGTATCTTAATTCCGTGGTTCTTACGCGGAATGTATATTGGCAGCAGTAGAATCGTTCGGCAGTCAGGTTGAAATGCTGATTCTCTAAATTTTCTTAGTGGTGTTTCTTGCGAACATCGTCTTCCTTCCAGAGATGTTCATTTGAGTTCCTGAAGCATCTTGCTAACACTTAAACGTGTTGTCGAACCTGTTGGTAACACGTCTAGCAGCCCGCCTCTGAATTTCTTCGATGTCTTCCTTTAATCCTACCTAGTATGGATCGCTGACTCTCGATCAGTAATCAAAAACAGAAGTCCTATGTACGGTCCCTTTACAGATGAAACACACCTACCTAAAATTCTCTCAATCAGCCGACGTTGACCACTCGCCTTCCCTGCCACAATACTCGCATGCTCGTTCCATCTCACATCGCTCTGAAACGTTACTCCCAGATATTTAAACGACGTGACTGTGTCAAGCACAACATTACTAATGCTGTATCCGAACATTACGGGTTTGTTTTTCCTACTCACTCGCATTAAGTTGCAGTTTTCCACATTTAGAGCTAGCTGCCATTCATCATACCAACTAGAGATTTGGTCTAAGTCTTCTTGTATCTTCCTAAAGCCACTCAACTTCGACAGCTTACCGTACACCACAGCATCATCAGCAAACACCTGCAAGTTGCAGCCCATTCCGTCCATCAAATCAGTTGTATGTATCCAGAACGACAGTGGTCCTATCACACTTCCCTCGGAAGTATTTGGTGAACACTCGCCGTTGAGGATAACATAATGGATTATATTACTTAAGTAATCTTTGAGCCACTCACATATCTCTGAACTTATTCCATATGTTCGTACCTTCATTAACAGCCTGCAGTGGGCACCGTGTCAAATTCTTTCCGGAAATCGATGAATATGGAATATGGCTGTTGCCCTTCATCCATAGTTCGCAGTATATCATGTGACAAAACAGCAATCTGAGCTTCGCACGAGCGATGCTTTCTAAAAACATGCTCATTCGTGGACAGAAGTTTCTCAGTCTCAAGACAATTTATTATGTTGGTACCAAAAATATGTTCAACGGCTGTGCTGTAAACCGAAGTTTGGGCCATTGGTTTGTAATTTTGAGGGTCCCTGCATTTACATCCGTACATTTACCTTTCTCATATATCTGGACTTATTTGTGCTTGGCGAGATATTCGCAATAAATCCAGGCTAGGTAAGGGGCAGTGCCGTTGAGTACTGTTTGTAAATCCGAATTGGGATTGCATTCAGATCTGGTGACTTGCTTGCTTTCACATATTCCAGTTGTTTCTCTATGCCAGAGATGCTTATTGCTACGTCATCCATAAGGAAGTCTGTCCAATGGTGAAACGATGGTGCGTTTGTACGATTCTTCTGAGTGAAAGATTTCTTGTATGCAAAATTTAAAACTTCTGCATTCGTGTTGCTTTCTTCAACTGCCACAGCAGACTGGTCAACAAGGGACTTAATGAAAGCTTTAGGCCCGCCGCCTAGCTATTTTCAATAGGACCAGACTTTTGTTGGATGTTCTGCCAGATCTTGTGCTAAGGTATGACGCTGGTAGTTGTTTGCTTCGTGAATAGATCTTGTCACAGAATTTCTGCTAAACTTTGCTTGTCGTCATTTGTGCGTTCTACTTTAAACCGAGAGTGTAAAAGCCTCGCTTCCTCAGCATTAATTAATTTTGTTACTAAGACCACGGTGGGTCTTCTCCGTCATTTATCCACTTACTAATCACGTTACTCTCCAGCTTATGATTTACAATCTGCTTGAAATTTGCCCATAATCCCTCTACGTCCATCTCACTGGAACTAAGTGACGTCAGTTCACACTCTTAGTGATATGATAACTGTTATCTGCTCCATGTATCAGAAACACTCTCCGTGCCTTCTTGACTGGTTCACTAATTTTCGTAACCATAGTTGCTATAATGACATCATAATCTCTAATCCCCTTTTCTGTATTGACACGATCGATAAGGTCCGGCATCTTTGTAGCTACAAGGTCTAGGTATTTCCAGTTTTTGTGGGTTGCCGAACTAGATGCTTAGGACAGTTTTCAGAAAACGTTTTCAAAACTATTTCCCAAGGCCGTCTCTCTGCACCCTCGGCTATTAATCCACAGACACCCAATGTATAGCCGCGCGGGATTAGCCGAATGGTCTTGGCACTGCAGTCGTGGACTGCGTGGCTGCTCCTGGCGGAGGTTCGAGTCCTCCCTCGGGCATGGTTGCGTCTGTTTGTCCTTATGATAATTTAGGTTAAGTAGTGTGGAAGCTTAGGGACTGATGACCTTAGCAGTTAAGTCCCATAAGATTTCACACACATTATTACACCCACCCAATGTATATACTCGGTAGGCTACAGTCGCCTTCAACTAGTATTGTATGATCTGGGTATTGACGTGCTACTGACGTTAGACGTTCTTTGAATGACACTATAACTGCCACAGGGGAGTCGGGTGGCCAACAAAAATGTCCACCAATTAACTTGGTTTCACCTACACCTGTTATACGTGACCAGATAAATGTCACACTCCACTTCGGCCTCATTAGAGACAGTGTTTTTTTCAACTGCCACTAACACTCACCCTCCTATGGTCTCTACTTAGCTAGCCATCTCAGAGCTTTCCACTTCGGGTTTCATCCAGCTCTCGGTCCCGTGAATAATTAGAACACGAGGTCTTTCTGGAGGACAGTAAATTCGGAACTTTATTACGACTACTTCGACAGTTCAGTGACAAAGTCTTAACAGCCGAGGTGTCTTTACTCTGAACTCGGTATGACTTCTCTTGCTGCATGTCGACTGGCGAGGGTTGATCAGAGTACATTAAACTACTGCCTAGCTCAAAAAGCCCTCATGTGCTCTCCATAAGTACTCTGCTACCAAAATATCTGCTTCTCTCGTGTCGTGCATTCCTGACCTATCAAGTAGAGTCGTCCAAATCCCTACTTGATAACGTAGGACTAGAAATCAATACTCAACTCTTCTTACAAGAAGATCACGCACTTCAGGGCAACTAGCAAATGTCTTCATGAACAAAACAGAAGAAACAATATTCCAGAATCAGTACGGTTATAATACAAAATTATATACTGTTGGAGGTATGTGGATGATATTCTATGCTTGGAAGACGAACTTGAAAATAAGAAAGAAGAACTACACACAGAGGTAAACACACTACACAGAAACATACATTTCACTAGCAACTAGAAGGCCAAATAAGCTTCCTACATGTATCTATAACAGAGAAAAGTAACTAATACTCATAGAGAATCTACAAGAAAAACGCCACAACAGGCACAATACTGCACCAATCATCTAACCATCCATAGTCCCAAAAACAAACAGGTCTCAGATATATGCTCACAGACTACACATAGTAATACCTGCCAAACACAACTATAATAAGGAGCTGAACAAAATTATTCCAACAGCAAAAAGTAATAGACATCAACAACCTCTAGTTACAAAACTGAATACGAAAATCCAAAATGAACATAAACATAACCCAAAACTCTCTACAAATCCAGAGGTTCACAACACAAACCACAAATACACACCAACAACAGCAGCACTACATAACAATGACATTACAGAAATCTGACAGACAAACTGTTACACACTGATATATGGAAAGAAAATGACACACAGAATTGGGAACATCTTTAACAATCAAGGAATAAAAATAGCTTACAAAAGCACTAACTTAATGCATAAAAGTCTATAGCAGGAAGTTGTCACTGACATGTACCAAACATTTTGCGTTAACGAATAGTAGTTGTCATACTGTATACTTAGGGGAGACCAATAGAACACGTCCACCTCAGTAGTTGAGCGGTCCACGCCGTGGATTGCTAAGTGAAGGGGCCAGGGTTCGATTCCCGGCTGGGACGAAGATTTCCGCACTCAGAGTCTGGGTGTGGTAATTTCTTACTGTTACAACTGACGTTGCTGCTGAGATGGCTGAATCGGCACGACCGGAAATCCAATGAAAAGGAAAAACCTAATGTAATACGTGAAATAATGCACAAAGAACATAAGAGCATAGGAATGTGACATTAGCAATTCAACACAGGCCGAACACTGCGGTAGGAAAACCACCACCTTACGACAATAGAAACAGACATGAAAAGAGATGACCCTACAAGATAACTTAAAAATCAAAATGGCAATAATATAAAAGGAACATATAATAAGCAACCAAACAGATATTAGCCACCAAATGTTAATTGAACTGATAAAACATATAAAAGGCAAAGAACAACCACATAAATGCCACAAATATAGTATCATATAAACAGGGCAATACATCCACCCTGGATGATAAACCGGTATTCATCGGACAAATATATTATACTAGAACTGACATGTGATTATTTTCACGCAATTTTGGTGCATGGATCCTGAGAAATCAGTACCCAGAACAACCACCTCTGGCCATAATAACGGCCTTGATACGCCTGGGCATTGAGTCAAACAGATCTTGGATGGCTTTTACAGGTACAGCTGTCCATGCAGCTTCAGCACAATACCACAGTTCATCAAGAGTAGTGGCTGGCGTATTGTGACGAGCCAGTTGCTCGGCCACCATTCACCAGACGTTTTCAATTGATGAGAGATCTGGAGAATGTGCCGGCCAAGGCAGCAGTCGGATATTTTCTATAGCCAAAAAGGCCCGTACAGGACCTGCAATATGCAGTCGTGCATTATCCTGCTGAAATGTAGGGTTTCGCAGAGATCGAATGAAGGGTAGAGCCATGGGTCGTAACACATCTGAAATGTAACGTTCACTGTTCAAAGTGCCGTCAACGCGAACAAGAGGTGACCGAGACGTGTAACCAATGGCACCATCACGCCGGCTGATACGCCAGTATGGCGATGACGAATACACGCTTCCAACGTGCGTTAACCGCGATGTCGCCAAACACGGATGCGACCATCATGATGCTGTAAACAGAACCTGGATTCATCCGAAAAAATGACCTTTTGCCATTCGTGCACCCAGGTTCGTCGTTGAGTACACCATCGTAGGCGCTCCTGTCTGTGATGCAGCGTCAAGGGTAACCGCAGTCATGGTCTCTGAGCTGATAGTCCATGCTGCTACAAACGTCGTCGAACTGTTCCTGCGGATGGTTGTGGTCTTGCGAATGTCCCCACCTGTTGACTTAGGGAACGTGACATGACCGCATGATCCGTTACAGTCATGCGGATAAGATGGCTTTCATCTCGACTGCTAGTGATACGAGGCTGTTGGGATCCAGCACGGCGTTCCGTATTAAGCTCCTGAACCCATCGATTTCATATTCTGCTAACAGTCATTGGATCTCGACCAACGCGAGCAGCAATGTCGCGATAAGATAAACCGCAGTCGCGATAGGCTAGAATCCGACCTATTTCAAAGTCGGAAACGTGATGATACGCATTTCTCCTCCTTACACGAGGCATCACAACGATGTTTCACCAGGAAACGCCGGTCAACTGCTGTTTGTGTATGAGAAATCGGTTGGAAACTTTCCTTATGTCAGCACGTTGTAGGTGTAGCCACCGGCGCCAAACTTGTGGAAATGCTCTGAAAAGCTAATCATTTGCATATCACAGCATCTTATTCCTGTCGGTTAAATTTCGCGTCAGTAGCACGTCATATTTGTGGTGTAGCAATTTTAATGGCCAGTAATATATATATATATATATATATATATATATATATATATATATATATATTACTGGCTATATATTACTGGCCATTAATATATATATATATATATATATATATATATATATATATATATATATATATATATATATATATGGCGTTACAAAAAGGTACGGCCAAACTCTCAGGAAACATTCCTCACACACAAATAAAGAAAAGATGTTATGAGGACATGTGTCCGGAAACGCTTAATTTTCCATGTTAGAGCTCATTTTAGTTTCGTCAGTATGTACTATACTTCCTCGATTCACCGCCAGTTGGCCCAATTGAAGGAAGGTAATGTTGACTTCGATGCTTGTGTTGACATGCGACTCATTGCTCTAAAGTATTAGCATCAAGCACATCATTACGTAGCATCAACAGGTTAGTGTTCATCACGAACGTGGTTTTGCAATCAGTGCAATGTTTACGAATGCGGTGTCCCGACAGGAAACGTTCGAAGCAATTGATCGGCGTCTTAGGGAGCACGGAACATTCCAGCCTTTGACTCGCGACTGGGGAACACCTAGAACGACGAGGACACCTGCAATAGACGAGGCAATTCTTCGTGCAGTTGACAATAACCCTAATGTCAGCGTCAGAGAAGTTGCTGTTGTACAAGGTAACGTTGACCACGTCACTGTATGGAGAGTGCTACGGGAGAACCAGTTGTTTCCGTACCATGTACAGCGTGTGCAGGCACTATCAGCAGCTGATTGGCCTCCACGGGTACACTTCTGCGAATGTTTCATCCAACAATGTGTCAATCCTCATTTCAATGCAAATGTTCTCTTTACGGATGAGGCTTCATTCCGACGTGATCAAATTGTAAATTTTCACAATCAACATGTGTGGGCTGACGAGAATCCACACGCAATTGTGCAATCACGTCATCAACACAGATTTTCTGTGAACGTTTGGGCAGGCATTATTGGTGATGTCTTGATTGGGCCCCATGTTCTTCCACCTACGCTCAATGGAGCACGTTATCTTGATTTCATACGGAATACTGCACCTGTGCTGCTAGAACATGTGCCTTAACACGTACGGCACAACATGTGGTTCATACACGATGGAGCTCCTGCGCATTTCAGTCGAAGTGTTCGTACGCTTCTCAACAACAGATTCGGTGACCGATGGATTGGTAGAGGCGGACCAATTCCATGGCCTCCACGCTCTCCTGACCTCAACCCTCTTGACTTTCATGTATGGGGGCATTTGAAAGCTCTTGTCTACGCAACTCCGGTACCAAATGTAGAGACTGTTGTGTCTAGACAAGACAGCCTAGACACAATGAGAGGAAGCCGAAAGGCACGCGTTTAGCAGGCAAGAGATAGGTCTGTAACAGGATACGTAATGAATGCTATAAAGAAAAGTACGTAGCTTCTGTAATACTTAACTTTAATCCATCCTTTTGGTACATCTGGAGATTGTGGCGATACCAGTGAGACTCTTTAGATACATACAATGTTACTAATGGCGCCTTGCTAGGTCGTAGCTATTGACTTAGCTGAAGGCTATTCTAACTATTGGCTCGGCTAATGAGCAATGCTTCGTCCATGTAGTCGCTAGCTACGTCGTCCGTACAACTGGGGCGAGTGCTAGTCCGTATCTCGAGACCTGCCTTGTGGTGGCGCTCGGTCTGCGATCACACAGTGGCGATACGCGGGTCCGACATGTACTAATGGACCGCGGCCGATTTAAAGCTACCACCTAGCAAGTGTGGTGTCTGGCGGTGACACCACAGAGACTCTTCGTGCTCGTATTGTGGACGGCTGTGATACAATACGCCATTCTTCAGGGCTGCATCAGCGCATCAGGGATTCCATGTGATGGAGGGTGGATGCATCTGTCCTCGCTAACTGAGGACTTTTTGAACATTTCCTGTAACAAAGTGTTTGAAGTCACGCTGGTACGTTCTGTTTCTGTGTGTTTCCATTCCATGATTAATGTGGTTTGAAGAGAAGTAATAAAATGAGCTCTAACATGGAAAGTAAGCATTTCCAGACACATGTCCACATAACATATTTTCTTTCTTTGTGTGTGAGGAATGTTTCCTGACAGTTTGGCCGTAGGGCACAACATGTGGTTCATACACGATGGAGCTCCTGCGCATGTACACATCCTGCAATATCAAAACAGAGTACACGAAATGGCAAGATCACAGCAAACTTCACAACCAAAAACGTGAATATATTTACTGTTAGTCAAGGCACTGCACAATAAAATCTTCCTCACTTAAGGAAGATACTGTGTCTAAGGATGATAATGCTGTTTATAGTAGTAAGTGAATCCATGAGAAGTATTCACAATCATAATAAACAAAATTGTAAGAAAAGTCATCATAGTGACTACTGGAGACGCTTTAGAATAAAATGAAATGAGTTTGGTAATAAGACATTAATCACAGTCGCAGTCACAGCACAATAGCTGGTATAACCTATGTAACATGTGGGTTTACATTTTTGAAAATGGAAGTTTCTGCAAGTTTCTTAAAACTTCTACTTCTAAACGTATTTAGCTTCTAACTGTATTTCATATCTCATGTATTTAGCTTGATCACACTTCTGCTTAGTTTGACATCCCTTACTGGTTTTTGGTGTGTAACAGAACAATAATACAACAGATAGATTGTTAAATTCTGTATTGACAAGATTTTCTCTGTTGCAATCCCTGAAAATTCCATTGAATTTGACATGCTATACCTTGGAACATGTTTCCACATCTGGAAATACATTAATTTTCTAGAGTAAATTATTGTGATTTAAAAAGGAAGCCTGGTTGAGTGCCCTCATTTAAAAACAGAATAAGAAAGACTTGAGTAATCAGAATGCTTCATTCCTAGTGCACAACTTTAAAAAAAGCAGTAACTCTTTCGTAATTTAGGAGATGATTTTTTGAATCTGCAGCATGATGTTTTGACACAGTGCTATAATCAGTTTCTCCTCACTCAAGTTTAAACAACCTAAGAAATATCATCTTACCATGCAGAAGAATAATGACACAACCCTAACCATAGAGTAGTCATAAAGAAGTAATTTTGAAATAACCTAACCACTTTACCTAAGGGTGTAACCTCAACAAGCACTTTCAGCATAGTAGAATCTTCACAAGAGCATGGATTGCCAACACACAAAGGCAGTGTTCCTTCCAAGTAGGAACACAAAACAGATCCCCTCAACCATCAGAATGTAGAACAAAGAACACATAATGATGTATGCTATTTCAAATCATGCCAGCTGCGAGGCTTCTAACCCTGAAGGCTTCTAATTGGTTGAAAGACAAACTGCCTCCTCAAAGATGTGTTATCGTCTCAGTGGCCATGCAAAGAGGTTGAGCAACTTCTTTGCGTCGATGGAAGCTGGTAATAGGAAATAAGTATACAGTATCTTAAATACAACTGTCAAAATCTACTAAAAGCAAAATATAAATAGAAGAAATGGAAGTGATGAATAAACAGGTAAATTTCAGCGTGTATGATGATGTGACTTCTTATATACCAGTACTATTATAATACCACAATGGATGTGTGTGTTTAAATATTTTGACCGCTATTAATAAAGCATAATTTATTCATCACCATTTGAATATAACCACCAAGATGAAAACTGTCAGTATCGGAATTTTTACTCTGATTAATTTCATTCCATTACCAGCGAGCTCACTAATCACAAAGAAAGAAAAAGTAGGTAAATATTCATAGTTATTTACTCGATGTTTACAACTTGTTTAACAGTGCTAGTTATAAAACTCAAGGAGACATTGCTTATTTTATTTGTACACCTCTGGCTTCTGACAGGTAGCGCTAAGTATCTACAGCCAGATGATTTATTTCTACTATTTAGTGATACAAAAAACTTCCTCATGTGTCAGTTTATCTATCAGAGAAAAATGTATCAACATTCCTTCAGTAATTTATGAGATTATCTATGGCATTCACATACACTTATATTTTTATAATATGAATATTTGAGTCATCAGCTATGTTATTTCTACAAACCACATGATGTAAGAATTTGCATAGCGACTTGGATGTTTATGTACCTTAAACGTTTACTATTTTCACACCTGACTGTAACATTATCTAAGCTATGTAAGACAAAGTGTCTTAATTTAACGATACATGAGACTGAACTCAAAAATTATTTCTGAAGATAAGACCGCTTCAGCTGTTAAGTCCTTTATTTTCTTGCCTTATTTGAGTTTTTTCTATTATTTTTCACTGACTGCACATGAAGACGCAGCTGAATCGCTCTAAAACCGGTCAGGTTATCAATAAAGAACTTCCAGCTGAAGTGCTTTTATTTTCAAAATGACATATCCATGCTGTTGTTAAGCTGACTAAAATGAATTCTATATTTGACTAGTGGTGAAGCAAAAAAGGTGAAGGCTTATTTCAGGTTGAATTGTATAAAAATGTGGCCATGTTTTAAGAATTAAATAGATTTACTACGTAGCTAGGGTTTAATGTACCCTCTATTGGAGCAGGCAGTTACTATAGTAGGTTACCAACGTTTAACGCTTATGTTTTAACTGTGTTATAGAATGAAATGTCTCAAAGAGTAAACACCATTTTTACTGTTGTAGGTTTGTCAAGCAGTTGGAGAACAGCATGAGTTCCATCGTAATGCTGCAATTCTACTTCAGCGTCCTCATCATATGTGTGACATTATTTCAAGCAACATATGTAAGATATTTATTTTAAAATGTTGTAACATATTGTAATATTACTGTGTGTGGGATTATCAGTAGACAGTAAATATGCATCGTGACTGGGCCAAATATCTCACGAAATAAGTTCAAACGAAAAAAATACAAAGAACGAAACTTGTCTAGCTTGAAGGGGGAAACCAGATGGCGCTATGGTTGGCCCGCTAGATGGCGCTGCCATAGGTCAAACGGATATCAACTGCGTTTTTTGAAATAGGAGTCCCCATTTTTTATTACATATTTGTGGAATTTGTAAAGAAATATGAATGTTTTACTTGGACCACTTTTTTCGCTTTTTTGATAGATGGTGTTGTAATGGTCACAAACGTATGAGGTATCACGTAACAATCCGCCAGTGCGATCGGTATTTACTTCGTGATACAACACCTGTGTTAAAATAGACCGTTTATCAATTGCAGAAAAGTAGTTTTTTCGTTTGATGGTTATTTCGTGAGATATTTGGTCCAGTCACTATAACTGGACCACCCTGTATATGCACTTGTAGTAATATACTCTGTATTACCTTGTCAAAAATTGCTGCATTGTCTCTCAGTGAGTGATGACATTAATAACATTTAACATCTGGGTCCTATACTAACTACTCAAATGACTCTCTTTTTTCATTATTTATTGTGATGCTTTCATTTTACATAAATGTCTACAAATATCTTGGTTAATCAAAACACTGATTACAACACAACACTTAATTTGGCATGATGTATGAAAAACCTGAAACACAAATAACAAACTACCATTTAGCATAAATTTCGAAGAATCAGCTGATATACATACTGGGGGTTTTATACTTGTTAAACAACTGAACTAATGATGCCATGCTTTTTGAGCTTAACTAACACACATTTGACACTTGGAATTTCTTGAAAGGGAACTTCTAGGAACTTTATTAAGATCGTTAAAATTGGTGTTAGCAGAATAAATTTGTGGTAAACATATGGTGAAACTGTTTAAATGAGAAAAAATTTCAGTTTTCGTTTTTAAGATTAAATCATAATTTGTAATAGAGTTTTATAGATTTTTATGTTGTGTTCACATGATAAATTCTAAGGATATTCTTTAAAGAAATTAGTTCCAGAGACTGCATCTGCATTATTTAAATCAGCACGCTAAACTAGAAGTGATGAGTGATTAATGATAGTTGTTAAGAATTCAGATAAACACTGAACATCTTGAATTTTACACATCTCAGTTTGCACTTAGTGAAATATATAAAATAAATTCAGTAGTTAATTAATATAGTTACAATTCATTTCTTTATGCTGCAGTTCATTCATGCAGAATAAAAGGAATAGGATGACAAAAAAATTTACATCAGATATAAACAGATAACAAAGATATTATTGTTAGAAACGCTCAAATCATATGCATTATTAGAAAAAAGTAACAGGTACTTCGAAATCAAGACTGAGTCAAGGGCATCGAAAATAAAAATGGTACCAAATACTTCAGAAAAAAAATATCTTAACTCTTGGTATGTTTCAGCCTACAATGAAGTAGTTGGTAATTCAAGCATCAGGATTGACTGCTTGTGAGAACGAAATGTCAACTTACTATTGCACTTCTTTCTGCAAAATAGTGTGGTGAACGGAACTTCACCTGCATTTCTCATGTTACAATCATAGAAATTTTTAATTGATTGCTTTGTATTGAGTTTAATTTGCTTATGATTTATACAAATCGTAATCAGATTAGACATTTTGTGGGACAGCAAGTAATGCTATCTACATGAACACAAGAAACTGAGTCACCTGCTGACTACCTTATGGTCTAACTATGAGCTTGTCTGCACTACCGTAATCTTTTATGTTTCCAAACATGTGGTACTGTTTTCTTTTTCAATCTCACCAAGGGCGTTACTACCAGTCAGATGAAGTAAGTTGGTGCAGTATATCTAATATTATGAACAAATAGAATGTATTAAGAAACCACATTATGAAAAGTTTCATTAAGAATAAACAAATATGTATTGAAATTGTTGTATTCTTTTGGTGTTTGTAGAGGTGGGATAATGGTGGTAGATTGTTGTAATATGGAGCTAATTATTTTTCAGTAGGCGACCATCAAAAAAACGTCAAAAAACGATAAATAATTATCAGGCCATAGCAGAGACCTGAATGGAAACGCTATAAGTGATCCAGCTGGTTGGGCTGATGGCATGTACTTAGGGAGTGGGTGTGGGGGTTTTGGTGCCACTTTCCAAGGTTGTTTCTAGCTGCTCTTTTCGAAATATCATTGTTCCCATGAACTCTTATAGTAAAAATATTTTCATGATTCCCTGCATAATATTGAATTTGTGTTTCGTATGACACCACAATTGTGTTATTGACATAATTAGGCCATTGCCATTGCTACATATACCCTGTATGTATGAACATTAATCACATTAGGCGGGAGGTAATCTGTAATCACTGACATGCCTCTTCCTGTTCATCTGAATGTATGAGTATGTTTGTTTTCAAATCTCAGAAGTGCTTGTGTTACTTAAATTTCGTTGTAGTTCATAAAATATTTTAGGTGTTTCCTATTTATATTCAGTACTTAATCACAAATACTTCCAATTGTCTTTTGCAGGAATTGATTGCCCTTCATGTCAATGAAGTCTCTTACTTTGAAGACAAAAAACGTAAAACTGTCAGAGAATCAGAGATTAGTTCTAAACCACAGTACACTAACGCTGATCTGGTTAGAGATTGTATGTACTTGCCTAAGTCCTACCTTAGAACTTAGAGTTGTAGGAGAACTAGAGTTTAATGTGTACTCAGAACCATGGACTAATTCAGTGTAAAGGGAGAATGTAACTTCTATCTCTGTCATGTTAAACAAATTACCTTTCATGTATCTGTTCTAAGGACATATTAACTGTGGAATACTTCTTTTCTTCTCATATACCTACACCACTGATTAACAAGCTGACGCTCTTTAGAGAATAATAAACTTAAGTTCTTATTTTGGAAAGTCTTCCTGGATAAATTTAAACTAACATTTAGAACAAGGGAAAAGAGATATGTTCTAAAATGTATTTATTTTTACAGAAAGCACACTCCAATTTATAATAATCACTAAATTTTTTCACATATTCATCATTTTCAAAGCACCTTCCATCCATAAATTATTGTAAGAAATGAAAGATGTGAAACGTGTTGCAATATGGGATTGAAACTAAAACATCTAAAGGTTGAAGTCTGATACTTAAGAACAATGTTACCAGTCCACACTACTTATACAATGAAGTCTTTCAACTTTGACAGTGGCCTTCAATACATGATATCATAAGTTGGTGTCAAACCCAATCTCTCCTTATCAATTACATAAAAATACCACATCGCTTTGCCTCCCCCACCCATTGTCCAGCTCTCCAACCCTTTACAGCCAAACAAATCAAAGGTGGCAGATGAAGCCCATCTGTACCAGTGGAAATAAAAGAAAAGGTAAGATGGTGGAACTAGCCAAGTTACAAGTAGTAATATACCCTCCTCTTTCTCCTCCTCTGCAGCCTTTCACAGTGGCATATTAAAATCAAAAAACCAATGAAAATCCTGTATAACAGTCTGACCAGGTTATGGTAGTAGTAAATTTAAAATCCCTCTCCAGGCAATAAAAAGCGAAGTATTGAAATGGAACAGCCAACCAAAATCCAAGATGGTGTACTGGCCTACTTATGTTTATTAAGAGTCCAATCAAAATGCTTATTAACATGAAACAGCAAATTACAGTGTAGCCTCATATTGGTTGTGTTCATAACTATCCGAATTATATATCACATAATTATGTTTGCGATATTTATCCACCTATGATATATCATCAAAATACACACACTTACACAAAAGTAACACGTCTGAATTACACAAAATGTTGCCAGGTTAAAAAAAATATTGTCAACTATGTTTTCATTCCTGACTACAAAAAATTTTTTATAGACTGTGTTGCCAGTCGTACTTGCAAATTTCATTGAAAACAATATATCATTTACTACTGAATATGAGAAAGAGGACAACTACTTAAAAACCAAAGTTAGCTTAACCAATTAATAATACTATTCCGCAAAACGTCAAAGAAATTTTCTGACAATTTATATTTCTGTTGCTTGCCTTTGCTAACAGAGAACCGAGCCTGAAAAAGCCAGTACTTCAGTTAATGTACCCAGGAACGGGAGAGCCTCAAATTAACTATTTTTCTCGTCTGTGATGAGTGCCACGTGTCAATGTTCATTTCAGCTGTCTGCAAAAGTCAGTGATGCAAAACAGTGCAATATTTATTTCAAGTATCACAATGTTATTTACAGTGTACACATACATATTCACCAAACTGGTGTCTAATGCATAAATGTGGGCCCTTAAAGTGCCTCCGTGCTGTTTTCATGCCTAAACATAATTAACAAAAAAGGAAACCACCAGTTGACATGCCAAGATAGGACTAAAAGACGGAAATTTACCTGACCAGCCGGAAAATTCGTGTTGGCTAGAATACTAGGCAGACACGCAAACAAATATTCGTTCTGAACGTAATGATTTAGGCCTTATCTTGGTATATAGCACTCAAATGAGTTATATTCACATCTATTAATGTTACAAAAGTGTCTAAATGCGTAAAGGAGGTTCAGTCTCTTGCTGTGTACCGTCAGTGCCTAAATATTTTCAGGAAATTTTTTGCTACCAATTTAGGAGGGGCAAAGATAAAGTTTCATGAGAAAAATGTAATCAATGGCAATTACTGACTCTGTACCACAGATAACTGTCCTAATCGGCGTTAAGCACAAATAGAAATGCTGAAATATTTATCATTCAGAGCTAAGGCTCTCTAAAATGTTTAAGAGTCGGAAGTATGATGAAAAAAAATTACAGTATATATTTCCTGCAAACAGCTACCAAATAAAAACATTAATTTATAAAAATACACAGTATAAAACACCACAGACACAACAGAGCCAAACAACATACTATAAATGAAGGAAGAAGGTGCTTTTATCACTTAAACTGCAACACAACTTTAGGAAGGAACGAAAAAGTTATTTTTTTGTCAGATCCTATGGACAACTTCTCTTATATGTACGTACAGAACACAGGCAAAGATGATGACAGAGATGTAACACTGCCAAAGGAGATGATGGAGTCCTCAAGTGGAAGGACTTGCCCAGAATATTGACCAGAACCCAGTGGAATATATTTGACATGAGTCAGAACATCAACAGATCTCAGCACCCAACATCACTATCTCTTCTGGTTTCAGTCATAGAAAAAGAATGGGATACCACAGGCATTCTGAGTTTGCAGTATTCCGCCCTCGCAACTGGGTTAGATCCACCATTTTGGATTCTCATTGGCTGTTTCGTTTTAATACTTCACTTTGATTGGCTAGAGAGGAGGAGGGGGTGGAAGGATGGGTTACTAACCACAACTTGGCTAGTTCTACGATCTTGATTTTTTTAAAAATTCCCCACTATATACCTGGACTAGTTCTGAAATTACTTTGATTGACTGGAGTTAGGGAGAGGGGAGGTTTGAGAGAGCGTGAGGGGATGGGAGAGAGCGTAATTATATGTCATCATTGGAAGGTGGGACATGGCCCCCATTCTGGATGACATCATGTAATCTAAGCCGTAGGTACTGCCCCAGTGTATGTGAACCCACACTAACGTATGCAATTTTCTAGGTCATTTATGTGGAAAGTTGCATCATCTTGAATTTTGATTGACTATTTCGTTTTGATATTAGCTTGTGAATGGCTAGATAGGAGGACGGTTTTCAGATTTCCCACTATCACAACTTGGTTAGGTTCACCATGTTGGTATTTCATTGTATGTTTCATTTTAATATTTCTCTATACTGTGGTTACAGATAGAGGAAGTATTTAGGAGGCGATATTGTTCGGTAATTTTCTAGTTGACGTCTCCACTTCCCCGGCCCCTCAAAGACATTTTATGTATCGAACTTCCCACTTGCTACTGTTTGATGTAGTAGATATTCCTATCATCCGATATAAAAATGTCACACCTAGCATGATTAGTACGTTTGGTTGACTTGACAGGGATTTGAACCTCAATCTACGACCCATTGTCCTACCACTGCATCGCAATGCTAAGTAAAAACTAAATAAAGGAAAAGAAATTTCATTTTACACTCTGCAGAGAATCTAGGGAAGCAATTTTAGCATTGCGAATCATACTGAGTAGAAAGCGAAGACGTCTGTTGCTGTTAATGTTTTGGGGAAGTTTTCTGACCTTTTAAATTGAAAACTGAACTTATATTCTATGACAGAAAGGTTGGCAGATGAACTGGATTTTAAGTAACAAACAGTGCACATATAGGTGTAACTGAGACTGGTAGAATGCTAATTCTTGCAGTATGGTAGACAGTGCAGCCGCCATTTGTCAACGTTTTTCGAAGTAGTCTCTGATGAAAGAGACATGATCATAGATGAACTGAGAAGCAATGCATTAAACGCTATTAAAGTTGCTGGATCACACATTAAATAGAGAATACGAACAGTATACTGAAGGTACTAGCAATGAAACTCTGTGTACATTAAAAATGATCACTACCGAAATGGAGCTGTCGGTATTAGATGAGCTTGGTCACAAAATCATCGCGATCATAGCATTCGGAAGATTCAGAATTGAAAAGTAATCGACTTATATCGTTTATGGAGTATCACATTCGAAGACGGCCAATTCACTTAACGGTAGTTAAGTCTCTTAGTTGTGAAATAGTATGTGATCTGTACAAAAGGTAAGATATTACAGACAACTACTAGAAGCTATAGAAATTTTGAGGTATTGAAGAATTGTTAGAAGTTTCTAAATCTTCAGAAAGAAACGAATAGATGAGGGGACAGAAATCAACAGCCCTCAGTCAAACTGAAAGAGAAAAATAAAACTTGTGTGCCAAATACTGAGCCATGATAAATAGATAACGAACAGTTGTGAAGGTGAAATACTGATTTAAAGCAATAGACACAGCAAAACGAAAAAATGGGTTGATGACTAGAAGAGAATTTTGATTGACGGAACTATCAAATGATGAAAGGTAAAGAGGGAGCTCAAAGGAACTACTTCACCTGAGAATACCTTATGTTTAGAATGAGATGATGATACATGACATTTATGATGAACTACAGACTGTTTCCAAGACAGCCCTTTCTTTAAAAACAGTTTACCACGCTTATATTTAACTATGCCATACTAAAACGTCAATTCTTAGCTCATAATAAAATTATGAGCTCTTGCAATGCAATAATTTCTTTATGTTTTCTGTATAACTGTCCACGCTTCTAGACAAATGACAAAGACGTTTGTTATACCCGTATATTGTATCGTTCATTGTTGGGTGGTGTTTAAGATAAATCACGTGACACAGGGTGGTGCAAAAGGAAAGCGTGAATTTTAAACTACTATGATTAGATTTATTTTGATGATATATGCAATTTACTTACACAAATACAACCTGTACGTTACGAAATTTCAGACTTGCAGTTTTTTTAAACATAACAATGAAAGTAGGCGTTCTTTTTCATAGATAAATTATTTCTTTGAAATTCTCCGTAATTTTTGTCAAAATGTCCTACGAAGAATCAGCAATTTCTTCTCGTATTGCAAGTTGAGTGAACGAGGTTTGGTGCAACAAACTTTACGTTTCAAATGATCCCAAACGAAGAAGTCACAACCTGAAAATTCGGCTAGCGTGCAGGCCAGTGGTGAACGACGAAACGTGAGATGCTAAGTTTTGAGGAAACACGTATACATCAGTCGTCTGGGCTGTGACTCAATCTTGTTGGAATCACATTTCTACCACATTAATCCCCAAAAATTCCAGTTGAGGCAACAAAAAATTGCCTGGCGTTGGAACATAACGTTCAAAGTTTTCTGTTACACTAGCGCACCATTCTTAAAGTAATAATAATGAAGCCCAGCGATCCCCACTTTGGAAACTTCGCACAACACTGTCACCTTAGCATTGTACTGTGTTTTATGATGCAGTTCTGTTGAGTTGGCTGCTACCCTGTACAGACAGTTTTGCTTATTTACAAAACCGTCCCCGTGGAGGTGACCTTCGTCGTTCGTCATTATTAAGAAATCATCAGTAGCAAGAACATGAAGCATTCTCTCAAAAAACAGCTTTCATTGGTCAAACTTACTTTCGTGAAGCTTCAGTACAATCATAATTTTATAGGGATGGACTGTAACTCACAGTTCAGTAAACACTGCTCTGAGCATCGAGACATGTCAAAACTCGTGGCGGGGGGTGTGGGCTGGAGGGAGGCGGAGGGGGAGACACTGGCTAATGGAACAGCGAAGGCTTTGAAGAACAGACGCTCTTATTCCGTCGACTTATTCTCGAGTCCGCATCGTACGAGGACGACCAGTGGACATTGTCTTCGTATCTGACGCAGTTGTAGAAAATAGTTAACACAGCGAAGTAGTGTGTTGCAAAAATTTGGAAATTTGTGGTAAGTTGGTATGGGATCAGACTGCTGAGGTCATCGGTCTCTCGACTTACACACTACTCAAATTAACCTACAATATCTTACGCTGAGAACAACACACACCCGTGCCCGAGGGAGGACTCGAACCTCCGACGGAGGCAGCTGCACGAACTGTAGCAAGGCGCCTCATACCGCACGGCTACCCCGTGTTGTTTGTGCTGCTATCGGGTATTGAAACACAATGCAAAACACAGAACAGTATACGGGAAAGCCGCTGTACGGCAATAATTGAGAGGTTACGTTTGAAATAATGTTCAGCAGTGAAAACAGGATGCTAAACGGTCCACTGCGCCATTGTTACTGGAACTGGAGGGTCCAAACAACAGCACACGTACCACCGCTTGGTGGCGGCCGATTACTCCCCTCCATTTCTACCGCGCAACTCAAATCCTTGCTATGATTTTATGGCACCCCTTTGAATCTTAAAAAGTGTAATATAATTGATTAGGTTACGTAGAAAATCTTTAATCTCACTTTGATCTTGGATAGGTGTAGCCCACATAGCGGCTACTGCGTTTCAGTACCTTCCTCTTTTGCCTTGTAATCTGTATAACTGCGGCGCCTTCGTTTATTTGTTACAGAGTACGGACTACAGCTCAGTCCTAAAGTCCGTCTCTTACCTTCCTGTACCTGCTGGTCAGATCTATTTATACTGCTGGGCAGCACACAACGTTACCGAACAGGTGAGTACATCTTCAGTTTTGAAAATGGGAACCCATAATCTTGGACTGTAAATGAGGCTCTACGAAAAAGCACGCTCTGAAAGATACCCTGTCAGCACTGAAATGATAGAACTCTGTTTCTACATAAGTGTTCAGTAAATCACTGTGCAGAGTACAATGAAGAGTACTTTGCCCCAGATATTATCTGTATTCCATTGTACCGCATTAGTGTACTAAACGGCTGCCAGTATGCCTCTGCACTTGCCGCAGTCTGCTGGAAATGTATCTGCAGCATCTACGGCAAAATATCTAGGAGTAACTATCAAGAGCGACGGTAAGTGGAGTGACCACATAAAACAAATAGTAGGAAAAGCAGATGCCAGACTTAGATTCATAGAAAGATTCTTAAGGAAATGTAGTTCATTCACTAAGGAAATGCCTTACAAGGATATTGTTCACCGATCTGGCATCCTTACCAGGTAGTGCGGTGGGGCGGCTTAGTAACGGGGGCGTTAATGTTTGTTCCGTGTCTCTCGTCGTACGGTGCACTACCAAAGTTCCACCTACCTCAGTACGGCGTCTGATCACCAGCCCGGTTCTCTGTATACGTATGTACAGCGCTGACGACGTAAAAGTAGCTTTGGAGAAAAACGCCGTCAACATTTGCGTTGCAAAGTCCGCGTAAACTGTGGTAGAAAGCTATCCTGTAATACCTTATAACAAATTTCGGGTGGAGGGCGATTGCTTCATCTCTATAGAAAATTGTCAGAATTCAGCAAACGGGTTCTTTTATTTTTTAGGTTCAAAATAAACACTTGCCATCAGCCCATATTTAATTAATGAATAGTATCACTGTCCTAAGCTCACAGTTAATACAACCCAGTATACACGCAAGACAACCAGGAATGTACTTAAGTCCGACACGAATTATTACGCGATCTACAGTCATTACTCTGCTACCATATACGAGTTTCACATTCAGTCCTTTCCCAGTGGATTTCTGATAAAGAAACTGCTCGCCAAATATTCCATAAACGGGTACGAAACATGGCACGCCGGAATTCTACAAAGGCTGAAAATTCACACTCGGTTCTCTTTCCAACAAAATGATCCAAAAACTTCCAAACTTTACAAAACTGTCCATAAATGCAATTGCTATTACGGCCACACAAACTGGACCCGAGAAGCCAATTAATCCTTCGTTTTACACATAATAAAGACGGACTCGTTCAACATGACCTGTACGTCCAATAGCTGACTAGCGACTCCCCCAGATGCTTCTTCTACAACAGTAAAATCTATGTAGCAGTGCGTGGGAACTGCTTAACACTGATTGGTTGATCAAAATGACCAGCCAATCAGAACTATCCTTCGAGATTATTCTCGTGCCAAAACCATACTTCACCAATCAATATTCCCAGTTGCATTTTCGTCATTTCAGTATGCAAATATTAATATAATGTTTAGCAAAACCAAACGGAAATTAATCTTGAAATAAATTTAAAATATGATTTTACTTTCTACCGATATTCTGGCTGCCTCCTTACAGAAGCGAGTACACTTAGACATACATCATCAGCAATGTGGGTACAAACATCTTTCTCAAGCTATGATTGCGTAATGCATTACATAATATAATATTGAAATTTTACGTATGTCCCACATACACCCTCTCACTCATTCTCATTCATTCCGCAACAGCAAAACAAACTATTACTAAATAAATATTAATCCTTTTTTAATACTATGTTACGAAAATAAAAAATAGTGAACGTTTATAATTATGAAAATTCAAACAAATTGACCTAACATTTTGTGAACTTCAGTAATGATTCCAAATGATACTAAAAGACGAACTGTTTTGAATCCCGACTTCAATCTTACAGGTGTCGGTTTGTGGTGTTTTAGGTAATTTTCTCTAACTCTGAAAGTATGCCAGCTAGAAAGCTGAGATTTTTACACAATTTTCTTATATCAAAGGTCAGTATATTGACTTTTAACTAAATTGAATAATATTTAATATATTTTATTTAGATTCTTAGGGGCTTGAATATTCTGTCGCTCGAATTGACTCAGGTACCGCTTCCCACGGCTAGGCTAGCGACAGGTGCGAATGAGTCACTCTAAGATACAAGCGGCTGTTTCTGTCACAGCCAACGTCTCCAAAGCTACGAGCCGTACTGCAAAGTAGCTTACTGCGTATTGACTCGCGACGTTACCGCGGGACTGATAGAAGAGATGGAAAGTATTCCACGTTTCGTCACAGGATCGCTTAGTCGGAGGGAGAGCGTTACTGAGGTTATCAACACATTCCTGTGGCAGACGCTACAAGAGAGGCGTTGTGCATCTACTATTGAAATGTTGAGCGAGCACTTTATAGGGAGGTTCGGAAAACATATTGCTTCCTCCGACGTCTCCTCCACATACTGATAGATGTTGATTTAGTAGTAACAGGCTTTCAAGGTCACCGATAATAGGACCTTACAAAGGTCCTCCGCTTAGATGATTTTTTTGTGTCCTCACTAATGACGTTAATTACAGCCTACGAAAAGAAGGTGACTTGAGCTGGTGTTTTAATCCTCACAGGCGGAGGCGGTGACGCTGGCGGCATACGGCTGTTCCTGGTTGGAGGCGAGCCCACGTTTCAAGCGAGCCCTGAGGATTCTCATGTGTCGCGCACAGAAGCCGCTGGTTATCACCGCTGCTCACCTCTATCCGATGAGCAGGGATACGTTCGTCTCGGTCAGTGCGTAAAAATCACCGTATGTTTGGGAATCCAACCAAATACGTAACCTTTATTTTGGGTCATCTGTCTTCTGACTGATACAATGCAGCCCGCTGAGAATTAGTCTCCTGTGCCAATCTTTTCGTCTGAGGGTACCACTTGTATTCACTGTCCTGAATTATTTGCTTTATATACTACAGTGTCGATCTTCCGTTCAAGGTTTACCCTGTACAGCTCCCTAAAGAACAACAGAAGTTTTTTCTTTGTGTCCTGACTCATATTCTATTATTACTTTGTCCCATCTTCTCATACACTTCTCCTATTACCAATCCACTTCATTTCCAATGCCCTTCAATACTACCACATCCCAAACGCTTGATTATGTTCTTCCTTGATTTCCCGACAGATATGATTCACTTACGTACAAAGCTGCGCTCAGAATGTACATTCTCAGTTTTTAAATTAAGGTCCAAGTTTGATACTAATAGATTTCTTTTGACCATCAACACTTTCTTTGCCTGTGCTAGTCTGCCTCTTATGTTCTCTTTGTTGTCGGCCGCTGTGGCCGAGCGGTGCTAGGCGGGTCAGTCTGGAACCACATGACTGCTACGGTCGCAGGTTCGAATCCTGCCTTGGGCATGGACGTGTGTGGTGTCCTTAGGTTAGTTAGGTTTAAGTAGTTCTAAGTCTAGGGGACTGATGACCTCAGATGTTAAGTACTATCGAGCTCAGAGCCATTAAACCATTTTGTTCCCTTAGTTTTGTCCGTCCACAATTTTGCTGTTACGTTTATCGCTGAATTCATTTCTGCTACTTCTGATAAGATTCGTCTTACATCGGTTCACTCCCAACCCATAGTGTGCGGTGATTAAGCTGTTCGCTCCATTTCTCAGCAGTGTCATCAGTGAATCTTATCACTGGTATCCTATCACACCGAATTTTAATCTCACTCCGGAACCATTCTTTTATTTCCATAACTGCTTCTCCGATGCGTAGATTAAACAGTAAGGGAGGAAACTCACATGGACGTCTTCGACCCTTTCCAATCCGAGCATCTCGTTCTTGGTCTCCTGCTTTTATTTTTCCCTCTTGTTCCTTGTACATATTGTATAGTACCTGTCTTTTCTTACGGCTTACGTTTATTCTCGTGAGGATTTAGAATGTCTTGCACCATTGTTTCATTGTCAAATGCTAATTCTAGGTCGATAACCCTTTGATCTTGTTTTGATATCAATTAAGTCCTGCTTCCATAATCAAGTGCAACGTATGATATGTCTTTCTTGTGTTTTTACCTCTGCTAAAGCCAAACTAATCATCTGACAGACTCTCAGGTTCCTTATAACGGCACAAAATAAAGAAAAGAACCTGATACATGAGTTCTACGTAACGTTAAATCATGAAATTTCAAACACATGGTAATCGAGACAGGTGGTTCTGTGGTTAACACATTGGTCTCACATTCATGAGGGTGCCACTGAAAAAGACCGTGTGATCGTCCAGATTTAGGTTTTTTATAATTCCGTAGTCTGATTAAGGAGAATACCGGGCCGCACGGAATGGCCGCACGGATAGAGGCACCACGCCACGAATTGCGCGACCCCTCCCGCCGGAGGTTCGAGTCCTCCCTCGGGCATGGGTGGGTGTGTTGTTCTTAGCATATGTTAGTTTAAGTAGTGTGTAAGTCTAGGGACCCATGATCTTAGGAGTTTGGTCCCTTAGGAATTCCCACACATTTGAACATTTTTGAGAATACTCGGATGCTTCCACTAAAAGAAGATGACTGATTTACTTCCCCATCGTACACCATTACTCTGCTCTGTTTCTAATGACATACACGTTAAACTCAAACTTCCTTCCTTCTTTCAAACATAGTCAAAACTATACCTGTTTAACTGGAATTGTTATTAAAGTAGGCTTCATTCCATGTGGTCTAGTGTATCTTATCTTTCGTAGTGAGAATTATGGATGTAACAATGTAAAATACTTGTCATAATATCCTCAAATATGTGTAAATAGTGCATTATAGTCGGTGATGATTTTTATCTAGCAACATTTCACTCTATCCACGCATACAAACAAACCACACACACACACACACACACACACACACACACACACACACGGGATTTGTTGTCTCCTTCGTAAAATCTGAGAAACTGTGTTCAATTACGGCATTCTGTTCCATGTAAGGAAATAACTTTTTGCCTTTCTTTAGATATATGACCTTAAAATATTCCCTGAAATTAATAACAGAATGATGTTGCTTCTATTCCTTTTCTTTTATTTCATATTGATATTTCTTACTAGAGCTCGTTGGGAATTTCAGTATATCTCCAATTACTAACTCATGTGCAACTCAACAGATCCACCATTGATGCCACTGATCCACAGAAATGTATCATAGCCAATGTTCACAGCCACCAAACATTTAGCAAAAAATTTTAGAGTCCTTGCGGTCCATGTGGACTCAGATGGATGACATGTGCTACACAGTTCAGCATAGACATCGTCTATCTTACGTTTTATACAGTGGTGACAGGACATCAGGATACATACCGCTGTTTCGCTCTATAAGAAATGGTTAAATGTTTGATAGTGAGGAATTAAGCACAAAACAATACTTTATAATAATAATCAGTCCTATTTAATGTCTATACAATAAACTAGTACTAATAACGGAACATGGTGTCCACAATAAACTCGTGCTGCTTGAACAAGTTCGGATGGGTCTCCACATTCTCCAGTCTTCTTAGCAAAACTGCGGCTTCCATTACTTCTCATACAAAGTAATTTCTTTTATAATTCTGAGCAACTGCGCTAGTCAAACTGCTTCTCAGTCTTCTTACACTTTAACTACATACTACTATTTTAATTATTTGGATGAGAAAATGTACAATTTGTCTCTGTACTATTTCATCTGAACAGGCCAATTGCAACAGCTGGTCCTTTTCTGCTTCCTGAAGCTTTGCGCCCAAACTGGCGTGATTGGAGACACCTGGCGCTGTTTCTCACTCCCCGCACCGTAATGTCCCACGTTTCTATGTAATTTTCCTTTGTCCCCACACCAGTTGCTTGTCACAGACACAGACACTTCAAAACTCAGACAAAGCCAGAGTTTTGAAGCCCATTTTGAGACTGGCATTTTCCTCAATATTATTTCTCGGAGTAGTTGTGGTATATAAAAGTCAATATACTTCCACGGAAATATTTTTAAAAGTTAGTGTTTTTATTTTAGGAAATTAATATGAAAATAGAATAGAAAACAAAATTGACCCAGGGCCTGAAGAAACACACTTAGCAACTTTTCTTTCCTCCTGATTACAAATATACAAACAGTGTTATAAGCGCTGAAAGGTATCTCTATTTTCTTAGAACACTTTTACGAGATCGTGCACAAAAAGGTTCCGATTACACTGATCATTGTTATCAGCTGTATCTTAAAAATGCAGTACGTTTGTACTAATCACTTCCCTACTACTGGAAAAGGCATCAATACCAATTTTGTAATGAAATACGATTTCAGTTTTGTTCATAAACGAACAATATACTCTTTCCTCTATTTGTTACTGAAAAATTAAACGATAATATGTGTACAGCTCCTGTATACTTCCACAAGAGATAACAGCGGAAGAAAATACCTTTAATGTCTCCTTACAATACATGACACTCAATTCTTATGGATTCTGTAAGATAGATCCACTTACTGGTCCTGAAACGCTGTAATTATGTGACAGTGGTTTGCTTCAAGGGGTACCTTGCACCTAAGTCAACAGTATTACTGTTCGCCTGCAAACAAGGCGTCATCCTGGAAACTCATGCAACATGAGGAGCAATGTCATTTCAAGATTTGTAATTATGTCATGTAACAGTAAAAAGATGAACCTTGTTTGTAGATGCATCCTTCCCTCTTAACCAACTTTGGCCCATTTTCTCTGACGACATTGAACAGAAATAGGATGTTACAGAGAGTTTCGCATCGCCTGGTAGACTTAGGTGTTTCTTGAGCGCCTCCTAATACTAAGAACTTGTCTGAGTTAACGCCTTTCAAGAGAACTATGTTTTACTCTTTATCGGTATCAGACCAAGATATCTCATTTGATCTGTAGAAAATGTCGCACTGTCATGCTGATAGTACAATTCGTAGTACACTGTTTTCGACAGGCAAGTATCTGGCTGTGGGCTTAAGTTCAGTTTAAATTTTTAATTTATCACTAATTTTCGTCTGGTGGGTTTCTCGCACCACTGGTATGTATTTTCATCGAAATGTTTACAATTGTTTACTCTGCAATAGGCTTCCACATTGTATTTAGTAACATTACTGAATTGTCAATGTTTAATCTTGTAGAAGTCTCACACTGAAAGCAGAAACCTGCCAGGAGTGTTGTGTAGCTGCTTTGAATTCATGTGCTAAATTTTTTTGTCCTTAATTTCTTTATTCGAATTGAGACAGCTAATGACTGAACTTCGTAAAAACAAATTAGATGTGAGAGACTAAAAATTGGAAATATCTGTCTTAACTTCAATATTGTAAGAGTTGGAGGAGAATATGGGAGAATTAAGTGATCACTGCTTTATATTTCAAGAAAAACACAGTCCTGGATTTGTTTAAATGAAGAAGAGAAAGCAATGATATTTTATTTATACAGATATAGACACAAAATGTAATTATGCACATAATGTATTTGGGGTAGTAGTAGTATCTAGATTCTTAGCATGAACTACATGCTACTATTCAAATTGGACAGATGACTGATGGGTGATATTATTTGTCAAAATTATCCACATTTACACATTTCAAAACCTCTTTTACAAACAGCATTTCCTCATTTCCCTAACTGCTGTAATAAAAAGTCTCAAACTCTCAGACACTTATACATAAAAATACAACTTGAAAAGAAATAAACTAACTGAACAGAATATTCTCACACATTTGAAATGATAGTAGACAAACAGTTATTATTATAAAAGCTTGTACTATGTCATTAATGAAGAATCTGTCTTCAGGAAAACTTCTTGCAACTTATAAATTTCTGTTGTTTCCTTTTCAGCTGGTGAATGCATCGTATTCATTCTATGCACTGTTGGGTCAGATGAATAGACGATAGACTCAGTCGCTGTTCTGGCATCAGATCACCATTGGTTCATGATATGTAGTGACTTTATATTAGGCATACTTATATATTTCAACATCTCTTTCACTAACAGTATTCCTTTATGGCATTGTATGATATAATAAAATGAGTCAAACCTTCAGCCATTTACACATGGTTAAAACAACTGAAGAGACATAAACGAATTGAAGACATTATATTCAGATTTCTTAGATGTGTGTAAACTAAAATAATGTAAGAATTCTTGTAAAAATTTTAGTAATTGCAAATTAATGGGAATGTACCTTTCATTACTGAAATATATAATTATTCACATGGAAAGAAGCACACAATTTTTTCTTAATTTCAGCTCCCTGAACACGAAATGCAAACGTTTTCCTCTTGGAAGAAACTATTAATGTTACAGTATGAGAAATTTGGTAGAATGAATAGTCATAGATGTAATTGGTATACTGAAGATGCTTATACTAAAATTTTAATAACAGTTATTGATTTCTCTTTGTTGATAGAGAAAATCATACAGTTAATTTTCTGATTATTTCTTTCACTTAGGATTTTATATTTCACTTCCAATTTTTTAAAAATATTTAGACTTATTTCATTTATAGAAATGTAAGTTATATTCAACTACAAAATCCTGTAGATATGAGATGTTGTTCTGACCATTTTGTTACTTGTAACTATAACAAGAAACTTAAGATAATAGGTCAGTTGTGACTCCTATAACTAAATTAAATTTAATTCACACTGTATTGAAATTATTACACTTATTTCAAAGGATGGAGAAAATATTGATTTCATATGTTTTAATTATATCTCTATATATTATCAGCCGGAATTATTATAGTTCATAAAATATATATAGAGAATTTTGGTACATTTAATTTCAATTATGATTAATCTGCACTCTTCTGATCAGTTATTTGACATGTCATTTCTATATATCTTAAACTAGAAGACATGTTTGTAGCAGAAAAAAATAGGAAACAAGGTTGCTTTATCTGAATTATGTTGTTCAATACTTATCTAATATGCATTATGTCTCTGAATGCGAAGTATGAATCCTACATTGCAATACACCAGCGAATCTATTGTAGCAAGCTGAATATTTGCATTGTGGTCGTAATCACATAATGTTGTTAATTATGCAAATAAAATGTCTGAAATATTGACAGGCATGGCGTCTCTTCATTAGTATATGAAAACTGATTACTCTTCTTCACTCTCAAATTGGGCTTAGATAGCAACACTGAGGTGCATAACCTCTCAATTTAAGCAAATTATTGTGTATCAGGAATTACATTCATAAGAGAAATAGGTATATGACGAACTATATGCAATCTCAGCTTATCACTATAATTTAAACAGATGGTAAAAAACTCACTACACAATAAACTTGTAATAGAGTTCATGTTTGAAGTTACTTCATATTCTGAACAGAGTGAGAGGGCTGGGAATCATTAAAGAATTGGACTTCCATAATCATTATCTTATGTAAGCCGAAAATATACTATTCGGAACATGATGTTGTACGAGACTTGTTGCATTTTCTATAAAACACACACTGTCTAAAAGAAACGGAAGACAGTTATAGTTATAGTGGTGAATTGTGTCTGTGTACAAGAAGTAATACATTGTTAGAAATATAATTATGACTGACTTTCGCGCTGTCTACACACACTCATGTGCGATGATGGAGAGAGAGAGAGAGAGAGAGAGAGAGAGAGAGAGAGAGAGAGAGAGAGAGAGACTGCAAGCGTGTGTGTATCACTAAGTTTAGAAATAACAGCAGCATAGCATTACCAAGAACAAATTGCCCTGGTGAATTATGCTTAGTTCATGAAGCATTAAGTTTTTTGTGGTAATAGTACAGTACCAATAAAATTAGGTGAATATTTTCAGAAAAACTGGGCGAAATGAAGTGTTTAACTACAGTACCACGCTATAATATATCTTAAAGTTGTAATTAAGAGAAGTGTAATTAGCCATCTAACAAATATTTTTTTTGTTGTATACATGGAAGAACCCTGGAGATACTAAAAGGTACCAGATAGATTATATAATGGTAAGACAGAGATTTAGGAACCAGGTTTTAAATTGTAAGACATTTCCAGGGGCAGATGTGGCCTCTGACCACAATCTGTTGGTTATGACCTGTAGATTAAAATTGAAGAAACTGCAAAAAGGTGGCAATTTAAGGAGATGGGACCTGGATAAACTGAAAGAACCAGAGGTTGTGTAAGTAGGCTGCTTATGTTTTCTTTATGTAAGTAGGCTGTTTATGTTTTCTTTATGTAAGTAGGCTGTTTAGGTTCTTATATTGGTAACGCCGCCGCCACGTAGCGCTCTCTGTATGAAAATGAAAAATCACTGGCTGTGCTGTGTGCAGTCTGTGGCTGCTTTGCATTGTTGTAATACTCGCCATTGTAGTGTTAGGCAGCTGGCTGTGAACAGCGCGTAGCGTTGCGCAGTTGGAGGTGAGCCGCCAGCAGTGGTGGATGTGGGGAGAGAGATGGCGGAGTTTTGAAATTTGTCATGAACTGCTATATTTATATATGATGATATAAAGGTAAATACATTGTTTGTTCTCTATTAATATCTTTGAATTGCTAACTATCCCTATCAGTAGTTAGTGCCTTCCATAGTTTGAATCTTTTATTTAGCTGGCAGTAGTGACGCTCGCTGTATTGCAGTAGCTTGAGCAGCGAAGATTTTTGTGAGGTAAGTGATTTGTGAAAGGTATAGTTTAATGTTAGTCAGGGCCATTCTTTTGTAGGGAATTTTAAAAGTCAGATTGCGTCGCGCTAACAAAATATTGTGTGTCAGTTTAAGCACAGTCATGTATAATTGTTCAAAGGGGACGTTTCATATGTCGACCCTTAGCCGAGGATACCTCACTGGAATCTTCTGATTTTTTCTTGTAGTTTGTGTAATTAGTGTAGATTTTGTTTATTGCTAGCGCGTAATTATAGAGAGAATTTCCTATGTAGTTGTAGTTTTTCATTGTTGTACAGTAAAACAGTTGTGGCATGCATGTAGATTTACAGCAAGTTTTTCGCAGCTGCGCTTGCAATTAACTAAATATTATTTTCAGTGCTATGTTAATGTGTTCTCTTATTTTTGCTCTTCAAATTGTGTTTTTCTGTGTTGTCGTGTGAAATACTGTGACAATAATGGCGCGTGAAAAACGTAATACTAGGCTCCAAAGTAAACTGAGAAATGACAGTGAAAATGAAAGCAGTGTGTTAGCGCCACCGAGTAATGAATTAACTGATGTTCAAAGTAGTAATTTGGTAATTGTGCATAGGGAAATGGAGCGGGCTGCAAACAATGGTGTAGACACTGAAACAGGTAGTGAACAGGGAAGCATTATCGATCGATCGGTCGGCAACAGCTCGCCTCAGGGATCCGAAATGACAGGACACAATTTCGCAAATACTGTAGATTCAGGTTTTGGGTCATCACCGTTTTCTCAAATAAGTCAAGACACATTTTCTGCTTGTCAAAATGTGAATGTTGCCGGAGCAAATGCACTGCCGAAAAGCGTAGAGAAACAGATTCCAGACACTAATACATTATTATTGCAATTAATGCAACAAATGGAACAAAATCAGAGACAAATGGGAGAAAATCTTAAAAAGTTAGACACAGTGGAACAAAATCTTAAAAAGTTAGACACAGTGGAACAAAATCTTAAAAAGTTAGACACAGTGGAACAAAATCTTAAAAAGTTAGACACAATGGAACAACACCAGAGACAAACACAGCAACAGTTAGACACAATGGAACAAAATCTTCAAAAGTTAGACACCACACTTGAACAAACACGTGAAGATTTAACTACTGAGTTACATAACATTGAATCGAAATGTCAAAAAGTCTGCAATGACGTAAAAACACAAATTTGTGAGCATTTTCAACCTATTTTTTCGCGGCATGAAAATGCATTACAGAATCACGAAGCAGCCATAAAAGAACTGCAAACCATTGTTCATGAAAATCATGAGACCTTGTGGGCTAAAATTGACTCAGTTGCATCTACCGATTCGGTTACGCAACTTGCAAAAACTCAGGAAAACTTAAAGGACACAGTAGATACCCTGAAAATTGGTTCAGAAAGACACATGGAGGAAATAAGTACACTATCGGAGAAAGTAGCCGAACTTTCGGATCAGGTCACTAACTTATCTACAAAGGTAGATGATGATCTGAATGACACAAGACCCGTAGCCTTCACTGACACAGAAGAGTATGAACAAATTAGAAAATTCAAACAAAATCAAAATCAAATCAATACACAGTACAAAAGAGAAATCCGGGAAGTGCAAGATCAGTTGGCACAAGTAGTACAAGATTTACATATTTCAGAGGACACTCGCGCCCCAATACGGGAAGAGGGACATAGAAATACGGAACAGCCACAAAATAATAACACAGCGCATTTCGGAAGTTATGAAAGAAATTGGCAATGTGCACCGAATTTTGAGATGGAACGGCCGACACGACCTAACAATGACCGATATGCGACTCGCCGACATGATGATTTTGACTATGAGCTATTCATTACTACACGTAAATTCAAAACATTTAAGAATTCTGGCAACGACATTCATCCACAAGCATGGCTCCATCAATTCTCGCATTGTTTTCCTCCCAACTGGTCGTTAGAACACAGATTATAATTTATGTGTGGCTACTTGGAGAATGAACCAGCTGTAAGAATGCGATCGGTAATTCACGATTGCCACAGTGAAGGAGAGTTTTACCATGCCTTCCTCTCAGCATATTGGTCTCAAGCCACACAAGATCGAGTAAAACATAGCATCATAATGATGAAACGTTTCGAACAATCTGAATTTTCCAGTCTTATGAAATATTTTGAAGACATGTTGCATAAGAATCAGTATCTTTCAAACCCATACAGCCTCTCAGAACTCATCCGCATTTGCTTAATCAAACTGCCTGAACATTTACGACATATTATTTTGGCAGGACGTTGCAAAGACGACATTGAAGCTTTTCAGGGACTGTTACAAGAATTGGAAATTGACACTGACAATCGCGGAATGCGGAAACAGGAACACAACAATTACAGGTCACATCCGTCACAATTCCTCGATAATAACTGGACGCGACAAGGCTATTCTCACAACACAAATCGTGACCAAAACAGACACCACCCGTATGACAACCATTGGCAGAGTAGTAATAATTACAGGGAAAGATCACCTCTCCGCGGTAATGACTATCACAGAGACAATCAGAGAAACAGACAATATGGGAACCAAAACAATTATTATTATGGGAGACAGAATAACTTGAGACGCAAGGGTCCAGCGCGCAGTTAAGGTTCAGGGAGAAATTCTCCACCACTTAACCGACAAGAAAGAAACTACAGGAACTACCGACATGACGACAGACGATGTGATCGTAACGACAGACCTGAATTGCATCAGAACTGGCGGGATTCAAACAGAGCAGGGCCCTCTCGTCACGGTGAATTTGTAGAAGTTAGGTCTCCAAACCCCAATAACGACGCGCGCCAACAAAGAGACAATAGGCAATGACTCACACCGCTGGCAGCCACAAAACATACTTATGAAACTGACGACGCAGCTGCCGTAGCTAGTAATTACGTAAAAATGGAAGACATTAGGGACATCTTACTCCAGGAACACGACATAAAACATAACAACATTGCATATCCTGTGATTCACATTACAGTAAATGATGTAAAATTTACGGCAGTACTTGACTCTGGCAGTCCCATTTCAGTAATTAGTGAAACAGCCTTTAGCAAATGTAACAAATCGAACGATTGTCCCACACTTCCGTTACGTAAGATTAAATTACAAGGTGCAATCTTTGGAAAAAGTGTAGATGTACGCCAACAAACCAACTTAGAATTCTTTTGTCAAAGCCACAGCTTCTCTATGAGCTTTCTTATTGTTCCATTATTGTCGACGGAAATTATACTGGGAGTAGACTTTTTGAATGAATACAAAGCAATCTTAAGCTTTCACGATGCTGAAATAAGTTTAGAAAAAGAAGGTAAGTCAGTAGCTTTGAAATTTGAAGATTGGCTCTCAAACCATGACGAAGAAATTAATCGGCTTTACCTCCTGTTAGACAACAGTTCGGAATTTTCAACGGAACTTGACACTAACAATCACTCTGCAAGTACTGACAGGGATGATGTTGACGGCATATTTGAAACTAATAAGTTAATTCAGAATAAAATTCAAACAATTGAGAATTGTAATGACACTGATAGGCAGGACCTCTTTGAGATTTTACAAGCACATTCCACAGTTTTTACTCACAAAACAGGAACAATCAAGGGATTTCAATACCAATTTCGTGTTCGTGAGCATACTAAATTTTGTGTTAGACCATACGTAATTCCGGCGCATTATAGGGACCGTGTTAGAACAGAAGTACAATGTATGCTTGATGAGGGCATTATTGAGCCTGCAGTAAGCTCATACAACAATCCATTACATGTTGTTGAGAAGAAAAATGGATCGATCAGACTTGTCTTAGATTCGAGACAAATCAATACTATCATTATTCCTGAAACAGACAGGCCGCAAACGTTGGAAGAACTTCTTCAAAATTCTAATGGTGTAAAAGTGTTGTCTTCCATTGATCTCAGATCCAGCTTTTATCAGATCGAACTTCATCCAGAATGTAGAAAATACACAGCTTTCCTTTGTTTCGGCGTTTGTTATCAGTTTCAGAAACTTCCCTTTGGTTTGAACATTTCTTCAGCAGCATTCATTCGCGGGCTAAATTCCATATTGCCTGAGTTCTTAAAACGTCACATCACCTTATATGTGGACGATATTCTAATAGCAGAAGCTTCATGGGAACAACATAATCGCATCCTCAACAGTTTGTTACGTATTTTTGCAGAATCTGGAATTACAGTTAACTTGGAAAAGTCTGAATTCGGTCGGACAAAGGTGAAGTTTTTGGGACATATTATTTCTTCTAAAGGCATTCAGCCGGATCCTGAAAAGTTAGAAGCAATCAGAGCCATTCCAATTCCATCCACAAAAAGACAAGTCCGCAGTTTTCTAGGTCTCGTAAATTTTTACCGTCGTTTTCTGAATATGCAAATTCTTGTTACACCAAAACTTTGTTCTCTCACTGGAAAAAATACTATTTGGAACTGGGACGAACAAGCACAGTTGGAATTCGATTCTTTAAAAGAAGCGTTACTTCATGCGCCAATATTAGCTCATCCAGATCTATCACAAGATTTCTGCCTTAGCACGGATTCTTCTAAAGTCGGTCTTGGTGCCCATTTATTTCAAGAAGCCATAGAAAATGACATTACTGTTCAGAAAACCATTGCTTTTGCTAGCCGAGTGCTAACAAAATCTGAAAAAAATTATTCCGTTACTGAATTAGAAGCTTTAGCAATCGTTTGGGCATTTAACAAATTCCGTTTCTTTCTTTCTGGTAAGCACGTAAAAGTATACAGTGATCATCGTGCATTACAATTTCTTATGTCTTCAAAATTAAATCATGACAGGTTAAAACGTTGGGCATTGTTTCTGCAAGAATTCCGCTTCACAATAGTCTACATTCCCGGCAAGGAGAACATTGTTGCGGACGCACTGTCACGCGCACCGGCTGGGCTTGAGAAAAGTAACACAGACGGCAACATTGAGAAAAATTTCAGTATTCTTTACATTCAGAAAGTCGCCTTTGAAAACTTCATCACCACATCTTTAAAGGACATTGCTCATGAACAAGATAAAGATCCGATTTGGAAAGACATCAAGAGCAAATGGCATGAAAAGACACACACACAGATTCGGCATTATTACCTGGTTAGAAACAACATACTCTTCAAACGCTGCACTGTTGATGACAAGCTATGGGTACTTTGCATTCCAGACGATTTTGTTAATAAGCTCATTTGGTACATTCATTTCAGCTACGCACATTTTGGCCCACGAAAATGTTATCATATTCTTCGAACGACTTGTTATTTTAACAATATGGAAAAGCGAATTCGAAGAGTCTTGTCTATTTGTAAACTTTGTCAAAAGGCGAAACCATCTACTGTCTCACATCGTGCTCCGTTGTTTCCTATCATTCCTTCTAAATTAAAAGAATTTGCTGCTGTTGATCTCTTGGGACCGCTTGTCAGAACATATAATGGATTTTCGTACGTTCTAGTCGCTGTTGAACTTACTTCAAAATTTGTTTCTTTCACTCCGTTACGTAAAGCCACTGGACGATCTGTATCCAACGCCTTTGTTAAAAATTTCTTACGTGAAGTTGGACACGTTAGTAAAGTCATTTCAGATAACGGACCGCAATTCAGATCTGCTGTTTGGTCACGCATGCTTCGCAACCATAAAATCAAACCCGTTTTTATTTCATTGTACTCACCACATTGCAACCCGTCTGAACGGATTATGAAAGAAATCAATAAGCTTTGCAGACTTTATTGTCACAGAAAGCATCAGCATTGGGACAGATATTTACACTTATTTCAAAACGTGCTGAATGAAATGCCTCACGACTCCACTACTTTACCACCTACTCTTGTACTGAAGAATGAAGAACCACCGAACAGAATTAGAGAGCTTGTACCTTTCCCGAATACACGTAAACTTCGACACAAAGACATAATTGATTTGGCTCTTAAAAATATAAAATCTGCAGCAGACAAAAGGAGAAAACTACACGGTAAAGCAAATGCAAAGAAGTTGTATATTAGTCAGAAAGTTCTCATTAAAGCTCATTCATTGTCACATAAGAAGAAACACTTGAGTCACAAATTCTTTCTAGTTTACAATGGACCTTACAGAATCCAACGTATACCACATGATAATTGCGTTGAAGTTGAAACTCTGCGTACTAGGAAGAGTAAAGGTTTACACCACATTTCACATGTAAAACCATTTATTGAAAGATAATCTGCTTTTTAACTTAGTCTTTGCCACAAAATTTTTCCCTTCACATTACTAATATGCGTTGTCAGACTTAGAATCTGTTAACATACAACAATGTTTGAAGTTAAATATCCAATCAAGAACCAAGAGAACTTACTTAAACAGAAATGACGAATGCATTGTTATAGTGAACAGACATCACAGTGTTATTGTGTGTGTACATTCTTGCTTGTTAGTTGCACGATTATGGAACGACTATAAGGCTTACATACTTAGAACATTTACCAGTACTGCTAATGAGATTTTAATGCAACATTTTGGTTTACTTGAAAATATATTCTGGATTTAAAGTACTTTCAGTGAGATACCAGATGGCACAGTGGTTAGTTTATGTGACAGCTACACGATTTTATCACGACGCTACTAATGAGTGACAATTTGCAATGTTGCTTTTGCAGTGTTTCTGTTTTATATCTGCACAGTTTTTCTGAATTCTTCTGGAAAGTAAAACATGTTTTAGTAGTAACTTTTGTGGTACAGCAACAATGAGATTCTCTTTTCCGTAGCACAACAATACGTTACAGCACAGTACTTTCTTCATCACGGCAGTAAGCGTAATAACTAAGATATCTATACATAAAGCATTTCACTTTTGTTTATCATGAGGTAAGTACATTGACTTCTGCAGAACTTGGCTTTCGGAGGACGATAAGTACGACACTTCCACAGAATTATCTTACAGCAAGACGCACATTTAGCGCTACAGGACACGCATTTGAGAGATTTTGTACTTAAGCCATTTACTTTTCAAGATTTTTGAATTACAAAGAAAGTTTTCCGTGATATATTTCATTCTATTGCTGTAATCTGTAACACCTGAGGGTATAATTACATTAATCCTCAGGGGGGTACACGCTTACTTTGTGTACCATGTGTTTGGCAAGCACAAGGAGCCCTAGCTAATATGGTATTTGCTTATACAAATTTACACATCGGTACCATATTTCTCTAACACACAAATTACACAGCTATCTGGTCATTTAACTGAGAGATAAACATGTTTTTTACTACGTCATTGACACATGTTTACGTAATTACACCGTTGGATAACTTCACACTTACGAAATTGTATTTTGTCTGTACTGTGTGAACTCTTCATATTTTTTCGGAATCATTGTGATACTGTGAGAGCTTTGAATGATGTATTTGGTATGAGATCATGATTTTTAAAGTACGTTTGAGGCAGCTGACACTTTTGACATGAGCAGAGAATTTTTTTAGTCTTAGAAATTATTGGAGGAAGTTACGACGATTTTGAGATTTGACTGAAGTGTTATGATGTTATTATTACGACGACGATGTGTATTATGTTGCTGAGGAATGTTTATTATGCTACGTATTTCTCATGATGAAATATTGAAGAAGTGTCGACGAATATGTATATGTATAATGAGGTAAGGAATAATGAGTAGTGTTTAGGGACTCTGATTTATGAAAAGGATGTTGGAAACCAAGAATCATACTTTAAGAGTTATGAAATGTGCGTAAATGCGTGACTGTATCACAATGCTGACGAATATTTTATTTGGACACTTATATTTTTAGGATTTTCTTTCTACAGATTTGCAACACTAATTCTTGACCTGTGAAATATTTTTATGTGAGACTGTCACTGTAGCGGAAACTGGTGTCGTAAATATTTCCGTAAGAAAGTTAAGTGACCACCTGCACGTAATGCGTCGTGGGCACGCAGCTGTGTCAAACACCTGGAGAACAAGCCATTAGGGTGTGCCTTTCCGGAAGCACAGGTAGAAAAAAAAAAAGGAAAAAAGGCAGGCCTTTATCCTCGCCATTGACATTCCTTTAGAGAAAATATTGCAAATGCGACACCCTCATTACTTCCATTAACCTTGCTATTGACATTCCTTTGTAGAAAGCATCGCAAATATTACACGCTCATTACCTGAAAACATATGATTACTCGTACTTTGTGCTAATTACTGCCATGCTTATGAATTGATGGGAAATATTCGTACATCTGCACACCTGATTATGACAAGTGTCTTTCTATGAGAGTTGAGAGCTACTGACTTACGAAATGCCACATGACTATTGAATGATATTTTTATGCTTTGCTTTTCGTAGTTGCTTATTTCACTTGATATCTGGTTTCCAGCTGTGCTGCAGCATTGCTTTTATAAAATAAAATGCATTTGCTAATGTGAACACTTTCTGTCAACAGATCTATTAAATAATTATTTTATGATCCACATTCTTTAAAAAAGGAGCACTTGGAAAGGAAAGAACAATAAGAAGGAACTAGTAACAGTAACGCATAATTTTCTTTTCAAGTACATGGTAATATTTCTTTTTACAATCAGTTGTTGTGGTGCACCACTTTAATTACATAGACATTAAGATGTGAATATACATTTCCCTTATTGTTGTTTTTCCTGGAATATTTTTTATGCTTGAGCTTTGTCATGCTTAGGTATACATCATAGCATTTGCTGCTGCTGTTTGCCAGGCATAGTGTTACTGAATTTGACTTTGTGTTACTCTTCTAAGCTAGTTTTTCTTGTTTCCTGCACAGTGCCTTATATTAGTTGTAATTTTGCATTTTTTTTGTTAATTTAGATTTACTGCTGCTTGCTTTGCAAATTGGCATTTTTTTGTCATTGCTGTTTGTGTTAATTGTTTTGTGCTGCTGTATTGCCTTGTTTCTTAGTTTAGCATCTGAGCTCAGTAGATTTAAGTTAGCTTAAGAGGGGGTAGCCTATAAGAGAATGAGTTGCAATGAATTTGAAGAAATGCACTGAGAGGCTATACGAGAAAAGTACAGAAAGCAGGTATAGATAGGACTTTTGAAAATAATGAAGAACGAAGGGAAATCTCCGAGAAGTAAAGAAAGTTTTGTTTGCAAAATACTGCAGTAAAACAAACCCTGTCCTTTCCTTGTATTATTCCGCTATATGTTTGTGTACCCTTGTGTAGTTGTTTTCTTCCTGTCTCTGTGTAGTTTCATAGAATTTTTTTCTCTTTTAATATTAAGCTACATTCACTATGATGAGGAATACTGTTATCCTCAAATATAATTGGCATTAATAATATGTTATTTACTTTGTAAAGATGTTAGACATTATTCATTCTGTTTAAATGCTTATGTGTGAAGTTGATGTTTCGCAAGTTATTCTGATCTTCTATGTATGTACTCATGTCATAATTCCTGTAACACTGACGTATATGTTTATTTCTATTCTTTTGTAAAGCCTGTACTACAAATGTTATCTATATTGTTATGTTTTTAATGATGTATTTTGTACCTATATTGTATTCTTATGTTATAAAATTGTAATTGACACCAGTTCATCAAATTAAGTAACTTGTCAGTTCCATTTCACTGCACACGTTTCTGTTGGTCATAGTATATGGACAATATGTGAGAAGTAGGGACTGTTAGTGTTTGCACATGTGTTGATAATTCAGCAAGGGACTGGATAACGGCATTGCTGGTTCTAAGGACTATTCCAAAAACTTTGTGAGTGCACAAGTGGTGGTTATGGACTTGCTCTATTATCCAGAAGACTCTTTGATGGTGATTGTGCACCTGCACAGTCACAACAGATGGCTGCTGGCCATCTCTACAAGGACTACAGTGGGTCTGCACCTCTGGTGGCCCACCAATACCATACTCTCTACCAGGACTACAGTGGGCCTGTCCACAATTTCTACAAGGACTGCAGTGGGTCTGCACCTCTGGTGGCCCACCAATACTCTCTACCAGGACTGCAGTGGGTCTGCTCTGTGATGACCTACCTACCTATATTCATCATCTTCGAATGACTCTGCTGTGGGTTTGCTCTGTTGTGGCCCATTACCTGTCAGCATGTCAAGAGTCAGCACTGTCTTTCCGTTGGAAGGACAACACTACTTCTTCAAGACTGTATGGAAATCCACTACTTCTATGTGCAATTTCTTTTACTAACGAGAAACTGTAATTACTATTATGATGAATGATCAGGACTATCTTTATGGACTGTGAGAAAATTTTAGCTTTTGACCAACATTGTATCAATAAGTGTGTGCATTTTATATCTTTGTTACTGTAATTGTGAAAAATTTTTGTCAAATCTGTATTGGCCAGTGCCCAACACCATTTGTAAAAATTTTTTGTGGGGAGCATGGGGGCTATGTACGTAGGCTGTTTATGTTTTCTTTATGTAAGTAGGCTGTTTATGTTTTCTTTATGTAAGCAGGCTCTTTAGGTTCTTATATTGGTAACGCCGCCGCCACGTAGCACTCTCTGTATGAAAATGAAAAATCACTGGCTGTGCTGTGTGCAGTCTGTGGCTGCTTTGCATTGTTGTAATACTCGCCATTGTAGTGTTAGGCAGCTGGCTGTGAACAGCGCGTAGCGTTGCGCAGTTGGAGGTGAGCCGCCAGCAGTGGTGGATGTGGGGAGAGAGATGGCGGAGTTTTGAAATTTGTCATGAACTGCTATATTTATATATGATGATATAAAGGTAAATACATTGTTTGTTCTCTATTAATTTCTTTGAATTGCTAACTATCCCTATCAGTAGTTAGTGCCTTCCATAGTTTGAATCTTTTATTTAGCTGGCAGTAGTGGCGCTCGCTGTATTGCAGTAGCTTGAGCAGCGAAGATTTTTGTGAGGTAAGTGATTTGTGAAAGGTATAGTTTAATTTTAGTCAGGGCCATTCTTTTGTAGGGAATTTTAAAAGTCAGATTGCGTCGCACTAACAAAATATTGTGTGTCAGTTTAAGCACAGTCATGTATAATTGTTCAAAGGGGACGTTTCAGTTGTACAGAGATTCAGGGAGAGCATAAGGGAACAATTGACAGGAATGGGGGAAAGAAATACAGCAGAAGAAGAATGGGTAGCTTTGAGGGATGAAGTAGTGAAGGCAGCAGAGGATCAAGTAGGTAAAAAGACGAAGGATAGTAGAAATCCTTGGGTAACAGAAGAAATATAGAATTTAATTGATGAAAGGAGAAAATATAAAGATGCAGTAAATGAAGCAGGCAAAATGAGGTCGACAGGAAGTGCAAAATGGCTAAGCAGGGATGGCTAGAGGACAAATGTAAGGGTGTAGAGGCTTATCTCACTAGGGGTAAGATAGATACTGCCTACAGGAAAATTAGAGAGACCTTTGGAGATAGGAGAACCACTTGTATGAACATCAATTGAACATTTTTTGAGAAAGAAGCAGAGGTTGTAGAGAGCTTCAGGGAGAGCATTAGGGAACGATTGACAAAAATGGGGAAAGAAATACAGTAGAAGAAGAATGGGTAACTTTCAGAGACGAAATAGTGAAGGTACCAGAGGATCAAATAGGTAAAAAGACGAGGGCTAATAGAAATCTTTGGGTAACAGAAGAGATATTGAATTTAATTGAAGAAAGGAGAAAATATAAGAATGCAGTAAATGAAGCAGGCAAAAAGGAATACAAACGTCTCTAAAATGAGATAGACAGGAAGTGCAAAATGGCTTAGCAGGGATGGCTACAGGACAAATGGAAGGATGTAGAGGTGCATATCACTAGGGGTAAGATAGATACTGCCTACAGAAAAATTAAAGAGACCTTTGGAGAAAAGAGATCCACTTGCATCAATATTAAGAGCTCAGATGGAAACCCAGTTCTAAGCAGAGAAGGGAAAGCAGAAAGGTGGAAGGAGTATATAGAGGGTCTATACAAGGGCGATGTACTTGAGGACAATATTATGGAAGTGGAAGAGGATGTAAATGAAGATGAAATGGGAGATACGATACTGCGTGAAGAGTTTGACAGAGCACTGAAAGACCTGAGTCGAAACAAGGCCCCAGGAGCAGACAACATTCCATTGGAACTACTGACGGCCTTGGGAGAGCCAGTCCTGACAATACCATTTGGTGACCAAGATGTATGAAACAGGCGAAATATCCTCAGACTTCAAGAAGAATATAGTAATTCCAATCCCAAAGAAAGCAGGTGTTGACAGATGTGAAAATTACCGAACAATCAGTTTAATAAGCCACAGCTGCAAAATACTAACACGAATTCTTTACAGACGAATGGAAAAACTAGTAGAAGCCGATCTCGGAGAAGATCAGTTTGGATTCCGTAGAAATACTGGAACACTTGAGGCAATACTGACCTTACGACTTATCTTAGAAGAAAGATTAAGGAAAGGCAAACCTACGTTTCTAGCATTTGTAGACTTAGAGAAAGCTTTTGACAATGTTGACTGGAATACCCTCTTTCAAATTCTAAAGGTGGTAGGGGTACAATACAGGGAGCGAAAGGCTATTTACAATTTGTACAGAAACCAGATGACAATTATAAGAGTCGAGGGACGTGAAAGGGAAGCAGTTGTTGGGAAGGGAGTAAGACAGGGTTGTAGCCTCTCCCCGATGTTATTCAATCTGTATATTGAGCAAGCAGTAAAGGAAACAAAAGAAAAATTCGGAGTAGGTATTAAAATCCATGGAGAAGAAATAAAAACTTTGAGGTTCACCGATGACATTGTAATTCTGTCAGAGACAGCAAAGGACTTGGAAGAGCAGTTGAATGGAATGGATAGGGTCTTGAAAGGAGGATATAAGATGAACATCAACAAAAGCAAAACGAGGATAATGGAATGTAGTCGAATTAAGTCGGGTGATGCTGAGGGAATTAGATTAGGAAATGAGACACTTAAAGTAGTAAAGGAGTTTTGCTATTTGGGGAGCAAAATAACTGATGATGGTCGAAGTAGAGAGGATATAAAATGTAGACTGGCAATGGCAAGGAAAGCGTTTCTGAAGAAGAGAAATTTGTTAACATCGAGTATAGATTTAAGTGTCAGGAAGTCATTTCTGAAAGTATTTGTATGGAGTGTAGCCATGTATGGAAGTGAAACATGGACGATAAATAGTTTGGACAAGAAGAGAGTAGAAGCTTTCGAAATGTGGTGCTACAGAAGAATGCTGAAGATTAGATGGGTAGATCACATAACTAATGAGAAAGTATTGAATAGGATTGGGGAGAAGAGAAGTTCGTGGCACAACTTGACCAGAAGAAGGGATCGATTGGTAGGACATGTTCTGAGGCATCAAGGGATCACCAATTTAGTATTGGAGGGGAGCGTGGAGGGTAAAAATCATAGAGGGAGACCAAGAGATGAATGCACTAAGCAGATTCAGAAGGATGTAGGCTGCAGTAGGTACTGGGAGATGAAGAAGCTTGCACAGGATAGAGTAGCATGGAGAGCTGCATCAAACCAGTCTCAGGACTGAAGACCACAACAACAACAACAACAACAACAAATATTTCTATATAATTGCAAGTTGGGGACATTTTAGATTATGGATATGAAAACCATAACATTTGGATGTTATTTTAATCCTGCTACTAACTCATTTTGTTTGACAAAGTGTCATCTGACAAAACATGTTACTAGTTTGAGTGATTAGCACAAAACTTTACAATAGAAATTTAATTTAGTTCTTCAGATTAACTGTTGTACTGTCACAATAAACGAAGGATTAAAATGTGATTTCAAGGTAATCATTATTTGTTGTTTGTAAAATGTGCACAGATTTTTACTTTGAAGTGATATCTTCAACAATTAGGAAATTGGGATATTGAATGACAGAATTTGCTATGCACTGGACATACAGCGATCAATAGTGAGGGGAGAGACTGGGAAAGTGTGCGTGTGTGTGTTTGCATATTTGTATGTGTTTGTATGTGAGTGTGTGTGTGTGTGTGTGTGTGTGGGGGGGGGGGGTTATATCGCTCATGTTTCACTGTACACTATTCGCTGGAAAAACTGTATTCTTATTCCTATACTGTGTGCGACCTTGTATCAGCTGGAGATTCAAATGCTGCTTTTTTCCTTTTGAAGTTCAATGTGATGCTGCAACCACGTTGCTGACACCAAGAGCCGTTGCCTTTCTAGTTGTTTGTCATGTTCGAGATCTGTCCAGTATGTTGGGCACCCTCAGCTGTATTATTCTTAGTATGTAAAGACATTTATAGGTTTTGTAGAGACCTAAACTGCTTAAGTCTCCCACTACCTACTGTTGTTAGATATTACATTAAAAATGTCTACTCTCTTGCAAATTGTCTACTGAAATTCAACATTTTTAGTAGCCCGGAATTACTGCACTATGGTCTGAAACACAGTTTTGTTGAAATGTAGCAGTCAAATCAAGAACACAAACATACATAAAAAATTCTAAATAGGAGGACCAAGTCATGAATGCCACCACTTGAACATACCCAGTACATATATGCACTAAAGCATTCATCAAACAGGGAAACAGGAATATTATTATGTACATTTAAATTTATTAAAACACTTGTTGCTTGATGTGGATCACGAATGAAGCTAAGCTTTAATTGTTTTCACTACAATGTCTATTCATAAATTTTGTCGTTAACTGAACTTTTCTTATAGGCACTGATTTAAGTGAATACTTGAACTACTGTGACTGTACTCATGTAAACAGTACTTTTGGAGCGGATTTAATTTTAAAACTTCCCGACGGATTAATACTGTGTGCTGGACTGAGATGGTTCACGGTTTTAATCTGCCACGAAGTTTCATATCAGCACACATTCAGCTGCAGAGTGAAAATTTCATTCTAGAAGTAATTTTTTCATTAATTATCGTGCGAAATCACTTGCAGAACACCTAGCATACCTTACTGAAATGGCGACCAAATCGAAGGTTAAATATGATCAGTATCACGGCCAAAAGATTGTAGCACACAAGCCAACACCAACACCAGTAACTGCTTCTGTCTGGAAATAGTGACACTTACTGAAGGTCTCAGTAAGAAGCAGCTAAAGCTGGCTTTTTATCCAGTGGAACATTAATTAATTTGTGGCGACCACATTTAAAAGGTTTAACTATTCAAACCCTTACTCTTCCTTACTTTTGATTCATGCCCTCATTGGCGTTAATGCGCATGCCACGGTCAGAAATGATGCATTGCGAGCCGTCCTCTAAGTTTAGCTGATTCGTTCAGTTAGCGCCTAGTGAATTCAACAGCAAATAACAAAGAATTACAATAAAAATTTTCAAGTCCGCCACGTTTCTATTTAGAGAAATTCGACGAATTTCTCGTAGATGATAAACGATACAAAATTAGAGGTTGTAAATTATACCAATTCTCTAGAGTCTGCAGTTAACAACATATCAGAAAGAGATGATATAATATGCTATAGAGAAGGGGAACCAAAGACAATTTCATACTGTCAGAACACTTCAACACTTCGACAGTTGAATACATACCCTAAGAGACTTTTACAGTACACTTTTGCTTTTCTTTCTGATGTATTACTGTGCAGTATGAGATCCGTAATGGGTCTGATTGATACTTGATACTGCAAAAGATCAAGAAAGGGCAGTTTATTTTGTATTATAACGTAAAGGGAGAGACGTTGGATGTATGTAATAAGCGAGTTAACAGTAATACCATGGGCAAGGTGGCGCACATTATCTGCATTTGTGATCTCATGTGGCTGACTAATTTATCTAGTGATGGTTATCCTCAGTGCTGGAAAGTCACACCTCATCTCCCCTGCCCTTATCACCACCTCCATACCTCCAACCAAGAATGAATGATTAAAACCGAGAGAACTAATAAAAAATCAAAATGGCGAAATTTCAAAATAGTGAAAATTGAAAGCCCTGTCACCCTGTCCCTCCCTCTTCCCCTCCACCCAATCACCAGGCAGTCACAGTATTGAAACGACATATGAGTCTAAAATATTTGCACTGTACATATAAAGTCACGACCCTTCCCCCTTTCATACATCAAATAATATCCTCCTTGAACAGCTCTCATAAAAACTAACGACTCTCTCTCTCTCTCTTTGTACACACATCACACACACACACACACACACACACATATATATATATATATATATATATATATATATATATATATATATATATATATTGTATTCATTGGCCAACGAGAGCTCTCGAAGAAGTTACGTGATGTGGGCGGTTGCGAGAAATAAATTGTCGTGTATTGTTTTAACAAGGGCAGTATATTGTCGTGTTCTGCGCCCCTCAGCATGGGAAAGAAGAACACGCAGCGACTCACTCAGTCTACTGACCAAGCAAAGAAGACCCGAGAAGACGAGTCACAGCCTATCCCCCGTTTGTACGTCAAATGCAGAGGAGGGTGGACAGCGCTGTTGGACGTGATGACGACCTGGGCCAAGGACGAGGTGGTCCTCAAGTCTATCGACACACTGATCTGCGTTCTGGAAGCAAATTTGGCCGACCACAGGAAGATCAAAAGCGCACATCGTGGACGCGCCGCTTTCCTCCGGAAAGAAGAAGACAGCCAAGGCACCCCAAAGGATCCTGCTTTGGTGCTATGATGAGGCAGCGGCCGGGGGCGGGGGGAGGGGGGCGGTAGCGAGCGGGGTTCAGTAACGCAACGGCAAGGGTGCAGAACCCGACAACGAGAAGAGGGCGCCGCTGTCCCCCGTGACCGTGCACACGGCCGACGGCTAGGGCGACACCTTCGGCTTGCGGAAGCTGCTGGGCTTCGCGGTTACGACGGAGGCTCTCCCGACAGCCAGGGACCCCCAGCAACAGTGCTTCAAGTGCCAAGGCCATGTCGCCAAGTATTGCAGGCGGCGAGCACGACAGCCGCGCCTGCGACCGCGGCAGAGAAGTATTTGCGACTTGCCCCCGGTAAGGTAGGCCGCACGTCACCAGCTGGCGCGGCTGCCCGGCTTTTTCAAGCCACAGTCGTGCCGAAGACGGCGAGGTGGCCGCGGTCGCAACGACGCACTGGAAGAGACGACGACTTCGGCGTCGACGGCGGGCGCAGACCAGCCCGGCCCAGCAGAGGGACAGAGCGGCGGCAGCTCCCCTCGCTAGGAGCGGGGACGACCGCCAAGAGGCGGACGGAGAGGATGCCCCGACAAGATAGCGGCGTCGACTGCAGCACAGCCGTGGAGGAAGCCGCAGAACCATCACAGCCGTCATGCCATCGCAGCCGCCGTGGCTGCAGACAAGGAAGAGGCCTTGGGGCAACTGCGTGCAGTCCAGGCCTACGTCCAGCAGAACGGCTTCGAACCCCTGCGAACGTTCCTGCAACTTAATGGAGGGGCGTTTGGGTGGCTGCCCCAACGGCCGCCCCAGCAGCGCCGCAGGCAAACGGTGCCAATAAGACAGCCGCCGCCCCAATGGTAACGGCAGCAACGTCGACCGCCGTGGGGGCACCCCCGCAAGGGAAAGAGCAGACAAAATGGCTACTTACATCGCGCATGAACGAGAGAACGGCCTGCAGGTCTCCGACGAAGCTGTGGTGCAGTACGCCGAGCAGACCTGCTCGAAGAGCAGCTGTGGCAGAACTGCGCGACGCAGTAACAGGGGACGCCGACCAACAGCGAGCTGCCGCCGTTCAACACCAGCCTGATCATTTGTGCCAGGTCATTCACGATAGGGCACATCAGAGTGCTCGAGGCAACGCACTGCGCAGCCGCACCGGACTCCTTTTATTATGACGACCAATGGCATGGACACGGTATCCTTCTGCACGATACTAGCAATTAATAAACTACTGGCCATTAAATTTGCTACACCAAGAAGAAATGCAGATGATAAACGGGTATTCATTGCAAAAATATATTACGCTAGAACTGACATGTGATTACATTTTGGTTCCATAGATCCTGAGAAACCAGTACCCAGAACAACCACCTCTGGCCGTAATAACGGCCTTGATACGCCTGGGCATTGAGTCAAACAGAGCTTGGATGGCGTGTACAGGTACAGCTGCCCATGCAGCTTCAACATGATACAACAGTTCGTCAAGAGTAGTGAATGGCGTAATGTGACGAGCCAGTTGCTCGGCCACCATTGACCACCTGTTTTCAGTTGGTGAGACATCTGGAGAATGTGCTGGCCAGGGCAGCAGTCGAACATTTTCTGTATTCAGAAAGGTCCGTACAGGATATGCAACACGCGGTCGTGTATTATCCTGCTGAAATGTAGGGTTTCGCAGGGATCGAATGAAGGGTAGAGCCACAGGTCGTAACACATCTGAAATGTAATGCCCACTGTTCAAAGTGCCGTCAATGAGAACAAGAGGTGACCGAGACGTGTAAGCAATGGCACCCCATACCATCACGCCAGGTGATACGCCCGTATGACGATGACGAATACACACTTCCAATGTGCGTTCACCGCGATCTCGCCAAACACGGATGTGACCATCAAGATGCTGTAAACAGAACCTGGATTCACCCGAAAAAATGACGTTTTGCCATTCGTGCACCCAGGTTCGTCGTTGAGTACACCATCGCAGGTGCTCCTGTCTGTGACGCAGCGTCAAGGGTAACCACAGCCATGGTCTCCGAGCTGATAGTCCATGCTGCTGCAAACGTCGTCGAACTGATCTTGGGTATTGTCTTGCAAACGTCCCCATCTGTTGACTCAAGGATCGAGACGTGGTTGCACGATCCGGATGCGGATAAGATGCCTGTCATCTCGACTGCTAGTAATACGCGGCCGTTGGGATCCAGCACGGCGTTCCGTATTACCCTCCTGAACCCACCGATGCCATATTCTGCTAACAGTCATTGGATCTCGACCAACGCGAGCAGCAATGTCGCGATACGACAAATTGCAACCTCGATAGTCTGCGATTCAACCTTTATCAAAGTCGGAAACGTGATGGTACGCATTTCTCCTCCTTACACGAGGCATCACAACAACGTTTCACCAGGCAACGCAGATCAACTGCTGTTTGTATAAGAGAAATCGGTTGGAAACTTTCCTCGTGTCAGCACGTTGTAGGTGTCGCCACCGGCGCCAACCTTGTGTGAATGCTCTGAAAAGCTAATAATTTGCATATCACAGCGTCTTATTCCTGTCTGTTTAATTTCGCGTCTGTAGCACGTCACCTACGTGGTGTAGCAATTTTAATGGCCAGTAGTGTATAACCTACGCTTGCATGACCTGTCGCAGTCAGCAACACATCAGCTGCTGCTCTTTCTACCCGACCTAACTATCGCAGAGGTTTTTTTCCCTTGGTCCTTGCCTTGGCACTTTTTTCCCTCTGCCCTTCAAACTTCTACCCTTCGTTCGACTTTCGACCCAGCCTATCTCCAGATGAGCGCGTATTAATGATTAAACTTAACCAGACGTACGTAAGTATCGCATTACCCACACCCTGCGACAGCTCACTTCAGAGAAAACTGACCCTTATGCAGAGATGGCAGTTGACTTTTTGAGTTGGCCATCATGCCGGTGTGAGCGCGGAGGGGCTCCACCTCTAGAACAAACTGTTTTTCCTTTCCCAAATCTTCCACAGCCCGTTTTCTATACATTTGAAAAGATAAAAAAATGGAGAAGATCTGTTTCTACAAGATGAGCACCGCCACGTAAATTTATTCGACTAAGTAAGACTTTTATCCTATTGTTTTCAACTCTTTAACCTGTATCGCATTGTGTTTAGAGCTATTTTAAATTACTCAGCAACCTTTGTAATCTATAAACCTGCAGCAACAGCCTGTTTTCCCTTTAGCAAATCTTCTGCTGTCCATTTGCTACCAATCTTAAACATAAATAAAATGGGCAATGAGTGGTTTCATTCAACAACAATTATATAATACAAAGAAGAGATTACTAGATGCTCTAATTACTGGCGTGAGACAGATAATTGCAATCTGTTGTAACACTGTTACACGCGGGGTGTCCAACCAACAACGGACAAGATAGCTCATATTAGGTTTCTTAAATACAGCTCACCATCGGAAATGGCAGGTAGGACAACATAATTTTCCAAAATATACTAGTAGCTTATTTTTCTTCCTTTATGTTACAAAATGTGGATGTGCATGTGCAGCCAGGAATTTTAGTGAGGAGAATCCTCTCTCGATAATACATATAAACGTTGTCTTAAATCTCGTTCAGCAAGACTTTTTTTAAACCCAGATCACCTCTATAGGCTGGCAGTCGGAAGATTCTGGCTGCAATAAGCCCAAGCAAACCTACAGGAACAAGTCTCAGCTCGCTTTTTCTTGTTGGAAAAGAAGTCTCTGCTTGCTAAGGTATATCCGTTTCCTCATGCTTGTACGAAACTGGCATTTCCAGACGTGTGGTTGCACGATATCTGATTCAGAATACGAGGCAGGAAATCTCTGCTGTCTGAACAGGGAGGTGAGGGTATAAAAAGAGACCTTCATGCTTGCTGAGGTTGTTAATGTTTTGCTATCCCAGCTGTTAACCTCGAGATCAGGGGTGGAAGCTGAGAAAGAGAGAGAGAGAGAGAGAGAGAGAGAGAGAGAGAGTCGGAAACTTGACAAAAAAATTTGACGATTCACTTTTTCTTATGCAGTTCTGGGTGTCCTTCAAGCATTTTTTATCAAATCTATGACGACATTTTTTTCTGATTTAATGTTACAGAACCACCAGTCCTCCTGAATAAGCAATGGAAAATCTGCAGTCAGCAAGAACGGCTGGAAAAATTGTAAAACAAGTAGGATCAGCAACAGCTTGGAAAATGTAGAAGATCACATCCGTAGGGTAACATCGATTAACTTAATCTCTGTTCATAAAAGGAAATGGCGTCACTGACTGACTCAGCATTGTCCAGCCCAGACCTCTAAAGACAGAAACTTGAAATTTAAAGATGGTGTTCATCTTAAACTGTAGGCATCATTTAAAAAGAGACTTTTGGAAATTCCACCCCTAAGATGGAGATATAGGGGATGAAAGGTGTTTTGAAAATATGTCACAATTTAAATAATTTTCAAGCTAGAACTACGAAAATCGGTATTTAGTTTGTTGATCAGAAATAGGGAAATCCATGTTTCGTCATTTTTGAAAATTAAACTCCTGTGGGGATGAAACAGATGGTATTTTTTTTTTAAAGTAAATCATTACTAAGAAACAACTAAAGCAGTTTTAAAGCTACATCCATGAAAATTGTCTAGAAATAAAAAATACAGGTTTCTGTGTTTTTGGAAATTCAACTCATAAGCGTATTGAAATTGGAGATTAAAGTTTTTACGAAAATATTTCATTATGAGAGCATTTTGGACTCGAAATCTATGGAAATTTGGGGTATGTCTTTCAAGCTGTAAATAAACAGAAATGGTTCTGTGTTTCTGCTATTTTAACACCTAGGGGGTTGCATGATTCAGTTAGTAGTCAAAGCCCAACCCAAACTACTAAAGATAGAAACTTGAAACTGGGAGAGGACGTTGACCATATACTACAGGAATAATTTAGTAAGGGATTTTTCGGTAATCTACCTCTAAGGGGATGAAGTAGGAGATGAGGCGATTTTTAAAAATATATCGCTATTAGGGCAATTTTGATGCTAGAATTACGAAAACTGTTATTTGGCTTCTATAGAAAAATACATGCTTCAGCATTTTTGGACATTCAACCACGAGGGGGTAAAGTAGTAAAATCAGTGTTAAAGTACCAATAAAGCATTTTCTAAGCTGTATCTATGAAAATTTGTTTGACTCCTTGGTTAGATGTAAAGAAATACGTGTTCCATTATTCTTGAAACTCAACCCTTGAGGGATGCAATAGGGTATGAAAACTTTCATGAAAATATTTCGTTATATTAAAACATCCTAAATGTAAATTCTTCTAAAATTTGTATTTTTTTCTAAATAAATATGTAAGTTTTAAACACGGCTGTTTCTCAGCAACCGTTTATTACTTTCAGCATAGCATTATACAACCAACAGATTGCAACCGTTTGGCTGTATAATTCTGTGTTGAAAGAAATATGTATTAGGGGATGAAAGGGTATACGGAAATATAATCACATGAACTCAAAAGACGGGGTTGACAAAGACCTTCGACTCTAGCTGTTGGAATCGCTTCTTGATCAGAGGCACGTATTGAAAAGATCGTGTTTCTATGGTCTCAAATAGCGTGAAAAGGGAAGATATTACAGTTTGTGAATAATACTAAAATCCAATTAAAGGGAAACAAAAAATTTGTGCAGACCATACAATCTGCGAAAGCGAAGCAGAGGATGCTAAGCTAGTAATAGTGTAATGGGTGAACTGGCAGAAAAACTCAGAAAATTAGATAATCTTGAGTGGGTTGCTGTCAAGTCTTCATTTTGGAGATGAATATGCACTGGTGCTGTAGCCAAAAAACTTGGAATTTGTGGATGCCTGGTTTCTCATTAATGACATAAAAGTTCGTCAAATGAGATACTACGTTATGATTAACAACAGTTTGCTGGTCTGCAACTTTCTCTTGCTAAAGTCAGATGTTCCTCAATGCGAAGAAGATACCTCTATCGCTGTCTGCCGATATCTGAGAATGGTACTCACCCAGTGACACATAATGACTTTCGAAAAAAAAAACTGAAAACTTTAAAAGTTCGCGAATTTGACTGAGCGTTGCAGGAAATAATTCAGTAACGCTTTAACGTTAATGAAAATATGGATGAGAAAAATATTGACCTTTATGCAGCAATACGCGTAAAACTGCCAGTGGTAGGAGCTGATAAACAAATAGTAGGTAATAAACGTCAATATAAAGGATATTGCACGTTTTAAGCGGCTATTGATAGCAGGTTTATATCCTGTAAATAAGAATTCCCAATGTGAGGCTAAATACCGGACACATATAAAGAAATTAAACGCTGCCCACTTTCTCTTCCGCGCAGAGCTCACTCATCTTCACATTTCCGTAAAACGGAATGAAGGTGTGTCTGCAAACGTCTACAGGCATTCAGTATTCAGATTGTAAGTGGATGACTGCGGAAGATAAGAGAAAAGACAATGAATTCTGAGTTGTATCACTACATATTACAAAATACCACCGCAGGAGACGTGTAAGTCTGTTGATGTTTCAGGTTGTTCATAATACAGGTGTATGTCATTTCTGTTAAATAAAAAACTTATAAATGCTGTCATGGAATAGTATTAGTGATCATCACCGTTCAGCTGTAATGTGTGAACGCTGCCTGGGTCATTCTTGTTCCAGGAAAAATTAGGGGCATACTCAGTTGACTGCCTGCAGTTAAAACTAGTCACCAATATCATACTTGGTGGAAGGAACTAGTCCGTAAAATTTACAAACATCAGTAAAAAACTGTAATTGCCTTTTGTGACAAGCTTTTATGGAATGCGTCGAGGAGACAGTGGCTGGAAGCAGTCATAGGGCAGACTCTGTTTCATGTTCCGATCACGTACGCTTTATCATAAACTACTGCATGCAATCAGCTATAATGAGGAGTATTTCCAGTTTAAATTGTGTAGATAAATGGACTGCAGGAAATGGCTTACTCAACCGCTCTATGAAGTAACTCAGATTGTGAGTACCTTTGTGTTATAATATAAAACGATATTAAGTTCCGAAGAAGGATCAGCATTTGCTCTGCAGAGTTTTGTCACATTTGTGAAAACCCGTTTGAGGACGATGATGTAAAGCACCGAGAACATTGTCATTTCGTAGTTGCATACCAAGGTGCAGCGTATCCCAGTTTCAGTGTGAATTACAGACATCACTATACTGTGCCTGTCATAGCCCACACTCTGAGAAATTACTGCGGGCATTTCTTAATCACAAACATTTGCGAAAATACAGTATGACATGTCGATCAAGAAACTGAATTTAATCCAGGTCATTTTTCGATTCTGCTGTCAACCAAAAAAATATGATTAATTCATGAAAAATATTCCAGTAATGTACCAAAGGAGACACTGCAACATATATTTCCGATTTCTTGAACTGCTAAATTGTGGGACATGTTCCCTTGAAAAGTGTGCAGCTTACCTAAAATATGATGAACTCAAGGTAAGGGTATCATATTTTACTGATGATTAGAAGTTTATGATAGTCAGAATTGCGTTTCTCCGCATGGACATATTAGGAATTAATCGATTCTGTTGCAATATCACTTATACCAAATCGAAAAATGTAAAAGTTGTTAACAAGTGAAACGATATCAGAAGCCGAGTATCAAAGAACTTGAATTGTGTGGAATGTATTCAAATGTAAGACACTAAGAAAGTATTAAGATTTGTATTCAAGTGCTGCTCCTTGCTGACATGTCCAAAAAATTTAGGACATACGAATTAGATCCTGCACGTTATATTACCTCATATTACTTGGTCAGAGATGCACTGCTGGAAATACGTAAAGCAGAACTGCAGCTTATAACCCATAATGAACTACTTCAGTTTGTTGTACAAGGAATCAGAGTTGTTCTTGCAGACATACAGTTGCAAGTAACAGATTCATGATTGATTACAATGAAAAAATTGATGAATTTTACTTTATTCATCTTGATGTGAATATCCTGTACAGCTGTGCGATGTTGCAACATCTTCCCGTAGCTGATTCTGAATGGCTTTCTGAGAAAGTCGAAAGTTTTATAGTAGAGGAAGCACAAGGCGATTCGAACTTTGGGTGCGTAATGGGTATAGTTCTTGAATACCCCAAAGTATTTGCGATTTGTATTCATATTTTCCGTTATGTTTGGAGTAAATGACACTACTATTATACAGTAAAAAACCAAATAAATTTTTTTAAGCATTGAATGAGAAGAAAAACCGGGCCGTTCACTACAGAAATCTAAAATCATGTTTGCAAAACAAATTAGTCAAGAGAAGATACATCAAAACTTATCGTTTATGGAAGCTTCTAGAATGAAGCAATAGAGAGAAATTAATACGTAAAGCCGGATGAGTGCATACAATGATTCTGCGAAGAATTCCTTACAACTCGGAAAAATCACGCAAAATGAAGCAAATTGAGTGAAAGAAGTGGGGCATTAGACTAGCAATATCATAAGAAAGTTGATTCGCGGCAGATGCATTAATTTCAGAAACTAATTTTCAGAGGAGAATTATTTTCAAAGAGAATCTAGTCGTCATCGAATTAGGTAGACTAAACATAGTCTTCGATAAACCCATCGCACCTCGAATAGTTATTTTAGGTATTTCGAGAACGCTCCTATTCGAATTCCATTATAGACGTATGTTGGACTAATTCCCATCAAACTGTGTAGTGCAATGCTACATAGCCACTGACAGCCTCGTCTACCACATCAAAACTCCAAATAACTGGAAAAAAATATCAGGAGCTATGTGCATATATGTTTGATACTTAGGGATACCAAGCTAATAACAAATACGATATTCCGCTGGAGACTAAACAGTGTTTAGATTAATGAAGGATGAACTAAATGGTGACCTTATCACAGAATTTGTACGTCTTTCCTCAAAAATACATGCTCTTGAGACAAAGTATAGGCACATAATGCGCAAATAGGCTGATCATTGAGGATTATGAGCAGTATGTGCTGGATCCGGATGTGAAAACCACTGAGCAGAAACTTATCCTATCGAAGCAGCATGTTGCTTTGACTGTTAAAGAAATTAACGTCTCTTTATCTGCACAAGGTGAGGAATAGCATATACTTCCTAGTAAAGTAAATACACTGAGCTGGAGACATTATCACATCAGAAATGACGACTGCATATAATGTAAATACTAGATAGGTTTTTAATGTAAAAAATAAAATATTTAAGAGATGCAAACCCTTCAAAGGAATGATTATCTATAGTCTAAATATCCAATTGGTTCTTATTGTAAAGAAAAAGAAAAAACATAAATAATTGAGGAAGATTAATGTTAATATTATAAAAATGTGAATAAAGTAAATAAATGAAAAAACATTGTAAGTGAAAAACATTGTATAAAAGAACAACTTTTTCTATAACAAATTTTATATGTAGCGTATTGTTTGTGTTTGTTTCCATCAATGCTAGCGAGTGTGACTGTCTCACAGGTGGGCTGCATTTCATCAGGATGTCTGAGACCTGCAGAAATATCTCTCCCTCTCTCTGCACTATACCACTCTCTCTACCCGACCGAGGGAAGTGAAGATGTGCACCGACGCTACATAGTACGTTTACCGTATGTATGTGTGTGTGACACTCACGAAAAAGTTCGAGAGCTTGAGTGTTTATACCTCTTAAAAAAAACTTTGTTTTTGTATTGATACCCTCAATTCAAGTTCCTGTCTCATCGGTGAGTGACTGGACATTAAGTTTGGTGCCGCTAACAGCCGTAAATATGACCAGGATTTCTACGGGTTTCTTGGCACACCATTCGACAAAGTTTTGCTACGGCTATCATTGAAGGCTTCACGCATTTCATTTAGAATCTGTGTATCTATAGCCCTATGCTTGCTTTTACAGCTACTAGGGGGTAATATTAATCTCTTTAGCAGTTTCTTTACGGTGACTGTATACCGTAGAGGGTCCCCCACAATATGAGCTGTTCAACTGAGCACACGTATGTCAACTGCATAGTCAACCATTTCTTTGAACTTGAGCAATAACTCTTCTACATACTTCTGTCCTGTGTTAAAAGTTTCAAGTTCTTGAGGCATTACTGTTACGGCGTAAAGTCAAGCGCCGGAACCCTTGTCGGAAACCAGAGAGCTTAGAGGGCTGTGAATAAGACGTAAGCCAATTGCACGCTGACCGACCACTCTCCAGGACGACAACGCGACCTCTGTGCGAAGAGGACAAAGGAACCGCGCCGACTGGTCGCTGCCGACTTCTACAGCAGCATCAAGATTAGGCACTTCAAGGCCAGCGACTTAGGAATTATATATACTGAAGAGATCTCCTATTTGCGTGTCTCCTTTAGTTTGCGACAGTTCTGTGTTATTGTCAAAGTTTTGTCATTGTTCATTTCGTATTAACACTCATTAATACGATTTGTTTGAATGTTGTCTAGCGATCGGAGAAGGTAGGCTTCCCAGACCCCACATGTTTGACGTCAAAGGCAGGATTGAACAGTAACACTACTGCTTTTTTATCTAGTGTACTCAAAATGTATGTCTCTCCACTAATGTTAGTTGCTCTTTACGCTTTGGTAATCATTGTTCCTATAACCACGTCATTGTCACTGTTACAAATTTTCATGTGGTGATCCTCAAAGATATCAGGCATAGTTGTTGACATTAAATAATATATTTCCATCATGAGTGGTATTTCGAACCATCTGTTCTACATAGTTTTCAGAAAACGCATTTTTAGTGTTTCACAGATTGTCTTGTAATGACCATCACTAACAAAACATTCCCTTTTGATTGTTGGGTGATTAAATTCTTCACTGATGATTACAGTATGATTTGGAAGCTCAAGTACAAGCGAAATGTGGTTTTCTGAGAAGTTCTCGGTTGTATCAGGATCTGAGTCTGGTGATCGGTAGAAGAATCCAGTCGCACTTTTATAACAACTCTTTCGCCAAACAATTTTTTATGCAGCTTCAATTTCTATCTCGTTCGATTTGAGTATCTTGTTTAACGTCACAAATACACAACCTCCATTTCCCATTAGCCTGTCATTTCGATATGCACTTACATTTTCCTCAAACTTCCACTGTTGTCGACGTCACTTGGTATACTATATCGAGCGGAAGACTTACGTGTATCAAGTGATTTCAGCTGCTTCGCAACACCGAGGATATCTACTTCTATTCATGTTCGCAGCTGTTCATGGTTCAAATTCTGTAGTGGTTAGTTCGTCTTCTTTCGTGAACGAATTTCGGACAATTGTATGTAATAACTCTGCGTTACTGGCTCTGTCATTGATGACACTACCAATGGTAAATGTAGTCCGTTAATTAAGAAAACATGCACCTAGATAGTTGGACAAAAAAGTGAAATTAGATAGTTATGAACCATTCGATGCTCGCAATCATTATCATACTATGATAACATATCAACATCTTTCAAGAAATCGGCTCAGTCAACACAGGAATTAGCACATACAGGATGGTCCATTGATAGCGATCGGGCCAAAAATCTCACGAAATAAGAACCAAACGAAAAAACTACAAAGAACGACACTCGTCTAGCTTGAAGGGGGAAACCAGATGGAACTATGGTTGGCCAGCTAGACGGCGCTGTCATAGGTCAAACGGATATCAACTGCGTTTTCTTTTAAATGGGAACCCCCATTTTTTACTACATATTCGTGTAGTACGTAAAGAAATATGAATGTTTTGGTTGGACCACTTTTTTCACTTTGTTATAGATGGCGCTGTAATTGTCACAAACGTATAAGTACGTGGTATCACGTAACATTCCGCCAGTGCGGACGGTGTTTCCTTCGTGATACATTACCCGTGTTAAAATGGACCGTTTACCAACTGCGGAAAAGGCCGATACCGTCTTGATATATGGCTATTGTGATCAAAATGCCCAACGGGAGTGTGCTATGTATGCTGCTCGGTATCCTGGACGACATCATCCAAGTGTCCGGACCGTTCGCCGAATAGTTACGTTATTTAAGGAAACAGGAAGTGTTCAGCCACATGTGAGACGTCAGCCACGACCTGCAACAAATGATGATGCCCAAGCAGGTGTTTTAGCTGCTGTCGCGTCTAATCCGCGCATCAGTAGCAGACAAATTGCGCGAGAATCGGGAATCTCAAAAACATCGGTGTTGAGAATGCTACATCAACATCGATTGCAGCCATACCATATTTCTATGCACCAGTAATTACATGGCGACGACTTTCAACGTCGTGTAGAGTTCAGCGACTGGGCACCAGAAAAATTACGGGACGATGACAGATTTTTTGCACGCGTTCTGTTTAGCGACGAAGCGTCATTCATCAACAGCGGTAACGTAAACCGGCATAATATGCACTATTGGGCAACGGAAAATCCACGATGGCTGCGACAAGTGGAACATCAGTGACCTTGGCGGGTAATGTATGGTGCGGCATTATGGGAGGAAGGATAATTGGCCCCCATTTTATCGATGGCAATCTAAATGGTGCAATGTATGCTGATTTCCTACGTAATGTTCTACCGATGTTACTACAAGATGTTTCACTGCATGACAGAATGGCGGAGTACTTCCAACATGATGGATGTCCGGCACATAGCTCAGGTGCGGTTGAAGCGATATTGGATAGCATATTTCATGACAGCTGGATTGGTCGTCGGAGCACCATACCATGGCCCGCACGTACACCGGATCTGACGTCCCCGGATTCCTTTCTGTGGGGAAAGTTGAAGGATATTTGCTATCGTGATCCACCGACAACACCTGACAACACGTGTCAGCGCATTGTCAATGCATGTGCGAACATTACGGAAGGCGGACTACTAGCTGTTGAGAGGCATGTCGTTACGCGTATTGCCAAATGCATTGAGGTTGACGGGCATCATTTTGAGAATTTATTGCATTAATGTGGTGTTTGTAGGTAATCACGCTGTAAGAGCATGTGTTTTCAGAAATGATAAGTTCAGAAAGGTACATGTATCACATTGGAACAACCGAAATAAAATGTTCAAACGCACCTACGTTCTGTATTTTAATTTAAAAAACTTACCTGTTACCAAGTGTTCGTCTGAAATTGTTGACCATATGTTTGTGACTATTACAGCGCCATCTATGACTGAGCGAGAAAAGTTTTCCAACTAAAACATTCATAGTTCATTACGTACTAACCGAATATGTATTAAAAAATGCGGGTTCCTATTTAAAGAAAGGCACTTGATATCCGTTTGACCTATGGCAGCGTTATCTAGCGGGCCAACCATAGCGCCATCAGGTTTCCCCCTTCAATCTAGACAAGTTTCGTTCTTTGTAGTTTTTTCGTTTGACGCTTATTTCGTGAGATATTTGGCCCGGTCACGATCAATGGACCACCCTGTACATATGCAACAAAGAATGAAATGTGTGTCAGCCCAATCCTAGACTGACAGGCTACAAATTACTTTAACTTTTAACGAAATTTTGTTATCTGTGCTCTGCAATATACTAACTCTTTACTTACCCACTTTTTACTGTAAAAGTGCGTGACGAATGTTTTAAGCTGGTTTCGTATGTGTCTGGGGAATGGCTGCACATCTCTCGCGTTGCAGTGTTATTGTCCTGTTAGCCACCTATGATTTAACTGAACTACAGGCAAGTTTATGTTTGCAAAATGAATGGATCCCATTAAGATGTGCTGAATATTGTTCAGTCATTAAAATGTTTCTAGAGCACTAGACTAAAATTGCGATTGCAACAACAGATTAATTTGCGGTCTCCATCAAGAATGCATTAAGTGTCGGTGACCATGTTGATGTGCAAGGCTAATGTCTGAATAAACGGTTGCGGATAACTATTTTAAAGCCCACTGACCTATGCAGGAATTCCATAGTTCTTTACGGGAAGACGTTTAGCAATTCCGTCATTCACTTAATAACCAACCAGGATCTTTGGTAGAAAACAGGAGATTGGAACTATGTTTAGTTTATTACTGGGGCAATGTTGTCTAATACATGCCAAGGACTAGACAGCGCTGTTTTAGAGACATCTTATACTTAAACATTGATTTCTTTATTCCAAAAGCTAAGAGAATCTATTACTAATAATTCAGTTTGTATAAGCAGCCGCATAAATATGGTTCGTATTGATTTAATTTTTGTTACCAATAGTTCCTCCAATTAGGTGGGAACGTGAGCTGTCAGTTCATGAACACATAGCCTGGCACTGACATCTTGTAGCAAACCGTGATGGATCGCAAATATTTTTTAGTCCTGCCTTGCGTTGATGTGCAGTTAATACATTGTGATTGCTTTGAAAATGCGCTCCAATGTACGTAGCTCGGAACACAAGATGGCGTGGAATGATCTCACCGATTCATGTAAATTATTTCCAAAAAAATTTTCCCTAGAGTTTCATGAACTTGTTGCTCGATATAACAATATTGAAAGACTCGAAACAGTGTCAGAGATAATATGTCGTAGGAAATTAAACCATTTGATTCACTAGTGGAGACGCGTGTGCGAGTTCTACTGCAACAAGAAAGCACAGATGTTATATTACACAGTTTTTGCTTTAAAGATAAGTAACTGCCAACGAACAATTCTTCACCATTTAAGTCATATACCTTCGGCTCAATATGCACTTCTTTTTCTTGTTTGGTGAGTTACTTTCTGAATGCTAATCTCTTGAGGTCACTTGGAAATTAGTGTACTGTTCTTTAAAACACATATACCCACCAATTAGGCAACTATTTAACAGATTATAGTCGTTCTTCTGATGTAAACTATTCAGTTTTTCCATACGTATCTCCGTCACCCAACATGGTAGATATATAAGAACACTTGCACCACACATGGGTTAAATAGCACACGACGTAATTACGAAGAAATGTTTCGAAATTTGCCTTTAAAAGGACATATCTTTAAAGTAAAAGACCATGCAAAGTAATGCAAATATTGTTCACCTGAATGTTTTAATACTGAGGCCTCTGCTGTTGGAAGAACACAAAAGCAAGAAAATGGACCATGAATTCTTTATTTTTCTCGATATTAGAATTAAACCGAGAAAATAGAATATCATCATCTCAGAGAAATCGACAAGAAGTTTGATTTAGTTTGCCTAAAAACCTGTGAGAGGCTACAGGACTAGTGTTGCTGAATGAGGGTAAAGAAAGTTTTCTTTATCGAAAGAGTGCTACGAAGTACAATTTAATAGCCACGAAGTTAAGAGAACAATTTCAGTACCTGAAAGTGGTCCACACACCTTTAGATTTTATTATAGAGGTTTCATACGTTTACCTTCATAATTAGTGCGGGATACTTGGATTTATTTTGATTTGCAGTTCCAAATCTCTAAGAATGACAAAAGATTATGATGATACAAAGTGCTGATATTATTGTACTGATTAAAAAAGGTTTCGTAATATCAAAGATTCCGATATCAGTCCCGTGAGAACGGTGAGTGAAATAATGCACATCTTAGCTTAAAGTTATGGCTGAAGAAAAGCTAGGTCGAAAACGTACTTCCGGCCCTTGTAATAAATATATACCGAAATAACAGCATAACCAAAGTTTTCCAAGTTCTTTGTTATATTTTTAAATGCTTTACTTTTTAAGAGATAACTGTCTCTTTAATAATGAGAACTCAGTATAAAAAAACTTAGTTCAAGTGCTAAATACAGAATAATAATGTAATAAAATGTAATTATTGAATCAAGACTTTGATTTCTGGTTTAAATGAAGTAAACTGTAACTATCAGCTGCTCATGACACAGCTCCTTATGACACTGACTCGGCCTTATTAAGAAGTCACATGACTTCTGATGGTGGTTTCAAAGTTCAGGCCTGCACAAATATGTGGGTGCACCGTCTATTTGTGTCTATGGCACAGAAATGAAACACACTGAAATAAAAAATTTGTCAGTCTCAGATAGGAAATTGGACAGTGCTGTTTATAGACACACACTTTTTATTGTCTATAAACAAAAACGCCGTTGAAATTCACTTTTTTCAGAATGTACAAAGTTCTAAAATGTTGACAGAAACTATCAAGATACTAACACACCACCGATATGAAGCCCGCCACAACATGAAGAATGAGGTAGGTCACTGCAGACAAATGATGAGTGGGATATGGAATTTTGAAGTCGAATCACCATGTCTAATGGAGAGTATGGGAAGGGCAAAATCTTAGCAGAAAAAACCACATGGTGCTACAGTCCCGGTATGAATGATTGATGACTGATTCATTTTACAATAAAGTAATCTGACGTCAGAAACACTCCAATGATAGAGAATAATTCCTGTAAGTTTCGAAACAGGCTGTAAGATCCAGTGGGGAGGAAAGACAACTATATTGGTACCACGGACGAAATTATTTATGAAGAGTATTCTACTAGGCCAATCAACAAACTAATATGAAAAGATTTACGACAAATCGAATTAGTGGGATTATATTTAAGAGTATTTACGAGTTCACGGAACCGATAAGTATTCAAACATACAGTTTAGCATTCTGTATTCATAAAAATTCAGTGAATGTATTTCCAATCGTGGTAGTCGCTTTCAGTAGTATTCTGCGATTTACTGTTTGAGGGCTTGTATTTGCTTGTTAAATGAAACCGAAAGCGTATGTAATAGAGACACATTGCACGAAGGAAAAAAAGAGAGAATTATGACTGTTAGGAAATAAATCCTAGTTGCAGATTCAACAGCGTAGTTTGTGCTATATATGTGTTCGAGTGCAGTATCGATTATGATTACTGATGACCGTCGAATAATGCTGATGTTCGAGGAGTGACACACGGAGAATGAAGCTGAAATTTTTTATTTTACCTCTCTGCGCTGAGTGAGACGGCTTGTATTGATTTTGTATGAAGAAGTGCAGTGATGACACATTCTTGTATCACGAGCTGGAAGGTAGGCATATGGACCAATTGATGGATATGGAAGAAACTGGTAACAATGAAGTTATGAAACAGTCGATCTGAACTTAGTAGTTCATTTATTACAGTACAACAAAGACGTAATTTCATGACAGTCAAATTCTTCTACGATTGGGTGTTTACGGTAGGAAACTTAAAGTCTCTTCCATTCCTTACGCGGAGGAATTAAATTACTAAGTTAAGCCAGAAACAGATTTGATAAGATGTCGCACGAGAGGGGGGGGGGGGGGGGGGGGACGGGGCAGGATGTGTACTTGGTTTGCGATTGAATTAAATAAAGTAAGTTGTGTGCCTAATAATCTATCACTAATCAACGAAAAGCGTAACCTTAGAAGAATGGTAGTATTTGATAGAATCTACCAATTGTACAGTCAGGCATGGAACATAATCAGATTTTTCGAATGTTCTAGAATCTTTTAATATGTTTCAAAACAGGATTGAGGTTTGCGAATCCCATGGCGATAGAGGGCCTACGGATGGTTTGCGTTGGACGCCACGCTTTTAATTAGTGCTTTACAAATGGTGTCGCCGTTGATCTGGGTGTCGCAGAAACGTTTAGAAAGGGTATTTCAGGGAAAAATTTCAGATCTGCGAAACGTTGTCCTGAAATAATATTTTATGTGTTTTTAAAAATTTAATATACGTGAGTGGACGGTTTTGTGTGTACGTCTGCGTATGTGTGTGTGTGTGTGTGTGTGTGTGTGTGTGTGTGTGTGTGTGTGCGTGTGTGTGGGGACGCGCGTGTGTGTATGTATGTGTATGTGCGTGAGTATGTGAGCGCATCCATGTCGAAGAGTGTGTGTGTGTGGGTGAGGGGGGGGGGGGGGTGTGTGGGTGTGAGGGAGAGAGCCGAGAGAGAGAAAGAGAGAGAGAGAGAGGGAGGGAGGGAGGGAGGAGGCAGGAAGCAGATAGCGCATATGAGAACTTCTAGAAACCATATACTCGTCTGTACTTGTACTGTTAACAGTCATATCAATTAGCAGTCATAGAAACAAATCGTCAAGTTAAATACAGCAACCTCTCAAAATCTTTGAATGCTCCCTGTTAACGTCATCGTTGGCTTAACCTTTTGAAAGCCACTGTCCCAATGAGTGACCGACTTAATGGCCGAACAGCTACTTACCAGCTATTGTAGAACCTCCATTGAAGTCAAGATGAACATTACAATATGTTTTCATGAACGGAAATACGTGCAAATATCTGGAGTAAATGAAGATTAACATTTTATGTAGCTTGCTCACAACAATATTCAGCTAAGTAAACTGGCTGAGAGCCGCAGAATACGTTTCATGAAGATATGAATCACTTTCCTCCTCGAGGAACATCACGAGTGAACGTAGGTCACACTTGGCTGGAAATTCAAAGTTGCAGAATACGTTTTCTAAGGACATGGATTACTTTGCTCGCGGAGGAACATCTCTAAGGAATGACTGTCACCTTGACTAGAGAATATACGTGTTCAAACTCCGTCGTCCTAACATGGTTCAGGTTTTTCTTCGTTCTCTTTTTCCGATTTTGGTGAATGTCGGAACAGTGCCGTTTAAGAGGCCGTGGCGAAGATATTACGCTATCTGTGTGCAACACAAGAGTGTCCTCTGCCTTTAACGAAGCCGATGGCTTATTTTATGAAACTTTCTAGCAGATAAAAACTGTGCAAGGGACTGGGACTAAAACTACGAACATTTGAATTTTTCGGGCAAATGTTTTCCCATTTGAACTACCTGGACATGGGATCAAAACTCGTTCCGGGACTGAATTTTAATCTTCCGTGATGTTTCGAATCAGCAAACACTCCGCTGCAAGATGAAAAATTGGTATATTTTTCGACTGTTGCATTATACTTTTCGTATTAGCAGGAAACTGCAAGAATATATGCGTATTTCTTGAGATAAGATACACTGGCCGAAAATTTCGCTATTGCCTGTCACGCAATTACGTTACCTGAGAAGTTATAATTTTTGAAGATGGTTTGTAGCGACAGTGTTAAATGAGGAATTGACATACTGTACAATCTCGATTATTTACATGTTACGTTTGTTTATACTACGTAACGAAGAGATAAATATGTGAGTAAGACAGCTGCAGTGCTACTGTATAATTCACATTCCGCGACAACAGCTTCGGTTTCAAGTGAATGTTTAAACTGCAGTTCTCATATTTATTTCCACGCTACGTTCGACACGGATTTCTTACGGGAATTTGGTGATATCGTATCGCCTACCTCGCCAAATTCTGGTCCCATTTGTCTCGGAACATTCGGAGCTCCAGTTTTAAAAAAACCGGTATGAGTCTGCTGGCGCCATTAGTGTTGAGTGGTCCGTAGAGACGGCTGGAAACGGCGCAGAAATCCGGCTATCGTCGCAAGATGGTGGAAGGTCGGTGCTCAGTATGAGCAACCGATTGCTGTTTCTGGGAGAGGTGAGGCCTCTCGACTGCTGGTGGTTCTTCGAAGCCTACGGCACCATCATCTTCTCTATAGGTCTGGCGACCTTTGTGGACGGTGCACTGGCGGTGTGTTTCAGCTGGCGCCGGTTGGAGAAGACAACGCTCGTCTCGACCAACGCGTTCACGATCGGCAGCGCCGTCATGAAGATCGGCATTTCGCGCGAGACTGTCAGCTCTACAGCGCCCTGATGCGACGACTGGATGTCCCACAACTGGAGATATCCCTCGAAGACTCTAAGTGATACGCCTCGCGCTTCCTGCTGTGTGGTTTCCACTTCATGCTGGTGGAGGCGTGTCCCTGGATGGTGACGCCGGTCGTTGCCTGCCCTGGCCAACACTACCCGCCCTGTGTCCAGCACAGCTGGTTGGGAAACGAGAGAGGTCGATAGAGTCATATACCCTACACCCTCCAGAGGTGCTCGGTCTTCTGACTGGGCAAGATCAATAATTAAACGCAGTCTTTTGTTTGCCTCAAGCACAACATTATCAACGTGACCGTTCCAATTGAAGTTGTTCGTACTTGTAATTTCCTATGTATTTATTTGAGCTGACAGCCAGTAGGTTGGGAACCACATGGAGCCCATCATTCATTTGTGTTTTTTGTCGTGTAACCGAAATTTTACGGGATTTTTTTAGTATTCGTGTGGATGTCGTCGCGTTCTTCCTTTTTCAGATGCTGGACGGTAAACGACGCCATCTTCTGCAAACAAAGAGAACTGCATAGATTATCTAGTAATTCGTTAATGTGGATCGGGAACAGCAGAGGGTCTATAACTTCTCCTTGGGGAACGTAGATATCACTTCTGATTTATTCGATGAGTTCCGTTTGATTGCTATATACTGGTACGTTTCTGATAAGAAATCACGAATCCTGTCCCACAACTAGGACAGTACTCACTCCATAGGAAATCAATTTGATTAGATGCCTTTTTTAAGGAACGCTGCCAAAACCCCTCTGGAGATTTATAAATGTGCACTCAGTATGAGATCCCCTGTTGATAGCACTCATTACTTCGCGCGCATAAAGTGCTAGTTTAGTTTCACAAGAACATTTTCTGCATCCATGTTGACTATGTGTCAATAGACCATTTTCTTAGAGGTAATTCATATGGTAGAACACAGTGTGAATTCCAAATCCTACTACAAATTGCCGTCAGCGATGTGGGTTTGTAATTCATATAATTACTCCAAATTACTTTCTAGAAAATGTAGTGACCTGTGCAACTTTTCAGTGTTTAGGTTTGGATGTTTCTTCGAGCGTGCGGTGTAATACGATTGTTACGTATCGAGCCATTCCGTCAGCATACTCAGAAAGTAATCTAATAGGTATACAGTCAGGACGGTTACTACTATAAGAGATCACACGAAGGCTTCTCAGGACCGATTGTCTTAGTTGCTTGTGTGTCTTACGGATTCTGTGGTAGTGGCCCACGAAGCTTATAGGTTCTAACGTTTCGTCCAGAGCTGCCGTCAGCATCGTAAGAGGTACCTCTGGTTCCGCTGAGTCTGTCGGACGACAGGCATACATGCCGCGAAAATGGGATATGGTCGTCAGACATAATGTTCGTCAAACGTAAAAGATAACTAACTATGGAACTGTAGTCTGACAAAGTTTATCGTCTGTATCACGAACTACAACTATACAAGCCGAAAGAGTTGCCAGCCACTAAGAGACACGAAATTTTTAATTCCGCCAGGTTGCAACAAGTGTGCAGTAACCTCCATTATACAGTGGTCAGTCAGAACATTGTAACCATCGACCTACTATCGATATAAACCCGTCCAGACGACAGCAGTGTCGCCTGGCGAAGAATGGCTGGTAGTCAGACGCACGCATGGTGCATGTAGTTTAAGAGAGCGTGCTGTCCGTGTGTAGAATGGGGAAGACGCGTGATCTATGACAGCGGGAGGCCACGACCCTGGGACCACAGATTTACTTCGAAATTTGTACACCTTTAACATGCCATTAAAACTCCATAATGTGCAAGCAGTAAGATGAACTGCTCTGGCAATACCGAGGAAATCGTAAGAGAAGTATACGCGTCGATCGTGTGCCTTGTATATCTGCGCGTAGGTGCTGCACGTTAGAGTTGGTGGTGGCCAAATGACGAGCGTTCGGGCCAGATAAGCCTAACGTGAAGAAGGCGACGGTTCGATTGCCGGTAAAACATAATTTCTAATCTATTCGTTTTTCATCACTGCTCATATTATTTTATTTATATGACGTTTGAGATATTATATAATTTTAAAAAGACTACGTGTATTTGCACGAAGTTTCAGTGAATTTCTTGTTATTTGACAACTTACCGTTTTTAATTAAATCTAATAATTAGAACAAACATATTAATAACTGTCAACAAGGAAAAGAAGAAACGCGTAGAGTTTTCCAGAAAATGTATGCCTGTCGTGGTTTGAGAAACGCCTTATACATGAAGTCTGGTAAGGTACCCGTAACTACTTTGTATCTCGACGCTTCGAGCTACAAATACAAAGGCAGGCCTCATTTGGCAGTTAACCCGCGTAGCGGTGAAACATTGCTAATGTAGCAAGAGCGAATGGTGAAGGCGCAAATTTTTTGACTATTACAGACTTTACACCTGTACTACAAAAATGAAGGTCACTCCTGTCCTTTGACTACTGCAGATAACGAACGTCATGAGGATTCCAACCATCGCCTCGGCCACGACTCTCTTGCAGAGTGTGAACACCAACCACTTGACCAGACTGACTTCTTACGGCTGGCATCTTCTCACAAATACATCAGTTACATAGTAGACCTGTAAAACGCATCTTGTGGAATTCTCAGAGCTGTGCATCTTACTACTTCCACATTACGTTGTTTCAACGGCCTATTAAAAGTGTACAAAGTTTCAACTAAATCCATGATCCCAACATCACCTGCACCCGCCCCCCCCCCCCCCTTGTGAGTTTGGCCAAGAGCAGATTGTTATGGCCCGTAGGCTCGGCACGAGTATTCCGAAAACTGCATCACTTGTTCGAGAAGTGCTGTGGTGAGTGTCTTCAGCACGTGGCGAAACCGAAGTGAAACCACGTCCAGACATCGTAGGCAGGGCAGAATGATAAAACGGGACAGGCGGCGACCTGTGGAGGAACTAACATTAGACTTTTATGCTACCCAGAGTACAAGTATGTCTGAAAACACAGTGCACCGAGCTCTTCTTACGACAGGTCTCCGCAGATGACGACTCATGTACGTGCCAATGTTAACACCACATCGGCAACTATGACTGAAATGCATAGATGACCAGCGGCGCTGGACGTTATCGTAGTGACAGAGCGTTTCATGGTCTGATGAATCATGCCGATGGGAGTGCGCGAATCTGTCGGCTTCCAGGGGAACAGCTCCTTCACCCTGTACTGTGTTATGGAGACAGCTGGCGGCGACCCCATTATGCTCTGGGAAACACTCAGGTGAACATTCGTGGGCCCAGCGGAGCTCGTGCAAGTCACCATGACGATCAAGGAATATCGTACACTGGTTGCAGACCACGTACATCCCTTCGTGACGATCATGTTTCAATTTTTCAGCAAGATGACGCGCCATGTCATAAGCCCAGGAGTGACGGAGTGGGACGAGGAGCACAGTGGGGAGTTCCAATTGGTGTGCTGCCCTGCATCTCGCCAGATGTGAATCCTATCGAACACGTCTAGGATGTGATTGAACTTGACGTCAGAGCTCACCGCACCCCGCCTCCCCCACCCCCTTTTTGAGTTACGGGAATTACGTAACTTGTGTTTACAGGTGTGGTGCCAACTCCCTCCAGCGACCTACCAAGGCCTCACTGCTTCCATGTCAAGACGTATCGCCGTTGTTATCCGTGCCAAAGGTGGGCGTATCGGCTATTAGGCAGGTGGTTATAATGTTCAGACTGACGAGCGTATCTCACAAAATGATGTTCCCGAATGTGAATTACTTATACTGTAAGTGCAATGGAAGATTTACCACCTGCCTTCAAGATTAATGTTTCTCAAAATTCGCTTTACGCGAATATCGGTACTGCACTTTTAATAAAGTTAGTCTCTTGATGGTCTGTTTTATATCTTTTCCGCTGACATCAACCCTACATATTAGCAGGAAAAGTAAAAAAAGTTAATTTTTTCTTTGGTGTTACTTGTTCCCGCTACGTTCCAGGGGGAGGCTGGATTGCAAAGTTTCGCTTTACAGTAAAGAAAATTTAGAAAAATGTGCAAGTACAGTTTTAAAATATTAATATTATAAAATATTTGCAGTTTTAAATTATTAGAAAGAAATGTTTTAGACTGGAGATGTTCAAACTTTATGTTGTCTTTTGAAATAAAAAAAAGAGAAAAAACTGATTGCATTCACATAATAAGATTGATCCTGAAGCGAGAAAAGGAAAACGAGAGATTCAGTTCAGTCTGATGGAAATGATGATTGTTAGGGTAGATATCCTTGTCTGGGAGGACAAGCTTTCGAAGGTACATTGGGAGACGCACTTTGTAAGAGTACGGGTGGTTGTATGTGTTGGTACCGGCTCGGCAGGACGTTAGGATTGATAGGCGGAGAGATGAGACTGCACTGTTGTTGGAAGTCACGTTTTAGTGTTTTACAGGTTATACAGAGGGGTTCTATCTCCATAACGTGAGAAGAAAAATCAGATTATTTGGTAAAGGATGCGAGTAGGAGAAGCTAACAGTTCACGTATCGATTCATTTCGTTAATAGGCAAATGTACCGCATAGTGTTCTATTACACATCCATATCAATGACAGGAAGCGGTCACAACTGTGAAATTTATTGAATTTCAGTACGGATGTTACGTATGTTCTCGCTCACTTTACATTTGTGCCGTTGTGAAAGTAAGGTTATTGACCTAGTGATGTCATCGCGCTTATAAGTGATGTCATTATTCTTATCAGAGATCTATTCTCTGTTATCAATGGTATCATCATCCTCTCTCTTCTTATCTCTCGTCCCCACTTTCCGATAAATTATAGTTAAATATTAAAAATGTAACAGCCAATGAAAACTGCGAGAACTTCTCCAGCTGTGTTCATGTTTTGAATGGAAATACATTGAAACGCCAAAGAAAGTAGTATAGGCATACCTATTCAGTTACAAAGATATGTAAACAGGCAGAACACGGTTCTGCGATCGCAACGACTATGTAAGACTAAAAGTGTCTGACACAGCTGTTAGATCGGCTACTGCTGCTATAATGGCAGGTTATCAAGATCTAAGTGAATCTGGACATGATGTTATAAACGCGCACAAGCGATGGGACACAGTGTCCCCGAGGTAGCGATGAAGTGGGAATTTTTGACAATTTCACAAGTGTACCATGAATATCAGGAATCCGATAAAACATTGAATCTACGACATCAATGCGGCTGGAAAGAGATCCTGCAAGAAGGGGATCAACGACGACTGAAGAGAACCATTCAACGTGACAAAAGTGTAACCCTTCCGCAAATTGCTGCAAATTTTAATGCTGGGCCATCAACAAGTGCAAACATGGGAACCATTCAAGGAAACATCATCGATATGGGCTCTCGAAGCCGAAGGCCCACTCGTGTACCCTCGATGACTGTGAGACACATAACTTCACGCCTGACCTGGGCCCATCGACACCGACATTGGACTATTGATGACTGGAAACAGGTTGCCTGCTCGGACGAGTCTACTTGCAAATTGTATCGAGTGGATGGACGTGTACGGGTATGGAGACAACCTCATGAAACCATGGATACTGCATGTCAACAGGGGACTGTTCAAGCTGGTGGAGGCTCTGTAATGGTGTGAGGCATGTGCAGTTGGAGTGATATGGGACCCCTGGTATGTCTAGATACAACTCTGCCAGGTGAAACGTTTGTAAGCATCCTGTGTGACCACCTGCATCCATTCATATCCATTATGCATTCCGACGGACTTGGGGAATTCCAGCAGGTCAATGCGACACGTCACACGTCCAGAAGTGCTAAAGGGGGCTCCACGAGCACTCTTCTGAGTTTAAACACATCCACTAGCCACCAGACTCCCCAGAGGTGAACATTATTGAGCATATCTGTGATGCCCTGCAACGTGCTGTTCAGGAGAGATCTCGTATTTATGGATAGCCTGCAAAATTCATGGTTTCAATTACCTACAGTACTACTTCAGACATTAGTCGAGTCCATGCCGTGTAGTGCTGTGGTACTTCTGCGTGTTCGCGGGGGTTCTACACGATGTTTGTCAGGTGTACCAGATTCTTGGCTCTTCAGCGTATATAAATGTAAATGGTAATCCAGTTCCCAGAAAAGTGCGAAATATAAATATACCTAATTAAAAATACTCAACGCTTATCGAGGCAGTGGCGTTTTCTATTTTCCAACGAAGACGGCAAAGAAGGAACTCTAACTTTGCAAAACAGTGTGCCGAGGTCGCAGATGAAATCAGACCTATGCCTATGCTGGTGTGACTCATTTCAACAGGGCTACCTGAGGATGCAGCTGTCTCTTTTCAGATGGCCTCTAAACATGTCCACATTTCTGTACTACTACTTAATCCCTACAGTAAGGCCTCATTCATATTTAGCTGAGCTATAAGATTACTGAGGTGGATTAGACGCAGTCTAACTTTCAGAGCAATGTCGAGAACACAGTTTTAATCATTCAAAAGAACAAAACGTTTTACTTTGCACAATATGATGGCAAGTGAGTCTGAGACATATCAAAAAGAACAACATGGTCATTAAGATTATTGTTACATGTATATTTGTTTCACTCCGACACTCATGTCAAGAAAACATCACTTGCAAAGATTAAAAAGCTGTGAAGTTTCTCAAGAGAAATGCTATCCATTTTTGCGTAAAACTGCCATGTATGCCAGAAATAGCCGTCAGCTCTGTTTAAGTCAATTGTGCCACGATATGGTGCGATCTTTTTGATCAGTCTTAAGAACGTGACTGTAGCTAGAATGATTATTAAAATACAAATAAATTTTTGAAATAATAAGTTTTTAACTGTATTAAGAAGTAGATAATAATCTGCCTTAGCCATCTACAGATTCTTAAACCCATATCAACAGTTACGAAAATTTGTCATTATGTTTCAGCAACTATGGAAATACTTGTGAGATTTATAACAAAAGACTTGAGGTGCATGCAGATGTAAGGAGGTGAATTATTCGTACATCAATAACGTATTGCATGTATCTCATATTTCTCGATATAAATCTAACTTTTTAATAGCGGTTAAAAATTCACATTCATAAATCTTCAGATCTATCTGCATGGGGTTAGGAACCTGTGTTATTTTATACTTTTTACGCTGATTTAAACGTGTCTTATACTAAAAATTTATTTTCATTAAAATAATTATTGTCCGCAGCTCGTGGTCGTGCGGTAGCGATCCCGCTTCCCACGCCCGGGTTCGATTCCCGGCGGGGTCAGGGATTTTCTCTGCCTCGTGATGACTGGGTGTTGTATGATGTCCTTAGGTTAGTTAGGTTTAACTAGTTCTAAGTTCTAGGGGACTGATGACCATAGATGTTAAGTCCCATAGTGCTCAGAGCCATTTGAACCATTTTTTTGAAAATAATTATTTTCCGCTTCTTACTCTTGTGTGTTACTTTTTCAATCGATTTCAGACATCTTGATGAAATTCCAACAGAGACATGGAATACATTTCTGTTTTATTTCAATTTATCTTCTCATTAATTCAACCGATGTAATATTTCTTACTACGTCTTTACCCCGTAAATATAAAAATTCACCCAGTTCTGACCTGTATTGTACGTTTCAATCTCTACCTCATCAGCAAGATAGTTTTAGGTGAGTTTAAAAATTTATGCTTAACATACAACCAGAAAAGAGAGGGAGTTGATGGAAACGTGGTAAAATGAGTCAAATACATACAAAAATAGGTGGGAATTGCAACTCAGAATTACGCTTTTATATCGTCCCTGCCACACCCAATCTCAGAAGTAGGTATGCTGTGGTGCTTGTGTGTCTTAATGTCATAGTAATTTTTTCTCAGGTTGCAAGTGATGCGTGTACCCAGTTTGGTGGAAACTGCTTCAGGCATTAAAGAAATGTACTTGTTAATCTAATGTTGTCGCAGACTCTTTCTGCCACAAGCTATTTATGTGCTTCGCAACTGTAGGCAATCTAACTCTATCTGCTAAGTACAGCCATCATGCAGGAATTCAGTTGAAGATGCAGTGCCCTGCATTATGCTTCTTCATAACCCCCGTCTCTACCGCCTCCCTACCCGCCTGCAGGTAGGTGACCCTTACTCCCACACTATTGCACTGTTATCCAGTTCTGAATTATGTTTAAAATTTCAAGTCTTTAGCTCATCAGGCTGTTAGTTTAAAATCAATTACAATAATTTGTGCCGAACAGGCAGGCAAGAAAGCGAAACCGCTCCTCAGTCTGCGCCCACTACGTATATGCTGTTGTTTCTTTTAAATCAGTTTCTGTTATTAATAGCAAATCTCACAAGAAAGCTGAGACATTAGATGGTAGAGTAAGAATCCCCAAGTTGTGAGTGAGTTAAATGCACATATGGCTCAGTTTTAAAGCATATATCCAGTTTACACCTGGAACAAATTGCCCCAAAATATCACTAAATATCACAATTGCAATTACAAGTAAGTATGGTAAATAAAAACAGATGTATTGTGGTTACTACCTGTAGTCAATATTCATACCTTAAAATTAGCTGAAACTAACTTCTAAATGAGGTCATGATAGTGTGATATCAACGAGACCATCCCATCTGTCTTCAGCTCCATAAGTTTGTTGTCATCAGTTCCAACATAGATATAAATTTGAATGTTAATTATATTGTGTGTTAGAAACTGAATACAATGTATTTATTGCAATTGAGACTTGACCGTTACCAAGAATCAGGAGCTAATTCTGTCTAGAGCAGATATTCTTATGTTATTTAGTTCATGATCTGAACTGGTGAAGGTAGTGCTTCTTTTTATAAACGAAGGTAACTTAGAACTGTTTTTTGTACTTAAAAGAAATTCATTGAGGTTTACTAGGAAAAGAAGCAAACCTGTTATCTGATCTGAAAGAACATTTCTTGTTCAAATGGTTCAAATGGCTCTGAGCACTATGGGACTTAACATCTATGGTCATCAGTCCCCTAGAACTTAGAAATACTTAAACCTAACTAACCTAAGGACAGCACACAACACCCAGCCATCACGAGGCAGAGAAAATCCCTGACCCCGCCGGGAATCGAACCCGGGAACCTGGGCGTGGGAAGGGAGAACGCTACCGCACGACCACGAGATGTGGGCACATTTCTCGTTCCGGAACTTCAATAGCATTACCTGTTATGCAGCAGTGCTTATAAGCAACTTTCTGTTTCCTGATCTGTTATGTACATAAAGCAGAGTGCATGTGTGAATGTGTATGTCTGGGATTTCCTCTTGAACATCTGGATCAATTTCAACCAAAGGAGAATTTGCAGGCCTCACGAGTATCAGCAGTTTGGCATTTACGACTTCCTAGTTCCAACAATATGGTAGATTTGGGCAAAATCGTTATTTTTCCCAGCCTACCCTGCACGAAAATCTTGTATGCGGGGACAGTGTTGGCCTGCCAAATCAACTTTCTTCACAGGTCAGCCTATACGTCCACACAAGTAGCACTTTGCTGGAGCCCGAAATGTAAGGTTCCCAGCACAAGTGTGTTCGCATGGTATCAGCCTGCTTTATTGATCTGCTTTGCATGGCGGCCTGCAGATCAGGAGCAAATATCTGATTTTCAAGCCCCACATGTATAGCCTGCCCGGCGTGACCAGTGTGTTGTGGGAGCAGTATCACGGCATGCTTTGTTGAACTGCACTGCAGGGGCTACGCATTCCTATGAACATGTTTGGGGACAAGTTTAGATGGACAGATGAGGTGATGAACAGAGTACATGACAGGAAGGAATGGACAGAGGGGAGGAGGGGGAAATACATGAGGCAGGTGAAAGGTCTATAGTGGAAGGGTGGAAAAGGAAGTGTTGGAGGCAGAGATGGAAAAAGAGATGGGAAGGAGTATATGATCACAGGAAGGGGGCGAGAAGATGCGATCAGAGAAAGAGGGTGGAGGAAATGGACAAAGGGTGGGAGAGGAGTAGATGAAGAGACAGAGAGTATGGGGAATAGGAGACACATAGAGTCGGCATGATAAGGTGGAAGCTGAGAGGGGGGTGGTTCAAATGGCTCTGAGCACTATGTGACTTAACTTCTGAGGTCATCAGTCGCCTAGAACTTAGAACTAATTAAACCTAACTAACCTAAGGACATCACACACATCCATGCCCGAGGCAGGATTCGAACCTGCGACGGTAGCGGTCGCTCGGCTCCAGAATGTAGCGCCTAGAACCGCATGGCCACTCCGGCCGGCGAGGGGGGTGGAAGAGGTGTGTTAAATATAAGAGTGAAACAACGTAATGCACGAAAGCTTTAATTGCATAATTCTGTAACTTGTTTAGCACTACATTTACACAGCTTGAAACACTTCTTTAAGTAAAAAGGAAAACTACCTGATTGTGTTGGGATTCTGTCAGCAGTTGTTTCTCAGCACTCTGGAAATATCAAGGCAGTTTCCATAACGTCCATTGGTAAAAGGAAAAGGGGAACTTTGTTCCCACCTTAAAAAAACAGAAGTCGTTAATTGTTGTTGAATTACATTAACAACATACTCTTTAAGAATATACTAGGGTGTAAGTAGTGTGAACAACCTGAAAATACCTTTTAGCACACCCTTAACGATATCAATGCATTTTCAAATAAAGTATACTACCCACTTAAAGACTACAATAAAAATATAAAAATCCAAATTCTTTCAATTGTTGTTGACTTTTACTCTCAACATACTCTTTAAGAGATATTAATGTGTAAGTAAGACATTGAACCTCGACAAAGTGAATGCAAGATTCATTGGGCAAAGTGACATCTACAATTAAGACTAACGTTTTTGAGGTAAGTTTACCTGAAAAATTTGAGACATATATTAAATCTGGTAGAAGGATACGTTAAAAACAATAAATATTTTTTTCTAAACTTTGAAATATAAATTAACTGACTAGATTAAAATATTTTCAAAAGGTGGGCATAATGTACCCGTCCCCTTTCCCTTCGAATCCGAGGTTTAACAAAACATTATTATCTACCAATAAGTAGTACACTGCTCCTTCAAATATTTTTGGGTACACAGGTATTCTTCTATCTCCACAAAAGACGTTATCACCGAATATTTAAATCTGATTGGCTAAGACACCTACTTGAAAAGATGTGTTAGTGAAGTAAGGCCGCCGGACGGAGTGGCCGTGCGGTTCTAGGCGGTACAGTCTGGAACCGCGCGACCGCTACGGTCGCAGGTTCGAAACCTGCCTCGGGCATGGATGTGTGTGATGTCCTTGGGTTAGTTAGGTTTAAGTAGTTTCAAGTTCTAGGGGACTGATGACCTCAGAAGTTAAGTCCCATAGTGCTCAGAGCCATTTGAACCATTTCTTTTTTTTTTTTTTTTTTGAAGTAAGACCACCAGCCCCTGACTGCCAATCCACTCTTTGAAAACCGCGCACCAATAGCACTTTCCATTTCCGCAATATTTGCGGTTCAAGTTTGAAGTGCTTCACCCTGTATATTTATACCTTTACTTCAAAAATTTCATAGTTTCTGCTCTGATACTACATTAAATATGTCAGACAATATTTTACTTTTATCCTAAAGATTTTAATTCTATTTGATAATTTCATGCTATTGGTCTTTACAATAACATGCCTTAAGACTATTATTTTACTCACCATCCTTAAATTTTGGCTTTCAGTAAATTCTAACGTTACTGAAGCGTACACTGACACTTTTTCACTGATACCTCTGAAACGTTAGCATATCTGAATAGAATAAATGGCAATCCCCTCCCTAGTCGGCAAAGACTACCTACAGATGAAATTCTCTGAAATGTACACCTACAGATTGAGACTCACTGGCGCTTCAGCTTCAACATGGTGTTATGCATTAGAAAGGTAAGATGGAAAGCTGTCGACAACGAGATCATTAGGGGCGATTCATACGTTGGGAGGGGAAAGCTTTTAACCTCCACCGATTTAGGGAATTCGCAAAGAACTTAAATCTGGATGTCCAGATTGAGATTGGTGCATCATTCCTCTTCAGTGGTTAATAACTGTTCCGTGGTACGCATTACAGCCTTCATTAGGGACTACGAATTTACCAATAAAAACTTCCAATTCAATCGTACCTTCTTCCACGGTTTTTGATTCTGTTGCTTGTCTACAACAAAACTTTTGACGAAATGCTTCTAATTATAGTACATCTGTTCCCATACTTCTTGGTCCTACTACTTTACTTTAAAATTATATTTATATATGACTTGGATGCTTAGTGATGTAGACGAAGCATGTTATAAAGACTATTAATAGTTTGGTGTTACAGTCAGATACAGAAAGGAGCGCCTTGGAGATGTTTACGCGTGCTCTACAAAATTGTACCGAGCAAGTGAAAACATTTTCATTATCTGTCAGTGACAGGTGAAAGGTATATAAGGATATAAGGAGCAATCAAAAAGATTCGGTTTGAAGGCGTTGCTGCAGCTGATGTGCAAAATAGGGTGTATAAGCATCGACATGTAGATGAGGGATGAGTGTTGGATTCGTGCCTTTACGACGCGCATGCGGTAAACCCAGAAACGTGAATTATGGCAAACTTATTATCAAATGCGCCCAAACACGATCAAAGCGTTGCCTAAGGACAAACCCCGGCAGACATCCATCGGAGTATGAAGAATGTGTATGGGGCAGCAAGTCTGTCGAAAACCACCGTCTTGGAATGATGTGCCAAGTTCCGTGCACGTCGCTGTATTGCAAATGTTGTAACGTAGCATTTAGCCAGCTCAAGAGGGAGACTCTCGGGCATCCACACTATAGTCCCGAGCTCTCCCCATGTGATTATCACGGCTCGGTCTCTTAAAAAATGAAGGAGCGATGTTGCATGGTGGACGATGATGTACAGCAGGCAGTTACTGACTTCTTCAAGCAGTAGGACACCGTTATCACCAAGCGGGAATCTTCACCCTGGTGCAACGTTGAGTTGATTGCCGCAGTGCTCACGATGATTTTGCCTGACTGGCAAATTGAGCCTGAACTATACGACCATTGAATGGAAATTATTTCATCGTCCTTTATATATTTTGTTCAAGTGAACCATTAATTCGCCACAAACCTTCGGAACGAAAACGTAACAAATATATAAATCCACCTCAAAGCTCGAAATTGAACTAATTACGCAGTGCCACAACATTGGAATTGTGTGATATCACACGATGTTCTACCAGTTGCTTTTAACGTAACTGCTGAAGGGCCTTCTTAAATTTCAGAATCATCCTGTGAGTGAAATTCAAATTAAAATAATCATAATGTGATCTATTTATGACCCCATCTCTAGTTATTGGATATAGGTTTCGCCTTTTATGCAAAAAGACTGTTTTTTCTCTTCGTAGACAAACATGTTTCGTCACCTGTGTGCCATCATCAATGGATTTTGTTTATCGAAATTGTAAAAAGTAAGCATATTTTAGGATGTAACTGATCTAACAAAGTGAGTCCTAAAGACAGTTTTTGTTCATTTTCGTTCTTATCGTGATTTTACGTTATATTGTGTTGCAGGACCATCAGTATAGTGACCTGCACTGATAACTTGTCATTTGCAAACCAAATGACGTAAAAGTGATTTTTTTGAGTTAAAAAATCAAGGGGTGTGTTAGCTCACTGAAAGACTTCACATTTACATCATTTAGTTTGCAGATGACAAGCTATCAGTGCAGGAGACCATACAGATGGTCCTGCAAAACCATATAGGCTACTGTAATAGCACGGGAAGAATAAAAGACAAACAAAAACCGTCTTTAGGTCTTACTTTGTTAGATCAGCCGCAACCTAAAACACGTTCACTTTTTACAGTTTCGAACAAACAAAAGCCACTGATGAGGGCACAGAGGTGCCGAAACAGGTTTGGGTAACAAGAGAAAAAAAAAGTGATTTTGCATAAAAGGCGGAACCTACACCCAATAATTGTAACTGTAAACACGGAAAAAATAGAAGAGCTGCAAATCCAAAAGATAAATAGGCCTCAGTTTAGTTGTTAAATAACAACTGACAACTGCGATCAGTCTCCCCTTCATATAAGCACACTATGTGATAAAAAGTACCCGGACACCTGACTGAAAATGACTTACAAGTTCGTGGCGCCCTCCATCGGTAATGCTGGAATTCAATATGGTGTTGTCCAACCCTTAGCCTTGATGACCGCTTCCACTATCACAGGCACACGTTCGCTGGAAGGTTTCTTGGGGAATGACAGCCCATGACGGTCGGTGAGGTCTGTCACGAAGTCGGCGCTCGAAAACATCCCAAAGATATTCTATAGAATTTAGGTCAGGACTGTGTGCAGACCAGTCCATTACAGAGATGTTATTGTCGTGTAAGCACTCCACCACAGGCCATGTATTATAAACAGGCGCTCGATCGTGTTGAAAGATGCATCCCCGAATTGCTCTTCAACAGTGGGAAGCAAGAAGTTGCTTGAGGCCTGTGCTGTGAAAGTGCCACGCAAAACAAAAAGGGATGCAAGCCCCTTCCGTGAAAAACGCCACCGCCTCCGAATTTTACTGTTGGCACTACACACGCTGGCAGATGCCGTTCACCTGGCATTCGCCATACCCACACTCTACCAACTGATCGTTACATTACGTACCGTGATTCGTCACTCCACAAAACGTTTTTCCACTGTTCAATCGTCCAATGTTTAAGCTCCTTACACTAAGTGAGGCGTCGTTTGGCAATTACCGGCATGATGTGTGGCTTATGTACAGCCGCTCGATCATGAAATCCAAGTTTTCTCACCTCCTGCCTAACTGTTATAGTACTTGCAGTGGATCCTGATGCAGTTGGGAATACCTGGTCTGCCTATTGCACATTTCGACCATCTTCAACTGTCGGCGCTCTCCGTCAGACAATAGACGAAGTCGGCCTGTACGCTTTTGTGCTGCACGTGCCCTTCACGTTTCACTTCACTATCATATCGGAAAAAGTGGTCCTAGGGATGTTTCGGAGCGTGGAAATCTCGCGTACAGACGTATGTCACAAGTGACACCCAATCACCTGACGACGTTCGAAGTCAGCTCTATCACGATATCCAGTGACTACTGAGGTAGCTGATATGGAGTACCTGCCAGTAGGTGACAGAATACTTTTGATCACATAGTGTACTTAGTGACAGGTCACAAAACTCACCTACCAACATCAGTGCAAGTGGTGGCTCAATGCGTGCTGTATTCATCAGTGCATTATTTCGCATCATAGCAATGGAGGATCTCCTGGTATAGACGTTGATACAAATCGACAAAATATGTGTCTCTATTCTCAGTGCCTATCTTTACCACGTAGTTAGTGATACCATCCATCCTATTTCTCTTCAGACTGCTACCCAAACGACACTATATCGCCATAATGGTCTCCGCAAGTACTCCCAGGGTGGGGTACGAATATACTAGTGACATAAACCATCGACAAAAGCGTGTTATACCATTTCTACTCGGTTTGCCTGTACCTATGTTTTGCTCCTCTGCGTTCCAATCAAAGGGCGGCAAAACGTATGTTTTGTCTGTAAAACGATGTTGTTTTCTATCTTTGCTTACCCTTTGTACCAAATGTCTGCTATCATGCCATATTTTAAATAGTTTACTATTTCTTCAGATCCTCTTCCTGTGCTTGGAGGGCATAGCTTTTTAAATACCGGTACCATCCATACTAGTAGTCTGTAAGCAACTTCTTTTCCTGTTAAGTTCCACTTTCCTAGCACAAAGCCAGATAACAGAAGACTAGCTTTTGCCTTATCTAGAATCGCCTAATTGTGTGGAGTAATGTGGGTCGATTTTTTTCCATTCAGGCGTTGCAAAAGCGAAATACACCCAGTGTCGAAGTTCAAATGGTTGAAATGGCTCTGAGCACTATGGGACTTAACTTCTGAGGTCATCAGTCCCCTGGAACTTAGAACTACTTAAACCTAACTAACCTAAGGACATCACACACATCAAAGCCCGAGGCAGGATTCGAACCTGCGACTGTAGCAGGTTCCAGACTGTAGCGCCGAGATCCGCTCGGCCACTCCGACCGGCAGTGTCTAAGTCAGATACAAATTCCTGTTGAGTCGTAGATACTTAATTACAATTTGATACCGACGTCTCTATTCGGCACTACTAGTGTTTCAAAAATGTATAAGACGAATATTTGAAAAGTGAATTTCAGGTACATATTTCATACAAGTGCTTCTATGTTCCTTTCATACTCGGACAGTATGTCCGGCGACACAGAAAGAGGGAGAGGGAGAGAGACTCGTTACTTTTAATTGTGATGATCGATCAGTTTCTGTTATGTTGAGTCAGACGATGAGACCACTTTCATTTTCCATCTAATGTCGTGCTACATTGATTACATTATGTAAGTCAGTCTTGACTAAATGTACCAAACGCTACATAATGAACTACCATGTTCAGCACTATTCTATAACTTGAAACTCATTAACAAGGCGTTTACTTGATGCGATGGCATTTATGTATATACATTGTCACTGCAGTGTCAGTGGCTGTAAAAAGGATGAGCAGGCCCGAGTAGCTCTCAGATGTTCGCCTAATTTAAACGTGCTAGGATCGAAACAATATTAATCAGCAGGACTAGACAAACTAGATGGCGAGAGAAATACCAGAGAGCATGGAACTGCCTCTGTCCTGGGCGGATAGCGGGCAGTCAGTCCTCAAGCTCAACATTCGCCATCTTTGGTTGTGTGGTGTGTGGCCACTACCTGGTTCCTGGATATTTGAGGTGTACGGAGCTTTGGGGCTCGTGCTTGGTGTCTGGAACGCTGTAGAGAGTACACTGGCCCTCTACTTCTGTTGGGGAGACATGGATGAGTCGACGATGGTATTCATCAGCACCTTCAGCATCGGCTGCGGCACTGTCAAGATGGCCTTCTTCATGTGCAATCGGAGACAGTACTACGCGCTGGCTCGAAGCGTGGAGATGCTGGTGTCTCTGCAAAGTGAATTCTGTTCGGCAGACCCTGCCTTGGCTGACATTAGGCAGGGCTCGCAAAGGCGTGCCTCCCGTCTCACCATAGGACTGCTGCTCTTAATGTTGTCGCAGTACCCTGTATGGTTCCCGATGCCTTTAATTGCGCGTCCAGACGAACGGCGCCTGCCATTCGCTCAACACGGCTGGGACAACAACACAAACTTCTACGAGCTATCGTACGTCGTACAGTGCGTGATAGGGGCGTGGACCACCCAAATCAGCAACAGTGTGGACTTACTGTTCGTTTGCATCATGATCCTCACAGCTGCGCAGCTGCAGATTCTCACAATGCGCATAGCCAGTCTCAAACGTGAGGACATAGAAGTAAAGCTAGAGAAAGGAATCAGTTGCGTGGCAGATCAGACGGAGAATAGTTGCAGTGATAAAATGTATGAAAAATTGTGTCAGTGCATTGAGAGTCACCAGAATATACTCAGGTACGTTAAATAATTCGAGTAATATCTTTCGCACAAAACTGGATGAGCACAATGATGTTAGTCCTAACCATACACGACAATGCTTGATTCCCTGGGAAACAGTATAGTCTATTTTTATTTTTATTGTCTTAAGATTTTTGACTCATCAATCTTCAGCTTCGTTTGATGCAGCCGTCTCTGAATTACTCTACTGTGCCAACCTCTTCATCTCAAAGTAGCACTTGCAACCTACGTCTTCAATTATTTGCCGTATGTATTCCAATCTCTATTTTCCCCTACAGTTTTTACCCACTATAGTTCAGTCTAGTAACATGGAGGATATTCCGTGATGTATTAAAAGATGTCCTACCACCTGTCCCTTGTGCTTGACAGTGTTTTCCAAATATTCCTTTCCTCTGGGATTCTGTGCAGAACTTCCTCATTCCATACCTTATCAGTCCACCTAACTTTCAACGTTCTTCTGTGGCACCACATTTCAAATGCTTCGATTCTCATCTTTTCCGGTTTTCCCACTGACCATGATTCACTACCATACGACGCTGTGACCCAAATGTACATTATCAGAAATTTTTTCGCCAAATTATGCTTTACATTTCATACTAGAAGACTTCTCCTGCCCAGGAATGCCCTTTTTGCCAGTGCTAGTATGCTTTTTATATCCTCATTGCTCAGTCCGTCATGGACTATTTGCAGCTCGGGTAACAGAATACCTGAAATTCATCTACTTCGTGATCACCAGTCCTGATGTTAAGATGTTAAGCTTATAGCTGCTCTCATTTCTGTTACCTCTCATTACCTTCGTCTTTCTTCATTTTACTCTCAATGTATATTCTGTACTCTTTGGACTGTTCATTCCATTCATTAAATCCAGTAGTTCTTCCTCACTTTCGCTGAGGATAACAATGTCATCAGCAAACATTATTATTGAATTCTTTCATCTTGCATTTTAATTCCAGTCTTGAACCTTTCTTTATTTACGTTATTTCTTCTTCGATGTATGGATTGAACAACAGGAGCGAAAGATTAAATCCCTATCTTACACACTTTTTACCTGAGAACTTTGTTCTCGGTATTCCACTGGTATTGTTCTCTCTTGACTCTTGTAGATATTGTGTATTACCTGTATTTCCCTAAAGATTACCTCTATTATTCTCAGAAGTTCCATCAACTTACACCATTCAACACTAACGGACGCTTTTACCAGGTCTACAAGTCCTACGAACGTGTCTCAACTTTTATTTTTAGTCTTGCTTCCATTATCAACTACAACATGAGAACTGAGTCTCTGGTTCCTTTACAATTTCTAAAGCCAAAGTGATTGTATTACAACAAAATTTGGCATTGCTGGCTTCTAATGACCAAACGTGATGAAGTATTATCGGAAGAGTGTTATCGCGAAATCCAATGAGCTCTTGTCACGAGCGGAAGCTAAAACACAATTACGGTGACTGTAGAGTAATGCACTTCAACCTCCGTGTAAATGCACTTGGGTCTATGACTCTGCTGCAGGTGAGGCAAATGATGACAAGGTATTTGGATACTGGGAAACAGATGTATATCTGAAAATAACACGCTTACGAAACGCTTGCACGGTATCTCGTAAACAATCAACGTAATAGTGTGGTAGTCCTTACGGAAGTAAGGCAGAATGGAACTTACTGTTGAGGAAAATGTCATCAGAGATGGGAGTAAAAGTGTGGACTGCGGAACCGTGGGGCAGGAAATTCACTGCAACATTTTCAAAGACACAACTCTGATGTCAGTCTTAATTTGATTAGGTAAATCTAAATTAGCATTGCCAGACGTGGATTCATTCCTTCGTTTCCTGCGAAATTCCAGCTAAGCGCCATAATCTTTTCATCAGTTTTCCGTGCAGAAAGTACCCACTACAAGGGGCGTTCAAAAGGTTTCCGTTCGAAGGCTGTGCAGTCGAGAATCGATTTTCCAATCACGCAAAATCACCGCGAGCATTGAGGCAATCATCCCACCAACATAAAAGGATGGAGATAAACGTTTGGTAAAACATCGTTTCCTGCTGCATGAAATAGTCCGTAGCTGCGTGCTGTGCATCCTCGTCGACAGGAATCTTAGACCCTTCAAGGTCTTTTTCAAGGGACTAAAACTGTGATAATCGTATAGCGAGGGATCAGGATTATAGAATGGATGTTCGAGTGTCTCCAACTTGAATTTTAACAATTTACGCAGTACGACATTTGCGATATCGAGATGTGCGTCATCATAAAGCAGCAGCATCCGTTGGCGCATCTTTCCTCAGAAGTGGTTTTCGACGGTCTAGCTGGTCAAGCTGCCCCATACACATTCTCGTTCTCCGATAGCCGTCTACCGATATTTGTACCTCCGCAGTCCAGAAAAGATTAACAGCACGTTGGTCCTGTTTGCACGCATTTTGTAATAACGTCGTGAGCATGCACGTCTTCTTTCGCTATTTAAAGTCACTATTTCTACTGAGTCTTGTCTTTTTGCCCATTCGATACTCTGATGCTTTCATTGTTTCATTTCTCGAAACTACCCATTCAGCTGTTGTAGTACTCCTTTCTCCTCTTTCAATCTTAGAAATTCGCGGTAATCTTCGACTCTTGTAAGTTACCTTTAATTTCCTTCCTCTGTATGTTTTCTTCGGTTTTAACCTGCAGTCCGTAACCAATAATTTGGAGTCCACAGCTGCCCGTCGAAATATTTTGCAATTTAATATCAGCGTCGCACTACTTTGCGGTACGTAATCTGCCCAAAGCCCTCCGTTGTCACCAGGTCTCTTCCACATTTACAGCCTTCTTTCTTGGCTATGCTGTATGGAAAATTCTGCTAGCCGGCTCCCTCTTTCATTTATTTCTCCCAGTCTATGTTCTCCTTATAGTTTTCCTTCTCTTCCTTTCCTACTATTGAAATCCAGTACCCCACAACTGGTACATTTTGGTCTCGCTTAGACATCTAAGAAATCTGGTACATTTTTTTCGAACTCCTCATATTTACAGATGTAGTACGTATATAAAGTTGTACTACTATTCCAGGTTTTAATTTTGTATCTGTTTTTACTATGATAATGTGTTCACTGTGTTATTCATAGTTGTTAGTAGTGGAACAGTATCAGTTGCAGTGCAGTCTGAATTATTGCCTTTCTCCTACTCAGACAATTGGGTGCCAGAAAGGTGACAGAAAATCCACAAATGAGAGTTTTTATTGGCTGTAGGAATTAGCGCAGCCCATAGGGTTGCCATATTTATCCTCCAATCCAGGTTAAGTGTTCCACAGGTCTCCTCCTTCCCTCCCCCTTCCTCATCCTTCCCCCTACTCTCCTATTTATTGTGTGAGTTTCGTCACTTGTATTCTGTACCTCATCTTATCATCACTTCTACCCTGCACAAACAAATGATATGTGGCTTCAATTTATATACTTTTTATTCAGTAGAACGGCTTTTTACATTTACGTGCCAATGTGATTGAGTTTTAGGTTTGAAGGTATGGTTTGTAAGTTATAACAAGGAAAAAGGGTGAAATTTTGTCTCTGTCTTTTCACAATATTTTCTTCGGTAGCAATATTTTCGTACAAAATGTTCTTGGATACAATGTAAGAGGTACAGTGTATATATATGAAGTTTTTGAACATCTTTTACTATCAGAATTTCGTAGCAATATGTCCAGAGACACTTGAATAATAATGACTAGAAGCTTACGTATATACGCAGATTCGCTTTTTGCGTCCTTGTTTTTCAGGAGACACTTTTTTTAACACAGTTATCATTCTTTAATGGAGCTGTTGTCATGTTACAACATCCTTCTTTGATACCATTTGATAATAAAGGTTTTTTCCCATGGAGAATGAGATATAATAGTAATACTGGCAGATATGACTAACGGAAGATGAAGAAACCATACTAAACACACAAACACACACACACACACACACACACACACACACACACACACACACACGCACGGACGCGAGCGAGCGCGCGCGTGTGCCGGCGCGCGTTGTATATGCACTCCCATAAAGTGTGCATTCAACTCAGATGTGCACATAGTACACATATTCGATGTATATACAAATAGTGTGCGGTCAACTCAGTCACACATTTATTTACAATATGTGAAACAGTCCACACCATTTCCTCTTCACTCACATACATATATAATTTTTACAAATAAGTACATCCACTCTCTCACTAACTCCTACGTGAATAGTGTGAGTACATGAGGTACCCGATTCCATCCTCACAAATGAATCGTTTGTTGTCGTGGCATGAGAGAACGATCTTCATTTGCGGTACAGTGTGTGACCATATGGTCCTGTGATCAAATACCAGTTTGGTTCACCATTGTGAAGACTGAGGTGGAGTACACCCAATTACACAGAGCAGGCACTTTTATTCATCAGTTCTTAGAGCCATTGAGGCCTCACGATGCAGACCCATTGCCTGCCTTAGGGAGGGATCTATCTATATGGTACACATTGATTTGAGACCCAAAGCCCACAAATTCCACGATACGTGTGCCTGTCACATCTTTCATTAGGCTGGTAATTCTAATGGCATAATGCTTGCAAACAGTAAGATTATATTATAATATATAGTAATATTCTGCCATAACGATTACCGGCCATATACCCAGACATATCAAATCTGTAATCGTGACACCTTATTACTTCCAATGGATTACAACCATTCACACAATAAATGAGCGTCCCTGTACCTATGTAAGGTAACTACGGGTCGCCAAAATGAGTTTTCACATTTAGTACTAAAAGCGGCACATTGGGAGAGCCGGTAGGTCAAATACACATATAGCAACATGAACAGATTTTGTAAATCATGTCATTATCTCAGTCATCTCCAAAATTTGGACTGGTGATACAATCCCTTGAGCCATTATTCCTCTTCCAGCAATAAAATATTTGATTTTCACAGTGCTTAATTAGATTAGCCATTGTCTGCCAAAAATTGCTGTGTTCTTGAGATAAGAAACGTTTTTTTTTAAAGTTACACATCTTGTGAGCCATCATGTCAGTGTTAACATCATTACAGTCCTTCAACCAGTGTGACTGCTTGAAGGATATAGCGTGGGTGACTGTAATCAGATTCACACCCAAACTGACGCATTGCTGGACGTTTCTCTGTTTATCCCCCTGCGTTGTAATCATCTCGGGCACAGAACTACTGCTCGAACTAGTCGCTCTGGACCCAGCGACAAACCCCGGTGTGCATCATGTGAGCTTTCGGGATATGATGGTTCTGCCTCAATGACGTATCCTACATCACAGTCCACTGCCACATTCTTGATTTCACCTAATTCGGTGAACTATTCAACAGACAACAATCGAAACCTTTCAACAGGCAATGAAAATTGGACATTTGTGGTAAGTACTATGGGACCAAACTGCTGAGGTCATCGGTCCCGAAGCTTACACACTTCTTAATATAACTTAAACTAACTTACGCTAAGTACAACATTCACATCCTTGCTCGAGGGAGGACTCGAACCTCCGGCGAGGAGAGCCCCGCGAACCGTGACAAGGCGCCTAAGACCTGGTGGCTACCCCTCGCGGCCAACTGGCAAGTACTGTTACATGGTGCATACGTTGTTTCCATCCGTGTGCAGGGTGTAATTCGAATTGTCGGATGTGTTGAGTTCCTCAGTCATTCGCGTGTTCTTATATTGGCGTTTGCATGTAAACATTGCCAAAATTGTTATCAAGTTCCGCGTTCGAAAAAGAGCAGCATGTCGACATTGGTCAGTAGGTCGATAATGACATGTGTCTTTTTCGCCATGGTGTCCCACGAAAGCTCTGGCGCATTGTAATAGGAGGAAGGGTCCAACATGTATGTGGTCATGCATTCATTCTGGAATTTCTCCAAAATATTTGAAAATAATACCAAGTCCATGTCCATGTAAGTCTTGCTTACTACCCTAAATTAGGGATGTTGATTTATTCTAAAACATTCAGTGCATGCCTATATTCTGCATCCATTATGCCATTGCCTGTGAACGCCGATATGTTGGGCAGTGTGGTTTCGTTGCGTCCCTCCATCGAAAATTTCTGAAATGGTGAGCCGGTGAACCGCAGTGAATCCAGGAAGCCGGCCGGAGTGGCCAAGCGGTTCTAGACGCTACAGTCTGGAACCGCGCGACCGCTACGGTCGCAGGTTCGAATCCTGCCTCGGGCATGGATGTGTGTGATGTCCTTAGGTTAGTTAGGTTTAAGTAGTTCCAAGTTATAGAGGGCTGATGACCTCAGAAATTAAGTCCCATAGTGCTCAGAGCCATTTGAACCATTTAAATCCAGGAAGCGGAATGTAATGTTGTTGGTGATTCAGTTGAATGAGATGTGTGTTTTTCAATTCTTTCAATCAGGGCACTGACTTAGTCATTTTTCAAGACGAAGTCAGGCAAGTGCAACTATGAAATGAGCATCATACCCATTCAAATTTTGGAAGAAAACGGATATGTGTAGCGGTAGTTGGTTTCTCAAGTTGCGTGCATTATGTGCTGCACCGAAGAAAGTCACTGTCAGATGACAAAAAAATGGTTCAAATGGCTCTGAGCACAATGGGACTTAACATCTGAGGTCATCAGTCCCCTAGAACTTAGAACTACTTAAACCTAACTAACCTAAGGACATCACACACATCCATGCCCGAGGCAGGATTCGAACCTGCGACCGTAGCGATCGCGCGGTTCCAGACTGAAGCGCCTAGAACCGCTCGACCACACTGTGTCAGATGACAGTTGTCTCTACAAGCAGTCTCCGTTTCTCTATCTATAAGGCAGTCCACTGCTTTCTTGTGAATGCGTGCTGGTATGTAAATAAAACGGAGAAACGTTTTTAGGGTATTCTCCACGATAACTACGTACCAGTGTCGAATGCTGAAATGACGGTCAGCCGCACCAACTCATAGGAGGAATGCAGCCGTCATTTTCCTGTGGTTTTGTCGTCGGAATCTTGGCGTAAAAAATTCTCCCCTGACGTCACTCACAAGAGATAAAGGATGTTTGTTTCTCCTGAAGGTCCAGCTTGACAGTTGACAAAAGCTGAAGGTCTGGTAGGGACAAAGGGAAGTAATCAATCTGGTGACGAACTTAATGTGTCTTTAACATATTTGCCAAAGAGTGCTCAATCCTGTAGAGGGTATTTATAGCATGCAAGACACTTATACAATTCCTAATTTTTCCCCTCTGATGTCACCACTGAAACAGACATCATCCTAAGTTTAAGTTTGGCAGAAAATTGAAAATGGCCAACATATATATCACATGGCATTGTGTTATTTCAGTTCAAATTTCCTGATGTCACACATATCACTTCCCTAATTAACGCCTAGTGCTACATGTAAACAGTTCCCCTGTGAGATCACAGTTTAAACAATTTCACCTAAAATTTGGTTGTAACTTATCTTAGGTCTACTAGTGGTTTGTTTAAATAATCTCTCTCTGACGTTAAGGTTTAGACAATATCCCCCTCCTCCCCACTCTCACCAGTTTCACATCACAGTTTAAACAATTTGACCCAGCTACCTTAAATTTCTAACTCAAGAGTTAAATTTTCCTATGTTGAAAATTACAGGAAAATTCACGATATTACTTGCCCTGAGTTCAAACTGGCGAGAAATTCTGATGTACTTACCCTAAGTTTAAATAGTGGCAAGCTCACTGGGAGTCATAACTAAGAGTAACACTTGATGGGGGGACAGTTGGTTGTCAGAACTACAGCTCTTGGCCCAAGTTCAAATCTGATTAGCCGACTAGTGCAGCCTGTAGGGTTGTCGCTACCGTGCAGTAATGGCTGGTTATTATGTGCTAGTGTGCTACATCATACTGAAAATACTGTACTAAAGTTTTACCATTCCTTTTTTAATGCAAACCAAAAACGACACTAAAATTACGCTTTTTCTCCTTGCATGCGAGCCGGAAATCGCAATAGAATTATACTAATACTCTTAGAATGCATGGTAGTATGCAAATAAAGTGGACGAAAACGTATTTTGTTGCCCTTTCTCCACGATAACTACAAATCAGTGTCGAGTGCTGAAATGACAGTCATCCATGCTACAATCAACTCAGACTGAAGTTCTATTCATGTAAGCTGTTGTTCTACTCATTCTGTTATCAATCTTTCTTTTAATATCATTTTATTTCTCAAAATAATGAACTATTAGTTCAAAAAATGGTTCAAATGGCTCTGAGCACTATGCGACTTAGCATCTATGGTCGTCAGTCCCATAGAACTTAGAACTACTTAAACCTAACTAACCTAAGGACATCACACAACACCCAGTCATCACGAGGCAGAGAAAATCCCTGACCCCACCGGGAATCAAACCCGGGAGCTCGGGCGCGGCAAGCGAGAACGCTACCGCACGACCACGAGCTGCGGACCTCAAACTATTAGTTACAAAATATAAATACATATAAACAGTTCTATTTATACATGTAAAACTAATATATTAAAATTAGTTATAATAACTACCCTTGTAGGTCAAATAGCTATAGGATAGATGACGGTAAAAGAAGCAAACATACAACGAAATTTAGCATCAATGTGTTTGCGCTCTACACAGCCGTTGCGCTTTATAAGCTGACACAACATTCGGATGTATGCCTAAGAATACATGATTTTGCACTTAAACATTGATTTTATGACTGCCAGGTTTCTGACCTCTTAGTCGTCAAGAATGCGACGCTGTTAACATGCGAATGTAAGAAATCTATTTCCTATATTTACCTAACCAAGGTTCTCTTATACAGAGTACTACACAGTATGGTCGCTTAAGAGAATGAAACTACTGCTTTGTACACCAAATACAACATTAGTTCTACGTGACACGAGCCCGTTATAGGTTTCCGGAGGTATACGAGGGTTGTCCAGAAAGGAAGATCTGATCTGTCGGGAAATGGAAACAACTGGGAAAAACCGGCAGTGTCTCTGGTATGTCCGTCGATCGTGTCGCGTCGCTCTTTTCAGTTTTGAGTGACCAGTGAACACGTAAAGATGGGTACGGAATAGCGTCTCCCGCCACGTACGAGGGCGTGGTCAGATTTCGCTGTGTCATGCAGCCCACATAACACAATTGTTGAGCAGTTCCTCCTTCGTGCCAATTCTCGGCCGCACACTGCAGGGGCAATGAAGACGCTGCTGCAGCGTTTCTGATGAGAAGTGTTTGAACACCCACAGTACAGTCCGTAATTGGCTCCCCCTGAGTCTCATGTCTGCTCACAAGAACCGCTGGCTATGAAGACAAAATTTTTTCACAGACAATGAGCTGCAGACCAGTGCAGATCACTGGCCGAAAGCACGGGCGGCTGCTTTCTGTGACTAGGAAAGTTGATACAACATTACGGCAACGTTTGAAGTGGGAGCGGCAACTATGTAGAGAAGGAGGTGGAAGGTGTACCTCACTGTTGCAGGTAAAACGTTTCTCGTTTTCACTGTGGTTTCCATTTCGCGACAGATCGGAACTTACTTTCTGGACAGCCCTCGTATAACCAGTTCGGAGATTGTAGGACATTCACATCACTCAGTCAACCTTTCAACCTATGCTCAGACATCTGGGCCTCACATGTAAGTAAGAAACGGGGCATCAGTTTCAACTAGTTTCAGAGCATCCCAGTTACCCGGTTTCAGCTACTTTTGTATTTAATGGTGAACAGCATACTAGCAGAACATGCAGTAATTAGTAAGTGTAGTTTTAACGTTTGAAAGTACTATCCATTCAGTTATGATGTTAAAGTGATCCCATATCTGCTACAGACACAAAACAGCAACAATTAGGAAACAGAGACCCTCACATGTTTTTTGACGAATACTGCTGTTTGTACGGGATGAACATCAACAAAACCGACAAACTGCTGGGACTGATTCCTCTCTGGAAATGCAGGAAAAAAGGTTCTATGAACATTTGTCCAGAAATGCATCGTTGCCATGCTTGATGGTGCTGACGAATGACAGTTCTCTGACCAAGTACCGTGTGTCCCTCGTGTGTTGCAGGGTATGTGCCTGACGTAGCGTGCTGCAAGCAGTAGAGCGATCCGCAGTTTATGTTTGGGGGTTTATGTGATCGTGGGTCCTTTCAGACAGACGATAATGCAGGAAGATGGTGAATTGTGCGTACACAAGATTTGGTGGACTGGGTTCCACAGGATATTGTGAAGAACCATCTTACAATCTGCCACTCATGTGACCCGTCAATATGGTGTAAGCATAAGGTCAGTTATGTGTATCCTGCATGGCAACCGCTACTATGCCTATCACCTGTAATCCAGTGGAAGCCATTTTGAACATTTGTTGTGACGTGGATAAGCTGGAGGTCTGCACTGTGTTCCGGGAAGATTTATTGTCTTTGTACACGCGCCGTCTACGCGTTTATAGGACCTCTTCTTCTCCATTTCCTGTCAGGAATCCGTCACTACAGTTTTTCAATTTTATTATTGTTCACCCTGTGTAGGAATCAGATGTTTCCACAATATTCCAAATAATAATCAGACGAAGGCAGGGGTTCCTACCACAAGAAAAGGGCTTGCGTGGAAAGTATGGTAGCTAGAGCCCCAGTAAAATTTGAAAAGAGTGCGGTTATATAAGGACTTTCAATATTTTTGCAATTCAGATGAAAACGCTTCCTGGCCCATCCGACGTATGCAGACAAGGTGAGACAGCAGAAGACCCAATGCAAAGATGCTGATGAAGCTTTAACGCCATCCAGCAGTCCTTAGGTCGATATTTTAAAGTAAAATCATCAGATAATTAGTCAGTTTGTCTACAGCGCCCACAAAATTCCAGTCATCGCACCTATAAAAACAAAGTGAGCTAGTATTCAGGGGATGTTAAGTGATTCCTCACATAAATTGTAAGTGTTTTATGTTGTACATAGGACATTCAGCATCTGCAGAGGTTTTATTGTGTTGCAATGTTACACGTAAATAATATGCCAGAAATTCAGTGTATTCTACTCCAATGTACCATAGAGCTTTCCTGGAAAAAGTCCTGGATGTTGCTCCATTACGTCCTTGAAGCGAAGGAAGGCTGGACTCTTGGGGTCGAGTAGTGGTTGAAAATCCACTGGGGATGTTGCATTTGAAAATCCACTGGGGATGTTGCATTTGAAAATCCACTGGAGACGTTTCACGTCTTACGTCTAAGATAAAATGTTCGTTATGTGAGGAATCGTTTGAAAACGCATTGCTAGACTGCGCATTAGAATACATTCGTTTTTGTGGGAAGGATAGTAGGAGTTTACGTTTCGTGATCATCCATCTGAAATCTCAACTGCACTAAGGCACACCTACCGCGAAATTCACTGTTAGTTAAAAATAATACTATCACCCTCCAAAAGAGTATTCATCTGTACCACAGTGGACCTTCTGCTTGAATCTATGGAATGAATGTAGCAGCACTATTACTCCGCTAGCTCAGTCACAATGACCACACATCTTTTAAGGACTAAGCTATTTTAAGCACTAACTTTATAACTGACTGTGATATAAGACTCAGTCGTGCAACTGCAGGCCAATGCAAGTTCAAGTTCAGCACAAATGATTTACAAATCCTTTGACACTATGTGATCTCTACGTCCGTCGTTGATGTATGTTGAAATGATGGACATTCGCAGTCTAGTGTAACGAACTGTGCTGTCTTCCAACAGGATGAGTTGGTGTGGTAGAAAAGTTAAATTGTGGTACCTTGGTTTGAGGGTGTATATCCTTCACTGTGATGGGAGTCTAATACATACAGGCATGGTACTTGAGCTACGTTAACCGTGCGTTATTTGCCATAGGGTGATGCAGTTGTCTCTAAACGAAGGGAAGGTTCTACTGTGAAATACTTTTTTACACTTCTAAAAAAATCTTCTCCATATCATCTGGTATACTTCGCAACCTTGGCCAGCAAAATAATTTCAATGCAAGCATGTTTTTGAAGAAATTACACATGCACTCATCATAAATGATTTAGAAACCTGTGGAAACAAGCAATGTATATGTGCGACAACTAACTCAACGCTCTTTTCTGTGACGCTTCTGAATGTCTGAGCTGTGTAACCATCTACAGGAGATAGGCAAAATAATGTGAACAGTGGTAGTAATGGTATGATTCTGTTTAACGGTCAACAACGTACGTAAGACTCGTGTCGCGCTGGAATGTGCGTGTTCAGTACGGACTAGGCATCAGGTCAGGTTGTTTACGAGTAGTGCACACTTCGTATTTTCATTCAGAGGCCGACGTCGACGTGCAGTGGAAGACCTAACAGAGTTCCAACGAGCACAAATTGTGGGGGCCCGATTAGCTGGGGTATAATTAACCAAGACAGCCAACATATCTTTCAACTGTTTCAATGGTCGTCACAGCCTACACAAAAGGAAAGACATCATCGTGTGGACGTAATAGTTGGCGCAAATCAAAACTAAATTACAGATATCATCGTACGCTAACACGAATTGTGTCAAACCAACACAAAACTACGGCCGCTAAAATGACTGCATAGCCATCTTCGGGACCCCATGTCTACCGACACTGTCCACCGAGAACTCCATAAAGCGAATATTCATGGACGAGCTGCTATACCGAAACCATTAGTGACGACAACCAGCGCAAAGAAGCGTAAAGCATTGTGTCAGGAGCGTAAATCCTGGACGGCTGATCAGTGAAAACACGTCATATGGTCCGACGAGTCAACGTTTCCCTTAATTCCAACAACGGGTCGGGTTTACGTCTGGAGAATCCCAAAAGAAGCCTACAATCCTGACTGCTTGATTCCAACGGTTAAGCATGGAGGTGGAAATGGGATGGTGTGGGCAGTCTTATCGTAGTATTCTGATGGTCCCATCATTACTCTCAAAGGCCGTGTTACAGCCGATGATTATGTGAACATTTTAGGTGATCAGGTGCACCCCATGAAATATTGTTCCTCAACAATGACGCCATATTTAATGACGATAATGCGCCTATTGACACAGCCAGGACAGGACAATCGTGGTAAGAGGAGCATGCAACTGAACTGCAGCGTCTTTCCTGGCCGTCACAGCTCTCGGCCTTCAACGTTACCGAAACCTTGTGGGCGGTATTGGAACGCACTTTACAGTGCAGATTTCCGGCTCCCTAGTCACTATAGAATTTTGAAGAGTTTCTGATCGAAGAGTGGCGTAACATTCCACTGGAGACAATACAATCGTTATATGCCCGTATTCCAACAAGAATCGCAGCTGTTTTACGGGCAAATATTGGTCCAACCCCTTATTAATAAACCAATCCCAAGTAAGTACAGGTGTGCTCACATTTTATTTTGTCCATCCCCTGTATGTTCCACCACAAATCTGTGACACTTGTCATCACACTTTGATCTTAGAAAATATGTTGAATAAACGAAATCACAAATAGCTCATCTCTATCGCAATACTTCCATGGTTGTAAGAAACACAATATCATGCAACTATTCTCTTTAGGTCTATCCATAAGGTACCTATATTTATCTTCCTTGCTATAATATTGAGCTCATTATACCACAGGTTCACTTGATGTTAAACCCCTGATGACTATAGGATAACAAAGACGTTGGAGATGTTGAATGTGCTATGTACTTCGTAAAATACTTATATTATATGTGAAGAATGGCTTAAAATCACCTAAATACCAGTTTACTTCCACTTATGGGCGGTACCACTGGAGTTTTGTGTGTCCTGCAGACCAACTGAGTTACGCTGTATTGACTTCACTTTCAGACGCGAATCTAAGGACTGTTAAATAGCGTTAAAGCGTCACCAGCATGTTTGCATTGTGACATCTGCACTCTCACCTTGTGTACTTACGCCGGAAAAAGTAGGAAGCGTTTTCATCTGAATTGTAAAATTAAATAACTGCGCTCATTTCAAATTTTATCGGGGTTATGGCAAGTGTATATTCTACATAAGGGACTTTGTTGAGGGAAACACCCCTGCATTCGTCGGATTATTATTCAGAAATTCTGCGGAAACATCCGATGTCTATATAAACACCAGTATTCATTAAATCACGTGTGAGGAATTCTCAGTTTCCTAGTTGCTGTGATTTTGATCCTTTTACAGAAACGAGAACATCTTAATTCAAAAGATAGTACTATCACATGTTAGAATTACACCTTATAATTTCCACCTACTCTGCTACAAATATTGTTCCCCAACAAATGAAAAGGTAGTAAAAATTGGGTTACTGGTGTACGTTGAAAGTAGTTGAAATTGCATGCCTCGTTTCTCACGCATTTGTGAAACCCAGACGTCTGAGTATAGGTTTAAAAGTTTGCTATCATTTTATTGCAGTGATATGAATGTACTACAATTTCCGAACCGAAATTGGATGTAAATTTCGTCACACACCCTCAGAAACATATAAAGAGTTTGTGTCACATAGAACTGATGTTGTGTTTGGTGAACAAGGTAGTAATTTCATTCTCATAAGCTACTGTAACGTGTGGAACTCCATATAAGTTAACCTAGTTAGGTGAATATAGGTCAGGAGCTGGAAAAAAATTTCCTACATTCGAATGATAATAGCGTCGTATTCCAGACGACCAAGAGGCCAGAAAGCAGGTAGTTATAGAATTAATATTTACGTGTAAAATGGTGTAGTCTGAATTCTTATAAACGGTTCCACTTTGTTCCCAAAACTGCAACTGGCTGATGAGCATTGCCCCATTTCTGCGAGGTTACTGCTCTTTTCATTGGGATACCGCTCTGTGCGTTCCGTTTAAGTGAGTTTTGTGAATCAATTAATGATGTTCATCTCAGCAAACATACCAATATTTTGTTTCACTCAGTATCATCGCTATATTCGATGTAAACTGTATAGGAATCATATCAACACGTGTGCTATCCTTGCTGTCCACATACGATAAAAAGTGTTGATACTGAATACTACAGCCTTCTATTCTGATTGATGTACATTTTCGTCGAATCAGGTACCGTTCCTAAATGTATGATGTGCCACTGGTTCCTCCAGACTCGTAGTTGAAAACGTCCTCTGTGTAACAGTGCATCATGTGCTCTTTGACACTTGGGCGCCAGGATTTTGTCAGCAATTTGCTGATATCTGTGGAGAGTCACAGGAAACAGCATGGTCTCTGGCAGTGGTTGTGGCGGCGGTGGCGGCATTTCGCTGTCTGGCACACCAGCTGCCTGGCAGCCATGTAATACTGGTTTTGGACGACTCTAAGCTCCACGACGCGTGCGGGTGAGACTCTCCCGTTGGTTGTCTGTGTTCTAATGAAGATGACATTGTTCCAACCCTATTTTTACTAAACGTTGACAGTGACAACCATGCAGGCTGCATCAGCGGGCTATTCAGTTTCGAAGTGAAGCCAAGTGCTCTAGTTCTCATAACCATCTGGCTTCCTATCAAATGCTGCTCTATATTTCTGACAACCAGCGGCCTTCCAATCATTTAAACTGACGGTGAGTAGATGTCGAATTTCTCGCAATTTTCTGAAATTTCCTGCAATTTTAAAATTAGGAAAAATTAGCTGTTGGGTTTGAAATGTAAGGTACCTCGGCTAAATTGTTTAAACTCTGGTGTAACTCTAGTGAGAAGAAGGAACTGACTTAACTTTAACACCAGAAAGAGATCGTTGAAACATAGCCTGAGTAGACTTACGGCAAGTTAGATGCAAATTAAGCGTGCCATTGCTTAAACTGTGATATCAGAGAGGAATGGTTTAAACATAGCACTAGGGCTCAGCGTATAAGAAGTGATGTGTGTGACACCAGCGAATCTGAATTACAGTAACAGGATGATGTATTATTTATGTGTTGGATATTTTGAATTTAACAACGGCCTAGCATCAATGGTACCAACTGTTCCCGTCAGATCACCAAAGTTAAGCGCTGTCAGGCTGGGCTAACACTTGGATGGGTGACCATCCCGTCTGCCGAGCGCTGTTGGCAAGCGGGGTGCACTCAGCCGTGTGAGGTAAACAATACGGCCCGGAGAGCGGTGTGCTGACCACATGCCCCTCCATATCCGCATCCTGTGATGCCTGTGGTCTGAGGATAACACGGCGGCCGGTCGGTACCGTTAGGCCTTCCAAGGCCTGTTCGGACGGAGTATGGTTTAGTTTATATTGAATTTCCTGAAGAACTTAAACTTAGGATGACAGTTCGTTAAAGAGTGACATTGGCGTGGAAAATCCAGAAATTCTTCACAGCTATAAATAGCCTTTCCAGTTTCCCTTTGTCTCAAGGGAGTGACATCATCGAAAAACCATCTTGAATTCTGTATGTAGCATAAGAGCCTAATTGCACCGACATGACTCTGCACCAACTTGAATTCTGTACTTAAAACAACAGCCCTACTTCCACAGTGATGCCAGGGGAAAACCCAGTGGCCATACTGGATTCGATGATTAGTAAAAGTGACCTACTTTGACTAACATTACAATGTGCTGCCTTAGATTTCCCACCAATTTACTGGACAACAAGCGTACTTCCACAGTGACATCCCGGGAAAACCCATTTTGGGTTTTGGAATTTTCTTCTAATTTATACTTACGATTGTAAACGTATTGGGCACAGCATCGAATACAATGAACAGTAATAAAATTTTATATAGAACGGTCTTGATAGAGTAAAAACACTTTTATTCATGAGTGGTGACTTGTTTTTATCTGATGTGGATCGTCTTTTTAGAGTAAAACATAATACAGGGAAACATGTAATATAAAACATTAAGTTACTAAATTACTCGTTGCTATATTTAGTAATAACGTGTGTAGGCGATGGCATACAGCGGGAACGGTGGATACCACCCACTGCTGTTGACTGCTGACTATGTGGCGGCTTGTTTAAAATTTCTGTTTTCCCTGCCTGATTAAGAGACTAGTTTAGTTCCAGGATATTTTACCCGTGAGGATACCATCCTTCTTAAGACTTACAGTAGAGTTTCATGACCTTGGAAAATATAAATAATATCGTTTTTACTTCCCTTTGACCGTTATCAGTACCCACATAATAAGGTCATGCATGTTAAAGTAATAAGAACAAATAAGTTAATCACTAGAGCAGGGGTGTTCAAAATTTTAGCTTTCCTTGGCCACACTGGAAGAAGACAAGCATTTTTTGACAAAGTATAATACACTTAACAAACACAAACACACACACACACACACACACAGAGAGAGAGAGAGAGAGAGAGAGAGAGAGAGAGAGAGAGAGAGAGAGGGAGAGAGAGAAAAAAAGAGAGATGGTCAGAGACATATAGTTAACACTTTTAATAATTCAGTATTTATTAATTCATGATTGTTTATTCTAAAAATGCAGGATGAAATGAATTTGACAATTGATATACGAAATTTCATTCATAAATCTATATATAGCTCTAAACAATCCTCTTGGACGAACATCCGCAACTGAGCATTATACTATAGGTGGAAAATACCGCTTCAGTCGTAAATTTCTTTTATTATCACGAACGGTTTCGGGCCGTCATGATCCCATCCTCCGGTGTCGCAACTGTGATGTGGCCCCCGAGCACCGCGGTGGACGTGTACTAGGCCCGGTTTGCTACCGTAAGTAGAGGCGTAGAGAGCCCGAGACCGGTCGTAATAATAAAAGAAATTCACAACTGAAGCGGTATTTTCAACCACTAGTATATGTAACTTTTTCTACCAATCGTGTGAGAGGTACTCACTTCAGGAGGACATTGATACTTGCTTCGGGCTGCATGCGGTACGCTAGCTGCAGTTTGGACGCCCTGATCTGGACTGTTGAGCCTACAACTTCTGAAAAGTCTCCTGATCTTCTTTTAAGTTATTTAGGCCTCCCTATAGACACTCCTCCGTAACTACGTTAAGGTTGTCTGTACTGTTGAGGCATTTAAGGCACCAGAGTCAGGAAACGTTCGTGGTTCATGTGGTGGACATCTCCCTATGAGCTCAAAATGAATTGCATCTGCCTCAGTAGCTTGAATTTAACTGTTAATTTCACACATGGATATTATCAATGTCATATCGTTAGGTGTAACTTCGTTTTGTAATTACCATAGGGGAAATGTAATGTCCGTTGTTAGTATTAAACATATTTTTTCTCAGTCCACTTCCGATGAAGCAGAAAGCTTAGCACATGCATGGCCTCTCTTTGGCGTAGGTTCTCTCCTTTCTATGACAAAACGGCGGAATTAGGCTCACAGTGCTTTGCTGTTCGTCCCTCTAATAAGATTATCCTCCATAGGCAGCAAGTCAGTTGAAATACTCGTATACGAAAAAAAGGATGAGAAATGTGTTGAAACAGGAATAGGTTGCATAGTTAAAACATAAAGCAAGGCTTTAACCTAAGGGAACACAAGAAAACCGTTCTGTAAATTTATTGTAGGCCACGATATTCCTTTTGACACTGAAATACATCAGTTGGTTTCCATTGTCCTTTTATGAGTATTACAGTCTTGTCCCGTAATCTTGTATTTCTTTACTAGTTCTCACGATATGAAATTAAATTCTTTCATTCACAGCCTAGACTTTAACTCCTTCGACGTGCGAGTACGTAAAAATGATTAAATCATCTTTCTCTAATTGTAATTAACATTTTTCTCATCTGTAAGCTCCGAAAGACGTTAACAATGCTTCTACTCCCACAACCTCTACTCCTCCAACCTCTACTTCCTCCTCCAACCTCTCCTCTTTCAATAACATTGCTTCACGCCTCCTTGTCCAGTTAACTGGCAATAGCTCTTCGACTTGGATTCAAAATTTGATCAGAATAACAGTACTGATACAGTTTTCTTGTATTCGCTTGTACATATAACACTGATGAATGGACCTCAAAATATTTTAAAGACAGGCTGTGCTGCGGCGGTGTTACGACCAGTAGGTGCTACACAGTAAATCACCTTAGCGAGAGTGATCGTTAACGACCGTTCAAAATCTTTTAATTGGTTGTTTAGTTATTTGTTCCAACTGTCTAATTCACGATAAACGCTCTGATGTGGAACGTGTCAACAGTACAAATATACAACACTTACAAACAACTAACTAAAAAAAGTAATATTTATATGGCTTCATGATGAATATTTACAGCTTTTTTTAAAATGACTTATTATCTCTACTCAAGAACTCTTCTATAGTATAGAAGGAGTTGTTAAGGAGAAAGCTCTTTAATCTACATTTGAAAAAATCTGCTGTTGTTGGGCAGTTTATTTCCATGGGTAGATCGCCAAAGGATTTAATAGCTGCGTGCCAAACCTAGATTCGTTACAGTGTAGTACAGACCACTTTTCTGTCCATTGCTGTGCTGGTGACTATATCTGTTACTCTCGAACTTAGACGGACTGTTGATAACAGATTTAATAAGTGATTAACTGTGATTATGGTTAATATTCTCAACTAGCTAAAGAGATATTTGCAAGCTCGTCATGTGTGAACTCCACAAATAACGATAATTACTGTCTTTTGTGGAATAAATACGTTTTGCCTAAGCGATGAGTTACCCCAGAAAAGTATCCCATAAGACGTCAATGAATGAAAATATACAGTATATATTAAGTTAGTGATTTTTGTATCAACGCTTCCAGCTTGAGTCTAGATTTAAAACAATCATTAACAAAAGTTCTACACTTTGAATCAGTCTCATAGTTGCTGGTTCAAACGGCTCTGAGCACTATGGGACTTAACATCGGAGGTCATCAGTCCCCTAGAACTTAGAACAACTTGAACCTAACTCACCTAAGGACATCACACACATCCATGCCATAAGCAGGATTCGAACCTACGACCGTAACGGTCGCGCGGTTCCAGATTGAAGCGCCTAGAACCTTTCGGCCACACCGGCCGGCCTCATAGTTGCTCTTTGGCGTTGAAGACACACAATGATTACTTATGCGTTTGTGATTTTTGGCTGACAACGGTATATGAAGTTGAAAAGCTCCCAAATATTGACATACAAGTGTAGGACAACTTTACACAAATGTCCGTTAGCAAAATCACGCAAACTGCACTGTAATTTAAATTTTATAATCTGTCTTGAATTTTCTACGCGTTTACATTCATACGCTTCTTTCATAACACTGCAATATTCACAAGGTACTATTGCATATTACGAGTCCAAAAACATACGTTATAGCTATTTTAGCACTTACATATTAAATGTATGCATGAGGAAGCAAAGGTTTGCTTCATTTTATAATTAGCTAACGGTTTACAAATTACAATGATCATACAAATGGTGTCAGAATAGCAGTAGGAATATTTAATTATCTTTTCTTCATTTACTTTCATCTTACAGACATTTTACTGTATACCATATAAGACAGAGAAGCATTTCTTGTAAATTAGACGATTATATACTTCAAACATTAAAATCTGTAACAACAAACACTAGCATTATTTACACCACAAATGACGTAGTGTCCTTACTCAACAATTCTCAAGACTCAACTAAAAAATGATTACTGGCAATTCGGAATGTCACAGTTGCCACGCCAAGAAACTTCCAAATCTTCTTTCACTGCGAGTTACTAATTTCTGTCAGACAAAAAAATTTAATTTGGAAAATTTTTTGAGGAATAACAGACATTCAATTCAAAGCTCCGTAATACTGACTTATATTCTCAAGGTTATGGAATTGTTTGTTATTTTACTTTCCGAAAGGCACCATTTTATTGGATTACTAAATTTTCAAAATTTGTTAAACGGTGTATCGTTCACTGAACTTTTTTATTTGCTGTTGCAGGTTCGTCAAGCATTTGGAGAAGACAATGAGTTCCATAGTAATGACACAATTCAGCTTCAGCGTCCTCGTCACGTGTGTGTCATTGTTTCAAGCAACATACGTAAGATCTTCGTTTTGCAATGATGAAAACACAATTTAATGTTATTGTGTGGAGGTATATGTCAGTATGCCTATACATGGACTGGTTGCTAATTCAGACATGAATGTTGTGTGTTCGTGGGGCCAGATGAAATAGTAAATGATGATTGACTTCTTTCTAAGGAATAGCAAAGTTAACGTGTGTCCTTCTGCACTTCTCATTTCACTATCACAGCAGTTGTAGACTGAAGTATAATAAATTTATATTTGAATTTCATTTGCGTTGATTTATTCACATGTAACCAGTTCTGACATGTTGTGAAGAAGCAGTTATGGCCTTCGATAAAAAAAAACGGGGGATAGAGACTCTTGCTGGGCTACATTACGGTCTAACCAGGGCTCTCCTAGAGTCGCCACAAGGTTTTACAGACACTGGGAACTGTTTCCTCCACCGTACGCGCGCTGGGTGAAGTGATGCTGTCATAGCCTATAGTCCTATCATTTTAGAGTAGATCAAGAAAGTTGTTTGCCGTAAATATAATATTACAAACAAACAGAATGTATTCGGTAAACATTCTGTGCAAAGATTCCTAGATACAAGAAAAAAATTACCTTTCCAGTGGATTGCATTCTCGCCCTGTTTAGTGGAGGTGCGTGAATGGCTCTAGAAAGACGTAATTCGGCAGTAATGTGTATTGCGCATGAAGTAAGTGGTCTATGTGCACATTTAATAATAACTGTCACAGTAAGCTGTTATCGAATAATCTCTTTTCATTCACTTTTGTATAAACCTGTCCAGAGTACCCACCATCAGTTTAAAATCTAAGCTTATTAGTTTCAACTTGTTTAGAATGGAATCGCCTGCAGATTGGATTAAAGGAAGACGTCAAAGCAGTTCAAAGACATGCTGCTAGACTTTTATTGATGGGTTCGGCCAACACTTAATTTTGGAAGAGATGCTTCTTAGATTCAAATATCGACACTGGAGGGAAGACCTCCTTTCCACGAAAGACTGCAGAGAAAAGTCAGAGAACCAGAATTGGCGGCTGACTACAAGACGATTCCACTGGCGCCAAAGTACATTTCTCCCAAGTACCGCGAAATAAGGTAAGACATAATAGGACTCATAGGGAGGTGGAGAGGCAGCCATTTTTCCAATGCTTCACATTCGAGTGGAACACGAGGCGGAATGACTAGTAACGTTATGAGGTACCCTCCACTATGCACCGTATGGTGTCTTGTGGAGTACGTATGTGTAGATGTACATGTAGATGATGTACAGGAACTGACGGGCATCAGAGAACAGGTGTTGTTGGCAGGGAACGTGAACACGGAAACTGATCTCGGTTTTAACCTCGTGAATGTCAGTAAGTAGAGGTTGTGGCAGATTGTCGATGGAGATTCTCCCTTGTTGGTAATCGACCCTGAGGAGTCTACCTTGGAGGACTAAAGACACTGTTTACTTTGAGCTGCACCCATATAACGGCCCAGCTGGGTTGTAACGTGCCAATGCCGAAGAACCAAACATGATGATGGTGAAATAAAAGGGAGGTGGGCTCTGCAACCGAATACATGACTGACGACCTCTGTTCGTGAGATATGCTCCTGGATGATACTGCTGCTGGTGCTAGGTATTTGTCCCAGAAACCTGAAAGATGACAACAATTGTGCGGCGTGGCGTGTGAGGAGGGTTGCCAACGGTAAGGTTATCCTGCCGACTGGCTTTTCCATAGGCGACCAGAAGGCAAAAACTGCAAGAGATAATAAGCCTCACCTGGCAGAGAAACTCAGAGAATGAGATCAGAAGACGAACCACGTGCAGAACATCGTGAAAACGCAGAAGGCTTCTCCCAGAGTAGATAGCAGGAAAGAGATTAGTGTATGAAGACAAAGAAAAGCCATTAGCTTCGGTTGGTTCCTCTGAGCAGCAATTTCGAACTCGCTTTTTCGATGATGAACTGCAAGAGGCGATAGATGTCGGACAAGTGACTCAACTGAGCAACATTAGATTAGAAAAAAGTTTTGTCCAGTTTCCTATCATCTTGTATGTGCCTGTATCATTCACTTACTGAACAATAAGTCTTCAGGTCCTGTTAAGATCCTAATTTGAATCCCTGAGCTTAAGTACTGATCTCCTTCCATTGTCTCATATCTAGCCATCTTCCAAAACCAAAGCCTTTCCTTAATCCACATCCATACAGGTTGGTGATAGGAAATTCAGCATAGCAGAACATTCCCAACGTTGAGAAGGTCTGCGACAGGTTCTGTCGTCGTGGCTTAATTTATGAACTGTCCAATTTACACAGTCCTGAACATACGATCAACATGATCTACTGTTGTTTGAAAGTACCCTGTTAAGTACGGCAAACATGTCTTACCAATATGAGTTCTGTGTCTGGAGTTCCATGAAATATTATACGCTCACTACACCAATGATGTCAAAGCTTATGTTTGTGTTGAATTAAACATTTTGAGGTTTCATTTTTAAAATGTTCAAATGTGTGTGAAATCTTATGGGACTTCACTGCTAAGGTCATCAGTCCCTAAGCTTACACCCTGCAGGGCCCTAGACCGCTCGGATAATCCCGCGCGGCAGGTTTCATTTTATTGATACACTCTGGAATACTCTCTTCATCGCTGCATATTATAAGCATGTCGCATAGAGAATGCAATGTGAAGACATATTTCCATTATATTAGGATATGTTAAGTGACAAGATAAAGAAGAAAAGGAGAAACAGAGGAACAAAGATTGTGAGACTGGTAGGAAAAGAGAAGTCATCAGGTAAATTATGCACTAAGCACCATTTATTCATTGATAGCACTAAGTTTCAGGCATATGAAAAATTGTTGTATTCTAGGAAGGGACCTGGGATGTCAGAAAATTTGACATACATTTTATAGTGAAACAACACCAGCTCTTTATTATTATTGAGTGCTGTTGACAGGGCATCTCAGACTGATTCCATATCTCAGATTTGCAGAAGTCTTCCTATACCATTTCTCACAATGGACTTCTAACCAGCTGCATGCCTATGGAGGATGGTCTCAGTTGTGCGACTGGGTTTGTAATTTCCTGTCAGGAAGGTCACTGTTCGTAATCACTGACAGAAGGTCATCGAGTGAAAAGGGAGTGATACTTGGCGTTCCTCAAGGAAGTGTTACAGACCCTCTGCTTTTACTAATCTGTATAAACGATAAAGGAGACGCTCTGAGCGGTAGTCACATATCGTTTGCAGATGATACAGTCGTTTGCCGTGTAACTGAAAGGAGCCTGTTTCAGCTCCCTATCATATAATTTTTAGCTATAGTACTTAACATTCTTTCAATTAATCCATAAGATTCCTTTTATGATAGTTGTTTTACATATTTCATAGCTGGTAGGAGGACTGGGTAAGGAACCATCTCACAACTGATTTTTATTTTTCTGTTGCTTATCAGCAGCTTGTCTAATCCATCTTTTCATAAACCACATAGTGAATAAGCTCTGCAGTATTTGGATTATTAGGATGCGCACATGAAACAGTAATTATCGAGGCAGTTGTTTTTATTCCTCCATGTTGTTAAATTTTCTTCAACTCTTGTTTTCAAATCTGGCTTGTCTGCTGACGGGGCGGGGGGCTGCAAAGTTCTTTCTCTTTTCAAAAGTATGTCATGGGTCACTCGATCCCGACCAGCCACCCAGTGCCTGAGAATGGCGTCATCGGAATGGAGGGGCACGTGCTAACCGCACACCGCTCTCCCGGCCGTAGTCGGGTTTCTTCGCTTTTGAACCGCTAGTAATCCGTCGAGCAGCTCCTAAATTGGCCTCACGAGGCTGAGTGCACACCACACCAGTCCTCCTACAAAGGGAAACTCTCTTACAGTACCGGGAATCGAACCATGGTCCTCCGTTACGGAGGTGGTCCAACATCTTGACCCTAATCAATTTCCTGCAGAATGAATAGTTGCAAGCTAGGTAAAGTGTGGGTCAGTTGGAATTTGTTGTAATTATTAGAACTTTTACCAAAGTGGTGTATTTGGTTTCTAGTTTTCTTCTGAGCCAGCTGTAGAAACACTGTTTGCTGGTGTGCCAACCTCATGTACCATCCTCCTGTAGCTTCCTGTTAGCTAGTACAAATACTTGGATGTTGCGAGTGTCAGAGGTTATTGCATTCTCTAGAGCATCCGTGTCCAATCGTCTCTGGATACTGATTCCTTGCTAACGAAACGAAGTTAAGAATGAGAAGATGTTAAACCTCCCCCTGCCCCGCCCCTGCAAGGAAACATTTCTGTAAGTTTATACTGTTAACTTCTTCTTTTTGGTAAACAATAAGTCAATCGAGAAAGATTCCACAGTACTAAGCGTGTCTTTCATGGTATACCGTTAACTTTCGTTTTTCCCTGTATTCTATCCAATCACTGAACGAAAGACCACTGCTTGCTAAATGAATGTCAAGATTTTGATGAAGCCCATTCCCTGCGCCGTCGTGCTGAAGCTTCAAATTAGATTTCGCTGCCGTTTTGGAAAAAATTATTATTTCAAACATAAGTAAATTCTTTTAACGACTCCACGCAACATTGTACACGGTGGAATTGGGATACAGAGAGGAACATCTGCTCTTAACAGGAAGCACAGTAGCTTCCCAAAATCCATGGCATGTGGCAAAGGGTGCATTCCGAAAAATAATAAACCAGATTTGAAAGGAAATCAGGGTGAGTAAGTGTAGGAATGTCTGTGGAACAAAAACTGATCGCTTTTATGGTACAGCCACCAGAAGATCAAAACCAATTGCCAATCGATTTAGGCAAGGTACCTGTAAGGTGGAAAAAGTGGCAGTTGACTGTAAATAATGGGAGGTGTGAGGTCTTCTAAAGCCATTAAATTTCGGACACAGGATAAATTACAAAAATTTAAAGGCTACCTGTAGAACTAAACACCTAGGGATTACAATTAAGAACAATACTTTAAACATAGCTGCGCTACAGCAACGGTTCCACGTAATCAGATTAAGAGCAGCCGACCAGTTGCAAAGGATAAAGTAATCTTTACCTAGGTTTCAATAGATATAAATCTATCTTCTTCAGAAGACGGCAGTATTATAATAACATGAAGTGATATGTCCTTATCGTTTAGACAAACATCTGCATAGTTTCATTAGTTATAAAATATAGCCCTGAGAACAGGGTTTGTCAGACAAATAAAATAGGTACATGGAAGTTGGAGGGCGCATAAGAACAACATAAAACTAACGAACGGCATCGAGAAATTTCAAGGAAGGTCAGGTAGTTCTGTTTATCGTGATATATGAACAGAGTATTTCCGACCTAATATGCGAGCTGGTGCGGCAATAATTAAAATGGTAATCATTAAAACAAAGTAGTTTTTCATTGCAGCGCGGTCTTGCCACGAAATTTCAATCAACAATCTCCTTCTCCGAATTCGAAAATATTTTGTTGACGCCCAGCTACAAAGGGAGAAATGATCATCGTAACAACATAAGTGATTTAAGAGATGGTTTTTCCTGCGCGTTATCGGGAGTGGAAAGCTAGTGAAAAAGTCTGAAGATGATTCGCTGAACCCTCCTCCAGACACTGAAGTGTGAACTGCAGGGTAGTCATGTATATGTAGACAGTAGTAAGTCAGAAATATCTAAACTAGATTTCAAACTGTGAAACGTTTCCAGGGATAGATGTGGTCTCTGTCGACAATTTATAAGTTTTGAAAAGCAGACTGAAGTTGAAAAAATTTCAGACAAACTGCATTTAATATCAAGCATGAAATGAAAAAGCGTAGATAATTAAAATTGGAAAGGAAATATTAAGCAGTGGTAGACATAACAGAAATACAGCAGAAGACAAAGGTAGCTTTTAGGAATGAACAGTGAAAGAAGCAGGAAAATAACTAACGGATAGGACGCAGCGTAGCAGAGGTATTTGGATAACATAAGAGGTATTAAATTTAATTTAAGAAGGAAAAAAACGTAAAGACTGAATATGAAGCACATAAAAGATCTCTAAAAAAACCTGACCGTCAGAAAATGCACAATAGCAAAACAGAAATGACTACACGATGAATATAAAGTTATACAAACTTGCATGACATGTAAGTACATTAAAGAAATATTTGTAGAAAACAAGGGTAGCTGTATGAACATCAAGCGCTCTGATGGCAGTGCAATATAAGCGCAGAAGGAAAAGCTGAGAGGTGGAAGGAATACGTACATGAACTGTATAAAGGAGCGAAATTTAATGGCAATATTATGAAAGAGAAGAGGAAGTAAATGGAGATGAAGTGGAAGCGTGACACTGGGAGACGAATTTGACAGAATACTGACAGGCCCAAGGAGAAACGAGGCACCTCGAGCAAATAACGTCTTATCATAGCAATCAAGATCTTTAGGAGAAACAATCATAATGAAACTGCTCCATCTGTTATGCAGGATTTATGATACTGCCGGAACACCATCTGACTCCAAGAAAATGTAATAATACCAACTTCAAACATAGCAGGTGTGAACATTGGTGAACCACTAGCATAGTAAGTCATGGACACAAAATACTGACACGCATTATCTACAGTAAAATGGAACAACTGGTAGAAACCAATATGGAGCAAAATCAGTGCACGTTGTGGAGAAATGTAGGAAGACGCGAAGTAATGCTGCCCGTATCACTTATCTTAAAAGGTAGATCGAAAAATGCCAAACAACGTTTATAAGATTATAAATTTAGAAAGCTCTTTTGATATTTCTGACTTTAAAGCTTTTTAGAAATTCAGAAATTATCAGCGCTAAACTACATGGAATGAAAAGCTGTGTACGATTTGTACAGATACCACCCTGCCGTCAAAGGACACGAAAGGGATACAGCAGTAGAAAACTGAATTAAAGGAGTTGTGAGTCATCCTCCATGTTATTCAGTCTGCAAGCACAGGAAGCAGTAAAGGAAATGGAGGCAAACACTTGACAAAGATACAGTGAGAAACATTAAACAGTTTAAGGTTTTCCGTTTACGATGCAGTTCTGACGGAGCTGGTAACAGACTTGGAAAAACAGTTAAAGGGAATTGATATTACCTTGAAAAGTATACATAAGGTGAATGTCAACAATAGCACAACAAGGGTGATGGAATGTAGTCGAACTAAACAAGGTTATGGCGAGGTAATTAAATTAGGAAACGAGACGCTAAAAATAATTTCTATTATTTTTAGCGTCTCGTTTCCTAATTTAATTACCTCGCCATAACTTCACTATTTGAGCAGACAATTAACTAACTACGACAAATTGTTTAAAAAAAAGAAAAAGGAAAAAAATATTGGAAATTCATGCTGGGAATAACAAGAACAATGATATCAAAACGCGGTATTTCTTAATATCGACTGTTAAAATGTCATTTGTGAAACCATTTGTCTGGAATGATGTAACGTTATATGTTAATGCATCTAGTTATGAAGAAATGAACTTTGTTGCTCAATTTGACTAAAATGAGAGATTTATTGATACGGCACACCCTGAAACATCAAGGAATATTTGTTATGTTCTTGTGCCGCTGAAGCGTGCTTGTGTGTGTGTGTGTGTGTGTGTGTGTGTGTGTGTGTGTGAGGGAGGGTTTTGTGAGAGGTACCGTGAGGGATAAAAATTGTAGGGAGGGACTAATACTTCTTTACACATAACAGGTTACAAAGGATTTTGGTTGCAGTAGTTATTCAAAAATGAAGATATTTCCACAGGATAAACTATCGCACAGATGACTGAAACTAATATTCGCCCTGAGTACCACAGCAACATCCTCAATGGTACTGATGATCAATGGAATTAGTAATTTCCATTTCAATGGGAACGTTGCCAGTTACTGATTTAAAGGAAGAATGATATCTTAATTAAATCATGTCTTTATCATACATAGTGGGAGGCCTCTGTTTTCAAGTAAGTTGAAAGTCTTTCTCCCTTTACTCGCTTAAATGATACTGTATAGTCTCTATTCAAAGTGTTTCTCTCTTATTACGTCAGCTCTTTTATACCACCTGTGGAACCCTTCCTTTCCTAAAAGGACGTAGGCTTTTTATGATTGTTTCTGCTATCGTATCAGGTTATCAGGTTACTATCTTTGTGTGTTTCTTACAAAGAGCTCTTAATGGGCAATTTGGTTACCAGACTTCACAAACGTATCTCTTGCGTTTGAGTTCTCTTGTGCTCTTCCATCAAATGCCACAGTGTTTCATTATCAGCGTATTTTCATGAATATTTCAACAGTTATTCACATGAAACTTCGTGCTAGTTTAAAACTTTGTGCCGGATCGAGGCTCGAAATCGGGACCTTTGCCTTTCGCCGGCAAGTGCTCTACCGAGGTAACCAAGCACGACTCACGACCCCTCCTCACAGCTTCACTTCCATTAGTACCTCGTCTTCTTCCTTCCAAAATTGATTTTATCATCGCTTCCTCGATCTCTTATGTTTTCCATTTGTTCCAGACAGCTCATTATTTCTTCATTTTATCTTATATCTGCTGTCGTTTCTTATTTCCTGTCCACTTTGTGTAATTTCCTATTCTGAAATTCGTATTTTTTGTCCTACTTGAGCCATTTTTCTTTGTAAAGTCGTACGGCATGATTGGTCGGGAGACCTCCAAGGCCAGGTTCAGCCGAGTAATTAGAAAGGTTTCTCATGACCTCCACGCCTACAGTCGCCTTTCCGTTGGGAAATATGAGAGCTGTGTGGATAAGCGTATCTGTCATGTCTAGATGACTGGCATGGTGTGTGTATAGCGCAATGTCATGTTCGCGTTGAACGTTGATCAAAGGAGTGAGAGGATGAAACCTATAGCTGGTACACATCCCACTCCTCTGGAATGTTGCTTTTTATGTTTATCCTTTATATCCAAATGATCTTTATTTTATTACTGAAAATGGTTTAGGACTTTTAATCCATTTTGTCGCCCATCAAAAACATCAAACTTCTCTGCATGCTTGTCCCAACTCTGTTGTTGGTGATTCTGTGAGCTTACTTTCTGAGTTAGCTGACAGTTCTTAATAGTTCTCGATATCTTCTTGTGTTTTCTTTTTCATTGTTTGTTTATAGGCGTGGTTATTTATTTCCATGGCTTCCTGTATTTTGTGATTCCATATTTTCCTTTTGTTTGCTTCTGGTTTCTAAGCTCTGCTTATAATTCATATTTCACCATCAATTCTTCACACATGTACAGGGAGGAATACAATCATGACGTAAATCGTTTGTGATACAAATCTTTTATGGAGTTTTTCAAGGTCTTTACTAAGTAATGTCAGATTTTTGTTTTCGCTGACGTTTATATCACCGTCTTCGCGGCTGCACACGTCATCATGTATAACGCAACACAGTACGTTTTACTGTGAATTATTCTCCTATTACTTGGGAAATAATCAGCAGTGATTGACTATCACCTTATTATCTGTGCAAATGTATGTACGTATGCATCTGTCAATAACACCACGTCCAACCTCACTTAAATCTTGATAACCTGCTATTGTAGAAGCAGTAACCGATCTAACAACTGCGCCAGAAAGACGCTGTCGACCGCAGCGTCGTATTGTGCCTGTTTACATATCTCTGTCTGAATACGCTTGGCTGTACCAGTTTCTTTGGCGCTTCAGTGTATTTTCATTCGTAATTTTTAAGAACTGTTACGTTATACCCATGGGTTTCGTGTCCGATAAAATGCTTTCAAAGTTTTCACAATCATCTACACGATGCCCTTCAAAAAATTCGTACACTCGGTACCTGCAAATAAGAAAGTTTCAGGCGTATGTGGCATTTGTACAGAATGAAAAAATTAGATTGACAGCTACAAGAAAGAAAAGGAATTACGCAATATAGGGGATTAGTGCCGTTGGCGATGGAGCAAAACATAGAATTGTAGCAAGACGGTAAGGAAATCAACTCTGCCTTTTCGAGCTGAACCGGCCGACATTTGCTTTAAGTGATTTAGGGAATTCTCGGCAAACCTAACCCTGGATGACTGAAGGGAATTTGCGTTTCTGTCAGCTCAAATATGGGCCCAATATCTTACCACTGCACTATCCAATTCAGTGGCGTCGATCTAAAGCAAGATAGTTCGATGTTACTTTCTTTATGCAGAGAAACTATCGAAGTAATTTTAGTACTGTCGGTTATCCTGGAGTTACTCTGACGAGTTTTGTTGCTCTTACAGATAACAGAAATATTTCCAACCTAAAACTGGAAACTGACGTTTAAGCATTTGCAGTATTTAAATACAGGAGGATCACCATAACGATCTGGATATTGAGAAAGAAACAAATAAGGAAGCCCTAAAATATGAATGAGGAAAGGGAAATTGAAACATTTGAGACATATGCAGAGGACTAATAAACGGATGACAAACTGTTTCGAAGGCAAACTGTTGGGTGAAAGAGGCACAGGCAGAACACTATCAAGTGACAACCGGTGAAGGAGATCGAAGGAATTCCTGCTCTCTTAGGCTTAGACTTTAGAATAAGAGGATGCTGACATGATATTGTTTATTGACTACGGTTTCTTTTCACATCTCGTTATTGAACTAACGAATTATTCTCGTACAAGTTTCTTACAGTTACATTTAGCTTTGTAACGTTGGAACCAGAATTCTCACCTCAAAATGCAGACACGAGCTCTGTGATGCAAAATCTTCTTTGTAACTGGTGTTGTAGAGACTGAAGAATAGTTATTCGCTTGGACGTGACAGACTCTTACTGCGGTCAAGGCAATCGAGGCATCTGCAGCGATTGAGATTAAATCATGATAAACTGCCTCACACGTTGTCTCTATCAGACAGAGAGACAGTCAGCCTCCTACTGATCACCTGTTCTTTGCACCAGGTACGCTGCCGGATTCCTGTCCTTCGGATAACGATTCAGATATCTGGACTTCGTTATCATTATAAAAAGAAGACAGGGAAAAGATGCTATCACTCAGAGGACTTTTGAGGCGTAAATTTAGTTATATTTCGTAAACAACAGACAACACAAATTGAGGTAGCTCTGTTAGGAAAGTTACTATGGTCCTTCCACAAGTATTGCCATAAATGGTTCAAATGGCTCTGAGCACTATAGGACTTAACATCTATGGTCATCAGTCCCCTAGAACTTAGAACTACTGAAACCTAACTAACCTAAGGACAGCACACAACACCCAGCCATCACGAGGCAGAGAAAATCCCTGACCCCGCCGGGAATCGAACCCGGGAACCCGGGCGTGGGAAGCGAGAACGCTACCACACGACCACGAGATGCGGGCTGCCATAAATCTTCTTATTTTTATTTACACGTCAAGTTCCGCAGGACCGAATTGAGGAGCAAATCTCCATGGTCATGGAACATGTCAGTACATGAAATTACAAGATAAAAGTAATAACAGATAAAAATAAATGTTCGTGAACCCTAAAAAAGTCAGTACATGAGTTTAAGTAAACGCAATCAACAATACAATAAGAATCAGCTTAATTTTTCAAGGAACTCCTCGACGGAATAGAAGGAGTGACCCACGAGGAAACTCTTCAGTTTCGATTAGAAAGCGCGTGGATTACTGTTAAGATTTTTGAATTCGAGTGGTAGATTATTGAAAATGAAAGCAGCGGTATACTGCACACCTTTCTGCGCAAGAGTTAAGGAAGTCCGATCCAAATGCAGGTTGATTTCTGCCGAGCATTAACCGAGTGAAAACTGCTTATTCTTGGGAATAAGCTAATATTGTTAACAAAAAATTACAGTAAGGAATATATATATATATATATATATATATATATATATATATATATATATATTGAGAGGCTAATGTTAAAATACCCAGTGTAGTGAACAGGGTTCGACAAATGGGTTCGTGAACTTACACCACTTATTGCCCAAATCGCCCTTTCGTGAGCCAAAAATATCCTTTTAGAATGGGAAGAGTTACCCAAAAATACAATACCATATGACATAAGCGAATGAAAATAAGCAAAGTAGACTGATTTTCACGTCGAACGATCACCCACTTCTGATACCGTTCGAAAAGTAAAAATGGCAGTATTAAGGCTTTGAACAAGATCCTCAACGTGGGCTTTCACGACAGCTTACTATCTATCTGAAACCTAGAAATTTGAACTGTTCAGTTTCAGTGACCATATTCCCGTTCTGTGTAATTAAACACTCAGGTTTTGTTGAATTGTTTGTTAGAAACTGTAAAAACTGATTCTTACTGTGATTTAGCGTTAGTTTATTTTTCATAAGCCATGGACTTAGGTCATGTACTGCACTATTTGAAACCGAGCCAATGTTACACACAACGTCCTTTAATACCAAGTTAGTGTCATCAGCAAACAGAAATATTTTAGAGTTATCTATAATACTGGAGGGCATAGCATTTATATAAATAAGGAACAGTAGTGGCCCCAACACTGAGCCCTGGGGCACCCCCCACTTGACAGTACCCAACTCAGACCACACATCACATTGTGAATAATGACCTTTTGCTGCCTGTTGCTAAACTAAGAGGTGAACCAATTGTGAGCTACTCCTCATGTTCCATAATGGTCCAACTTATGGAACAATATCTTGTGATCAACACAATCAAATGCCTTAGTTAAATCAAAAAATATGCCAAGCGTTCGAAACCTTTTGTTTAGCCCATTCAGTACCTCACACAGAAAAGAGAATATAGAATTTTTAGTTGTTAAACGACTTCCAAAGCCGAACTGCACCTTTCATAGTAAATCATGTGATACAAAATGATCAATTATCCTTACATACACAGCCTTTTCTATAATTTTTGCTAACACTGGTGGACCATATTATATACAGGACAAAAACAAACAAAGTTCAATGAAGCAATAATCGAGAACTAATCCACAGTGATAGAGAGAGAGAGAGAGAGAGAGAGAGAGAGAGAGAGAGAGAGAGAGACTGATTACAAAAATTCTACATCGAATATCGTGAAAGCAAAACACGGGAAGTTGAGTGCGAAAACTGTAACAGCACGCCCGGTTAGCTGTGCCCAGAGGAACTGTGTCGCAGTGCAGTGTGCTGACCAGTGTGTGGATGGTTTTTAAAGCGGTTTTCCATCCGCCTCGGCGAATGCGGGCTGGTTCCCGTCATTCCGCCTGAGTTACACTATGTCGTCAAATGCTGCGCAAACACTTTATCCACGTACTCGTACACCATACTTACTCTACTACGGAAACATTGGGGTTACATTCGTCTGGGGTGAGACGTTCCCGGCGGGGGAGGGGGTGGGGGTGGGGGAGGGGGGGGGAGGTTCCACTACTGGCCGAACCGCACAATAACCCTGGGTTTGGTGCGGGGTGGCGGGGGGGATGAAGCCTCCCCGTCGTTTCTAGGTTCCCAGTTCAATACAATACAAGCTGAAACAAGAGCGGCGCATTGTAACTTACATTACTGCTGATGGACTGAAGGTAATGGACATGTGCGTGGAATCTCACGTAATGGAGCGTGGGTAACCAACGTGATTACTGGTAGCTTGCGGTCATGGTACTCGATGTTACACGGGACTGCTCCCAATGTGATGGGAAATTTGACCTGATGGTTGTAAACAATTGCATCCCACTGAGGCTGGGAGTCTTTTGCTAACACAGGTAGCTCCACAATGTGCACTTCCAAGGTAGGCGAAAAGGCACCACTAGCCAAATGGAGAGATGGCTCAGTCGTTTGAAGGTGAAGTTACTGGGTATGTCAGCTCTAACTCTCTGAAGCTTGTTAGGAGTTGGGGTCTTTGGGCAACCACTTGCCCTGCTGTTAAAGAAGTGGCAGCCAAATGAAAACAAAACAGATGGAAAAGATGTAACTTCCGTGTTTATTGTTTCAAAAGTAATCGCCACAACTGTTCATAAATTTATCGGACTTGATCGCAAGACTATCAATGCCTTCATTAAAAAAATTTTCGGTTGCTTACGGAGCCACGTTTGTACCCAGACGTGCTCTTCTTCCTCCTAGGCTAATCAACGTCCTCGAATGTTTTTCTTCATGGCTCCAAAACAAGGGAAACCGCATGGCGAGAATTCTGGTCTGTGTGGAGGATGTGTAAGGGCTTTTCACCAAAATTTCTACAGCGTACTCGCAACAACCTTGGCAGCATGTGGGCGGACACTATCCTGCAACGGAATGACGCCATCGATCAACATTGCTGGGTATTTGTATTTGATGGAGCGGTTCAATCAAAGTGTGCACATGGACATTAAGAATTAGCAGTTTCAGAAAACTTTTATAGATCTTAGATACGTGTGTCTCTCACAGTCGCTGCATGATTCAGAAATTCCCTCTTTTGCTTTGTAACCTTTATAATTGTGGCTCCTTCTTTTATTTGTTACAGAGCACGGAACTCGGATCAGTGCTCAAGTGCATCTGTTTCCTTCCTGTACCCGCTGGCCAGATCTACTTATACTGCTGGTCAGCACACAACATTACCGAACAGGTGGGTACATATTACGATCAGGAAATTGGAACCTGTAACCCTCAACAGCAAATGTTCAGATGAGTATCAGCTGTTCTTTGCCGGTATAACGCCCGTTTCATTGGACCATATACAAAGTGATCCGCTTTTGGAACTTGTGGAACTTGGTGTTTCCAAATTTCTGAGTTTTTAGGTAGATTACAGAATTCTTCATCTAACTAACATCTGACTAATATTTTGGTTCCAACTGACAATTCATTAAATTTATATTATTCATAGTGGATGCAGTTGAACTCCTTGACCGTTCCTTGATAGGGTGTAGAATAAGAACCGCTTCCGTTATGACTGGCAACGGATATTATTCTACAAATTATGAATTACTTATATGACTCTCTTATTACATCATGTAACCTAACTTACGCACAATTAATTCTGTGTAATATATCGGTCTTGCAGTTTGATGCTGTCACTGGTTCGCTAATGTGCACGTAAGAGGTGGCGTTCACTTACAGAAATACATATTGCGCAGGTAGCATTGTCACAGTACGCCATTTACGTGGTTTTTAATATCTGAATTAAACACTGTAAACATGATACGATCAGCTGATTACTGACCTCCTCTGTCAAGAAATGAGCTTCTTTGCATGTGTCTCCTTGAACAGTAACTTCTTGAGCTTCGAGGTCAGCGAAACAACATGGGACACGGACATAGTGTGTGTTCTGAAAGATGGCTTGACAATATTATGACAACTGATTCAAGTTATGTAATCTAGAACAGGATTCCACTTGAACAATAATCTCAGTAAATCCCAGTTTGGATTTGAGATTAGCTACTAAAATAAAAATGCCACTTACAAGTTCACTCACCAAGTTTTACAAGCATTAAATAACAAAATAGCACCTGTTGTTATTTTCTGCGGTCACGCGACTGTATGAAACACATTTTCCAAGATAAAGTGGAATTTTACGGAATTGACAGTTAAGTCCACCAATGGATAACATCACATCTAACCAGAAGAAAGCAGAAAGTTATACTTTGAAATTCAGCCAATCTAATCACGGAAGAATCTTTCGACTCAGGAAAGAAAAATCAAATATGGTGTTTCCCAAGGCTCAGTCTTAGGTGCACAGTTATTTCTTGTTTCTGTAACCGATTATTTCTTGTGATAGACAACAAGTGGGTTTAATTCCTTTTGCAAGTGACACTAGTATTGTAATTAAAGCATACTTACACCAATAGAAGAAGTGGTAAACGATGTTCTTAAATATATCTTTGACTGATTTTCTACGAATGATCTCAGTCTCTATTTCAAAAACCCAAAACACATTCACTTTTTTAATTATAGTTAGCGGGACTGACGGGAAAAGCAAAATGGCAAAGAAAGACTGAGTTGGGGACATATGCAAGGTTGAAAGAGCATGTATGACTAGGGGAAATGTAGGTACCACCCACTGCATGAACATTAAGGGCTTAAACGACAAGCTAGTACTAAGCAGGGAAGGAAATGCTGAAAGGATGAAGAAATATACAGATATAAGCGAAACAAACTCGAGGAGAATACTGTAGCAATTGTATGAAGAATTTGACAGATCTGGAAGACCTAAGTGGAAATAAGTATCTTGGAGTGTACGATATTTCCTAGGTATAATTGTCGTGCTTGGGAGGGACAGCGATGATAAAATTATTCCACCTGGTGCAATTATTCATGATGTGCAAGATAATATGTGCGAGAAAAGCGAAATAACCTCATGTTTCGAGAAAAATTCAGTGATTCCAAATCTAAGAAATGGTGGTGTGACAGGCCTGTATATTACAGAACTATCAGTTTATTAACTCATGGTAGCAAAATAATGACATGAAGTGTTTACGGAATAATGGAAGAAATGGTGGAAGCCAACTTCGGGAAAATTCATTTTGGATTTCGAAGAGATGTAGGAACACGCGAGACGATGCTCATCCTATGACTTATCTTAGAATACAGGTTGAGGATAGGCAAACCTATATTTGTAACATCTGTAGATTTAATGAAGAATTCCTGGACTTTTTTTGGACTTTTCAGATCTCTATGTGATATCCCTCATAGCTTGCCAACTTAGAGACTACATAACATAAACTACATGAACTGTGAGGTACAACCCTGTCTCACTCGTTTTTCGCTCCCTTTTTCTATCATTTGTTTGAAAGAGCAGTTCAAACAAGAAGAGCATAATAGCTTTTGGAATCCGGTTTTGGGAAATTGTTCAAGATTAGGCAAGTACATCGAATAACAAATGATGAGTACTGGGTATAACTGGAAGAAAGAAATTTATGATACGACTTGACTAAAAGTAGAGATAGGTTCATAGGACACTCCGTCACGCATTAAGAAACAGCCAGTATGGTAATGAAAGGAACTGCAGTGGGATAAAAATGGAGGGATCGTGGCTTGACTATAGCAAAGAAATTCATATAGACGTAACTTGTGGTAGTTATGCAGAGATGAGGAAGCTTGGACGAGATCTATAATGGAGAGCTACATCAAATTAGTCTTTGGACTTAGCACCATAACGGCAACAACAGTTGCAAAACATTTGTCGCTTGTGAAAGTCACAATAAACTCAGAAAAGTTTCAAATGCTAAAAGTCGTAAATTTTTTGAGAATGGTACCGCTCTAGGAGTTTGTGCACACAAACATTGTAATCTCTCGAGGGCTAAGTAATGAAGGCAGTAGTATAATATAAACTAAAACAACGTCGAATGTACGAAAGTGCATGAAATATCGTTCTCCATTACCAAAACCCTTGAATCTCAGTTGTACGGCTCAGACTTCCTTTTCTAATAGAGAAAGTTGGCTCCATGAGTGCAGAGTCCATAGTTCGTCTTGCAAATGAGCCAGATCTCCATTTGATGTGTGGTAACACAAGGGCATACTGCTGGATGAGTGCGACTCCTACATGTCTACGGTGGTCAGCTCGTTCCCTACGCTGAAGTCCAATCGGGCACACATGAAACACTCACGGCTGAGTGTTTCAAACATAAAACCACCATAATTTATCGAAGGCTAGTGGTTGAGCGTTAACTGTATGTGTTACTGCAAATCATTCTAGCAGAAGAAAAACAGTAAGGAAAATTACATTATAACGTCCCATCGCAACGTAGTCAGCAGAGTATATGCTCGGCTTATGGAAGGATGTGGAAGAAAGTCGGATGCGTCGTTTTCCGAGAAATAACACCCTAATTTACCTTAACACTAGAACCACTGACACGACATTTTTGTTCCATAGCAAAATTGTAACTACTCTTTCTTTTCTTATGGTTTTAGAAGATGTATGAGGGCACATGAACTTTAATATTTCTAGTCAAGTTTATTTTCAAATAAAAGTCCACCCTGTCAATTGCTTAATTTGTGAGAAGAGTAAATAAACACCTAAAACCGACGACATGACATTTTGTCCCACTGAATAAACTCAGTGCCACTGAGACCTAGAAATTATATCGAATATATTCGCAGTTGCGAATATGAACAACCATCAGCTGCATAATGGAATGAAGAAAATGAAAATTTGTGCCAGACCATATGGCTATCACAGCACGAGTCACCGCCAGACACAAACATCCACATGTCGACAACGAAGCGTCTACAACTTGTACTGGAGTATCCACTGTCTATATTCCTCTATAAGGCAGACGTTTTAATTCAGAGTTGCTTGCCCGATGTGTTGTCCGATTGAACAGATCATAATTGAGAACAACACTAGCACTGCACTATCATATTTATCCGCCGACAGCGGGCAAGCGACTTTATAATATATTGTCTCCCCTGTGCTGTAAAATACGTAATGTATGGTACGAGTGTAGGTTGTAGACACATAGTTGAGGACATATGGAAATTTGGGTCTGGAGATGAGTCGTGCTCCGGTAGCCTAATGGTAAGGTGACCGCTAGTGATAAGCCCGAAAACCCGGGTTGAGTCCCAGTCTGGCATTAATATTCATTGTCGACATTCCATTATACAGCAGACTGTTGTGCATAATCGCAGCTGCGAATAAATTTCATGCATTTCATACCGACTGCCGTCATCGCAATGCTTGTTACTTCAGATGTGCATTCATGTCCGAAGGTACATTGCCTCGGAGCAACACATGCTCAGCTATACCGTTGCTACAAGGGTAAGTAAATTACAGGGAGCACATAAAATCTGGGAGAACTTGCAATTATTTATTGCACAAGAGCGAAACACTGTATAGATATCATATATATGTCATTTTTAAGCGAAACTTTGAAAGATTTTTTTTTTCGTGTATACCACCACAGCGTAGTTTGCTAATTTGCCGATAGTCAGCGCATAGCGAGTTCAGGTGTGGAGCGAGCTTTCTGTGTGTTGGAGTTCAACAAAAACAATTAAGCTACGGCTGTTAACGGTTGTTTAGAACCTAGTACGGTCACAAGCCACCAAAAAGGAAGGCCATTTACTACTGACACGACGGGTTGTTTGTGCCCGGTAAAGAGAAGTGGACGTCCCAGTGTGAGTGAAGTGAATGTGGAGCGCGTACGAGAGACATTCGTAAGGAGTCCAAAGAAATCGGTGCGTCGCGCATCCCGTGAACTCGAATTATCGCCAATGACAGTATGGAAAGTCCTGCCACAGAAACTGTCAATGAAATCGTTCAAGTTGGAGCTAGTGCAGAAGCACAATGATGACGACAAAGAAAAGCGTTTTGTTCGCAGTTGCAACAAGCGCTGACAATCGGCAAATTACCAAATTACGCTGTGGCGGTATACATGAAAAAAATCAGGGTTTTTGTTCAAAATGACATATGTATGATATCTTTTCAATGTTTTGTTCCTGTGCAATAAATAATTGAAACTGTTCCCAGACTTTATGTACACCCTGTACTATCCGCAATTTAGTAATATTTTTGTTTATTTTGGTGGTACTGTCGTTTCACGTTGATGACGCATACTTTGTTTCTTTCTTGTTATATCTTTGCAATTTTCAAGCTGCTGCGTTAGTTCCGTTATCGCTGTCCTGCTGTCAATCATGGCTGCTCCGCCGTCTATTTGCACCGAAAAAGAGCAAAGTTCAGTGATCCATTTTTTGTGGTCGGAAGGCGTATCGGGACCGAAAGTCATCGACGACTTTCGGTACAGTACGGGAACAGTGTTTTGCCACAATGGAGTGTCAAGGAATGGATTGAAAAATTTCGATATGGTCGCACTAGTGTTACGCACGATGAAGGAGCCGGACGACTGTTTACCGCCACAAATGAAGAAACCATTGAGCGTTCACGTGAAATGATTCTCTTAGACAGATGATTAATTGTTGACGAAGTTGCACATCGTCTGCAAATTAGTCATGGTTCTGCCTACGAAATCATCCAGAACAGACTTGGGTTGCATAAGTTGGTGCAAGGTGTGTCCCAAAACAACTCGCACAGGTGCATAAACAAATGCGCTTGGACATGTGCAAAAAAGATTTGGACCGCTATGGTAACGAAGGGGACAACTTCTTAGACAGGATCATTACTGGTGACGAAACATTAATCCATCATTACTAGCCGGAGAGTAAACGGCAGACTATGGAATGGAAACATCCAAATTCTTCGTGCAAGAAAAAGTTCAAGACCCAACCGTCCGCAAGAAGACTTATGCTTACGGCTTTGTGGGACGCACAATGTCCAGTGCTGGAACGTTATGGAGAAAGGGACATAACAATAAACAGCGTACGTTACAGTGAGACGCTTACTGCCAGGCTAAAGCCTGCAGTTCGAAGCAAACGCCGAGAAATGCTGTCAAAAGGTGTTGTGTTGTTGCACGACAATGGCCGTCCGCATACTGCTGCCCACACTGCTAAAACGCTCCAGAAAATCAAATTTGAAGTACTGGATCATCCTCCATATAGTCCCTATCTTGCCCCTTCTGACACTCACTTGTTTGGTCGACTCAGACAGGCATTAAAGGGCTGTCGATATGCCTCGGACGAAGCTTCTTTTATGAGGGCATCAGGAAGCTTGTACAACGATGGACCAAGTACGTTGAAACTGAACGAGACTATGTCGAAAAATGATGTTCTTGTATGTTTCCTATTTGATTACAATAAAATTTTTATAACTACTTTGCGCATAATAATTGACTTACCCACATATGAATTGTTGTTGGTCTTCTTGTAGTCTACTTCTACAGTGCAGCTACGGAACTGTAAGTGGGGCGTCTTTAACAAAACAAAAATATGTGTAAGTAGAATCAACAGGGTCTGTGAACAACTCCCTCGGATGAGAATTTGTTTGTGTTGATAAATATTGAAGAAATTGAATCCGGACGAGAATACTGAAATGCTATTTCAGCTCACTTTGAGTAGGGTGTAGAACGAAGAACAGTGGGAAGCTCGGATGAATCAGAGGACAAGATGAGATTCTGATAAATGTCCACACGTATATAAAAGCGTAGAAGGCAAGAAACAGAACGATACTGAGATTATATATTTTTCTTTTCCTATTTTCTATTGAAAATCTGTTCATTCCAAAATTAACTCTAATTTGACTTATCTCTAGTTGCCGGTTGATACAAAGCACATAGAAAGCGTAACAATGTCGTCACGGTACAGAACACACAGCAGAGGCGGTTTGCCTCAATGGGTCGTGCCAGTGGTGTGAAGCTGGCATTTTACAACATAACAATGATGATCAGAATACAGCTCAAGGCAATGGAGATTGTTTTGGGCCTGTCAAGCAGATATGAGTCACAGTTCAATCGTGCTGATGTTCACGACTTGTATTTCCTTTTCTGTTTGCATCTTATTAATATCAATAATGTGTACTTCCTATTTGTGTGTGTGGTCGCTCGCTAAGAGTAAATATAATTTTGGTTAATTTGAATCAGTATTGTCTATTACGTAGATACGTAACCCATGAGTTGTTAATCATAAATGATGTAGTAAGAGCCACAACCACAAATTATTTATGGGGCCTTTTCTTTCCTTATTACGGAGTCCATTAGATGTCAGTTTCAACTACGTTTCTGAAATCATGGAGAGCGATCTATCTCTCGGTTGGCCTAGCCGACAGAGATCACGAAAGTGACCAAATAGCATACTACCTCAAGTCAGCGTCTTGCTGTCTCCAATGTCCCTAGGTCTGTTCCATGTATAAACCTTTAAAAATTTTTAAAGCAACTGTTAGTGCTGATTAAATTAAGGTCTATGAAAAATTCTCCCAGGCAGTTTCACCTTGTGTTCCTTTCTCCTAATCTATGATCTCCTACAGTTTTTCCAAATCATGCTTATCCTGATGCAGTAATCCAGCCACCCATCACAAATTTTCGCTGTTTTAACTAACTGAAATACTTCTTATATCTCACCATACATTCTTTTAATCTCCTTGTCATCTGCGGAGCTATTTGTCTTGTGAATTTGTACCACTGTGGAATATGTTGGCTTGAAGTCTGTCTTAGCTGTAATAATGAATTTACTGCGATGTTTGTGGTATTTTAGCTGCATTCCTATTTTCTTAGTATTATCAGCCCTACGCCTACCATACCTGACCTGTCCTGAAGTGCTGTTCTTTCTGCTGTCACTCTTCACTAATTCCCACATTCTCACCATATTTAACATCAAACTAACCGTTTCCAATTCAAAATTATCTAATGTATCTACCTGATTATGGAAACTAACGTTCCATGCTCTGACCCGTAGAATGTACACTCCTGGAAATTGAAATAAGAACACGGTGAATTCATTGTCCCAGGAAGGGGAAACTTTATTGACACATTCCTGGGGTCAGATTCATCGCATGATCACACTGACAGAACCACAGGCACATAGACACAGGCAACAGAGCATGCACAATGTCGGCACTAGTACAGTGTATATCCACCTTTCGCAGCAATGCAGGCTGCTATTCTCCCATGGAGACGATCGTAGAGATGCTGGATGTAGTCCTGTGGAACGGCTTGCCATGCCATTTCCACCTGGCGCCTCAGTTGGACCAGCGTTCGTGCTGGACGTGCAGACCGCGTGAGGCGACGCTTCATCCAGTCCCAAACATGCTCAATGGGGGACAGATCCGGAGATCTTGCTGGCCAGGGTAGTTGACTTACACTTTCTAGAGCACGTTGGGTGGCACGGGATACATGCGGACGTGCATTGTCCTGTTGGAACAGCGAGTTCCCTTGCCGGTCTAGGAATGGTAGAACGATGGGTTCGATGACGGTTTGGATGAACCGTGCACTATTCAGTGTCCCCTCGACGATCACCAGTGGTGTACGGCCAGTGTAGAAGATCGCTCCCCACACCATGATGCCGGGTGTTGGCCCTGTGTGCCTCGGTCGTATGCAGTCCTGATTGTGGCGCTCACCTGCACGGCGCCAAACACGCATACGACCATCATTGGCACCAAGGCAGAAGCGACTCTCATCGCTGAAGACGACACGTCTCCATTCGTCCCTCCATTCACGCCTGTCGCGACACCACTGGAGGCGGGCTGCACGATGTTGGGGCGTGAGCGGAAGACGGCCTAACGGTGTGCGGGACCGTAGCCCAGCTTCATGGAGACGGTTGCGAATGGTCCTCGCCGATGCCCCAGGAGCAACAGTGTCCCTAATTTGCTGGGAAGTGGCGGTGCGGTCCCCTACGGCACTGCGTAGGATCCTACGGTCTTGGCGTGCATCCGTGCGTCGCTGCGGTCCGGTCCCAGGTCGACGGGCACGTGCACCTTCCGCCGACCACTGGCGACAACATCGATGTACTGTGGAGACCTCACGCCCCACGTGTTGAGTAATTCGGCGGTACGTCCACCCGGCCTCCCGCATGCCCAGTATACGCCCTCGCTCAAAGTCCGTCAACTGCACATATGGTTCACGTCCACGCTGTCGCGGCATGCTACCAGTGTTAAAGACTGCGATGGAGCTTCGTATGCCACGGCAAACTGGCTGACACTGACGGCGGCGGTGCACAAATGCTGCGCAGCTAGCGCCATTCGACGGCCAACACCGCGGTTCCTGGTGTGTCCGCTGTGCCGTGCGTGTGATCATTGCTTGTACAGCCCTCTCGCAGTGTCCGGAGCAAGTATGGTGGGTCTGACACACCGGTGTCAATGTGTTCTTTTTTCCATTTCCAGGAGTGTATTTTGTTAATCCTGATGATGAGGTCCTCCATAGTATTCCACACCTGGAGATACAAGGCAGATACTATTTTACCTCTTGAGTATTTTGCCGACGAGTTTTCCGACATCAATCACCACTACAGCAGAGGAGCATGCCCTCAGAAGAAATAACGGCTGTAGTTTCTCCTTGCACGCAGCTGAGCAGTGGAAAGACAACATGGACCAACTTCGGCTTCAAACCAAACTGAACTGAACTTCTGGCTAACTATAGAAAATGGTACTACTCCTCCTTAGGAACCATGGGCTAGTGTTGCCACTCCACAGATACCCCTCCAGTGTGATTGCAAGAATGGTACGTATCGTTGAGGCATGAAAATAAACTCATCTCTTCGTCAAGGTCCATGGTTCATTGGCTTATATCCTTCCCAGTCACTCAGCTGCATAGATATATATATACTTAGTTCAAGAGGATCAGAATATTAAAATCTTAAATTTGCGTAAAGAATTTCCATTCTATCAGAATGGACGCAACTAGATCCAGCGTGTTCGGATCCCAATTGACATTTTACGTCTTCCTTGCTAGCGTCAGGGTCAGATTTCTCTGAGAGTTTGTTGCAGAGCGCAGTTCCATTAATACATTTATTCGTTCACATGATCTGACCGAAATTTAATCTTATGATGTTATGAGGGAAGACTTCCGTCTTAGAGACGTCTCTCGAGAACAAAGGTGATAATCTGGCAAGACACTTTGTCGACGTTTGTGTGATTACAGCAGGACTTGTACAATGATTCCTTCCTGAGACAGAAGCACTTAGAACAACGGCTGTAAGTACAGAATCTTATAATAGTTGTGCAAATGAATAAAATAAGTGTAGAAATGACTACTTTAATAATGATCAGCATTCCAAAAGTAAATTTCAAATATTCTTACAAAGAAGAAAATGTCGCCTCAGAGTATTTCTATTTTCAGTACCAAGTTTCCAAAAGATAAATAGATTTCCTTCAGTGTTAGAACTAGAAAATATCATCCAAGTCACACTTCGGATTTCTGAAGGGTTCTGATATTAAGAAGGCTATATAAACATACAATGAGAATGTACTTAATTCATTAGACAATAAATTACAGGCTACTGGTATTTTCGTGAACTGTCAAAAGCATCTGACTGTGTAAATTGGCATATTATTTTAAGTAAATTAACATATAACGGTGTAACAGGGAATGCTGCAAAATGGCACAGCCGATTTCCCTCCCCATCCTTCCCTAATCCGAATGTGCCGATGACCTCGCTATCCGGTCCGCTCCCCAAAATGAACCATCCAATCAATATCTTAAATACAGAATCAAACGTTACTGAAAGAATAGTTTTTTCGCCATTCTCTGTCTTACGGAAACATCATAAACCTCCCTGATTATAGAAATAATTCAGAAACAAAGATGGCTTAAATACTGTTTACTGGATGACCGGTTTCAACACACACAGATCATCGGATCTGAATGTAGATTAACGTTTATAAACCATTTGGATATAACGATGCATGAGCTGGTCTGCCTCATGCATCGTTATATCCAAATTGTTTGTAAACGTTAAGCTACATTCAGATCCGATGATGGCAGTTTTAGTGTATTGAAACCGGTCATCCAGTAAACAGTATTTAAGCGATCTTGGCCTTTGAATCATTTCTACAACAGAGTGATCGCCCAACTAAGCACTATGTGTTCACTCACTAATTATCTTCCTAACATCTCGTGCTGCAAGAGGCGTTATTCAGGATTTTAACAGGTGTTCACACTGATGGGAATGGACGATTTAGCACACAGTCAGACTGTCGTTAACAGGAATACTTTTTAAACAGTTGCCCTCATGCACAGCGCAGAACGTTTCTAAGCAATGAATACGTTGTGTCTGTGTAACTGCTCCAGAAAATTCATTCTGTGCGACATCGCAGAAGGTAAGTATGTGAAATACGCAAATATTCCAAGGCTTTTAGCACCAAACAAGCAGCTGGAAGTACAAAATGTTACTGAAATCAGTCATTTTAAAAGCTTTATAATACACTCCTGGAAATGGAAAAAAGAACACATTGACACCGGTGTGTCAGACCCACCATACTTGCTTCGGACACTGCGAGAGGGCTGTACAAGCAATGATCACACGCACGGCACAGCGGACACACCAGGAACCGCGGTGTTGGCCGTCGAATGGCGCTAGCTGCGCAGCATTTGTGCACCGCCGCCGTCAGTGTCAGCCAGTTTGCCGTGGCATACGGAGCTCCATCGCAGTCTTTAACACTGGTAGCATGCCGCGACAGCGTGGACGTGAACCGTATGTGCAGTTGATGGACTTTGAGCGAGGGCGTATAGTGGGCATGCGGGAGGCCGGGTGGACGTACCGCCGAATTGCTCAACACGTGGGGCGTGAGGTCTCCACAGTACATCGATGTTGTCGCCAGTGGTCGGCGGAAGGTGCACGTGCCCGTCGACCTGGGACCGGACCGCAGCGACGCACGGATGCACCCCAAGACCGTAGGATCCTACGCAGTGCCGTAGGGGACCGCACCGCCACTTCCCAGCAAATTAGGGACACTGTTGCTCCTGGGGTATCGGCGAGGACCATTCGCAACTGTCTCCATGAAGCTGGGTTACGGTCCCGCACACCGTTAGGCCGTCTTCCGCTCACGCCCCAACATCGTGCAGCCCGCCTCCAGTGATGTCGCGACAGGCGTGAATGGAGGGACGAATGGAGACGTGTCGTCTTCAGCGATGAGAGTCGCTTCTGCCTTGGTGCCAATGATGGTCGTATGCGTGTTTGGCGCCGTGCAGGTGAGCGCCACAATCAGGACTGCATACGACCGAGGCACACAGGGCCAACACCCGGCATCATGGTGTGGGGAGCGATCTCCTACACCGGCCGTACACCACTGGTGATCATCGAGGGGACACTGAATAGTGCACGGTACATCCAAACCGTCATCGAACCCATCGTTCTACCATTCCTAGACCGGCAAGGGAACTTGCTGTTCCAACAGGACAATGCACGTCCGCATGTATCCCGTGCCACCCAACGTGCTCTAGAAGGTGTAAGTCAACTACCCTGGCCAGCAAGATCTCCGGATCTGACCCCCATTGAGCATGTTTGGGACTGGATGAAGCGTCGTCTCACGCGGTCTGCACGTCCAGCACGAACGCTGGTCCAACTGAGGCGCCAGGTGGAAATAGCATGGCAAGCCGTTCTACAGGACTACATCCAGCATCTCTACGATCGTCTCCATGGGAGAATAGCAGCCTGCATTGCTGCGAAAGGTGGATATACACTGTACTAGTGCCGACATTGTGCATGCTCTGTTGCATGTGTCTATGTACCTGTGGTTCTGTCAGTGTGATCATGTGATATATCTGACACCAGGAATGTGTCAATAAAGTTTCCCCTTCCTGGGACAATGAATTCACGGTGTTCTTATTTCAATTTCCAGGAGTGTACAAATGGCTCAAATGGTTCTGAGCACTGTGGGACATAACTTCTGAGGTCAACAGTCCCCTATAACTTAGGAGTACTTAAACCTAACTAACCTAAGGACATCACACACATCCATGCCCGAGGCAGGATTCGAACCTGCGACCGTAGCGGTCGCGCGGTTTATAATACACCGACGGAAAAAAATGACTATACGAAGGAGGAGCTGTGTGATATAAACGAAAGTTAACAGGCGTGTTTCTACATCTGAAAGATGACCTCTACAGCAATTTACTGCCACCTGCATAGGAGTGGCGCTAATAGCGCCACTAAGGGATGCAATTCAGGTTTGCTTTAAAAAGAGTTTATAAAGGTAGTGAGCATTAGTTACATTACATTTGACGGCGGGAGTTGATGCAGTTAGAAATGACTTTAAGAATAGCAGCCTGCATTGCTGCGAAAGGTGGATATACACTGTACTAGTGCCGACATTGTGCATGCTCTGTTGCCTGTGTCTATGTACCTGTGGTTCTGTCAGTGTGATCATGTGATATATCTGACACCAGGAATGTGTCAATAAAGTTTCCCCTTCCTGGGACAATGAATTCACGGTGTTCTTATTTCAATTTCCAGGAGTGTACAAATGGCTCAAATGGTTCTGAGCACTATGGGACATAACTTCTGAGGTCAACAGTCCCCTATAACTTAGGAGTACTTAAACCTAACTAACCTAAGGACATCACACACATCCATGCCCGAGGCAGGATTCGAACCTGCGACCGTAGCGGTCGCGCGGTTTATAATACACCGACGGAAAAAAATGACTATACGAAGGAGGAGCTGTGTGATATAAACGAAAGTTAACAGGCGTGTTTCTACATCTGAAAGATGACCTCTACAGCAATTTACTGCCACCTGCATAGGAGTGGCGCTAATAGCGCCACTAAGGGATGCGATTCAGGTTTGCTTTAAAAAGAGTTTATAAAGGTAGTGAGCATTAGTTACATTACATTTGACGGCGGGAGTTGATGCAGTTAGAAATGACTTTAAGGCGACAAAGGAGCCGTTATCAACACCTCACTCAATTTGAACGAGGTTTGCTTTAAAAAGAGTTTATAAAGGTAGTGAGCATTAGTTACATTACATTTGACGGCGGGAGTTGATGCAGTTAGAAATGACTTTAAGGCGACAAAGGAGCCGTTATCAACACCTCACTCAATTTGAACGAGGTCAAGACCTGGCTCCAGACGGCCACTTGATACTATCGAGAGGGAAGACCATCGTGTTTGGCGTATGGCTCTGCAACGTCGTACAGCATCTGAAGCAGCAATCTGAGCTGCAGTTGGCAGCACAGTGACACAACGAACTGTTACAAATCGTATTAGAACAGATAAGCCCTCAGTCACAAATATTGAGTCAAAATTGACCAGGTTTCGACGCTACTATGAGCGTCGTCTTCAGAATTAGTCTAACTGTTCTAAAACGTATTAGGTATATAATAGATTAATAAAATTAAAGTTTTTACTGACTGGAAAAAGATGCAGTACTTACAAGTCACATATTAAAAAAGATCGAAGCTGGAATGGTGACGTCATGAATAGTTGTAAGTGAGATGGGGAGCCGCTAAAGGCTTTTTCCAGTCAGTACAAACTTTAATTTCATTAATGTATTACACTCCTGGAAATGGAAAAAAGAACACATTGACACCGGTGTGTCAGACCCACCATACTTGCTCCGGACACTGCGAGAGGGCTGTACAAGCAATGATCACGCGCACGGCACAGCGGACACACCAGGAACCGCGGTGTTGGCCGTCGAATGGCGCCAGCTGCGCAGCATTTGTGCACCGCCGCCGTCATTGTCAGCCAGTTTGCCGTGGCATACAGAGCTCCATCGCAGTCTTTAACACTGGTAGCATGCCGCGACAGCGTGGACGTGAACCGTATGTGCAGTTGACGGACTTTGAGCGAGGGCGTATAGTGGGCATGCGGGAGGCCGGGTGGACGAACCGCCGAATTGCTCAACACGTGGGGCGTGAGGTCTCCACAGTACATCGATGTTGTCGCCAGTGGTCGGCGGAAGGTGCACGTGCCCGTCGACCTGGGACCGGACCGCAGCAACGCACGGATGCACGCCAAGACCGTAGGATCCTACGCAGTGCCGTAGGGGACCGCACCGCCACTTCCCAGCAAATTAGGGACACTGTTGCTCCTGGGGTATCGGCGAGGACCATTCGCTTCCGTCTCCATGAAGCTGGGTTACGGTCCCGCACACCGTTAGGCCGTCTTCCGCTCACGCCCCAACATCGTGCAGCCCGCCTCCAGTGGTGTCGCGACAGGCGTGAATGGAGGGACGAATGGAGACGTGTCGTCTTCAGCGATGAGAGTCGCTTCTGCCTTGGTGCCAATGATGGTCGTATGCGTGTTTGGCGCAGTGCAGGTGAGCCCCACAATCAGGTCTGCATACGACCGAGGGACACAGGGCCAACACCCGGCATCATGGTGTGGGGAGCGATCTCCTACACTGGCCGTACACCACTGGTGATCGTCGAGGGGACACTGAATAGTGCACGGTACATCCAAACCGTCATCGAACCCATCGTTCTACCATTCCTAGACCGGCAAGGGAACTTGCTGTTCCAACAGGACAATGCACGTCCGCATGTATCCCGTGCCACCCAACGTGCTCTAGAAGGTGTAAGTCAGCTACCCTGGCCAGCAAGATCTCCGGATCTGTCCCCCATTGAGCATGTTTGGGACTGGATGAAGCGTCGTCTCACGCGGTCTGCACGTCCAGCACGAACGCTGGTCCAACTGAGGCGCCACGTGGAAATGGCATGGCAAGCCGTTCCACAGGACTACATCCAGCATCTCTACGATCGTCTCCATGGGAGAATAGCAGCCTGCATTGCTGCGAAAGGTGGATATACACTGTACTAGTGCCGACATTGTGCATGCTCTGTTGCCTGTGTCTATGTGCCTGTGGTTCTGTCAGTGTGATCATGTGATGTATCTGACACCAGGAATGTGTCAATAAAGTTTCCCCTTCCTGGGACAATGAATTCACGGTGTTCTTATTTCAATTTCCAGGAGCGTATATACCTAATATGTTTGAGAACAGTTAGTCTAATTCTGAAGACGACGCTCATAGTAGCGTCGAAACCTGGTCAATTTTGACTTAATATTTGTGACCGAGGGCTTTTTGTTCTAATATAATTCTGACACCGTCACTGAACCTTGGCATCTATGTTCAAAGTTTTATGTTACAAATTGGTTACTTCAAGGACAGGTCAGAGCCACACGGCCCTTAAGCCGTCGGCACATGGACCGTGCTGTCGAATGTCAACGTTGAGCGCACTAAGTTGGACGTGCTGCTGAACGCTGAGGAACGATGCGACTGTGCATACGGTACGGGGGCGCCAACGTGGTATACGCGATCGCAACGCACTCCAACGGCAGTTGCGGGATGTTTCTATTTCGTAAATCACACTGTTTACTAAACGGGCGCGCGTAAAATTCCCAAGTTAGCTCTATTAAAACGCACATTTCCTCCATTGCCCATATGCTAGTCACATTGTTCTATATGTTATATACACAAATAAAAACTTCACTATCCATGTACATGTTTTAAGACGAAAAGGAAAGTATCATGTCCAATCAGTAAGGACGTAAACTTATAAAAAGTTCGATTACAAACAGTCCGATACAAATTTTGCGATAGTTCTCCACATAAGATAAACATTATTTCATCATTCCCACATTTTAGTAAAACCCCAAGGCCATTCTTATTTGATCACTGTTCTCACCGAGTAGCAAAATATTTGCAGCACATGAATTACAAACGTATAAAGATATCTCGCTCCTTTTTCATTTACAAATAGCGAAAGGTCTCATGTAGTTAAGCCAATCGAACAAACTCACTCCTCGAAAAAAGGTGAACTTATATTTACATAACATCAAATATTATAGTATATATTTATATTAAACTAATAATAAAGCATCAGAACCTATTAAAAACGCGAATGTTAGGGGAAAAAAAATTGGATATGGGGAGACGTGAACCACCGCCGTAATACGCAGCAGCAATAACGCTACCCAATACGCTATTTTTTTCTCATTTTGTTCGATGTTGTTCGTTGCATTTGTTCAGTGCGGATGTCCCAGGACACCCGTCAAGTTCAGTGTTGAGCCGTTGACTCCGTTTTTTTTATTACAGAGGGCATCTAACCCTCTGACCGAACACGCTAGGCTACCGTGTCGGCAATTCAGCGACAATTATACCGGGTGATCAAAAAGTCAGTACAAATTTGAAAACTTAATAAACCACGGAATAATGTAGATAGAGAGATAAAAATTGACATACATGCTTGAAATGACATGAGGTTTTATGAGAACCAAAAAACAACAAAGTTCACAAAATGTCCGACAGATGGCGCTGGACAGCAAAACGTCAGTACTGCTACCGTGACGGGTGAGAGGTACGCCGATATGTTACAGAATCGCATCATCCCCAGCCTGGCAGATAAAGACCTCAGTCCGTGCGATTATTGGCTATGGGGTTGCCTGAAGTCGCAAGTGTATCGTGAAGGACCAGCATCTCTAGGGATGCAGAAAGACAACACCCGACGCCAATGCTTCACCATAACTCCGGACATGCTTTACAGTGCTGTTCACAACATTATTCCTCGACTACAGCTATTGTTGAGGAATGATGGTGGAGATATTGAGAATTTACTGTAAAGAACATCAACTTAGCTTTGCCTTACTTTGTTATGCTAATTATTGGTATTCTGATCAGATGAAGTGCCATCTGTCAGACATTTTTTGAACTTTTGTATTTTTTTTTGGTTCTAATAAAACCCCATGTCATACCAAGCACATGTGTCAATTTGTACCTCTCTATCTATATTATTCCATGATTTATTCAGTTTTCTAATTTATACTGACTTTTTGATCACCCGGAATATCAGCCACTGCTAACATCTTGCCACTTCCTGAAAGCATTAATCGCAACTATGTTACTAATTGAAATTTAATTATAACGAATTGTAGCAAGAACAATGCGTTTTTGGTGGATCCTCAGTGTGTCGTTGCCTTCAAATGGCATACTCGCATAATACGCAAGTTACAATAATTCTTTTGCAACGAATATGATGTTTCTCATTTTATTGCAACGAATCACACAGTTAACAACGGGTTTGCGAGAGACTCTCAGTTTTATGGTGTTCAGAAACGGCATATATACGTATAGGCTTGAAATGAATGCCAATATGGCGCCTCACAACTCCGTACTGAAGGGAGATGGGCGTGCAAGTGACATAGGTGGCGTTGTGCCATCTGATTGGTCAACGCTCAGACGCATGCTCAGAATATCTGACATGCTAGACATTACTCTGCACATTCGGAAAGACTCCCGAACGTGCCATTCCACGTTATGACGTCAGAAACTCGGCACGATCAACGCTCAACGTACGGATGCATGGTCCTTGTGCCGACGGCTTTAGTCTGCATTCGACTCACCCTAAAAGACCGCCGTTTGCGACTTCAGTGGTGTCAAGCGAGAGGTCATTGGAGGGCAGGGTGGACGTCTGTTGCGTTTTCTAATAAAAGCTGGTTCCTCCTCGGTGCCAGTGACGCCCCTGTGTGGTTAGAAGAAGGGCAGTTGAGGGCCTCCAACAATTTGCCAGCGTGGTAGACACTCTGGACCTACACCTGCATTTATGATCTGGGGCGTGCTTCCTATGAGAGTAGGAGCACTCTCGCGGCTACCCCGCGGACCCTGACTGCAAATTTGTGCCGCAGTCTGGTGATTCGACCTGTTTCGCCGCAATTCATGAACAAAATTCCAGGGGTTTATGCCAACAAGATAGCGCTCGGCCACATACTGCTGTTGTAAACCAACATGCACTACAGTGTGTCGACATATTGCTTTGGTCTGCTCGATCACCAAATCTGTCTCCAGTCGAGTACATGTGAGACATCATTGGATAACAACTTCGGCATCATATACAAACAGTGTTAATCGTCACTGTACTGACCGACTATATTCAACAGACGAGGAACTATATCCTACAAACTGACATCCGGTATCTGAACAACGCAGTGCATGCACGTTTGCATTCAACATTCTGACGACTACATTGGTTATTAATGTACCAGGATTTCACATTTGCACTAGTGCATCTCGCGCTTCCATTAATCTGTAATCTTGCAATGTTAATCGCTTAAATAAGCTGCCTAGAGAAATGCATTCCCGAAATTTCTTTACTGCACATTAAATATTTTCTGGTGTTACGATTTTCTCCGTTAATATATATATATATACAATCCCAGTGCCTATCGCCTGTCGTATACATTCTGAAGAAATTTTAATAGTTATGCATGTTTCTTTTCTTTTCTGCTGTTGTTGTTGATGATGATATAATTAGCCTTGTGCAGAATAAAATGAAATGTGTTTCATTCTATGTGACTGTCTCACATATTATCACTTTGAATTTTTCATTTGTCACTCCTTTTGTTGTTGCAGCTCTTTTGGGATTGTTTACGATGATTGCATCAGCAACATTGAACTCTATTTCTGCTTTATCAGTCTGTGGAGGAAGTTTATGTGTGTTCAGGGCACAGAGAGAGAGAGAGAGAAGAAATGAGCGAGTGAGAACGGGAGTGATTTCGGAATTGAATTATGGAACTCCTATTGTAATTATTCGCCATCCCAAAAGAAGATTCATCATGAACTTGCGAGGTGCCAGGGCTAGCGGTGTATTTAACACTAAATTCTTCTAGAATCTTCATATGGAAATGATGCTCTTAAGCCCCCCCTTTTCTAACTCCAACTTTTGCTGTTGCACATGCATTAAGAAGAATCACGAACTGACTGTAATCGACCCTGCAAGTGGAGTAGAAAAGAGTTTGGCACCTGCAATAATTTAATTTTATAGAAATTAATTTGATAAAGGAAAGTTTCATTAACGTAGTGAGAAATGAAAGGGTTGCTTTACCGATCCACCAAATGAAAGTTCTGTCCAAAATAACAATTTGATTTATTATGACTAAACTCAAAATAATAAACAAAACACATGAAACATTTAAAATACGTCAAATTGGATACTAAAATAAATGCTGTGAAGGTGAAGCTGTCCATAAACTAGATTGCGACATTTATGACCAACTGGTATTTGGAGCCAATTCCTTGCAACTCAAATCATAAGAGAAACACCCAGCCAACCCAACATTAATTGCTGCTACAGTAGTGAGAACTAAGACAATGAACACCCAAGAGAGAACCACGTTAGAAAAGACGGGAACAGGCGCGCTCTGCTGAGCTCTGATTGTCACATAGCAAAATTCCCTGATTTGCCGGTGCTGTGGATTTACATCACCAAGCTGTCTTCTTAACTGCAAGGACACAATCTGGCATACCACAAGCGATGGCTGGTTGCTTCGACGTCCCGTCGTGGTGATGATAATGTCACGAGTATAGCCCGAAACAAATTCTCCTGGTCTGGTTGTTCCAGACTAAAGACTTCCAAGCAACACAAATACGCCTCTGAGGGAGACGAAGAAGGCTCGCTACACAATTACTGATGATACAATGAGTGATTTTAACAAGCAAAGTCACACAGTAACTACGATACAGTCAACTTTAGCCAAAACTGCTCAAGACGGACAACATAGGCCACCTGTACGTAGAACGCTCAATTGCCGGCTGTACTCGGAAAGTTACGTTGAAGTCGATACTTCAGCAACTTCGTCAAACAGTTACAATTAAATGAAAGTATATTAGACAGCCAACGGAAGGCAGGCTGTCCAGAGCAGCGAGAGCTCAGTCTTGTAACCTACTCCAACCGAAAGGTGAGAACCGACTCCCTCAAGAGCACCCATACAAGCCGAACACAGAACATTCCCGCCCCCACGACAGTGGCCGTGGTTAAACGTTCCAATCAGCAACTCGAAAACCGGCGGAAAATTCCACTCTATTGCCGACGCACTACTATTCCACCAATGGAGATACATGGCGCCAATTTCTGCGCCGATTTGGCTACGACACGGAGCTATCCCCTGAGCAAGCCAATGACAGTTATGATTTTGCAGAAAACGCGGGAATTTACCTACCAAGACTGCCTGGGGACACAAGTCATTCCCACGTCTCGCTGGTAGCCATCCAGAAAGTGTTTACGCTATGTTTCTGCGAAGTAACGGAATCTCTAGCCCAGCCGCTCCGTCAGGCCCCTGTGGGCGTGTCGCCCCCGCTCTGATGACAACGTCGGCGTCTGGAAACCATCCACCCGACTCCCTCACACCCGTCGGCTTAACCCTTTAAAGATCAGCAGATCCCGCCTGTCACTGGACCACCCGGGTGACGAGAGACGCTGTGTGGGAAGTCTGCATGTGGAGGAATGGCAACTTTTCACTGCATGCAATTAAAGAAGAAAAATCGAATTACTCAGAGTAAGATAGAAATATGTGAGGGGCCTCATGCCAACTCTCAAACTCTCCACGCTTTCCGGCTTTCCTTTAGTAAATATTTATTCGCTTTCATGCACTTTGGTTACCCATACATGGGGCACGTGGCAGTACAGCCTCGCAATTCTCAGTTTTTCTAATAATGTAACCAATAAGGGATGTATTGTACAGCGATTTCAAATAGAAGTCACAGCTTGGACTATTATCTATAAGACATCAAAATTCCAGCTCGGTTTCATCATTAATAACAGAGGTATAGATAATTTAGTTAAATAAAAAGTTTCTGGGTTTTTACCACACAAAAGCGATGTGTGTGGGTCTTTGCCTTATTTGAGATAAACATGGATAAAAATGGATGACTGCTTAATTTAAATACTTGAAATAATCCTCTGTAATATTGTTGTATTGCAGCCAAATTATTCAAAGCAATGTTGAACTGAAATATCTTGCAAAGTGGAAGATAATGTTTAAAAACTACATTTTTTCCAGCACAAAAGGAGTATCATTAGGGTAACCTAAAAGAAACCATTTACCGAGACTAAGCTATCTAGGTAACGCCCTCAGACTCTTCCTTGCAGTCACAAATTCTTGCTCTTCCTCTTTTCTGCTTCCTTGAATACTTCGTAGATAAATAGTAAGACCATATCTATATAGGAGCTACTGTCATGATGTGAGAAGTCTGAATCTGACTGAATTAACAATCATTTTGATTTGTTTACTTTCCTTTTTTTTGGCATTGATATAATGAAATCCAGCTTACGTCATTTTATATCTATAGCGCTCTCTTCTTTCTCTGGCATATTTTTCTTTCTCAGTAGCGAGCTTTTATTTTCCCATGCCTTCTGCTTCCACTCGTTATTTATTGGGTGTCATAATTAGAAGCTCAGTTTTCAAAGCTTTGCTGGAAAGTTGTCACTAAAGACCGAGAAATATTCAGGTGAGATATTCTCACGCAGTGTGTGTTGAATATCACCTTCCGCCGGGGAATATCAATGAAGAATTGTCACTTTTTTGTAACTGCGGCAATTTACCCCAGAACACCTACAGGGATATACCCCACCGTGCCATTTTCATAAAAATGCGACATTGCTGAATTTCGGGGTCCAACTAGAACCATTTTTTCCACGTGAAAGTGCGACTAAAACGCAGTAATGTCAACAAGTAATTTGCTGATTCCCCCTCTCAAACCGCATATTATACATAGTTGAGGTAAAACATCGGAAAAGCTACTTGTACATAATAAAAAAACATTATCTCACCTCTCGAGCGAGCTGCCGGGATAAACTTCCATGCAGCAGTAAGTTACAATAAGCCTAACTTGCCACCTAGTGGTCATCTCCTGAATCCAAGGCAGTTAATTCAAGAACTCGGTGGGGTTTTTTACCCAACGCGGTGTTTTACCCTCACTTACCCTACGTCTGCAGGCAACAGCGACCCACACTATTCCTGAATTCGGGTCCCATTTCATCCCTTGTTACAGGTCACTGAGACAATTGAGCCATAATTCTATAAAACTTTAGTCTCCTGCCTTAAGTTTCGTTCAGCTCATGAAACGAAGGACTTTTTTCTACTTCACTAACGACGTTAATTACAGCCCCACATGACGAACGAAACTTCAGCAGGTGTTTCATTGTCCGCAGGCGGAGGCAGTAACGCTGGCGGCGTACAGCTGTTCCTGGTTGAAGGCGAGCCATCGATTCAAGCGCGCTTTGAGGATCCTCATGAGCCGCGCCCAGAAACCGCTCGTTCTCACCGCTGCACACCTCTACCCCATGAACAGAGAAGCGTTCGTTTCGGTGAGTGCTTAAAGAAATATCACATTTCATTGGTCCGACAAAAAATGCCACTTGTAGAACTGCACAAAAGAACTCGTGCATGTATTTTGTATAACACCAAATGATTAAACTTGAGCTTGCTGCCTACCAGCATAGTAACCGAGGGAAGTGACACATTACTTAAGATACTGGCCTCGTATTCATCGGGAATCCGGTTGAAATGGCCATCCGATTTCCTAGATTTATAAAATGTCGAATCAAAACACCTTCAACCGTCCAAATTTACAGTTCTTGTTTTATTTGTGCGACCAGTTTCAGCGCTGCATTACGCCATATTCAGGCCCCAGACCGACGTGTACGAAGAAATCCCACCTCTTGTCCAGTTGAAATAGGGGCCAACATTCAGGGAATGGTTTGCTTAGGTTTATTCTTATCACAGCGATCCCTTCGGTCATTACTTGTCGACACAAGTCAGCAAGTGAGTATCGAAAGGATAGCTGTGTTAAGAAGAAATCTGCGGATACAACTCACTGAATGGTGGCCCATATTTTTACGTGTCAATAGGAGGGATCCTACCTACACGTCGGTCAGGGGTCCAAAGATAGCGTAATGTAACGCTGAAACTGGTTGCGGATGTAAAATAACAACTGTAAATTTAGACGGCTGAAGGTGTCTTTATCCGGAATTTTATACTGAATTCTCGACGTTCAGCAACCATCTTCATAAAGAGGGACTTACAGGGACATTCAGGTTTAGGTTTCTATGCATCCCATAATTTGGCTCAGGCTAATGCTGGGATGGTCCCAACGAATCAACATCGCTACCCAAGGCAAGACTGCCTTTCGTCTATAACTATTTCATCATCTATTCGACGTCAAACGCTAATCTCTTTTCCTTCCTCTTTTCCACAACAATAAAAAATAATATAAATATCTAACGAAAATATTGAAGAAATGTATGATGAGATGAAAGAAATTATTCATATAACTGAGAGAGACGAAAATTTAATTGTTGTGATGAACTGGAATTCGATAGTAGGAAAAGCAAGAGAAGGAAGAATTGTAGAAGAATGTAGACTTGGGAAAACGAATGAAAGATGAAGCCACCTAGTAGAATTTTGCACAGAGCATAATTTAAACATTGCTAACACTTGGTTTAAGAATGGTGTAGAAGCTTGTATTAGTAGAAGAGACCTGGAAACACCGGAAGGTTTGAGATTGATTATATGATGCTAAGACACAGATTTCGGAACCAGATTTTAAATGGTAACATATTTCCAGGGACAGATGCGGATCCAAACCACAATTTATTGGTTATGACTATTGATTAAAAGTGAAGAAACTGCAAAAAAAAGTTGGAATTTAAGGCGATGGGACCCGAATGAACTAAAAGAACAAGAGGTTGTTCAGAATTTCAGAGGGAACGTTAGGCAACAGTTGCCTAGAAAAGCGGAAATAAACATGGTGGAAGTGACAATATAGTGAAGGCAGAAGAAGATCAAATAGGTAAAAAAACAAGGCTTAGGAGAAATCCCTGGATAACACAAGCGATATTGAATGTAACTGATGAATGGAGAAAATACGAAAGTGCAGCAAATGAAGCAAGCTAAAGGGAATACAAACGTCTAAAAACTGAGACTGACAAGAAATGCAAAATGGCTAAGCAGAAATACTTCCACACAAGTGTAGGGGAAGAGTAGACACCGCCTACAGGAAAATTAAAGAGAAATTGGGAGAAAAGAGGAGCAACTATATGAATAACAAGAGCTCAGATGGAAAACCAGTACTAAGCAAAGAAGGGAAAGCTGGTAGGAATAAGTGGCATATAGTGGGTGTATACAATAAGATGAAGGAAATATTATAAAAATGGAAGAGGACTTAAATGAAGATGAGATGTGAGATGTAATACTGAGAGAACAATTTCACAGAGCACTGAAAGACCTAAGTTGAAATAAGACCACTGGAGTAGATGGCATTCAGTGAGAGCCACTGATAGCCTTGGGAGAGCCAGCCAGTTCAAAACTCTTCCATCTGGTGATCAAGATGTATGAGGCAGACCTCAAGAACAATGTAGTAATTCCAATTCCAAATAAAGCAGTTGCTGACTGGTGTGAAAATAACCGAATTATCAGTTTAGTAAGTCATGGTTGCAAAATACTAACACAAATTTCTCACAGAATAATGTAAAAAATGGTAGAAGCTGACCTCACAGAAGGTGAGTTTGGACTTCAGAGAAACGTCAGATCACTTGAGGCAATACTGATGCTATGACTTAGAATATAGGTTAATGAATGTAGAACATGCGTTTGCAGCGTTTATAAATTTAGAGAAAGCTTATGACAATGTTGACTGGAATACTCTCTTTGGAATTCTGAAGGTGTCAGGCGTAAAATGTAGGGAGCGAAAGGCTGTTTACAACTTATATAGAAACCAGATGGTAGTCATAAGAGCAGAGAGGCATGAAAGAGAAGCAGTGATTGATAAGGGTTTGAGACTAGGTAGCAGCCTTTCTCTAATGTTATTCAATCGGTACTCCGAATCTTCAGTGAAGGCAATCGAAGAAAAATTTGGGAGTTGAAGTACAGGGAGAAGAAACAAAAAACCTTGAGGTTGGCCGATGACATGGTAATTCTGTCAGACATAACAAAATACTTGGAAGAACAACTGAATGGAATAGACAGTGTATTGAAAGGAGGATATAAGATGGATATCGACAAGAGCAAGTCAAGCATAATGGAATTTAGATGAATGAAACCAAATAATGCTGAGGGAATTATATTGGGAAACGAGACACTTAAAATAGTAGACGAGTTTTCTGTTTGGGAAGAAAAATAACTGATGATGGTTGAAGTAAAGGGGATATGAAATGTAGACTGACAACGGCAAGACAAGCGTTTTTGAAGAAGAGAAATTTGCTAACGTCGCTTACAGACTTAAGTGCCAGGAAGTCTTTTCTGAAGATATTTGTCAGAAGTGTAGCCATGTATGGTAGTGAAACACGAACAGTAACCAGTTAAGACAATAAGAGAATAGAAGCTTTGGAATGTGCTGCTAGAGAAGAGTGCTGAAGGTTACAATGGCAGATCACGAAATCAATAAGAAGGTCGTGAATAGAATTTTGGAGACAAGAAATTTGTGCCACAAGTTGGCTAAGAATCGATTGACAGGGTCAATTTAGTTATGGTGGGTTGTGTGTGGGTGGCAGGGGATCAGGTATGAAAAAGGTCAGACGATACTCTACATTACTTTTCAAGCTTCTTAACCCTCAACAGAACTGACTTACCGTATTTCAGTAGATCAATAAATTTCCTGTCAGTCGTCTACTATTTCATGAGGAAAAATACAGGTGATGTATGTGTCCGTATGTTCAATTTGCTTACCAGTTGTTACTAAGGTGACCCTGCTGGGCTTTCTGAAACTTTGGGACAGAGCTGATAGAAATGTAAATATGATGCCTTTCTCACTGCTCACACACTACTATCCCATGGATCACTAACCTTTACATAAATACAATTGACACCTGGTGAACAAATTACTAAATTAAATATCTGGGTGGGAAGTTGAAAATGGTTAGAATTTAAGACAAACCCACTTGCAGGCGATAATGCTGAACTGAGTACTGTGAATGAGTGAATCAGTGTCAGCAAGGATTCTCCAGCGCAACTGGGAACTCCCTCACACAGAAGTAATTAATGACATAACGGGTCTTGGATGTAGACTTCCGCAACTGGGGCTTCCTGAAGCATATATCCAACTTAAACCTTCAAATTGGGGGCATTTTACGCCCACCTTTCGAAAATATCGTAATCTTGTTATGTACACTACATTTTAAAATTTTGAATAAAATATCGATTGTTTTTAACGATTAATTATTTAAGACTCCGTAAGTCTTCTAAATTTTTCAGCACATATTAACCCAAAAATGTAATGGTTAATACTGAATGCGACATTTCGCTACGTATGTCATTTATTTTCAGTTTTAAGGCCCTTTGTGAATAAAAGTTAAAAGTCAAAGACAACTAACGAAATTTGCGTTTTAAATAAACTGTAGTGTTCTTTGAGTCGCCTCCTGACTGCATACACTTTGCAGAAAATGCTTTAGTATTTTCAAGACTGTCCTAAGATACACTTTGGGGCTCTAGGCCCTACATAAATATCAGTGCCTGTTTAAAAATATGTTGTTAATAAAAGTTAAAAACAATCGTTCCCCATATTTTGTGGTGACCATAATAAACTGCCTATTGGTACTGCACATTATGAAAATTTCATTAGTGTTGGTAGGATTAACCCTGATGTTTCCCAGTGGTTAAGATTAGGAAATGGCAATAAGCCATCTGCTAGAATGGTAGCGTAAATTATTAATTAATTTAGTACCTTGGTTAAATGGTCTTGGGTGGTTTTACTTTTCATTTAAAATTTTGTGTATTTTCTGCTTCCCTTAAAAACAATTTCAACATTTGTTACAAATCCTTAAATTACAAATGCCGAAGACAATGTTAATAACAGTTGTATATAACTGTCATTAGCTGTGAGAAAATCCAATTCGCACTGAATTTTAGGTGGCAGGTGTCAAAATTGTAAGCAATACTAAATTAAGAAAGAAATGAAATGTCCTTTATTTTTTCCTAGAGGATGGACTCTCACACGATGGTAGGCCCGAATGTCAAATCCCGTTTTGAGAACATCAGTATCACTTGCAGTATTTTCCAGCTCAGCATTGCTCAAACGCAGTATAGTGGCCCTCAAGTAGATTTTTTGGAAAGGAAAGAAAGTAAGTCCAGGCTCTGAAGAAACCCACACATTCACTTTTCTTTCCTATTGCTTACGGATTTGAAACTTATGCTATAAGTGTTGAAAATACTATGGAAGCCTCATATCAACAACTCACATTCATTCAGTTATTAGAATTCCAAAAAGGACAGCTTGAACCAAACGCACTGTGTCACTGCTTCTCTGAACTCGCGTGCACACATCGTGCCCCAAATTTCGTAAGTCAAAATGTGACAGCTAATCACTGGATCTGACAAAAAGAAACTGGATGTGGGAGAAAATTAGTTGGAAATGTGTATCTCATGCTCAGTGCTGTAAAAGAGGAAGAGGAACAACATACAAGAATTACCCAGGTCACTGTTTAGAAGAGCGACCTTATTTTGTGTACACAAATACAGATACAAAATGTGATCACTCACATAGGTTAACAATGGCATGCATTCTCTCTAGATACTTAGGAGGAACAACATACTGCTCTTTGAAACACTTGAAAGGGCGACGAGTGAAATTTGTTGGTGAAATTGTTACAATCTATTTTTCCAAAACCTGTTTCACTAATGTCCCTCCTTCTTGGGGTCATCTTCTGTAGTAGAAATGCTATAAATTTCATGCCAATTTCAGGCATTTACACATAAAAGTAACAACTAAAGGGGCATAAATTAAAGAGAGATATTATACTCAAACTTCTTTAAGGAGAGTTATGTTCTGAAAACAGGCAAAAATACTTAATTTGTATATTATCATAACTGTCATTATCGAAGGATCTGTGTTCTGGCCGTTGGTGTGTTAACAAATGATCATATGGCAATCTTTCCATGTATTATGGGCTTCAATGATCTTCTCTTGAGCATGTTCCCATCGATAGCTGAACATGTCTTTGAGTTCAGATAGCTTCTCTTTAGAAACATCTAACTTTTGGTGTTTGGTCGAGAGAGTATTGTATTTAACTGTTCTGGAGACATCCATTTTCATGTCTTGAAGAGCTCTATTTTAGGTACTTTGTCATTTCTTGCATTAAAATACAAAAGTCAATGGAACCTCCTCACACATAGGTATTTAACTCTGGAATACTTGTTTTTGGAACTTACACATTTCTATTTTCTTTTTACAGCTGGTGAATGCATCATATTCATACTACGCATTGCTGGGTCAAATGACTAAATGATAGAGTCAATCCCTAATTTGGAACCAAGGTCTCCAGTGGTTTATGATATTATGGTTTTAATAGATGTACCTGTATATTTCAAAACTTCTTTCACTGATGGCATTCCGTCATGACATTATATGATGTAACAAAAAGCTACAAAATATCAGACATGTTCATATTAAATAACAATTGAAAAGACATCAACTAAATGTATGGGTAATAGTGAAACCTATCAAAGGATAGACGTAAATTAAAATAAGGAAAAAGTATATGTAGAAATTTATAGTAATTTCAGTTAATGAGCAATGTTTCTTTACTGAATGTATACACAGAATAATTATTTACATGGAAAGTATCTCACAAAATTTGTGCTTAACTTTCATCTATCCAAATATGAATTTCAAATTGATTTTCTCTGGAAGCTGCTATGAATGCTACACTGTACGAGGTTTTGTAATAAACGCTTGCTGGTGTAACAAATGTACTGAAGACTCTCAAGCTGAAATTTTAATCACCTTTACTGCTTTCTCCTTGTTGATAGATGACATCACACTGTTAGCTCTTCTCATAATTTCTCCTCTAATTAAGAAAAAATTAAACATTTATTTAATTTAAGAGAAAACATTAGTTGCTTATCAAAGACAGTAGTATTGAACTACAGGTGCCTTTCCAGTACTGCACAAGATGGTGTTCTCACCAATGTGTTAAATGTGTCTGCAACAGTTTGTAACCTGAACACATGTAATCACAAGTTTCTTGAGTTGATAGCTCTTGCTGAAATTGAACATAAATTTAATTGCCACTATAATGCATTTATTTGTTTTTGTGGCTAGTAGATGTAATGATTTCATTTGATTTAGTTATATACTCACATTTTATTATCCTGAATTTAAATAGCTGGGAAATTATATCATATGTAATTTAGGAGCTGGGAAATTATACCATAAGTAGTTTAGGTACATTTCAATATCAATTGAGACTAACATGCACTATTTTGATAAGTTCTCTGATATGTCATCTCTTGTAATTATCTTATACTAAGAGATGTACTTAGAGTAGCAAGTACAAGTCACTGAAATATGAAATTAACTTTGGTTATCTACATTATATTGTCAGATTTTTATGTCATATGCTGTGTCTGTTCGTATATAAAGTATGTTGTATTTCACTAAAAGGATTACGTCAAATTACATCTTCACACTGTGATCCTAATTACGCCATACTGACATCTGTGTGAATAAAAAAGCCTTTAATTTCATCAGGTATGAAAAATTATTGGTATTTTCCTACTTTACTCTCAAATTCGTCTTACCTACTGACAGTAATATGAGTTACCTGTTTATTTAAACACTGATTGAGTTTTGCGATTGTATTATTATAATTCAAATAGGTTATAATAAAATACATGCAGCCTCTGATGATCACTGTGTATGTGTGTTATCTAGAGGTTAGGGGCCTCAAATGGCGACGTTATCAAGCACTTACAAACATTAAAAGAAACGAATGTGGATAAAAAGATTGAAAATATTGCAACACTCTGATGAGTACACCCACAAAATGACATTCACTCACTCCCATGTCAATCGCTCTACCCCACGCAATCTCTCCATCTTACATTCATATGGCAATGGAGAAAGGCTGAAAGGTGTGCGCCACACACCACAACCACCACACATTGGAAGATCCTCCCGCTGGAGCAAGAAGCCATTCGTCGTAGCGCTGTGTAAGGAGGAACTTATCACAACTGCATGGCTAGAAGGAGGTGCGCCTCGGCCGCGTTATGGACTTTACTAGAGGCAGCTTACTGTCTGTTACATCCAGCCACTATTCTTCCCATCGACGCATGACTCTGCACCTCAACAGTGAAGTGAATGCGTGTAGGGGAAGACACCCTGAACTAACTGAGGATCACGACACGCCTCCTTCGCTGCCACATCTTCACTTACTTTCCCCGCAATACCCATGTGCCCTGGCGCTCAACAGAAAGACACCCTCTTCCCCAGCCATTGCAAGTGGAGAAAGACATTCAGCATGTCTTGGAACATTTTATCGGTCGGATACAAGAGTTACAAAGGCTAAAGAGCAGGCAGGGAGTCACAAAAGACATGGAACATAGCAGGGACTGGAAGTCTTATCTGTTACAGTGTCCTCAAGTTCGCGGATAATTAGGTATCTAAGACTGAAGTCTGGAGGCTACCAAATCTTGAGGAAAACAACAGAGCAGCCAAGGAATTCCCCTGTTTATAACCATCTGTGAATCCAGCTAAATGGCTGTGATGACAGTTTAAAATTTAAGATAATATCATGTCAAAATATAAACAGAGGTGTAATCACTCCAGTACTGAACTAAGTGTAAAAGTACATCGGACGTTGCAGCAGCTGCTATGGCAGTCTGTTAGAGCCCCGGATTTGTATCTCTATGTGCACCACACCAAAGGACTCCAGCACACACTTCATGCCCATGGTCAAATGGTAGAAAGGCGTTCCATAGCTAGACGAGCAATGGTATGCTTGGGAAGAAGGAGCTGTGAGGAATATATACTCCTGATGCACTATAAGGGTTGCCTCTAGGTGGTAGGTGGGGCTCACCAACCTCAGTACAGACACTGTGTATGGTGCTGCTCCTCTAAGCGCCTGTGGCCACTTGATGATGATCATTAGATATGAAGGCCAAGTTGACCGGTACATGAGCACCAATAGTCCAGCCACATCCACAAAACTGCCCTACAAAACTGGAGCTGGCTCTATGTTTATCAAGGTACAGTGAAAATATTGGAGGAAGAACCGCTACAGAGTAAACTGAATCTACAGGCTACATAGGACATGGTGTAATTCGAGCTAATCGTTTTTGTGACATTCACATTTTAAGCTACTTTGTGTCCCAAGTAAGCCGGCCGCGGTGGTCTAGCGGTTCTAGGCGCTCAGTCCGGAACCGCGCGACCGCTACGGTCGCAGGTTCGAATCCTGCCTCGGGCATGGATGTGTGTGATGTCCTTAGGTTAGTTAGGTTTAAGTAGTTCTAAGTTCTAGGGGACTTATGACCACAGATGTTGAGTCCCATAGGGCTCAGAGCCATTTTTGTCCCAAGAAAATTGGCCTTTCATAACCATAATATTACGCAAATTGACAATCTGTTCACCAGAAATTGTTTCAGAGTGAGACCTGTTTCATTTGCTGTGAAACACATACAAGCTCACAGAATTAATACAAAGATATGGAAATAATTAAGAATGATGATTGAATAAAAATATTATATTGTTAGGGCTACACTTATGAACCATGTACAGTTTGTTTATCACTAGTTTTAGGATAACGATATCGTAGAATAAGACAAGCTTGGGCTCTTAAAGAGGTACATCACAGACCACTTTCCGTCGCCCCATTTGCAAGCGGAACAAGAAAGAGAATAAGTAGCAATGGTGCAAGCTACCTTCCGTCATACACCATATGGTGGTTTGCCGAATCTGTATGTAGATGTAGATCCAACAAACAAATGACACAGTAAATAATGCATAGTTCATTCAACAATTACAGTTATATTGCAACTATACAGGGTGATTCACGAATATATGCAAATACTTTAGTATGTCATTGTGCAAGTAAAACTAAAGAAAAATGTTCATATAAACATAGGTCGACAAATGTTTAGTTGCGAAGTTACGGCTAACAAAAGATTTTGCCTGAAATTAACCAACTCCGCTAACACGAAGCCATTGCAAAACTGTACGAAGTTAAAGTAAAGCACGATTTCCAATTATTTTGTTGTTACTGGTCTGGTGAATCCAATAAAACATAGGAACAAAGTCAATACACGTGAGGCATTATTTGCTCGCATTATGAATGGAATAGACGAAATTAAGAACAAGCCCGCGAAACTGAAACGAGCAACGAAATCTGTTCACACACGCGCAGCTAAACGCGCTGAACTTGGTAGAGACATTTCTGAACTTTTATTGTTACGTTTTATGTACTATGTACAACTTCCTTAACACTGAGTTTTGTTTTTTCCGGTTTAAAACGTTTTCACGTGTGCTTAAGTGTCAATAAAAGCAGGTTATCTGACACATTCATACAGCTCCAGTTAACGTTATTACCATAATTTTTCCTAAATAAAATTCTCTACAACTTCTGTGGAAAACTTTGTGGAGCTGTCTGGAATTTAAGAAACAAATTGGGATAAGTACACACATTAAAAAAAGTTTTGCATCAGATCGGTTCGGTGAGTTCCGGAATCTGTACAGGAAATTTGAATAGAGATCAACGTAAATATCATTTACAACCTTTTTACTGCTCATGAAAACCACACATTGCATGTTGTACCAGCATACAGCGAGACCTTCAGAGGTGGTGGTCCAGATTCCTGTACACACCGGTACCTCTAATATCCAGTATCACTTCCTCTTGATGCATGCCTGTATTCGTCAGTGGCATACTATCCACAAATTCATCAAGGCACTGTTGGTCCAGTATGTCCCACTTCTCGACTGCGATTCGGCCTAGATCCCTCAAAGTGTTTCGTCGATCATGTCGTCCATAAAAGGACCTTTTCAGTCTATCCCAGGCATGTTCGGCAGGGTTCATATCTGGAGAATATGCTAGCCACTCTAGTCGAGCGATGTCGTTATCCTGATGGAAGTCATTCATAAGATGTGCACGATGGGGGCACGAATTGTCGTCCATGAATGCGTCGGCTATAAGCGGCCGATATGGTTGCACTATCGGTCGGAGGATGGCATTCACGTATCGTACAGTCGTTACGGCGCCTTCCATGAACACCAACGGCGTACGTCGGCCCCACATAAAGCCACCCCTAATTAGCACGGAACCTCCACCTTGCTGCACCTGCTGGAGAATGTGTCTAAGGCGTTCAGCCTAATCGGGTTGCCTCCAAACACCGACGATTGTCTGGCTGAAGACATATGCGACACTCATTGTGAGGAGAACGTCATGGCAATCCTGAGCGGTCCATGCGGCATGATGTTGGGCCCATCTCTACCGCGCTACATGGTGTCGTGGTTGCGAAGATGGACCTTGCCATGGACGTCGTTGTTGAAGTTGCGCATCATGTAGCCTATTGCGCACTGTCTGAGTCGTAATACAACATCCTGTGGCTGCACGAAAAGCATTATTCAACATGGTGGAATTGCTGTCAGGGTTTCTCCAACCCATAATCCGTAGGTAATGATAATCCTCTGCAGTAGTAGCCCTTGGGTGGCGTGGGCGAGGCATGCCATCGACAGTTCCTGTCTCTCTGTATCACCTTCATGTCCGAACAACAACGCTTTTGATGACTCCGAGACGCCTGGACACTACCCTTGTTATGATCCCTTCCTGGCACAAAGTAACAATGCGGACGCGATCGAACCGCGGTATTGGCCGTCTAGCCAAGGTTGAACTACAGACAACACGAGCGGTGTACCTCCTTCCTGGTGGAATGACTGGAACTGATCGGCTGTCGGACCCCCTCCTTCTAACAGGCACTGCTCATGCATGGTTGTTTACATCTTTATGCGGGTTTAGTGACATCTCTGAATAGAAAAAGGGACTGTGTCTGTGTTACAATATCCACAGTCAATGTCTATCTTCAGGAGTTCTGGGAACCTGGGTGATACAAAACTTTTTTTGATATGTGTAGCTAATAAACTAAAAATTTTACGAAATTACTTCTTTGTTTCTCTGAATGTTCTGGAAAACCTCTGCAGATACACATCTGGGACATGTTTTGCCAGATTTACCAGATCAATAACAACAGGATAAATGGATATCGTGCTTTACTTTAACCTCGTACAGTTCTGTGATGGTTTCATATTAGCGAAGTTACTAAATTTTAGACAAAATCTCTTCTTAGGCGTAACTCTGAAACTAAACATTTACGGACCTATGTTTATGTCAACTTCTTTTCTTTAGTTTTACTTGTAGAATAACATATTAAAATATTTGTGTATCTTCGTGGATCAACCTCTACAGCACCTATAAATTAAGTAGAATATTTACAGTAACAGGTATATATATATATACTCCAGGCTCTAACTCTTACGATAGTCGGTGAAATGCCGCGAATAACGAGGGTAATGAGCGAGTGGCACTACATTTTTAGTGTGTGGTCTGAGTCTGATTAGAGACATGCTGGGGTAGTCTTCGGAGTTGCACAGACACTGGGTATGAATCCCAGTCAAGATCAAATTTTCAACTTTCACCATTGATTTCAATCATCACCCGCTCGCAGCTGTAAATCCTTTGTGTCATATTCATATGAATTAATTTGCACTTTACGCTGAAGTATAGCATTTATGGAATCACATTACTTTCACTCACAAAATTATTGTTTTTGAACAGGCACTTTGGAGCAAATTTATAATACTATCTAACCATAACAGAAGGTATATGATTGCGATATCAAGTTATCTTTTACAGACAAATCATAATATCAAAGAGCACCTATAGAACATGACAATACTTACAATATTCTACATTTCTGTATACAATATGTTCAAGAAGCAAGAGGGTATAGTAATAGTGGAACATACAGAATGTAGTACTAGGGTTAAGGAAAGGTGTAAGACAGGAATGTATTCTTTCACCCATACTGTTTAAGCTGTAATCGAAGAAGCAATGACAGAAATATAACAAAGGTTTCAGAGTGAAATTAAAATTCAGGATGAAAGGATAGCAGTAATAAGATTCGCTAATAACATTGCCGTCCTTAGTAAAAGTGTAGTGGTATTGTAGGATATGTTGAACGGGATAAACAGTCTAATAAGTGCAGACTGCAAATTGAGAGTAAATCGAAGAAAGGCGTAATTAATGGGAAGCAGCACAAATGAGAACAGCGAGAAAGTTAACATCAGGATTGGTGATCAAGAAAGGAAACAAAGTTAAGGATTTCTTCTACTTAGTCAGGAAAATAACCTATGATGGAAGGAGCAAGGAGGACAAAAAAAGCAGACTAACACTGACAAAGAGGGTATTCCTGGCCAAGAGAAGTCTGCTAGTGTCAAACATAAGCATTAATTTGAGGTAGAAATTTGAGACTGTACGTTTGGAGCACAGCATTGTATGGTAGTGAAACGCAGACAGTGGGACAGTCGGAAAAGGAGAGAATCGAGACATTTGAGATGGGGTGCTACAGAAGAATGTCTAAAATTAGGTGAACTGACATGATAAGGAAGGAGGTGGAAAAAACTGCCAAAGAAGAAGGGACAGGACGAAAGGACAATTTTTAATACATCAGGGAATGACTTCAATGGTACTAGAGAGACCTAGAGAGGGTAGAATCCGTAGAAGAAGACAGTGACTAAACACATCCAATAAATAATTGAGGACATCAGGCTACTCAGAGAGTAGCACAGGAGAGGAATTGGTGGCAGGCTGCATAAAAGAAGATATAGGTCTAAGAAATTTAAAATAATTTACTTAGAAAGCTTATATAGATTAACTTACACTCCTGGAAATGGAAAAAAGAACACATTGACACCGGTGTGTCAGACCCACCATACTTGCTCCGGACACTGCGAGAGGGCTGTACAAGCAATGATCACATGCACGGCGCAGCGGACACACCAGGAACCGCGGTGTTGGCCGTCGAATGGCGCTAGCTGCGCAGCATTTGTGCACCACCGCCGTCAGTGTCAGCCAGTTTGCCGTGGCATACGGAGCTCCATCGCAGTCTTTAACACTGGTAGCATGCCGCGACAGCGTGGACGTGAACCGTATGTGCAGTTGACGGACTTTGAGCGAGGGCGTATAGTGGGCATGCGGGAGGCCGGGTGGACGTACCGCCGAATTGCTCAACACGTGGGGCGTGAGGTCTCCACAGTACATCGATGTTGTCGCCAGTGGTCGGCGGAAGGTGCACGTGCCCGTCGACCTGGGACCGGACCGCAGCGACGCACGGATGCACGCCAAGACCGTAGGATCCTACGCAGTGCCGTAGGGGACCGCACCGCCACTTCCCAGCAAATTAGGGACACTGTTGCTCCTGGGGTATCGGCGAGGACCATTCGCAACCGTCTCCATGAAGCTGGGCTACGGTCCCGCACACCGTTAGGCCGTCTTCCGCTCACGCCCCAACATCGTGCAGCCCGCCTCCAGTGGTGTCGCGACAGGCGTGAATGGAGGGACGAATGGAGACGTGTCGTCTTCAGCGATGAGAGTCGCTTCTGCCTTGGTGCCAATGATGGTCGTATGCGTGTTTGGCGCCGTGCAGGTGAGCGCCACAATCAGGACTGCATACGACCGAGGCACACAGGGCCAACACCCGGCATCATGGTGTGGGGAGCGATCTCCTACACTGGCCGTACACCACTGGTGATCGTCGAGGGGACACTGAATAGTGCACGGTACATCCAAACCGTCAGCGAACCCATCGTTCTACCATTCCTAGACCGGCAAGGGAACTTGCTGTTCCAACAGGACAATGCACGTCCGCATGTATCCCGTGCCACCCAACGTGCTCTAGAAGGTGTAAGTCAACTACCCTGGCCAGCAAGATCTCCGGATCTGTCCCCCATTGAGCATGTTTGGGACTGGATGAAGCGTCGTCTCACGCGGTCTGCACGTCCAGCACGAACGCTGGTCCAACTGAGGCGCCAGGTGGAAATGGCATGGCAAGCCGTTCCACAGGACTACATCCAGCATCTCTACGATCGTCTCCATGGGAGAATAGCAGCCTGCATTGCTGCGAAAGGTGGATATACACTGTACTAGTGCCGACATTGTGCATGCTCTGTTGCCTGTGTCTATGTGCCTGTGGTTCTGTCAATGTGATCATGTGATGTATCTGACCCCAGGAATGTGTCAATAAAGTTTCCCCTTCCTGGGACAATGAATTCACGGTGTTCTTATTTCAATTTCCAGGAGTGTATTAGTTAAAAGGCACAATGAAACATTCCGCTATTCTATCGATCCATGTTATTTGTTAATGCTGTGTAGTGAAAGCACTAATCCAACTGATATTCAAGTATTCACTTCCATAATTTTTGGAAAATATGTGTATTAATAAGAAAACTACAATCTTTTATTATGCCTATGCTACTAGCTCATTCTTATTAACAGAGCTGTCATCTAATATGTTTCAGATTACGTGATTTGCACAATAAAATAATTTAGAAATTTGATTACATCTTGAGATTAATTGTGGTACTGTCACGATAAACTAACCTTGGAAATGTGTTGCCAAGATGATTATTTTTTGTTGTTTGTAGCAAGTACACAAATTCTTGATTGAAACAGTGAAATATGTCTTTATCAATTAGGATATTGTAACAATGAATGACCAGTGGTGAGATTAGGATGTATAAACATATGAGTATCTGCGTATGTGGTAGAAGGAATGGACCAGGGGGGGGGGGGGAGGTGAGTTGCTTTTATTTCTCATGTGGTGCTGCAAAATGTATGCTAGAAAAATTGAATTTTTATGCCTCTATTGTGTCTTATACACTGTTACCTAGAGGGGAAATTATTTTTTCTTCTCTTTTCTCGTAATCGTAGCTCTAGCTGCTTCTGCAACCACCTTGTAGTTGGTAGCCTTGTTTTTCATCAGCCCAATACACCAGTTACATTATCCTGAGCAGTGCCCATGTAGTCGAGCGGTCTAAGGTGCTACAGTCATGGACTGTGCGGCTCGTCCTGGCGGAGGTCCGAGTCCTCCCTTGGGCATGGGTGTGTATGTTTCTCCTTAGGATAATTTAGGTCAATTAGTGTGTAAGCTTAGGGACTGATGACCTTAGCAGTTAAGTCCCATAGGATTTCACACACATTTGAACACATTTTTTGCAGGGCCCACTAAAATCTATGCAGTCTTTGTTACACAGATCTTCTAGCAACTACAGGTGTTTTATATTTCAGCAATAAAGTCAAAACATACATAGAAAGATGCATTAACACTCCTACAAATTTTCTATGGCAAGTCAAAGTTTTTAATAGCCTGCAATTGCTGCACTGAGGTCTGAAAAGTAATTATTGGCAACAGAATTTACTCATGTCAAGAATGTAAGCAGACAGAAGCGTTCTCTATGTATAAGCACAGTATCATAAAAATATCACCATATGTACCCTGTGGGTGTTTATATTAGTACATAATTCTGAATCAGGATTATAATTACACACATTTCCATTTATTGAAACACTTGGTGCTTAATGTTTATTACGATTAAAGTTAAGTTCTAACTCACATCAGTGTGATGTTTTTGTATGAAAATTGTGGCTATGTGAAAATCATGGATCAACTGAATACTTCAAGAAATGTCACTCAACTAAGTAAACGAGACTTTCGGGAAAAATTAGATTTGTCATTACTCCCTTACAGCGATTGTAGAACATCGCACTTGATTTGTTGCTGAAATAAAGCTATTTCGCTTTCCATGTCATCTAACACATGACAGCAGGCGAAACATCAATTTGCCTTAGTAATGACTAATACTTATTGATAGCCCCCTCAATATCAGTGTTCGCTGGTTTTCTCTCCAGCGAAACATTTGTTGATTAATTCAAATCACAAGTCAAAGAGAATTATAATAAGAAAGTAGAGGAATTCTTAGCATCGCTTAACTGACTTGTGATCCCACTAAAAACGATGCAACTTCATACTGTCTGATAAAGAGAGCAGAGAATATATCGTTATGAATCCCAAGGCTCCAAGACTTAGAGCTCAACCATAGCGACATAAGAATATCGTTCCTCTTCATTCTATCGTAAATTCTATCGAAAGCCCAGCGAAATCGTCGCGAAAAAACACAGTGACCAGTATGTGTAATAAGTTTCCTTTAATTTACGTCTATGTTCATAATCTTCTTTGTTTAACAGATTACCGATTTCGGTCTTTAATGACCATCATCAGATATGTTTCATAAAAACAAAGTCCTAATGTACTGCAGCCATAGTGGCATCGTCAAGTGCTAAATGCGGAATCAGCACCAGAATCGTCAAATACATATAAATCACATCACATGCACTAGTCATGTCCGTAGTTTTACTGACAACATGGCTCGTGCATGAGATGTGATTTATATGTATTTGACGATGCTGTTGCTGATTCCGCATAACTAAAAGTGCTGTTGCTGAGTCCACATAACTAAAAGTGCCATTGTGATTTCTCAGAATTTCTGCAAAATAAATACTAATTTTAGTTAGTTTCTGGTTTTCTTACACTAACTAGCACTACTCCAGTACCCAAGTATCCCACTAGTTACATAAGAAATTTTGTGAATTTTTGTGTCATTTTCTTACAGCGGACAACTCCAGAAGATATTTATTGCTGAAAGTTTTTCAGGCATTTCTCTTTAGAACGTTAGGAGCGTCTGTCTGACTTCTGTATTAGTGTGGGGGTGGAAATTGCATCTTGCAGGAGCCACATGGTAAAGGGTACATCTCAGATTAATCCTAACCCTAACGTACATCACACAAAATGGCGACCCTGTCAGGATAGGTAAAATAGGTAAGCTACCAGGATAGGAAAGTGTCAGGATAGTTAGGTACGGCAGGTGGCAGCAGTAGCCCTTTGAAGAACTTCCTTTCATGTATTAAATAGCTATTTGCAAAGATTGGGATCAGGATAGATACAGGTAGTGAAGAAAGCAGAACTGTAGGGAAAAGGGCGTGTGTTATTGTGTTGGAAAATTTTGCATTTTTTTACGATTTTTGTGTAGCTGTTAGGGCATAGGATTTTCAGGTCTAAGCCACAGACGCAGACTGACGCAGAGACGCAGCGTGACTCAGCACCATATAAGTTAGAATTAAGAAACAATATTTTTCTCCCTTTGCAAGCGCACAGGTGGAGATTGGAGACTGTAGCAGAGCAGACAGAACATTAGCCGAGAAGTCACGACTTTGTTGTTGTTGTTGGTTCAACCAACTGGTAAGTGTTTTTACAGTTTTGTAGATAGGGTTGTGGTGTGTTGAAAGAATTTCCATGTTAACGAGAGCACAAGCCACAAGGTTACGTGAGAGACAGCAGGTAGACAAGATGGGGGAGAATCAACCAGATAGACAGCAAGTAAACGAGCTTATTGAGAATAGGAAAGAAGGTGAACCTGAGAATAGGACAGACTGTGAATCAGAGAATAGGACAGTCGGGGAGCTGCAGAATCAGCAGGCTCAGTTATACTGGGATAAAATTGAGACAGATCAGACAGATGGGAATCGAAGGGACGAGAACATCGAATTTCCAGAATATGAAATTCCAGGTAGGGCACATTCTGAGCCAGAAATAGACAGCCCACGTAGGAAATGGCAAAGATTAGAAGCGAAACGAGCACAGGAAACGCGTTTGTTTGCCGCATATTCAGGGACAGAATAGATGTCAATACAGTCAATGAACCGGCTGTTAGCTAACGTTCAAAGAGAAGTAGACAGTGAGGAAGAGGGGGAACATTTAGAATACGTCGAACCTATCGTACAGATTCTAAATATGCCCCAACAACAGACACAGAATTTTGGGGGGTTACGATCGCCAAGAAAAGGTTCGGTAACAGACGCAACTGTACTTGCAAACACGAGGCATACACAACAGAGAGAGCAGAATGCGGAGTTGTTTGCGCCACGTAATGGTTCAATGACAAAGACAACTGGTCCTCAACACAGACAGCACGGGTTACTGCAGTTATCAAACTTAGAATCGCCACAGCATAGGGCAGCAAACGACGTAACTGAGCGAGTAGAAAACAATAGATCGAGAATACATAGTTCAGCAGAAGGTAGTGTTACAGGACAGGACGCGATCATGGAGATGTTACAAAAAATGAGGGCTAGTATGATGAAACAGAATCAGGATATTAATACACAGATAACGAAACAGAATACACAGTTGACAAAACAGTATCAGGAATTGAAACAGGATAATCAGGAATTGAAACAGGATAATCAGGCTACTAAGACACAGATCCAACAGGTTAAAATCCAGATGGAAGAAGGGATCGCCAGAATTGATAGTCAGATCACTCAGATAAACAAAGACGCGAAAGACTCTAGAGAAAGAATTCAGGTACTAACACAAGGTCAGCAGCAATTACGCACTGAAATGGACAAGGTCCAATTGGACATCTCAAACGTTGACAAAAAGGTGGAACGTTTTACGAAAAAAGCCACTTGAACAGCAATACAAAGAGAGGCAAGGTCGCAAAGGTTGCAGCGAAAAACTATGATCAGCGGATCAATAAAATAGAACTAAAAAACAAAAATCAGTTCGAAAAGCTTCGAACAGAGTTCATACAAACTATCGAAGAAAAGATCGAGACCGATTACACCTATAGCGAAATAACTGACACGTCAAGCATTAATTCAGTACACGAACACGCACCGTCTAAGAAAGTTCAAGTAGAACCAAGGCTAGACGTAAATCTCGCTCAGAAATCGAAACAGAAAACCACGATTAAAGTAATACGTGACATGCCACAGGACCAGGCACAATATCTAGAAAAACGAAACACATACATTCAGCCGATATCAATCAAAAGACAGGCAACTAAATCAGTAAATTGAATGACACAACGTAATAGCAGCACAGGTACTATACCGCGAACGACGAGAGTAGAAACTCACGAACAACACTCTTGTTCACCAATGATACGACATGACGCTGATATGAGTCAGGAAATTGAGAATAGGCAGTCAGGCAGTAGATTAACAGAGAATAAACACGATGACACAAGAAGTGACAGATTATTTGAGTCCGTGAATCAGCCACAAACCGGATTTATGAGTAGGTATGATACAGACCACTTCCTTACAGTTAGAAAATTTCAACATTTGAAGAAAGAAGGCGGTAGCTTGCATGCACGCACATTCATCGATCAGTTTCAAGTAGGCTTACCAAACCACTGGAGCGTAGCCTACAAACGTGACTTCATTTGTGTACACATGTCAGGGACAGTAGCAGATACAAAAGATCGCGGCTACCTGTACGTGTTACCTACAGTTCAGAACAGCACTTCTCGAAAGGTATTGGTCTAAGGAGGAGCAAAACAAAATTAAATACGACTTACTTCAGATGACACCATATGAAAACTCAGGAGAGAAAAGCGTGATAAAATTCTTTGATTCAATGGGCAAAAAGAATCAATGCCTAGACAAACCATACGGTAACGGAGAGCTGATACGTCTATTCAGAATGAAAATACCGGTAAAGTATCAACAGGCGACAGTAGGAAAAAATGAAAATACCGAAGAATTCAAAGAGGTTTTAAGGGAACTTGAATTTATGTTTAAAGAAGACGAGGCGCCGGCCGAAGTGGCCGTGCGGTTAAAGGCGCTGCAGTCTGGAACCGCAAGACCGCTACGGTCGCAGGTTCGAATCCTGCCTCGGGCATGGATGTTTGTGATGTCCTTAGGTTAGTTAGGTTTAACTAGTTCTAAGTTCTAGGGGACTAATGACCTCAGCGGTTGAGTCCCATAGTGCTCAGAGCCAAGACGAGGTGAAAGAAAAAAGAAAGGAAAGGGAACAGCAAATCGAGAGGACTAGGAACGAATATTCCAATAATAGTAATCGTAATCCTAATACCAATAATTTCAGACAATTTAACAGACAAGGACAGTGGCACAATGGAGACAATTGGCATAGAAGCGATAACCAGAATAATTGGTACCGAAATAGGAACGGTAATGGACACTCATACAGTGGTGGATATGGGTTTAGGAATCAAAATGCCAACGGTCAAGGGTACTTTGAAAGAGGTCACGATGTCAGAAACAGCAACGGGCGAGACCAGGGCGCGAATAATTACCGAGGAAATTATGGTCCACAGAGACCAGAACAACACAGCAAATAGAAACCAGATGTAGAAGTTAGGCCACCGAATACTGTAAAACGTAAATATTGAATTGAAAAATGCGGAAGAGGTTAGGCAAACTAACGTCCTCCCTATCTTATACTAACCACTAAATAAAAGTTAAATTAATAGATCAACAGAACAAGACATTTATTAAAAGAAAAGAGACACAATACACACTAACAATCTGTTGTAGTATCAAGTACACTACAACATGCCCACAAACAATAAATGGTCCACAACAATCAAAAGAATGAAGAAGTGGTAGGCTATAAATATGATAGATGTATGCTTTAATTAAATTATCATATGAGATATAAATATTAATTTTCTTCATTTTTATAAACATTGTATTGTATACAGTCAAAATCTCTTGTTGTTTGTATAAAACAAAACATTGTAAAAAATTTCTCTACGCGAAAAAAGGGACATCGCCACCAACACCAATCGCCAGTTCCCTTAACACCAGATGCTTCGAGATAGCGATGGGGAGGGTAAGGCATGTTGAGGAAGCACTTAGGGCAATAACAACAACATGAAGACCAACGCCACACTGGGAATGCAGGTTGCAACCAGGTTGGACTTCAGAAGGACAACGCGTTGCATGGACATTTCATATGTCACGACACTGCTACAAAACAGAAGAGCGTGAGGAGAATCATAATATGACGAGACGACAATGAAGGTACAAAAAATTACTAAGATCTACAAACTCATCAAGTAACATTTGTAAAGGTAGTCAGATCCCACAAATCCTATATCACTCCTACACTAAAATTCACAAATTCCTAGCCCAAGAAGAAAAGAAGAATGCAAGAAAGAAGAGAAGAACAGAAGAAGCAAGATGAAGAAGGGCAGAGACAGCAAGATACCTTTCTGTCCTATCCTACAAAACAAATTGCTACAAACGTCTTTCCATGAACTTTGAGGCATGGCAACTACTACAACAACCTCTCCAAAAATAAACCTTGAATCGTCAAACAAATACAAGCGAACGGCAAACGGAATATTAGGAAGTACCAACCAACATTATCTAGAAATAGATTCAGCAAAATGAACAGTATTCTCCCTACCACATCATCAAATTGCCATTCCGAACCAGGTGTGAAGTACCAAGGCGTCACAGCACAATATTGGGTGACGGTTGTTGGTAGTCAACTACAATCATCGAACTGCCATACCGCCCCAGGTGTGACAGCAAAGCAGTACCAAGACCATTAATGCAGTAAACCACAGTCGTCATCATGGGTTAAAAGTACCTCTCCATGATGACAATGTCAACAAGTAAGACCCGGCATCACATGCTAGAGTGTTTCTCTCATAATTTTTGACACCAATACAAATGAGTCGACGCCTTCCAGTATTTCAGTGGGGATCGTCAAGCACAGAAACTGATAAAATACAAATGTAGAGTTAAGAAAATGATATATTTGTAAAAATATTTCTTTTCCTTTTTTGTAAAAGTAATTATTTTATCATATATGTAAAGCCCATAATGTGGTAGAGACCTTAAAATATTATGTAAAGAAAATTAATTAGTATAAATAGATAATCTCAAAAATCCCTGTAAAGCCAAGTTAGTTTTTTATATAAAAAAGGTTTTGGTTAATCATAGGTTGAAAGAGGATAGAATAAAGAAAGAACACTTCTTCAATCTTAAAACAGTGACGCAAAAATAATGCCTAAATAAATAAAACAAAGTCACACAACAGAGCTTTTGCGAACGTTCACGTGAAGCTTAACTAAAGAAAAGATATAACCACACTAAAACATGATACACTGTACACTAACGAGTTTAGAAAAATTGATATTGTAAAAACAATTTTTGGAAATGAAAAAGAAAAACAGTGACATGTACTGCAACAACAAAGAATAACAACGTTTGTAAAGTATATATTTGCCTAACAACAAAACATAAATCGTAGAATTAAAAAATAGAAACAATAGCTATAAAGAAATCATTAGAAAAAATTGTTAAGGATGGCTGAGAAAAGTTTATTAGAAAATCTAGAAGAACAATTTTTGCCTGACTTTGTCAGTGTTTTTCTAGGCATTGACAAACCGCAGACAAAAATTTTGTCAGAAGGAGGGAGGTATGTAAGATGTTGTGATCTTCTGACCTTCATTGCTTACATATTCCGTCCTCACAATCATATTCTGCACATCGAGACGCTTCATTCGAACCCAAACTCGACGAGATAAAGTCAATGTTGTATGAATTCATGTAAACAATATGCAAATAACAAGTAAATTGCAAATGCGAACCAGGGTTGAAATACTTGAGGCTGGTGTACACACACACATTCAAGACACGACAGTCAGAAAAGCTTTTAGTTCGGGAGAGGCAAACCACACGCCAGGAGGCCGGTCCCTTCAGAGGACGAGTCAACCTATCTACGTCGGCCGGTGACCACCCGTAGAGCAGACAGCATTTGCCTGAGTGAAAGGGGGAACGACCCCGTGTTCGGCTTAAAAACAAATTCCGATACATTGTGGGGGAGCGCCCAGCCTACACATTCTTTACAAACATAGCACGCAGTTTCAGAGGTTTTCACAGGGAGACAGCAAACGCCAAATGCCGATGCTACAGATTTCTTGATTGGTCACCTTAAACAAAACGTCATTCTCCCGTTTTAGAAGAGCAATGCTGATTGGCAGACGATATTTCTGATGCCTTGAGCTGAAGGAGTAATGGAAGAGGCCAAAAGACATACCCCTTCAAGTCTGGCGTGGAGAGGGGCCGTTCCGTTGTCGCTCTTGGAGCGAGAACACGTAACAAGAGCGTGTGTGCTCTTACGTGTACTCAAAGAGTGAGGAACAAGTCTCTCCTCAGTACTTCACTGGGAGAGCACCTCTGTCGAGTGCGACTGTATATTGAGTCCTAGCGATTAAACGTTGTTCACTGTGTTGGCCACTACACTTATTGTGCAGTGTGCACAGACAGAGTTATAGTTAAATGCCTGCGAGCGAATTTTTGAGTGGCATCACAGTGGACTGGTTATCTGACCGGTGTACTACGCCAATAGTTAGACTAGGGGCGAATAGGAGTCCTTGGCTTCATCAAGGCATAGGGAGAGTTTGATTGGCGAAGGTCAATCCAGATAGAACGAGGGTTATCTTATTTGTCAGCAGCGAGCGGCGCAGGCAGTAGTCATCGTAGCTTATGGTATTGTGCGCTACAGTTTTTGCGAACCCCGTATTTCCTTCCACAACAGTACACTTCACTGCATTTCACACGCAACAGCCTTCACCGTACCTAGCAACACTCTAACGGATAATTATTCAAGTTGAGTAGGCGCGGCTCTCAGCCATCCTGCCAAGTCAATAACAATCTTAAACTTTGTATAGAAATTTCATTAGCGAATCCTGTCCTTAAGAGGTAACTTCACATTCCGAAAAGAACCCGGAAATAACGTGTTCGGTTCATAATTAAAAGTGCCATTGTGATTTTCTCGGAATTTTTGCATAAAAAAAATAATAATTTTCGTTAGTTTCATGTTTTTCTTACACTAACTAGCACTACTCCAGCACCCAAGTATCCCACTAGTTACGTAATAAATATTGTGAATTTTTGTGTCATTTCCTTACAGCGGACGACTCCAGAAGATATCTACTGCTGAAAATTTTTCAGGCATTTCTCTTTAGAACGTTAAGAGCGTCTGTCTGAATTCTGTAGTAGTGTGGGGGTGGAAACTGCATCTTGCAGGAGACACAGGGTAAAGGGTACATCTCAGATTAATCCATTGCGCAGAATGGCAGAATAGCACCCACACGTTCATCACCGACTATGTGAGCAACTTTTCGCTTTCCACCGAGGCAGGATCCTCGAGATGAGTGATTAGTTGCCTGTTCTTAATACTCGACCGTTACGATTTCTTCGTTTTGGTGGATCGTTCTTTCCTCAGCCGTTGACACGTGTGACAGCAATTGGTGTGTGTTGCTGCCCAGAACCAATAGCCTTCTTCCGTAGTAATTTGACAGTTGTGACTTGTGCTTTCTGCATTCTTTTAAACTTATCGCGAGTGGTGTGTGATGCTTTGATCTTGGAGAGGCCGTGTCTGAAGTATAGGTATTTTGGTTTACTCGTCATCGGCCGATATTTTCTATTATTTTTGAAGTTGGATCTGACGGTTGGAAATCAGTAAGATTGTCGGTCGGTCGTGAACGTCCCTAGGTTGTGCTACCTTCTCTTATCTGACCTTCAACCTTGGCTGCCTGTCCCACATCACTACACCCGTGAGGGACCTTCTCAGGCCGACCATTGGAACACTTCTGAGCAGCACTGATGTTGTCTGTTTGTGATTGTCATTTTATTTGATAGCAGGTAGTGTTAATATTGTCTGTTTTATGTTTAGTATATGGAGCCTTCAGCCGACAAGATACTTCAAGTTTTTTTCGGAGCCGGCCGGAGTGGCCGAGCGGTTCTAGGCGCTACAGTCTGGAACCGCGCGACCACTACGGTCGCAGGTACGAATCCTGCCTCGGGCATGGATGTGTGTGATGTCCTTAAGTTAGTTAGGTTTAAGTAGTTTTAAGTTCTAGGGGAACGATGATCACATCGGTTAAGTTCCATAGTGCTCAGAGCCATTTTTGATCTTTTTTTAGGATGTTTTTCTATTGTACTGTGTAAAAGCTTATCTTTAAAGCCTCTCTTTTATTACGTAAAAAAAATTCTTTTTTACTGGGCCTTCAGCCGAAAAATTATCTGGAATTTTCCTTAATATGGCCTTTAGACAGAAATTGTAAATGCTTGACTTTTAAAGAATTCCTTAGTTGATCTGAAATATTATTTCGGCCTTTAGCCGAGAAGATATTGTAATTTTGAAACTTCCTGGCAGCTTAAAACTGCGAGGAGGGGGCGTGAGTCGTGCTTGGGTAGCTCAGTTGGTAGAGCACTTGCCCGCAAAAGGCAAAGGTCCCGAGATCGAGTCTTGGTCCGGCACACAGTTTTAATCTGCCAGGAAGTTTCATATCAGCGCACACTCCTCTGCAGAGTGAAAATCTCATATTGTAATTTTGTTTAGGTAAGGCTTTCAGCCTTTACTTTAAATCCTGGTGTTTTAAAAGCAATCATTTAAACTTATTCTGGAGAAGTTACTTGGGGCCTCAACCGTGTATTGATCTTTGTTGTTTTAAAGAGAAAATTGTGCATTGCTTTGAGGAATAAAGTTGTGTCTGTTCTTGTATAACTAATTGACCTTCACCCCTTTCCACAACCTGATTCGCTCTGTCCTGCGAAACCAGATGTCAGCCTTAGTTCACAATGGGTGTGAAGCCCCTCCCTCCCATTATTCTTGGACACCCGAAATATCGGAGATGCGTACGGCGAGGTGAACGTTCTTATGACCCTCTCAGCGAGCCTTTTATCTACAGCTCACGCAATACGCTCATCCTAGGTGAAGATATCAGGTAGAGGGATCGCTTGACAGGAAGATGGTCGGAAAGTAAATCCGGTATTCATCACTATTACTCACACCTAATTTATCTGTCAACGCTTTCGAGAAACCACGCAGTATCTGAAGGAGAGCCTCAGCCTGATCAAGAGGTAAGTTAGCAGTACTGAACTCCGCTCCACTGACGTCAGTAATACAGAGACCTGCCCTGCTAGGATTGCGGCACAAGCGAGTCTTCATCTCAGACCGTAAGCCGAAATAGAATTTATCAAGGGCATAATCCAAAACTAACCCCGTTTTATTTACAAAATCACACACTAAGAGAAGATCGGTCCCTAAATCCTGCGCCACCAACCCTCTTTCGGTCAAGAAAATTCACCGATGCGACAAGTAATGAGCACAGATCAAAGGAAGAGCTTGACCATTAACCGTTCTACAAATTTTATAAACGGGCTTTAAATTAGGAAACTTACAAGTGATCCGGTATCGGAAGTACCACTCACGACTTATCAAGGAAGGCTGCTGCCGGAATCTAATAGCGGCTCATGATTGACATACGCCCACAAAAATGGAAGAGCATTATGGTTCACCCCTTTTGCTTTATTACGTGCACTCGGAAACGTGGAAAAGATGTCACGCCGTTCCTGCCTATGGCGCCAGCTGTCGAAGCGCCTTTTTCGGCTGACCTCGAACTGGCGAGCAAAGTGCCACTGCCGACCCCAAGTGATAACAGCTACCTTGGGAGAACCTCATCTTACTAGCAGGAACGGCACCCGAGGTGGGTTTGGCATAAGATTGAGAGCGCCTTTTCCCAGTCTCTCCTTTGATTGCCATGGTTAACCCCTTCCACAAGAGTGACTAAGTTATCGAAGTTACGACAGGTAGTCTGCCTCTCGGCAAACATGAGCATGGAACGATCCTCCGGATCAATCGCTTGCAAAATGGTGGCTACAGTCTCATGCTCAGCCCACTCTAGATCAATGGCCAAGGCTGTCCCACGAATATACTCAACTAGGTTCTGGTAATCATGTTCAACACGAAAAAATATTGATTAACAAAGTAGCTCCTAACCCTACCTGACAGGCGTTCCCACAGCACGAGGGTGTGCACTTCCCTTAAACTCCCTTTCCTCGCTAAAACCTCACTGATCGTTTCACCCAAGCACCATTGACACAAAGGATACATCAACTGGAAAACAGTTTCCCACTTCACTTTAATAACGTTAACTTGTTCCTCTAAGAAAACAGTAACCGACAAAAATTTAACCAATCCCTGCTGAGTACCGACAGCAAGGCATTCTATCCCGCCCACAGTGTTCAAAAAGGGATTAGGTAACAAGTGAAACTGGACTATGGGTTTTCTATAACGCCACTTCTGTGCCCCAGAGGAACGGCTTAATTTCCGGTAACCACCGGATTCTGTGGTTAAGTAAACCCCTTATCACTCTCCAAGTCACTCAAACTAGTTTGCGAATTTATCACTCTGTTACGTAGTGGATGAACCGCGGATTTGAACTGGGAATCCGTGACTACTGACGTCAGGTCTTTAGCTCTACGCAACCAGTGAATAATTTGCACCTGCATGCAGTACAGATGAACGCGCTATGGGGCACTGAACCGAAGAAACTTGAAGGTCTGCTCTATGTCTGACTGGGAAGCGGCACAGTGGTCGATGACCACGCTCACCTGACCAATACGCTCCGCAATCCCCAGCAACCGAGCCCCCACAACTGTGTAGATGATGATGATGATGATGATGATGTTTCGTTTGTGGGGTGCTCAACTGCGCGGTCATCAGCGCCAATATAAAGTCCAAATTTTTACACAATCCAATCTAGGTACTGTCACGAATGATGAGGAAGATGACCTGATGAAGACAACACAAACACCCAGTCCCCCGGCAGAGAAGATCCCCAACTCGGTCAGGAATCGAACCCGGGACCCAATGATCAGAGGCAGCAACGCTAGCCACTAGACCACGATCTGCGGGCCAGCTCCGTGAAGATGGGCCGATAGCTCTTCCAAGCCCCCATTCTCTGCCAATCCTCGAATTTTATTCTCGTATCTCAACTGGTTCACGCGAAGGCAGCCAACTGTCATCACGACTCGAGGCTGCGTAATAGACGAATGCACCTGAAACCCAATGCAAAAAAACAGTCGATTCTGTCTAAGACGGAATACAGGTATTATGAGGTAATTAAACAATTAAATGTGGATGTTCAATATAACAACAATCCTTCAGCTGCCAGAAATAACCACGATCAAGCTACGAGAGTGGTACACCATACTGCAATATGGTTACCTGGGAGTGGAAGGAAGGGCAAAATAAGGGTTGAACATCATTCGTATGAAGATTTTTACTAACATATGACAGCCAAATAATTTTATTAATTAGCCTAACAGTACTTTCACATATTAAGACAAAACTGTCAATTTAAATAAAATTACTTTAAAACAGTTACTGACAACCGGTCAACAATTTATGGAATTTTCAGTGAGACCATATAATAAGTTATAGTGTTAATTAAAGCTTTCTCCCAACTCTCCGAAAGTCATTCATGTGAACATTAAATATGAAAATTTAAATTTACAATAAATGTTATTGTCTTCCCAAAAATCTTGTGAGCCACTGGTTACTATTGTTGAAATATTTACAGCAAATTTTAATAAGAGAAGAAAGATAACACTTCAACACTTAAAGTTACTTGAAAGGTTCTGAGTGAACAGTGTTCAAATAGGTGGTCCACAGACATTTATTTAATGCATTTGACAAAAATACAACAAAACCTAAAAAGATGTTCATTAAAAGGGAATAAAAAAGAAAGCTCCTTGATATGAAACCACCATACGTCGGGCAATATTATGGGGACGAACAGACGCGAAATTACTTAAGAGAGGCACGATACGTTGCTCACTACATTCCTTTTGTAAGCAACCTGTGGGAACAAGCCCCAAGGCACAAACATAGAAAGGTAGCCTAGTGAACAGAGAAAACATTGCTAAGTAAAACAAGTAAAAACGTAAACCTTCAGATTACACGGGGACATTGCGGACAAAAGAGTTGTCAAAAATTACTACAAAGGTAGTAAGGTAACTGGCGAAGGCAATGACTCCCGTAGTTGCCCGTGACAGTGAAGAAGTTCAGCGGCCAACCGATCTTCAGCTTCAAATCACGCCACGGGGTGGAAACGGTTAAAACTTAACCGCCCCGCGGAAGGAAAACATAGGTGGCAGAAAGACGCGAACGGTTGGCTGATGAACCTCACCAAGATAAGCATGGCTTGCAAGAATACCCACCAAAGGACATGCAACCAGCTTTGTCCCGGCAAGGCGGATAAGCTTGCGGGCTTGAAATTACTAAAGAAAGCGACTTGGCGATTTAGTGCACAACGTATACCAGACTAGAAATATATTTTTAATATCGTAAATAATGACGCATTAAACACCGACGTCATTCACAGATCACCGTCAAATCACTAATGTATGGCATTGCATGTAAGTTGGAGGAGTTTGGGGGGGGGGGGGGGAGGAGGAAAAAAAAGAAAAGGGATTACTATAACAATTACCAAATGTTTTGATACGAGGGACACGCTCTTCAAATTACCTGGCCAGACGCAGGAACAGAGAACAACAACAACAGAACGCTGAACGGAATCCGATGTAAAAGCAGCAGGACACAAACACGCGCAGGAAGCGAACGAGCCACAATTATAACTCTCACATCGCAGAGCAAGGTCAGTCTTTACGAATGCAGCATGGTCTCGACCCCGAAGCAACGAGCTAAACGTAGCTCAGTGGGCATAAAAAAACGCTGTGCGATGACGAACAGTGAAAAATTTGGATCCCCCAAAAGAAGTATGGATGGCGACGACCCACCGCTCACCTCCAGACCTGGTCGTCCAAATTAATAATGTGTCCACTCCCTTCGCGGCAAACGTGCCACGCCCCTTTCACGTAAATGATTTTGTTCCGCAACGCGTAGTGGCCGCCCAGTTAGAGGCGCCATGTCACTGACTGCGCGGCCCCTCCCGCCGGAGGTTCGAGTCCTCCCTCGGACATGGGTGTGTTTGTTGTTCTTAACACAGGTTAGTTTAAGTTAGTTTAAGTAGTGTGTAAGCTTAGGGACCGATGACCTCTGCAGTTTGGTCCCTTAAGAACTCACACACATTGGAACAGTTTTGATTGTGTTCCAGGAACGCGAGCAATCGATCGAACAACGGTTCACTGAGAACGTAGTATAAGAAAGATAATTTGTAGGGCTACACATATTATAACAGTGTAATAAGCCATTCAACTGTTAATGAGAGAGCCTGACATCAGCTATAAACAAGATAAACTGTATCGGCAGCTCTTCGTACAGCGCGTAATGACACTACACATGTAAGTTTGTGCACTGTCTATATGTGTGTATGATCCAATCATTGAAAATATGGAAATGAAGTCCCATGCTTCTTTACAGAGCGTAGGGGAACGATGCGGGAGACCCGCACCGCCTTACTAGGCAAGGTCCTAATGGAGGTGGTTTGCCGTTGCCTTCCTCCGACCGTAATGGGGATGAATGATGATGATGAAGACGAAAGACCACACCCAGTCATCTCGAGGCAGGAAAAATCCCTGACCGCGCCGGGAATCGAACCGGGACCCCGTGCTCGGGAAGCGAGAACGCTACCGCGAGACCACGAGGGCGTCCGATCCAATCGTGAAAGACATAAGAATAAAACTTCTGTAAGTCTCATAAAACAATCTGCGCAGTCAAATTTTTAGACACAAACTTTTCACTGTCTCTAAACAAAAGTGTCATTTTAACTCACTTTTTTTAGCATATACAGATTCGATAGAAACTTTCTAGATACTAAAACACAACCATCACGAAATTCGACATAATAATGAGAGGTGAATCATTGTAGACAAAGGACGAATGGTAAGTGGAGTTTTAAATCCAGGACGCCAATGCTAGTGGCGCGTGGGCAAAGCACCGAAGAATCTTAGCAGAAGGAAAGACGTGTTAGTGTCCATGTATGAACTACTCATTGATTTCATAACAAAGCGATCTGATCTGAGAAACAGTATCAGAAACACTCGAATGCCAGAGTTTGGTATCTTTAAGATCCGATATAGAGTGTACAGTAGAGAAGGTGGAATAGTTAACTGCATAGGGACCACGAACAAAATAATTTACTAAGGTTATGCTACTGGACCAATCGAGGGACTGATGACTGTGAACGGATTTACGACAAAGAAAATTAGCCGGATTATATTAGAAAATTTTTTGTGTACAGGGATCCGATAGAGTATAGACATAAAATTTAGATGGCAACAATTCATTATTATGAATTCAGAATGACATAGTGATTGGAATTCTATCCTCGATAATCGCTAGTATTAATTACAATGCCATTACATATATTTAATACTCATCCTCGCTTGTTAAAAAGAAATCGAACGTGTGTGTACTAGAACTGTGATCGTTAAGAACTAAATCCTAATTGTACTTTCGTCGCCATAGTTTGTGATACTTTTGTATTCGAAAGTCGGTCTCGATTTTTTCTACTGTACTGATGGTTGGCGAAAAATATGGATCCTGAAGGGGAGTGCGGCTGAAAATTTATATCTTAGCCTTCTTCAGTGAGTGACACGGCTCAGAGTTAATGAAACTTCACTTGCTTTGATTTTGTATTGAGAACAGCCGTGATGAAAGACGTTTTTTTTTTTTTTGTTTTGAAATTTGTGGTAAGGTCTTATGGGACCAGGGTGCTGAGGCCATCGGTCCTTAATCCTACACACTACTTAATCTAACTTAAACTAACTTACGCTATGGACAACACACACACCCATACCCGAGGGAGGACTCGAACCTCCGACGTGTGGAGCCGCAGAGACCGTGACAAGGCGCACGGAGACCACGCGGCTACCGCGAGCGGCGGTGAAACATAACTTGCGTCATACGCTGGAAGAAATATCACTGACTGGTGATCAATAAAACTGTGAAGCAATCGGTCTAAACTTTGCAGTACTTTCCCTTCACAATAATCAAGATGTAATTTGGTGAGAAACACTGTATAATACAGGGGTTTACAGAAGCAAACTTAACGTCTCATCCTTTCCTAAACGGTGCATGATAAGATTAAATTACTAGCAGACTTCTAGATTTCTAGAAATGTGTTTGGCAAGATCTGTCGCGAGAAGTGGGATGTTTGTATGATCGTTCCACGATTCAAGTAGATAAAGTAACATGTATGCATAATAAAATGTAATTAAAAACGAAAAACAAGCGCCGGCCACTGTGGAAGAGCAGTTCTAGGAGCTCCAGTCTGGAACCGCGTTTGCTGCTATGATCGCAGCTTCGAATCCTGCCTCAGGCATGGATGTGTGTGATGTCCTTAGGTTAGTTAGGTTTAAGTGGTTCTAAGTCTAGGGTACAGATTACCTCAGATGTTAAGTCCCATAGTGCTTAGAGCCATTTGAATTTTTCCGAAAAGCGAGTCTGCCTCACAGAAAGAGGTAGAATTAGAATTCGCCGATGCTGCCTCGGGCATATTCAAATGGAGAATAGTATCAGATTTCTCGAATGTTCTAGAATACATTATGTTTCAAAACAGTGAGGGTGCATAGCCTATGGACGGTTTATCTCGAACACTACGCTTTCAATTCGTTATGCTTCACATTGTGTTACCGGTCATCCGGGAGGTGTCGCGGGAACGTTAAGAAAATATACTTCGGGATATAAGTTCAGGTATGGGTAATGTCCTATTGAAATATTATTTTATGATTTTTAAAACAATTTTACATGACGAATAGGTGCACGCTAGAGTCTGTACGCGGAGCGAGTCTGTACCCGGAGCACGTAAAGAAGGTAACGTTGTGGAGGAAACAGAAGAGTAGGCAAATAGAAGCCTAACGAGTTTAACGGCGGGGGAACGTGAGTGCGTGAATGATTGCACGCTTGTGTGTGTGTCCATTTTTGCGTGTATGTGTGTGTGAATGTTTAAGTGAGAAAGAGGAAGAGAGAGAGAGAGAGAGAGAGAGAGAGAGAGAAGGGGGGGGAGGGTGGGAGGGAAGGAGGGAGTGGGAGAGAGAGATAGAGACAGAGAGGATACCGAATGGTGGGTGAGAAATATGACGAAAATAGAAAGCGTGTACTCTTCTGTACTTGGCAGTTCACAGTGATAAAAAGAAGTAGTCACGTTCGATTTTGCAACATCTAAAACTCTTTGTAAGCTTGTTAACATCTTCGTCCGTTTATCTTTTAAAAGTCACTGATACGAATTTTTGCGTAAATGACGGGAATGTAGAAAGAAATATTAATAATTAACATATCATTGATGATGCGGTCGTTGAAATCTGAGAGAAAGTTCTCGTCGGGGAAGAGCGCGTGACGAAATCGGCTGTGTTCTCTTACGAAGAAACCGGCAGATAATTAGCCTATGCGATTTAGGTAAATAATAGTAAACCCAAATCGCGATTAAAATAATCTTTCTCCTGAATGCGCCTCCAGGGTCGTGAACACGGCACCACACACGCTGTTAAGTGATTGACTTACTGACCGAACAGTTGTTTGGCAACTATTGTAGACCCTCCATTGAAGAGATGAAGGATGTTAAATTACACTTTATCTATATAAATGTGTGCCCCTACTGGTATTAAATAAAAATATTTTATTTCGCTACTCGCAACGATATTTCACTCAACACACAATTTAAAAGTTGCTGAATACGTTTTCTGGGATTATGGATTTCTTTTCTCCTGGAGAAGAATCGCATGCGAAGTGGTCTATGGACTGAATTGCCCAGGCATGGATTCGAGTCCTGTTCCGGCACTCAGTTTTGCAACTTCCGGGCATCTTGAGAAGGGATACTCTAGTGGAAAACTACGCAGTTACGTAAACTGAAGTGTCATCATTTTTAAATATCGCATGCAGCAACAGAGTTGAATGTACCATTGACCTACTATACAGTCTCGAACATTTAGTTTTGTTTATGTCTTAAGATTGTTTATACTATGTAATGAAGAAGTAAATATGTGAGTTCGTCACCTGCAGTGCCACTGCATAATTCACATCTCGCGACGACAGCTGCAATTTCAAATGAAAATTTAAACCGCGGTTTTCATATTTATATTCACGCCATGTTCTACATTGATTTCTTAAGTGAATTCGGTGGCCTTTCACCGTCTCTCTCGCCAATACCTTTGCCTTCCCGTGCAGTCACTTTCGCAACTCCATTCAAAAAGACAGCAGCAGGTGTGTTGGTGTCATTCGTGTTCGGCGGTAAGTGAAATGACCGAAGAACGAACGGGAACGCCTGGGAGCAGCAGCTTTCCTGGCAAGACAGTGGGTGATCGGTTCTGTAGATGAGCATTCGGTTGCTGTTCCTGGGAGGGGTGTGGACCTTCAACGGCTCATGGCTCTTCCGAGACGATGGCGTCCTGGTCTTCTCGATGGGCCTGGCGACCTGTGTGGAGGGCGCACTGGCGGTGTGTTTCGCGCGACGGTGGATGGAGGACACGACTCTTGTCTTGACCAACACATTCACAATCGACAGCGGCGTCATAAACATCTGCCTCTCCGTACGTTGCCGCGAGCTCTACTGCGCCCTTCGTCTGGACGCGCTGGTGTCCTCTCAGGGCTAGCACTGCGGTAAGGACCTTCCAACGGAGAGAGTCCTTATTCACATACGCAGCGCGCTTCTCGCTGACCGGCTTCCTCCTGTTGCTGGTGGAGGTGTGACTCTGGCTGCCGATGCCTGCCCTTGGTCCAGCACGACTGATATGCCAACGGCAGCGACCGCTGCTGCGAAATGTCCAACGCCCACCAGTGCTGTAGGGTCTTCTGTCGGGGTAGGACAACGTTATCCTCGACTGCCAGCTGTTGGCCTCAGCGGTTCTACTCACAGCTCGAGATGCTCATGGCGAATCTGAAAATCAAGAGGTAATCGGCCGTGGAGAAATCTGTCGGGCTCAAAAATGACTAGAAAATGTGCAAAGATGTCCTGTGGTGCATAGAAAGTCAACAATGAATCCTCAGGTACGTAAGATACTGAAGTACGATTATGATGAAAGACATGAAGTGAAGGATATCTCTCCCGCTTGTGTTAGTCACTGCTGAATCTGTTCAGATGTATCGTCTTGGCCTATGGAACGTTTTCTCTGATAATGTTAAGTCCAGAGATACGTTGGTCGTCTTTGTATGTGACCCTGGTTACACGGAGTCCTGCCGACAGGTCGAACGTTGCGAATGACAGCGTGAAAAGAAGGCGTGATATTCAAAGATAATCTTTGTCAAATGTAAACCTTAAGAAACGAACTGGCATGTGTCGAAGTCGTTCGCCTCTCATGTTTCAAAGTCTCCATCCATACAGTCCGAAGATTCAACAGCAACTAAGAGACAAATCCGCCGGGATGAGACAAGTACACGGTAACCTCCATTATAGCTCACAAAATAATGTAACCGCTTGTGAGTTATATGTTCTGTAGGGGCAGCCACCTATTTCCCAGCTGCTACCCAGATTAATATTTTCTGTTTCTCCACAACCTCATAACGCAAATACATGAAATGCGCTTTAAAGAAGGCTAGTACCTCGGTCTCTTTCCTTTGATGATGCATCTCAAGCACAAAAATACGCAAATTTTAAAATTTGTTTTATCGTTAAGTGTTGCTGTTGTCTGTCAGGGGTAGGTTGAGATGGCAGCGGTGCAGTGTCCATCTCTGCCCGCATCTCGTGGTCGTGCGGTAGCGTTCTCGCTTCCCACGCCCGGGTTCCCGGGTTCGATTCCCGGCGGGGTCAGGGATTTTCTCTGCCTCGTCATGGCTGGGTGTTGTGTGCTGTCCTTAGGTCCTTAGATTAGTTAGGTTTAATTAGTTCTAAGTTCTAGGGGACTTATGACCACAGCAGTTGAGTCCCATAGTGCTCAGAGCCATTTGAACCATTTTGTCCATCTCTGCTGAGAACATCCATAAAAATGTGCAATTAGTTTCAAAATGTTAGTCTGAAAGAATGTTTACGTGTTTCTTTTAATTACTAAAAATGAAGATAGTACACTGATAATATCAATAAAATAATGAGAGGAGAGTTGCGCGAACAGCCATAGGTTTGATGAAAGAGCAGGTTTCTGTGTCCGTTGTCATAGTCAATAAAATTCTTGTGCGTATGTGACCGCATTGTCAGCGGCTAAAATTCTCCAACGTTTCGCCCACTGTTGCAAATGGTGCTCGTCCGGGCACTTTTACAATTGTCAGTTAGGAAAAACACCCTGAGGAAAGCCAATTTTAAAGGCCGTAAAGTCTGAGAATTTTACGCACTGAAAATTTGGTCTCATATCTAGAAGAATTTTGCTGACAGGAACCGGTCTGTTCAATCAGCGTCACTGAAGTGCTCCTATTCAGTGCTTTACACCGTAGCGAAGAGGCGCAGCAATTTACTCATAAAACTCCGAGAGGAAGTTACAAAGACGAATCAAGACGTGCGTTAGGTCGTTCCAAATATACAGTTATCTCTCTTATGACAACCACAGTAAGAATTACAAAGCTCTGGCCTAATATAGCTATTTTCCCGTTTACGAAAGGGTGTGGAGTCCCTTATGGTGAATTTAGCTGAAACTTCACGCCTTAAGTAAGTGCTCCTGGCGTTGCAAGTGGTGATTTAATTTTAGCGAGAAGAAAGTTTAAACGCAGTGAGTGAAAGAATTTGGGAAGTGACTTAATGGAAGGGACCATGAGAACAGTGAATTATATTCGTGTGACGTGGAATACAAGCAGCAGAGCGGTGGTCATCAATCTTGTCTGCGCAATAGCAAGGTGGCACCTTGAACCTCATATCTCCGATCTTATTAATAACTCATAGCGTACATAAATTAAATGTTAGAGGTCTCCAGAAATGAGGAGACGATAGGTTGGCCGCTGGCCAACTGCTAAAAGACGTCAGCGTTCAGTACCGTTCGCGTCGATTGATCTCCGTTTCTCATTGCTGGCACCCTCAGCGACGCCAAAGTTGTGACACTGTAATAGCCCGGCGAAGTATTTTTGTACTTTCTGTGTTAGCAGATGATTAATCGGACAATAACAGCAATAGTACTTACCTTCAAATGTATTATGCAGTACGAGACATGATCACGTATGCTTAGTAAGTGTATTGAGTGTCATTTTTCCTCTACTCCTTGCATTGCATTAAAACAGCATTTCCTTAATACAAACGTGTACCGGATTTGATGATTTTCTACTCTTTAATGCGCATTCAAGAGTCCATATTCCTTCTGTTTGGAAGTCATACCATAGGATTGCTGATCGCTTCGAAACAGTCACGCCCATTAGTTGTCAGCACACGAAAATAAAACTAAAATCTTTCTCCTCACACAGCCTCTAACCCCGCGATGCTTTCCAATCTGTCCTTGCTGTAAGCAGCTAATTTAGCTTAGCTTACGGATGATTTCACCAACGTCAATTAAAATAAAACACCTCCTATCATATTACTATCTCTGTAAGTATTTTTTTTTTTTTTTTGTTATTGAGAAGGAAAAGCTCTTAATGACAGCTGATCTTTTTCGATTCGGCTGTTACTTGCTACAAGTACAGTTTTATAAAATTATTATTATTATTATTATTATCAAAAAATTTGCTGAGAACTGCGGGTTGCAGGAATACTAGGACCACATGCGGACAGCGGGCCGCAGTCTGATGATCACTGCGCTAGAGTGACGTGACGTAGTTATTGGAAATATGAAAGACAGAAGAGGCAGCAGGAGTCACTGTAACAGGTTGAAATAGTTGTGGAACGTCAACCTTATAAACAGAGGTCGCCTGGCTCGGGAGGCGTGATGTGATGACAGTAACAGCAACTATATGGGCCCACGTTATTTACATATCTACATCTACATTTATACTCCGCAAGCCACCCAACGGTGGCGGAGGGCACTTTACGTGCCACTGTCATTACCTCCCTTTTCTGTTCCTGTCGCGTATGGTTCGCGGGAAGAACGACTGTCTGAAAGCCTCCGTGCTCGCTCGAATCTCTCTAATTTCACATTCGTGATCTCCTCGGGAGGTATAAGTAGGGGGAAGCAATATATTCGATACCTCATCCAGAAACGCACCCTCTCGAAACCTGGCGAGCAAGCTACACCGCGGTGCAGAGCGCCTCTCTTGCAGAGTCTGCCACTTCAGTTTATTAAACATCTCCGTAACGCTATCACGGTTACCAAATAACCCTGTGACGAAACGCGCCGCTCTTCTTTGGATCTTCTCTATCTCCTCCGTCAAACCGATCTGGTACGGATCCCACACTGATGAGCAATACTCAAGTATAGGTCGAACGAGTGTTTTGTAAGCCGCCTCCTTAGTTGATGGACTACATTTTCTAAGGACTCTCCCAATGAATCTCAACCTGGTACCCGCCTTACCAATAATTAATTTTATATGATCATTCCACTTCAAATCGTTCCGCACGCATACTCCCAGTATTACTATTCTGTAGTCCAAGGCATCTTGATCTACGTTAACATCCATAAACAAAAATCTACACTTTGGTATGTGACAGAGGGTAATTCTGATACCATTACCGTTTTCAACCCCTGCGTAACAAATTAGTGAATGGTGAGCAGGAGGAGCAAGAGGCTGTAGTCCTCCGTGTGAAACATAATTTCTCCGTTTTCTCGTCTTGGCCATATCGCGAGAAGCGTTTGAGATGATGTAATATGCTGACCGACTATTCTTGGAACGTAAGTTCTTGGAATTTCTACGATACACTGAGAGGTTATAGGATAGCAACATGCACATTTACAGATGGCGGTAGTATCGCATAGACTAGGTATAAAAGGGCAGTGTATTGGCGAATTTGTCATTTTTAATCAGGTGATTCATGTGAAAAGGTTTCCGACGTGATTACGGCCACACGATGGTGATTAACAGTCTTTGGGTGCGGAATGTTGTTTGGAGCTGGACGCATGGGATATTGCATTTCGGAAATCCTTAGGGAATCCAATGTCTCGAGATCTACAGCGTCAAGAGTGAATCGAGAATATGAAATGTCGGGCATTACTTCTCCTCACGGACAATGTAATGGCCGACTGCCTTCCCTTAACGACCGAGAGCAGCAGCGTTTGCGCAGAGTTGTCAGAGCTATCAGACAAACAACACTCCTGAAATAAGCGCAGAAATCAAGGTGGGACGTACGGCGGACATATCCATTAGGATAATAGATATTTGGCGTTAACAGGCTACAGCAGCAGACGATCGACGTTAGTGCCTTTGCTAACAGGGCGACATTGCCTGCAGAGCCTCTGCTGGGTTCGTGACGATATTGGTTTGATCCTAGAGGACTGAAACAATGTGCGCTGCTCAGATGAGTCCTGTCTTCAGTTGATAATAGCTGATGGTAGGGCTCAATTGTGGCGGAGACCCCACGAAGCCGTGGACCCAAATTGTCCAGAAGGCACTGTGTACACTGGTGATGGCTCCTTAGTGTTGTGAGCTGTGTTTAGATTGGATGGGCTGGGACTTTTGGTGCAAGTAAACCAATCACTACCGGAAATGGTTATGATCCTCTATTTGCAGACAATTTGTATCCATTCACGTGCTTCATGTTCCCAAACAAAGATGGAATTTTTATGTATTATAATGCACCATGTCACTGGGCCACAGTTGCTAGCGATTCGAGATTATTCGACATGAATTTCATCGAACAAATATTGTACGTACTCGAGAGATCAGTTCGTGCACAAAATCCTGCATCGAAAACATTTTCGCAATTATGGACGTCTTTAAAGCCAGCATGGCTCAATATTTTCTCAGGGGCCTTCCGACGAACTGATGTGTCAATGCCTAGTCGAGTTTCTGCACTGCATCTGACAAAAGGAGGTCCTCCATGATATCAATAGGTATCCTATGAGTTTTTTCACCTCAGTGTTAACATCTCAGTAAGGCGTAACGCCTCTCTCGTAGCGTCTGCCAATGTAGCTTGTTGATCGTCTGCATTACGCTACCACGCCCATTAATCGATAAATTTTGATATTATGTTATTCTCCTACTAACCCAGTTGAATAGGCGACGCAGACTATTGAGTGATACTCAATCACTCAAAGGAATGCTTTCTATGCCGTTTATTTTGCTAATAAAATCATTAAGATTCTTCCATTGGATCTCAGCTTGGGATCTGCTTTCCCTATAGGTTGTTTCATGTGCTGATTTCACTTTAAGTCACTCCAGATCATAGGATTTTACTGTTGTTAGCGTCTCTGAATGTTAACCGGTAATACTCCAATTGAAACCTAACGGTTGTCTTGGCTCGTTGGGCCTGTATGCCAGCATGGTAGCACTCTGCTGGTCAACGTCGGAGCAGACGTCCCGCTGCATGAATAACGTCCGCATCATCCACGTACTGCTTCCCGTGGAGTGCCTCCTTCATTGGGCCAAACCGATGGAAGTCGGAAGGTAGGAGATTCGGGTTGGGCTGGAAGTGAAAGAAAAGTGCTATGAAGTTTTAAGAGTGCCACTCAGGTGGGCAGACTTGTGTGAAGCCTTGCGTTGGCATGTACACAGAGAAAATGGTTTTGCATTTTTGTGCTGACGAACACGCTGAAGTCGTTTCTTCAATTTCACGAGGGCAACACAATACAGTTCAGAGTTGTACGTTGCACCATGAGGGATGACATCAGACAGAACAGCCCCTTCAGAAGACCGTCGGCATGACTTTAACGGCTGAGGTGAGGCTTTGAACATAAATGGTAACTAACTGCAAGTAATTACTTATTAATTTTAAAAAAACAAGACAACTGTTTGATAATCTAAAAATAACAAAACTGTATCGTTGTAGATCCCGCTGAATGTGCCTTTGAGTAAGAAAAAGGCGAAACGCATCCGGGAAAAATTAAGTTGCAGCAAGGAAAGGCAGTTTTATTTAAAAAAACAAATATCTGGACATTTTGAATGAGGAGAGGTGGTGCTAGCACTGCGTGGATTGCCGATTTGTTTCTGGTTCGAAATGATGAACCCATCTTTCATTGCTTGTGACGATACTTGACAAAAATTTATCACTATCAGCCTTGTAAAGCACAAACCATTGTGCACGGTGGGCCCTTTGTTACTTTTCATCGTCTTCTGTTCGGTGGCGAGGAACGCAGCGACAACACAGCTTTGAGTAGCCCAACAGGCGGACAAGTGTATCAGCAGACATCCAGTTGAGCAGCGAGGTGTTTGATTGTGATCCATCGATCACCCCGAATGAGAGTGTCCGCAAGTTCAAAATATTGCTTAAGTCACAGCTGTGAGCGATCGGCCTGCACGCGGAGTTCGGACAAGTTTTAGCAATCTTGAAGGCAGACGCCTCGCCCTACGACTCAAAGTGCTTTTGTTCATTGCCAGGTTTCCATAGACATTTTGCGAGCGACTATGAATATCTCCGGCACTCTGATTTTCCGCCAAATTAAACCAATAAAGCTCCCTTCTAGGAACGCACCTCTGTTACAGACGCCATTTTAAAGGCTACGAATAGCGCCGCCACCTATCGGAACTTCATAAAACTATAGAGGCTGAAGCGAGAATACTCCCCGATGCCCCACAACAAATCTAGAATATTTATCAAAACACATTGAAACCATTGTATTGGCAGTAATTTTGAAGTCTGGGACTGCCTTTGTGTGTTCTTTGATAAAATAAGTAAAGGAAAAGCAAATTCCTTTGACAAACGTTAACAGAAATTTAGTGGCTTTGAAACAGTTCAGAGTGTCGACAAAAATGGAAAAAATAACTACTTCTGTAATGGACATGATGATACAAGGGTCTGAGAGAGAGAGAGAGAGAAAAATAAAACAGAACACAAAAATGGGAAAATAAATATTTCTTTATGGGAAATGATGATACAAGCTCTGATAGAAGGAAAAAACAAAAAAAAAAAAAGAATTACATGTAATAGTTTGAGGAAAGGATGGCGATGGCGGGGTTGGGAGGCTGATAAATTACTTGCTTCGAGTTTGGCAGAAAACAAAACTAGAGCAATCCACGAAACGTAGACAGAAACAGAAAAAAAGTTTAGGGTAGACTGTAGAAAATATTGAAGGGGGAGGAAAAATTAGATTCAGAAAGGTTAATATATGTTTTACAAGAAAAATATTCCGAAATGGATATGCCGTACAAGAATATAAGAGATGGTATGTTATCTATGGTATCTCAGTTACAATAAACGTTTTAACAAAAAACAGATTTGCTAATTATTTTATAAACGGATCGTTTGTACTATGGGAAGACAAAATAAATACTTGTGTTTGAAAGTATGTTTGTCAAAGATTATTTTTATACTGAGTTTACGCCTACTTGTATCTGGAATGGTGCTATAATCAGTACAATAAATTCACAAAAATCCTCTACAAAACAGTAAAGGGAACTAGATTTTAAAGAGTTTAAGATCTGTTGCTGTGCCCAACCGTGTCTAACTTAATTTAATCTTATCCAAAGAGTCTGACTCCAGCTTGATCGTAGTACTGATGAAGTGTTAAGCTTACTTTGCGTCTTATTTGAGTAAATAGTTGAAGGAAAAGCAGATGTGGGTGAAGACAATGAAAGATAAATTAGTAGAATTCGTAGTAGATATTCCAGATAATCCACAGAATATACAAAGAGAAAAAAACAATATCAGTAATGCGAGGGATGATGCAAGATTCAGAGAAAAAATAAAGCAGAATAAGAATTACACACGTTAGGGTGAGGAGAGGGTGTGCGGAATGAATACATAAGAAACGAAACAATAAGCTCTTACATTAGCTGCTTTTAATGTGGCAGTCAAGAAAACAAGAGCCTGCTACTGTATGCAGAGAAAACAGAAAATCCCGCAGGAAAGTCTGTAAACAAGATTAATGCATAAACTTCCTTTTTTTTGAGCTATGGATTCTCCCGGTAAAGTAATTAATATGAAAGCAAATAGAATATGGTGATAAATCAGGGGAATAATATAAAAGAATTCCGAAAGATTAGTACGTGCATCACAAGTGAAACTTACTGAAATTTATACGTGGTACAGGAATGTAAAGTGTGATATGGGAACTTTGGTACCATTGATATCCATTATTTACAAATAAATAGAACTTAGTCTTTGCAATACATAATTGATCCGATGTAGTTAAAATACAAACTCGTAATGGCATACTGAATAAACTGACAACTGCAAAGTGGGGCGCCAGCTCGATCATATTGCATGGCACGGCACTTGCTACATGCTTCTCGGTTGCTGAGAGTGGATGGTCAGTTTGGGAAAGATGTCGTCACACTGGAAAAATAGACGCGGTCCTAAGCGACACCTGCGGGAAGATAACTGGCTGCCTGAGACCTCCTATTGTGGATCATTTATATTCATTATCTGGTATTGCACTACGAAATGTCAGAAGATCATTCCCGAGCTTGAAAGAAAGGAGCAAACTGATGAATGATTGGCATCATTCGCTACACAGCTCTTAACCCATGCCAGAAAGGCTTAAATCTAGACGAAGTTTCATATTCTCAGTACAACCAAGTGAAACTTCCATCAAATCATAAAGGCAAGCGAAGTATCCAGAATCCCTTACCACAGAGGAAGTTCTACCCTACAGTCACATCTAGACCGGCGGCGCTTGAAAACGTTGAGCCGACTTCGTACGGGGCACGCAGCGATCAAAACAACTTATGGAAAGATGGGGCTACACACACACTGGCAAGTGCGAGTGTGGTGAAACACCAACAATTGAACATCTTCTAAAATGTCCGTTAGAGGATGTACGCAGAGAGGACTCAAGAGGACATCCTGATTTATATCGAGAGAGCCACAGCTTATACCGAATTCTGGATGAGAGAAATATGATATAGTTTATATTTTTGATTACATATTTATTTGACTAGTATGTTTTTATACGAACATGCCTATCTCGCATTTTAAGTTATATACTTGGCTTGTTTCAGTTGCTCTATGTAGTTCGTACGAGAATAAATAAGAATAAATAACTTACCTAATAATTTCAGAGAGACTCACATAATATGAAAAGACAAATGAAAGAGACCAATATGTCAGTGTATTGCTCAATACCGACATCTTTAACTGTTTCAAGCATGGCGCTGTAATCGATACAAACAATTCGCAAAGTGCTGTTGTATGAAGGAATACACTATTAGATATGAAAAATTATGAATGGTTTTAAGGTATTAACTGAAACATAGTTGCACGAATAATAATGCAATAAATTATTGAGAAACGGATAATGAGACTTGCAAATGTAATTGTCGTGCTTTCTGAAGAGGACAAGACACATAATAGAATTAAGAGAAGTCTCTCTTAAGCAATTTGCAGTCACGGCCAAATTCAGATGAGTCAAACAATGAAAATTTGTTAGGAATTACACAGCTGCATCCATGTAACTGAAATTACACAATGAATTTCTAACGCAAGCCAACATTCTTGAGATGTTTTGGCCAGTAGGTTGACATCACTGAATAAATAAATAGATCCATTTGTTAGTTTTAACCTTGTCAGACTTGATTATTTCTGGACGACGGAAAATTTTTCTTTATGTGGTAATGCTCTTAGGTGATTTTTTAATGACTTTCGATGCAAGATTTTTACAGAAGTGTATACTCATTTGCAAATCGTACTTGATACACTTGGCTTCATTTTATGTACTAAAATAAGTAATTACAAATTATTGGGTGTTGTAATAAGTAGTAAAATGATCATTCAATAAATACTATGCAAAGTAACAGCAATTATTGAGTGCAATGTGGCGAACCGGCCACATCCGTGTATTCTGATGGTCATGAGCTGTCGCACTGTTGCATTGACTTGTTGATAATTTCATAGTGGTGCGCGCAGTTAGCAGCACTGGCGCATGATGAAAAGGTTGAACTTTCAAAAGTGTGTAACCCAGATTACAACTGGCGCAATAAGTTCTTCATTTACAGCTAAGACACAGTAAAAGTTAATGTAGACAATTGTGGTAAGAGGGTCTGAAATGCCTCATGTATGTGGTTCCTTGTCAGCCAATTATTCTCTGTATAATCCGTTTGTAAGAGACAGTTCTAGGTTACAGAATACTGTTTATTGGCTCAAAAACGACACGTTTCTCCCGAGCAAGGCATCGACACGTTCTCGCGATTTGAGTCATTAGTCACAATGCAGATTAAGTCTGACGACTCACATCCTGACGGCGATGTCCTACCCGGGTGAAACGCACCGTTCTTGAGGCAATAAAGAGCAATCTGCAACCTAGGACTATCTTATAGTATTAATCACAACAGAAAGTTGCTGCTACACCACGGCGCAACAATGGACTGGAATAAATTTAAAAGTACAAATTTGAATCACGTCAGTTTGAACCACAAAGTTTGTCAACTGCGCATTAGCCCAGTGGCTTTCATTTGCACATGATCTGAAATCCACAACGACTCTTATACCGTTGTAATGTACTAAACTCTTCCCTTAACATCCACTTAAAAGTACAGTGTCTCAATAGTTTCCCTTGAATAATATGCAGAATAGAACACATATTTCCTAGTAATTCACAATATCACTTCAAGGGTCACAACTGTTACCGAATATTACTAATTACTTTACCAAAAAATCCTAAGGAGCACGATGGCATTTTACCCAATGGTGTACTTCAGCGTAATAAAAGGACCTGTAACGTCGTTCGTTAATCATCCTTAATCACAGAAACACGTAATCTCGTGTTGGATGAAGATTTCATCACGGACTAGTTGTAAATGCTTCTCGGGCGAGACGTCGGATGTCTTTGTGAAAACTCCACAATATTTCGTCAGTGCAACTGACCGACATCGCCATGCGCGGCGCACACACTGCTCAGGCTGTTTTTTCCTTCATTGTCATTTCATTCCCCCGCCCCACGGGGGCTTTTTTACATAAAATCCACATACATTAAAATGGCACTCGATGAAGACTTAGCACATAAACACTGGCGGCACGAATAGCACAATTAAAAACGGCGTGCACGGTATGAGACGACGACACTGAACACACACTGCACTTACGTTAGATACACAGCAAGCACCAAAAGACGACGAAGTAACTGCATTAAAATTTGAAGGGCCTGCCAAGGAAGGGGAAGTCTGGAAGGAGGGAGAGAGGTCAGAGAGATGGGTGTTTGACAGCGGAAGGGGGTCGGGAAGGGGGGGAAGGGGTGGTGCTGGCAGCACACAAAAGGGCAGGAGATGGGAGCAAGAACTGGGAAAGGAGAAGTGGGAAAGACAGGGGGAGGAGAGGGGAAATAGCAAAAGGAGAGGGGAGGGGAAGAGGAGGGTCAGAGTTGGAAGAAAGGATAAAGATCACAGTGAAGCACATCATAGGGAACAGGGAGGTGTTGGAAGTTCCTTTGAGAGAGGAGGTGGAGGGTGGAGAGATGAAAAGAGGGAGGGACATGTCGGTAAATGCACGACAACAGGTGTGGAGTGCAGAGGAAAGGAGACATCAGACATAAGGGGGATTGAGGTGGAAGTTGGTGTAGAGGATACAGACGTATTGAAGGAAAAGGAGGAGATATAGGAAGGGGAAGAGGCGACAGAGGATTCTCGTAGGGGATGCGAGAAGGATACAGAAAATGAGGCAGAGCATATTTTGTTGAAGGATTTGGAAAGCTTTATAGAATTTAGGAGGAGTGAAGATCCAGGCAACACTGGTATAAAAAAGGATAGGATGGATCAAGGAATTGTAGATATGAAGGATGGTGGAAGGGTGCAGTCCCCATGTCTGGCTGGACAGGAGTTTCAGGAGGGAGAGTCTACAGTGGGATTTGTGTTCAATGGTAATGAGATGGGAAGTCCAGGTGAGGAGACAGTCAAGGGTGAGGCCAAGGTATTTCAAGGTTGGGGTAAGTTGGATAGGGTGGTCATACATTGTGAGGCAGAAATCAAGGAACTGGAAGGAGGGTGTGGTACATCCTATAATGATTGTCTGGGTTTTGGAAGGATATATTCAAAGGAGCCATTAGTTACAACAAGCAGTAAACTGGCTTGGGTGGGTTTGGAGGAAGCGCTGGGACTGTTGAAGGGGAAAGAAAGGAGGCTAGGAAGGAAGTGTCATCAGCATATTGGTGGAATGGATGGGTGGGTGTGGCTTGAGCATATCCGCCATGTACAGAAGATAGGAGAGGGGAAAGGATGGGGCCTTGGGGCACACCTGGAGTAGGTTAGACAATATATGAATTGGTATTATGAATGGTGAAATAGGAAGGACGGCGGGAGAAGAAGGAGGCAGTGAGACAGATAAAGTTAATGGGAAGGGAGTAGGTATGGAGCTTGAAAAGGAGCCCAGCATGCCATACACAGTCATAGGCATTCTGGAGGTTAAGGGTAACAAAAATAGGAAGCGACAGGAGCTAAGTTGGAGGGAGAGGAGATGGGTGAGGTTAAAGAGGTGGTCGTCAGTGGAGAAGGCGGGCCAGAAACTACACTGGGTAGAAGGGAGGAAGTGGTGCTGATGGATACGGAAGGAGAGGTTGGTCTCAACAATCTTACTGAACATGGAGGTGAGGAAGATGGACCAATAGGAGGAGGTGTTGGAAGATGATTTCTTAGGTTTAAGGAACAACAGGATGCGGGAAGTCGTTCAAAGGTCGGGGTAAAACCCAGTGGAGAGGATTGTGTTGTGCAAAGTGGTAAGGGCGCCGAGGAAAGAAAGTGGGCATTCCTTTGAGATGGCGGCAGGTAATTCAGTTGTGACCAGGGGTAGTGCTGCGTTTAGTTTAATGTCATGTGCTGCAATAGGAGTGTTCAATTCTGAGGGCGGTAACTGGTCCAAGTACCAAAAGATGGGAGCAAGCAGCGTGACAGCGGTATCTGTGCGGTCAAGCACATTGGGGAAGAGAGAGTAATCAAACAGAGAGTCATCGGATATGGAGAAGCCTTCGTAGAGGTGGGAAGCAAAAAGCTTAGCTTTTCTGAGGTTCTCAGGGAAGGAACCGTTGTCATGGAGGAGTGGGTAATACGGGGCAGGATGGCTACCAGTAAGGGGGTTTAACGCAGACCAGGAGTTGACAGGGAGGGTGGCCATGAGTCATGTGCATTTATGGCGCCAGCCTCGCCGTTTCGTTGCTGTCAGAATGTTTCGAAAGTGTCTTTGTAATTGCCGGTGGCGGAAGAATGTGTCCTGGTCACGAGTATGGAGGAAGGAATGGTATGTTCAGGCTGTGACCGAAGCCTCCTATTTGTGACAATCAGAGAGGAAACTGTGCAGGCGAGAATAAACCAAATGTCGGTCACGAATAGCGCACATATGCAGACCGGTAGCGAGAAAGTACGCTACCTGTCGGCCGATGAACGAACGCGCAGAGGCGTGTCAGTCGGACTGTGCGCTGCCGTCGGCCGCCCCAGCCCCCTCTGTCGGGAGCCTCCAGCCGAAATACGTTTCCGCGCTGGCGTTTGCCCGTCCACGCAGCTGTCAACCAACCCTTCAAATACCTATGTCGCCATCGCAACGTCATCTCTCGTACAACCAACAGTTCTTTTTTTGGATTCGCTGTGATTTTAACATGGCCAGCCGTGCTGACTTGATATCCTGTGTCCCTGTTAAGAAAATTAGTCGCGATGCGAATTTACACTCCTTTTTTAATAATGCTGTCCTAGTACGAAGCCGTCGATGACAGAATTCCGCTGTTTTTGTACTCCACACATTGTCCTGTACTGAGGCACTGCTCGACCACTGCAGATTTCTCTGACTGATCTAGACGTGTGTGTCGTCGATGTTGGACACATGTATCCTCCACGGTGAGACAAGTTGGTCCAATGTGTAACATCCCGCACCTGCAGGGAATCTTGTAGACACCAGGCCTTCATAAACCAAGATTATGTTTCACTGAACATTACGTTTCAAGGACATGTGTTCATCTTTTAATTACTATCGTAAGCTTGTTTTTACGAAATATGACGTGCTCACACGGCTCTGCGATATATGTTAAAGACATAAAATCAAGTACCTGAAAATAGTATAAAAGGCCGAAACCAGAATTGCTCTTAAATAAACAGTAGAACAGTCAAATTACAGTGTGTTCCTTTGAAAATATTGTATGTTACTCAGCAGAATTCTTCGGGAAACCGATGAGAAGGATATTGCTGCGTAATTGTACAGATTGTTAATTTACATCTCTTACAAACGGGAGTCATCTGCTGTTCTATCCAGTCGCTTAGTATTTCACGCTGGGCGTCAGATTCGCGGTAAATTCAAGCCTAGTAAGGGGCCAATGACGTGGAGACTCTCTGTAAAACCGGATTGGGATTCCATCCGGACTTGTACTGTATATTTTCTCAAATCCCAGTGCCAGGGATATGTATTTCTATGACGTCCATATGGGAATCTGTGCGTCGGCCAAACAACGGTATGTTTGTACGATCCTCCTGCGTGAATTTTTTCTTGAAGTTGGAATTTAAAGCTTCCCTTCTGCTGTGTTGTATTGACAACCCAGACTGATCGTCGAGTTACTGCGTAGAACCCTTTGATAGACTTATTGGTTTTGTTTACGACTAGAATTTTTTTGGGGGCTCAGCAATATCATTAACTAAAATATGATGGCGGAAGTTATTGAATACTGTGCGCATTGATCTTTTTACAGGCGCACGAATTGCTTCTGACTTTTGCTTGTCGACAACTGCTCATTTGTTTTTGAACCATGAGAGCAACAATTTCTATTTTCTCACCGTATTCAGAATTTTATTATTAATGACGAAGGATCTTCTCCATCCTTAATCCACTTTCTTGGCACAAACATATTCAGAGCGCGATTGTAATATCACTGTGAACATTACCCATAATTCATGTACACAGGTGTCCAAAATTAAAGAAAGAAAATGCTATTTCCCCATACTCTGTCTAACTCACGATATAATCATACAAACTGTCAACATATGTCCTTAGGATCGTGTCCTACACGGAGGATGGCATTCCGATAAACGGAAAACCACGCCAGCAATGATGTCAGGGCACTTATCAAGCGGAGCAGTGTTTGTAGGGGACTCCCACATCCACAGTTGCTGTGCACACAGTCACAGGCTGTGCAGAAAGGCACAGATAAGAGCCTACAGACTCTCTGCTGTGGAGGACGATAGGAACAGTGGAAGTAGGAGAGTCGTTAACTGATGTGGTCCGAAGGCTTAATGTGAATCGTTGTGTTGTTTCTCGGATGAGGTGACAGTGTATACAGACCGGAACTGTATCCCAGATAACAGGACAGGGTCGAGCACGTGTGACATCAGAAAGAGAGGACCGTTATTTGACTGTAAGGGCACGACGGTAGGGCCTTATTACTGCACTGCAGCTGGCGTGTGACCACGCAGCATCCGCTGGACGTGTCGTATCGAGGTAAACGGTGTACAGAAGGCTTCAGCAGAGTGGCCTTTATTGTTGGAGAAGTGCAGTATGTTTACCTCTGGCGTGTCTTCACAGAAGGGAACGTCTGGAGTGGAGCCGTCAACATGACGTCTGGACGGTCGAATGTTCTTTTCACAGATGCGTCTCGAGTTGGTCTGGAGAATGATTCGCGACAGATTCGTATCTGGAGAGCACGTGGAACACGTTTTCGGGAACCAAATATCGTGGAAAGAGATCACTATGGAGTACGATCCCTACTGGTATAGACAGGGATTACGTTGACCACTCGAACACCTCTTCATGAAACTGTATGGGTGAGTTAGCGAGATTTAGTTGCTGTCAGGTACCGTGAGGACGTCTTGGGATCTCACGCGCCATCGTTGCGCGCTGCTGTGGGCACAGACGTGGTACTGATGGACGATAGTGCTCGGCTTCACAGAGCACGGGTGATTGATGTTTGTTTGGAAACGGAAGATACTGCACGCATGGCATGGCCTGCTCGTTCTCCCGATTTGAATCCCAAAGAGCATGTCTGGGATGCATTAGTGAGACGGTTTGCATCACGTCAGCATCCACTAACAACTCTCCAAGATTTGCGAGCAGCTCTGCAGGAAGAATGGGGGTTATCGCCTCAACATCAGATTTTTTGACATCATTGACGGCATGCCCCGTCGTTGTTAGGCCTGTATTGTTACCAGAGGTGGTCACACCCTATACTGAGCACATTAACCAGTTGTCAGAATATGTGTGCAAATTAGTTAAGTTGGAAGAAAACAAAGAATATTTTTGACTACCGTTATGTATGTTGCAGTTGAGTTGATTACGTTCTGTATTCTTTACACTTTTCCTACTTTAGTGTCACCTGTTTATACTGTTTCGTTCCAAAATGAATACAACCTCACAAAATTCCCGTTTGTTGCTTTAGTTTTGGACCCCAGCGTATGTCTGTCATTGTGTTGTTGTTGTTGTGGTCTTCAGTCCTGAGACTGGTTTGATGCAGCTCTCCATGCTACTCTATCCTGTGCAAGCTTCTTCATCTCCCAGTACTTACTGCAACCTACATCCTTCTGAATCTGCTTAGTGTATTCATCTGTTCGTCTCCCTCTACGATTTTTACCCCCCACGCTGCCCTCCAATGCTAAATTTGTGATTCCTTGATGCCTCAGAACATGTCCTACCAACCGATCCCTTCTTCTAGTCAACTTGTGCCACAAACTTCTCTTCTCCCAAATCCTATTTAATACTTCCTCATTAGTTATGTGATCTACCCATCTAATCTTCAGCATTCTTCTGTAGCACCACATTTCGAAAGTTTCTATTCTCTTCTTGTCCAAACTAGTTACCGCCCATGTTTCACTTCCATACATGGCTACACTCCATATAAATACCTTCAGAAACGACTTCCTGACATTTAAATCTATACTCGATGTTAACAAATATGGCTGTCATAAAGGAACTATATGATGCACATTCATTCTCTGTGTGAGACTATACATCTACATCTACATCTATACTCCGCGAGCCACCTTACGGTGTGTGGCGGAGGGTACTTATTGTACCACTATCTGATCCCCCCTTCCCTGTTCCATTCACGAATTGTGCGTGGGAAGAACGACTGCTTGTAAGTCTCCGTATTTGCTCTAATTTCTCGGATCTTTTCGTTGTGATCATTACGCGAGATATATGTGGGCGGTAGTAATATGTTGCCCATCTCTTCCCGGAATGTGCTCTCTCGTAATTTCGATAATAAACCTCTCCGTATTGCGTAACGCCTTTCTTGAAGTGTCCGCCACTGGAGCTTGTTCAGCATCTCCGTAACGCTCTCGCGCTGACTAAATGTCCCCATGACGAATCGCGCTGCTTTTCGCTGGATCATGTCTATCTCTTCTATTAATCCAACCTGGTAAGGGTCCCATACTGATGAGCAATACTCAAGAATCGGACGAACAAGCGTTTTGTAAGCTACTTCTTTCGTCGATGAGTCACATTTTCTTAGAATTCTTCCTATGTATCTCAACCTGGCGCCTGCTTTTCCCACTATTTGTTTTATGTGATCATTCCACTTCAGATCGCTCCGGATAGTAACTCCTAAGTATTTTACGGTCGTTACCGCTTCCAATGATTTACCACCTATGGCATAATCGTACTGGAATGGATTTCTGCCCCTATGTATGCGCATTATATTACATTTATCTACGTTTAGGGAAAGCTGCCAGCTGTTGCACCATGCATTAATCCTCTGCAGGTCCTCCTGGAGTACGTACGAGTCTTCTGATGTTGCTACTTTCTTGTAGACAACCGTGTCATCTGCAAATAGCCTCACGGAGCTACCGATGTTGTCAACTAAGTCATTTATGTATATTGTAAACAATAAAGGTCCTATCACGCTTCCCTGCGGTACTCCCGAAATTACCTCTACATCCGCAGATTTTGAACCGTTAAGAATGACATGTTGTGTTCTTTCTTCTAGGAAATCCTGAATCCAATCACAAACCTGGTCCGATATTCCGTAAGCTCGTATTTTTTTCACTAAACGTAAGTGCGGAACCGTATCAAATGCCTTCCTGAAGTCCAGGAATATGGCATCAATCTGCTCGCCAGTGTCTACGGCACTGTGAATTTCTTGGGCAAATAGGGCGAGCTGAGTTTCACATGATCTCTGTTTGCGGAATCCATGTTGGTTATGATGAAGGAGATTTGTATTATCTAAGAACGTCATAATACTAGAACACAAAACATGTTCCATTATTCTACAACAGATTGACGTAAGCGAAATAGGCCTATAATTATTCGCATCTGATTTATGACCCTTCTTGAAAATGGGAACGACCTGCGCTTTCTTCCAGTCGCTAGGTACTTTACGTTCTTCCAGCGATCTACGATAAATTGCTGACAGAAAGGGGGCAAGTTCTTTAGCATAATCACTGTAGAATCTTAAGGGTATCTCGTCTGGTCCGGATGCTTTTCCGCTACTAAGTGATAGCAGTTGTTTTTCAATTCCGATATCGTTTATTTCAATATTTTCCATTTTGGCGTCCGTGCGACGGCTGAAGTCAGGGACCGTGTTACGATTTTCCGCAGTGAAACAGTTTCGGAACACTGAATTCAGTATTTCTGCCTTTCTTCGGTCGTCCTCTGTTTCGGTGCCATCGTGGTCAACGAGTGACTGAATAGGGGATTTAGATCCGCTTACCGATTTTACATATGACCAAAACTTTTTAGGGTTCTTGTTTAGATTGTTTGCCAATGTTTTATGTTCGAATTCGTTGAATGCTTCTCTCATTGCTCTCTTTACGCTCTTTTTCGCTTCGTTCAGCTTTTCCTTATCAGCTATGATTCGACTACTCTTAAACCTATGATGAAGCTTTCTTTGTTTCCGTAGTACCTTTCGTACATGATTGTTATACCACGGTGGATCTTTCCCCTCGCTTTGGACCTTAGTCGGTACGAACTTATCTAAGGCGTACTGGACGATGTTTCTGAATTTTTTCCATTTTTGTTCCACATCCTCTTCCTCAGAAATGAACGTTTGGTGGTGGTCACTCAGATATTCTGCGATTTGTGCCCTATCACTCTTGTTAAGCAAATATATTTTCCTTCCTTTCTTGGCATTTCTTATTACACTTGTAGTCGTTGATGCAACCACTGACTTATGATCACTGATACCCTCTTCTACATTCACGGAGTCGAAAAGTTCCGGTCTATTTGTTGCTATGAGGTCTAAAACGTTAGCTTCACGAGTTGGTTCTCTAACTATCTGCTCGAAGTAATTCTCGGACAAGGCAGTCAGGATAATGTCACAAGAGTCTCTGTCCCTGGCTCCAGTTCTGATTGTGTGACTATCCCATTCTATACCTGGTAGATTGAAGTCTCCCCCTATTACAATAGTATGATCACGAAACTTCTTCACGACGTTCTGCAGGTTCTCTCTGAGGCGCTCAACTACTACGGTTGCTGATGCAGGTGGTCTATAGAAGCATCCGACTATCATATCTGACCCACCTTTGATACTTAACCCAGATTATTTCACATTCGCATTCGCTAATAACTTCACTGGATATTATTGAATTCTTTACTGCTATAAATACTCCTCCACCATTGGCGTTTATCCTATCCTTGCGGTATATATTCCATTCTGTGTCTAGGATTTCGTTACTGTTCACTTCCGGTTTTAAGCAACTTTCCGTTCCTAATACTATATGCGCACTATTTCCTTCAATAAGAGATACTAATTCAGGAACCTTGCCCTGGATACTCCTGCAGTTTACCAATATTACGTTAACTTGTCCTGTTTTTGGTCTCTGAGGACGGACGTTCTTTATCAACGATGATAATGTCCTCTCTGGTAAGCCGTCAGGTATTTTATCGTTTCGCCCAAGGGGGGGTCCCTCTAACCTAAAAAACCCCCGTGTGCACGCCACACGTACTCTGCTACCCTAGTAGCTGCTTCCGGTGTGTAGTGCACGCCTGACCTGTCTAGGGGGGCCCTACAGTTCTCCACCCAATAACGGAGGTCGATGAATTTGCAACCATTATAGTCGCAGAGTCGTCTGAGCCTCTGGTTTAGACCCTCCACACGGCTCCAAACCAGAGGACCGCGATCGACTCTGGGCACTATGCTGCAGATACTAAGCTCAGCTTGCACTCCGCGTGCGATGCTGGTTGTCTTCACCAAATCAGCCAGCCGCCGGAAGGAACCAAGGATGGCCTCAGAACCCAAGCGGCAGGCGTCATTCGTTCCGACATGTGCTACTATCTGCAGCCGGTCACACCCAGTGCGTTCAATAGCTGCCGGAAGGGCCTCCTCCACATTACGGACGAGACCCCCCGGCAAGCACACCGAGTGCACACTGGCATTCTTCCCCGACCTACCCGCTATTTTCCTGAGGGGCTCCATAACCCGCCTAACGTTGTAGCTCCCTATAACTAATAGGCCCGCCCTCTGTGACTGTCGGGACCTTGCCGGAGAATCGGCCACTGGCCCAACAGGCGAGGCATCCTGTGGTGGCTCGGAAACGATGTCATCACCACTAGGAAGCACCCCGTACCTGTTGGAAAGGGGTAAGGCAGCTGCCACGCGGCCAGATCCCACCTTCGCCTTTCGGCCAGGCACGCGCGAGCCCACCACTGTCCGCCATTCACCCTGGAGTGATGGCTGACCGGTAAGATGCTCACTGCCGGAAGACGCAGTGACATCAGGGGTTCCATGTGATTCCAAGGCCACCGAAGTAGGCATAGGTCTCACCACAGTTGCCCCAACGCCACTACGAGCCGACGCCTGCGCCTCGAGCTCGATGAGCCTAACAGACAAAGCCTCCACCTGCCCCCGAAGAGTGGCCAATTCTCCTTGCGTCCGCTCACACCAACCACAGTCCCTACACATGACTATGTTTACCCTACTCTATACGGTGACAAATTCCCAAGATAATCTTCTGATGAGCTACTCTGATAATCAAGAAACACTCACTGAAATACGAGACGCGAAAACTACGCTAGGTTTTCCCAGAAAAACTATTTAAAAGCTAAGCGCAGCAAATAAGTACAAAAACGCTTTATGCAAACAGTACTCGCTGCTGCTGGTGCTCTCGCTCTGGCTGTCACAAGACAACTGCTGATTCAAGTGACTAGTGGCTAACGGCCGCGAAACAAACAAAAGACGGTTTTAGGGCGCTTTCTGTTCTAAACGATCAAGAAAACACTAAGAAATCTAACACGAAAACTACGTAAAGTTTTATCAAGAACTGTTAGTTACTATGCAGAGCAGATAAACACAAATAGAATCCCTTCCTTAGTGGAAGGTCGTAAGCAAAATGCAAAATAAACGCTTTATACAAACAGTACTCGCTGCTGCTGGTGCTCTCGCTCTGGCTGTCACAAGACAACTGCTGATTCAAGTGACTAGTGGCTAACGGCCGCGAAACAAACAAAAGACGGTTTTAGGGCGCTTTCTGTTCTAAACTGCTTACCTTCTTTCTCTAGCAAAAATACTTTTATAGTCTTCGTGATGGACTTAATAAGAACTTTAGTAACCATCGTTGTATTGATGACTCATGAACAGGAATCCCTGTCGATAAGGTAGGCCTGTTTGTAGCTGAACGGTCTAAAATATTCCCATTGCGTGGAGGTTGTGTAGCAAGTTGTTCAAGGTAGTTTTAGGAATACTTGCAAAAACGTACTGCACCAGACTGTCTGTCCGTACCCTCCGCAGTAAATCTATAGACATCCCAGTTTATTCGGTAGGTGAAAATGGCCTCCAACTAATACTGTATGACTTGGGTATTTGCGTACTACTTAACGTAGAGTTTCCTAGAATGATTGTACAAATGAATGGTGGAATGAGATGACCGGTGAAAGCATACGACAATTATCTTGAGTTCACCTAGGCCTGCCACTCATGTCCAGACAACTTCACAGTCAGACTTGACTTCGCAGACAGCAATTAATGCTCCCCGTCATATGGCGTCTGATCCGTAATTCTTAAGTACTTTTCTTTCGTTGCTAAAGATTTCGGAGCATTCTAGTGCGGATATAAGCCCACTCTCGGTTCCGAAAATAATTTGAGGGTTGTAGCGTTCCTGGAGGGCAGTAAGTGGAGGCACATTGTAATGCATATGCCGACAACTTGCTGTTAAAATTTTGACAGTTGAAGAGTCTTTATCTTCTACACGATCTGATTTCGCTCTCTGTATATCGATTGGAAAGCGTTTATCAGAGGAAGTGAAACCACCACTTAGCCTAAAAATCTCCCATGTGCACATCACCAATGCTATGATACCCGAGCAGCTGCGTTCTTTGTGTAGTACTCCCATGACTCATCGAGGAGAGTCCTGCCTCCAACCAATGGCATAGATACATAAATCTGCAGCCTTGACCATCGCAGAATCGACGGAGCTTTTGGTTAATACACTCAACTTGGCTCACAACCAACGGACCCTGGTCAACTCTGGGTATGATGCTGCATATTGTGTGTTCTGCTTGCAATACACGAGCGAAGCCAGCAATCTTTATTAGTTCCGCCAGTCCATAGAAGCTGAGGATGGCCTCAGGACCCAAGTGACAGGACTTTATTAGCGCCCACATGAGCAGAATTTTGCGGACTGCTGTACCCTGCACCATAGATAGCCACAGGCAGGACCTCCTCCACATCTCGTAAAAAGTTTGTTATACTATATACTACGATTCTAGCTTGCTACCCACCATTTCCCCATCCTTACAATTCCTCTCTTTCATATACAATCCATATATCAGCCACGTCGTACAAAACTGTATCTTGCTGTCAGGAATGTCCGATAGTACAGACACTAATAGTATGCGCTTACATATCTGCGATAGCCTGACGGCTCCATGACATTAGCTTCAATGTGGTTGCACTAATATCGTTAGAACTCTTACGAGTACCAAAAATTTGCGTGTAGGGCTTAATGGACGAGGGACACTGCATTGCAGAGTGCGCTAAGTTGAAAACTTAGTCTGAATGGCCATATGAGTTAACGCTCATAAGAAGCGATGGAGCGGGTTTCGAATCGTGGTAGGACACAAATTTACAGCTTACCGTAGCATTTCTAAAACGCATTGTACAACTGGAAGTTACTAGTTTCTTACACACCCTCCCCTTTTCCTTCCCATTCCTCTATTCCATATATGTATTTTTAACTTTTCACATCTCCTGGTGTGATAACAAATCAGTCTTTCACAGAACCTGGTGATTCTCCACCCTAAGTAAGCTGTTGGCAAATGTTACTTAGTTAGGGATCCTTAGCAAACTGTTCAGCCAAATCTGAAATAATTCAGGAATTTCACTAAAAACAGGTCACATTGATCATGATTCAACACACATTCGGTGTCTTCCTCACTATCGTTGAACATTCGATCAAGACCGCCAGCGAGCTGTTTAGAGATATCCTGAATATGTCTAACCATGAAACGGAGCGCTGACAGCCCACCTTGCTGTACGACCAGTCTTCTGCAGGCTAGCTAACGCCCATCAAGGGATCTGATTATCTGTCTCAAGTAAGATAGATAGATGTTCTAAATGGAATGAAAGTTTATACAGAGCGTAAAGCATTGCCAGAGCTTCTAGTCCTTGGACGTAATTACTAGCTTCCAGACCTGATATGGCCCTGGATGCATATGCAAAAGGACAAAGATCGCCTTCACACCCATGCAATATCACAGCTCCCATTCAGCGTCCGTTTGGAGTATATAAATCTTCGTCAGAGTTGGGGATTGCTAACACTGGTGCCATACTAAGGGAAAATTTTAGCCCTACAATGCAGATACAGGGTCTCAGACGTCATTGAAGGTCCTACTTTTTAAATTAACAGGATTTTTCCACTTATCCTTCGGCATCCTTCTTATCAAGTCAGAGCTAAATTGTTTTCTACGCTTTTTGCGTAATTCAAAATATTTGCCGAAACACCATTAATGCAGTGTTTCAGAAGCCTCCTTACAATTATCCATGTTCCCTGCTCCATTTTGACTTCTACATTTGTTTGGAAGAAGTCATTAATTCAACGATAACTGTAGTAGAGGCAGTGGTGGTATTAGCAGTACCAGTCGTAGCTGTAAATGTTGTGGTAGTATTAGAGCAAAAATAAAAGGAGTTATCTCTATTTACTGTATGTCGGTATACCTTTGAGATTTCTCCAGTCACAAGAGTTATTGTTGCATAGCGTTTTTGTTGCCTAGGTTGCCCAGGCTGCCTTTGTTACGTCCATGCTGCTTTATCACGCACAGTATTGTTGTGATTTACAGTCGTCTACATGCAGCTTAATTCCTTCGCTACACCATGTCATTATCACAACGGAAGCTGACTCTGAAGATCAGTTTTACGACCGAGTTTGCACGACCAAAAGCATTCGAAATGGAACAATTTTACGAGGTGACTTTCGTATCGATTATCATGAACTAGTAGGGATTCACTTCTCCATCGTGAGTAGCGTGGTCTACGTGTAACAGGTATCCGATATGGCTTCTGAAAGGATTCTCGATATGACGAACGGCCTTCAATTCAAACATTCCGATTAATACTTCTACCCTGTGAAAGTGGAACAGAGGTTTGTTCGTGTAATCGAGTCGCCTGTTGATGAGCCATGAGAGATGGTGCTCGTAGAATTGAGACCCTACGGCACTGTGACAAGATATACGGTGCAAAAATGGACACACATTACTGTGAATGGGATCATTCAAGTGCGTGTAAGCCTTACTTATCATCTCCAATACTACTTGACCATCGGCAGATGTCATGCCATCGTAATTTGCGATGGCCAGCCAAAGTCTAATTCGGGATGCGGGCTAGAGGGATTTTTCAGATAAAACTGTATGCAATGTTGCATCACACAACTGTCAATGGGGAAGAAGAATACATCGCACCGTTTGACGGTGCTTCCGTCGTCATGATTTGATCCTTCAGTATGTCTCATCTGATCATCCACTGTCGACAGAAGCGTCGCGTTCAGCCTCTGATACTGCATACTGCAGCAGGGCACTATAGACGGACATTCCACATTGCCAGAGCAACTCCCCCTCCCACTCACCTCCCCAGCCACAGTCTTGCAATGCGAAGGGGGAACAGCACCACACGAGAGGTTGGCCACCACAGATTTGGTCGTGAGAATCGAGGCTTCTGTCCTCGATGGCAATGACCACCAGTTGTCGTCGGATACCGACATTCATGTCTGAAAACGATGGGCTGTGAAGCCTTGAAAGAAATGTGGACTGGTCCATTTGATACATGGAGGATGGTGTCTACAGAGGATGAAGATGTTGACTGCGTCGACCAGGCCCATCAGGAAGATATGATCGTCGGTTTCCATCTAAGGATTCTATTGGCAGTGGATTCAAAGGATACGTCTCGTTGTGCCATGATTATGGATGATGGGCAGTGGGTGGATTTAGTATCTGCCACCACCATGGACCTGTTCAAATCTTCAGTCAGCCATTTAATTCCTAGGGATGATCGCAGCGCAGCCCAACTGTGTGTGCCTACGATGTCAAGGCCTCAAGGCCTTGATGTCTGCTGAAAGAGCTGCATTGGTTGCAGTTGCTTCATATCATGACAGTTAAATGTAAATAGGCATAGGAGGAGACCTGTTGTGACAGGAGGGGGAGGAGGTCTTCTTTATGTCTCCCACCTCCACCTCTCCCAAAAACACAATCAACACGGCCTCCGCATACCAGGCTTCCTGTATTGGCACTATCAGTCTCAATAACGTCAATAACATGATTTTTGTGTCGTGTTGTGAGCGGGCCTCAACTAGTTCCCGTTTATTTAGGGATACAATGTTTACCAGGCGCCATGTATGAATAATGGCAACGGTACAGCCATCATGTGAACGAAGGCATTGTGATCCTCTCACCATTAGGTTTTGCTATCACTTATCAGGGTACCAGGATTGTGAATGTGTATGCCACCTCGGGTACAGACAAGAGGAGATACCATCTAAGATTTTATGTGTAGAAGGTCACGCCCTTTTCGGAGGACTCTATGATTTAATCATCCTAGGGGATGATTCAATTGTGTCCTGTTGCCGCACGATCAACTACCCCGCTTTAGCATCAGCAGACACCTGCAACAGCTAGTACAGGACTTTCTCTTCGTCGATACCTGGCAGAACATTCACATATACATATATTCCCGGACATTCAGCATGTCAGCTTGATTGGGCTTATTTCTCCCAGTGACATATGGCAGACACGTTTGATGCTGAGATATGGCCGATGGCCGTTATGATCAACTGCCCCATGTCCCTCCCACAACAGAAGGCTTGGCGAAGCAAGAGCTCGTGGATGATGAATGTTTCATTCCTCGAGGATCCAGAGTGTCGGTAGAGTATAGTGGAGAGCTGGAGAAACTATGTGAGGCGGTATCTGACGTTCCCTTCCACGATTCAGTGGTGGCTGGATTGCACCAAATCTGCACTGTAGTGTGCAATGATTCACTATGGTTGAGAGCCTTTATTTTGGCAGTAGCACAGCACAGAATATCATTTTATGCTACTACAGGAGATATCCTCCCAACCTCGATGGCCAGGGCGTCAGGCTGAGGTTCTGTGACTGCAAGCAAAGATCACTATACATACATGATGCAGCGATGGCAGCCTTGTGCAGGCACAAAGTCTAGGCCAGATCAGGGGCTCTGTGTTATATTGTCTACAAACGTCGCAGATATCGAACAGGATACTCCATATGGCCGGCGCCTGATGGCCCAAAAGGATATCACCAACGTCGTCTTAGATCATCACTTCTTGGATCACTACCGGCGGTTCTGTGCTGCTGACGACGACGATGCTATAGAGATAGGGTATGTTCTCCGCCTGCTGCCTTGGACCGTCAATGGTGATGCGGTAGTGACCCTCACGGACTCCATAACGGTGGAAGACGTCGCCGAAGCCTTCCGCAAAGGGGCAACCAACAAATCACTGATCCCATATGGTCTTCCGAAAGAGTCTTCTGATAGTTCCGTGATGTTATGATGCTCCAATGGTTTACAAGGCACTAAATACTGATGAACACTGCAGTGCAGATGTCATTTGCCTTTGTCTTTTATCGGTCCCCCAGCCATTTGCCAAAGGGGGAGCTGACCATCACCAATCTCTTATGCTGATCAACAGCGATTTCAAGATCTCTACGGGTAATCTGGCTACCTACATTTGGAGTGTCCTGCACCAAGTCGTCTCTACAGACCAGAAGCGTTTATTCGGTAACAGCAACATTCAGACAGGCTCAGTGATTACGGTGATGTCGTGGCACTGGCGGAGTTGCACTGAGTGCACAGGGCCTTAGTGTTAGTGGACTTTGACCAAGCTTTCTATAGGGTATGTCACGACTACCTTGAGAAGGTGCTGGGACAGCTGTCCTTGCATCAGTCCTTCTTAAACACTGGCAAGCGCATTCTGTGTGGCGCGACTTCAGAGGTTACTATCAACGAACGTATAGGATGCAAAATCACTATCGCCAGTTCTGTGAGGTAAGGTTCGGCCTGTCATTAGTTATGTGTGCTATTTTCATGGGGCCCCTGTTACACCGACTATGACTCTGGTTGCACGGTCTTCTGTTGACAGACCTCACCTTTATATGCTATGCACATACGGACGATCTAGTGTTTTAGTGCATATGCCAGATGAACTAAGATCACTGGAAAGTATTGCTGAAAACAGTGCCACAGACAGAAGCTGCTTTAGCTAGGGAAAGTCTGGGGTGATGGTCATTGGTCTTATATCCGAGATACGATTAAACGTTTGGAGGGTCCTCAACAAGTATGACAGTCTATGGATTGCGCACCTTACCTGTACACGCCTCCTATAAGGCAAACTTATGGATGTCTATAGCAACTTACTGTGATCTTCGAACTTGGTCCAACAGGTGACTGTCTTCATCTGTCTGGAGTCCAGGATACCTCATCTGGCAATGGTCTTCCTAATACCGATAACACACAGTTTACAGGGATCCTGCTTCTCCACCATTGTGGGAATAATCATCAAAGTGTGATAGGATACGCTTACCATCCATACCATAGAGGGCCGTCTAGGAATGGTCAGTGTTTGTTAGTAGACCACCATGAAGAAGATGTGGACTCACCGCCAACACAGCTTCATGAGAGCTCTGAATGAAAAATTAGCCCCGACCTCTCATGAGCCACCAATTGCAGGGGCGCATATTTCACTGTTGTTATCTCACCTTAAGTCTTTTTGTGGATTTCAATAATTTTAGCGCTCACCTGCCGAGTGAGGTGCATGTGATGTTAATTGTCGGATGATAGGAAGCCAACTCTTCCATCTCAGCTCGCAGATAGAGGAAAACACACTGGGATTCAATCAACCAAAGGGGCCAACAACGATTGGAATTGCTGCAGCGCTTGGCTAATAATCGGGACCGGGAAGATGATGTTGGGCAGTTCGTAAGAAGCATCACAGCGTCCATTAGGAAACTACCACGTCACCTCATTAACAAAGCGAAAATTGACATTTTAAGCTATGTTATGGGACTTGACAGTTCTTCAGAATCATCTCTTGTGCAACTACCTGTCAGCATCAGCCCTTCCGGCTCGTCTTCCCTTTCATCCCCATTCGAACGAACTTCATCGTTTGGAGACGGTACGTACACTTTCACCCCATTACCGATGGGAGTGGGGATGCAGTGTCTAGTGTTAGTTACGCCATCAGGATGGCCATTGCGTTGCATTTATACTTAATTTCGTTTTCTTATTGTTTAATTACTTTCTTTAGCCCTAGAAGGACATCATTCTATGAATGAAGATGTTTTGCTTAACCTCCCTCCCAGATCTACAAGAAAATAAAAAAAGTACCAAAAAATAAAAAATATAGGAGATGGTTCAGGGGTAGGGAGAGGGCCCCAGGTTTCGGCGCCTGCCCACCCTGTCTCCAGGACTCTGAAGCTGACTGCCCTACCTCTTTTATATAAAAAGCAGACATATACAACAAAAGCCTTGTGGAGCTTAAAGTCAATAGTGTCCCACCGGCCCTTGCCTTTTGTTTCTACTTACTTTATTTGATGTAAATATTTCTAACTTATCATTTCCTCTAGTGTGATAACTAATCGGATCTTTACTGAAACTTGGTAATTCTCTACCCTGAGTAAGCTGTTGGTAAATGCTACTAAGTGAGGGATACTAAACCAATTGTTCAGCCAAATCTGAAATAATTTTCAATCTCACTAAGAGCCAATTACAGTGACCAGAATCCTGCACACATTCTGCGTCCTTCCCACTACCATTAAACATTCTACGGAGGGAATCAGCCAGCTGATTAGCGTTATTCTGAATATGCCTAACCGTTAAACGGAACGCTGGCAGCCCACCTTACTATACAACATACAACTGCTGTAATGAAACTATTTAGAATTTAGACCCTCCTGAAACTTCTCGCATAGAGAAGGCATCAGATCTTTCTGATAGATGGAAAACCTGTAAATGTAAGGACGCCTGGGTCTGCTTCATCTCTTACGAAATGCTAGATGAAATCATCAACGGTACAGATATAGAAAACAGACGAGCAGCAGTTTCACATGATAAAACATGTACAAACGTTTCACTTGTCGAAATGGCTCGGTTCTTAGTCTTTTATTGCAGTATGGTGTTGAGAAAAGTTGGGATGTTACTGTACGAGAATAATTCTCGGATGATAAGGCAAATCCCAGTATACGTCAGTACATAGAGTAGAGGATATAAGGAGAATAATAAGATTCGCTGACTTGGTCACCCATAAAGTTCTACCTGTAGACGACAAACTTGCAGATGTTCGCTATGTATGAGAACTGTTTTGTGACAACTGTAGAAAAAGAAAGATTGGTTCAAATGGCTCTGAGCAGTATGCGACTTAACTTCTGAGGTCATCAGTCGCCTAGAACTTATAACTAATTAAACCTAACTAACTTAAGGGCATCACACACATCCATGCCCGAGGCAGGATTCGAACCTGCGACCGTAGCGGTCGCCCGGATCCAGACTGTAGCGCCTAGAACCGCACGGCCACTCCGGCCGGCAAAAGAAAGATTCCTAATGCTTCGCTCGTAATTGACGAACAGTTACTCCCACTCCGTGGAAGATGCGGTTTTCTCCAGTATATGCTCCACATACAAGAGAGAAATTTTCATTTCCATCTGAAGACCCTGTAATTTCAGTCATAATTTTTTTCTGCAAACAGTCGTCGCTTATCTCTGCTACGTTTTTCGACTGCGTTATTACCAGCGTTGTCTCATGAGGAGTTCGAGTTAGAATCATTACACATGCTGTATCAAGTTTACGACGCTTCCTTCTTGAACCATCTACACTGGTTGATGGAAAGGGTCTAATTTTCTTTGCTGGAACATAGTCATGAAAGGCATTCGGCGAGTCTGGGGAGTCTGAGGATGTGTGCAGTGGGTGTGTGGTTGAATGAGAAAGTCTGGACGCTTCATTCTCATCCCTTTGAGGTTCAGGCTGGTCGGTGACAGATGAGACAGGAAAGTCACCTTCGGTAAAAACATGTCTATCCACTGGGCGTAGTCCACTTACTCGGAAACCATAGTCGCTGCCCTAGGGAAGGCTACTCCAAGTGAGGTCACTATGTGCTATGGTTTTATTGTCTCCGAGGATTCTTCCTTAGTTTTGTTGCAACTGCTGACCCAAAGTATGTATTAAACGGTTTGAAGAAACCACGTCCAAAGGCTGCATCCGGTGTGTGCGATGAGATGGCAGCGATAACATGATTATCCCATTTTTCAAGCAATTTCTATGGCGCCTTGACTTTTGTTGTGGACACAAAGTGCTCCATCCATCTACAGAAAACTTCCGCATTCATCCATCCCTTCTCTTGGCAACAAAATATTGCCCCAGGAGGTGCTCCAAAAGAAAGAGGTTCCATCACTATCTTCCTAGGACAGACGAGCAGCAGTGTCACATAGACTCCTGAAGCACTAAGAGCGTAGAACCCTGTCACATTTTGCGCTCGTTCACAACTTCTGATAGTTCCTCCTTGATGTTTTCCTTTCTTAGCAAGCGATCCTTTCTTACCAGCCGATCTCTGGTCCCTGTTGAAGCGAGTGTTGATTTTATTGGCCTCTGCTATTTTGAAAGCTAGCTTCATCAAACTCCTCCCGGTCACACAGAAAAGAATGATAAACTACTCTTTGAAGGTAAACAAGACGTCAATTACACTGAAGAATATTGATCGTGGCAAGTTTAATTAAGCTCTGAATTAACTTAATTCTATTACTTCTACATTTCCGCAAACATTTAGTAAGGCAATTGAAATTACAGACCCTTTTCAGGTGTAGCAGATGCTGAACAAGGTCATATTCGGCTGCAGGAGGCAAATCCATTGGACGGTCAATGGGAACGTCAGATTATGTCGTCTTCTTGTGGGAAATATATCTCTCGACAGTCGTTTTGGGAATAATGTTATTCACCGTCGACACGTCAGCACCTTTCCCGTTGTTATCTGTCCGCCCTCGTTAGCTGAGTGCTGCGGAATGCCACGCCAAGCGACCAGGTTTCGATTCCCGGTTGGGGCAGGAGATTTTCTCCGCTCAGGGATTCGATGCTGTGTTGTCCTCATAATCATTTCATCCCCCTCTCCGATACGTAAGTCGCCCAATGTGACGTCGAAAGCGATAAGCACATGCCCTCGACGGCCGAACTTCCCCGAATGGTGGACTCCCGGCCCACAATGCCGTACGCTCATTTCCACTGCTGTTAATGCCAATGCCAAATCATGTTTCCATTTAGCATATTTTCCTTTTGCTTTTCTGGATTTCCTGGTGGTCATCTGGACGACTATACGAGTTGATAGACTGGTGTGTAATCTGGACCAGTGGACCAAATTACACATTTCAGTGTGGTCCAAATTACACGAGAGAGAACAGCTCAAAGAATGTCGAAGCAGCATTACACCATCACAATATATTTTGAATATACCAGTGAACTTACCTTAGAATTGTTCTGTGGACAATACATTACGCTACAACTGGTCTCAAAAAATGAAATGAACGTGTGGCATCGTTGGCCGGGAGGACCCTATTCTGGGAAGTTCGGCCGCCAATTGCAAGTCTTATTTCGTTCGACGCCGTATTGGGCGACTTGCGCGCCGGTGATGAGGATGAAATGATAATGAGGACAACACAACACCCAGTCCCCGAATGGAGAATATCTCCATCCCAGCCGGGAATTGAACCCAGGCCCGCTTGCATCGGAGGCGGACACGTCACCACCCAGCTAAGCAGGCGGACAGCTGGTGACAATTTATAAGTAACGCGTGCCGCGAGAACACACCACCCTCTCAGGCCGTCTTTTGCACTCGAGTGACGGTAGATGGTGGTGGCACATGCTTTGCACGGCCGATCAGAGAGGTATCTGGAAAGTGATGGCGTCTATCGTGCTTGCACCGAAGTAAGGATTGGTCCGAATTACACGTTGGTCGATATTACAAGGACTTCCCTACTATTCAAGTGCAGGGAGCTACAACAAGGTCTGTACTTTTTCGTCCCATCTGCTGACGTCTTGGGAATGACTATGACACCTGCTCCCAAAGGCTAGTGCTCTCATCTAATATGCACTGTTCAGTTACGAAGTCGTCCATAATTGGCGGTAAATAGCCGATCGGTTCTAGGCGCTTCGGCCTGGAACCGCACTACCGCTACGGTCGCAGGTTCGAATTTTCCCTCGGGCATGAATGTGTGTGATGTCCTTAGGTTAGTTAGGTTTAAGTAGTTCTAAGTTCTAGGCAACTAATGACCTCAGATGTTAAGTCCCATAGTGCCCAGAGCCATTTGAACCACATTTTTTTTTTTTTTTTTTTTTTTTTTGTTGGTAAATATCGGAGCACAGGAAACAGTTTACTGTAAACAGGTGCTTCACTCCATGTTGGAATTCTACGTTTCATTAAGGGCATTATGTGCCTGGGGCCCTGAGGATTAAATAGATTCTCGAATTCCGGAAATAATATTCCCAATTTCCACCTTCACTGTTCCCTCCAAATCCTATAGCTTTACACATAACGCAATTGTCGTGGCAGCTTGCATGTTGTTATGGTCCACACGTGTTGTAATCCAATCTTATTCATCAAAATTGTTTAATCTTGCTGCCAATAATCCTTTGGTTAACTTCAACTGGTGGGCGCCAAAGTTATTGACCATGATAGGTACCGCTTTTTCACCATCCATTAATTGCACATGTACAAAACTTCATCATATGGAAGACGATGATGCATCCAGCACACCATTGTCTACTGCTGGCTGCATCACACACAAGGTAATAGGTAGTACGGGTCTGTACCCACCTAAAGTAGGTTCCCATTGCGATCTGGCACTATATGGTGCGAATTAAGTCTTAGTGTTTTTGTCTACAGTTTAACTGGTTTGTTCCTTAAGCCACACGAACCTAGCGATAGGGTTTAATATATTGCTAGTGACAGTTTAGCCAACTAAGAACACTGTCTCCTTGAGTTTGGCATGATATTTGAATAGAAAGTCTAGCTACAGGACAACGTTGTTACCTTCACTTATATTAGACACCCCTTCCATGCATTCCTGAAATCGTTTCGCACCAAACTGAAAACAAAACCCGCTGAAACCAGTGACCTCACGTCATTATCTCCCACCCCACGGAAACTATAGCATGATGGGTTTAACGGTTTTCTACCTACGATTTATAGACTTGCCATTGACACTTGTATTCCTGTGTCCAACAAATATGTATGGTTCTTCCTCTTGCGAATCCTAGTACGCCACATTTCACATCCGCACACGGTTCTGCAGAATTTCAATTCAATCGAAATGCCACTCGATGAGCTTGGGGTCCTTGTTTGCGTTTAATTCCTGAACATTCTGTCCCTTTTCATTCGAGTCCTTGCTTCCACAGCCCCACCTATGAAACTCAACCACGGTACACATCGCGCGTTGAAGCTTACGTTCAGTGCCTTTGGTCGTGCCCTGGGATGCACACTCATGTAACATCTCATTTAAGCTGATAGAATACCTCTTACGCATTCTGTCATTCTTCTGTCCAGAAGGCAACCTAATGGCAGCGTTAAGGTTGGCGTACCAGCCCGAAACCTCGTAGACGTATCAGTTGGGAGGCTTGTCAGGAAAGCCTCTAAAGCCTGCTTCATCACTTCCCATAGGTTTCCGAGCTTATCTATTAACTATTCTTATTCTACCAACGATAGTTTTCACTCACTTACTGTGTTTCTGTGACGTCCCTCTCAACTACTCCTGAAAAAAAAGAACTTGATGCTTTTCTATATCGTATAGTGTTGCTTGAACATCCCTTCTCCCTCCCACTCCCCCCCCCCCCCCCCGTTCAATCGTAACTTAGCCGTTTGTAACACCTGACTATCTATCCGAAAGCCAACCTTTGCTTCCATCTTCAGATTATACAGGGAGGACAATATATCCTCAAATGGCTTGCCAAAAAAGGGAATAATCAAATTAGCAGCAGCTGTATCGGCCATGGGAATAGATAAACTGGATGATGCCCCACAGTCTCTCACATAAATCATTCGCTTGTGCATCTCTGTTTTATCTGACTTCAGGTGGGCTACCTGATTTATTAACGACTGAAAAGCTTCAGTCCCAGTAACACCCTGTCCCTCCAGACTCTGTCATTGCAGAAACTTTACCAACAAAACAGCAACGCAAGGACAATATCCAAATCCAGTTATAGAATACTAGCTTAAAACTTATGTCTAGTTATTAGTCACTCCGACCCATTACACTGCCTTGCAGTATGCCCATAACGCTGGAATGTAAAATGTTCCAATGATTCCGACTCTCTATCGTAACATGTTAAACTGTGAACACGTTTTTTGGTGGCAAATGTAACTTAAATGAAATTTTCAGTATCTAGATATGGTTGTGTTTCAGTTGAAGTGGCTGCTGTGATGGAAACTTTGAGATAAATTTCATCTGTAAAAGGAAAATCGTATTACATGATTGGCTCAGAGACGCCAAGGGTCAGGTTGAGCCACCTAAGCGGAAAGGTTTCTCCTGTCCCTCATGTTTTCTGGCAGATGTTCTCTGTGAAGTGCAAAGTTACGTGTTTAACTGTGTCTGGTAAGTGTAGGTGGTGTCTGTGTGTGTGTGTGTGTGTACGTCTGTGTCTGTGTGTGCGTGTGTGTGTGTGTGTGTGTGTGTGTGTGTGTGTGTGTGTGTGTGTGTGTGTGTGTGTGTCTAGTGTGATCTCATTTTGTGTTGGACGATAGAACAGAGAAGGTCCAACCAGGCACCGGCACATAGAGTTCTCCTCTCGAATATCACTGTGTGGTAAGTTCCGCTTAAGATGCAATAGTGTGAGGACGTGTCGTGAGCTCCAACGGCAGGCACCTTTGAGAAGATTTGCGTCATCTGCGTTTGTGTTTCATCTGTGTGTGTGTGTGTGTGTGTGTGTGTGTGTGTGTGTGTGTGTGTGCGTGTGTTTTTGTGTGGCTGTGTTATTATGTCTAACATGTTGTTGAGTGTTCATTCGCTATTAACCTATCGGTTTAACTAGCAAAATCTCTGCAAGGTTCCAAAGAGGAATACCCTGGAACTTGAATTCGACAAGTTCACTGGAGGTACATGATTACATATTCTATACAGTAGGAATCACAAGAGATTATGTTCACACAGCGTTTTATGTCTTGGGACGGTATAACATTTTCATAAAACGGCTAAATCCTGAGTTATTGGAACGGCTATTAATGAACATAGAGGTGGAAGTAAGTTTTATCATCACGACAGAACTCTCCAGTACTATATATGTCACCTGTTCAGGTGTTTACTATAAAGCTGTTCATGTCTTTGATCAACTGCATCAAGTAGAAGACTGCTTTCAGAAACAAGTACTAACCAAATATAGAGATGTTATAAACATTACATATCAACGCTTCTCCAGTCAACATAGGTTGCCATTTTTCAGTGACAAGCACGCATAAATGCAGATAAAAATCAATATTCCGTCCCATATCATGGTTGCAGCATTCATAATACAGGTTTGATATTCAACCCGAACTTTCACGTGCTTTAGGTGTAATAAAACGGTGACCTTCGTCAAAACTGTCCTAAACGGGTTTCCGTTTTGCAAAGCTCTCTGCAGCCATGTAAGAAATTGGCCTTAGCCTCAGCAGTTGAAAATTTCTCAAGTGCCGAAGTTCAGCCCCGTCCATCCGGAACCGAACAAAGCTCAGGCTCATTACGTAATAAAGACATTCCACCACTGAAAAGCAGAACCAACATCGAACGTTCTATACCAAAACCGTTGCTTCAATGACTGCCACTAAGAGACGACGAACGTGCGATGGAAACAGTGTCGATGGCGGCATTACCGAAACTGGCAGTCGCCTAAAATGGACACTCAAGTGCGTGCGTCTTTTGCACTATCCATTCTTATTATAAAAAGTATTTATGTATTTATGTATATCCTCATCTTATCCTAAGTCAGTGGACCGATATCGACCAAACGTGGTACATATATCACTTCTTGCATGGGAAGAATCAGTATGGGGATACGAACGGTGTACGTATCAAAGAGGCGAAGATGGAAGGGAAAAAGTAGAGTAGTTCACAAAGCACTAATTCCCAGTATTTATCATCAGTATTTGAGAATGGGTGACTCCCAACAAAGTTTACACATAATGTAAGGCCTTTATGAAACTTCTGCCCGCTGACATCCCCTATTAAATGAGGAAAGAAAATAAGAATATCGCCTACAACATTTTCGCTCTTTATACAGTGAAACTTCCGCATCACACGTGTCCTTAAAATTTATTATTTCTCTGTTACTAACTCTATTCTCAACACATTTCGCAGAGAATGTCCACAGTAGCAAAGTTATATCATTGTGCTACGTATAGTTCTGGAGGTATGGCATAGAGTTCGAACTCTGGGTAAAATGGAGGGCAATATTGTCGACAGATACTGGTGCATTACGTTTAAAAATATGTTTGACATTCGTTAAAATTATGTGAGACGTATGTGAGATGTGGGTACTTTGGTGAGGCCATGGGTAGGAATCTCCTCCTAAACTCCTGGATCGATTTCCACAAATCTTGGTACACGTGTTACTTATTGTCTGCAAAAAAGTACTGTGGGGGTAAGAAGCAGCATCCTCCTACTGGATGGGTGTCATAAGTGGGAGAAAGAAGTGGGAGGATGAGATGGTCAAGCAGAGATGTGGAAGAAAGACATGCACACAGATAGAGGGCAGAGGAGACAGATATTAGAGGGAAACGGAAGTGAACAGAGAAAGGGAAAGAGAAGATGGATTAACGATGGATTAAGAAAGGGGGAAAGATGAGATGGACAAAGGAATAAAAGAGGAAGGGATGGACAGAGAGAGGGGGAGGAGGAAAGAAACAGAGAAAGGGAAGAGGTGATGACCAGAGAAATAGTAGAGGATGAGATGGACAGAGAGAGGGAGAGCAGGAGATGGGCAGAGAGAGGGTAGGGGGAGATGGATAGAGGGAGAGAGAGATGATAAATAGAGACGGAGGAAGGTAAATGGGAAGGAGGTATGGACTCAGAAGGGGAGGAGGCGATGGAGTGAGAGGAAAGGGCCGGATGACTGAGGGGGAGGAGCATATGCACAGAGAGAGGAGTGGGGAAAAGCTCATGCCCAGAGGGAGGGCCGGTAGGAGATGGACAGAGCGTGGATCAGGAGACAAAAAATGTGAGGGGGGCGCGAAAATGGCAGGCAGAAAGTGAGTAAGAAGGAGATGGACAGAGAGGAGGGTGCAGGAGAGGGATAAAGAGAGGGTGAATGAGGAGATTGGCTAATAGAACTGCAATAAATACATACCAGGGCAAAGCTAGATAATAAAGTTTTCAGTGACTCAATGGCACAAGAGTTCAATCAGTTATTGGAACGACTACATGAAATAGTAGCCTCATCTTCTATAAGTTTTTCCGACCACATTGTACACCAGCGAACAGAATAAGGTCACGCCAGTAAGGAAACCACTACACTGCTGTAATGCATACATGAGTGTGACTCCGATACTGCCCTCTTACAAGAAGTGACAATACACAAACATTCTCTTACCAAATTTGCGCGGCTGCATGCCCGAAATTTAATGGATTATTCATTACGCCGCGAGAAGTTGAAAATGCACATTCTCTTACCAATACGTATGTTTTTGGATAGGGTCCGCCATTAGCAAAACAGTTTTGTTTTTTAACCCAAAGATGTTTCACTTCAGTTGCAGCATCATCAGTGGGCTTTTATTCTTCATCTGTTAAAGATAAAGTGTGTTCATTGCTGTTTGTATACACGTAGCTATTACTTTTTAAATCTTAACCACAGATATTTTAAAAACACATAAATTACGAATTCATACCTTTTTACCACACGGTGTGGTTTTTATGATTAATAGCTACATGTATACAAACAGCAAAGAACACTCTTTATCTTTAACAGATGAAAAGTAAAAGCCCACTGAAGATGTTGGAACTGCAGTGAAACATGTTTGGGTTAAAAATAAAATTGTGTTTTGCTAACGGCGGACCCTATCAAGAAACATACCTATTGTTAAAGCAAACACGGAAGAAAAGAGCTTCAACCCCTAGATGATTATTCTCTTACCAGTCTACCAGCGACAACATTCCAAGACTGTCAGCATATGCACACAAACAGGAAGAAAGTGACAGCCAAGAAGTAAATGCAGACTAGCTGAATGGAAAGCCACCCTATTAACATGCTCAGCAACACAGACGAATACGTGGTCAATATGACTTGCCTGCCACCTTCACCTGCAGGACGAAGCAGCATCAGAGCAAGTAGTAGCAGAAAATTATTCAGCGCAACTTAAAACACACCAAAAGAAAGAAGTAGAGTAATACACCCATAGCAAATGATAATGAAAGTCACGAATCCGACACTGTAAAAGAAACAGAAATTGAATGATCCAAAGACGTAAAGTAATCGTACTGAATGCAAAACAAGCTAATCAAGCAACGTCGCAGGCATACACAACTACTACCCCTAACAGACTCACGCCTGATTTAAGAAGAGCTGCACTGCAGTAATGCATACATTAGTCTGACACCATTATTACCCTGTTACAAGAAGTGACACAAATAACCTCAGATTTGCCTTGGTTCCCAACAATGTCTTCTTCCCTTCTGAATGTTCACTCTGAGACACGGAAGAGAAAACATCGGCGAGCTACCACAGTGTCAACACTTTCTACCCAGCTAGTGCTCACGCATTGTAAGCAGTGACAGTTCGTAAAGGTGTCTGATATATTTCCACAGGCTCTGCCAAAGCGTATAAAGTTTTGCTACCCTGCGATCACCACCACTGACCGTGAATATTGCGGCCCGCGCTGTTACACAAACTTCCCAACACCAGAGGCATAATACTACAGTGAATACTGATACACTTCATGAACCAATCAGTGACATGATTACCGATGCAATCATCTCACCTCATAACGCAGAAACACACCAACATGTTCCTGCTATCGATGAACATGCAACAAGGGACCTGTAGCTCTCACAAAAACGTCAACGAGACTGCGCGGAGAAGAAAGGTCAGGACAACCATCGAAGAAGGAACTATCATCCACTAACACGTAAGTTACAGTGATAACCTACAAGCAACTGAAGACAAAGGGTATTTCATCTTATTTGTTAAAAGAAGAGATAAAAGCACAGGCAGCCTTCACCCTATGACACTAGGCAAAAGCAATAGACGGGAATGTGGGCAATTATTCAAGTAAATAACCAATACTATGGTGGCAAGGATTTAGATTGTGTTAGGATTAACTGCAAATGCTTTGGCTAACATTCTTTCTTAGACAAAGCAAATTTGGAAGCATATGTTCCGATGTTTTCACTACTAAACATGGCATCATGAATAATTTTGAAACCTCTCTTACGGAGAAAGAATTGCTAACGGAAATAACGTGTTGCTGCGAAGTATTTGGCATCAGGAGGTTTAGTAAAACTGTGAACCTGAACAGCCTCTTATAGTGCTATGTCGCTTGCTTTTGGGTTATAGCAGCAAATAGTGCAGAAACACAAGATGTTTGTGCTGTGCAGGCCCACACAGAAGCGATGCCTCTAGGAGGGCCAATCAACCAACCCATATTATTGTGCCGATTCTCGTGTTGCCCTACCCGAACCGGTCCAATGTATGTCACATACAAGGCAAAAAAAACCTCATGTCTCTGAATAATTTTACCGTTTGAAAAGCATCAGCTGTGTTTGAGCACAGACCTCATGCGAATGCAATAACTTCCACCTCAAACATTCCGAGACAGGGTATAGAATTTCCGCCCCATCCCAAAATGGTTCAAATGGCTCTGAGCACTATGGGACTCAACCGCTGAGGTCATTAGTCCCCTAGAACTTAGAACTAGTTAAACCTAACTAACCTAAGGACATCACAAACATCCATGCCCGAGGCCGGATTCGATCCTGCGACCGTAGCGGTCTTGCGGTTCCAGACTGCAGCGCCTTTAACCGCACGGCCACTTCGGCCGGCGCCCCATCCCACTCAGCCGTGGCTCAACGCAGTTATCAGCACAGCAATGTACCATCCAGAACCTTGACTTCCTCTAGCTCAAATGGGTCCCAACCCATAACCACCACAACATCGTAGACTCCGCGTCAGAGTGATGTTCAGAAATACTCGACAACACCATTTTACGTATAATTATGGCTGTGAAGAATGATATACCGTACCAGCAGGGCACTGATGGGCGCACGCCAGTATTACAAACTGAATCCAGTTGCCAATTATAAATATATTAACCACACTCCCCACTCCCTAAAATCTGCTATAACATCATCCAATGGAAATGAAGATCGCCAATGTCAAACAAGGACAGCCTTCCACATTTTCTGCTCGAAACTAAAGTAGAAATTCGTGCCATCGCAGAAACATGGTTAAAGCTGAACGAACAGTTATTACTCCCAGGCTCCTTTGTCATTGAAGACGTTAGAGATGATGACTATGGCGGTGCAGCATTGTTGGTAAAGCAACAGAACCCACTTTTCTGTTGTCAGTACAGGCACTCAGCATAAAACACTGAAAATGATGGGTATCCGATTGTGTATCAACGACTCCCATCTCAATTTGTTCTCAGCATACAAAGTACATAATGACAGAAGTTGCAAACAACAGATCAAAATAATAATGGACGCCAGCAAGACAATGCGAGACCATACACGTCCAGAAGTGCTATAGAGTGGCTCCAGAAACACTATTCTGAGTTTAAACACTTCTGCTATCCACCAAACTCTCCACACAAAATGGCTCTGAGCACTATGGGACTTAACATCTGGGGTCATCAGTCCCCTAGAACTTAGAACTACTTAAACCTAACTAACCTAAGGACATCACACACATCCATTCCCGAGGCAGGATTCGAACCTGCGACCGTAGCGGTCGCGCGGTTCCAGGCTGAAGCACCTAGAACCGCTCGGCCACACTGGCCGGCCCTCTCCACACACGAACATTATTGAGCATATCTGCGATGCAGTGCAACGTGCGGTTCAGACGAGATTTCCACTCCCTTCGTACTATTATGGATTTATGGACAGCACTGCAGGATTCATAATGTCAGTTACCTCCAGCACAACTTCTTACATTAGTCTGCTTCCTCGCGGGGGCCTTACACGATATTAGGAACCTGTACCAGTTTCTTTGGCTCTTCCGTGTACATAGTCGTCAATATGGACTGAATTGGTAATGTTCCAAATGTGTACCAACGGCGATTTATGGTTTCTTATTGTGTTACAAGTACGATTATTATAGCACACCACCTCTGTGCGTCCTTACATTCTCGTCTTGTTCACTCGTTCCAGTATGCTGGTACACTGTGGATGAAATATTCGTTTTATAGCAGAATCTTTCCTTCTTTAAGTCTATGTACGTACCAGAGGGCAACTTAGGCTAATGAATACTCTGTGTTTTCAAAACAAACTGTAGCATAACATTTCCAATGTTCAGACGGCTGTATGAGCCCTTTCTTTCGTCGATTTCTATAAAGCCTATGATTTTGTCGGCCACCAGTAAATAATGAGAATAACGAAGAAGTGGGTCTGAAAGAGAAGGTAATGCTAGTCATTCTAAATGTGATCACTAGCGTGTCCGCGGGGGTACAAGTGAAAGGCAGTTAACAAAATGTTTTAACATTCAGCGGGGTATCCAACATGAGAGTCCGCTCTGGGTTTCTCTTCAGGCTGTCGCTGAAGCTGCCATTATGATTTTCTAAGTACTCGCTATCCGCTATTTCAATGACTGATCAAATGCCGTGTTCATGACGTGGCTATTCTAATAAGAAATGAAGACGAGGCATTGAGAAACATAGCTTAACATCGGAGGAAGAACTTGGTAAACTTAAAATCGTAAATCTCAGGGGATTTGGCAACTTGAATGTAGCATGGTCGCGAGTTGAGGATAGACACAAAACATTAGGAGGCATCTTAGATGGGGGTCTTCTGAAGATGGCAGCAATAATTGGATGTGTGTCACAAACAAAGCGAAAGGGGTAACTATGGAAAGTAACTAGGGCACCGTCAACCTAACTGAAAGAAATTAGAATCGTCAACACTTCTGCTTTCTCCAAAATATACTACGTTGCGCTATTCTCTCCAATCCAAAAATGCAATGAAACAGGATAAGACAAGTAACTAACAGGAAATAACACTTTTGTCGTGACCACAGTTTTTATTGACTTTGTTACACCTTACGCTTTTCGGCCTTATGCCATTATCAAAATATGGAATATATATCACACAATGTCCTAGAAACCAACAAATAGTAAAACTGAATCTATCCAACATATATAGAGAAAGAGTATATCCTAAGTCTTACTCCCGTGACATGTAGGCCGTAAGTTTGATCTTCGCACTATCTGACGAAATCCTGTGTTTCTATATGTTGGATGGCTTTATTTATTTTTGTTTATTTGTTGATCCACAACACATTGTGTATCATCTATTTGATCCTCTGAAAACTGCATAACGCCGAGACGCATAAGGCGTAACGAAGTCAACAGTAGCTGTGGTCAAGGCTGAAACGTTATTATAGTTTAAATGAACAATGGGGACACTTCTCTGTCACATACATATGGAGGATAAACATATCCAAGCTGTCATATGATACGCTAACGTAATCGAAATAGTGTGGTAGGCTCGATCTAGCTCACATCAACGGAAAAGCAAAGGCGTTGTTCCTCAAGAGAATACTGACACTGCTAAATGGTAGTCTAAGCGCTACAACAACAAAGCATCTCCAGTCTGTGGTCCCAGCATGTATACATCCCCCAATAGACAGAAGAAAAATTACTACAAACTAAAACAAAAAGAATTCTACCTCCAAGTCAGTAACGCAGACGCTCGTCACTTTAATAGGAACCACCTGACACGAGATTTCGAACAGGAACGGAAGTAGGAGGAAGAACCGAAGAATACAGAATACAAGCAATGGACCCCGACTGCGAGACTGTGTGGACAAATATTTTAAAATACGTGCACCTGACGTTACATATACACAGTACGGAGTTCTTAACATTACCATTGCAAAAAACGGAATCTCCAAGGAATATAGCTTAATGAAACGGATAAATGCCTCTAATGTGGATTGTTGATACCCATCTTCATCATTTCAACTTCTTGTTGTCACTTACGTGGCCGTAGATAGATCAGGAAAAGACCTGACCTGCGGACAAGAAGCTCCGAAACCATTTACGTGACATCCTAACTGCATCCTATCAGAAGAAATGACACTGTAATGTGATTACTAGGACATTACTCTCAGCTACAGAATTAACATCGAAGGGAGTGACAACTTTACGGAAGTAACTACTGGGACAAGGCTTACTGGTGAAGCAGAAGTGTCGATAACACAAGAAGGATATTTGGCAACATGCTGCAAATAACATTTGACAAACTTGGAATAGGAGAGTCCTTTGGCGAATTGATGCATGACAGGAAAGAGACCAATATACTTTACAAGAAGAAATTTAAATTAGAAAACAACTTTGCTGCTAGGGAACGTTATTTTATTGCTATGTTTTTGTTATTTAGCTTATTTTAGACGCATATTTTTATTGTGATTTTTCATGTATGTAAATACCAGATGTTAATAAAGTAAGAAAGGGGGGGTGGACACCAGATTTAACGCCACCTTTCACCGCAGGGATCACCATCAACAGTGTCACTTGCCCTCGTTTGATGAGACAGTGCAGAGAAGTTTAGAATGTAATCCAGGAGATTAGCACGAAGACTCGACATCAGCGAGTTTGCACCGCTATCCCTCCTCCAATTTGCCATAAAGGCAAACGGGTAGCAACCAACAGCGTGGAGCGTATACAAGCAGTCACCCATTCAAACACTGACTACCACCGACGTTGCATAATTCTGGTAAACTGACGAGCACCTGTGTATTCAACGAAGAAAAGCTGTGGGCTGAATTGTGCTGTCACCCTCTTTCAGGTCTCCATCACATACTAGGTGTTGTGGGGTAAAGACTCCAAGCCCACCTGCATAGCGCGAATTACTTCTGCAAGTTGCACTTCGAAGACATATGTAGTGAATACTCTAGTTGTTTGAGGTGAGTTGTAAGGATTATGGTTTCAGTCTTGCCTTAGTTTGACTTTGGTTAAATTCCACTTAAATCATTTCGTTGCGCTATAAGAAAGTTACTACCATTGCGAAACTAAAGACAATGTCATTCAGATTGCAGTTTATTTATGTATGGGACCAATATCATATACAGGGGCAATGTTTCAGAGAATTGAAAACATAGTCGCAGTCTTTCATAAGCTCGCAGGATAAGGTTTAATGTAATGGAAGACTTTCAATCTCTCTGTTTTAAGATGGCATGTGAAATATAATATTCTGTAGACGAATAAACTGTTTAACTATCTTGACTGTCAAGATCCTTACACACAGAATGGCAGACTGAATATTCTTGTCTGTCACCGTGCATCTACATTCACACTATTTGGCCCACTTACGATATAGTACATTTGTACGGAGTGTGATAGGTGGAGACCACCATACCAGGCCATACTGACGCCACATTTCTGTCAGTTGTGTAGCTGTGTAGTTATTGGGAGATAGTGCTGCAAAAAATGGTTCAAATGGCTCCGAGCACTATGGGACTTAATATATGAGGTCATCAGTCCCCTAGAACTTAGAACTACTTAACTAACCTAAGGACATCACACACATCCATGCATGAGGCAGGTTTCGAACCTGCGACCGTAGCAGCAGCGCGGTTCCGGACTGAAGCGCCTAGAACCGCTCGGCCACAACGGCCAACACAGTGTTGCAGCATAGCAGATGACGTCAGAAGTAGGCTTCAGAGGCGAGTAGTTGTAAACTACAGTCTACTTGTGGCGTTTAAAATGATGTTTTATTGAATTTTGAAGTTAATTTTTAATTTATGCTTAAATTGAGGTAAGCATTTCAAAATTTAATGTCCAATGTTCTTCGAGAGTATGTTTTCCAGTGCACCTTTCATGACGTTTAGAGCATTGACGAAGTAATTAAAAACTGATCCCCCACACGGTATCTGAGTGGAGTTACGTAGACAGATTACCAAGGGGAAATGTCGATATTTCCACATGCTCTAAACTTAAGGAAAATCTTTTTTACACTCTAAGTAATGTCTCATACCTAATTTCAGAGGGTGAACACAAGAAAACAAGGACTAAATGGACTGGAGAAATCAGAAACGGCGTATCAAAGGAACTGAGAATACTAAAAATTACGTTTCTGATCGAATAAAATCAAATTCAACAATGTGGCGTCCCTTGTGGAGAAGATCTGTTTTTTGCTCATGAACAAGAGTAAGAAATAGTCAACCATGTGAGTACAATGGCAAAATTATTCTATATTTTCCTGGCTGACTTGGGATAAATTGCCTGTGACTTTTTCGAAAACCAGACTTCAAACACAATTTCAGTAAAAGTACCGAAATGGATGGAGAAGAATGAGTTTTTAATTTTAAAAGGAGGAATACCAAGATAAGCGTAAGAAAACTGTCAACAATGAGTATCAACAGAGTTGCATTATTAAGGAAAGCTGAAGTTCATTCTTTTTTATCCAACCTGAACACCACTTTCGAAAAATATGCTGTGTATGTATTTTGACACGTGTTAAGATAGGTAACTGTGTAACATTTTTGGAAGATCAGTTTTTTCCTATCCATATGTAACGGTTCGAGCATTGACGAAATCATTAAAAACTGATCCCCAAACTATGTCTGAGTGGAGTAATATCGACAGACTACCAAAGGGCAACGTCGACAGCACGTCGATATTTTCACATGTTCCTAACTTAAGGAAAATGTTCTTTACACTCTAAGTCTCATATCTAATTTCAGAGGGTGATCACAAGAACACAAGGACTAAGTAGACTAAGAATCCATAAACAGAGTATCAGAGGAGTTGGTATTGTCCTGTAAGGGCATCTACATTAAGAGGTACTCGGGGCTGTAGTGATAGATTATGAAAATGTTTCTGTAGCTCGGACGGTACTCAACATTCCTCAATTTTTCTGCTACAGTTGCACATCTAACACTCCTAGGTCACACAGGGTCCCAAGAATTTTTCCATGGAAATGAAAGACTCAAAAGCAAAACGAAAATTTCCTTAAGATATCGGTATCCCCACGGTCTCACCTTCACACCGCCTTCGGGAGCCTAAATGATGTTCAACAGTACATTTATTTTTCATACAGAGTCTGGAATAAAGTACGCATCTTGCCTTGGATGCATTGCTTATGATAATACCGTCCATTTCCGAAAAATATGAACGAGAGCGTAGAAATATGTCGAATACTTCGTCATCAGCGTTGCAATAGTGGTGGCGCACTCGTGAAAATAGAGACCAGCCTAGCAGAACACTTCATTTGCTACTAAATCCTGATACTGCTGAGGGAGTTGCGTAAAGAAATTGTAAGAAAGGTAAGCACATTGGCTTGGAAGCTACTTACCGAGATGTTTGATAGTTGAGTTAAACACAAGAAATTTTGACTGTCATTCATCGTTATTATCTTGTCAACATCCAACATTTACCTCAAGTAAATAGTTTTGTAATGAATTCAGAAGATTGCCTGTATACAACTGGATTTTTGGTAGAGTAATATTCCAATTTAAATGCAGTAGCACATGAATTTCATAAGAAAGGTCACTGTTCTTATGAACTACATTATGAGAACAATATTCCCTTGTAGACGGAAGGGAGAATGTCATTACTTTTAATTAGCATCATCGATTAGGTTCGGTTACTCCGAGCTGTTCCAACGGACGACTTTCATATTTTATCCGCCTTGCCGTGTTCCGTTTGTTTATGTTATATAACCCAGACATCAGTAAATGTAAAAGACTATAAATGAATCAGCTGCAGAATTTTGCAGCATTGCTCGATTATTTAAGACCCATTATCAGGTTTGTTAATTGTACCACTTGCGTCTCTGTATATAATATAAGTCTCCTTCAATCTAATGGCTGTAAGAGGGTGAACGTCAAAGAGTAGCCTTCACTTGCTGAACTGTCGTGGTGCGGTAGTCTCGCTAAGAGCTCAGAGCATACGGTCCACTGCGTAGGAAGCGAAAACGTAGTCTCCGGGACTAGCATCGAAACTAGATGGCGAAGGGAGTAGCAGAGGATATCGATCGGCCTCTGACTTGGGCAGAGAGCGGGCAGTCGATCCTCAAGCTGAACATCCGCCATCTGTGGTTATGTGGCGTGTGGCCTTTACCCGGTTGCTGGCTGTACGACGCGTACGCCATTATGGGCCTAATAGTAGGAGCCGTGAACGCGGTAGAGAGTGCGGTGTCGCTCTACTTCTACTGGGGAGACATGGAGGAGACCACGCTGCTGCTTACCAGTAGCGTCAGCAACGGCTGCGGCACCGTCAAGATGGCTGTCTTCATGCGAAACCAGCGGCAGTACTTCGCGATGGCCAGACGCGTAGAGATGATGATGTCTATGCAGAACGAGTACACCTCCGAGGACCCTGCCCTGGATGAAATTCAGCAGGTAGCCCACAAACGCGGCTACCGCCTCACCCTCTTCTGGACGCTGTTGATGTTCTCGCAGTACTTCGTGTGGTACCCGATGCCGTTCTACGCGCACCCGGGAGAGCGGCGCCTGCCGTTCGCCCAGCACGCCTGGGACAACAACACCAACCAGTACGCGCTATCGTACTTTCTGCAATGCGCAGCGTCGGCGCGCGGCACCCAGCTCAGTTGGAGCCTCGACCTGCTGTTCGTGTCCGTCATGCTTCTCGTGGCTGCGCAACTGGAGATACTCTCTCGGCGCATTACCAGCCTGAAAGAGGAGAGCCACGAAGGAAAGGCAGCAGCAGTCGGGGAGAAAAGCGTGAAAGGCATGGCGGCAAACATTTACGATAACATGTACGACAATTTGCGTCTTTGCATTGAAACTCATCAGAAGCTTCTCAGGTATGTTATATAAACTGGGTAACTTGTTTCACACACATTTGGGTAAGCACTGCTAAGCTTTTGTGAAGAATGAACGATTATTAGTGCATTGTATAGCACTGTTTTACCAATATTTGCTTCGAGTGTTAAAAACGACTGCATAAGAGAAACTGTTACGACAAATACATTGTTGTAATGTTCAGTCATAGCACATTGTCGTGGTGCAGCGACTCTTACGCAGAACTAGTGGTTGTCCATAACTAAAGTTCCAGTTTCGTAACGTTGTAGAAAGATAAAAAGTTACCGATAGATCTAATTACACTGAAATGAATGCCCTAAGCTGCATACAGGCGTTGATATACGTCAACAGGGACAGATGAAAATGTGTACTCCGACCGGGTCTCGAACCCGGTATCTCCTGTTTACATGGCAGACGCTCTATCCTTTTTTTTTTCATTTTGTTTGTTACTGATCGTTGTGTTTGGTCGTAGCGGACGTCACATGACATCCGTTACAGATCGTTTGTTGATCCTTCCACTCAGTTTTCTTATTACAGAGGCCAACCAGCTCTCTGACTGAACACGCTGAGCTACCGTGCCGGCACCCATCTGAGCCACCGGGGGCACAGAGGCTTCTGCGACTCCAGGGACTTATCTCTGGCACACTTCCCGTGAGACCCAGACTCTCAGATTATTGTCCCGCATTATATTCATAGTGCCCTTGCCTATTATACTCATTACTCGCGGCTTTACTGCCGATACCCGTAAAAGTTCAGGCCCTGTTTGTGCATCCGCACAAAAGAAGAAGATGGTCAAATGGCCGGTGAGCCTTAACTGCATATATACATAAAGATGGTATCTGTTCTTTCGGACATGTTCATATATATACCGATAGATGATGCTGTAACCGTCTTATCAGAAATGTGGTCGGCTACGTATGACAGCTGAATCCCAATACGACGATGATTTAAGTTGCACATCGAAACATCCATATTGTTCAACGTGCTTGACTGCAGAACTTCTGTAGCCAACAGTTGTAGCACTGTGTTAGGTAATCCCTTTCACCACGAAAGAGTTGTAGGACATATGATCGGAAAAAATATCATAAGAAGCAAAATGGCATCGGTTTCTAACTGTTGGGTTGGGTTGTGGGCTGAGGAGACCAGACAGCGAGGTCATCGATCTCACCCGATTAGGGAAAGACGGAGAAGGAAGTCGGCCGTGCCCTTTCAAAGAAACCATCCCGGCATTTGCCTGGAGCGATTTAGGGAAATTACGGAAAACCTAAATCAGGATGGCCGGGCGCGGGATTGAACCGTCGTCCTCCCGAGTGCGAGTCGAATGCGCCACCTCGCTTGATTTTCTAACTGTCCTGAAACCGGCGCAAAGCGGATTCGATATGCCGTCCACCATTTTCTGCCAAAAGTTGAACTAGAGAAACAACGTGTTTGGTGATAAGTTCTTATGGGACAAAACTGCTGAGATCATCGATCCCTAGGCTTACATGGTACTTAATCTGAGCGGAGGCTGAAAGGATTACACGGCATCTGGTCGGTACCATTGGGCCTTTCAAGGCCTGTTCGGACTGAAAGAGTTAATCTAACTTACTCTAAGGACAACACACACCACATACACCCATGCCCGAGAGAGGACTCGAAAATCCGATGGGGGGGAGGGGGGGGGGGAGGAGCCTTGCGATAAGTGGCACGGCAGCACAGACCGCGCGGCAAACAGCGTGTTCCACACACTTCAGTTTCAGCTACGTTCGCAGTTCGAACACTGAAGAAACAACTATCAGATAACCCCACAGCTAGAATTCACACCGATTAAGAGTAGGTGATATGGGTGGACAGGCTGTAGGAGAATGACGGCTGAAGATTCCAACATTTCCGAAATGCCTCTGCAGCCACTGTTTCATTGGCTGTGCAGTGTGCGGAGGAGCACCATCTTGTATAAAAGTAATCCTACCCACTCATCCCTCCACCCATGAACCATGGACCATGCCGTTGGTGAGGAGGCTTGCGTGCCTCAACGATACAGATAGCCGTACAGTAGGTGCAACCACAACGGAGGGGTATCTGTTGAGCGGCCAGACAAACGTGTGGTTCCTGAAGAGGGGCAGCAGCCTTTTCAGTAGTTGCAGGAGCAACAGTCTGGATGATTGACTGATCTGGCCTTGTAACACTAACCAAAACGGCCTTGCTGCTGTGGTACCGCGAACGGCTGAAAGTAAGGGGAAACTACAGCCGTAATTTTTCCCGAGGGTACGCAGCTTTACTGTATGGTTAAAAGATGATGGCATCTTCTTGGGTAAAATATCCCGGAGGTAAAATAGTCTCCCATTCGGATCTCTGGGCGGGGACTACCCAAGAGGACGTCGTTATCAGGAGAAAGAAAACTGGCATTCTACGGATCGGAGCGTGGAATGTCAGACCCTTAATTGGGCAGGTAGGTTAGAAAATTTAAAAAGGGAAATGGATAGGTTAAAGTCAGATATAGTGGGAATTAGTGAAGTTCTGTGGCAGGAGGAACAAGACTTCTGGTCAGGTGAATACAGGGTTATAAATACAAAATCAAATAGGGGTAATGGAGGAGTAGGTATAATAATGTATCAAAAAATAGGAGTGCGGGTAAGCTACTACAAACAGCATAGTGAACGCATTATTGTGGCAAAGATAGACACGAAACCCACGCATACTACAGTAGTACAAGTTCATATGCCAACTAGCTCTGCAGATGAAGAAATTGATGAAATGTATGATGAGATAAAAGAAATTATTCAGATAGTGAAGGGAGACGAAAATTTAATAGTCATGGGTGACTGGAATTCGATAGCAGGAAAAGGGAGAGAAGGAAACGTAGTAGGTGAATATGGATTGGGGGTAAGAAGTGAAAGAGGAAGGTGCCTGGTAGAGGTTTGCACAGAACATAACCTAATCATAGCTAACACTTGGTTCTAGATTCATAAAAGAAGATTGTATACATGGAAGAATGCTGGAGGCACTGAAAGGTATCAGATAGATTATATAATGGTAAGACAGAGATTTAGGAACCAGGTTTTAAATTCTAGGACATTTCCAGGGGCAGATGTGGACTCTGACCACAATCTATTGATTATGCACTGTAGATTAACACTGAAGAAATTGCAAAATGGTGGGAATTTAAGGAGATGGGACCTGAATAAACTGACTAAACCAGAGGTTGTACAGAGTTTCAGGGAGAGCATAAGGGAACAATTGACAGGAATGGGGGAAAGAAATACAGTAAAAGACGAATGGGTAGCTCTGAGGGATGAAGTAGTGAAGGCAGCAGAGGATCAAGTGGGTAAAAAGACGAGGGATAGTAGAAATCCTTGGGTAACAGAAGAAATACTGAATTTAATTGATGAAAGGAGAAAATATAAAAATGCAGTAAATGAAGCAGGCAAAAAGGAATACAAACGTCTCAAAAATGATATCGACAGGAAGAGCAAAATGGCTAAGGAGGCATGGCTAGAGGACAAATGTTAGGATGTAGAGGCTTATCTCACTAGGGGTAAGATAGATATAGCCTACAGGAAAATTAAAGAGACCTTTGGTGAAAAGAGAACCACTTGTATGAATATCAAGAGCTCAGATGGAAACCCTGTTCTTAGCAAAGAGGGGAAAGCAGAAAGGTGGAAGGAGTATACAGAGGGTCTATACAAGGGCGATGTACTTGAGGACAATATTTTGGAAATGGAAGAGGATGTAGATGACGATGAAATGGGAGATAAGATACTGCGTGAAGAGTTTGACGGAGCACTGAAAGACCTGAGTCGAAACAAGGCCCCGGGAGTAGACAACATTCCATTAGAACTTCAGACGGCCTTAGGAGAGCCAGTCCTGACAAAACTCTACCATCTGGTGAGCAAGATGAACGAGACAGGCGAAATATCCTCAGGCTTCAAGAAGAATATAATAATTCCAATCCCAAAGAAAGCAGGTGTTGACAGATGTGAAAATTACCGAACTATCAGTTTAATAAGTCACAGCTGCAAAATACTAACGCGAATTATTTGCAGACGAATGGAAAAAGTGGTAGAAGCCGACCTCGGGGAAGATCAGTTTTGATTCCGTAGAAATGTTGGAACACGTGAGGCAATACTGACATTACGACTTATCTTAGAAGAAAGATTAAGGAAAGGCAAACCTACGTTTCTAGCATTTGTAGACTTAGAGAAAGCTTTTGACAATGTTGACTGGAATACTCTCTTTCAAATTCTGAAGGTGGCAGGGGTAAAATACAGGGAGCGAAAGGCTATTTGCAATTTGTACAGAAACCAGATGGCAGTTCTAAGAGTCGAGGCTCATGAAAGGGAAGCAGTGGTTGGGAAGGGAGTGAGACAGGGTTGTAGCCTCTCCCAGATGTTATTCAATCTGTATATTGAGCAAGCAGTAAAGGAAACAAAAGAAAATTTCGGAGTAGGTATTAAAATCCAGGGAGAAGAAATAAAAACTTTGAGGTTCGCCGATGATATTGTAATTCTGTCAGAGACCGCAAAGGACTTGGAAGAGCAGCTGAACGGAATGGACAGTGTCTTGAAAGGAGGATATAAGATGAACATCAACAAAAGGAAAACGGGGATAATGGAATGTAGTCGAATTAAGTCGGGTGATGCTGAGGGAATTAGATTGGAAATGAGACACTTAATGTAGTAAAGGAGTTTCCTATTTGGGGAGCAAAATAACTGATGATGGTCGAAGTAGAGAGGATATAAAATGTTGACTGGCAATGGCAAGGAAAGCGTTTCTGAAGAAGAGAAATTTGTTAACATCGAGTATAGATTTAAGTGTCAGGAGGTCGTTTCTGAAAGTGTTTGTATGGAGGGTAGCCATGTATGGAAGTGAAACATGGACAATAAATAGTTTGGACTAGAAGAGAATAGAAGCTTTTGAAATGTGGTGCTACAGAAGAATGTTGAAGATTAGGTGGGTAGATCACATAACTAATGAGGAGGTAGTAAATAGGATTGGGGAGAAGAGAAGTTTGTGGCACAACTTGACTAGAAGAAGGGATCGGTTGGTAGGACATGTTCTGAGGCATCAAGGGATCAGAAATTTAGCATTGGAGGGCAGCGTGGAGGGTAAAAATCGTAGAGGGAGACCAAGAGATGAATACACTAAGAAGATTCAGAAGGACGTAGGTTGCAGTAGGTACTGGGAGATGAAGGAGCTTGCACAGGATAGATTAGCATGGAGAGCTGCATCAAACCTGTCTCAGGTCTGTAGACCACAACAACAACAACGACAACACCCACTTATCCACGCTGTTGGAGGGTTGGAATGGCGTTGGTGCGCAAAAGACCAGTGACCAGTGAAAGAGTACGGCCCTACAATATACGATGCCGTCAGCTGCACCACACAGTCACTTTCGCAGAGTGAAGTGGTACTACCGGCTGATGTGCGTGCTTATGTTCCGTTGCTCAAATTCTGCAACTCCGCTTATTAATATGTCCTTGGGGGTGGAAATCGTCTTCGTTTGTCCACAGAATCTTCCATGCCCATACATTGTTCACTTCGAAGCAAGCAAAATATTCGACAACGAACGTTTAACCTGCTGGCAGGTCAGCCGGAAGCAACTCCAGAACGTGGGTGATTTTGTATGGAGAGGATTCCAGGATGCTTCCTAGGGTTTTGTGCGCTGTGTTTGTAGGCATGTTCAGTGTTGGGGTAATTCCGCATGCACTGCATGTTTGCACACCACTGCTCGACACCTGCTGCAGTGCTGTGGCCACATCGTCGGATTAACTGCTTTCCTCCCTCTGCCATAGTGCACTTAAAAGGAAACTGTCTTTTCGAATTTTGTAATTATTTTCTCCAAACCCTTAGCAAAAATCGGTGAAATGCCTTTTTTTTCATACGTTTGAGCGTGCGGAACTTCTGCGGGGCTAGTGGCACACAGTCATCGTTCTTATTAGATGAGCTTTACCAGTAGCGCGTGATCCATCGAGGAGACAGTGATGTCGGGCATCCGGAGGAACAGCCACATGTCACGTATCTGTTGGTGTTCATATTCTGATCTACAGAGCGCCAACTATTAGTCAAATTTATTTAATATTTGTTTCGTTCCGTGACGTTTTTTCCTCCGTTGATAATATACTGTTCAAATTGATGTCAGTTTGAGCTGTGGTTCCCTTTCTACAGCAGTTTGGAACTAGAATTTTAGTTATGAAAACATTGTATATTAAGAGAAATGGATGGTATAAACTTAGCTGAACTTACGAATTCACTAGATTCTTTTCCCAAAACTACTTGTCCGCAGTTTCCGTTAACTGTTTAGAGACAGTGTCCATGAGTCTAGTATTTGATTCAGTAACCTTGACTGATACATCTAAAAGTCTTTTGATGTTTGAAAGGTGTGACAAGTAATTCGGAAGTAAACATAATGCCAGTGTCCATATAAGCAGCGTATTTTGGCTCTTTGAAAATCTGAAGATATCACGAATAAAACACAAGGGGCGGAAGGTTATCTTCAATCTGTACAGACAATAAGCCGCAGAGCTAAGAGTGGAAGAGTGTAACTGAGGGGCACTGGCTGAGAAAGGAGTTATTCAATGTCTGAACGCAGCGAACAAAGAGAAATTGGGAAAACAAATCCAAATTTAGAGAGAAGCACTAAAAACGTTAGTGTAAGTCGATGACATTACAATTCTGTCAGGGACAGGATTTCATTTAGAAGTTTAGAGTTTAGTTTAACGGAAATAATGGATTGTAACTTGATAAGAGGTTGTAGGACTGATAAACCAAAAAAGAAAAAAAAAGAAAGGAAGAGAGAGCTATGGAGTGTTTTGCTACATGGGCAGAAGTAGCTAACAACCTCACCATCAAAGCGGATGTCAAATGTGGGTTGTTAACAATAAAATGTAAAGATATTACGAAAAAGAGAAATACGCTAATGTCGAATATGAAACTTGTATTACCACGTCGTTTCTGAAAAATGTAACATATATGAAGAACTGTGCAGCAATAAGAATTTGAAATGTGATTCTACAGGAGAATGCTGAATATTAGTTGGGTAGATCAGGTAAATACTTAGAAGTTACTGAATCCAACTGAGGAGAAAAGAAAATTATGGTACAACTTATAATCGGGCTAATGCCTTAGGAACTGCAGTACTAACGCAAGTAGTACCATTAGACTCTGATTAAATAGAACTGTACCTCATTTTCAGAAAACTAATGACCTTGCCTATTACAAATCACTTCAAATAAAATGAACGTATTCCTCAAAACTGCCGATCGTCTTGTCTCCACAGGCCTGAATGTATCTCGCGCACGACTCCAGACACTGCCGATCGTCTTGTCTCCACAGGCGTGAATGTATCTCGCACACGACTTCAGACACCAAGTGTCTTTCAAGCGATGCCCAAGCATGGCACCGCTAACCGCTAGAGCGAGTGGACACCAGAAAGGGTAACACACGCAACTGCAATATGGTGTCAAAGAGGCACAGACCAAAGATCCTAGACAGAAAATCGATAGATACTTGTTGCAGAACATCTTTTAGAAATGATAGCAATGAATAGTTTGCAAGTTACTGAAATCAAGACTATCAAGGAATTCTAAGCTCCATTTAACAAGGTACTTTCATCACCCTATGCATCTCGAAAGAAATATGTTGTAGTCTGGTCTGCAGCGGACTGGTAGAGTACATTAGAAGCTGACCTCACTCCCCAAGAACGAGATCGGCAGTTGGTGGAAGTCAGCTGGTTGGTGACCCACCAGCTGAAAGCCGTCAGTTCGACTCTCAGTGGTATCTGGGCTTAAATGCAGCATGCAGTCTGGTACGTTAGTGAAGGCAGCACACAACAGCAGCAGCTAGATGACCCGTTTCAGGATAATGACTGCCATAGAATTCCTTATGTAGCTGGCTGCATTTAATGATTTATCATACTTGAGTAAGTGCTCGGCACTTATTTAGGTTTGACACATAAGTGTCTTGACAGACTAGCATCCCTTGTCACATAGAACATGGTCAAGCTTGATGACAAACTAGGCCACGTGGTAACTACGGTCAGTGTTATCCATCTAGGCTTGGTGCTTCTGGTCTGTCAGTGGTGCTCAGCCATGCTAGTAGCGCTCAAACACAGATGTGTGGTACCGTTGCATATGGCATGGTCTCGGTGGAAGTAATTGCTGTATCAGGTCTGGGCGCTCTTACCAAAAAATGCATCGATATCCTTTCTCTTTCCTGCTTCCCTGACACTTGTTATGTCAAGTATTTTTGAATTCTCCTTTCATTTGAAGCCGTGGCACAGCAACTGGTTCAACACAGATTACGAAATACTCACTATAATTTGGCTGATGAGTGTAAACAACAGTGAGAACTTTATATAATGTTTGCCCAAACAAAAAGGAGACTTCAGTTACATGTAAATAAACTTACATAAGAATACTGCAATTACACTTCATGTGGAAAAGTATACCTACATAATTGTCATTGATATTGATACATTGGTCGCAGAGCACAGGAAGCGAGTGGATGACTTCAACTTCTGGGTTGGTGACGTACCTGTTTCCCATACCATCTTGCACGTCTTTGTCACAGGTGAACCTCTGACCTTTTAGAGACCATTTCAAGGGGCTGAATATGTGCGAGTCACATAGGGAGATATCGGAGATGTGAGAAGGATGCGCCGGGAAACCCCTATCGAAATTTTTGAAGGAGCTCGATGGTTTTCTTGATACCAGAATTTTATGTGCCATGTAAGATACTGCTCTCTGTACACTCCTTAATTTTGTGATAAAGTTGTGATACACGCGTCCCTTCAGCACAAAGAAATTGAATGTTTATTTTTTGTGCTGATTGAGAGGAATCCAGCATACAACTAAGTGCAGAAGCTACTCTGCAGAAATGAGGAAACTACTTATGCAACTAGGAATACCACCATACCATACCTCAGAAGAAGATTATGAACAACACTGTTACAGCGAAGGTCTCTTTTTCAGTTTGGTGTGTATCTTTCAGTTGAGTAAATATTTTTATCGGTACGCACCATCCATATCTTCATGTCGTATCACATTCATAGCTAAATATAGTGTCATATATTATTTTCATAACAAATTATTTGCGACACACATTAATTGACAGTAATAATTAACAACAAAACACATTTTAATCTTTCTAACAAGTTATATTTTTACAGGGTCTTAAGCACAAATTGTTGACAATTTTATCATAATGTAAACTGATCATAATTCTAACAGAAAACCATTAACTGTCATTGTAAGTACAAAAGTAATTAATTTTGGTAACAATTATAGAATTATCTATAGCTGCAATGAAGCGAAATTTTTATATTGTTGAATTTGAAAATTCTGCACTGTGCAATCAATTTGTGTTTCAAAATGAATGTACTGTTAACTTAGCACATGTGTAATGGCACTAAAGCTACTTTCTTCTTGTTTCAGCTTTATCAGATACTTGGATGACACTATGAGTTCCGTTGTAATGATTCAATTCTGCGTTAGCGTCCTCCTCGTGTGTGTGGCATTATTTCAAGCAACATATGTAAGATTTTTTTCAGTTTTTAAATGCTACAAACGAAATGTTATATTATTATCAGTGTGTAAAATGTTTATACAACAGCGAACAATACGTGGATATGGTCAGTAGCAAGTGGATATGGTGAGCAGTCTGTGGTCAAAGTTACATGGTGGCATGTACTTAAAAATGACGAAATCATCTATTCAGTTTATTTTTCAAAGTGAATTTCAATCGCTATATTATAGGCATACCGCAGATATTCTGTGGAGAGGACAGAATAAAATCTTAAGTCTTCACAAATGAATGAAAAACGTTACAGATGAAAAAAATGAGCTGAGTGTCAGATTGCACAATACTGTGTATTTTACTACACAGATTGCGGTTAGTGAACAAAAGTCAGTTTGTTGAGCTTGCAATAAATCCTCATAGAGTCCATTAATAGTCGATTCACAGGTATTAACAGTTGTTGCGGCATGATGCACCTCATAGGCACCACACTGCACTTGTTAATTACGCATTATGAAACAAAGATACAACAGGGCATTGAAGTTAATAAAATAATTCATAGTTATTACCAATGTGTTCAAATTTCATTTACTATCTCACAACAGATTTCGGGAATTAAATTCCCAGCTTCACACGAGAAGCCACATATGTTCAGGAACATATTACGTTATAGATATTGGCTCACTGGTTAATTGTATAAGGGTATATACGTGCACATGCTTCTCGTCTCCATTTCAGGTTGTTTATAAAGTTTTAATTACCATTTCAAAAAATCACTGTTGCGTGAGGGAAGCGATAAGGTCCTCGAGCTTCAGGTGGCACTCCTGTTCTTGGAAATCAGTGGAAATCAAATGCACATACCAATAAAAATTCGCTTTGAAACACTCACTTAAGGGATAACAATTTGGTTGTGTTGGAACAATAAGCTTGTTTCCATAATTTATCGTCATGGCCGGGCAATACATCAGCTACGATCCAGTTTCCTACTATTATGACGGTTGGTATGTTTGACAACTTTTAGGCATTTGTGAAAATTGGCCTCACAGACCGAACGCTGTCAGTTGTGTTCAACTGTACTGAGTGTACACGAGATATAAAAGAACAGAGCACTAGCCTTATCGGTCTTGGAAACGATCAGAGTAACGTAAGTGACTCTAACGTAGACGGACATAGTGCGCATTACCATCTAGGAATGAATCGAGACCACCATTAAATATAACAGAAGACCAGTAGCCCATAGCACTCGGAATTAAGCAATCAAGGCAGGTAGTGCGACTTACAGCATGTGAAGTAGTAAGGGAAGTCAAAACCTGGAGAAAATTTGTGAAGCCTGTAAGCAATCTTAACGTAATTCATGAAAATAAAAAAATTAAAATAATCTTTTATTGCCTGGACCGTAATTTACATTAGAAAATTAAAACATGACGACTAGTTTCGATTGTGTATAGCAACAATCTTAAATGCGTAAGCTTCCGCGGCCAATCAGTCGACGTAAAAGTTTTCGGGGTATGGTACCGCTTCATATTGTATATTTTCTCCAGTAGTAGTTTTATGCAGTTTGACGCGGTACTATACCCACAAGACTTTTATGTCGAACAACAATCTTGATCGCTGAAACTGAAGACGCAGTTGTATACGCAAGACAATACTGAAGTTAAACCATTAAGGGCGAACCAAGTCGCAACACTAATCTTGCGAGACCATGAGGTACTGACATGATCCCCAGCGGTTGTTGTTGTGGAGATGGTGGCGTAGTGAAGGCGACCCGATGACTACAGCACAGCCAGCAGTCGTTGTTTCGCAGCCCAGCTGGAATGATGATAGCTTTATCAGGAATAGATCGTCAACCCAAATGCAGAGATCATCACAGAGTGGGCATCAGCGCTTAGGCTTGCAGTGCTGACGACTTGCTCGGCTAGCCCGGGAATGTATAAATTGCCATATCGAATTTTTAATAGCTACAGAAGATAAGTACTTCTGTATAGTGTAGTGTTGTCGACTTCCTGAGGGTTTATCTATCGAATACGCAGCTGGTACCTGGAATTGCAACGCTGCCTGGCTTTGTCTCACGCCTTGGATACAGTACTGATTTTCTGTTTTGGCTTGTGTCGCTGCATATCGTATTCAGCCGCTTCCTCCTCATTTTCACGGTAATGGAAAACGAACTGCCTTTCTCTGAACTCTTGCAGTATCTTCCATCAGTTCTATCTGGTAAGGATCCAATGAAACATAATAGTACTCGGGAAGAGGGCAGCCTTTTCTGGATACTAATTATATGTCCAATGTTTTATGTCAACAAAACGCCTTCCGCACAATATGGTAAAAATTTAAAGTTGTTCACAATTTTATTCCCTTGTGATATAGTTAAACCGACAACCTTCAAATTTTGGTGATTTATTCTGTAACCTAAATGAAAAAGTTTTCTTTTTAGTGCTCATTGATGTCTTGTCTAAACTATTCTGAAATTAGTTTTTATTATCTAATAACTTTACTAGACGTTGTACAACAGCATCTACAAACAATCTAAGAGGGTGCTCAGTGGTTTCCTAAAACGGTTGTATACATTAGGAACAGGAGAGGATCTGTGATAACACTTCCTTGGGGAACGACAGATGGAACTCGCAGTCGATGGCTTCACATACTCAATCTCATAACAACCATGAACTTTAGCGTACTTCCGTTTCGAATTCACATCTTCAATCCCAACTGTCCTCGTCTTCCTGTTCCGCTTAAAACACAGATTGTATTTAAACCTAACTAGGTAGAGTATGTAAATTAATTGGCAATATGTTATTACATGTTCAAATGCTGGTAGTGGGAATACCTTGAAACTAATTTACATAACAAAATACGCTCATAAACTACTCATATCTGTGTGAACGAAGAAGAGGAACAAGTAAGGAAAAGAATTTTAACCAAAGCAAAGAACAATAATTTAGCGAGCCTTGACTAATCAAAAAAATGGTTCCAACAACTCTGAGAACTATGCGACTTAACTTCTGAGGCCATCAGTCGCCTAGAACTTAGAACTTATATCCCGAAGTATATTTTCTTAACGTTCCTGCGACACCTCCCGGATGACCGGTAACACACTGTGAAGCAAGCGTAGTGTTCGAGATAAACCGTCCATAGGCTCTGTACCCTCACTGTTTTGAAACATAACGTATTCTATAACATTCGAGAAATCTGATAATATTCCCCATTTCAATATGACAGGCAAATTCTAATACAACCTCTTTCTGTGAGGCTGACTCGCTTTTCGGAAAAATTCAAATGGCTCTAAGCACTATGGGACTTAACATCTGAGATCATCAGTCCCCGAGAACATAGAACTACTTAAAACTAACTAACCTAAGGACATCACACACATCCATGCCCGAGACAGGATTCGAACCTGCAACCGTAGCGGCCACTCGGTTCCAGACTGTAGCGCCTAGAACCGGCCGGCTCGACTAATCAGAATGGATGTTTACCTACTAATAGAAATTTCCGTTCCACATGGACGAGTGATATGTGTATGAGGGTAACATGACTAAGGTGATGCAATTAAACTAAAACGAAGACAGTCTCCGTGCAAATCCCAGTGCGTCAGTGCTGAAAAACAAGCGCGGTGCTCATTACAACTTTCTTGATATATTGGTTTAAATACCGAGGAGAGTTATTCTATCTCTCTGGAATAATTCTACACCTCTTTACTATCCTACTCTGCTTTAGGGCTGTTATTGCACCACACAGTCACTAGATTATAATTTACTCAGTTCACAGATAAACTGGCTTCTCACAGATGATTTGTGAAATTCAGTTATATATGGGACAAACTCGTGGTATGGTGACTATTCAGCAACAACGAGAAACCTATTTGCTAGAGGCAACACGTGACTCTGCCACTGCATAGCAAGTGATGGCTCTCTAGCTCACTGAGTTGGCCACTTCGACTCCTCAAGGTGATAGCGTCAGTTATCTTCAGGTACCTGGTTCTTGATGATTCATATAAATTCTGTACCAAATGTCTAGCTGAGATACACAAAGCTTCATAAAACTGACGCAAACAGGCCGTCTGTCCCCAAGTTTTAAAATTAAAACAATTTTATACACTCTAAGAAAAAAAAGGCAACTCTACTCCAGTCACTGGGATTCCAGGCCGAAGACGTCTTCAGAGCGAGCCGTCCTGGGCTTATATTTCAGCAAGATAAGGCCTATTCGCACCCGGTGAGAGCTTATACTGCTTGTCTTCATGCCTGCCAAACCCTGTCTTGGTCATCAAGATCAACGGACCTCTCCTTAGTTGAGAAGCTTTGGAGCACTGTGGGCAGGGCCCTGCAAACCGTTCAATCCACTTGTGATTCTGACGATCTAACGTGCTAGTTCAACAGAATTTGGCACGATATCCGTCATAAGGACATCCAACAACTTTATCAATCAATGCGAAGCCTTTTAACTGCTTCGATAAGGGCCAGAAGTGGACCAAAGTGTTACTGACTTGCTCAATTTGTTAAGCTCTTTCTCTTGAACAAATCATCAAAGTTTTCTGAAATTACAATAATTTGTTTGTCTGTACATGTACTTCACATTTACCAAATGCCGCCTCATTCGGATAATTCCTTCCTTACGTTTCTTTCTTGTTTTGTTTCAGAGTGTATAGTCAGTTCTTTTTGATTCCTTTCTTTCATGTCCAACAGAGCTGTAAATAGTATTGATTAGAATCTATGGATGAACCACGAACTTGGATGAATCTTTAAAATATATGTAGAACGGATAGATTAAAAAGAAGATAAGAATGCTTATACCCGATAAGTTGTCTCTATGAGGCAATCATCCAACTTTTATGAAATCACAATAACTTGACTGTCTGTACATGTACTACACATCTACAGATTTTCGCCTCATTTGGATAATTCCTTCGTGGTGTCTCGTAGTTTTGCTTCAGAGTGTATATCCAGTTCATTATGGTTCCCTTCTTTGAGGCCCAATAGAGCTTTAAATAGTATTGATTAGAGTCTGCAGACGTGCCATGAACTTACATGAATTTTTAAAAGATATGTAAAGTGGGTAGATTAAAAATGAGACAGAATGCTTATAACTAACAAGCTGCCTTTATAAGGTTAGAAGAAATACAGAAAGGCCATAACTGTCTGCAAATAGGAACAATATATAGGACTCTTTATTGTGGACATCATGCCATCCATGGCGACAGCGAATAGAATAATAACAATTAAATTGTGTGAATCCTTTCCCTTAACAATCCCTGTGGGACATAACCTCACCTACTGTGTATATATAAAAAACCCATGACGATAGGAAACTCAAAAACTATGGGTAGATGCTGGAGCTGTCATCGTTATTGTGTTTCGACGATGTTTCTGTATGAGAAAATTTCTGCATCACTGTCTCACTGTGAGAGATGAATTGTTCCTACATCACTCAGCAGAATGACATTGTAGAAGAGGAAACGGATATCAGCACGAGGCTAGGTACCACTGAGCAACAATGCTTATTCAGGGAACAGGAACAGTCATTCAAATGCTGATGAAGCAGAACATACCAGCCAATACCTCCGAAAATCTAAGTTGTGAAACTTTACAGTTCCTGCAGCGTTTCGGGGGGAGCTGACTAAACAAGAAAAGCACAACAAAAGAAGTCATCGCTATCCAGCTGTAGTACCTGCTGTTCCGGGCTGTTGTGGGTTTTCGGGTAGGCTTGCTGCTATTTCAGACACATTGACCTACCGGCTATTATTAATACCCTCCCCCCCTATCAAATCAGTACCTCACTCTCAGATGTTCGTCACATCCAGATCAAGGTGTGTACAGTACACCTTGTGACAACTTTAGAACAGCTGCTGACTACAAGATGGAGATCTCTTGCAGCACAAAATGTTGCAGCGATATACCCTTCACATTTTTATGCTACTTCATTCATGGTAGTAAGAAGTGTATTCATAAAGTTAGGCAGCTTATCGGCTTTATTCACACTTTTTTCTTTGCTGTGCCACCAGTAGGTGCAAACTCCTGCCTGAGCTGAGGTCTGAATGCACTAAGATTGGCACCATCACTACATAGGGCCATCTGCAGGGTGACCACTAGTTGTCGACTTATGGTGGGCCTTAAGGTCGAACCTGGGCCAGCTCAATGCCCAAATACCCTGATGCAGATACCATCTTTGGTCAGGCTGGGCATCATGGCTTAAACACCATCTTTCAAGTTGTGTTGTTACTACAGCCTCAGAGCAGTCAAGAAACAAGTTTTTCCACAGTCATCCCATGCCGATTGTACTGTGCTTGCATCTGGCTTTCACAGCTCTGCAGATGTCATTAACTGTGGCTTCCCATATACATTGCTGTGTGGGTAGAGTGTTGTCACTGGTACAACTGTGTGCTTGTGGATACCTGTGTCAAAAGGCCAACAACTTCTCTCTGACTATTGATCCATTCTTTCAATGATTAAGGATCTATTATAATTGGGGATTCTTTAATGGCAGTTTGTCATACAATATCAATAACTACCGCACGTGCAGCCCATGTCTAGGTAGGGTAAAGTCACTCCATCCCCATCAGCCAATACACCAGCCACTGTAGTGATCACTACGGTGGAAGCCCACACTAGGCTCATCTGCAAAGAAAAGAATTCCAAAGCACTTAAAATAATTGTCCAAAATATTTATAACTGTTGTCATCATAAATAGGAGCGCCAACTCCAGTCACAGTTCCATGTAAGCAAGCAGATAGCATAAAACCCTAATCTTTCACCATAACAAAGGACTTGATAATAATCACAGTTAAGAAAGCATGCCCTATTAGACAGAGCAGTGCTTGCAACATTCTCTGGTAGTGCACTCACCATACGCACACACACAAAGGCACGTACACACACACACACACACACACACACACACACACACACACACACACACACACGCTCACTCACTCACCCCCCATATATATATATATATATATATATATATATATATATATATATATATGTATATATATATATATCGCTGGCATGTAAAGAGTCGCGCACTCGGGCGGGCTTCGCAGCCCGACTCCTCACATGCCAGCGACAAAAAATTGTTTGTCACAAAATTCTGTCTGGGGAGTACATTACATCCGGTAGAAAAGGACGTTCAAGAGTGGCAATCTGGAAACACTATAGCCACATGTACGGTAACTATCTGTGTCGTTACAGCTGGCAGCGCTGTGCAGTTGGTTCGGTGGATAGAGTTTTGGGTTAGCATCCAAGAGGTCGATAGTTCGATCCAGGGTTGGGGCGTATTTTTTTTCATTTGCTAATTTCATTCTGACATTTCATACTGCAATATACAACGATTGTTAGGCCACATGTATCATCGATTTACAACATTTTGTAACGCTGAACATAATAAATATGTGGCTAGACAAATAAGAAATAGACAGTTGAAACAAATGACAGGACAGAATAACTACAAAAGAAATATCAATTTCGATATTCTAAATATGATAGCACAGTACAGTAACACAACGTCTACTTGTCATTTATACTACATGTAATACGACAGCTCAGACTCCCACATTAGCAGGCTGTGACAATAACAATGTCCATACTTATGATTGCTTGACTTTCACAAAGAATACTTTGTCCTCAGAACAACAGATGCACGAAGGACCTCCCTGCACGTCCAAACATTTTGCAACCCGCCGTATCATACAGCTCTGGTTCCTTTGCAGCAGAGCTTCGTCCACAGTAACAAGAGAAGCATGAGCACGCGCTACCAATTCTTCCCCATTCGTCGGCGGAGTAGAGTACACAGGCTCCTTCAGCTGTCCTCACAGGAAGAAATCTAGAGGATTTAGGTCGGGAGAACGCTGTGGCCATACAACTGGACCACCACGTCCGAGCCATTTCCCTGGAATTTTTCTGTCCAAATACAGTAGCGCATTAATTCCAGAGTGTGCAGGTGCACCATCACGTTGGAACCACATCCTCTGCCAGACATATAGTGGAACATCATCCAGCGCATCAGGCAGATAGTTTAAGAGGAATGTATGATACCTTCGTTCAGCCAACCGGTTAGGCAACATGTAGGGGTCCAAATCCCTGTCTCCCAGTATTCCGGCCTAGACGTTGACACCAAAGCGAACTTGATATCCAAGGTTGCGGGTGACGTGCGCCTTAACCTCATACGTGGGCATTATGCAAATTAAAGACACCCTCACGATTGAATGCTGCTTCATCCGACCATATTATGGTGCTCACGAATTCATAGATGGCTTCCTGTTATTGTTGGAACCATGCCTAGAATTGCATCCGCTGTTGGCGATCTGCGGGATGCAGGTGTTGCCTGAAAGCATAATGATAGGGATGCAGCCGATGCTCGTGCAGCGTGTTAACGTCCGTGCGTCACAAGACACGCAGCTGCCGTGCTTCGTTGAAGTTCTTGGTGTATGACCTTCAGAATAGGTTTGGAGTACGGCGAGTCCATGGATGACCTCAGTCACACAGTGGTGGAAGGAAAGAACCTGATTCCCGAAGACGCAGCTCCAGACGACGAAACACATTTTGATCTGGATGGAGTTGACGAGGATTCCTAGCAGCATATTCACGAGCTGCAACACCAGCCCGGTTGTCAAATGCACTAAAGACCAGGAGTATATCCACATATTCGTCGTTTGTGTATGCCATAGAGAATTTGATACGTGCACGCATGTACATAGGAGTCTGTCACAGGCGCTTTACTTCACTAGCAACCAGTCTAGCAACCAGTCTCTGTCTGGTGGACAGCGCAAGCCTTCAGTCCTGCGAGCTGTTCCACTTAACGCGCCTTACCCCTCTGACAGATATTGTTCTGCATGATTTATCACAATACCGTTAATTGTGAAATGTTGGATTCCGAATTACACTGCTTCCCTAACGCTAATGGACATGAGGTTCCCGCAATCCCATCGATAGACTAGTGATAACAATAATAATATTAATGCATTGAGACACGTACCAAACAGCATGCGGTTACCAAACTCAGTGTTGAAACGCATAATTAGTAGTAACATGGTGACAACACATACAAATAGTAATCGACTTTAGACATATTCGCAAAGCACGTTGATAGCTCTACTGGTAACGTAGGCCCTAAGGAAATGTAATGAACCTAAACGAGGCAAGGATAATAGGTGGTACTAACCTATGGGTCCATTGGAGGAGGGTAAAAAGGAAACAGATTCCGCATCTAGTAGATGAAGTGGTGCGAATGAATTCATGACTACGACGTGGAAAGGGCTGACCAATCTTCCATTTCTATGATTGTAGTATGTAAGTGCAAATATTTTCTAGAGGACCCGCTTCAATCGCTGTTGACGATTAAGATACCAGATTCCGTACCACCTGGACTACATTTACCAAATAAAAAACATACGCCTAAACCTGGAATAGAACCATCAACCTTCTGCATGAAAAGCCAAAGCTGTAGCTACTGCACCAACAGCGCTAATAGAGTTAGTTATCATACCTGGGGTTACAGTGTTGACAGATTGCCGCTCTTTAACGTTGTTTTTTCTGCCGGATGTACTCGCCAGACTAGATTTTGTGACAGACATTTTTTTATCGCTGGCATGTGAGGAGTCGCGCTGCGAAGCCCAAGTTCGCGAATTTCGCTTCACCCTGTATACAGGGTGGTCCATTGACAGTGACCGGGCCAAATATCTCACGAAATAAGTATCAAACGAAAAAACTAGAAAGAACAAAACTCGTCTGGCTTGAAGGGGGAAACCAGATGGCGCTGTGGTTGGCCCGCTAGACGGCGCTGCCATAGTTCAAACGGATATCAACTGCGTTTTTTAAAATAGGAACCCCCCCCCCCCATTTTGTATTACATATTCGTCTAGTACGTAAGGAAATATGAATGTTTCAGTTGGGCCACTTTTTTCGCTTTGTGACAGATGGCGTTGTAATAGTCACAAACGTATAAGTACGTGGTATCACGTAACATTCTGCCAGTGCGGACGGTATTTGCTTCGTGATACACTACCCGTGTTAAAATGGACCGTCCACCAATTGCGGAAAAGGCCGATATCGTGTGGATGTATGGCTATTGTGATCAAAATGCCAAACGGGGGTGTGCTATGTATGCTGCTCGGTATCCTGGATGACATCATCCAAGTGTCCGTACCGTTCGCCGGATACTTACGTTATTTAAGGAAACAGGAAGTGTTCAGCCACATGTGAAACGTCAACCACGACCTGCAACAAATGATGATGCCCAAGTAAGTGTTTTAGCTGCTGTCGCGGGTAATCCGCACATCAGTAGCAGACAAATTTCGCGAGAATCGGGAATCTCAAAAACGTTGGTGTTGAGAATGCTACATAAGCATCGATTGCACCCGTACCGTATTTCTATCCACCAGGAATTGCATGGCGACGACTCTGAACGTCGTGTACAGTTCTGCCACTGTGCACAAGAGAAATTATAGGACTATGACAAATTTTTGCACGCGTTCTATTTAGCGACGAAGCGTCATTCACCAACAGCGGTAACTCATATCGGCATAATATGCACTACTGGGCAACGGAAAATCCACCATGGCTGAGACAAGTGGAACATTAGCGACATTGGCGGGTTAATGTATGGTGCTGCATTATGGGAGGAAGGATAATTGGCCCCCATTTTATCGATGGAAAGCTAAATGGTGCAGTGTATGCTGATTTCCTACGTAATGTTCTACCGATGTTACTACAAGATGTATGACAGAATGACGATGTACTTCCAACAAGATGGCTGTCCGGCACATAGCTCGCGTGCGGTCGAAGCGTTATTGAATAGCATATTTCATGACAGGTGGATTGGTTGTCGAAGCACCTTACCATGGGTCACTCGTTCACCGGACCTGACGTCCCTGGGTTTCTTTCTGTGGGGAAAGTTGAAGGATATTTGCTATCGTGATCCACCGACAATGCCTCACAACATGCGTCAGCGCATTGTCAATGCATGTGCGAAAATTACGGAAAGCGAACTACTCGCTGTTGAGAGGAATATCGTTACACGTATTGCCAAAAGCATTGAGGTTGATAGACATCATTTTGAGCATTTATTGCATTAATGTGGTATTTGCAGGTAATCACGCTGTAAGAGCATGTGTTCTCAGAAATGATGAGTTCAGAAAGGTACATGTATCACATTGGAACAACCGAAATAAAATGTTCAAACGTACCTACGTTCTGTATTTTAATTTAAAAAACCTACCTGTTACCAATTGTTCGTCTAACATTGTGAGCCATATGTTTGTGACTATTACAGCGCCATCTATCACAAAGCGAAGAAAGTGGTCCAACTGATACATTCATATTTATTTATATACTACACGAATGTGTAATAAAAAATGGGGGTTTCTATTTTTGAAAAACGCTGTTGATATCTGTTTGACCTATGGCAGCGGCATCTAGCGGGCCAACCATAGCGCCATCTGGTTCCCCCTCCAAGCTAGACAAGTTTCGTTCTTTGTAGTTTTTTCGTTTGATGCTTGTTTCGTGAGAGGGAGGAGAGAGGAGGGATAGAGAGACAACTGTGGCTGACAACCTCTCTCAGACTACAAACTGAAATATTAAATGAACTCGGTTAACTTGGTACAACCACAGGAGACATTCAAAATACAGAAAGGAAACACAAATAATGTTCTCCACAGCCCAACAGTAGCATGGCCCTAATCACCACAGTGATGACACCCACTTATCGTAGCAACACAGCACAAGACATAGTAATTGAAGCTGCCTTGGTGAAATACTCCTATACATATCATAACACAGGGTGGATTACTCTGTATAAAACAGAAAACTTAATCGAAGGTTCGCTCTCCTGCCGTGAAATCTATTTAACAGAGCTTATCCATCATTTCCACATGGCACCCGACTGCATCATTCATTTGAGAAGGTTCAGTCCTGCATGCAACTTCACAAGAATACATCTTAAATAATGTCGCCATCAAGCACAATCTTGGCAGCTTTCCAATCCAAAACACAGGAAGCAGTATCATTAAGTTCCACTCGGTTGCCGTATCCAGGTCCGTCCGACAACCAACTGCCAACTCCTTTGCCAGAAGTCCTTCCCTCCGTCTCAAACTGTTCAGTGACGCTGACTGCCCCACCTGCTAGCTAGTGCACTTCTCGCCTCCAGCTTGGGGTGACGTTAGTGTCAGCGCAGATTATTTGATGCCAGCGATGTGCCGATTCACGGTACACGAACGTAAGAACATCAGAGGATGCAAATCCCAGTTTCCAAAAGCAAAATTCTTGAATCTGAGGTCCAGCCCACTCCTGTCTTATCTCGCACGGTAGCGGCGGGATGTTGCTTCCTGGCTGGGAGTAGAGGTAACCATGGCTGGGTACTCTGCCTAATTCTGAATAATGTCTTCAAATGTTCGCATATGATTCCACCTCAGCACAATTACGACAGGCTGCTTGATTCTTAGAGATCTGCAGCCAACGGATAGGGAGAGAGGTGCTAAGCGTCACTGGTAAACTCTGTTGCTCTACCTTTGGCCTGGTTCCTATAGTTCTCCCTGTAATAGGGTCTGATGCCTTCATAAAGAAGGTTTAAAACAACACTTACAAAAACAAGCTCAGGGATCTTGCTCTTGTTTGGAATATCAGTTTCTTCAGGTGGGTCACGAACCTGTTAATATTCCGCCGTCGTTTGTTGACCATCTTAGACGTGAGATTTTTCACTGTTGGTTCTCTTATACTTAGGCTGACAAGGAAAAATGGTGGTCAATACAAAAGAAAAACACCGAGTTACAAAATGGTTCAAATGGCTCTAAGCATTATGGGACTTAACATCTGACGTCATCAGTCCCCTAGACTTAGAACTACTTAAACCTGACTAACCTAACGACATCGCACATAATCATGCCCGAGGCAGGATTCGAACCTGAGAGCGTAGCAGCAGCGCGGTTCCGGACTGAAGAACCTAAAACCGCTTGCTCACAGCAGCCGGCAGCAAATTACAGAGAGATAGTTTTATCCTTATGTTCAGTAACTGTTACTCGTCGCTTTGCTGTATATTTATGTTTGTTATCTTCACATGGTTCTTATATTTTCGGAAATACCGTTTTGACCATCTGGATGATTTGAAAATAGATGCAGACCAGAAACTAGTCAACAAGTAAATAAAACTGAAACTTACAATTTAGACAGTTTTTCCGTTGCATTGATTAAAACAGGTTGCTCCCCTACAATTACTCCAGCAGGCTGGAGCTTTTTAGAGTGGCGCTATTTTGGAAGAGGGACCGTTGTTCAGTGTTCGTAGTTGTGTCGTCTGAGTTTTCAGGTAACAAATGGTCTGGCCTGCATCGTTCTGACTCTGTGCCTTATGCTTTCTCTATCTCGCACTACTTTTAGCTAGTTTCATTCATTAAGGGTTTATTCTATCAGATTTTCAAGTAACTCGTCACTGATGAAGAAAGTGTTGCTTGCACATAAGGATGTAATAAGGATAACATGATCTGCCCACTCCAGAATTTCTTTTGAAATGACTATAAACAATTGTGCATACTGACAAACGCCCTGTAGCATTTCTCACTTGTTTTCGGCAGCAGTAACACACACTTTAAAAAGATGACACAATTAATAAATATGTATGTATATTACTATTCCTCATTCCGCCAGATTGGCACAGAAAAGTGTGAAGTATTTTGCCATAGAAATCCTTGGCCTCTTTCCCAGTGATTTTAAGGCCTTAAGAGATATTAACAACTGAGGTTCAAACAAAAGTCATATCGCTTTGTTAATACCTTCTACTCTATAAAAGAATTTCTTCAAGTAGGGTAATATAATGTGTGTGTGTGTGTGTGTGTGTGGGAGAGAGAGAGAGAGTGAGAGAGAGAGAGAGAGAGAGAGAGAGAGAGAGAGAGAGAGAGAGAGGGGGGATAAGGAGAAATAGAGGGAGGAGTTTAATATAGTTGAGTAATAAATGACTGCCTGCAGAGAAAAAGTATCTTAAGACAATAACGTAAATTTATGGAATATTGCCATATTTGTCACTGAGAGAGTGTACAAAAGTTGTGAAACTGAGACGTACACCAACATAGCGACAGACCCCAAATGGGATCCACCTAACATAAATGGCTAAACTAGCTTTAATTGGCTCTGGGACACCAATGATATTGTCTTTACTTACCTCTTGTGTAGACTTTGTGTACTGTGCACTAGTATTAAGTGGAGAAATAGTGTAACCAGTGGTGTGCAGTTGTTGTGCTTTTACAAATACATTTGTACATATAGATATTTCACTACAAACACATGACTGTTCCTGCATCATCATCATGTTTTCTTCGGCAACTTTCTTCACACAGCTGTGTCTTTGTCTACATCATGAACTTTTGAGCTACTTTCTTCAAGGTGGTAACAAATGTATTCATAACGTTTAGGAGCTGACCTGTTTCACCCACCCTTTTCCCTCTGCTGTGCGGTACGCGCTTGGTAAGTTCAATTTCCTGCATTATCTTCACATGCAAATTTACGGTTTCTTAAAATATAGCGGAGGCCCCCCCCCCCCATCCCCACTAGCTTGCTGACCAATACAAAAAGTCCTGTCACCTCTCCATCGGGGTTAGTATTGATCATACGAGTCACAGTGTGTGGGTCTGTGATGTCCACCCCATCGAGGAGATAGTTGGCAGAAGGGTAGCGGTTTTAGGGGCAGAGGGAAGAAAATGCTACGGAAAGGACTGTAGGGAAAACGTTTGTCTCTCATGCTCAGGAGATGTTAGTAGAGAGGTATAGCCGTTGCAGCTGGTCTCCGGCGATATCTTCTGGGCCAGCTCCAGCGTCACTGTTCCTGTAACATACCAGGTCGTCATCTGACTGGTCTGTTTGATTATAGAGTAGGCAGCTGGTTACGCAGAGTCGTGTGGGGTGGGATTTTGTCTTGTTTGTTCGGATTCCCTGCTTAATTCGACTTGTTGGCTTTATGAGTGCAGCTGGAGTTCCCAGTCAGGCTTGTAATACAGAGGTTCGCCAATACAGCGTTGTTTGTGTGGTAAGCCTTCTATAGATGGTTAATTGTCACCGAGGTAAATATCTTCTATTAACTTTTTATTTCTTAAAACATTTCACTAAATCAATGAAATCAGTAAAATTTTTAAACCAATAATGTATCCACCTATGGTTATGATAATAGTTCCAGATTCAGTGTAAAGTAGTTGTTCGATGGTCTCGAGATCTTGTATTGTCATGAGGTCGGTTGTTTGAATACCTCCACAAAATTATCGAGATGGAATTCGATAGCTAAATCCACGGTTCGTGTGTATCTTGGGGCATTACTTACGACCCATAACACCATGTTCTGTATGGTCTGAGGGCGGCGCAAACATTTTGGAGCTGCGTAACCCAAGACGGTAGTTGTGTATGTCACCAGACGTCTAGTATCATATGTATGGAAGCAGACGTATTCGTATTCATTGTGCTTTGCCTGTTAAGCATAGTGTAGAGTCATATTGAAAAGTGAAGCTGTGAATGGTAATTTGTACCAAGGTCGGGGTTCGAACGCAGATCTTCTGCTCACTAGAACGATGCGCTGACCACTACGCCAATCAACAGATAATAATAACGCTCACAAAGCGTATTATTTGTGCAAACATTCAATTTTTAAGTGGTAAAATCCCTGTTGAGATTAACAAACTAAAAGTAAGGTAAATTAAAATGTCAGCGCCGTTTATTGCAAGATTTTAGTGCGAGTCATTTACAAAATACCCCATTTTGTAAAAAATCTCGCACCGACACTTGTACCACACGTAAAGAACAACGCAAGTGCATACACTACTTATGTTGGTTCTGACCAGTAACGGGGACAACTGACCGTCACAGGTTGTTTTCAAAATGACCACAGGCAGCAGCAGTACACGCTTCCAGTCTGGTGTTGAACGACTGCTGCACACTGACTTGAACGGAAATGTCCGAACAGACTGCAGTAACACATCGTTATCTATCATGGGCTGTGGTTGGTACATCCTTGTAGACACCTTCCTTCAGCTTTCCCCGCGGAAAAAAGTCAAATCTAGTGAACTGACCGGCCAGGCTACAGATATTCTGTGTCAGATCCAGCGATTTGGAAACAATTCGTTAAGACACTATGGGCTGAACAGCCGTCATGTTGGGACCACAGGTTCCTCGTGGTCTATAGGGGAATGAATGTCTTCTAGCTTCCGTGGAAGATGGTCTGTTAGGAGGCTGCGATAAATTTGTGCTTTAACTGTTCCGGCTTTGAAAAACGGGGCTACGACCTGGTGGTTCAGTACCACACACCACACGTTTACTCTATACGGACGTTGACGTAGCACCCGACGAAACCAGAAGTGCACGTTTCTGTGGTTTACCTGGCCATGATTGATAAATGTGGCTTCATCACTAAACAAGATACTTGATACATCTTGAGTATCCTGTCTTAATTACCACGTACAGCAGTTAACACGATTCTGATAATTATTTCCACGCTACTCCTAGTTGAGAGAGATGTGGTAGGGATACAGAGTGCTTCGGACTATTGGCTGACTCATTCCACTTCATCCTGCCACTGCAGGGCAGTTAAGATGAGGATGAACTGCAACAGCAGCAAGAACAATAATTTCCCCCTCTTCTGTAGTGACCTGTTTACTTCTGTTATGTTGTCTAAGTGTTACGATTCACTTTCACGTAACTCATTGAGGAGGTTGATAACTGCCAAGATGGTTGACATCTATTGGGAAATCTTGACGCATACATAGTACAAGATCGAACTGTGCATACATCATGAGCGTGTCGGCTTCTTCTGCACTGCTAAAACTCATCGCCCAGTCACAACCTTCTTCTTGGATTGCCACACACTAAGTGACTAGCAAGTTTCAATGCAGTTATGGAGCATCTTAGCATACTACAAGCATCCGTAACAACATCGTACCTAGTAACTACGAAGGCTGAGTGGCAAGAACAAGTGTCGATCTGGAAACTTTGCAGAATTCGATACCCCGTAAAACGAGTTGCACTAGAATCCTCCAACAACCACCACTGGCATTCTAATTTACCTACTTTTATTTTGTTGATTTCAATAGGCATCATTCCATTTGAGAATTGTATGTCTGCACAAAAAATACACTTTCTATGCATTATTACGATCTGCTTATTGACTAACAAAATAAGCCCCTAACTACCAATCCATTCTGAGAAAGTCGCACATAATAGCAGTCTCCATCCCTGCAATATCTGCAGTCCAAGTTGTAGGTGATTCACCCTGTATACAACATATAAGTGGTTACGTTCGCACAAGAGAGGAAATTGTGACGAACTATATAAAATAATTCAGAAGCCTGATGAAAAAAAGTGAATGATTTTGTAATTATCAGCCTAACTATGTCACTTATGTTCTTACGTACGGAAGTTATAATTAATTACTACTGAAAACATATTTATGAGTCTTCAATGACACTGTTTTGCATGCCACAACAAATTTACGATACCTTTTGAGTTCCAATCTTTAGCTTTTCTACTGTGATGCATTTGTGACTTTGTTTTTACAGAGTACAGACTCGACTGCAGTGCTTAGGTGCGCGCTCTACCTTCCAATGCCCGGTAGCCAAGTGTTCCTATATTGCTGGGCCGCACACAGTGTAACGGAGCAGGTGAGAACGCTTTGGAGATATGACAACGGCAACCTAAAACCATCAAATCAATATTTTCTTAAGAAACGTATTCATTTTAGCTCACCATTATACAGATAATTTTTGTAAGAAATTCGTAAGTTTTATTACAGCCATGTCTAATTGTATTTACATGAGGTGTTCTAACACACCACCCTGTGTCTGATTACGTTCTTGTTACCTTCACAGTAATAACCGCCCGATCATGCCAAACATGACACTGTTCGGTTTCTACGAGACCCCTCCCCCCCCCCCCTCCCCCTTCGCCCCAACCCAACAAAATATTTTAAAACTGTTGAAGTGATAGAAGACACTTGCTGCACTACAAGCCCTTCTGAACCAAACAAAGATTTCCCAAGTCTAAATTTAGATACACTCATCACTACCATTGAAATATTATTGAACTACATCAAGCTGCAGGAAATTGTTGTTACGGACAGCAGTTTGTGGTGTGCCGAGTAAGTCTGGAAGTTTGGTGCGCAAGAAAGAATTATAAGCTGTTCATGTTGACCGTGGCGGCAAAGCTTTATGTTTTTGGTGTTGATTACAAAATCTTCTAGCACACGTTCTGGTGGAAAATCTTTGTTGGTCAGATGAAATAAATTCGCTTTACAGCTATACACCGCAAGTGAACTTAAAATCTATGGCGAAATTTTCTTCCAGTAGCAATACAATTTCCTTTTCTTGTCGAGAGTGGTACGTTGGCAGAACGATTGTCGATAAGCTTCTGTAACTGCTCTCGTTTCATTAACACTCCTGTCAGGATCAGTTCGTGGCACGTATGTGGGCGGCTACAATATCATGTCAGACTTTACTTGGAACGAAGGCTCTCGGAATTTTACAGAGACCTTACGTGATTCGCTACGCTACTCTTGTAGCGTCTACCTTTAGAGTTTGATGAGTATCCCCGTAAAGCAATCGCACTTACTATACGAAATGTCGAGGACTCACCAGTCTTCTCCGGATCTTCACTATGTCCTTTACTAATCTTACCTGCTAAAAGTCTCAAAAAGATGATGTTCCTGGAGAATCGGTGGAACAAGATTTTGTAGGACACGTCTTTTGTTTATGATTTAAATTCACTGAGAGTTCATCGGATGACGCACAGACAGATATCTGTTTTCCCTAGAAATAATTGTATGCAGTCTTTCGACTTTATGGCATTTTAGGCTGTTAGTTGCAGATCTTTTGCGTTTGTTACTGATTCCAGTGATTAAGTTTCGGAAATACAATCGGAATGTACTGGCTCTTCCCGCCTATTTATGTGCAACATACTACTTATCCACAGGCTATTTGCTGATTGTTCTACGTAGATCGGACGGATCAGCGAAGAGACCATTGTTGTGTACAGTTAGACCGAGTATTCACCACTGGACCTCACTGCGAACTTCACTGATGTGCAAAATTTAAATTTCGCGTGTTGTATCACTGTCAAATAACATAACTCTATGACTCTTGCACCAAATGTACAAAGAACTGTTGCAGTGTTGCACGGAAGGTAACTGAAGGAAATCCTCAATGAGATGAATATAACAGATACTTTTACTCAAAGACAGTAATTACACTGAAGTCAACGCAATTCATGATGGTCCCTTCGACAACACTGAAGGCGGAATACAATGGACGGCAATGCGTGCGGTGCAAATGTGCTCTTACGGTGACCACAAGGTTGGTGAGGAGTTGCGGGCCGCTGTGGCGGAGCGGTTCTAGGCGCTTCCGTCCGGAACCGCGCTGCTGCTACGGTCGCAGGTTTGAATCCTGCCTAGGGCGTGGAAGTGTGTGATGTCCTTAGGTTAGGTAGGTTTAAGTAGTTCTAAGACTAGGGGACTGATGACCTCAGATGTTAAATCCCATAGTGCTTAGAGCCATTTGAACCATTTGGTAAGGAGTTCTTGTGGAAGGGCGCTCCATTCCTCCACCAGTGGGGATGACAACTGCTGGAGGGTAGTTGGTGCATCAGTACGTGCTGCAGTGCTACATAATCTGGATGGGATTAAAGCCGAGGGAACGGGCAGGGCAGTCTATTTGCCTAATGTGCTCTCGTTCCGAGAGCTCCTCTACCAGCGATGTCTGATGCGGTCGTGGATTGTCTTCCATAAAAATGCAGTGAGAGCCGAATGCACCCCCGAAAAGACACACAGGGTGAAAGAGTAGAGTGTTGTCCGGTGAGTGTACCGCGATCAAGAATTTGGAGGTCAGCACAACGCATGCAACCTGATGCCATCCCACAACAGGACTCCTGAACCACAAAAGCTGTCATGCTAGGCAATGTTCCTGGGTGCATTACGTGTTCCCACCACTCGCCATAGCAGTTACGTCGACATGATAGCGTTGATGGTTGAGCTGTTACGGTGTGGGAAGCCAGTATGTTGTATGGGTGTACTGATCCAAAATCTCTGACAAGACACACTCAACGGTAAGAGTTATCGTGACAACGTATACCTTCACCAAGCTCGATTTTCCAGGGATGCATTCGGCCCTGACTTAATTACTGTCGATGACAATGCATGTACGCATCGAACAGCGAAAGTGTAGGAGTCATGGAACGGCAGGATATTCGGCGCATGGACTGGCCTGTCCTTCCTACTGAATTGAATCCCATAGAACATGTGTATTATGCGTTGTGGAGACGAACTGAGGAACGTTCACGTGCCCATCAACCATATAGCTGTAGTCAACCGACCCTGTGGAAGAATGGAACGACCTACGATAGGAACTCCTTACCAACCTTGTGGTCAGCATAAGAACATTTTGCAAAGCATGCATTACTGACGGTGGCGGTAGTACAACCTGTTAAGAACCATGCCCGCCTTTTGTGTTTCCATGGGACCACACCGAACAGCGTTGACTTCAGCGGAAATATTATCATTTACATTTGTGTCACTGCGTATTTCTTTCAGTTACTATCTGCACTGTACTGTAACAGCACTTTTTATGTACGGTCTAAGTTTCATCGAGCTGGAGTCAGTTGCCTTGCAGCAGCCACTGCCGGTCCCAAGCCCGGATAAAGGACGACGTTTGGGCATTGGGCTAACAACCCAATTCTGAAAAAAAACTCTTTGTAACGAAACACAAACTTGCCTCGGAATGAAGGAAGTTTGTGGAAACAGCTCGTGGTCTGCATGCCCTGTGATCGCTGGATATCTATCTATTTATCTTTTGTTACTTGGCAGTAATACATCATGCGAATGGTACTTTCGTCCTTCGGTTTCGCACACCAGTGTATATTTCTGATGCTGGTTAATGTACTGTCATGGTAGAAGGTCTGACAAAACATTTGTGAGCTTTTTAAAAATACATCTTGTGCAGAAAGAGCATCATAATAAAATTTCAGCTATGGGGACAAACTGTCAGTGATGTTAGAAGCAGTGAAATCTGTTATTGCGTGCTAGGACCTGCCACATCCAGACAAGTATCCCGTGAAATAGATTATTTATATTTAACTTTTCCCATCCTTTAGCTGGCATCTAATTTTTTTACAGTGACTGTCAGTTCAGGCATATTACGTCTCAAAGTCTGGTAGCAGTGGGGTGGAGATTGGACCATTCTTGAGAAAAGCGTAGATAGCAATCTTGCAGAAAAAGAAAGCCCTTCTTGGACGACAGGTGTGGCTGAGAACTTTCTAGTAATACAACTATGGTGTCAATTGGTCGACTCAAAGAATATACAGGTCGAATTCATGGCAACAATAATAGCTTTGAGAAATATTGTTGCTGGTAGGTCAGTATTGTGGTATCTTTCACGTGACCTTACCACCTCCCTATGCGAGTCGCAATTGTAAGCTAGAGAATGTAGTAACGATATATACAAGAGTTGCGCTTCATATAGCACTCCAGACAGTTATCACGCCAACGGAGAGTCCTGTCTGGCTGTAATAAGGTGTAGCAGCAATGATACTGGCGATAAAGTTAACATCAAAATTTGGGATCAAAGTAAACGAGGTCAAGGATCTCTGTTATCTTAGGGGGTAAGTAACACACCACAGACGGAGAAGCGACATAAAAAGCAGACTAGACAGGCTGTTGGCCAAAAGCAGTCCACTGACATGGGACATCGGCCTTAACCCGAGAAAGAAATTTCTGAGTAAGGACGTTCCGAGGTCATTGTGTGTCGAAGTTAATATTCGACTGTGGCAATTTACATCTGGTGTTATAAAAGGACGTTGAAAATTAGGTGGACTGACAGCTTAGGAAATGAGGACTCTTTCTGCAGAATCGACGAGGAGTACATGCTAACGTAAAGAAGAAGGAGGGGCACATTGACAGGACATGTCTGAAGACATCAGGATTTAACGATCATGGTACTTTAGCTGTAAAGGATAAAAGTATATGGGAAGTCGGAGATTGGAATATATCCAATATATATTCGAGAATCGTAGTTGAAAACATGAAAAAATAGCACAGGAGAGGAGTCGTCGCCGTCCACATCAAACCTTTCACAATACTGATGACAACTGAAAAATCATTACTTACAGACGTATCTGTAACAGAGATGCACCTTTAAAGTGGATAGATGTTGTAATGGACCCAAACGATAAGAAACAACAACAGCATAATAATCTCAGTCAAACTTGTCTCCACCGGTTGATATATCTGAGACAGTTAAGTACTAAAAACTTGTTCGTGTAAGTTAAGAAAACAAGCGAACTAGGTACGGAAATCGAGACTTGAAAAGTCTCGAAAGCATTATAGCGTGGTGAACAAACCCTAATGATACTATGAAAATAGGATGCTACAATATTATGCTGCTTTTGTCCTTAATATCGTAGAAGTCTCGTACAACAACTATTTTAGTAAATGTGGGAAAATGATGGTACAGCACTCTTATTTTGCTGTTCGTTTCACATCACTTCAAAGTATAACATATAAATAAAAAAATTAAATTACATTACAATAATGACGATGTTAATTGCACTAACCACAATAAGGATGGAAGTGCGAGGTGTATATGTGATCAAAGGGCTCCATCATTCCTGATAGTTTGTAACTTGACGTAATCACACTGCGCATTTAACACTGTGCTATGTTAAAATTTCGGCGCATGTGTGCCTGAGGATATAAGGTGTATTATTAGTCGGGCAACCATAATCTGGCCTTGCCCATCCTGCGTTTACTGTCACCATGTGGTCAGGGAACGTATGGATATGTCCAAGTCATGAACGCCCTACAACTATGCAGCTGGTTGTTATACAGTTTTCATGCAAAGCGTCAAGAAAAATGACGGCATTGCTGACTGCGAGACCCTGAAAAGTTGTTCGCTCTTCAGATAGCAAGTTTTCGTTCCTCGCACGTAACTAAGCCTTTGCTTCGTGACGTACGAGTGTTTAGTGTTAGATTTATATTATTCATGAATATCAGAGACAGGGAAGAAGATGAAAGCCTGTGTGAGCAAAAAGATTTCTCCTTTAGAACATTTCTAATAGTGCCAGTATGGTCATCTAGCTTAACATCATTACTCGACAGAATGACGATGGGGAACCTGCTGCAAGGTTGGAGCACGCACCGCCAATTGCACTAATTGGCCATGCAGCCACGGAATTCAAGAGAGGAAATAAAAAAAGCAAAAATGACATCACTGAAAAATTCAAAATGGCGGAAGAAACCAAGTAATACTAACAGGAAATTCACAAAAAAATGAAAAACAATGATGGAAGTAGCTCGTTTGATCTGGCTGCCATTATGCCCCCACGTACAAAAGTGCGTGGAGGATCTGAATTTTGCTCCACAAGTATTCGATTATTTATCAAAAATACTTAAAGTTATTGACAATATGGCAGCAATTTCAAGTCTGTATTATTTATCAAAAATATGTAAACATTACCTGAATATACTGTAAATTGGTGCCAAGTTCAAAAGTTTCGATAATTTATCGTAAATGCTTAACTATAATAACAATACTAGTGTAACTTAGTGCGAGTGATCTAACTTATAAGTTGAGCAGCACTTGTTAACAAACTTTGTTCGATCTCTGAACCACAGTTCGTGTACGGCTCCAAAGAGTCCCAAATTAAATGCTTCAGCATCCAAACACAATCTTAGTTCTACCTCTAAAATATCAGTCATACTGATGCCTGTAAAATGACTGTCGACTCTGATATTAAGTGCCTCACCTCAAAATTTCTCTACAACACTACAAGATAAACGTGACTAAAACTATAATAAGCAGACTATGGACACTTCTCCATTTTAGGCTTAAGAAACATGACCAGCCCTATAACTACACAAAATACGCGTTGGCTAAAATGGAACGTTAACAGGGGAAGCAGTTTTACTGGAAGAGTGTTATTAATGTATAAGTGATACTTAACGTTTCAAACATGGCTAGTATCTATATTAGAGTCACAATTCTATTTTAACGTCCAAATTGTCTAATATTGTTATAAATTTGTAAAGTTGTTAACACTTCGATCTTAGGCCTAGTAAGGTTATTTTAGGAGTGATAAAAAAAATCTGCCTACCATCTTCACACAAAAGTATTGCATCACCTCGGTTCCCAGAATTCCTGAAGATAGACGTTGACTGTGGATATTGTATCACAGATGCAGTCCCTTTGACTGTTCAGAGACGCCACTAAATCCGCCCAAAGATGTAAACAACCACGCATGAGCAGCCCTTATTAGACGGACGGGTTCTGACAGCCGATCAGTTCCAGTCATTCCACCAGGAAGGAGGTAGACGGCTCGTGTTGTCTGTTGTTCATCCACGCCTAGACGGTCAATACCGCGGTTCGATCGCGTCCGCATTGTTACTTTTTGCCAGGAAGGGCTCTCAACAAAGGAAGTGTCCAGGCATCTCGGAGTGAACCAAAGCGGGGTTGTTCAGACATGGAGGATGTAACGCCGGAAATGCATATCGTCCTATTTCCATCTGTTGTACTATAATTTTTTTCCTTGTTTTCTTACCTCAAGATATGACATTTCTGTGTCTTTATATATTGCAATTGTTTTACTATTTGTTTATATATATATTTATGCATTTATGTCGATATATAACTGGTGTAACGCCGGAAATGCATATCGTCCTATTTCCATCTGTTGTACTATAATTTTTTTCCTTGTTTTGTTACCTCAAGATATGACATTTCTGTGTCTTTATATATTGTAATTGTTTTACTATTTGTATATATATGCATTTATGTCGATGTATAATTGGTTTGTTTTGTGAATATTATTTGTATTTATACGCTAGGTCTGGCCTAGGGAAAACTACACTATCGAACGAATACATCGATAGGTCGTGTGAAGAACGAAAGTGTTTAGGATCTTTGGTAGTGTTATCTCTGCCGCGTGGAGCGCGGGCTGAGCAGAGAGAGGGTCTGGCTGGAGTAGTGCGGTTGAGCAGGTGTGTTGCGTGAAGCTCCCGCGAGTTGCCGTGCCTTCGGGGTTTGGCAGCATGTAATTGCGCTCGACTTGCGGTGATAGTTTCTGACATGGTGTCGCGGACTGGAAGCATTAGCTGACGCACATCAAGAGCCCGTTTCGTCTGGTGACCGTGTCGAGAAGAAGGCGCGCCAACATCCAGCTTCTGCAACAGCGACGGCCGACAATGAGTGACTGTCGCCACCTCCTCGATCGACGGCTTCAAACCTTCAATCAACCTACAAGGAAGATTGGAAGCACGTAAAGTTTTAGCACTGTATGGCAGACCTCAGCTTTTCAAACTTTTAAAATTGTTGCTTCACAAAATTACAGCAACTGAGCATGAACCTTTGTTGCTCATTGTCCCAATTGCATTACCAAGCAGGGTCCCTTCCTTTTCCGAAATGAACCCGAGTGTCGTTGAAATTCAAACGCCAGCATCATTCGATTTCACTGCTTTAATTTCAAAGTTCAGTTAAGGTATTCATAGCTGGCTACAATATTTAGATTGCACAAGCACAAATTAAGAGTGCGAGTTTTGTTTCCGTATTTTAGTTACCTGTGACTGCAGCTCAGCTTGGTACGTACTAAATTTTACTATTGTTAATTGTTCAGAATCATTTAATTCAAGTTCAAAGTTAAATCTCTTATTTCTAAATTGCGTAGATTCAAGTAGCTTTTGAAATGATTGTTGAGGTAGTCCAAGACTAACTGTATTTTACTGAATTTCGATGTGCTTCAGAAAGAAAGCTCACTATTAACTTCAGTCACTAAATTAACTTTCGATTTTCCAGTTTTATTAATTCTTTTGCTAAATTAAGTCAGAGTGTAGCGAAATTTATTACTTCTGACAAACTTTCAGTTTTCACACTACAAGTGTCAACCTTCAGTTGCCACGCTTCTAGTGCTAATTATATGTGTAATTACCTTTCTTTTTCAGTTACTATAGTAATTGTCCGTAGGACTGGCGACCGTTATTTCCCCAAATCTCAAATATCTAATTACCGCTAGTTAATTGTTAACGTAATGGCCGCACATTTACTTTCTTTATTAACCTTACCCCTTTTCAAAATTAATTTCCACCAGTTTCATTTGCATGTAACCCTTTCCTCCCTCTTTATCGACAGATTAACTTCGGTGACGATTGTTTTTCCCAAATTTCCATTAGGTACACGCGGTTTAATTTTTCACTATCATTAAGGTCGATAAGTGAGGGGGAGGTTACAAGGAGATGCAGGGAGACAGGAACTGTCGATGACATGGCCCGCTCAGGCCACCGCCCAAGGGCTACTACTACGGTGGATGACCGCTACCTACGGATTAGGGCTCGGAGGAACCCTGACTGCAATGCACCATGTTGAATGATGCTTTTCGTGCAGCTACCGGACGTCGTGTTACGACGTCCATGACGTGCCGTAACGGCTGTACAATACGTGAATACCATCCTGAGACCGATAGCGTAACGATATGGACAGCATATTGGCGAGGCGTTCGTCTTCATGGACGACAATTCGCGCCTCTCTCGTGCACATTTTGTGAATGACGTGCTGCGGGATAACGACATCGCTCGACTAGAGCGGCCAGCATGTTCTCCAGAACCCTGTCGAAGATGTCTGGGACACATTGAAAAGGGCTGTTTATAAACTGTATGAGCCACCAACCACTCTGAGGGATCTACGCCGAATCGTCGTTGAGAAGTGGGACATACTGGACCAACAGTGCCTTGATGAACTTGTGAATAGTATGACACGACGAATACAGACATGCATCAATGCAAGATGACGTGCTACTGGGTATTAGCGGTACCGGTGTACAGCAATCTGGACCACCACCTCCGAAGGTGTCGCTGAATGTTGGTAGAACATGAGCAATACAAAGTGCGAAAATAATGTTTATGTTGATCTCTATTCCAGTTTTCGGTACAGGTTCTGGAACTCTCGGAACCGAGGTGATGCAAAACGTTTTTTGATGTGTGTAGAAGCTTTTCAGTAAGGCTTCCCCTCACCAAGCACTATCGAAGGTGAAGAAGGTAACACATCATGATCTACACTAGAAAAATATAATCGATGTGACTGACTGCCTAATATAGCTTTTCTTAAATTATTACTTTCACTCTACGCCTACGTGAAGCTGTATTCCACTGGTGGTACACAAAAGATCTTTCGAGAAAGATTGCGATATTTTGTAAACGAGAAAGGAACTATGGGAGCAAGGGTGTCTAAAATTTGTAAAGACTGTGTTTCCTTCCTTTTCCATAATGAACTGCTAATATACAAGGTTCATAGCGATGACTGCAGTTCCTATGAAGCATGCCAACACGGTAGCACAAAAATGGTGAATAATTGGTTGCACACATCCCCCATACTCTAATTTAATCGGGGCACTGACTTATGTCTGATATGATGAAACATCTGTGCCAACTGCTTCACATTCACAAACCCCGAACAAGTCCTACGCACCCTTCAGCAAACGGGAGGACGGAGAGTGTTCATCGTTCGAATTCTAAGATGTTAAGCTGTTATATGAACGGTAATCATGACAAGTGGAATGTGTGCATTCTGTTGTGGTTGGGTGCCAGGAGGTGCCGTATTAAATAAAACTCGGACGAGCTTTTCAAATGATTTATCCGTTCCCACTAGAGTGCTTCGTTGACCTCGGTCCGTGTCACAGGCCCCGTAATGCTGAGGCCACTGCCCCAGCGACCTGTGCAACACAATGCTGTGTCGTGCCGGCCTTGTTCGCCAGGTGTAGAGTTCCGGTTACGTCAGGATGGCTGCGCCAGCAGCCGACTCAGCGGCCACTGTCCCCGTTGACTCCGCGCTGCTCCGCCGGGGGAGCCGTAGGCCGGCCCCGCTGCTGCTTCTTCCCCGGCTGGTGTAGCGGGGAACGTGGCGGCAACGACAGCCCCCGCTATCCGGCGTCTGAATTTGCGGCCCGCGCCTCGGGAAGTCTCCGGCCTGTGTCGGGAGCCGAGACGACTGCCCGTGGTAGCGAGCCAAAGACTGGCACGCCTCTGGCTGGTTGCGGACCCCGCGCCGGCCTCAGAGGGTCGAACCAGCGACCCGCCATGGACTGGGACGCTGTCGCTCCATGTGTTGCCGCGTGTAGCCCGGCGGTGTGACACTTGCCGCCGTCCAGGAGAGCTGCCACACTTCAATGAATCTCGTTAGAAAATGGCACCTATGTATACTTGGCTGCGCGCCTCTGTTTCGCTAACGCATCGCTCTTGAGTCACGTACGCCCCACACCCTGGTTGCGCCAGTGGGCCCCTTCCCCCTGTAACATGCGACATGCAAACCACTGCGTTTATGATTTTCAGCGGTTCGATGGCCCCTGTGGCCTCCATTCCACTTCGCAACCGCTGATCAGCGTAACTTACTGCAATCTGCCCCGCACCTGGCTGTAACTTGTGCACTCCGAAATATTGCACCAAATCTAACTCCCCTGTCTGAAACTGTGGTGCCGATACAATTCATATATGAGCGCGGCGTACAATTCTAAAGCGCATACAGCCACTGGTCTTCAACTGCATTAGGTGGTATACGGCAGGAAAAGCCTTTGACTTCCAAGTTGATAAAACGAAACCTTGGAACCGACGGCGAATCCGGAAAAAGAAACTGCAAATGGTCGCGAGACGTTTTTCAGAAAGTGAGACGAGAAAATATAAAGGTCTGAAAGTGAAGAAAGGACGGAGCAACGTGTGGGAAGTTTGCCACATTATAGGGTTAGCCATTTGGTTTGGTAACAAAGCCATACACACGTATGGAGGTAACGAAGAAACTGCTAACTCGGTTGCAGGGACCATACCAAGTTATGGAAATGACCTCAACTGTCAACGTTGAGGTTCAGATGCTGACGAGAACTTGGATTATATGTGCAGGACGTGTTAAGCTATTCAAGATAACTGTGGATGCTTTACCTCAAGTTGTGTCGTCGTCTTTAGTGCCGGATTCTGTGCTGATAATGATTAACGTGCACACAGAATGTCTTACGCACTTAGACAACGTCAATAGACTGGGTAATGACCTACATTTTTAGAATACTTATGAATGTTAAGTCACGCACTGGCTGTCTTTGTCTACTTTGTCCGGTGTTATTGAGAGTTTAATTATTTTCGTTATATACGGTGTATTTGTAAGCGAAAAGCTAAATACAAATTTTCACACATCTAGCTCCGAAACTATTTTCATATTGAAATACTTCCATAAAAACCCTCATCCCCTATTTCAGTCCTTTAGGGCTGAATTTGGAAAAAAAACACTGGAACACATATTTTTTATTTCTAACCGAGAAGTGGAATATCATATTTGATAGATATAGCTTTAAAAAAGGTTTACTAGATCTTTAATAACAATTTATTTTAAAAATTCTAACCAATATTTCACTCTCTTAGGGGCTGAATTTCTAAAAATGCTGAAACACGTATGGTTTTATTTCTAATTGAGAAACCAAATACCAATTTTCGTAGTTTTAGCACTAAAATTGCTCTAATGGCCATATATTTTAAAAAAAAATCCCTTTCCAAATTTACTCTTAAAATGTTTTAAGGTGAGGGAATATTTTCGTAACAATTTTCATACTCGATTTCACTCACTTAGGGGTTGAGTTTCCAAAAATACTAAAACTCGTATGTTTTATTCCAACGGAAAAGTCAATTAGAAGTTTTTATAGATTTAGCTTCAAAATTGCTTTCATAATTAGGTAATTCGTTAAACTTTTCTTCCCTTGTTTCATCCCCTTAGGGGTTATATTCCCGAAAACACAGAAACCCATTCTCTTTTTTAAATCTCTAACCGAGAGGCGAAATATTAATTTTGATAGATGTTAATTTAAAAATTGTTTAGTAGTTGTTTAAGAATGATTTATTGAAATAAAAGTTTACATCTACTGTTTAGCTCCTTCATGAGTTAAATCTCACAAAATACTTCAACACATAATTTTTTTGTTTCCGAACGACAGGCCAAATACCAATATTCGTAATTCTCGTGTCATAACGGCCTTAATAGAGACATCTTTTCAAAAAACGTTTCATCATCTATTTCAGCCTCTGTTAGAGGTGAAATTTCGCGAACTACCTTCCTGCATATTGCGTACACTATGAGATCAACAACCTCTGCCAAATTCTAGTTTCTATAGTTTTCTGTTGATGACGGGTGATGATGAGTCAAACAGTCCAGACATTTCCTATTATATCGATTAGGTCACCGTTGATGGAGACGGAAGAATAGACCTAAGTAACCAGTGGAGAAAATAAATAAACGATTGATGTTAGCAGAAAACCTGTTGTCGTATGCCGGCCCATTGTGGCCGAGCGGTTCTAGGCGCTACAGTCTGGAACCGCGCGACCGCTACGCTCGCAGGTTCGAAATCTGCCTCGGGCATGGATGTGTGTGGTGTCCTTAGGTTGGTTAGGTTTAAGTAGTTGTAAGTTCTAGGGGACTGGTGACCTTAGAAGTTAAGTCCCATAGTGCTCAGAGCCATTTGAACCATTTTTTTGTTGTCACATTCGAGGAAACAAATATTATAGTTTTAATTCAGCACAAGTGATGATTCCTCAACATGTCAGTACGGAGAAACTACCTTAAGGTGTGTTTCTGTTTGTAGGCGGAGGCGGTGTCGCTGGCAGCATACAGCTGCTCTTGGGTGGGGACGGCCAGACGCATCAAGCAGTCACTCAGGATCATCATCAGCCGCGCCCAGAAGCCACTGGTCCTCACAGCTGGGCACATCTACCCCATTGACAGGGAAGCCTTCGTCTCGGTCAGTGCAGAGACACTTATCATGGTAGCTTAAACATCAGTACTTGATGCAACATAAAAAACTGGAGATATTGCTACTGTATTTTTCTGAATTTAACTTGACATGAGGTTAAGGTCTAACTAAAACATACTGACTCATTGCTTTCCCGATCTCAGTACATCTTCGTCAATTTGACTGTGATACTGTTACCCATGTATTACGATAACACATTGCACAAGGTATGAGTTCTAAGGTGTAATACAGTTATGTACAAACTTAAGCAAGTGAGAGGTGTGATTCAGTCCTGGTTAACCATCTTTTTTTTATGTAAATAATAACAGTCGTCAATTCAAATTAGACACATGCTAATATTCGTTATTTCGTGACTTAAGTTACTTAACCCCTCACGAACCATGGAACTTGCCGTTGGTGGGGAGGCTTGCGTGACTCAGCGATGCAGATAACCATACAGTACGCACAACCACAACGGAGGGGTATCTGTTGAGAGGCCATACAAACGAGCAGTTCCAAAACGGGGCAGCAACCTTTTCAATAGTTGCAGGGGCTACAGTCTGTATGATTGACTGATCTGTCCTTGTAACACTAACCAAAACGGCCTTGCTGTGCTGGTACTGCGAACGGCTGAAAGCAAGGGGACGGCCACTGTCGCCGAGCTGTTCTAGGCGCTTCAGTCTGGAACTGCGCGACCGCTATGGTCGCAGGTTTGAATCCCGCCTCGGGCATGGATGTGTATGATATCCTTACGTTAGTTAAGTTTAAGTACTTCTAGGTTCTAGGGGAATGATGACCTCAGATGCTAAGTCCCATAGTGCTCAGAGCCATTTCGACACCTGAAGAAACTGCGAAGAGGTGGCATTTTAAGGAGATGGGACCTGGACAAACTGAAAGAACCAGAAGTTGTAGAGAATTTCAGAGAGATCCTTAGGAAACGATTGATAAGATCGCAGGAAAGAAATGCAGTAGGAGAAGAATGTGTAGCTCTGAGAGATGAAATAGTGAACGCACCAGAAGATCAAGTAGATAAAAAGACGAAGGCTAGTAGAAATCCTTGGGTAACAGAAGGAATATTGAATTTAACTGATGAAACATATAAAAGTGCAGTAAATGAAGCAAGCAAAAAGGAATACAAACGTCTCAAAAATGAGATCGACAGGAAGTGCAAAATGGCTAAGCAGGGATGGCTAGAGGACAAGTGTAAAGATGTAGAGGCTTATCTCACGAGGGGTAAGATAGATACAGCCTACAGGAAAATTAGAGAGACCTTTGGAGAAGAGAGAACCACTTGCATGAATATCAAGAGCTCAGATGGAAAACCAGTTCCAAGCAAAGAAGGGAAAGCAGAAAGGTGGACGGACTATATAGAGGGATTATACAAGGGGGATGAAATTGAGGACAGTATTATGGAAATGGAAGAGGATGTAGATGAAGATGAAATGGGAGACATGATACTGCGTGGAGAGTTTGACAGAGCACTGAAAGGCCTAAGACGAAACAAGACCCCGGGAGTAGACAGCATTCAATTAGAACTACTGACAGCCTTGGGAGAGACAGCCCTGACAAAACTCTACCATCTAGTGAGCAAGATGTATGAGACAGGCGAAATACTCTCAGACTTCAAGAAGAATATAATAATTCCAATCCCACAGAAAGCAGGTGTTGACAGACGTGAAAATTACCGAACTATCTGTTTGATAAGTCACAGCTGCAAAATACTAAGGAGAATACTTTACAGATGAATGGAAAAAGTGGTAGAAGCCGAACTCGGGGAAGATCAGTTTGGATTCTGTAGAAATGTTGGAACACGTGAGGCAATACTGACCTTACGCGTTATCTTAGAAGAAAGATTAGGGAAAGGCAAACCTACTTTTCTATCATTTGTAGACTTAGAAAAAGTTTGACAATGTTGACTGGAATACTCTCTTTCAAATTCTAAAGGTGGCAGGGGAAAAATACAGGGAGCGAAAGACTATTTACAATTTGTACAGGAACCAGATGGCAGTTATAAGAGTCGAGAGGCATGAAAGGGAAGCAGTGGTTAGGAAGGGAGTGAGACAGATTTGTAGCCTCTCCCGATGTTATCCAATCTGTATATTGAGCAAGCAGTAAAGGAAACAAAAGAAAAATTTGGAGTAGAAATTAAAATCCATGGAGAAGAAATAAAAACTTTGAGGTTCGCCGATGACATTGTAAGTCTGTCAGAGACAGCATAGGACTTGGAAGAGCAGTTGAACGGAATGGACAGTGTCTTGAAAGGAGGATATAATATGAACATCAATGGAAGCAAAACGAGAATAATGGAATGTAGTCAAATTAAGTCGGGTGACGCTGAGGGAATAAGATTAGGAAATGAGACACTTAAAGTAGTGGATGTGTTTTGGTATTTGGAGAGCAAAACAACTGATGATGGTCGAAGTAGAGATGACATAAAATGTAGACTGGCAATGGCAAGGAAAGCGTTTCTGAAGAAGAGAAATTTGTTAACATCGAGTATAGATTTAAGTGTCAGGAAGGCGTTTCCGAAAGTATTTGTATGGAGTGTAGCCATGTATGGAAGTGAAACATAGACGATAAATAGTTTGGACAAAAAGAGAATACATGCTTTCGAAATGTGGTGCTACAGAAGAATGCTGAAGATTAGATGGGTAGATCACATAACTAATGAGGAGGTATTGAATGGAATTGAGGGAGAAAAGAAATTTTTGGTACACCTTGACAAGGAGAAGGGATCGGTTGGTAGGACACGTTCTAAGGCATCAAGAGAGCACCAATTTAGTACTGGAGGGCAGAGTGTAAGGTATAAATCGTAGAGGGGGTCCAAGACATGAATACACAAAGCAGATTCAGAAGGATGTAGGTGCAGTAGGTAGTGGGAGATGAAGAACGTAGCACAGGATAGAGTAGCATGGAGAGCAGCATCAAACCAGTCTCTGGGCTGATGACCAAAACAGCAACAAAGTTACTTAAATGGCAGAAATTTTTCGCTAGTATTTAATTTTTATTTTCTGTTAAGCACAAACGCCACAGCTAGTCAAACGAAAAGTTCTATAAATCGATTAAATGTTTCTAACTGTCTGATCTGAACTTCCTCTGGAAAACAACGTCTACTACATCCTCATGGTAGCGTGTACATGATTCCTTAACACTGTACTCACTAATATTACTCTGAGTTTGTAAGTAACACATAATATTCCAAACGCTGGTACGACAATGGAACATAAGACCAAGCGTTCTCACCGAACAAAAGTACGTATAAAACATCAGTGCAATTATGAGAACCTATTTCGAATGTCTGATAAAATTTGTTAAACCTTGTGATTCTGTTTTAAATTGAAATTAAATATCGGCTAGAAAGTATTAACTTTCGAACTTAAGTAAAGCAATCAATTTCACTATAAATTTACTTTGATAATTAAATTAATACTAAAGGAAAATTACCTTTACTTACTGATTGTCAGGATTTGTATGTTAGGGGATATGGCTTCATTGGAAGGTTCATGTAAAATACATGAAAATGAAACCTTGTCTACGAATCTTGGAGTGAGGAAAAAGAATACAGACATCTGTACCGTAACCGCAACGGCATTGGGAGTTTAACTGTGGAGATGTGAACTGATACATGTTTAATTAAGAAAGGCAGCACTCTATTCGCTTGTTGCATGGGCAACAGTGCGGATGATTTGTTGACATGGCCTTATAACATTAGCCAACATGGCCTTGCTATGTTGGTACTGGGAACAGATGAAAGCAAAGGGAAGTTACAGCTGTAATATTTCCCGAGGACATACAGCTCTACTGCATGATTCAGTGAGAAAATATTCCGTAGGTGACTGATGCGAAATGCCAGTACTTAAACTTGAGACCTTCTCTGGCACTGAGTTTCTCGTTTGCTCGAAATTACTATGTAAGTGGATATCGTGTACAGTACTTTGTCGAATTGCTTAGAAACGTCCGTATCCCTTTTGACCACTGTAGTTGAAGTTTTACCCATTATTCAAAGCTTCAAGCTAAAGAAGTTTCAGAATCACAACATCCATATGAATACGAACAAGGCCGCTTAAAGGAAGGAGCCTCAGTTCTGAATTTGTGGACGACACAGCTGCTGCACAATTAAAAGTAATTTGTCAGGAAAATCAGATATCGGAAATGACCAGATGAAGCTCAATATGCTCGAGGATAGAGGAAGACGTAGTTAGACAAAGAGAATCAGTGCCTTACAACACAATAAATGATTGACTTTTCTGCTGACGTATTTAATGAAATAATGTAAGCACTCGAAATGAATATTGTGCACTCAACAGAATAGTCCATATTTACTACTGAAAAGTCGTCCAATGTGTATAGATACAGGTGTACGTGCTTTTCTTACTATTTTCGATTATCTCTGTGTGTATGTTTGTTCTAAATTGTTATTGGTTTTGTATAGAATATACTTTGCTACACAGTCTGTGTCCAGTAGTGCTGTAATCCAGATGGTCACGGATTGTGTGCTCATAGATTTATACTAACAGCAGATTACTTCTTGTCGTCTCATAATACATATTTATCTTACAGCTGGTGAATGCATCCTATTCGTACTACGCATTGTTGGGTCAAATGAGTAAACGCTAGACACAAACTCTTTGCAGCTGAATCGTTGATGAATTCTGATTTCTACAGCTTTCAATAAAATCGCACCGTATTTCCAAAATTTCGTACACAAATGTCGGGCTTAGATTAAATTTTCTGGTGTTATGAACAGCTAAAAAAATTAACCGTTAATGCAACATTAATTAAAACGCCATTAATGAATTGAAAGGAAAGCCACTTATGTTCTTAGGTGAACTATGTAAATTGCAGAGTGTAATAGAGCGTTTTGTAAAAAAGTTGCTAACGTCACACTATTTTTTCTATTTTTAATAGAAATCTACAGAGAATTATTCACATAGAAAAGAAATTTATAGAATTGCTGGATTGATAACTTATTTTTTCTAGACACAATTTTTGCAATGCAAGTGTTAAATTTTTATCTTGAAAAAGAAGTTCCTGTTTCTATGAACTAAAATAATTCATGGTGATCACACACAAAGACAATCCTATCGAAGATTCTGTTGAAACAAGAAAAAGAAAACCTTTGCACCAGAGAGATGAAGCTGTAAAATTATGTACCCTGATAAGATCTATTACCAGAGATTTAATCATTTTACTTGTATCTGATAGTAAATGTTTATTAGTTTTATAGAAATGAAATCTGTACTCCAAATGCTGTCACATTAAGGTGCAGAGCTCTCTAATACTGAAATGTTCTGTCCACCACGGTATGTAATAATCAGAATTCCACTTTTTGAGAATATTATTTGTGTTAATAGATCAATTGTTGTTACTGAAAAAGAACTGTAAATTTATTATCAGTCGTTGAGAAATATTTTGTCACGTCTGTAAAGTGATAATTTTTATTATTCTGTAGTACTATGAATTACTAACCTCCTTTACTACCATAATTTAACGCAAATATAAATATAATTCTGGATACAAGTGATTTACATTTGCAACTATTTTGTACACTTGATTGATCGCCTGCAAATCTTTTACAGCAAAACATAGGGCTCCAGCGCATGCACAAGTGATTTTATTTGCCCACTGTAATTGCAATATGAAACGAAATTAGATTATCATACTTAGATTGACATATATTCATGTAATATTCATCAACTGTTAAAACAGGGGAGTCAGTTCCATGCACTTATTGGCAATGAAAGTGTTAGTCTGCACTCGCTTTTGTAATCTTGTAAATGAAATGAGCTGGGCTGTGCAAATAAAAAAATCTTTGAATTTTTGGTCGGTGTATTAAAACTAACTTATTTCCATTTATCTTAAGAACAAAATAGTATGATTATTCTCGTGAAGTGATCCTGTTGAGTGGAACACACGATTTTTATTTTTACTATCAGCATAATAATTTGTGTTGTACGTTTTTCGTAAATATTTACTAACCCCACAACATCTAATCGCACCGTTTCGTATAGTGCACTAAATGACTTATAATCTTTTAGTTGTGCTCTACGTTCATATTTACTGTTGGCAGTTAATTGTTTCAAGAGTGCCCTGTTTCTTAGATGAATGGTATGCTGCCATGGACAAATCCGTTTGCTGAACATTTACAAATTCCTATGGAACATATTGATTCAAACTTAATGATAGAAACAGTTTTTTGCATCACTCGCCGAATTAATTAACACATGTAAGTTTAACAAAAGAATGCATAAAATTAGTTTTTCAGTTTGTGTGCTACTAGTTTCCAATTAAAAATTAGTTAACAAGACATGAGAACAAGAGACGTGTCAGTTGTAGAGGTTAATAAAAAAGAAAAAGAGAAGAAAAGAAAAGGTTGAAAATGTGGGAAGAAATGGTGAATAAGAAGGGCTTTTAAAATCGTTAATGACCGTGAAAAAGGGAAAGAATGAAATGCAAATCGGAATTCGTATTACAGAAAAGCTATCGGACTTCGTGATTCGGAAAAGCTATTGTTGGGGTGGTCCATGTGGCGTTTCTGAGCAAACGTTAAACCAATTTCCACTACAAAAATTATTTGAAAGAGAACAGAGAACAACAAAATGTTATTTAGGGGGAAATGGCGTAGATAAGAGTACATCCATTACCAAGTTAGTATGTCTTCTCTCATGCGGCGTTCAGGTCTTGTTCTCCAACGATCTCCTGCTTCATTTCTGCATGAAAAAGTCGTAGCTGGTCCAAAATCTTGCAGTAAATTTCATCGTCCAGGAATTACTAATGTCTACAAATTGAAACCATCTTGATCTTGAATGCAATGTATTTTACGGCTGCTTCCATCCTCCAAATTTCATACAAGCATCCACAATACTACATGTCTGCACATCAATAAGTTTCTACCTCTTAATCACACCAACACTAGCGAATAAGATAAATTAAGCTTTCGCTCACAAGAGACAATAGTGGGTAGAAAACAAAAAGAGTTACAAGTTTTGCACCTTCATTTTCTTATAAATATTTTCTCTGCAGTCGAGCGCTCATATAGCTGCGGCGGTATAATTTATATCTGGGGGAACGAGTGTGGCGCGGCGAAATTCAAAGTCCCGCTACACAGCTTAGATTTAAAATTACTTACTTTCTGTCAGATATTTTTGGTTGTTGGGCTGATGAGAATACTGCTTGTGGTCATACATTCAATAACTATCTCATTCATTTAAAGTAACAATATAATGAAAAGGAAATTTCCTACTCACTACATAGGGGAGATACTGAGTCGCAGAAGAAAAAGAGTGTCACAAATAAAGCCTTCAGCTAGTAAGTTCTTTATCAAAAATAGACTACACACACACACACGCAAGCAAACGCAACTCACACACACGACTGCAGTCTCAGGCAACTGCAGTCACAGTGCGAGCAGCAGCACCGGTCATTTACTCATTTTAAGCTTATATATATATATATATATATATATATATATATATATATATATATATATATATATATATATACTCCTGGAAATTGAAATAAGAACACCGTGAATTCATTGTCCCAGGAAGGGGAAACTTTATTGACACATTCCTGGGGTCAGATACATCACATGATCACACTGACAGAGCCACAGGCACATAGACTCAGGCAACAAAGCATGCACAATGTCGGCACTAGTACAGTGTATATCCACCTTTCGCAGCAATGCAGGCTGCTATTCTCCCATGGAGACGATCGTAGAGATGCTGGATGTAGTCCTGTGGAACGGCTTGCCATGCCATTTCCACCTGGCGCCTCAGTTGGACCAGCGTTCGTGCTGGACGTGCAGACCGCGTGAGACGACGCTTCATCCAGTCCCAAACATGCTCAATGGGGGACAGATCCGGAGATCTTGCTGGCCAGGGTAGTTGACTTACACCTTCTAGAGCACGTTGGGTGGCACGGGATACATGCGGACGTGCATTGTCCTGTTGGAAAAGCAAGTTCCCTTGCCGATCTAGGAATGGTAGAACGATGGGTTCGATGACGGTTTGGATGTGCCGTGCACTATTCAGTGTCCCCTCGACGATCACCAGTGGTGTACGGCCAGTGTAGGAGATCGCTCCCCACTCCATGATGCCTGGTGTTGGCCCTGTGTGCCTCGGTCGTATGCAGTCCTGCTTGTGGCGCTCACTTGCACGGCGCCAAACACGCATACGACCATCATTGGCACCAAGGCAGAAGCGACTCTCATCGTTGAAGACGACACGTCTCCATTCGTCCCTCCATTCACGCCTGTCGCGACACCACTGGAAGCGGGCTGCACGATGTTGGGGCGTGAGCGGAAGACGGCCTAACGGTGTGCGGGACCGTAGCCCAGCTTCATGGAGACGGTTGCGAATGGTCCTCGCCGATACCCCAGGAGCAACAGTGTCCCTAATTTGCTGGGAAGTGGCGGAGCGGTCCCCTATGGCACTGCGTAGGATCCTACGGTCTTGGCGTGCATCCGTGCGTCGCTGCGGTCCGGTCCCAGGTCGACGGGCACGTGCACCTTCCGCCGACCACTGGCGACAACATCGATGTACTGTGGAGACCTCACGCCCCACGTGTTGAGCTATTCGGCGGTACGTCCACCCGGCCTCCCGCATGCCCACTATACGCCCTCACTCAAAGTCCGTCAACTGCACATACGGTTCACGTCCACGCTGTCGCGGCATGCTACCAGTGTTAAAGACTGCGATGGAGCTCCGTATGCCACGGCAAAGTGGCTGACACTGACGGCGGCGGTGAACAAATGCTGCGTAGCTAGCGCCATTCGACGGCCAACGCCACGGTTCCTGGTGTGGCCGCTGTGCCGTGCGTGTGATCATTGCTTGTACAGCCCTCTCGCAGTGTCCGGAGCAAGTATGGTGGGTCTGACAGACCGGTGTCAATGTGTTCTTTTTTCCATTTCCAGGAGTGTATACCACTGGAGATAGTTTCTTTTCGTGTTGTAGCTGTGGAGACTGTTATTCTTTACAGATGGTGATGGATAAAGTATGTCGAAATTTTAACCCCTTCAATAGTTGTGTAGCCTAACATAAGTTTAACCAGAGTGGTCTGATGTGTTTCTTACACTATAGAGTTAAATGAGATAGCCAACCAACCGACTGAACTATCACATCGTGGTGGATTATGGGCATGATAAATGATCAAAGGTATCTTCCAGCTCTGGTTCATCGGCTACACAAAAGAAGGATGTAGTGTGTAGTGTAACATGAATGACGGCACGATTAGAGTAAACTTTTCTAGAAAGAACTTGAAAGAAAGGTAGCCATGTTAACATTGAGCAGCCCGAATCTAGAGAAAGTGGTAGTCAGACATTTTACGGTATCATTCGCAGTAGCTGGCTTACTATGAGTGATCCAAATACACCCACTTAGCGCATCCACAGCAACATATACGTAGGTTCTATGTAATTAATGAAGATCTGATCCATTATGCTATGTTCCATGGAAGACCACGATAGACCCCGACGCATGTTACGACTGGGCTCCGCTACGTGACACAACTCGTACTCAAAAGACTAGCTTCCTAACGTCTTTGTAGAGCCCTTTCAAGTAAGGCGTTCCTTCATTTTCTTAGCCGTCTTAGTGAAACCCGAATGGACGTCACACAAAGACTGATAGAAATGACTGAAAACAACTGGTATCAGTTGGATCACGTTCCTAGTCATGCTTCAGATTGCTAAATAACATAGCAATCGCGATTAAGACCGCAGCCACACCTGCTCATAGCTCCTCAGTTTCATGGTCATGTGGGATAGGTGGCTCTTACTGAAACATACTACCCAGCATATCCAATACCAGGATCCTTGAGTATCCTTAACCCGTAAGTTAAAAACCGATATGCGTACCCCGCATTCGGCAATGCGAGTGGTTTTCCTAGACCTAGCAAGAACCCAGCCCAGTGTCCGGTTATCCATTTTCAAATCAGAGGTATTTGTGTTCGTGGTAAAACCTAAGCTCTTCCAGCGCAAAGAGAATAGCTAAGGCCTGCAGCTAGCAGACCGAGTGTTCAGATTTCGATAGGTATCGTAAAGCATACGCAAACGGCTTGCGTCTGCCTTCCTTTTCTTGAAGTAACAATGCGACAAGGCCACTATTAGATGCGTGTGTCTACACCACAATATTCCGAGTAAGTTCGAAATGGGGAAAAAAGAAGCACAAGCTAAAACTCGGTCTAGGGAACCAACGGCTGCTTAATGAACGAGAGTCCCACAGAAATCTTCACCCTTTCGACACAGGCTGATGAGGGCTGCGGCAACCTGAGCAACGTTCGGCACGAACGTATGACAAAAAGTGGCCATCCCGATATACCATACCACACATTTTTTATCCTTAGGTGGTCCTAGGTACCTTTCTTTCCATTTCGGTTAAAGGATACCCTGCTGCCGGAAACTGTGACCAAGAGAGGAAACTTGGTTATGAACTGAACTGAACTTGCAAAGCGTGACAGCCAAGCCCGCTTCCGTAAGTCGGCGTAAAAACTATGTGCTCAAGACGTTCATCAACGGTTTTACTATGTATGAATAGATCATCAAGGTAGTCGCAAGGGCAGCAGAGCTTGAAATTCCCCAAAAATACGTTTACAACGTAGACAACACAGCGGCTCCGGTGGTGAACCCAAACGGAAAACGATGAAATTAAAAGTGATAATAGTCCGTACAGATTGCCATAGCAGGTTCACACTCCTCTACCAACGTAATCTGATAATAAGCTTGGTTTAAACTGATGACATTAAAATATCTAACCGCAGAAAACCAAGGAACTCGGGGAACGGCACTGATTCCAAAACGATTTTCTGAATTGAGACGCGACTGTCCACCACTAGGTGATAATCAGCCCCAGTTGATTCAGGACCTAAGAAAAGGAGTGACTCATAAGTAAATATCGAAGGCCTAATCACACCACCCACCAGAAGGTGGTCAACTGACTTCTGGTCGACCATCATCTGCAACGCATCTATCTTGGGAGACGACAAACGATGAGGGGTTTGCGTAACATTAATATGATCTGTTAATGAAATGCAGTACTGAATTTTATTCGTTATTCCAAGTTTGTCTATTAAAACGTACGGAAACTTGCCTGTAATTAGAGGTAAACATTCAGCTTGTTGTTCCCTGAACGATTTTGAGTGAACTTATTCCCACACTATTAACTGCACAAAACATTTGCCGATGCTTACGTTGACAGAAAGGAATCTTAACTTCCTCTTTCATTTTAACGAAATAATTCTCATAAGAATAATTGAACAGGTACGCTGTTTTGATTAAAAATTCACTGCCCACAATTACTCGGGTAGTTAACCCTTTAACAGTTAGGAAGAGGAGGGGGCATGAAAAGCTCCTGACTTTTTATTTCAGCCGACACTGCCTGATTGCCGAAGACATACTACCATTCGACAGAAAGTATTTTTTCTTAACATGAAGTGACGGCCCATATCCTCCCATTCCTCAATACCAAAGATGATACCCACTGACTAACAAGGAAAGCGAACTGCTGGAAACAACCAAGGCACGGACTGGTTCGGAATTCAAAACCGAACACACAAAAGGTAACGAAATATCATGCAACGCACGAATTTTCTGACAACGAACCGACGGTTTGGTTTGAGTCAAATGCCACGCCGCCGGGAATGTTGGCAGTTTGTAGCCACATGACCGCATTTACACTCATGAAAACACAATTCCATCAAGCCGTTTTCGCACAGAAACGGGAGACACCGTATTTCCCCAAATTTCTTGTCGCTCCTCTCCTAACCGTGAGTTAAATTCCTGATCCACAAACTTAGTATTTTGTTTTGCAAATATAACCTTACACAAAGCAGCGAAAGACGTCGATCTGTCACAAAGGACAATATGTGACTGATCCTGTGGGCACATTCCTTCTAGAATATTAAATACTGTTTGAGTCTCTGGTAATATGGCACGTAATGCTTGTCCAGCGACCCGAATCCTTTCTGCGTATTTGTCTAAACGCTTTTCAGAACCTTGTACCCTAAATAAGTAATCATTGATCATGTCTTCTCTTATACGAATCCCCACCTTATCCTGCAAACTATTCTTTTGAAAATAAAATAGAGGTCTAGTATTTTTAACAGTTTCAGTCACTAATTTATTCGAAACTCCAACAGTTAATGGGTATACTATTTGTGACACGAAATTAGGCGACAGCTGTATAACGACAGCCTGCTCTTCTAACACGACAACAGAACATTCCTAATTTCTCCACTATTGCCTAAAGAAAGAATTTGATATTTCCAATTATTGATAGTAAACGTTTCGGTAATTTAGAATAACTTTGCCAAATTTGATTTGCTAGTTATCACTCTTTGCGCCCTGATTTAACTGCGTAATATCAGTCTCATTTCCGCCTGCTAATTAAAAAAAATTCTGTAATGAAAATAAATCACCCTGCACTCAGAACATTCATATCCGAAATCCTGTTATACAAATGGTTAATATACGCCAGAATAAGCAAAAACTGTGATAGCAAAGGCACTGCTTGTTCCAAAATTTCAACACCCCCTTGCGCATTATCTAACAGCTCAGCGCGAGGAGTACGGGTGGTACTCGCCGCTCAAGCTGACCCGTCAAAATAGGCCCCGTAGCCATGGTAGAGGTTCAGCTACCATCCAGTCTAGTGGCGCTACACGAATCTGAAGACCGTACACAAAACAAGAATTTCTGAAGTAAGACCCGCCCAGTGGGGCACATCTTCCAGATGTCATCCTAAAACGAAGAAAGAGGCAAACAGTATTCAAAACAAAATAAGTGTCCATGCATGTGGGATCGAGGATTGGGCCACACGCCACGATCTGATTTGCTACCATTAAGCTATCTGAAAATGACAGCTAGGTAGTGCACTCAGTATGGTAGTGGAAGGAATCAACCGCACATCCAGAGAAATGAACACGTACGATTTTTTACATAATTTTTTTTATCAAATAGGTCTATTGAAAGCAGCCAGCTTAAAAATTTTAGAGAAAATGAAGACCACTAAAAGGGAACAACAGTATTTCCTTAAGATATGTATAGCTTAAAATTTATCCATTTGTGGAGTACAATTTCTCACAACAGTTTCAAAAGCAAGAACGGAGTACGGCATTCCAAAATCTTCCCTTCTCAAGTACATTAATAATAATACAGAGGGCACAACACTCTTGAGTGATCTAAAACGCATAAGAAACAATTACAGCACATTTCTTAAAACGAAGTAAACAGTTGTATTCCCTACACTGTAAAGGAAGGAGGAATACTTTCTTAGGCAATGTGATCTGGAAACGAAGTGACGTAGCCAAAACAGACCTAAAATCAGGTGTCGCGTCGAATAAAATTCTGCTCATAAATATGACTTAACTAAAAAGGTTTCACCGATACGTGGACAAAATATTAAGCATTAAGAGATTAAAATAATTTTCGCACAATATGATTTTAAAAGCACCTACGCAACATGAATCAGAGGTAAGTTGAATTCTCTCTTTCTAAAGAAAACAGATCCCCAGTCGTAATCAAAAGCAGAGCCATAAATGTATATTTGGGTTTAAGCACTTAAAAAATTAGCACGTCTAAAACTGCCTGCTCATATATATAGTTTTTTAAAAACTAAAATTGCCCTAGTAAGCATCACTATGGGTACTAATAGTTAATGCCACTCAGCCAAAAGAAATACTGGAAGATCGGGGAACCGTATGACCACGGAGTGTACCACTCACAATATAAACTTGTGCACAGGTTCTCAAACGCCGTCAGACTATTAACTAGGCTAATCGATGCATACATTAACACCAAATTTGACAACTGTTGTTCGTATGAAACTGTAAATCTCATCATTTGTTCATTTGCGTTCCACTTCTTTTGCCACGATGAAAATCAAGTAATAGTGTCTAATCCAGATAAATTACCTAAAATAAATTATAGTTCTAAATAACGAGGAACACCGGATCTGAAATTTAATAAATTTGTATCACATGTATATGCTGCTCCAATGGTATCATTTCGAAATCACGTACAAGAGAAATAGTACAGTCACACCTTTACCTTACAATAATATTAGATATATTTGATTTCCTCAATACATTCACTATAGAAAAACCACATTCACATAGCACTACCTCGGCGCCGACCGTTGCTATAAAGTATAAACACTGTAAATGTCTGCTACAATTCGCCACATTCGAAATACTAGATATCTCTGTCCTGCAACAGCATTAGTAGTATCATGCGAATCGAACTGCTACTTAAAAAAATAATAAAATGGTGACTTCAGGCTGAAGATAATGCTACTCATAGCGTGAAGGCGTTGCCAGGAGACGGCCCTCGGCGTCTCTGAGTATCGCTGCTACATCAGCTCAGCATGTCAGTAAGAAATGCAAGAGTATGGAATCATTTGGAATATATACAATACAGGCCAGTTTTGCTCAAATTTATCAAGTGGTCTTTTTTTTCTAGAACATTCGTAACGAGAAAGAATTTACTTCAGCAGTAATAATAAATACCTTATGCCTTTCAACTATAGGATAAGGTAAGCGTCAAATAAGTCAGAATATGCAATAATAGAAACAGAAAACATCTAGAACAATAGTTTTGGTGCTCAACGCAGTTGCTTATGATAAAGTACATCTGTGGAAAAATAGGTCATACTCCAATCTTTCAGGCGTCAATGAAAGGAAGTGGAGACAAAATCCAGTCGCCTGCAGTAATAACTGAAGTAATAAAGCGTATTTTATACCTGTATTGCCGTTCAGACCTCAGTTCAAGATTAAATGACCGTATAAAATAGAGAACATGGTTTGTTTGTATGATTGTGGTGTGTTACTACTGAGTGTTACTCTGGAGAGTTATTTTGTGGTAAGCAAATCTGGTGTTTACTTCTTGCTTCCCAAAATGGTGAAATATAACGAATAGGCAATGACGAAGGTACATAATGAAATATTTGGAGTATAAGAATAATGATGCATCAGTTCTAAATGATGCAGAAATGTAATAGTGGGAAATACTTTAAGTACCGTACAGCATTTTCTGGTAGGGAAATATGGGCTGTGGGAGAACCGGAGTAGAAGCGAATCGCAGCATTTGAGATGTGGTGCTACAGAAGATTGCTGAAACTCAGGCGGACTGATAAGGTAAGGAAGAGTCAGGAAGATAGGACATGTGTTAAGACATCAGAAAATCATTTCCAGGGCACTAGGGAGACCTGCAGAGGGTAAAACCTATATTAGAAGACAGAGAATGGAATACATCCAGAAAATAATTGTGGACGTAGGTTGCAAGTGCACTCTGCGATGAAGAGGTTGGCATAGGAGAGAAACCCGTGGCTGGCCACACTGAAGCGGGCAGATAGTAACGATTATGGAGCCTGACTTTGCAGTAAGGTAATTTTAGTGAATGCGCTGTTCTACTTAACAGAGTTGTTAAGGAAAGTATATGATAGGAATTACAACCATTAGTAAGTACGTGTATAACTTGTTGGCCGCGTACATATGGATATGGTTTTTGAGTAACGGAATACATTTTATAAGTTGGCATGTTGTAGTTATTCTTTACATAACGCATGGCACTGGCAATGAAAAACTGAATAATAGGTTGGTATTTTGACCTGGTACTAATAAAAAAATTGTTGCGTATGTAGTTTTCTTGGTGTTGACAGTTGCTGTTAGTGTTTCCAGTAAGGAAGATCACCATTAAAGGAAGAAGGTCCTGTTAAGTGAGTAGCTAACTGCAATGAGTAAGCATTTCATTCTCTTCACACTGTGTCAGCTGATTAGTCACGTCAGTCGGAAAAATGAATATGTACGCGGATTTATAACGTTGTACGATGAATGCTTCATTTAAAACTAAATATTTTCTTGTAGATTTAGTTACGATAGTTACTACTGTACTGAAGTTTTTTTCCCATGTACAATGACGGAGGTTAGTCGCCACCAAGGACTGTTAAAATAAAAGAACATGGGACAACCATTTGGGCCTGTGAAAGGCGTGTATCTATTTGATGCAATGTGTAACAGTAAAAAATGTATCTGTGATAAATAAATAGCGAAGTATATCTGTATGGGTGGTATCTGTTCTTTCGGACATATCCGAAAGAGCAAAAGAGCAGACACCATTTCTAAGTTCGATCCCGTTGCCAGACATAAAATATGTTTGGAAAGGGGAAATTTCTATCTCTTCCACATTCGGACAAGGAAAGAAGTCGTTGGCAACAAATGAAAATCTGTAGTAAAGGTGGTATTCGAACTGCAATCTTCTGCTGAGCAACTACAAGCGTTAAGCATTTACTCCACGTCAGCATACTGTTCACGCATAAGTGCACGCCTCTCTCCTTAATCCAAAATACCATTTGCCGCACACTACCACAGTAGCGTCCACTAGCCCATTTTCTTATTTTTGATCGTCACATCATGTGAAGTCCTACATGAATTCGAGCGAAGATTGCTCTACACTGAATGATCATACTGTACTAGAAATGGAGTCTATTCTTTCGGACGTGTCTCAAAGAACAGACACCATTAATATAGATGTGCATTTGCTGTGAAAGCTAATATGATCATTCAGAGCAGAGCCTCTTCGCCCGATCTTGTGCAGGACGTCGTGTCATGCAACTAGCAAGAAGAGGGAACAAGGCTAGGGGACGCTCCTTTAGTAATGTGAGGCAAATGGGGATTTGGAGTGAGGAGGGAGGCGCAATTGGGCGTCTTTGAAACTGTACCTATCCACTGTGTCAAGGAGGCGTAGATCGTTAGCGCATCTGCCTGCGTAGCACGAACCCTGGGTTTGAATCTTGGCCTTCGTACACATTTCCATTTGCTACGAATGAATTCTTTCCTTACCTCTAGGTCGTAATTTCTCCTTTTGGAAATTTGTGGCACTGTCTTATGGGACCAAACTGCTGAGGTCATCGGTCCCTAAGCTTACACACTACTTAATCTAACTTAAAGTAACTTATGCTGAGGACAACACACGCCCATGCCCGAGGGTGGACTCGAACCTCCGGTGGGGGAAGCCGCGCGAACCGTGACGAGGTGCCCAGACCGCTCGGTTACCGAGCGCGGCCAAAGCGCAAGGAAGAGGGGTATTTCCTTTTTTACTGTTATATGCAACAAAGAGTAAAAAATCTGTTGGCTTGCTAATTTTGTTTTCTCTTGCTATGTGTTTTCTGCTTTTAAGGGCTAACAGGACAAGAAGTAACGCAATTAGTGAGCTATAAGAAATATTTAATAATGATACATAGTTTTCATTTATGGTGAACGATTGTGCATTTAAACATATTTTAATCGGTTTGTATTTCTTTGTATTCTAAATTTATGGCCAGGTTCGGTAACCAAAATAATTTTGAATCTGCATGTGCGATGTTTCTTTCTGTGAGACTGGATTATACATGGCGGTCATAATTACTCTGAAAAAGGAGGTGCAGGTTAGGTTTTACTGAGAAACAACTGTTCAGAAATAAATTCTATAGGTCACACTGTTTCCGAGTTAATTATCCAATCAGCTGGTTGTGTGCACAGATTCAAGCGATCCGCCAGAGACGTTGTTGCCAGACATGTACTTCGTTTCGTTTCTTTAGACCAAAGAAGAGACCGATACAAAAGTTGGACATGGGATGGTAGTAAGCATCGAACCAGACCCAAAGGCCGAGCTGTCTCGTACGCTGTTATCTATGCAATGAGAACAAGTGACACTAACAGTATCTGAAATTTGGTTTCGTAGGATAGAGCCGATCAGGTTGTGGAAAGGCGCCTAAACTTTATTTTGCTACAACACTTAAACACACATGCTGTTAAAACAATTCAGAAACAATATAGCTGAAGGCCAGAACAGAAGTTCTTAAAATTGCCTTAAGGAATACACACAGCTGAAGGCCTTAGTTACAAAATAGAAGAACTGAGGCCTTAAGGCCTGGATAACAAGAATTTCAGTAAGAAAATTCTAAAAGGTTTTTAACAAATGACCTTCAAGATTTTAAATTTGAGACGGCTGAAGGCCTTATCTTAAAATATTTCACATAAGGTTCGGCTGAAGACCATATACTGAATGTAGAACATCTTTAGACTTAAGCCCTGGGTAACAAAATGAAGATAGAAAGAAAAATTTTCTAATGGTTTTTCAAATTTTAACTTAAGATGGCTGAAGGCCTTATCTTAAAATGTTTCACGTAGAATTTAGGCTGAAGGCCACATAATAAACATTAAAACATACTAAATTAATACATGGCTGAAAGCCTCGCACAGTACTTGAGACTAAAAGAAAATCACAATCCAAAACAACGGAACAGTGGTGGTCAGAAGTGTTCCAAGGGTCGGCCTGGGGAGGAAACTCTAATGTAAGTTCAGGTGAGACAGGCAGCCAAGCATAATACTAAATAATAAGATGGCAACACGACCTAGGGACGGTTGAAGAACCAACCAACAACCTAGTCAATTCCCGTCCACCCGACCAATGACACTACAACCTAAAATATCAGCAGCAATATGTCTTGGCAATTGGCGTCTAATTACAGGCACGGCACAATAACCACTCACAAAAAAAAAAAAACACCAAGGCTGTCGAACTAAATGCCGTGCCGGACAGCATCAACACGGCTAGTAAAAACACACTGCTGGAAAACTACGCTAACGACCAGGGCAGGAAACTGGAACATTAACGGCCACAAGGCAAAGATACCGCTGGTGCACTTCGCTAATAAGTTACAATCAATTCAATAGTTAAACACCATACAGGAAGACGGCTGCAAAATTTTCCGACTCCAGCACGCCGCACATTGCTGCTTGTGGGAACTGGCAATGAAAGAAGAGATGTCACAGCAATTGAGGTTTCATAACAGGTTAACTGATTACTCAATACCAGTATCCAGGTTCAGAGGGCAACGAACTTTGCTGCTCTCACAGCTAGTGCCTCACAAATCCGACCGCACGTGCACGCCACCAGCAGCTCCTGCCTGACGGAGACTTCCTCTCTGCTCCGTCGCAATTGACTGACTACCTCACACACACTACCACACGGAAATAAAGCAGTCACACCAAAGATGGTACAGCAGTACTAGCATCGATAAGCGCTGCTGCTGCCACTGATGGAGGCAAGTCAGCAACTCGTTATGGTAGTAATTCAGGGAGCAATAAGACGCCACTCGATTGTCAGAAAATGCCGAAGAAGAAACGGCATCAACGCGAGCCGGCCACGGAATATATCTGGCAGGCAAAACAGCCTAATTGCCTCACTTCAGCAATAATTAACGTAAAAAAGTATCCATTTTTTGTTAAGAATTATTTCTAAGCACAACCTACCCTGAACACGTTCACAAGTTTTTCAGGCTGTTTTTGAACACGCTTTGTACGCTGCTAATTGGCAGTATCTCTCTGTGTGACCCAGTGAAAGGGTAATGTGACAATGCAGGCGGATTATTTCCACCTTTTATATTTTTCTTCTCCCAAAATTATAATTAATATTTTACTGGAAATTTTGCAATATCTTCTACATTGTCATTTGTAGAATATGTGCACAGTGGCTATAAATCTCAAATACGGACCCAGGGCTAGTTGAGCTTAACATGATATGATATATTACCGTTATCTAATTATTGTGAACCCATTACTATAATTAGATTGGCAAAAACTGTTCTAGCTATAATCTATCAGTAGTTTAATGTTTCATTATCATTTGTCTTATGTAAACATGCATGTCTGGTGACTTCTTGATACAGTAGATAAAAACACTGCAGAAATAAGGTAAATATTGACACAGGCAGTGCTGTACGCATGACAGCAACATCTACACTCACTTATTTTCGAAGTAATGAATATCCTTAGATAAAATATTGTTACTGTAACAGAAGAGCATAATTATGGAAAGTAACGAGTAAAATTGTATGCATATCATTACTGTATCTGAAAGTTCACATGCAAAAGAGCTCCATCTTCTATTCAGTTATTCAGGAATGTAAATCTTTAATTATAATTAGTGAAAATTTGGCAAAAATCAGTAGGCAACCTCAGTTTTAACTATTGTAACCTTCTAAAAGAGGCATGTTGGCAGCCATAAAAAGTCAGTCTGCCGTGAGTTTTGTAATTAGGAAGATATCTACGTCCACAAATACGGGATAATGTACCGCAGACGATTTAGAATAGCTTATAAGTCGGGAAATGTACCGCGTGCTATCTAAATTTCGCACCTGGGAGTTCACTCAGTGATTCAGTAACTGTTTTTAATGACTGGCTGAAAACTTACAATTAACCTGGCCCTAAACAACGATTCTTTTCACATCCAAGTGCAGTTAAGGCGTGTCAACTGTAAATTTTGGTGAGGACTACAATATTCGTAGTAGATTGTTCACGTCAGCAACCTTTCAGGCACTTGTGTGGAGGCGATGCTGTGAGGCTATCCCTGCAGATAAAAACAGATAAGTTACAGCTAACATCATTTCCGTTTACCTCCGAAAAAGCGTTCAGTATTAAGTACAATGGGGTTCGTTTTCCAACACATAATACAGTAAAACTGTTTCATCATAGGTCACGTTTGCTAATTTCTACAGACGACACATTCCAAAATTTTCAGCAGTTAAAAGAACAGTAAAAACGTCATTGGACTTCAGATTTAGAGGAAGCAGTTAAACTGTTAAAGAAATGATTTACCACTGGCTCTGCTCTCATTTTTCCTGACTATATAAAGGAGTTAATCTTGTAGTTTTACAAATACTTAACATAGTGCAGCGCTTCAGAAACCGTCAATTGTTCAGAAATTAAGAAATTCAGCTTTCAGTTGCAAGGTAAAATTTTATTAGTTTTCCTAGGTTTCGATGCCAATAATGGTATCTTCCTCAGAACCTATAAATTAATCCATACGGACATATGTTACACATTGAAATACATCATCAATCCAAAGATTTCACAATAAAGCTAATTGTGGTACTTACAAAAATTAAATTATTTTGAGGGCCAGATATTGGCCATGTCACAGAATAAAATTAAATCAGAATAAAGACCCATAGTCATAAGGTTATGTCTGTCAAAAAGAAGAAACATTAAGAAATTCAGCTTTCAGTTGCAAGGTAAAATTTTATTAGTTTTCCTCGGTAGACAGAGCTACGCCGGGCCAGGAATAAGAGTCACACGTAAGCAACAAGGAAACCAGGCGTCGCGAGCAGTTCCGCGGAGAGGCTCGGCCAGCAGCCAAGCGCATGCGCGAGCGCAAGCGCAAGCGGAAGCGCTAGAGACAAGCTGTCTCAAAATTACTTAGAGAAAACGTAAGTTGTAAACAAGTTGCGACGGGAAGCAGTCCTACAAATGGAAAAACCTACCTGTTGGTACAGTACGTTAAACAATTGACCTGAGAACTAGCTACAAAGTCAGGACATGGAAATTTACATTCAAATATTACAATAAGAGGGCAAAGCCCCACTACAATAACTACTAAATTAGTGTGAGAAACACAAGTGTACGAAACATAAAATATCTAGAACATAAAATAGGCAAATTAAGAAACACCTCAGCAACTAGGTGTCATTACCAATATAATACAAAATACATAGAGACACAATATATGATCGCACTATAACAAAGGGACAAAACAGATACGAAACAGTATCGGCCATTAGAAGCAGATCCTGGGTCAACTCCACTGGGGTAAAGGTTGAAATCCTTCTAAATAATTTCTATTTTTTAGTTGCAACTGATCATTAAGTAAATTTTTTCTTTCAATAAGATGTTTAAAAATTTTCACTTCTTCAAGTGTGTCTAATTTACATCCACTGACTTGTAGTTTTACTCAAGCAATCACAACCTAGGCTACGTCCTATGTCAAGAAGCGGATGGGATACAGCACCCTGCTGCCCTCTCTTCCTGAGAAGTGAGTGGAACAAAAAGATGCTATTAACTACTGTAAAAGGAAGGCTCAAGCTAATTTTTGGCATGACCTATGTTCGTTGCTATCTGTGTAGTAAGAATTCTAGTCATAAGCAATCATTCAGCACTAATGTAGCTTCTGGAATTAAAATATCCAACCAGCTATTTAACCCAATGGACCTTGCAAGTAAGCGAATTTAATTCTGAGGTAGTGCATCACCCAGGAAAATCTCTTAGCAATGTGGATGGGTTAAGTCACAAAGTGAACACTGTAGATATGCTGGAGTAGGCGTTTAATACTGATAATAGCCAGCAGTTGGTGAAACCAACACAACACAGCCCTGATGACGGATTGCTTTACAGGCAAACACGCTGCACTCGCCACACCTTTGCACTACCCTGTTTATCGGACGAATCACTGAGGCAAGCCCATGATTCCGTCTTAGCTGGGCATGGTGGACAATAAGTGACAAACCGTCACATTGCAATAAATTACTAGTGGTCACAGAGGAAACAATACACTCAGCTTGATGCACGAAATTGCATCCCTTGCACTCAAAGAGCAGAGTTCGAGTGTCAGTGAATTCCACCGCAAAGACTACCTGAGACAGAGAAGCCATTTAAGTGATTGGAACGCCACTTGCGCAAACACCAGCAGGGAATGAATATGCACTAACCGTAACTGATCATTCCTCACCTTACTTGACCATTATCTCCGTACCCAGCCCAAAAGCTCAAGTTTTGGTAAACCATGGCACGCCAGATCCTATAGTAACTGACCAAGATACGACATTTGTAACCGAGGTATTGAATTAGTTATGACAACTATTACAAATAAAGTATTTACGAATGTGTGTCCCTGACCCACAAGCAGATGACGCAACAAAGAGAGTTCATAGGACATTACGTAAATTTCAAAATTATTACATAAGTAGCAGCCATGAAAGCTGGGGTACCATCCTGCAATTTGGAGTAGATAGATAAAATTCCAAAATCAATGAAAATACAAGCACTTTGGCCTAAGAGATTATTTTCGGTCAGATAAAGACCTTCATATCATATTAGCCTACTATGGGTGAGGATACGTCATCTGTTCTGGATAATACTTAAAGTTTAAAAACTTTCTGACATCAACAGAGAAAAATTAACATGATGGCTCTACCAATGGCATTACTGCTTCCACACTAACAAAGCAAAATTTCATATACACAAGGTCAGGCAGGGGATAATGCTATCTAACCAGCAATTTCCAATAGAAGTCCTATCTGTAGTACCAAGAAATTTATCAGGTAGTGGTGGTCTCACCTGTAGTCGAGTCTTTCCAAAAGTGGTGCGCAGAGCTACCTCAGTAACTCTGACTGTACCTACAATTGTTTCAACAAACACTTATGCTTTAAGACGATAACGTAACCTTGAGAGTTGTATCTTGTATTTGCTCAGTAATTACTAGAGATATTCGAAGGTATGTGATTTTATTATGTCTGTTTTGCTTTTTAAGATAGGCTGACAGCAAGTATTTGTGTTTAGCCAATAGGTTAGAAGAAATTCCAGACGAAGTTTTATTTCAGTATTAGCAGAGAGTTAATGTATCTAATTTAGAAGGAAGATACCAATGCTATATGATTCAGTATGGTTTTTGTTTGTTAAATGTGTAGTTTGTACAGAAAGAGATATGCAGACAGGAGAAATATTGACAGTAAATGAGAGTCAGTGTTTGTGTATATGAAACACTTTGACGATTCACTTTACTGTATCGATTCTTTATAACTAATGGTTTCTAGGTCAGTTCAGTCATTTAAGATGATAAAGGGCTTGAGAGAGTACCACTGTTCACTGCAGTATTACTGTGTTGTTGAGCCAGGGAAAGTCACTGTTTGCCCATTAAGCAAATACACACTGTTCACGAACTGTGCGAGTACACTATGTTTCGCTCTGGGAAACCAGCAACCGGTTAGGCTAGAGAGGTCACTGCAAGTGAAACTGAAATTTCCCGAAATTAGGGGCACTGTGGCTACACGCAGAACCTAAACCGATGGTGTCATTGCCACATGTTACGACAACGGACGTTTCTACGGCACTCCTAACAAAGAGCTACAGGAGCAGGGAGTGCTGTTATATGATATATGGTGCGATGTTTCAGGGCCCACTTTCAGATCATGCGCCACCATTACTCGAACCACAACCCTAACTATCAAACACTCGTTAATGTGCCTACTGGACACACTCGTCAATATTTTGCCCAAGGGAAGCCCTGTTACCTAAACACCTCAATACACTCAACCATTCTGGGTGTCATGGAGCAAACGATAGCAGCACAACGTGGATGGGTGACGATCAAAGATTTACTTGATCACAAGAGACCACACTGGGTCGAAGGACGCCACAAATTCATAACAGTGAGGATCAGATCATCAGCTGCTTACCTCATGCTGATAGTAATAAGTATTCCGCACTGCCAGCGCAGTCACAGAGCTGCTCAAATACCACGATTACATTCCTCTAACTTGAGGGCCATTGGTACTCTTGTCAGTATCAGAGACCTGGATTCTGTGAGTGGAAAAAATGAACTAAGTGCCAAGGAATTCTGGTGTGAATCAAGAGCTAGCGTGATCAGTAAGGAAAAGAAGTGTATTAAAAATGGAAACCTGAGGTGCAAGTAACTATAAATTAACAAGTTTGTTTGTGTGGCCATTCTCCGCAGCAAGCATATAAATACTTGAAACTTCCTGGCAGATTAAAACTGTGTGCTCGACCGAGACTCGAACTCGGGACCTTTGCCTTTCGCGGGCAAGTGCTCTACCATCTGAGCTACCGAAGCACGACTCACGCCCGGTACTCACAGCTTTACTTCTGCCAGTACCTCGTCTCCTACCTTCCAAACTTTACAGAAGCTCTCCTGCGAACCTTGCAGAACTAGCACTCCTGAAAGAAAGGATATTGCGGAGACATGGCTTAGCCACAGCCTGGGGGATGTTTCCAGAATGAGATTTTCACTCTGCAGCGGAGTGTGCGCTGATATGAAACTTCCTGGCAGATTAAAACTGTGTGCCCGACCGAGACTCGAACTCGGGACCTTTGCCTTTCGCGGGCAAGTGCTCTACCATCTGAGCTACCGAAGCACGACTCACGCCCGGTGCTCACAGCTTTACTTCTGCCAGTACCTCGTCTCCTACCTTCCAAACTTTACAGAAGCTCTCCTGCGAACCTTGTAGAACTAGCACTCCTGAAAGAAAGGATAAGGTAGGAGACGAGGTACTGGCAGAAGTAAAGCTGTGAGTACCGGGCGTGAGTCGTGCTTCGGTAGCTCAGATGGTAGAGCACTTGCCCGCGAAAGGCAAGGGTCCCGAGTTCGAGTCTCGGTCGGGCACACAGTTTTAATCTGCCAGGAAGTTTGATATCAGCGCACACTCCGCTGCAGAGTGAAAATCTCATTCTGGAAACATCCCCCAGGCTGTGGCTAAGCCATGTCTCCGCAATATCCTTTCTTTCAGGAGTGCTAGTTCTGCAAGGTTCGCAGGAGAGCTTCTGTAAAGTTTGGAAGGTAGGAGACGAGGTACTGGCAGAAGTAAAGCTGTGAGTACCGGGCGTGAGTCGTGCTTCGGTAGCTCAGATGGTAGAGCACTTGCCCGCGAAAGGCAAAGGTCCCGAGTTCGAGTCTCGGTCGGGCACACAGTTTTAATCTGCCAGGAAGTTTCATATCAGCGCACACTCCGCTGCAGAGTGAAAATCTCATTCTGGATATAAATACTTGTTTTGTAAATGAAACTGCCTTTTCCTACTGCTAGTTGCTTTATTTATCCCATACGCGTTTCGCCTTCTCCTGTTCTAAGGCATCATCAGTGGGATCTATAACGATACAGTTTTGTTAGTTATAGGTTATCAAACAGTTCACTTCACAATTTTTTGTAAAAAAAGTAATTACTTAAGATTTGCTGATCTGCGTTTCCTCACATCTGGTCTGGAGGTTGCACTACCAATTTTAACACTGCCATATAATCACATCTTTGTGTTCTCGCCTTCCACACAATATTCACAATGTTTCTCACTCTTTTTTGTGGTGGGCTGTTGTTCTTTTGTCACTTGATGCAACAATTTCATCGTACACTGCTTTTCAAAGCGTAAAAATTGCGACTCCATTATGTGTTCATCTTCTTTGATAAGTTTATCAATTTTTTGCCAACCTAACGAAGTATATGTTCGTTATTAACTTATTTAATTCAGAAATAGATGAAGATTGCTTAGAAAATCTAATTATAGAAGCAGAAAGTGTTTTGACAAGGGAAGATAGGAATTAAAATAGTAGTGTTAACATTCGATTATATAGAGAACTAGTAAAAAAAGAAATCCAGAATATAATGACCAGTATAACACCATAACAACATAAAAATAACAAAAACACAGAATCTGCAACACTCAGGAAATTTACAATACATTGAAGAAACGCAACAATTCATCTCACAAAATAACATTACAAAATTAAAATCAGACCCAACAAACAGATTCCAGAAAAAAGTAAAAAACACTCTGAAAAATATTGACATTATGTTGGATAACACAGAGAAAAGAAAGTTGACACAGGTCAGGTAGTACACCCGCACCACTCTCTCCCCCACCCCACAAAAGGAAAGAAATGTCGACTCTGTCCCTCACTCTCTCTTTCACTCATACACACACAAACGGTATAAACATCATAAATAGAAGTTAATAGCGAACATATACTTCGTTAGGTTGGCAACAAATTGGTAAACATACGAAAGAAGATAAAACACATAATGGAGTCGCAATATTTACGCTTTGAAAAGCAGTGTGACAAAATAGTTGTATCAAGTGACAAAAGAACAATAGTCCACCACAAAAAAGAGTGAGAAACATGGTGAACTGTGTGTGGAAGGCGAGAACACAAAGATATGATTATATGGCAGTGATAAAATTGGTAGTGCAACCTCCAGACCAGATGTGAGGAAACGCAGATCAGCAAACCTTAAGTAATTCCTTTTTTTACAAAAAATTGCGAAGTGAACTGTTTGATAATCTACATCTAACAAAACTGTATCGTTATAGATTGCACTGATGACGCCTTAGAACAGAAGGCGAAAAGCATATGGGATAAATAAAGTAACTAGCAGCAGAAAAAGGCAGTTTTATTTACAAAACAAGTAACTATAAATTAACCGTAGATATTGTCTGAGACAAATCCTGGGCCGACATTTTCTTTTTTTTTTTATTGCAGTATGGAGGGACTGGAATGGCATAAAGCTATAACAGAACTTGGAGAAGAATATGGAGCTCAGAATACTAACAAGGCCACAGACACACGGCAGGCACTGTGACTGAGCTGTGTCAGGAGGAGATTCCGGGTTCGAGTCCCGGTCGGGACACACATTTTCAACTGTCCACATCGGGGTATATCAACAACACCTGTCGGCCGCTGAGGGTTTCAGTTAATTATCATTTATTCTTGGCCACAACTTACAACAAAACCCCGCCACACTATATTAACCACTTATTGTGTCGGAGGGCTACCAGTTGCACAGTGCAGGGTAAACAGTAGACATTGAGTAACGTTGCAGCCGGAGTGTCTTCGACAGCTCGGTGGCGCAGTAAAAGAGTAATAAAAGCGGTTTCTGCTTGTAAGTTCATCCTCCCTATTAGATAAATGATTAAATTATAGTTGTTCCATATAATTAGCAAGGAAGGAGAGAGGAAGCAATTTCGACCGTGGGAAGAAATGTAAACATTTCAAGCTACTTATAGTGTATTTCTTTAAATGGATCCGACCTCGGAAAATCAATTCTGGAAAAGAGGTTCTTTTATTGATCTTGCAGTATGCATTTATGACTGCAACAATAGCTGCCGATCAGTAGCATCACTGTATTAGTAACACCAGCTCTGGAAAATTCTTTAAAAAAAAGAAAAAGGTTACGACAAGAAACATTAATAACAGAGTGAGATTTTCACTCTGCAGCGGAGTGTGCGCTGATATGAAACTTCCTGGCAGATTAAATCTGTGTGCCCGACCGAGACTCAAACTCGGGACCTTTGCCTTTCGCGGGCAAGTGCTCTACCAACTGAGCTACCGAAGCACGACTCACGCCTGGTACTCACAGCTTGGAAGGTAGGAGACGAGGTACTGGCAGAAGTAAAGCTGTGAGTACCGGGCGTGAGTCGTGCTTCGGTAGCTCAGTTGGTAGAGCACTTGCCCGCGAAAGGCAAAGGTCCCGAGTTCGAGTGTCGGTCGGGCACACAGTTTTAATCTGCCAGGAAGTAACATTAATAACATTACACCACGTTGTATCATGTTTAAATCAAATATATTTATCCTAAATAGCACAACTGCCTCACATTCTGCTACCTATGCAGACAGAGAAGGGGTCAAAGACATTTGATACAAGAAGAAATAAGTGAGGAGTATCAATTGTCTTAAGACAAAAATGTAACGAAAAACTTACAGACAATATCATATGTTGCTGTCCATAGAATCTGATACTTTGCGGGTTTGTGGATTTTTTTTCCTCACATTTTTTGTCTTATTATTTAGCACCCTTGAATGATATAGTACAGTTTGTTGTCGTTGACTTGACGACACCATTCAACTAATAACAACTCAACACATACACTAACTTAGAGAAGAAGATTACCTTACATGTTCAAATGTATGTGAAATCTTATTGGAGTTAACTGCTAAGGTCACCAGTCCCTAAGTTTACACACTACTTAACCTAAATTGTCCTAAGGACAGACACACATACACCCATGGACGAGGGAGGACTCAAATCTCCGCCGGGACCAGCCGCACAGTCCACGACTGCAGCGCCTGAGACCGCTCGCCTAATCGCGCGCAGCTTACTTTACATAGTCTATTACCATCATAGTTCATCTGTGGTCGTATTCAGTGTCGTTCAATATACGTCACATTTCATACATACACGCGTATGGCCACAGATAGAAGACTTTCTTTTCATCGTCTATAAATTTCATGATTTCTCTTTTTACAGCGGATATGATGTTTAGGTAGCAGACACGCGTAAACAAAGTTCCGACTGTCATTTGAAGAAGGCTGAAAATTAATGTCACTAAGCACCTACAAAGACTATCGCTTGTTACCAGTGAGGAGTCGACCCAGGCGACGTGTTGCAAGGCTGTGCTGCAATGTGACTTCACGAAAAAACCTGGCATCATTTGTCCGGTACAAACCAAGTTCCATGGACCAAACGTATAGTGGAAAGTAGACTTAGAAATGCCTTTGCATGACTGGTATCGGTTGTGCTAAATAAAATATATCATTACACAAAACATGTTCTTCCTCACAAGTCATACATATATTACATAAGAATGAAATTACGAGATCAACATGTTTTTCGTTTCTGCTAGGGGACGTTAGTTTAGAGTTTATTTTCTATAAAAATCTATTCATTTTATGTAGTAGATGAATTCGTTGGTTTCTTGTTTACTATGCACCACAAAGTTTCATAATAGACAGTATGTGCGTTCTCATTAAAAATACTTTCATATACCGAAAATCCGATCGTGCTGCTTGAACATGTTTTAATAGTTCCACGTGTGCGACACAAGGCCGAAAGATAAATTCCACTTCGGGGTTGAGTTGTTAACGGCTGCGTGTGCAACTAAGGCTAGTAGTTAGTTAGCGATTTAGTGAGTTGGCTCCCGTCTACTTGTGCATTCGTGTCGGATTCATCGTCAGACAACCCAAGGACATCTATCTTCTGCACACTGAACCACCGGCAACGAGAAACTCACTGATCTGAACCCAGGTATGTGAAGTTTTCATCACTTTACAGCATCGGCATCAGTCAAGCGGTTCGATTCCACTACGCAACATACGCCATGTATTATATTTCACTCCCACGTTACCAGCCGCGTCAACACCCTCATTTCATTCAAAAGTATTTCATTGTTGTTTTAAATATATGGACTGATTTCACAACAGTTCCATCTCTGGTTTTCACTTTAGCGTCTTATTATTTAAGTTACATGTATATATACTTCACATGAGTTACTTCGGAGCGCTTTAGCCTACATGACGCAAATTAGCTCCACGTCTATCACTACATTTTATTGTCGCTATTTATAAAAGTATTTACATTGTATAAAGTACTCTTATTTCCGGTGAGAAACTGATTACATTGAACTGAGTCCCTTTTAAAGAATTGCCATTATACGAAATCTTCGTGACTGTCTGGACAACAAATCGTTACGTATGTTCCAATGTGGCTCATCTGCTCAGAGCAGAACAATTATCGTGTGCATGTGCAAAAGTACACGCAAATCCAATGAAAATTGTAAGGTCATGCTCAGTCAAGGAAGTATCACATCTTACCGTACGTACAGGTTCAACACTAAAATATTAACCCATCATTCAGCTACATCTGTTTATCTATTAATAGTCAATGAATTGGAGAAGTTCCTCATTGAGGCTCACGAGAACTTTTATTTTGTAAATACTCACCATTAACCCCCCCTCCAAATGAACAACGCACCTTGTCGTTGGTGGGGAGGCTTGCGTGCCTCAGAGATGCAGATAGCCGTACCGTAGGTGTAACCACAACGGAGGGGTATCTGTTGAGAGGCCAGAAAAACCTGTGGTTCCTGAAGAGGGCCAGCAGCCACTTCAGTAATTGCAGGAGCAACAGTCTGGATGATTGACTGACCTGGCCTTGTAACAATAACCTAAACGGCCTTGCTGTGCTGGTACTGCGAACGACTGAAAGCAAGGGGAAACTACAGCCGTAATTTTTCCCGAGGGCATGTAGCTTTACTGTATGGTTAAATGATGATGGCATCCTGTTGGGTAAAATATTCCTGGAGGCAAAATAATCCCCCATTCGGATTTCCGGGCGGGGACTACTTAAGAGGACGTGATTATCAGGAGAAAAAAAACTGCCGTTCTACGGATTGGAGCGTGGAATGTCAGGTCCCTTAATCGGACAGGAAGGTTAAAAAATTTAAAAAGGGAAATCGATAGGTTAAAGTTAGATGTAGTGGGAATTAGTGAAGTTCGGTGGCAGGAGGTACAAGACTTCTGGTCAGGTGAATACAGGGCTATAAATACATAACCAAATAGGGGTAATGGGGGAGTAGGTTTAATAATGAATAAAAAATAGGAGTGCGGGTAGGCTACCACAAACAGCATAGTGAACGCATTATTGTGGCCAAGATAGACACGAAGCCCACGCATACTACAGTAGTACAAGTTCATATTGGAACTAGCTCTGCAGATGAAGAAATTGATGAAATGTATGATGAGATAAAAGAAATTATTCAGATAGTGAAGGGAGACGAAAATTTAATAGTCATAGGTGACTGGAATTCGATAGCAGGAAAAGGGAGAAAAGGAAACGTAGTAGGTGAATATGGATTGGGGGTAAGAAGTGAAAGAGGAAGGTGCCTGGTAGAGGTTTGCACAGAACATAGCCTAATCATAGCTAACACTTGGTTCTAGAATCATGAAAGATGATTGCATACCTGGAAGAAGCCTGGAGATACTAGAAGGTATCAGATAGATTATATATTGGTAAGACAGAGATTTAGGAACCAGGTTTTAAATTGTACGACATTTCCAGGGGCAGATGTGGACTCTGACTACAATCTATTGGTTATGAACTGTAGATTAAAACTGAAGAAACTGTAAGAAAGGTGGGAATTTAAGGAGATGGGACATCAATAAACTGACTAAACCAGAGGTTCTACAGGGTTTCAGAGAGAGCACAGGGGAACAATTGACAGGAACGGGGGAAATAAATAAAGCAGAAGAAGAACAGGTAGCTTTGAGGGATGAAGTAGTGATGGTAGCAGAGGATCAAGTATGTAAAAAGACGAGTGCTAGTAGAAATCCTTGGGTAACAGAAGAAATATTGAATTTAACTGATGAAAGGAGAAAATATAAAAATGTAATAAATGAACGAGGTACAAAGGAATACAAACGTCTCAAAAATGAGATCGACAGGAAGCGCAAAATTGCTAAGCAGCGATGGCTAGAGGACAAATGTAAGGATTTAGAGGCTTATCTCACTAGGGGTAAGATAGTTACTGCCTACAGGAAAATTAAAGAGACCTTTGGAGAAAAAAGAACCACATGTACGATTATCAAGAGCTCAGATGGAAACCCAGATCTAAGCAAGGAAGGGAAGGCAGAAAGGTGGAAGGAGTATATAGAGGGTCTATACAAGGGCAATGTACTTGAGGACAATTTTATGGAAATGGAAGACGATGTAGATTAAGATAAAATGGGAGATATGATACTGCGTGGAGAGTTTGACAGAGCACTGAAAGACCTAAGTCGAAAGAAGGTGCCAGGAGTAGACAACGTTGCATTAGAACTACTGACAGCCTTGGGAGAGCCAGCCCTGACAAAACTATACCATCTGCTGAGCAAGATGTTTGGGACAGGCGAAATACTCTCAGACTTGAAGATTATAATAATTCCAATCCCAAAGAAAGCAGGTGTTGACAGATGTGAAAATTACCGAACTGCAAAATAGTAGCCGACCACGGGGAAGATGAGTTGGATTTCGTAGAAACACTGGAACACGTGAGGCAATACTGACCTATCTTAGAAAATATATTAAGGAAAGGCAAACCTACGTTTCTAGAATTTGTAGACTTAGAGAAAGCTTTTGACAATGTTGACTGGAATACTCTCTTTCATATTCTGAAGGTGGCAGGGGTAAAATACAGGGGGCGAAATGCTATTTACAATATGTACAGAAACCAGATGGCAGTTATAAGAGTAGAGGGACATGAAAGGGAAGCAATGGTTGGGAAGGGAGTGTGACAGAGTTGCAGCCTCTCCCCGACGTTATTCAATCTGTATATTGAGTAAGCAGTAAAAGAAACAAAAGAAAAATTCGGAGTAGGTATTAAAATCCATGGAGAAGAAATAATAACTTTGAGGTTCACCGATGACATTGTAATTCTGTCAGCAAAGGACTTGGAAGAGCAGTTTGAACGGAACGGACAGCGTTTTGAAAGGAGGATATAAGATGAACATCAACAAAAGCAAAACGAGGATAATGGAATGTAATCGAATTAAGTCGTGTAATGCTGAGGGAATTAGATTAGGATATGAGACACTTAAAGCAGTAGATGAGTTTTGCTATTTGGGGAGAAAAATAGCTGATGATGTTCAAAGTAGAGGAGATATAAAATGTAGACTGGCAATGGCAAGGAAAGCGTTTCTGAAGAAGAGAAATTTGTTTACATCGAGTATAGGTTTAAGTTTCAGGAAGTCGTTTCTGAAAGTATTTGTGTGGAGTGTAGCCATGTATGGAAGTGAAACATGGACGATAAATACACTCCTGGAAATTGAAATAAGAACACCGTGAATTCATTGTCCAAGGAAAGGGAAACTTTATTGACACATTCCTGGGGTCAGATACATCACATGATCACACTGACAGAACCACAGGCACATAGACACAGGCAACAGAGCATGCACAATGTCGGCACTAGTACAGTGTATATCCACCTTTCGCAGCAATGCAGGCTGCTATTCTCCCATGGAGACGATCGTAGAGATGCTGGATGCAGTCCTGTGGAACGGCTTGCCATGCCATTTCCACCTGGCGCCTCAGTTGGACCAGCGTTCGTGCTGGACGTGCAGACCGCGTGAGACGACGCTTCATCCAGTCCCAAACATGCTCAATGGGGGACAGATCCGGAGATCTTGCTGGCCAGGGTAGTTGACTTACACCTTCTAGAGCACGTTGGGTGGCACGGGATACATGCGGACGTGCATTGTCCTGTTGGAACAGCAAGTTCCCTTGCCGGTCTAGGAATGGTAGAACGATGGGTTCGATGACGGTTTGGATGTACCGTGCACTATTCAGTGTCCCCTCGACGATCACCAGTGGTGTACGGCCAGTGTAGGAGATCGCTCCCCACACCATGATGCCGGGTGTTGGCCCTGTGTCCCTCGGTCGTATGCAGACCTGATTGTGGCGCTCACCTGCACTGCGCCAAACACGCATACGACCATCATTGGCACCAAGGCAGAAGCGACTCTCATCGCTGAAGACGACACGTCTCCATTCGTCCCTCCATTCACGCCTGTCGCGACACCACTGGAGGCGGGCTGCACGATGTTGGGGCGTGAGCGGAAGACGGCCTAACGGTGTGCGGGACCGTAACCCAGCTTCATGGAGACGGAAGCGAATGGTCCTCGCCGATACCCCAGGAGCAACAGTGTCCCTAATTTGCTGGGAAGTGGCGGTGCGGTCCCCTACGGCACTGCGTAGGATCCTACGGTCTTGGGGTGCATCCGTGCGTCGCTGCGGTCCGGTCCCAGGTCGACGGGCACGTGCACCTTCCGCCAACCACTGGCGACAACATCGATGTACTGTGGAGACCTCACGCCCCACGTGTTGAGCAATTCGGCGGTACGTCCACCCGGCCTCCCGCATGCCCACTATACGCCCTCGCTCAAAGTCCGTCAACTGCACATACGGTTCACGTCCACGCTGTCGCGGCATGCTACCAGTGTTAAAGATTGCGATGGAGCTCCGTATGCCACGGCAAACTGGTTGACATTGACGGCGGCGGTGCACAAATGCTGCGCAGCTAGCGCCATTCGACGGCCAACACCGCGGTTCCTGGTGTGTCCGCTGTGCCGTGCGTGTGATCATTGCTTGTACAGCCCTCTCGCAGTGTCCGGAGCAAGTATGGTGGGTCTGACACACCGGTGTCAATGTGTTCTTTTTTCCATTTCCAGGAGTGTAGATTGAACAAGAAGAAAATAGCTTTCGATATGTGGTGCTACAGAAGAATGCTGAAGATGGGATGGGTAGATCACATAGCTAATGAGGAGATATTGAACAGAACTGGGGAGGAGAGGAGTTTGTGGCACAACTTGACTAGAAAAAGGGATCGTTTGGTAGGACATGTTCTGAGGCATTGAGGGATCACCAATTTAGTTCTTGAGGACAGCTTGGAGGGTAAAAATCGTAGAGGGAGACCAAGAGATGAATACACTAAGCAGATTCAGAAGGGTGTAGGTTGCAGTAGGTAGTGGGAGATGAAGAAGCTTGTACAGGATACAGTAGCATGGAGAGCTGCATCAAACTAGTCTCAGAACTGAAGATCACAACAACTACAACAACAACAATTAAACAATTGTACTGCTATGCCAAACCGTTAATATTGTCATAAATACCATATTTACATTTTGTCTCTGCTTGTCAGCCTATTTTATCTCAATGAGTTTCACTGTCCCCCCGATCAACCAACCATTGTTCAAGCACGAAATATCTTAACGACTAATATATACGGATACTAAGGAAGACCTTTTACCGTTACACAACTAGTGAACACTTTAAAAAATCTATTTCCTTAGCTTACAACACCGGAGTCGTCTATTTTCAGACATATTACGATTTTTACATTACCATGCTTCTTTAGTTTCAAAATTCGTTTATCTTCAATATCTTCAATATTCATTCATACATGAACATACTGGACACGCAGTACACCATTTAAAATCTACGTATACGGTGGTCATTCGCGTAGGAGGTAATACTCCTTTTAGTGCGTGAACGGGTGCAGATATCCAACCAGGTTTTCGGCAAATGACGGTATGCTAAGGGGCACATACTTTGGTGCGTGTTTTCTTTTTCTTTCTTTTTCTTTTTTTTTTGTTTGCGTCATCAGTCTTCTGACTGCTTTTATGCGGCCCGGTAGGAATTGCTCTCCTGCACAGTTAATTCTTGTATCGATTGAGATACTGAAGCAAGTATGATTTTATTTTTTTAATACAATGATATACATTTTTAACAACATGCGGAAGGATTTGAATAGAAGAGTACAGTAATACAACTATTTTAATTTTTAGGTTTAAGCTCTTCGTAAAAGAATCTGACAAATATTCTAAAATTGAAAGTCACGTCAACCGGAGCCGGCTGTTGTGTTGCAAACACGCTGATGTCAGGCTACGTCACCGTATCGAGCATTTCGATTCATAACTTCTCTGCATTGCAAAACTATAAGGAACTCTGTTGTATATCGGCAGATAATTTCCACATCAAAATTCCTCGCATTCAGACATGTACACCAACGAAGACACGTTAAACATGCTGCTTTTACACAGGGAACGTGAAATTATGTCGAAACTTCTATGCTGATCGTCGCTGTCCGTCGCCCAAGGCACTAGCAGGAATTTTGGGTCACTAATGCGAAAGGGCGGCTTCGACACCAAATAGAAGACGAATACTGCAACTGACAGACCACATGAAGAAGCTGTTCGGCCTACGAAACTTATCAATCCGTATGATGACTCGAGTCGTATTTCCAAGGAATGTGAGATCAGCCAGACGAATCTCTTCGCATATTGCATCGACATAGTTTGCACCCTTATCATCTATCACTAATGCCGGCACTCAGAGGACATGGTCTCATGTAGAATTTTGGCAGTTTGTTCTGTAGCTCCTATGCACTATGTTGTTCCAACGTGTTCCCTATAACGACGAAGCAACCTTTACAAACCACGGTAATGTAAATTTACGTAACATACACCACTGTCCAGCTGAAAATCCTCACTTTCATCGTCATGTACAACACCACTGACTGTAGAGAATAAACTTATGATGCGGTATCAAAGGAAATTCCATTGTGGGACCTTATGTCATTACAGGGTTGCTAAACGGAAATACGTATGGACATTTTCTTACAAAAATACAACTTCTTCTTCCAGAAAGGGTACCACTGTATAAACGACTGTGTTTGTGGTTCCAACACGGCGGCTGACCGGTTAACGCAACTCAGATATTGGATAAAAAGTTTCCTTGGATAGCACAGAATGATGCGGTCAGGTTCCCTGATTTGACTTCTCTGGATTTCTTTCTATGGAGAGCACTGCAAGATACACTCCATCATGAAACCCCCAACTACACCAGAAGAAATGAGCCGTCGAATCGCCACAGCATGAAATGTGTAATATCCACGACTATATTTTATTCAGAATAATATTCGCGACAGCGTTGTGAGTGGAATGCGAATGAACATTCTCGTGATATTAATAAAAAGGACTTCATCGATAATAAAATAATAAATAATTACTGTCAATGACAACGTAGTATTCTGTAAGAAATTATATCTCAGACAATAGCCACGTAAAAAGGTAATGAAAATCTCCATTTTTTTTTTATATCTGTGATTCTTCTAATATAACCATTCTTCTTGATCGAACTATGGTACTGATCGGATGTGACTGATCTCTCGTAACACATATGTCTGTACAAAACTGTATTATCTTGTTAGTTAATATGTGAAAATAGAGCTTATATGTCACTGAAATGAATCTTCTTTGTTTGTAATTTTATTTCATTGCCATTCTCGTCCTATATAAATATTAAGTTTTTCTGATCGGCTACAAAGAAGCGCAGCCATTATTCCTATTGATCTACAGCGCGGTTTATTGGTAAATGCTGAATAATGAGCGATGAACATTGAGAAATATTTTTGAATGTTAACGCGTATAGTAAAGGTACAAAAAAGATTGAATAATATATACTTATTGTTAGTACTAAAACGGTGCCTGAAGGAGAATCGATAAGTGATTGATTTACCTTAGCCGCCATCTTAGTGAAATACTGCAGCGGTAGTTTTAAATATAATTTTTATACCGACATAATCGATGTTGGTCATAATTGCTATAGTAATTGTGTGTTGGTGGCCCAGTAACCACTCAGAGGTAATAAATTCCAGTTAGACTGTGAATAATCTTTAAATATAGCGAACTTCTAAGAATGCAAAAAGCATCTTTTTTTTCCCTTTTTTTTTTGAGTCTTCTGACTCGTTTGATGCAGCAAGCCGCGAATGCCTCTCCTGTGCTAACCTCTTCATCTCAGAGTAGCACGTGCAACTTACGTCCTCAGTTATTTGCTGGATGTATTCCAAACTCTGTTGTCCTTTACACTTTTTGCCCTTTGCAGCTTCCTCTAGAACCATGGAAGTCATTCCTTCATGCCTTAATAGATGTCCTATCATCCTATCCCTTCTCCATATCAGTGTTTTCCACATATTCCTTTCCTCCCTGATTCTGCACAGAACCTCCTCATTCCTTACCTTATCACTCAACCTAATTTTCAACATTCGTCTGTAGTATGTATTACCACACCTCAAGTGCTTTGATTCTCTTCTGTTCCGGTTTTACCACAGTCCATGTTTCACTACCATACAATGCTGTACTCCAGACGTACATTCCCAGAAATTTATTTTTGAAATTGAGGCCGATATTTGATACTAGTAGACTTCTCTTGGCCAGGAATGTCCATTTTGGCATTTCTAGTCTGCTTTTGATGTCCTCCTTGCTCCGTCCGTCACTCGTTATTTTACTGCCTAGGGAGCAGAATTCCTTAACTTCAACTACTTCGTGACCATCGATTCTGATGTTAAGTTTCTCGCAGTTCTCATTTCTACCACTTGTCATTAACTTCGTCTATCTTCGATTTACTCTCAATCCATACTCTGTACTCATTAGACTGTTCATTCCATTCAGCAGATCATGTAATTTGTCTTCACTTTCAGTCAAGATAGCAATATCATCAGCGAATCGTATCACTGATATCTTTTCACCTCGAATTTTGATTCCACTCCTGAACCTTTCCTTTATTTCCATCATTGCTTCCTCGATGTACAGATTGAAGAGTATGGGCGAAAGGCCTCTCGACTGTGGTTCATATTGTATATGGCGCATCTCTCCCTATAGCTTACCCCTACTTTTTTCAGAATTTCGAACATCTTGCACCGTTTTAAATTGTCGAACGCTTTTGCCAGTTCGACAAATCCCATGAACGTGTCGTGATTTTTCTTTAGTCTTCCTTCCATTATTAACCGCAACGTCTCAAATGCCTCTCTCGTGCCCTTACTTTTCCTAAAGCCAAACTGATCGTCGTCTAGCGCATCCTCTATTTTCTTTTCAATTTTTACATTCTTCTGTATATTATTCTTGTCAGCAACTTGGATGCATGAGCTGTTACGCTGATTGTGTGATAATTCTCACACTTTTCAGATCTATCCGTTTTCAGTACTGTGTGGATAATGTTTTTCCGAAAGTCAGATGATATGTCGCCAGACTCATACATTCTACACACGAACGTGAGTAGTAGTTTTGTTGCCACTTCACCCAACGATTTTAGAAATTCAGGAGGAATGTAATCTATGCCTTTTGCTTTATCTGATCTTAAATCCTCCGAAGTTCTTTTAAATTATGGTTCTAATACCGGGTCCTCTAGCTCTTCTATATCGACTCCTGTTTCTCCTTCTATCACATCAGACAAATCTTCCCCCTCATAGAGGCTTTCAATGTATTCTTTCCACCTGTCCGCTCTCTCTTCTGCATTTAACAGTTGACTTTCCGTTGCACTCTTAATGTTATCACCCTTGCTTTTGTTGCCATCGAAGGTCTTTTTGACTTTCCTGTGTCAGTCCTATCGACAAACATTTCTTTTTCGATTTCTTCACATTTTTCATGCAGAGATTTAGCCTTAGTTTTCTGCCTTTCCTGTTTATTTCCTACTTGATTCTCCGGCCTTCAGGGGCAGTTTCCCACCCCTAGGACAAGAGAGTGCCCTGAACCTCTGTCCGCTCCTCCACCTTCTTTGACTAGGCTGTTGACAGAATGAGGGTGATTTCTTATGGCGGAAGCCTTCAGCCGCCAATGCTGATTATTAATCAAAATTTAATCAGCAACGGGACTCGAAACCGGGACCGGAGACGTTTCGATTAGAAATCAAGGATGCTAACTCAAGACCACGGCTGCAAATTCACTACAGATTACGTGATTTCAATTATCTGCTGATGTATGAAGCCCGGTAATCATCATCATCATCATCATCATCATCATTTAAGACTGATTATGCCTTTCAGCGTTCAGTCTGGAGCATAGTCCCCCTTATAAAATTCCTCCATGATCCCCTATTCAGTCCCAACATTGGTGCCTCTTCTGATGTTGAGCATATTACTTCAAAATCATTCTTAACCGAATCCGGTAACATCTCCTTGGTCTACTCTGTCTCCTCCTACCCTCTACTGCTGAACCCATGAGTCTCTTGGGTAACCTTGCTTCTCCCATGCGTTTAACATGACCCCACCATCTAAGCCTGTTCGCCCTGTCTGCTACATCTATAGAGTTCATTCCCAGTTTTTCTTTAATTTCCTCATTGTGGACACCCGCCTGCCATTGTCCCCATCTACTAGTACCTGCAATCATCCTAGCTACTTTCATATCCTTAACCTCAACCTTATTGATAAGGTAACCTGAATCCACGCAGCTTTCGATCCCATACAACAAAGTTGGTCGAAAGATTGAACGGTGCACAGATAACTTAGTCTTGGTACTGACTTCCTTCTTGCAGAAGAGAGTGGATCGTAACTGAGCGCTCACTGCATTAGCTTTGCTACACCTCGCTTCCAGTTGTTTCACTATGTTGCCATCCTGCGAGAATATACATCCTAAGTACTTGAAACCGTCCACCTGTTCTAACTTTGTTCCTCCTATTTGGCACGCAATCCGTTTATATCTCTTTCCCACTGACATTACTTTCGTTTTGGAGATGCTAATCTTCATACCATAGTCCTTACATTTCTGATCTAGTTCTGAAATATTACTTTGCTAACTTTCAATCGAATCTCCCATCACAAGTAAGTCATCCGCATATGCGAGACTGCGCATTTTGTATTCACATATCTCAATCTCACCCAGTCAGTCTATTGTTTTCAACATATGATCCATAAATAATATGAACAACAGTGGAGAGAGGTTACAGCCTTGTCTTACCCCTGAAACTACTCTGAACCATGAACTCAATTTACCGTCAACTCTAACTGCTACCTGACTATCTATTTATAGACCTTTAACTGCTTGCAAAAGTTTGCCTCCTATTCCATAATCTCGTAGAACAGACAATAACTTCCTCCTAAGAACCTGGTAATATGCCTTTTCTAGGTCTATAAAGGATAGATACAATTCCCTGTTCCACTCGTAACACTTCTCCATCATTTGCCGTAAGCTAAAGATCTGGTCCTGAAAACCTCTGAGAGGCCTAAACCCACACTGACTTTCATCCAATTTGTTCTCAACTAATACTCGCACTTTCCTTTCAACAATACCTCAGAAGATTTTACCCACAATGCTGATTAAAGAGATACCTCTGTAGTTGTTACAAAGTTTTCTCTCTCCATGTTTAAAGATTGGTGTGATTACTGCTTTCGACCAGTCTGATGGAACCTGTCGCGATTCCCACGCCATTTCATTTATCCTGTGTAGCCATTTAAGACCTGACATTCCACTGTATTTGACGAGTTCCGACTTAATTTCATCCACCCCAGCCGCTTTATTGCACTGCAATCTATTGACCATTTTCTCCATTTCCTCAGATGTGATCCTATTTCCATCATCATTCCTATTCCATTGTACATCGAAATCTGAAACATTACTGATCGTATTTTGACCTACATTGAGCAACTCTTCATGGTGGTTCATGGTGTAGGTTCCTGTTGTCATGTCCTAGTTCATGAACCACGGGCAACGTATGAGTGGCCAAGTAAGTGGTCCTGACAGTCGGGATAGCAGTTACTTTGGAATAAGGTGGGCATGTCGGACATATTCTGAGTTGTGGTCACCTTTGTGCTTAGACGGCAAAGACTACCAAATCCACCGGTTAGTCCCTCAACCGTTAGGGGTAAAACTCAATGGGACCCGGGGCAAATAAGGCTATCAATCTGCATCCCAGGTACTTTACGTATGATGCTGGTAACAATGAGAGCAAAATGCCTGGTCATTACGGAACAATTTTTATGAAATATTCTGACAGTAAAAAATAAATTAGGGTTGTGTGCCTGAGGTGTTGTGTGACAAAAGTGTTAATTTTGCTTAAAGAAAAGTGTTGCCTCCTCGAATAACAGTAGCGGTAAATTCGATAGACGATCTGCAACTAGTACAGAGACTATTATGCAACAGCACCGAAAACTGCTAAAAATAATTACTTTTGTTTAGTTCAGAGTATTTATCATGTATTTAGCTTCATTGCTAGTTATATATGATCAGTTTTGTGCATGAAATTAGTGCCATTTACAATGCTTGACAGACAACATTATTGCACGTTCCCAGGTGGAGATTTCTTTAGCAAAATAACGATCATTAGCCGGGAGAAGCAGTGATTAAATAAACCTCATGTTACATTAATAGTACCGGTAAGTAACTAGTTTTTTTGTAGTCTTGCTGAAATAGCAACAATACTCTACGTCAAGGCACAAATACCATTTTATCCTATGTACTTTCATCTGTTCATCTATTTCTAGAGCGGCAACAGCATGTGTGTCTCACAGTCGATGGTAAGCAGTCTGAACACATGCTTACGTAAAGCGTAAAACAACATTTTGCAGAGAACGTTATATTTATTTATTACTTGTTTTCCTTCAGTTATGGCTTTTCTTATCTGAGTGTTTTCTTCATTTACTCGTTTTTGTGAGGCGCTGTTGCCGCTTTTCAGAATTTTCAGTTCAGTGTTGATGTTTGTTACGCTGCAGTTCATGTCCATAAGGTGTTCAGCGAATATGGAATGACAGCTGTCATTTTTTAATGCTCTTCTGTGTTCTCTGTGTCTGGTATTAAAATATCTGCTTGTCTGCCCTGTATCAACCGATTTGCAGTCCTGACACGTCAGATGGTAAATACCAGATGTGTTATGTTTGTCTGTGCTTGTACTGTTTGCCCTAAGTATTCTCTTTGTTGAGTTGTTTTTCCTGTAGGATATTTTTAGCCCGTGTTTCTTGAATGTGCTGCCTATACTATGGGATAATTTATTGTAATAAATCAGGGTGTACCATTTGCTTAATATTTTGGTTGTTTCGTGCTTATGTGTGGTTGTGTGTGTATTATGCGTGTTTGTATGGTGTATACAGGGTGTTACAAAAAGGTACGGACAAACTTTCAGGAAACATTCCTCACACACAAATAAAGAAAAGATATTATGTGGACATGAGTCCGGAAACGCTTAATTTCCAATTTAGAACTCATTTTAGTTTCGTCAGTATCTACTGTACTTCCTCGATTCACCGCCAGTTGGCCCAATTGAAGGAAGGTAATGATGACTTCGGTGCTTGTGTTGACATACGACTCATTGCTCTACAGTACTAGCATCACGCACATCAGTACGTAGCATCAACAGGTTAGTGTTCATCACGAACGTGGGTTTGCAGTAAGTGCAATGTTTACAAATGCGGAGTTGGCAGATGCCCATTTGATGTATGGATTAGCACGGGGCAATAGCCGTGGCGCGGTACGTTTGTATCGAGACAGATTTCCAGAACGAAGGTGTCCCGACAGGAAGACGTTCGAAGCAATTGATCGGCGTCTTAGGGAGCACGGAACATTCCAGCCTATGACTCGCGACTGGGGAAGACCTAGAACGACGAGGACACCTGCAATGGACGAGGCAGTTTTTCGTGCAGTTGACGATAACCCTAATGTCAGCGTCAGAGATGTTGCTGCTGTACAAGGTGACGTTGACCACGTCACTGTATGGAAAGTGCTACGGGAGAACCAGTTGTTTCCGTAGCATGTACAGCGTGTGCAGGCACTATCAGCAGCTGATTGGCCTCCACGGGTACAGTCCTGCGAATGGTTCATCCAACAAAGTGTCAATCCTCATTTCAGTGCAAATGTTCTCTTTACGGATGAGGCTTCATTCCAACGTGATCAAATTGTAAATTTTCACAATCAACATGCGTGGGCTGACGAGAATCCTCACGCAATTGTGCAATCATGTCACCGACACAGATTTTCTGTGAACGTTGGGCAGGCATTGTTGGTGATGTCTTGATTGGGCCCCATGTTCTTCCACCTACGCTCAACGGAGCACGTTTTCGTGATTTCATACGGGATACTCTACCTGTGCTGCTAGAACATGTGCCTTTACAAGTACGACACAACATGTGGTTCATGCACGATGGAGCTGCTGCACATTTCAGTCGAAGTGTTCGTACGCTTCTCAACAACAGATTCGGTGACCGATGGATTGGTAGAGGCGGACCAGTTCCATGCCCTCCACGCTCTCCTGAACTCAACCCTCTTGACTTTCATTTATGGGGGCATTTGAAAGCTCTTGTCTACCCAACCCCGGTACCAAATGTAGAGACTCTTCGTGCTCGTATTGTGGACGGCTGTGATACAACACGCCATTCTCAAGGGCTGCATCAGCGCATCAGGGATTCCATGCGATGGAGGGTGGATGCATGTATCCTCGCTAACGGAGGACATTTTGAACATTTCCTGTAACAAAATGTTTGAAGTCACGCTGGTACGTTCTGTTGCTGTGTGTTTCCATTCCATGATTAATGTGATTTGAAGAGAAGTAATAGAATGAGCTCTAACATGGAAAGTAAGCGTTTCCGGACGCATGTCAACATAACATATTTTGTTTCTTTGTGTGTGAGGAATGTTTCCTGGAAGTTTGGCCGTACCTTTTTGTAACACCCTATATTTGTATTCTATGTTTTTGTGTGCAGTGTGTCTGTGTTCGTGATCTGGTAAGAGGTTGTTTGCGCTTGTGTGATAGGTGTCCCCTTTAACTTTTATTTAATTTTGTGATTCAACTTGTCTATAACTTTTGTATCACATCTAATCTCTATAGCTATATGTCTGATTGTCAGTAATTAATTTTTGTAGTTATCTTCACTGAGTAGAGTTTTGTTTTGTCCGTGCAGCATATACCGGAAACTGGCTACTTTGTGTGCAATGAAATGGTTAGAGTCCTTAAGTACAGCTGTGCTGGCGGTGCTCGTCTCTCTTAAATGTGGAGAACTGGTGTTGGTTGTTGTGTCTGTGTAGTTTCAGTTGAAGGAAATAGTTTTCATAAGACCCACCTAATGCACCAGTATCTAGCATATGCAGTAGTTCCTTACACAGAAATTATAGCAGACCCTATACCTGTGTCTTAGAGGAAACAGATTTTATCTTAGTAGCGCCAGGTTGCCTTGCTACATAACGACTGAGTCTAGTATGGCAGCTCTCCTTGGCAGTGTTTACACACCAATAGCGGAATCTTACTACATTGCTTTCCAGTATTAGTGCATTTCTCGGACTGTTATGTGGAAGGTTTCAACGTCGATGTTAAGAAGCTCTATATCATTGTACTTGTCTTTCCAAGAGCTACGGAATGCTATTATGAAAAGTCTACGCTTTCATTCGGTTTATCTAGTCACACAGAAAAAAAAAATTCCTGGACGTTTCAAGCAATATAATTCTTAATTTTATATAATATTTCATTTTGTGTAGTACTTCCCGTACAAAACTTGGTACATCACAGTAAAACTTTTCAAATACGAAATGTCTTACAGCAGATTTTTAAAGTAAGTTACAAATTACAAATTTATACCCATTAAATTTTAACTCAAATAAATACAATTATCATTACTACTCGTGCAGATACCTTTCCAAATCTTGGTGACTGTAAGGTCTTTTAATTTTCCTTGTTTTCAGATAAGCGAAAACGTACTTTCTGGATATAGGATCCAAGTGCTCTTGTACGGCCCTACGTACAGTAACTGCCACGTGTTATTCATTTTCTGTAGAGCTGAAGATTTTCAATCGATTTTAACAACTGAATGTTCTTGTAAACGCCCTAACTTTTTGTGATAGGCGTTCTTTCGACCTCTAGCCTGTTCAGCAAGTGAATCCAAGTATTCTTTACCCTGGATTCCAGCAGTAATACTTCTTTTGGCAATTCTGGCTGTGGGTTTACATAGTGGTTAACTTCTTTATTGTTCCTTAAGCGACCTCAGAGTGTATACAGCGTTGTGCAAATTGGTGACTTGTTTACAACGTACTCACATGCTTCAGTGAATTCTGCGCAATGAAAATGTTGTGTACTTGCATAAGTTCGCACAAAATGATTAAATTCTCTGACGATACACTCAGTTGGGTTAGTTTGAGGATAAAATCTTGTTAGAAAATGTGTTAAAGTCACTGCCCCGTTGAAAAACTTTCAATTTTTTGCATATTAATTTTGCAGTGTTACCGGTTAGGAATGTAACAGGCTTGCAAACTGTTGGTATGTAATCACTAAGAATTCATCTGATGACATCAGGTGCTGCTGTCGTCTATATTGCAGACAGTTTAACGTATTTCAAGAAACTATCATAGAAACCTACCAAGTGATTAACTCTTCCTCGCGCAAAAGGTACTGGTAGCAGCATTTGGTTGTAAGCTTTATTCTCTGATATATCTGACGAGTTTTCAACACCGTGCTACTTATCTCCACATGTTAAAATAACAACAAAAGTTTAGTGTCCTTAGACATTTTGATTCATCATAATGCCCCAACCGTAATGTGTGTGCCAAACTGAAGTGTTATTACTCTCAATATTATGTCTGTAAATTAATACACTATTTTAGATTTAGTAGTCTTGTATAACTTGTTTAGATGGACGTTGATGAGTAGTGTCTTGACTTCGTGTCATCTAGGACCAGCGTCCTGTAGCATGGCCATGTTACCCAAACAGTATTGCCTATAATATATGCCTTACATTAAGGGAATTTGGTAATAGGTAACATGTTTTGATAAGTAGATAAGATTAGTGAGTCACGCTACATGCGACAAGGTATACACTACGATATCATCCTTAGATTTATGTGCATTAACTCAAAACTATGTTCTTGAAGGAAAGCTGTCCATCTCGCAATTCGAGCATGAGGTAACCTGCTTGTTAATAAACGCTCCGCGCCTGGCAATAGGCAAATATAATATAATGGAATATATCTTAACGAATCTGTCGTTAAAATAGTAGTTAATCTTCTTGAACGCCTATATTACTGCTAAATCTAGCAATTCAGTAGCCGAATATGCACACTAATATTCTAAAAGTCTTCTGCTTGCAAAACCAATCATGTTTACCTCAACCTTGTCGTCCATTATATGCATTTGAAACGGACGGGTTCCGAGTCCAGGGAAAGATGCGTTTGTAGCAATACAGAAGTCTTAATTCAAGTCAAAACGACCAAGATTTCAGAATTAACTAAGACATTTTTATGCTGTCAAAGCCTGAATGATATTCGTCTAGCTAACAATCTGACTCTGGCACAGAAAGGGGTGTGTTTTGCTGCCACTGAAGTCTTTGGTCATTTACCAAATAGCACTAAAATCTGAGAGATAACCAACCAGCACTTAAAAAGAAATTAAAAGAATTTCTGATTGAGAACTCCTTCTACTCATTAGATGAATTTTTAGATGTAAAGAAATTTTATGTTAAACTGACACGTTCCACATCACTATGAAATGTCGTATTCATGAACTATGGAAGAAGTATGAATGCAATACAATGTAATGAAGGAACATGCGCATAGCAATGTGACAAGATTTCACTTTCACATTAGACATGTTACTAGGGCGGACGTCTTGGGACCAAAAAAAATTATTGCATAATGGAATTTATCTTTCATATAGATAATATTTGTACTTGTAATGGACGAATATCTCAATTCTAAAAGGTATACTCTCTTTAATATAAAAAATAATGCTGCTTCCATACCTTAAGTGGCGGTGTGCTGTATTTCTTACTCACAGTTCCTATAATTTTTTTCATAAAGATCTTCTCATTTTCCTTTCATGGAGTAGTCCATCTTATTTCCATCGAACTAAATTTCACTGATCGGTACACCCAATGGATATGAAACATAAAGGAACAGTGTAATACGCTTACAAGTCATTTCACAACCTCCTCATGATAAGTCCGCCTCCCTCCTAAGTCAAAGATTAACTATTATTTGTTCCGTATGATTACAAAAAGGGGAGAAGAATTAGTTAATGAGGGGAAGGAATTTTCTTTAGATGTGCCCAATCTCTAGTTCTTGGTCCGCTACTAATAAAGTGATGTTTCACTGTGGAAATAAACGTAAGTATTTCATACCAGTACTAGTGTGGTCAACAAAATGAAGAATAGTATCAGTATTTCCTCTAAACAGATCGAACTTCGAAAATTAACTTCTGGAAAAAAAGACAGGTTGTTTCACTGATCATGCAATATGCGTTTATGGCCGCAGCAATGACTGCCGATTCATTTTCGGCCCCCCTATTACAGCTCTGAAAAATTAATGCAGAAATAAATTTAGGACTGGAAACATTAATAACGCTACACCATGTTAATCGTATTTCAGTCAAATGCAATTAATTTAATAGTACAACGGCATAATTTTGAGCTATCCACGCAGACAAGTAAGCAACCAAGAGACAATTGCCACAGGAAGCAATAATCCGGGAGCGTCAAATGTTTTCTGAGAGAAATATAAAGAAAAAATGCAGAGCTTATAATGCTTAATGTCCATAATATCTGATACTTTGGAAGGCTGTGAATTTATTTGTCTCAAATTTTTTAATGTCGTATTATAATTGCTCAGCTCTTAAATATGGCCATTTCTAGGTCATGGTCTAATGACGCCGACCTTTATCTCCTTTCCTGTGAATATCTTTTCATCTCAGGGCAGTATTTTTTGCTGCATTCTCAATTATTTTTGTGAATAAATCAGCTCCCAACGTTGCCATGGAAGTTATTTCTGAGCTCTTAACACAAGACCTGTCATCCCACCTTTCCTTCCAGTTACTTTTTTCATATATTTATTACCTTGCTTTGTATCTAATTACTCTAATTTTCAGCATTCTTTTGTATCGTCACATCTCAAACGCTTCGATTCTTTATACAAATTTTGCACAGTACAGGGTTCACTTTGCACTGACTTTTTTGTTCCAGAAGTACACACTCATACATTTTGAACTCAAATTAAGGCAAATACATGATACTAATACCCTCTATGCCAGTATTATTCACCTCTTATATCGTCATTGCTTCATCCGTCATTTCATTCCAAAGTCTCAGAATACATTACTTTGTCTGTCCCGTGATGTCTATTTTTTGTCAAGTTTGTCACCAAAATGAATTCTTTGCTGCTCAGTACATTCCTTGTTTTACTATCAATCGATACTCTGTGCAAAGTAGACTGTTCATTACAATCCAAAGCTCCTGTAAATCTTCTCCGCATTCGCAGATTTATACGGGGCAATCAAATACGAACCGAACAGACGGCACAATGCGAACACGGAATGGTTCCATTCATAAGTAATCATCACACCCGTTAAGATATTTGTCTCGCAGGGAGACGAGACAATCAGTTCCTGTTTCGTACAATACGGTCAGCCGATGACTGATCCACAACCGTACCCACTCTTGCACTTCCTCGTCCGACCATCAGGTCACCAAAGATGTGAAAAACGTGGTGAAAGACCCTGACTGTAAGTAAGACGTTGCAGAGTTTCCCAAGCAAATCGCTGCAACGTACCCTACGTCCGACAGGCAGTGTAGCGCATGACATTATCGGGAAACACACCGGAACTTTTATGGACAACTTTGGATTTCTTACAAAGGGAGAAGAGAGATTCTTCCACTGTTGGCTTTGCCGTCTCCCTCACGCTCGAAATGGTGGCGCCACAAGAGATAATGATGACCTTCTTCTTCGACTGCCGGGCTCTCTGCTCGTCGAAATTACCACGTGACACGTGCCGTAAAGTGAAAACGCTCAAGTATGCTGCTGGACGAAATCATCATTTTGCACGATAACGCCTGCCCCAAAGCGCAATCTGGCTGATGGCTAGGCTTCAGCGATTTTATTGGGAAACACTGCAACATCATCCGCACAGCCCGTACTTTTCACCAAATGATTTTGACAACTCTGCAGACCTGAAGGGAGACATGAGTGAACACCTGTTTCAGTCGTACGAGGAAGTTATCAATGGAGAGACGTCTACAGACGTTAAAGTAACCTCTGGCGTGCCACAGGGGAGTGTTATGGGACCATTGCTTTTCACAATATATATAAATGACCTAGTAGATAGTGTCGGAAGTTCCATGCGGCTTTTCGCGGATGATGCTGTACTATACAGAAAAGTTGCAGCATTAGAAAATTGTAGCGAAATGCAGGAAGATCTGCAGCGGATAGGTACTTGGTGCAGGGAGTGGCAACTGTCCCTTAACATAGACAAATGTAATGTATTGCCAATACATGGAAAGAAGGATCCTTTATTGTATGATTATACAATAAACAAACACTGGTAGCAGCTACTTCTGTAAAATATCTGGGAGTATGCGTGCGGAACGATTTGAAGTGGAATGATCATATAAAATTAATTATTGGTAAGGCGGGTACCAGGTTGAGATTCATTGGGAGAGTGCTTAGAAAATGTAGTCCATCAACAAAGGAGGTGGCTTACAAAGCACTCGTTCGACCTATACTTGAGTATTGCTCATCAGTGTGGGATCCGTACCAGATCGGTTTGACGGAGGAGATAGAGAAGATCCAAAGAAGAGCGGCGCGTTTCGTCACAGGGTTATTTGGTAACCGTGATAGCGTTACGGAGATGTTTAATAAACTCAAGTGGCAGACTCTGCAAGAGAGGCGCTCTGCATCGCGGTGTAGCTTGCTCGCCAGGTTTCGAGAGGGTGCGTTTCTGGATGAGGTATCGAATATATTGCTTCCCCCTACTTATACCTCCAGAGGAGATCACGAGTGTAAAATTAGAGAGATTAGAGCGCGCACGGAGGCTTTCAGACAGTCGTTCTTCCCGCGAACCATACGCGACTGGAACAGGAAAGGGAGGTAATGACAGTGGCACGTAAAGTGCCCTCCGCCACACACCGTTGGGTGGCTTGCGGAGTATAAATGTAGATGTAGATGTAGAAGTGCAAGAGTGGATTTGGGTGTGAATGAGTCATTAGCCGACCGCGTTCTATAAAAAGCGGGCATATCATCTCCTCTCCGTGTGGAATTAATATCGTAACGCATGTGGTGTCTACTAGCGTCATTTAACGGCCCCTCGTAGCAGTCTCTTCCCTCAAACACTTTGTCACTCTGAATTTTTCACCTAAATAAATCTTTGCCAAATGTACAAGAATCTTTAAGTGACAGAAAAAATCTGTGGACCCGCTTCGATATCTTTGACCCAGAAGTCAGATTTTTACCCAATTAGCCAGAGAGCAGCTGCACCAGACACGGTAAAATATTAAATTTATACACACAATTTACGTCACAGTGTTTAGAAGTGTATAATGATTTGGTCCTGTGACACAATAAATCTAAGGCTATTGTAGTGCCATTCACGAGGTGCTGATGAGTACAGCACTAAGTGTTTTGCTGTCACCAAACCCATCAGGCTGTGAGGTAATACAGATAATATTTCTCTATTGTTCACAAAGATAGGGATGCTTTTCATCTGATGTCATATGGCGTGCTCTTCGTATTGTAGCATCCTGGGGTTTGGACACTACGGCAGATGGTGTATCGAGCTCAGGTCGAGATCAGGAAGAGGACGATGGTTGACAAGCCATGAGATGTGTGTACACCAACTCGCAAGGTACATGCTTGTCTCATGCCCGAAAGTTTTATCGAAACAGAATTACAATTTTAAACATTTATTGTTCATAAAAGCCAACACTTGACGCTTCACTGTTCGGGCAGCCAGTGTGGACAGAGCTGGTCACAGTAAACTGCAGTGGAATGTACGGGTCAGCAGAGGCCTATCGTATAGGCAGCAGCAACGTTATGTGACAGGTCACTTCATCTGCATTAGCGCTCAGTCACGTCCGTACCAAATGAGACTTCACCCGGCTTCCAGAAGGTGACCGCCAGGGCACTCATGGTCCATTCCTGGAATGCACACAGGCAAGGCGTCTATCAGCTCTGCTCGGGGTACAGGAAGTTATGCAGAGAAGTAATTTTAACACATGCCAGGGGACAGAGAATGGAGCCCTCGAAGCTACAGGGGCGAGCGGCGGCACTAGCACAACCACATGATGACAAACGACAATCAGCTCTCAGGTGCTGCCGGATACTACTTGAGAATGCCTTTTAAATGGTGATGGTGATGGACACCGCTCCCCACCAGTCTTCACTCGGTAGCTGGCATACAGAGGATATGTTACTTCGTAGAGAAGATCATAGAAGACGAGCAGAGAGTGGATTACAACAGGCCTCTGCTCTCGACACCTGCAAAATTAGTAGAAGTGCTCCAGACCAGTTACAGCGCGAGCCTGTGTGGTCTGAGGTGAGGTGGCAATATGATTGATACTGGTTTTCCCATTTGGTCAGCTCTCTTCATAGATTAAGGATTTCAAAACTTCAAGTTTTAGAAGGTCTTCCATTCAACTTAAGCTTTCTTGCGATAATTTCTGGAGCCACCGTTACCACGTTATCCCTAAGTCCCCATGTTTTTTTTTTTTTTTTTTCTGCTGGGTAAGATGCTCAGCTGGTGCATGGTGTTGCAATAGCTTCTGCGTTTACTGTTGATCCATCAGCAGTCCTTCCTCCCTATCATTCTACCTGACTATTGACACATGCTGCTCTGCCTCTGGTGATGCCAGGGAAGAGATCTGAAAATTTAATGACTTCACCAAAGTGTACTACTTGGCTGTTCCTCATTATTACGGATTATACCCCAATACCAACGCCGAAGTTCCACAGCCAAACTACCTGTCCGTAGTTTTAGCAAATCAGTTAGGCCTAACCAGTTTATGAGGCTAAAGTTCTTAAATTATAAAAAAGGACTATCAAATGATAACCATAATTCATCATTAGACTTACTGGGAAAATGTGTGAAAGAAGTTGGAGCTCTAAAAGCAACATATGGATGCAGACCAGTCTCTTACGCAAAATAAGAAGCAGACCAGGAGTTACTACACGAACAGAAGAACTTATTATCATACAACAATTGCTAGAGTTAACTTCTACTGCAGGGAAGTTAACAGAAAACATTAGAAATATTCTGTATCTGTTAATAAAATTGTACAAGAAATTTCCCAGAGAAATTAAAGATAGACCTACAGCAAAGATTTATAATAGTGATAACATCCAGTTAAGAATTATTTAGAGAACACAGAATGGGAATTGGAAAAATTATCATAACTGAATTACGGAAGTTCTGGAATTATGGTACATATAGACAAAATATAGTGCATCTACCCCTCAATCTTATGCTGAAGATCTGTGATGCATAGTATACTAACGAACTTGTTGTTTTGTGGAGGAATAGGATTCCTTGGTGTTTTGGAAAGACAAATAGGAAAACAGGAAGAGCATGCTATGAATACTGAAGAATCTTCATGCTCCCGATGTGGGTCAAACATGTGTGTCTATATGCATGCACGGTGCGTGTAATGTCTTTACGTCGTTTGTTGCGTGCGTGTGTGTATGTGTGTGTGTGAGTAAGTATAACGTGCAGTAAGAAGTGAATTGTGAAGCAGGTGCATAAATTAATAGCACAGCGTAATTTTTTTCTGATGTTATTGAATATTCGTTTACTGGCTCCGCCGCTTCTCAGTCACGTACTTCCTCAAATGGAATCACGAAGCGAAGTGCACACAATCCAGCTCTTCCACCAAGAAAAAAATCCCTGATAAAAGCGAGAACTGAATTTTGGTTCCTCGCAGAGCAGTCACACAGTTTTGCCACTCAGATGAGAACGGGGCTTGTCTTTACAAGTAAGTTATAAGTCACCAAATCATGTGGGTAATAATATGAATGTATGTACGGAAACTGTAATATTGTAGATATTTATCTCTTTGTATTTAGATGACATGTGAAACATTATGATCTGTAGACGAATAAAATATTCTTCTATCATGATCGGTGAGATCTTTTCAAACCGAATGGTGTACGGAGGATCTTTCTTCCTCTTTAAGTGTTCAGACAATACGAAGCTGGAGCTCAGACAATACGAACCACATAACACACACATCAAAAGAAGTTTAGCATCACCTCGGTTCCGCCCTTGTGGTTGCAAAGATCGACCTCACCATGGACGTCGGTAGTGAAGTTGCACATCATGCAGCCAATTGCTCACAGTCTGAGTCGTAACACGACGTCCAGTGGCTGCACGAAAAGAATTGTTCAATATGGTGGCATTGCTGTCAGGGTTCCTCCGTGCCATAATCCGCAGGTATCGGTCATCCACTGAAGTAGTAGCCCTTCGGTGGCCTGAGTGGGGTATGTCATCGACAGTTCCTGTCTCTCTGTATCTCATCCATGTCCGAACAACATCGCTTTGCTTCACTCTGAGACGCCTGGAGACTTCCTTTTTGAGAGTCCTTCCTGACGCAAAGTAACAATGCGGACGAGATTGAACCGCGGTACTGACCGTCTAGGCGTGGTTGAACTACAGACAACACGAACCTTGCACGTCCTTCCTGGTGAATTGACTGGACTGATCGGCTGTCAGACCCCCTCCGTCTAATTGAAGTGGAAATGCCGTGTGGCTAGGGCTTCCCGTCTGGTGCAAATCTTTCGAGTTGACGCCACTTCGGCGACTTGCGTGTCTATGGGGATGAAAGGATGATGAAAAGGACAAGAGAACACCCAGCTCCTGAGCGGAGAAAATCTCCCACTCAGCCGGGAATCGAACCCGGGCCGTTAGGTATGACATTCCGTCACGCTGACCTCTCAGCTATCAGGGGCGGACCTCCTCTAATAGGCACTGCTCATGCATGGTTGTTGACATCTTTGGGTGGGTTTAGAGATATCTCTGAAAGGTCAAAGGGACTATGTCTGTGATACAACTCCCACAGTCAATGCCTATCTTCAGGAGTTCTGGGAACCGGGATGATGCAAAACCTTTTTTGATGTGTGTAGATTCTGTGTTCGCACAGACTTTGATAGACTTCTTTTTCTGGTGCTTAATCGTCTTCAGCATTACTTTTATCTTTCTTACTGAGCATGAAATTTAGTACGCTGTTTATGCAGAATACATTGCTTGTGACAGAGCTGTGAATTTCTATACCATATGAATGAGACGCAAGTAAAACTGTCGAATACGCTGTCAGTAGTTTAGTAATAGTGGTCCCACAGTCCTAAAAACAGAGCTCAGCCAGATAAAACACACCAAGTGCGAAAAAAAATCCGACACTGCACAAGGAGTTGCGTCAATGAATTACCGCAAAGACTCAGTGGTAATAAGTAAATGTACACAGCTAAAGAGCATTTATTTGCAATTTTTTTGAGGCCATGTGTCTCATAGTGGTTCAGTTTAACAAACGATCTTTTTATGGAACACTTGTTATTTTCTCCACAACATCTAGGTTTTAATCGCTCATAAATAATTTTATGGTGATTTCGGAAAGCTGAATGGTTAGATTTAGGTTATTCATGCGGTAGTAGTGCATTTTACGAGTAGCAGCAAACATTTTTTCATAAGAAAGCTCGCTATTCTTGTGAACTACATTGCGAAAAATCCGCGTACACGCTCCTTTAGACAGAAGACGCTCATCGATCAGTTTCAGTGACTCGAGCTGTTCCAACGGTCCGCTTTCATATTTTATTTCTGTTGCAGTGCTAAGTTTGTTTAAGTTATATAACCAAGACTTGAGTATATGCAGTAGAATATCAATGAATCATCTACAAAATGCAGCAGCACTGAACGATTATTTAAAATCCATTATCAAGCACGCTCATTTATATAACACGAAGCTCCCGCAGTGCCAGTGGCTGCCAGATGCTGAACGGGCCACTGTACCTATCACTTGTTCATATGTCCTGACGCATTAGTATTACATTAGTCTTATTAGGAGGGCAAAGTCACCGGTCACAGTGTTTTTGTCCGCGGCTCAACAGCTATACTAAAACTAAATGGCGAGAGAAGAACAAGAGGACATGGAGCAGCCTCTGTCCTGGGTGGATAGCGGGAAGTCGGTCCTCAAACCGAACATCCGTCATCTGTGGTTATGTGGCGTGTGGCCATTGCCTGGCTCCTGGATGTACGATGCGTACGGCGTTTTGGGCCTAGTATTAGGCTTCTGGAACGCGATAGAGAGTTCGCTGGCGCTCTACTCCTGCTGGGGAGACATGGAAGAGACGACGCTGTTGCTTACCAGTACTTTCACCATAGGCTGTGGCACCGTCAAGATGGTCTTCTTCCTGAGCAACCAAAGGCAGTACTACGTGCTGGCTAGACGCGTTGATGTGCTGGCGTCCCTGCAGAGTGAATTCTGTTCCGCGGACCCTGCATTGGCCGAAATCCAGCAGAGCGCTCAGAAGCGCGGCTACCGTCTAACCCTGGGAATGCTGCTCTTAATGTTCTCACAGTACCCTGTGTGGTTCCCTATGCCGCTCATAGCGCATCCAGAGAAACGACGCCTGCCGTTCGGGCAGCACTACTGGGACAACAACACCCACCACTACGCACTCTCGTACGTGATGCAGTGCGCAGCATCAGCGCGGAACACCCAGCTGAGTTTCAGTGTTGACCTGCTGTTCGTGTCCATCATGCTACTCGTGAGCGCGCAGCTGCAGATTCTCACACTGCGTATCTGCCGTCTCAAATCGGAGAACCGCGAAGTAAAGTCAGAAGATGGAGTGAAATATGTGAAAGGCATGCCGACAAATACCTGTGATAAAATGTACGAAAATTTGTGCCTTTGCATTGAAACTCATCAGAAAATTCTCAGGTACGTCAAATAAAGTGGATAATTTCTTCCGCACATATCTGGGTAAGCACTGTTAAACTTGTCTATAGTACACACTATGATTAGTGCAATGCGAAACTCTATACATCCAACGTTTCTTTTGGATACCAACAATTACGGCATATGAAGAACTGCTATTGCAATTACGTTGTTGCAATTTCCAGTCAAATTCTGATAAAAATTGCGTTCCTTCATCAATTCTTAACTAACAACGAATTAAGAGAAATAGGTAGTTGTGTTCTTCACTAAACTTAAGATTAAATTCAAGAATATTCTTGAAATATTGGTCCATAGCTATTGTTCAGTTACGCAATTTTGATGTCCACAAGTATTCTGATTCTGTTACCTTGATTGGTACTTCCAATAATCTCTTGGTGTTTGAAAGGTGTGGCGTGACATTCAAAGGTAGACGTAATGTAAAAGTCAACATATACATTGCGTTTTGGCTACAATAAACACTTAGGAATTCTGAAAATGTCAGGGATAAAATACAAAGGTCGAAAATTTATGTACCTTTTGTACAGGAATCACTCTGAAGTAATAAATTTCGAAGGACAAAATAAAGAGAGCAGTGACCGAGAGAGGAATCATTTCATATGCATACACGACAAGCAAGATGAAATTTAGGAAAGAAATCTGAAGTCAGGAAGAACAAACAATAAATTATGGCCTATGCCATAACGCTACCAGAGAATGGAAAGGATTTGGAAGATCAGTTGAAGGAAAAGGAATGGACAGTGTCCTGAGAAGAGGTTATAAGGTGAACTTCATTGAAATTTAAGTGAACACTATGGAGTGTGTTTAAGTCAAGAGATAATGGGGTATTTGGATTCGGAAATTAAGTACTGTGAAGTAGTTAACATGTTATGCTATTATGATCGAAAGAGCTGAAACAACATCAGAAGTAAAGGTTCAGATGGACAACAAGAATAAAAGACATTCTGTAAATGTGATATATGTTAACATCCAATATAAATTTCGTATTAGCAAGTCATTTCCGAAAATGTTTCTCTTAAGTGTAACGTTAAATGAAATTGAAATGTGGACAAACAACAGTACAGACAATAAGAGAATAGAAGCGACAGAATTGCGGCGCTACAGGGTAATGCTGAAAATTAGGTGTGCAGAACGAGTAAATAATGACGAATAACAGAATCGAATTTGGAAGAAAATAATTTATGATACAAAACTGGACTATTAATGCAACTAAATAGCAATATTTTATGAACCTATGTCTTATTATCAATAAACTCGTGCCATAGGATATTAGGAAACAGTTCTAACAGACTGAACACTTACGAGTTAGTGAAAGCTAAACTTTCGAGGAACAGAAAGGGCTATTTCATAAACAAATTTCATCACCCTCTCCTTCTTGAAAGAAACAGATTGTAAGGTGTTCTGCAGAGAGCTAGTAGAGGAAATTACATACTGGTTTCAAAAACATCATACATTTTCTTTAAAAAAACTTCAATTTAAAATGATTACCTTAGAATTAAATCAGTCAATGGTAAAACCATCTTGCCATTTACAAGATTAGTATTACACATTCAATATTAAACAACACTAAAACATGATTACATCCTTTAGCATTCAGCAATAGTGACTTGACACATGCAGTACCCAAAATGTCATAATAATTATTAATATAACTTTGGTTAAGGAAATGCAAGTAAGTAATAACTCGACAATGAATAATAGAAATTGAACTTACTTAGTGAATATTATCGATTCCTAGTAAGAAATTACTAACGAATTAACAGATAATTAGAACTATAATGACATGAATAAACCTTTTCACAGTTGATGCCGATTGCTTAAATACATGTCAATATAAGTCAAAGGATACAAGAATTTTAGATGAAGATTAAATAAGGCTTCGTTAGAGTAACAAAGTAAGAGTTTCGTACATCTCTATACATACATATTCAACACTACAGAACACAAATAAAGCAATTAACATACAAGTAAATAAGAAAGAGTAAATCATCACAGACTGTCTATCTCAACCGGGTTTTAAGAAAAATTATCAATGTTGATGACAGAGTGTGAGCCCTCATGGAGAGTAGGCGTCAAAAGTATTGTTAAATATGTCAGATTTATTTATGTTTATTTACAGGTCTATTTCCATAGGACCAAATTGAGGAGCAAGTCTCGAAGTTCATAGAAAGTGTCAGTGAATTAAATTACAACATAATGTAATAACAGATAAAGTAAAATATTTATGAAAAAAAAAATTTCAAGCCATAAGCTTAAGTAAGCGCAATCAACAGTATAACATAGGAATAAGCTTAATTTTTCATGGAACTTACTCGACAGAATAGGAGGAGGTCACACAGTTCATCAAAGGAATAGCAAAATTCAAGAGCCTTCTAAAATACTAACAAGATACTAACATTGTTATTAATGATGAATTAACCATTCCTTTAATGTCATAGTGCATGAAAATTATCAGCAAGGTACATCAGGTACTAAATTTGCACCAACACTGAGTCACATTTCTTGCTTTCTCTGATAAGTCACTAAACTTAATTTTGTAAAAGGTAGCAACTGAAAACAATTTTTTGTACATTAATCCTTCTGATGACCTTCCACATAATACATTTAGCATGAAATTCAGTCTGTTTTTTTCCTAGGAACAGGAACATTCCTCCATTTTTTTTCTTTTGAGGATGGAAAGGCTGCGTTATAAGACATTAACATGACACAGTTTTGTACCTTTAAGCAGTGACAAACACGCAGTGGTGCACTAACATGTTTTCTTTTTTGCGTTATGATGCAAGAGGAGGTACACTATGTTATGGAAATATCATTAAGTTTTGATGATGTCATTAGTTTTCTGTGTCAGAGCTACGTTTCCAATCTCACTAACATGTCATAAATAATGTACGTGTATAGGTTCACCCAATACACCATGTTATTTACCTAAGAATCATTATTCAGGAAACTCTTGTGTTGCACTGTTAAGTGGTCCAAGCATTGATAATGGGTGAGTGACATAGTGATCGTAGCATCATTGATATTTTTGTGCCTCTTACCAGGGAAGTTCATTCTCTCATGGTTTCTAGTGCTGTTCTGACTGGTTAGCCTCTGCCCCCTGCACCAGTATTTCAAACCCCACTATTTCCTCCAGTCCATGTAGGATACATGAAATGTGACAAATATTTTATTCTACATCTATGAGTGTACACACAAATGTTGGTAGTAAATAATCGCTTTGACTTATGACTTCTTCATATGATAATAATTTTAAATGTATTCATAATTCGAATAACACAATGAATGACTGACAATTTAAAATTATTAGGAAAAAACAAATAAAGATAGTAAACATTTATAATTAAACTAAAAAACGTAGGAAATATGACATATTACCACAATGAATAAATTCTTTGCAAGAATAATGGAATATCGAATGGATGAACTTTGATTATGACCACAAAACTATACAATACACGGAATAACATTTCACCGATATAACTTTGAATAAGACAATCTACTCCCTTTTAACATAAATTTTATACTGTAAGATACACCATATCCTGATAAATGCTACTACTTTTCATCCGTATGATTTATTTTCGGTGGTGCCTCCTGTTTGCGCTGAACCAATATTTATAAAGGAAATGAAGCGTATGAATTGGGACATACATGTCTTTAAATTATGATAACAAATATTGCCCCTAGAAGGTCCACTTGTAAGTAACATAAGAAAAGACTTTTAGCTAACAAGAACACATCAAGTTGATTGCCCTTTGTTCCGTTTACCTCAGTGTCCAAATGTGTGCAAATTAGATATGTAATCACTTCTTCCTCTTGCATGACCTTCACAAAGACAATGGAGGATAATATTTGACCTGTACGTGTAAAATATTTAAAATAAAATATTACTCAGAACAGAACATCACAAACAGACAATGAAATGAAACTAGCATAAAATTAGACCTTCTCTCTTTCTCTTCTTGCGTCATTTCCCTTAGTTATCATTACAGCACCACTAAAATAGTTCATTAGATTCATCCTTGCCTTCCTCATCAATTCCAACTTCTCACAAGGCAACGTTAACTACTTCTGAAGGCATCAAATATTGAAATCTACACATTTCCAAATTGTGTTCCACTCATCACTCATACAAGACACAGTGTGGCAGGATATTCACAACAAATAGGTGCACCTCAAAGCATAAATCACGTTACAAAACTGCTCACCAACAAAATCAATATAATGGCAAATTTCTCTTACTTAAATGGAAAACTGGAAAAAATTTAGGTACCAACGAATGCCATTAACTCGATAGTTTGTGCTACTATATTAGCACTTTCTGTCCTGCCATGCATTAGATAACTGGTCTTCTACGTTTATGACTTTGAAGGAGTGAAACTCTGTAAAGGGTTTGAAACAAGAGGTGACCATGAGAAAAAGATAGAGTAGTTAATGGCTGGATAACTAAGGAAGAGGTGAAGTTGAGGCGAAAATAGAATAATCAAGGACTGGAAACCGCTCTATACGTCTGAGCTTAGACTGTCAGAGGTTTGAGTGTAGTAATAAAGCTGTAAAAACTAAAAAGGGAAAGGCAAAGGCTCAGTCTAAATGTGGTGGAGTTCAGTGAGCTAGAATGGAAAAAAGATAAGCAAATCTGGTCTGATGAACATATGATAATGTCAACAGTAGCAGGAAATGGAATAATGGGAGTTGGATTACTTATGCATAGGGCAGTATGACGGAGAGTGGGCTATTATGAACAGTTCAGTGACAGGATTCTTCTCATCAGATTCGACATTAAACTAACGACCACGATAGTTCAGTTATACATGCCAGTGGCTTAAGGAAACGATGAAGAGATATTGAAGGTTTATGAGAAAACTGAATGTGTAATTCAGTATGTAAAGAAAGATGAAAATCTAACAGTCATGGGGACTGGAATGCGGTCATAGGAGAAGGAACAGGAGAAAGTGTTGTGGGAGGGAGATAATGGATAGTAAATAATAAAAATAACAAATTGAAGTTATACATTTCGGATGGAAATAGGAAATACCCTAATGAATTACAAGACGAGAGTTTGTACTTGGGGAGTCCCAGAGACACAGGAAGATTCCAGCTGGATTACATCATGGTTAGACAGAGATTCCGAGAACAGGCAATGGATTGAATGGCGTAACAAGGTACATATATAGACCACAGTTTAGTAATGATGAAGAGTACACTGCATCAGAGAATTGTCTAGAAGAACCAGTGCTGGAGGAAGTGGGATACTGGAGTACTGGAATGATGAGGCGCATTGGAAGTTCCCTACATATGGGAACTGCGATAAGGAATACCAGAGTAGGGAATTCAATTGAAGAGGAGTGGACATCCCTAAAAGGGCAGTCACAGATATTGGAGAGATAATTATTATTATTTATCTTAAGGCAACACACATACAAAGATTACAAAAATACCATACATCAACATTTAAACCCATCTCTCCTGGATAAAATAACACAAATGAGCCGGCCGCGGTGGTCTAGCGGTTCTAGGCGCTCAGTCCAGAACTGCGCGACTGTTACGGTCGCAGGTTCGAATCCTGCTTCGGGCATGGATGTTTGTGATGTCCTTAGGTTAGTTCGGTTTAAGTAGTTCTAAGTTCTAGGGGACTGATGACCACAGATGTTAAGTTCCATAGTGCTCAGAGCCATTTGAACCATTTGAACACAAATGACAACAACTGTACAGGGATATCAATATCGTTAATGTATTTTGCCACAACACGTGTTGTTATCAGAAAATCTAAGAAATGGTCTATATAGGCATGTGCAGGACATGTTGATATAACATGAACTAATTGGACAGACAGAAATAGGCACTAGGAAAGTAACCTATGGTAACAGAAGAAATTCTTAAGATGATTGGTGAAAGAAGGAAGATGATAGGGAAAGACAGGAACACAGCAACACAGATCCCTTAGAATGAAATAAATAGTAAGTACAGGGCAGGCAACGCGAAATAGCTGCAGGAATTATGTGAAGAAATCAAAGAAGGAATGACAGTGGGAAGGAGCGACTCAGCATACAAGAAAGTCAACGTAGCCTTCTGTGGATATAAAAGCACGGGGGATAATATTAGCTGAAGTAGTAATCCCACTAATAAACACAGAGTAGAGAGTGGATGGGTACAAAGAGCACATTCAACCCCATTATAGAGGGACGACTTGTCTCATAACGTCATAGCAGAAGTAGCTGCGGTGGACGTAGAGGGTCGAGTATAATTGTCTGAAATCAAAAGAGTTACGGAAGACTTGAGATCAAATAAGGTAGCAGCTTAACAACATTCCACCGTAAGTACTGATATCACTGGGAGAAAAGTCAACCAGACTGCTCTTCAGGTTCGTGTGTGGGATCTATGAGACTGACGACGTGCTATAAGACATTTGGAAAAATATCATCCCCACAATTCGGAAGACAGCAGGGGGAACGCAGTGAAAAAAAAAAAAAAAAAAAAAAAAAACAGTCAGCTTGTCATCTCATCCATCTAAAGCTGCTGACAAGAATATTAAACCGATGCTCTGTTAAATTACGATCAACTTGGCTTCGTTGTGCTTCGAAGGAAGACTGAAGGATTAATGCACGTTCATAGGCTTTGTCCACCTAGATAAAGCGTTCGATGGTGTAGGTTGTTAATTAAAAGAGTAAGCCTCAGGGTACGATGGGCCGTATACGATATGAACAAGAACGAATATGGAACAATAAGAATGGAAAACCAAGAACAAGATGCTCGCATTAAAATGGATGTAAAATAAGAACGCTCTTCAGTCTGTGTACCGAAGAAGCAATGACGGAAAGAAAAGAAAGTTCAAGAATGGGATTAAAAACGAAGCGGAAGGCTATCGATTATAAGATTCGCTATTGATTTTGTTATCCTTAGTGAAATCGAAGAAGGCTTACAGGATCTGCAGAATGCAATAGACATCCTAGTAAGTACAGAATGTGGGTAAGAGCAAGCCCCAGAAAGAGAAAAGTAATGTATTGTGGCAGTAATGAGAATTTGGAGAAACTTATCAACAAATTGGTAATCACAAATTAGAAAAAATAATGTAATAACCGACGACGGATACAGCAAAGAGGACATCAAAGTAAACTAGAACAGGCAAGAAGGAATTTCTGTCCAGGAGAAGTCTCTTGGTATCAATCATAGGACTTTATTTGAGGGAAAACATGCTGAGAGTGTACGTTTGGAACGTAACATTGTATGGTAGTGAACCATGGACAGTGGGAACAGTGGAACAAAAGAGAATCGAAGTGTTTGAGATTGGGTGCTACAGAAGATTTTTGAAAATTGGGTGGACTGACAAGATAAAGATTGATGAGGTTCTCTGCAGAACCGGCGAAGAAACCATCATTTGGAAAACACTGACCAGTGTATGGGACAGGATAATAAGATATTTTTTAAGACAGCAAGGAATAGCCTCCATGTTAGAGGGGGTGCTGTGTAGGTTAAAAACTGAATACAGAGATTATAATACAAATAACTGAGGACGAAAGATGCAACCGCAACCCTGAGATGAAGAGGTTGTCACAGGAAATGGATTCGAGGCGAGCAGCATCAAATCAGTTTTCTGACTAGAGGCTACCCCCGGATGAGGAACAGTTTTTACTAGCCAAGAGGGTTCAAGTGATCAGGGACGGAGCAGACTGTCGAAAGTAGAAGAAGCTATACAGAAGTCTGGGAGTGAGTAGTCGGGAGTGGATGGAGTGGAGAAGTGTAAGGGAAATAAAAATCAGCAACGGTATGAATAATGAGTCTGACGTTACATGACTGCGCTAAAGTCTTGTATTTGTATTTACGTTTCTTGAAGACTGTCGAGTGGAAATCAATTTGGGACTGTGATTGCTGTGTTCGGATGAGGGCTGAGTTGGCATCCCTTCGCGCACAGCTGCAAGCGGCGCTGACTTCGGTTGCGCAGCTTGAGGCTGTTGCCAACTGGCATCACTGTGGGGAGCTGGACTCGGGTATCACGGGGATGTCAACCTCGTCCCGTCTGTCCCCAGATCGGTCTGCCGCTGTGGTTGCCCCGGTTGCTGCCCGCAGTGGGGCTGAGCTCTCGCCTGTGGTTGATTGGGAGGTCGTTCCAAGGCGTGTCAGGCAGCGAAAGATGTCCCCGTAGGCTGATCAGAAAGCCTCCCCGGTGCGTCTGACAAACAGGTTTCAGGCACTGTCTCTGGCTGAGCCAGTTGCAGCTGCCTGCCCTGTTTCAGAGGATCATTCTCAGCCTTCAAGGTCCGAGCAATCGCAGAGGGTGGGCTTATTGGTAGTTAGGAGCTCCAATGTTAGGCGCGTAATGGGGCCCCTTAGGGATATGGCGCCCAAGGAGGGGAAGAAATCCAGTGTGCACTCCGTGTGCATTCCGGGTGGAGTCATTCCTGATGTGGAAAGGGTCCTTCCGGATGCCATGAAGAGCACAGGGTGCAGCCAGCTGCAGGTGGTGGCACATGTCGGCACTAATTACGTGTGTCGCTTTGGATCTGAGGAAATTTTCTCTGGATTCCAGCGGCTATCTGATTTGGTGAAGGCTGCCGGTCTTGCTAACGAGATGAAGGCAGAGCTCACCATCTGCAGCATCGTTGACAGAACCGACTGCGGACCTTTGGTGCAGAGCCGGGTGGAGAGTCTGAATCAGAGGCTCAGACGGTTTTGCGACCGTGTTGGCTGCAGATTCCTTGACTTGCGCCATAGGGTGGAGGGGTTTCGGGTTCCGCTGAATAGGTCAGGAGTTCACTAAACTCAGCTGGCGGCTACACGGGTAGCGGAGGCTGTGTGGCGTGGACTGGGCGGTTTTTAGGTTAGAAGGCCTCACGAAAGTACGAGGTGGGCTGCAATCTCAATGGGTGCATGGCAAATACAGGACGTGCTTGGATCAAGGAACAGTCGGAATTATAGTTGTAAATTGTTGTAGTTGTGCTGGGAAAGTCCCTGAGCTACAAGCGCTAATAGAAAGCACAGAAGCTGAAATCGCTGTAGGTATAGAAAGCTGGCTAAAGCCTGAAATAAGTTCAGCAGAAATATTTACGAAGTCTCAGACGGTGTTCAAGAAAGATAGATTAGGCAGAATTGGTGGTGGAGTGTTTGTGTCTGTCAGTAGTGGTTTATCTTGTAGTGAAGTTGAAGTAGATACTCGGTGCGAATTGTTATGTGTGGAGGTTATACTTAACAGTCGAACTAAGTTAATAATTGGCTCCTTCTACCGACCCCCAGACTACGATGATATAGTTGCTGAACAGTTCAGAGAAAATTTGAGTCTCGTAACAAATAAATACCCCACTCATACGGTTATAGTTGGTGGGGACTTCAACCTTCCCTCAATATGTTGGCAAAAATACTTGTTCAAAACCGGTGGTAGGCAGAAAACATCTTCCGAGATTGTCCTAAATGCTTTCTCCGAAAATTATTTCGAGCAGTTAGTCCACGAACCCATGCGAATTGTAAATGGTTGCGAAAACACACTTGACCTCTTAGCCACAAACAATCCAGAGCTAATAGACAGCATCGTGACTGATACAGGGATTAGTGATCACAAGGACGTTGTAGCTAGGCTCAATACCGTTTCTTCCAAATCCACCAGAAACAAATGCAAAATAAGTTTATTTAAAAAAGAGGATGAAGTGTCACTAGAAGCCTTTCTAAGAGACAATCTCCATTCCTTCCGAACTAACTATGCAAATGTAGACGAGATGTGGCTCAAATTCAAAGATATAGTAGCAACAGAAATTGAGAGATTCATACCTCATAAATTGGTAAGAGATGGAACTGATGCCCCATGGTACACAAAACAGGTCCGAACGCTGTTGCAGAGGCAACGGAAAAAGCATGCGAAGTTCAGAAAAACGCGAAATCCCGAAGATTGGCTAAAATTTACAGACGCTCGAAATTTGGCACGGACTTCAATGCGAAATGCCTTTAATAGGTTCCATAACGAAACATTGTCTCGAAATTTGGTAGAAAATCCGAAGAAATTCTGGTCGTATGTAAAGTACACAAGCGGCAAGACGCAGTCAATACCTTCGCTGCGCAGTGCCGATGGTACTGTTACCGACGACTGTGCCGCTAAAGCGGAGTTATTGAACTCAGTTTTCGGAAATTCCTTCACCAGGGAAGACGAATGGAATATTCTAGAATTTGAAACACGAACAGCTGCTTGCATGAGTTTCTTAGAAGTAAATACCTTAGGGGTTCCGAAGCAACTCAAATCGCTTGATACAGATTAGGTTCCTTTCAGATTATGCTGATACAATAGCTCCCTACTCAGCACTCATATACAACCGCTCGCTCACCGATAGATCTGTACCTACCGATTGGAAAAGAGGGGTAGTAGGAGTAATCCATCGAACCACAGACGTATATCATTGACGTCGGTTTGCTTATACTGTATTCAAACATTATGAATCACCTCGAAGGGAACGATCTATTGATACGTAATCAGCATGGTTTCAGAAAACATCGTTCTTGTGCAACGCAGCTAGCTCTTTATTCGCACGAAGTAATGGCCGCTATCGACAGGGGATCCAGGTTGATTCCGTATTTCTGGATTTCCGGAAAGCTTTTGACACCGTTCCTCACAAGCGACTTCTAATCAAGCTGCGGGCCTATGGGGTATCGTCTCAGTTGGGCGACTGGATTCGTAATTTCCTGTCAGGAAGGTCGCAGTTCGTAGTAATAGACGGCAAATCATCGAATAAAACTGAAGTGATATCAGGTGTTCCCCAGGGAAGCGTCCTGGGACCTCTGCTGTTCCTGATCTATATAAATGACCTGGGTGACGATCTGAGCAGATATCTTAGGTTGTTCGCAGATGATGCTGTAAGGTCATCCGAAGACCAGTATCAGTTGCAAAGCAATTTAGAAAATTGCTATATGGTGTGGCAGGAGGCAGTTGACGTTAAATAACGAAAAGTGTGAGGAGATCCACATGAGTTCCAAAAGAAATTTGTTGGAATTCGATTACTCGATAAATAGTAAAATTCTCAAGGCTGTCAATTCAACTAAGTACCTGGGTGTTAATATCACGAACAACTTCAATTGGAAAGACCACATACTGTGGGGAAGGCGAGCCAAAGGTTGCGTTTCATCGGCAGGACACTTAGAAGATGCAACAAGTCTACTAAAGAGACAGCCTACACTACACTCGTTCGTCCTCTGTTAGAATATAGCTGCGCGGTGTGGGATCCTTACCAGGTGCGATTGACGGAGGAAATCGAAAGGGTGCAAAAAAGGGCAGCTCGTTTTGTATTATCACGTAATAGGGGAGAGAGTGTGGCAGATATGATACGCGAGTTGGGATTGAAGTCATTAAAGCAAAGACGTTTTTCGTCGCGACGAGATCTATTTACGAAATTTCAGTCACCAAATTTCTCTTCCGAATGCGAAAATATTTTGTTGAGCCCAACCTACATAGGTAGGAATGATGATCAAAATAAAATAAGAGAAATCAGAGCTCGAACAGAAAGGTTTAGATGTTCGTTTTTCCCGCGCGCTGTGCGGGAGTGGAATGGTAGAGAGATAGTATGATTGTGGTTCGATGAACCCTCTGCCATGCACTTAAAGGTGAATTTCAGAGTAGTCATGTAGATGTAGATGTAACTTGTGAGATATCTGTGCTATAATTAGACAAAGACATATAACCTTGTTTATTTGAAAGAACCAGAGGTTGTTGGCGGTATAAGAGAAAGCATTAGGCAACTGTCGATTACAAAAAGGAAATGGACTATAGCAGAAGACGAATGGACAGATTTGAGAGACGAAATCGTGAACGTAGCATAGGAAGAAGTAGGTGAAAAGAAAAGGCCTTGCAGAAATACTTGGAAAACGCAAGAGATACTGAATTTGATTGACGAAAGGAGAAAATACAGGACTACAGAAAATGAAGCAGGCAAAAGAGGTTACAAATGTCTAGAAAAGGAAATTCGCAGGAAGTGCAGAATGACTGAGGAGGAATGGCGAGAGGAATAATGTAAGGATGTAGATGTTTATGCTTTTTGAGAATAGAGTGGCAGCTGTATGAATATCAAGAGCTCAGACGGAAAACCAGTACTAAACAAATAACGAAAAGCTGAAAGGTGGAAGGAATAATAAATGGGTTATAGAAAGGAAATGTACTTGAAAGGAATATTATAGAAATGGAAGTGGACATCGATGTTTGTGAGATTAGGAGAAATGATACTGCGAGAAGAATTTGCCAGAGCAGTGAAAGACACACATCTAAATGACTTCCTTGGACTAGATGACATTCCGTCGGAACTATTAGTGCATCTGGAAGAGCCAGCTGTGACAATACTATTCCAACTGCTGGGCAACATGTATAAGACTGGTGAAATACCCTCACACTTCAAGAAGAAGGTAGTTATTCGGATTCCCGAGCTAGCAAGTGCCTGCAGGCGTTAATATTATCGTACTAAATCTTTCACAAGTCGTGGTTGCAAAATACCAACATGAATACTTTACAGAAGATTGGACAATTTGTAGAAGCCAACCTCAGTTAAGATCAGTTTGGATTCCAGAGAAATATAGGCGCGCGCGGGGCAATACAAACCCGACGATTTCCCTTGGAAGGTAGATTAAGGAAAGCCAAACTTACGTTTACGGCATTTGTAAACTTTAGACGTTGTTGTGTTGAATACACTCTTTGAAATTCTGAAGGCAACAGGGGTAATTACAGGGAGCGAAAGATTATTTACTATTTGTACAGATAACAGGCTGCGGTTAAAAGTGTCTTGGAGTATAAAAAGGAAGTAGCGGTTGAGCATTGCGTGAGAGAGGGTTATTTGACGTGTACAGTAATCAACTGGTAAATAAAATCAAAGAAAAATTTGGAGAAGGAATTAAAGTTTAGCAGGAAGAAATAAAAGCTATGAGGTTTGCTGGTGACATTTTAATCGAATCAGAGACAGCAAAGGATTTGTAAGAGCAGCTGAATGAAATGGAGAATATCTTGAAATGATATCAGAATGACATAAAAAAAGTAAAACGACGGTAATGGAATGAAGTCGAATGAAAACATATGAGGCTAAGAGAACTGTATCAGGAACCGAGACACTAGAAGTGGTAGAAGAGTTTTGCGATCTGGTTCGAAAAATAAACAATGATGGCCAAAGAATTCCTGACGAACAGACACGTGTTAAGATCGGATATATATTTAAGTATTAGGAAAATTTCCTTAAGGTATGGCCTGGAGTGTAGCCTTGTACTAAAATGGAACGTGAACTATAAACTATTCAGAAAAGAACAGAATAGAAGCTTTTGAAAGGTGGCACCACAGAACAGTACTGGAGATTAGAGGATATCTCACATACGTAATGACGTTGTGGTGAACAGGACAGGCGAGAAAAGAAACACGAGGCACAACTTGATTAAAGGAAGGTTTCGTTTGGTAAGACACGTTTCGAGCTATCAAGGAATCACCAGTTTAGTATTAAAGTGAAGTCTGAGAAGGGAGGGGGCAAAATTGTAGTGTGAGAGCAAGACAATAATACTGTTACAAGCTCGAAAGAGATATATGTTGCAGTAGTTATTCAGAGGTGAAGTGACTGCGACAGGACTGCTTAGCACGGACAGCTGCACGAAACCTTGCTTCAGACTGAAGATCACAGCAACAACGAACTGTCTGGACATAAACGTAATAAGAGGGTCTTCTGTTGATAAGCAGCTATACTAAGTTTGGGTGTTGTAAATATTCTGAATGTAGTGTGATTACATAAGCCATAGAAAGTGTCCTATATCAATTTGAATTTTGCATATAATATTTTTTTTAATATTGTGATAAATTCCTTGTTTTATCGATGTGAAATAACCAATATCATCTTGATGAATGATCGTGTCTAACACGGCCTGTAGGTAGCGGAAATAATAAATTTTCAGTGTAAATGAGGTGTTACTATCTTCCATTGCCTTTTTAAAACTGAAATTTAAATTTATTATAATCATATTAATAATGGTGAAATTTATATTTTTGATAATGATGTCACTGTTAGGGTTCTTGGTTAATATTTCTTGTTACTATATTCATTTATGTCATGTGGTATGTATTTACAGCAAGGAGTGAAATATATTTGTGTTTTTTTAGACAGTGGGTCTGATCATTAAAGCAAGTATATGTGAGTTCCAAATAATAATTATGTAAAGTAAAACATGTTGCTGAGACAGTGAAAATTAGCACAAATGTTTAACTATAAAAGATAGCCACTGAAAGATTAGATTTCCAGACTATAAAAAAAATCTCGAATTTTTTAGTGAACCGAACATTATTTAAAATCAGAAAAGGTGTCGGAAAGTGCTTTCTATATTTGTTTCATATTTTTTGTGCTATCAGCCATTAATTTAAAATTCTTTAATTTTTCTTCTGTATTACATTATGTGTGACAACAGTTCGATGTATGTTCAAATATGGTCAGGATGCTCTTGTAGACTTTAAGTTCTGAACAATTAATCTGTCTTTCCTAGAGGTTGTAAGCCATGAACTAAAGATTTTGAAGATTATTGAAGTATGTTTGGTTAGGGTACATCTTCTTGAGACAAAGTAACTATGGGTATAACTGTCTGAATGTGTGTGTTTCTGTTGTTACTACTTTGTGCAAGTTATAGAATTTACTTATCATATCAATCGTCGGTAAGTTAATTTCTTCACGCAGTTAATGTTATCATTTACCGTAATGAGGCTAGAAAACTGAAAATTAAAACATTCTTTAAGCAAAGGTAAATGTAATTTTCATCGTCGGTATTTACTTTGCAATTAACTGTAAACCTAACATTTTGTTTCATGAAGTTATAAAACTAATTTATGAAATTTATCGTTTCAATTGACTTGATCGATGAGTAAAATTTGCTTGGAGGTGATGTCTTGCTGACTGTACAAAGAGGAGCCAGTTCAGTCTGGTATTTACACAAGTAGTCAAGAGCAAGACCCCTGTGAAAATAAAGTGAAATGTGAAATTCAGTAATAAGTTCGTGGCCCGAGGTGACACGTGAGAGAGTTAGTTGGGAGATACTGAACAATCCAGGAAGGACCAGTCCATCGAAACAAAATGAAGCAACAGTGGATTCGAGAAACGGAAAGGTCGAGTGGAATGGTGAGTTGAAGTGAAATTCAAATGAAAGTGGAAGGCAGCGTGAGTAATGAGTTTTACATGTTGCTTTGCATGATTGTACATCAGGTATGATAATTTTGTTTACATTTCTTATGGCAGGACCACAGAACTAGTGGCAAAATTTCTGTACTTTTGCCAGTAGTTCTCGAGTGTTTTAAAGGGTTGGTTTGCCCTGTAAATTTTAGTGGATCACATGCCGCTTTTGGTGACTGCGATACTTTCTACACACTTGCCAGGGGTCCTCAGTGTTTTTACCCCACGTCTGTTGTGCTCCTCTGAGAGGGAAACACATCACAAATTAAATAAATAAAAATCCACTTTGCAATAGAGACCGCATAGTCTTCATTGATAATTATATTTGAATATCTTGATAAATGCCCAGTGTTATCGATATGGAATCGTTAATAAAAACACAATGCGCGACCATATTGAATACTGTCTGCCAGTAGCGGAATAATTTTTTAGCTGTATGTAAGAATCTGTAGACATGGTAATGAAATGCACACTTTGAAGAATACATTCTGGAAAGTACTTGTGGAGCAGGAATTTCAGAAAATTTAGTGTAACTATAGTATAGCTATATTTTATTGCCTTTAAACTTGGGGAATTCGAATTTAGTGTAATTAGTTGTGTCAGTAGTAACCAATATGTTGGATTCTCTTTCGAAATGTGGAGGTTAATACTTCCAGAAAGTGTCATTTTCCTAAATGTTTGCTTATAGTCAATGGTGAGAGAAGTACATTGAATTTAGTTATTGGGAGCTCCAACATTAGGCGGGTGATGGAGCCCCTTAGGGAAATAGCGGGCAGGTCGGGGAAGAAGGCCAGTGTTCACTCTGTCTGCTTGCCGGGGGGTCTCATCCGAGATGTGGAGGAGGCACTACCGGCGGCGATAGAGAGCACTGGGTGCACCCGACTGCAAATTGTTGCTCATGTCGGCACCAATGACTCCTGCCGTCTGGGTTCAGAGGTCATCCTCAGTTCGTACAGGCGGTTGGCGGAATTGGTGAAGGCGGAAAGCCTCGCTCGCGGGGTGAAATGAGAGCTAACTATTTGTAGTATCGTTCCCAGAACCGATCGCGGTCCTCTGGTTTGGAGCCGAGTGGAAGGCTTAAACCAGAGGCTCAGAGGATTCTGCGGAGATCTGGGGTGCAAATTTCTCGACCTCCGCTATCGGGTGGAGAAATGTAGGGTCCCCCTGAATAGGTCAGGCGTGCACTACACACCGGAAGCGGCTACAAGGGTAGCGGAGTACGTGAGGAATGGACATGGTTTTTTTTTAGGGTAGATACTTCCCTCCCTAGGACCGACAAGACGCCTCCTGAGACGCGGCAAGGTAGGAGTAGGCAAAATGCAACAGGGAATAACAATATTAATGTGCTAATAGTAAACTGCAGGAGCGTCTACAGAAAGGTTCCAGAACTGCTCTCATTAATAAACGGTCACAACGCCCATATAGTACTAGGGACAGAAAGTTGGCTGAAACCAGACGTAAACAGTAATGAAATCCTAAACTCAGATTGGAATGTATACCGCAGAGACTGGCTGGACAGTGAAGAGGGGGGCGTGTTTATAGCGATAAGAAGTGCAATAGTATCGAAGGAAATTGACGGAGATCCGAAATGTAAAATGATTTGGGTGAAGGTCACGGATAAAGCAGGCTCAGACATGGTAATTGGATGTCTCTATAGGCCCCCTGGCTAAGCAGCTGTTGTGGCTGAGCACCTGAAGGATAATTTGGAAAATATTTCGAGTAGATTTCCCCACCATGTTATAGTTCTGGGTGGAGATTTTAATTTGCCGGATATAGACTGGGAGCCTCAGACGTTCATAACGGGTGGCAGGGACAAATAATCCAGTGAATTTTTTTAAAGTGCTTTATCTGAAAACTATCTTGAGCAGTTAAACAGAGAACCGACTCGTGGCGATAACATATTAGACCTTCTGGTGACAAACAGACCCGAACTATTTGAAAAAGTTAACGTAGAACAGGGAATCAGCGATCATAAAGCGGTTACGGCATCGATGATTTCAGCCGTAAATAGGAATATTAAAAAGGGTAGGAAGATTTTTCTGTTCAGAAAAAGTGACAAAAAGCAGATTTCAGAGTACCTGTTGGCTCAACACAAAAGTTTTGTCTCAAGTACAGATTGTGTTGAGGCTCAGTGGACAAAGTTCAAAACCGTCGTACATAATGCGTTAGATGAGTATGTGCCAAGCAAGATCGTAAGAGATGGAAAAGAGCCACCGTGGTACAACAACGGAGTTAGAAAACTGCTGCGGAAGCAAGGGGAACTTCACAGCAAACATAAACATAGCCAAAGCCTTGCAGACAAACAAAAATTACGCGAAGCGAAATGTAGTGTGAGGAGGGCTATGCGAGAGGCGTTCAATGAATTCGAAAGTAAAGTTCTATGTACTGACTTGGCAGAAAATCCTAAGAAATTTTGGTCTTATGTCAAAGCGGTAGGTGGGTCAAAACAAAATGTCCAGACACTCTGTGACCAAAATGGTACTGAAACAGAGGATGACAGACTATAGGCCGAAATACTAAATGTCTTTTTCCAAATTTGTTTCACAGAGGAAGATTGCACTGTAGCTCCTTCTCTAGATTGTCGCACAGATGAGAAAATGGTAGATATAGAAATAGACGACAGAGGGATAGAGAAACAATTAAAATCGCTCAAAAGAGGAAAGGCCTCTGGACCTGATGGGATACCAGTTCAATTTTACACAGAGTACGCGAAGGAACTTGCCCCCCTTCTTGCAGCGGTGTACCGTAGGTCTCTAGAAGAGCGTAGCGTTCCAAAGGATTGGAAAAGGGCACAGGTCATCCCCGTTTTCAAAAAGGGACGCCGAGCAGGTGTGCAGAACTATAGACCTATATCTCTAACGTCAATCAGTTGTAGAATTTTGGAACACGTATTGTGTTCGAGTATAATGACTTTTCTGGAGACAAGAAATCTACTCTGTAGGAATCAGCATGGGTTTCGAAAAAGACGGTCATGTGAAACCCAGCTCGCGCTATTCGTCCACGAGACTGAGAGGGCCATAGACACGGGTTCACAGGTAGATGCCGTGTTTCTTGACTTCCGCAAGGCGTTCGATACAGTTCCCCACAGTCGTTTAATGAACAAAGTAAGAGCATATGGACTATCAGACCAATTGTGTGATTGAATTGAGGAGTTCCTAGATAACAGGACGCAGTATGTCATTCTCAATGGAGAGAAGTCTTCCGAAGTAAGAGTGATTTCAGGTGTGCCGCAAGGGAGTGTCATAGGACCGTTGCTATTCACAATATACATAAATGACCTTGTGGATGACATCGGAAGTTCACTGAGGCTTTTTGCGGATGATGCTGTGGTGTATCGAGAGGTTGTAACAATGGAAAATTGTACTGAAATGCAGGAGGATCTGCAGCGAATTGACGCATGGTGCAGGGAATGGCAATTGAATCTCAATGTAGACAAGTGTAATGTGCTGCGAATACACATAAAGATAGATCCTTTATCATTTAGCTACAAAATAGCAGGTCAGCAACTGGAAGCAGTTAATACCATAAATTATCTGGGAGTACGCATTAGGAGTGATTTAAAATGGAATGATCATATAATGTTGATCGTCGGTAAAGCAGATGCCAGACTGAGACTCATTGGAAGAATCCTAAGGAAATACAATCCGAAAACAAAGGAAGTAGGTTACAGTACGCTTGTTCGCCCACTGCTTGAATACTGCTCAGCAGTGTGGGATCCGTACCAGATAGGGTTGATAGAAGAGATAGAGAAGATCCAACGGAGAGCAGCGCGCTTCGTCACAGGATCATTTAGTAATCGTGAAAGCGTTACTGAGATGATAGATAAACTCCAGTGGAAGACTCTGCAGGAGAGACGCTCAGTAGCTCGGTACGGGCTTTTGTCAAAGTTTCGAGAACATACCTTCACCGAAGAGTCAAGCAGTATATTGCTCCCTCCAACGTATATCTCGCGAAGAGACCATGAGGATAAAATCAGAGAGATTAGAGCCCACACAGAGGCATACCGACAATCCTTCTTTCCACGAACAATACGAGACTCGAATAGAAGGGAGAACCGATAGAGGTACTCGAGGTTCCCTCCGCCACACACCGTCAGGTGGCTTGCGGAGTATGGATGTAGATGTAGATGTAGATGTGAATTTGGAGTGCCATATATTGATATTTGGGTGGGTGTTCCGTTTCCACTAAATGCCAAGTATTCCATTACAACTTCTTAGGTGGTACTTGATGGCCTTCATTACATTATTCAGAGCTAAATTATGTCGCCTATGTCACCATGTCTCAACGTAGATGAAACTGGAACAGGTACATTTTCTCGAATCTTATCTGCTCAGAGATGATTTTTTTAGAACCAGATCTAGTGGTATAGAGACTGAAACGCTTAGAACGTTGTTAATAATTTCGTCAAACCCATGAAAATAGGAGTCTGATATACTACAACAGCAGTAGCAATAAAGTCTGCATTATTTTACAAACGCCTTAATATCTTTTGCTGATGGGTTTGTTGCCTTATGGTATGACGAAACATGAATTGTATTAATTATCCTTTGATTCATTACACATTTCCAAACTACTGATCTATGTTATTCACCAATGCCTAAAATGACCTTTTCAGTATCAACTGTTGTAGACAGAAAACTGTTAAGTAATGCACCTACAACATACGTACTAGTAGTTCTTCTCAAAGGCATGAGCAAGATAAATTGTACATAAATCACAGCGACAAAAAAGTAAGATAAACTTCGAGTGGTTCTCAGTAGAGTACTGGACAAATCTACAGCAGCAAGTTCCTTCAGTCTTGAAGGAAAAATAGTGAACAAAGAAGCAGACGGGAAGCCATCAGCTATTTAACGTTCGGACAAGATTTTCATCAAGTCAAGGCTTTTTGGATTGACTTCTCGGTGATTAACAAGTAGCATGACTCATGAGATTTGAGAAAACTTTGGATCAAATCGTGCAAATCTCAAGCAACTATGCATTATCATCTTATTAATTGACTCACCAGGAACGAATATAACTCCGTTCGAATTGAACATTCATAACTGTGACTACGACCATAAGATCCTGTCCAAAATTACAAAGTGTAAAAGCGGTCCATCCGAAGTTGAACACCAGAGCTCGCACACACACACACACACACACACACACACTCACACACAAACACAGACAAACTTCAGAATGTCTGCCATAGTAATTCTGCAATCATCTCCTGGTGAGGAGGAGCTTACCTTTACAACTATAGATCCTATTTGCTAAGAACAGTATATTTATCTCTATTAATGTGGTTAAAGCAATGTGACATTGACATTATTCCATCATCTGATACACTTCCATGTTTTTAATAGACAAAAAAGGGTGTATGCTTAGTGACATGTGTCCACAAGATGGAGTCAGACAAATGTTTATTTGAACGCACAATTAATAATTTAGGAACACTGATATAAGTAACAGCATATATTGTTCAACGATCTGCATTGTCTTAAAGTAAGCAGGCGCAGGGCATGAGCCACTTGGCCTCGAGATATGCATGGAAATATCACGAATATCAGCAATCATACGAATGGCAGCTGCCAAAATATAGAATGTCCTAAATTGCAGGAGATAATTTTCAAATTTAATGCTTAAAGCTTCAGACTGAATAACCAAGACACTTTCCTGTAACCAGCTTCAAGCTTACGAGTAACACAAACGTTCTGAACTTTTGTTAACGCCTCGCGCGTAAGGAAGGGCTTGCTCTAACAAATCATCACATGTATCCCAAGCGAAACCGATGAGATATAACCATGCAATACAAGTGGTGCACGCGTAAATTTTTCGATAAACTGATGACTTTGTCTATTAGTTATCACATCGAATAAATTGAAAGTTCTTAAGAAATTGCTGACCGCTGCTGTCTCCGCAGATCCGTATCTATCTTGCATGCAACAACAGAAAGCAAGCACCAATAGTTTTCCGAATTACGCACAAACATGACATACGTAACTGCTATTGCTCTGGTTTGCTGAGTGTGCACTCCTGCGCTGCCGAAGCACTGCCTCAAAGAGACACAAATAAAGAAACCTATATTGCATGTCAATAGTAGTCAAAGTACTTTCTTTTACAAAATGTTTGCAACGTCCCATTCATGAGTTATTAAAAGTGAAACTATTGAGACTATTGAGATACTGAGAGAACCGTTTAATATACATGTTTAGAACTTGATTAAAGGAAAGTTCCTTCGGATAGAAGATATCCTAACGCTTCTTGCAATCAAGTTGGAAAAAAGTTAGTATATGGGGTGAGGCGGTGGGTAGCCGAATGAGGTGAAAGTTACGGAGGGAGACAAATAGCTGTGTCAACGAGGATCAAAACAGTTCGAATAGTGTAAAAAAATAGTGTAGTCACAAACTTTCGTTCCGTTGTAGGAGGAACTGTGATGAACAACATACTAAAACTCTCCACAGGCGGGTTATGTATGCGGGTTTGGGGACATCTAAAGGCCACATTCTTATGTGCCTCTTAAATAACACGAAAACCCCGGCGTCTAACAAAAATGTTTCCCAACACATAATGAAACTGCATTCAGCTTCCTATAAAGAAGGTCCTATTCGTTCGGATATTATGTAGATGTTTGGAATGTGGATCCACTCGAAACAGCGCACTCTAGAGGTACCTGAAATTCCTGAATGGAAGAGACTCATGTTGTCTAGTAGCAACATAATTAATGGTGCGAATAGTGCAGTAACTTTCTGGCCATTCAATTCTTCACCAGCAAAAATCAACCACAATCGCCTGGCTTTACAGCATGCTATCAGTGACAGAAAACTGCAAGATACTAAATTTACAGTTCCAGTTACTTGTCTCATTGATACTACGAAGATCGCTGTTAACATCATATTTTGAATTTATACACTTCTTAGCCACTGTTTTGTAGCATACCCACCATATATGGGTATATTAGTTTGAGCTTAAACGATACACTGCAGCAGCGCTGAGAGCAGGCGGCTGGAGCAGGATATTGTTACTGTAGTGATTCAAAAAAGTCAACATAATACTGTGAGGCTGTTTAGCTTGTTGAAACAGCGATCTCAACACAACTGAAAAGAGTCGTGCAGCAAAGGGCAAGGAAGATTTCCACACTGACAGTGGCAGTGGCGTTTTAGGATACATGACATATGCGTGACAAGACTATTACTACTGGACATTCTTGTAACGAAATTACGCCTACTCTCACAGCTCTACCAAAATGATGGGGCCACTGTCAGATGGGGATGCCATGTGGACCTGCTAGTACAAGTCATCAGTTCAAGGCCACAGCGGGGTAACAGCTCCTCACTCTAAGTCCCTCCCTGGGCTTAGAGCCATGTGCAACTGGCCGTCCCACATCATCTCTAGCAGCTTGGTCGACCACTTCCCAGGGCGCAGAGGGTTGCACCTTGCACACACCATACATCGTTCACTAGTGCCGGGTGGGCCTCACAGCGCAGTGTGCATCCACTGCTGTGAATCATCCGCTCATTGCCCAGGGCCATACATGTCGTAGATTGTACGCCATCGTCGATTACCCGCTGCTGGTGTTGGGACTGTGGGGCCAGGTTATGTAATGAGGACAGCAGCACTGGAGCAAACTGACAGCTATCCATGCAGAATTCAGCAGCTAACTGGTCACTGACCTTGTCTATCAAGCAGTGCAGATGCATAAAATAAATGTTACATTTGCAGTTGCCTTTCTCTGTTATCCTACTGAGCTCCCATTTCGCCTCCACCCCCTTTCGCATCATCCATAGTTCATAGGAACGTACTTTACACAAAAGCTCACTTAACAAGCAATCCCTCTCACCCCCTGGTTGCTCCTCTCCTCTCCCATCCCCGCCCCCTGCCACATCTTCACTGTTGTGTGCCCCCTACCCTCCATCTCTACACCCTTCATCTCCTTTCCCAAGGTGGCTTCCATCAACTCCCCCTCCCAGATGATGTCCTCTATCCCTCCATTTATCCCTCCTATCAATTCTGATCCTCACCCCTCCCCCCCCTCCTTTCCTCCGTCCTTTCCCTGGGCTCCCTCTTAACCCCTTCCATCCTGTATTTCCTCCCCGCCTAGCCTCTCTGTACCTCCCTTCTTCCCTCCCCCCCCCCCTCCGAGTCCTTTTGTATTCCCCTCCTCTGCCTTCCCCACTCCCTGTCGCTTCTGCTCAGCGCCCTCCACCACTCTTATGGATCCTCATCCCCCGTTGGCTCCTTTCCCCCTCCCCCATTCACTTTCCCTCTCCTTTCCCCCCTTTTTTATTTTCCCATCATCTGTCCAGTCCCCCCCCCCCCCCCCCCCAACCTGCTTTCGGCTGTGGTATGTCATATTTGTGACAACTTTTTAGTGCAGTGTTTAAGTGAGTGTTCAGAGTTGTGTGTGTTTTCAAAGTGTTGCGAACAGAAATCATGCTGTCGCTGGGTGTGAATTTTATATCTCTTGCGAACAGAAACCAGACGGTTGCCGTGTTTTTTAATTGTCTGTCTATTATTTTTCTGCTTCCTGTGTATTTTAGTAGCATCATCAACCCTTTGTTTTATGTTTTAAGTTCCACAATTTTCCGCCATTTTACCTTTAATTCACCGATTTTATCGCCAACTTTTATTATTTATTATCTTCATCTTTTTAAAACAAATTCTGTAGCCTGAAGAGCGGCGTAATAAGCTGCTGCCAGCCCGCCTCCTTCACGGGGAATCGAAACTCAATAAAGAAAAAAAATTAATAAGCAAATAAGCACTCAGTTGATACACTGTTGACGACTACATTACATAAACATGAGCTCAGTGAACTTATTTGCGTACTCACATAGAGGAACTTGACAGGAAATGGGGAAATGCAGGAAAGGTATAGTCTGAGTGCAGAATGAAAAGAGAGCGAGGATCATGGTGGGGAAAGCTGCTTTTCTCGGAAGAAGGCTTCAGCTGCCGAACAGGACGACTAACAATCAAGCTGTGTACATCAGCGTGCAGAGATTTTTTGATAGTATCCATATGCAATTCTTGCCTTCGTTTTGTTAATAACCCATATGTGTAGTCCATGTAGTGCTAATGCACTTTGTTGAAAATGAAGACCGCTGGGTAAATCTACACACTGAGTCACCAGTAATTCCCAAGGATCGCTGCAGAGGATTGGTATAACTTTGTGAAACACCCTGTAGTAGTTTACTGTAGTGGGATAGAGAGGGTGGGAACTCAACTGATCGCTCTGCAATTTGTAGACCTACGAATGAGGGAAATGAAATACAACAATCCGCTGATACCTTCCCTCGCGCTTCTACCCGTCAGGCCCACTCCCTCCACACTGTTTACCTCCCCCCCCCCCCCCCCAAAACATAATTAATCTGTCAGTACTGCTTTGCCGCACTTATACCGTAAGCAGCTTAGCATGGATGTAGTTTCCAGTAGTTCATACAGAGATGAAAAGACTTGATTGAGATACATTAACACGGAGCACTGTATCATATCAGACTGGAGGTTAAGACAACAACATACACTGCATTAGGACGTTGCAATTGTTCAAAAATGACTGTAATGTCGACCACATTTTAACCACACACTTTATGCGTAATTCGCAGTTTATTCATATCGTACAAATATCTGGGAGAAATAGTGTCTCGCGCTGGAATACGTAACGATTTTTAGATTCCCGTTTTGGATACGAGACGCGTGTTTAACAAACGAAATGTTAATAAAAATGCTCGGAGTAATTAGGATATTATTAGTTTTGGAGGTGTTCATAACGTGAGGAAGATAATCAGACACGGGAAAATAAACAATGAAGAAACGGAACTAGAACACAATATTGGCCGTGAACTTTACTAAAGAAACTTCAGCTATAATTATGGTGAGTTCAATCAATGTGAATTTGAAGTCCCGGGCATCGTGGTGTACGTACAACAAGTGCAGAGCACTGCAAACCGACGCATGCTTGTCTGACAGGTGGGAGAGAGCAACAGCAAAGCTCCAGTACCGAAAGTACTACACACACCTAATATGTCGTAAAATTTCAAACATCAGTTTTCAGGAAAGAAGCAATTGACATTCTTGAAACTTAATAATGCCTGCACGTACCATAAAAATTTAAATTAGCGATGTGCGAAGTTACAGAAATTCTTCTCTTAAAACATCATGCACAATTTTACGTTTCCGAACACTTCTTACAGATCAGCAAATCCTATGAACATGTCTTGCTTCCATTATCACTGCAACGTCAGAAATCCCTCTATGGCGAAATAGCTTACTGGCGCCTTACCTTGTCTAAAGCTAAATTGATCGTCGTATAACACATTCTCAATTTTCATTTCCATACTTCTTTGTATTATTATTGTTGTCAACAACTTGCTTGACTTATCTGTAAAGCTGATTGTGTGATATTTATCGCACTTGCGAGCTCTCGAAATCTACGGCATTAAATGGATGATATTTTTCCGAACGTCGAATGGTATGCATTCCATACACCAACGTGAATATTCGTTTTGTTGCCGTTTCCATCGATGATTTTGAAAGATCTGATGGAATCTTATTTATACCTTCTTCCGTATTCGATCTGAAGTCTTCAAAACCTCTTTTAAATTCTGATTCTAAAACGGGATTCCCGATCTCTTCTGTATCGACTTCTGTTTCTTCTTTATCACGTCATCAGAAAGTGCTCGGCCTCACAGAGGCCTTTAACGTACTCTTTCCACCTATCCGCTCTCTCCTCTGCATTTAACAGTGGAATTTCTATTCCACTCTTAATGTTACTATGCTTGTTTTTAATTTCACCGAACGCTGTTTTGTATTTTCTATACACTGAGTCAGTCCTAGCGCCGGTCATTTCTTTTTCTATTTATGCACTTCCTATTTATTTTATTCCTAAGTGACTTGTGTATCTGTATTCCTGAATTTCGCCGATTTCTTTTCTAGGTCCTTCTTTCATCGATCAACTGAAATATTTCTTTTCTTACCCATGGTTTCTTCGCAGTTACCTTCTTTCTATCTACGTCTTTCTTTCCAACTTTTGTGACTGCCCTTATTAGAGATGTCCATTCCTCTTCACCTGATATGCCTACTGCGCTATTCCTTGAAACCGTATCTATAGCCTCAGATAACTTCACGCGTGTCTCTTCATGCCTTGGGACTTTCGTATCCCACTCCGTTCCGACTGAATTAGTAATGACGAAGCGTAGGCTGTCTAAGAGTTAGCAAGAATCGATGCAAAATAAGTACTGCAGCTTGGAGAGAGAAGGATGGAGATATCTAAGGCTACAGATACTGCGGTAAGGAACAGCTCAGTAGGCAGTTGTTGAAGGAGAATGGACATCTCTGGAAAGGACAATCATAGAAGTCGGAAAGTAAAACAGAGGTGCAAAGAGGGTAACTGCGAAGACACCATGAATAACAGAAGAAATCCTTCAGTCGATCGATGAAAGAAGGAAGTAGCAAACTTTTCAAGGAAATTCAGGAACACAAAGAAACAAAGACGAAATGTAGTGAAGCTAAGGCGAAATGGCTGCAGGAAAATTATAATACTAATAATCAAGTCCCATGCTTCATTACAGAGCATAGGCGAACGATGCGGGAGACCCGCACCGATGTACTAGGCCAAATCCTAATGGAGGTGGTTTGCCGTTGCCTTACTCCGACCGTAATGGGAATGAATGATGACACAGCAACACCCAATCTTTGGGGCAGGTGAAAATCCTTGACCCCGCCGGGAATCGAATCCGGGGCCCCATGCTCGGGAAGTGAGAACGCTCCCGCGAGACCACGAACGGCGGACAGGAAAATTATGCAGAAATCAAAAAAGGAATGGACGTCGGAATGGCTCATCATATAGAAAAGGGAAAACTGCCTTCGATGAAATGAAAAGTAAGGGTGTTAACATTAAGGTTTCAGTGGGCATTCCATCATTAAATGCAGAGGGGAGAGCGGATAGGTGGAAAGAGTACATTGAAATTCTGGAAATTTATGGTAGGGTCTTATGGGACCAAACTGCTGAGGTCATCGGTCCCTAAGCTTACTCACTACTTAATCTAACTTAACGCTAAGAACAACACACACCCATGCCCTGTGACAGGGGTGGTGGTGGTGGGGGGGGGGGGGGAGAGAGCCGCGTGGACCGTGACAAGGCGCGTAAGACCGCGCAGCTACCCGGCGCGACAGAGTACATTTTAAAGGGCTGTGTGAGGAGGAAGACATGTCTGATGTTATAGAAGAAGAAACAAGAGTCGATATACAAGATACTGGTGATCCAATACTAGAATCAGAATTTAAAAGAGCTTTGGAAGACTTCAGGTCATTTAAGGCAAGGGACAGATCACAGCCCACCAGAATTTTTAAAATTATTGTAGGGAGTGGCAACAAAACGACAGCTGACGTTGCTGTGTAGAATGTATGCATCTAGCGATGTACCACCTGACTTTCGGAATAATATCATCCATCTAATTCCGAAGACTGCTGGAGCTGACAAATGCGAGAACTATCGCACAATAAGCCTAACAGCTGATGCATGAAAAGTTGCTGAGAAGGATGATATATAGAAGAAAGAAATGAAAAAAGAGGATGTGTTAGATGACAATCAGTTTTTCATTAGGAAAAGTGAAGGCGGCAGAGAGATAATTCTGATGTTGAGGTTGATAATGGAAGCGAAACTAAAGAAAAATCAGGACACATTCATAGGATTTTTCGGCCTGGAAAAAGTGTTCGACCATGTCAATTGATACAAGACGTTAAAAATTCTGAGGAGAAGAGAGGAGGGACGGGTAATATACAACATGTAAAAGAGCGAAGATCAGGTTCAAATGGTTCAAATGGCTCTGAGCACTATGGGACTTAACATCTGAGGTCATCAGTCCCCTAGAACTTAGAACTACTTAAACCTAACTAACCTAAGGACATCACACACATCCATGCCCGAGGCAGGATTCGAACCTGCGATCGTAGCGGTCTCGCGGCTCCAGACTGAAGCGCCTAGAACAGCTCGGCCTCACTGGCCGGCAAGACCAGGTAATAAGAGTGGAAGACCAAGGACGAACTCCTATGATTGAATAGGGTGTAAGATATGGATGAAGTCTTTCGTCCTTATTGTTCAATCTATACATCGAAGAGGCAATGTTGGAAAGAAAGGAAGTTTTAAGAGAGGAAGTGAAATCCTAGGTGAAAAGATATCAGTGATAAGATTCGATGACGATATTGCAATCCTCAATGAAAAATTACTGGATGTATTGAGTCGAATGAACAGTCTAATGAGTGCGTAATATGGATTCAGAACAAGTTGAAGGAAGAGAAAAGTATTGAGATGTAGCAGAAATGAGAACAGCATGAAACTTAAGGAGGAAGTAGACGAGGTTAAAGAATTCTTCTACCTAGGCAGCATACCAAGCAATGACGGAGGGAACAAGGAGGAAATCAAAAGCAGACTAGCGCTGGCAGAAAGGGAATACATGCCCAAGAGAATTCTACTTGTAGCAAACATAAGCCTTAATTTAACGAAGACATTTCTGAGAATGTACGTTTGGAGTACAGCATTGTGTGGGGGTGAAATATGGACTTTGGAAAAACCGAAAAGGCAAAGAAAATGAAGGATTTGGGATGCGATCCTACAGAAGAATGTTGAAAATAAGGTGGACTGATAAGGAATATGGAGGTTCCTCGAGGAATCGGTGAGGAAAGGAATATATGGAATACACTGAAAAGGGGGGAGGGGATGGGGTGACAGGACATCTGTTAAGCGATCAAGGAATGACTTCCATGGTACTTGAGAGAGCTGTAGAAGGTAAAACTGAAGAGAGAGATCGAAGTACAGCCAGCAAATGATTGAGGATATAGGTCGATTCAAAAATAAATAAATAAATAAGCTTTTTTCTACCCCTTTCCCTACACCCGCATTTCACCCTCCTCATGACTATTAAAATTTCGTCTTGCTTGAAGTACTGAGTTACCTGTTCAGTATCCTCATATACTTTTTCTATATTTTCGTCTTCGGCTTGCGACATTGGCGTGTATACCTGAACTAGGGTTGTCGGTGACGGCTTGCCGTCGCTACTGATGAGAACGACCCTGTGAACTGTTCACAGTAATGAAATTGAATGTCCAAAAACTGGCTGCAGTAAGGTAATATATTTTTTAAATATTTTACGCTACAGGCAAGTTTCGGCTTGTTGCCATTACCAAGCGACCTGCGAAAATACCATTAGTAAGATTATCTATAGGTAAATCGTGGATGTTTTATGTTTTACAGCTGCATTGGTACTTACATGTAATTTCAAGTGCCGACCACACTGCATCTGTAGTAAATTTTTTCTGTAATGTCTTGGTAAGAAAATTACCTTTCCTTGTAGTTACGAAACGTAAACTATGGTTTTGTCCAATATTTTGACAGTTCGATTTCGACACTTCTTTACTACGATGCCATATGTTTACAAAGTTTATAGAGCTTACCAGAGACGTTTTTATATTTTGTTGTTCTTATTCTGCTTTACATTTTTCTATGGTCCGAGTAAACAAAGCGGTGATTTAAGACTACACTGGACAAGGATCCTGGCTTGCAGAGACAATTTAACTAGTGTAGTGAGTCAAGTACTCTGGCCCTAAAAATGTGGATAACGCAATCTGAATTGATCTGACGCTGAGCAGACTTTGATTGACCAAGTCTACTGAAGTTTGTCCACATAAGTGCAGCTGAGAGCAAGTGGCGATTGAGATCTGTACACCATGACAATGCCTGAGGGGCAGTATGTTACCCTGTGTACTTTGTGCGGCTATGTAACTTGTAGCTGGAAATATGTGTGCGGCGGAGTTGAGACCTTGAGGAGGCACCTGTGAATCGATCGCGGCGCTGAAAGAAAGGCAAAATCTCACGGTCTTGCGATCAGGCAGACGAATCGCTCTTTACTCTCTACCAGAGTCCTGAAATCACGGTAGATTTCAGTGCGTGACACACCCGTTCGCTGGTCGTACTACGGACCAGTCTGGCTCACTTATACGACAGAGCGCACAAGGGTACCAAACGTCAAGACTGGTAAACAAGAAACGAATAAATGTGCCCTCGGCAAACGAGCAGTATGAGACGTTTGATGTCACACTGTCGGTACGGTAAGAACTTCACCACAGGCGCCCCAGTCTAAACTACTCCCTAGTGAAGTCAGTCTCGGGACGGGTCCCAAGTACAAACCACATATGCCAGAGCTTCGACCAAAAGTGCCTCCACACCAAAGTCCCGCGCCCGAGTGCCTGCCAACTCTCCAGAAAAATAAAAATTCGTTTTCCCTCAAAGTGCACGAACGACACCATCTTCACACAGTCTTGAGATATTACAGATTTCTAGATGCGCTAAATCTCCCCTTCCGCACGGCAGTACAAACGCATTTAAAACCAGGGCAAGAGTTAAGAAACCTGCGTCTCTGGAATAAAAAGAACCCGCCAATTACTGGCTTTTTTAAGTTTTCGCAGACGGGGAAGATACTTTTTCCTGAAGTCGTGTCTCTTCCCACGGCAACAAGATACAAACAGATACAAACTCAAAGATCATTACCTAAATTCTCTGTGTCTTAGAGCTTGTTGGTCCTGGTTACGAGGTCTACTAAAGATTCCATCTCTAAATGTTTCTCAAATGCCAGAGTGTCCATATACAAAAGAGGCAGTCGGGAAGGTGGTTCACTGGCCTACTTGCACTATCAGTGACATTGGCGATCGTGTAGGTGATGGGGATAAAGAAATGGGTGAAACTAAAGATAAAATATAGTCCAGTATCACTAGTGAAAATGAAATTAAAAAAACAAATGCAACAGATAAAATGTGATTTAAATTCGTTAGCCTCCCAACAGGTCACTGCGGTTATAAATATCCCCTGGGCAAAGACCGAATCTGTGAAACGTTACACAGGTGACGGAAGATATCACCCTGTAAATTTCTTGGCTGTGTGTAGGGATGCTTTTGTTCATGGAATGTCAGACGAAGCGAAAATAAAATACGTTATACGGCATTTGGAGGGAGACCCACAGTCTTGGGCAAATGTTAAATGTAATTCGTGCGAATTGTACTAAGAGTTCGGAAAGTGTTTTTTGAACAAATTTTGGAGCGAGGCAGAACAGACGCGGATCCAAAATGAATTCTTAAACGGGCCGAGTTACAGGTACGGTAATGGGACGATGAGAGGTTTTTGCAAGCGCGAACTGGCAAACTTATTCATGTGAAAAATCCGTTGGGGGTGTTAACGGAAATCACCACGTTAATAAGGCGATTACCCGAAGATTTGCAGTGGGATCTTGTCCATATTCCATGTGATTCCGTGGACGAATTTCTAAAATTTGTTAGAAAAATTAGAGAGGGCTTTGAAGTTCAAACCTCAGAGCAAACCAGGTGGTAGTTACCAAAATGGGAATCCAAATAATCACCACCAAAATAATAATCGTGAGAGAAATCAAAGGCATTCTCAGGGAGATAGTAGTTGGAATGAGAAGAGAGAAAACGAACAGGAGTGATAACTTCCGTGAACGGGACCCAAGTAAAGAACGCAGATTTGACGGGGGAGATTCGCGCGAAGTACAATCGCGTATAAACCGGTCGGAAAACTGATGTTCGGCACATCTCAGGTCCGGGGATGGCGGTCTGAACAGGCGATGAAAAGGACTGGAGATAATGGTAACGGTAGAAATGTTGATAGCTTTGGAGAAAGGCGACAAATATGTAATATGGAGTATGTTAAAGACAAAGGCTATTTAAGTGGCTCTTTCAACAAAAACGGGTGCGAACGGTAGAAGCATAGATTTCTGGGAGATTTAAGTAAAAGTAATGGGAATAAATTTGCGGGGAATGTGTAATAAATGAGTGGGTGAATGGAGATGAATAGAAAGGTCAGCGGTTCAAAAAGAAGTTAAAGAGGAGATGAATTTTGTGAAAGCAAATTCTGTGGAGAGTTCAGAAGAGGTATTAGCAAATAGTAGAAATTGCAGTGACGAAGGCGTCCTAGTAGCAGGTATTTGTGAGTCGGCTAAAAGCGTCGACGTTAGTGAAGGCGGCGTAGCTTTGGTCTGGCCAGCTACAAGTGAGGGTGATTGTGTTTCGACGGAAAGCGTCAATGTTATTAACGGAGGCTCAGCATTGGTCTCGCCAGCAGTTGAAGTTAAAAATATATCTGCGGAGGAAGATGGTTTCTGTTTAAAGGATGAGAGTAATGTTAATTTGTGTAATGATGTTCTGATACTTCGGAGGAAGGAATCTACGCGTTCCCACTCACGTATGAAGGCAAAATGAAACTTATTGATGAATGTGTGGATCTAAAGTGTTTGTCAGAGGGTGAATGTGAGACTGTATATAAAGTAGGATCGGGGGTTAATCTGGATGAAAAGTGTGTAGAAATGGTAGTGTGTGCTGCTTTTTGTCCGATCACAGCGGAATGTAGCGTCTGGAAGTTCCAAAAATGTAAAACAAGGTAGCAGCAATTTGTGTAATGTAGCGGGGGAGGATAAAGTTGCGTGCGACTCACGTAAAGTTAATTTGTCGACGGACGAAAGTAGGGTTTCTGATGTGAATTTTTGTAGCGATTTAAATGCTGTATTAGCAGGTAGGGTTGCTGAGATGAATATTTGTGGTGATGATGGTTTAGGCATCTATGTATTATTTAATGAAGATAAAGTGTTTAACAGTGAATTGCTGTGTAATTTTGTTGAAGTTGCAAGTGTCGATATTTTGGAGGGGAAAAACAGTAAAGTTGTGCATCCTGTGGGTAGTGAATCGGCGAAATGTGTGGAAGAACTAACAGAAAATTCAGAGAGGGCTGAAGCCAATAGTGTGGGTGAGGATAGTTTGTGTAATGAAGTTCGTACGGATTGGTATATGAAGAAAGAGTGTGATCCTGGTGACACTGATAGGCGTTGGTACGGTAGGACTTTACAGTCGTTGCTGTCGCATATGTGGAAACGAGAGAAGATTAAAATTTCTGAGGGTATATAGAGAACAAGCAGAAGTGAAAGGCTGTTCTAATCTGTAATTAGTGGCAGTAATTTTGGAGGGATAATTTTATATGTTTATTTGGGGATTCATTAGTAATTTGTTAGTTTATTGTGGCACTGTACTTGTACAAAAGGGGCAAGTTTAGGAACTGAGCGTGCGTGGAGGTCAGTGACCTTGTGGATTTATGTAAAATATGTATTGACTTATGCTTTGTATAGGAGTGTGGCAAGGAATTTAGTGGTCAATGTGAAGGGTATTACTATCGATCGCGTCAGGCAATAAGCAGTCCACAGCTACACGAAAGAAACGGTAGCAGCATGCTTATAAATATATTTATTCATCTGTGTCTTCGTTTATATCCGATATATACTATTCATGAAGAAATTGGTTAAATATTTACTGTGTTTTAGAAAGCACAGAGACATTAGTCTACTGGCCTATCTTTTGTTCAATTCCTTTTATACATGTTTATTTACTTTGTTTACGTATTTAATGATGTGTGTTAGAGCGTGTTTATGGTCAAGCCATAGGAATATTTATTTAATTTCAAGTTATTTAAATGTAAATGCAGTATTTCGAATGTGTTTCATTATGTTTGTGTGGGTACATTGGCTTGAATACATGGCGTGAGTGTTCTAGCCAATCACAGCGCTCGTGAATGGGGAGTCTGGAAGAAAGTGGGAGAAGAGCATGGTTTCTGGAGAGAACACAAGGGGTTGTGGACAGTGCGCGAGGGGGAGCTGGTACAGGACACTGAGAGTGCTGGACGTGAAGGCGCAATGTACGGTCGCAGGAAAGACTGTGGAGCGGTTTGCGCGTGATCATAGGAGATGGAGATACTTCGGAGTGCCGACTTGTGAACGTGTGAGATTTCCATGGTTTCTACAGTGAAGACGTAGCATGCATTTGGAAGGGAATATCTCGTGAGCTATTTTGTCGTTCATAAGTAATTACATGCAGTATGAATCTATTGTTTCCCTGTTATTCAACTTAATTTTATTTAATTGCTGGATCATCGACACCAATAAATGTTTTGCAGAAATATACCACATTCTCAAAAGGTACTTCTGCTATCGTACTCATCATTAATGTCATTAAAATAGTACCTGCAGATTTTATTTAACTGCCATCTTTCATTTATAAATTTATAGGCTACTTTCATAATAGGCAATTGCCGAGTGATAGTAACTTTCGACCATTCGATTCATGTGTGTATTCATATTGTATACTGTAGACTCAGCAGTATTTGGCCTGTTATCCCAGCCCCTAGCAACGAAACCAGCCAAAACTTATAATATTTCAACTCTGAGTCAGAGGGTACATAGTTGAGGGCCACCTCATCACCTTCATTTATTGTATTAGAAAGGCCGCACAGTGAACATGAAAACAGGTGAATTATTATTACACATGGCTCTGCACATAATGCCCGGTTTACGACTCCACTGTGCAGACGTGTTCCTTTTGATTGTCCCTACAGCCGAGGCTTTTGCTGGCGCTGCAGCAGGTATTGCAGCGTTATCCTGCTGGAGACCTGTCTCAATGAGGGGCTGGTCTGTCTGCCCTGTACGGCTGTGGGCCTGTCTGGCAAGATTTACTAAGGGATGGACTCGCTGCCAATTGCTTTCAGCTCCTAACAAGCCGTTTCTACAAGCTAAGAATCATAAAAATGCCTCATGCTTTTAATGGCCTACCAGGCTCCATCAATGTCTGCACAGGCCGTTAATTTTCTAGAGTCTCGTTCAAGATGTGTCAGGTTGTAATGAAGACTTTAATAATTTTTCGTCTGTTTCAACTTGTGCTGTTGAGTTTTCAGATATATCTGAAGTTTGAAGGATCAATATCACTATTTCCAGCGTATTCTTTAAATCTGGTGTTAATATTTGGTTTTCCAACATGGAAATGGTTGGAATCGTCACAGACGATTCTGGATATTCCAGAAGTGCTACTTTCTTAGATTTGGCATGTAATTGAAGGTAATTTCTTTATAAGATTGTTATTTGTTTGGAAAGTGAGTCTTTTCTGTGGGGATTTAAATAGTAAAATTATCTTATTTGATATTCGTCCTAAGTAAATTTTAGGTATGTAAGTTTTACTATGTTTTGTTAAATTATTACAGTTAAAAATGTATTACCTTATTGCAGCTAACTTTGAAACATTCATTTTAATTATTTCCTCTAATGACACATATTATGCTGTGGGCTCAGTGGAACTGAAAAAATGTTCACAATAACTGAATCTCTGACCTATCTTCCTTTTGACAGCGAAAAGTTGTACCATTTTCTGCTGCTGATGGTATTGCAGTATACTTGCCTGACCAAAAATCCTTGTCTTCTTTCTATTTCACCTCACTGACCTGGGCTATATTCAGACTGAGATTTGCTACAACTCTTACATGTTTCTTAACTTGTGGTAACACCTTATGTTACTACTGAAGAATGTTTCCTGCTAATACGTTGAAGTATTTGTTGAAGGAGCTGGTGATTTATTTCGTTGCAATGATGGTAGGTTATTGAGAGAATTTTGTTTTCTGGTGTTTAGTATGGGTGTCCTTTGAACATCATTGAGCATGGAGACATTTTCAAATGTTGTGAGGTATTTGATACATTCGATTACACAGTTCCTGTAATTTTTCGAAGTTTGTTTCACATTCGTTGGTTTTTGAAATTTGAAAAATTTTGTGTCAGCACATGGTTTGATAGAAATCTAAACAGTCTGTGCTGTGCATAGAGACATTTACTTTTTCCATGTCTTGTATCTGTAGAGAATTTTCTACATTAATTCGTGTCATGTTACAATTGATTTATTCTTCTACTGTGGAGATAATGCTGGGTCTTGCTGCAGAATATTGAGCACTACTGTCTTGTATTAGTTATATAATAGTGATACTTACGGACTATGGTAGAGTAGTGAAAGAACATTTTTTTCTTTTATTAGCTATTAGCCCTTTAATCCATGATTTGGGTCTTGTGTGGCTTCATGTGGAACACTGAGGAAGTTATTCATCCTTTCATTTGATTGTTACACATTGTAAGATATAGAAACATAAGTTAACAGAAAACAGCAGAATTCAGAAATGTCTAGATAGGAATTAGAAGTCTATGGTGATGGAGCAGTATCTTTCTAGTGATAGTCTACTGCGACTACGCAGCCGGACGCAGTGGCCGAGCGCTTCTAGGCGTTTTAGTCCGGAACTGCGTGACTGCTATGGTCGCAGGTTGGAATCCTGCCTCGGGCATGGAAAATGCAGGTGACTGTAAGAGTGTTCTTTGAGATGTGGCTATGATAGGTCATTCCACTTCGCATGCTCATTGCGCTTGGAGTTGATAAAATAAGGAAGGAGAGAAATGATCATGTACGATCTCAGGTTAGATATATATAGAATTTTATTGGAGTAATATTCGTGAAAACAGCATCATGATCCGAGTGGCAGATAACGAGATATTTCAGTTTTAATTAAGGACTGAAATTAGAATTCGTGGGACTGCAGAATGGCAGGTACCTACCACTGTCGCATCAGCAGGGCAGTAGCGTGCCAAGGACGCAACGCCATGTTGCTGGGCTGGAGAACATGGTTACAGAAACTTTCGGAGAGCCAGCATAAGGACGAAAGGCACAAACGAAAGGTAAGACGCAATTACCGAGGGTAGACATCTCTTGGAAACCGGCAGATGGACGAGTCTAAGTAGGGGACGATCGAAGAGAGAAAACTAGTCCATCCAGAAAACGCATTTTAAAATAATAAGACTGAAGTCAGAATGATGTAGGAGGGTGCTGTTGTCAGTTTCCACAGAAGGAATCGATGTAGGAAAATAATGAAGTGGCTTGTCAAACTTAAATGTGGAGTCAAAGGTCACAAGTGAGACCGACAGACCATTGTGTGGAAGCGAATGCGTCGGGTCTTGACTGACATAGGACCTTCAACAGATTGTAGTCCACCTTGGTTGTGTCATAAGCTTTGTATTTGTTCATGAAATGGCAAATGGCTATGAATACGTACAGTCGTGCAGGCACTGCTTTTAACTTGTATTTCACACTACAATTTTGATCTTGACAATATCTACAGACTTAGAGGGAGATAGTTCAAATGATCAAAGCTTATGGTGTTTAACGTGTCACGACTCATGACTCAACCAAATATCGCTAAATGGAATGACGCTAATTATTCATTTGTGTTTTGGTTTCGTATTGTTATAGATTGTCGATGATGTTTGAAATAGGGGTATTAGAGTAGTACGTGTCCGCGAAAAATCGTATGTCTCATTGCTAGCACTTTCCAAAAGTATGCTGATGGTTTGTGTGTAAGTCCCATTGGCAGAGGAGCAGATTCGTAGTTAGTTTATGTGCGAATAGCTAAATTCTTTATGGGGAAATACGGTTGCCAATCGGAATTTGTTTCAATCTCCCAAGCTCTGTGAAATATGAGGAGTGTTACTATATTTTCTGTACACTAGTTGTAAGACAAAGGTCCTCGGTAATATAACTGGTTTTAGGAGACCAGTATGTTCTTCCTTTAATGGTGTACCGACTCCTTTCCAAGCGTTATAGTAGTCATGCAAGGTTCAATGTGGTGAACAAATGGGAGCACAGCGTATCTGCAGCTGCATCGTAATCAAACCCAGGTTGAGACTGTGTGTCTCTATTTCTTAATATGCAATAACGGAAGATAAGTGTGTGTCGAAATTAAGTCCTGCATCCCTGTTAGATCGCCACTTACCGTCACATGCCGGTTGTTAGATATTACGTTGCATAACTGAGTATTTGGATAGTTGTTCCTCTTAGTATAAACTGGCATATTTATTCTTCGTAAACTGATAAAACGTATTCACAAAATAACCGAGAGAAAGTCAAAAAATTTTCGCTCTAACACCTGAAAGCAATTGCAGTTGTGACGCTTTGTCAGATAATTCTGCAGTTCCTGTTCCCTGCCATGTTTAAGAGGAAAAACTTAAGTGAGAGCAGTATTTTGTAAAAGTGTTATCAGCAGTCGGACCAAGTTTGAAGACTAATGTAAATGAAAGTAGGTCTAACTCGACGGAACAGAAAGAGAGAACATATAAACTGAGGGAACAGATAGAGGCTAACGTTAGTTCAATAAAATTGCAATTATAGAATACAGAGGAGAAGTTTGAATCCATTGAGGAAGTCGTTTCAGGGAAATGTCATGTGCTTACCAGCCAGGAGAGTTATAGTCAGAATACGACGAGAGGATCTGTGGTGCAGAGGACAGACTTGTTACAGTAAAAGGGGGTGAAAGAAATTTGGAAGTATTTTATAACATCAAAATAAACAATTTCATTGAACTGTAACAGAAAGGAGTACGAAAAAAGAAACTGAGATTTATCAGAGGGGTAGGATCCTGTCCCAAGTCAGGAGGTTGTTGACATGCGTTCTGGGACTGTAGCTCCCGTATCGTTGGCCACTGAATTTACCTAGCGGGTGTCGTAGATGAGTGATGTCATTCGGTTTGGCGGATTCTTCAGAGGGAGCGATCGCCAAGTTGCAAAGAGTGTGAGTTGACGGACAGACGGTGATCGCGACCGACACAGAGAGGGCAGCGCGGGCTGCTGGCGGAACGGCCGCATGTGTGAAACAGAAGAGGGCCTTGGCGGAGTGTAGCGGGCAAGGAGTGCTTCCGGACAGGAGCCGTAACTCTGGAGCGGCTACTTGCTGTCTCGCGGGAGCAGTGCGTCTTACGACGTAACTGGCTGTCGTCTGGTCATTGTTTGCTGTCTCACGGAACTGTTTGCGGTATACCTTTAGAGGGTGGTGGTGAGGCTCCCCTGCTCGCAGAGTAGAATATTTTCTTATACCACGTCTTGGTCGTGCTCCCGTTTTAGCCTCTTCTAATATTTTACGTTCTACGGAACTTCCGGCCTGTTGATTAGTTGTTGTTAATTGTAATTCCGGATCTTGTGCCTCTGAACAGAATGGATCTCGAAGTTGAAACGCTCCCCCTTTGAGAATGGCAGTGTAACCTTAGTACTGTGAGTTTGTTCAAAAACTGAAATATTTCGTTATGCTCTTCAAAGATGGCTCAGTGTATTCTTACTACTTTTCAGACAGTGAACATTTATTTAAAGGTTTTGCAGAAATTTTTCAATTTCATTTTCGAAAGTTGCCTCAGGATTAATTTTTATCTATTTTAACCCACCCATTAACGGTGGTTAAGATCAACTAAAATTTGGAAAATGTTTTTATGTGTCCTTCAAGATTGGCTGTTTGAATTTTGCTCTTTTGTAGGTATTGATTTAAATCAAACTTCAACGTTTTCTGTGTGCTCTGATTGGAGTAGTCTTAACCCTAAGTCTTGACCAGCTGTTCATCAGTAGTGTATAGTGTATTAATTGCCTTTTGCCTTTTGGTGTGTTTAGATCACGTCATCTTATTGGCGTAGCTTTACTGAAGGTATTCCGAACGTTACCCAGCACCTATGTCGACCAAGAGGACCAACACGCGATCGCTGTTATACGTTGTGGAAAAGGTTCCTTCTACTGTATCTAAATCCTAAGTAAACATACAAAATTTGCGTGCATCTTTATTTTCAGGTATCTCAAACTGTTTAGTTTTATTTCGGTGGAAAACTTTTAGTGTTTTTAGCTATATAGTCTAATTTTACTTTACTTAAAATTTCTATGAACATCTGTTTTGAATTTGTTTTACTAGACAGATTGCCGAGGCTGCCTAAAAAGTCATATTTTGCTTAGTTGTTTCAGTTTGAATCTTTGCTTTAATTAAAGTAGGTCTACATTTTGTTCTGAGTCTTGGTTGTACTATTCTCTGAAACGATAAGTTGCTTAATTGTTCTATGCGTGCTACCAGTCTATTGTGTCTCGCCAAATAAAAGGAAAAAAATATATTATTGTTGTATACTCGACCTTGGTTTGGTCCCTCCACTCCAGCAGCTTGTTTCTTGTTGTCCTACCACACTAGTCGTTACTCAGAAACAGGAACAAATTTCAAATAATTCTACAGTTTTAGAAGGCTATAAACAGGGATCTGAAGATTTACTGGTCAGTTCAGAAAACTAATGACCAGAAGATAGAGAGGAAGTACAAAAACTGTCAAGATCGTGGATAAATTAGCCACTCTTGTTGCTCAGTTAGCTATTAATGTAAAACAATGTTCAAATGCCACAGTGCCAGTATGTTTGGGTGATTTTGTTAAAGTTCACAGAGGGTTACACTGAGCTCAAGAGAAGGAGATGAAGTCAGGTCAGGAGTTGCAGGTAAGGGCATCTAGACTTTAGGTAAGGGTAGGTGAAGGTGTTGCTGAGGGCCATTGGTATGTTAAAGGTCATGCGGCTGCCGAAGACGTCGATTCATGTCATTAAGGTGAGTAGAATCGTGAAACTCATTAGAAAGCAGACAGACTCATTACACAACATGTCATTTCAATCGTGAGACTATGCATCGTGAAGGGATGACTTGATATGATAATTTATTATCATTTTCAAATTTCACTTTAGGTAGTATCCTTGTTTAGAACAGCTTGACTTTCTATTTCCTTCCATTACGTCTGTTGGTCACAGAATTGACTTCGTGTGTAGTATTTACAATGCGTTTTGTTTACATTTGTTCGAAACTGCTGGTCATTCGATGAATTACGCCACTTGCATATTGGTCTGATGTAGCGATATTTATTCACCCTGGTTTTACAAATCCTGCTTATTTCATTGCTAAATTAATTCCCGGTTTTCTCATGAAATCTCGTTCTCGTTTATGTCAAATCATTCTTGCTGGACATTGCAAAGGTGACCTATAAGGTCTTCACAGCTAATTCCAAGAACTGGGATATGATCGTGGTAGCAGTGACAATCAATTTGCATATCCCGATCCTAGTACACAATGAAACAGAAATTATAATTGTGGGTGACATGTTTTCCATTAACATACATATCGTAAGGAAAGGTGGAGATACTGGGATACTTGCCCTGATCGTAATGGGAGTAATAATTTCAGAAGAGATAGAAAGATTAGGAAGAATGGAATGACTGGTCAAGTGCCTGGTAACAGAGGCAATGGTAGTAAATGATAATGGGAAGATAGAAACTGAGATCCATAAGTTATGGAAGTACTATCAGATGATCCACAGAATGTAGGGCGTAAGGAGTCTGAGCTCCTCTGAATGCTCTCCAGTCTACACACAGAGAGCAAAGCCAGATCACGTACAAAAAAGGCGAAATTTTAACTGTAAATTGTCAAAGTATTCATAACTATGTCCCTGAACTTACTGTCCTCCAGGAATGTGCTGTTGAAATTGTTCTGCTAACCGAGAACTGGCTGCACCCGAAGCAGAAAACACTGAAATATTTAACAAGTCTTGGAAAGGTCATCGGAACGGCTTGTTAGACGCCAAAGGATGGCGAGTGTTCATTGCGGCCGAAAAAAATATTGTCCCTATTGAGGCCGAATTTGAGTAAGACTGTAAAGTTATGTGGACACGTAGAAGAGATCTACGTGAAATCAAGTTCATTTTTAGACTTTTTAAGTGCCACTCGGTTCCGAAGTCACGTTTTTATAGTCATTCGAAGGAATTCTTCGCTCAATAACGCGGAAATACTCAGATCATGCAGTATTATTTTAAGGCGACTTTAACATACCGAGTATAGACGGGAAAGTCTATGGATTCATTGGGTGGGGTTCGGAGAAGTCTTGTGAAGTACTGTTGAATACCTTTTCCATCAACTCTCTTTAGAAGTCAGTTCGAGAGTCCACACGCAATGGATGTATTTAGGCCTTTTAACTACAAACTGCCGCGACCTTATCGGTGGTGTCAGTATAAAGACATGGATTAATGATCATGGTGTCGTCATAGCGACGCTGATTACTTAAGTTAATAAATCAATCGAGATGGCTGAGAGGATATTTTTGCTAGAAAGAGCAGATAAGGAGGTTACTACCCCACTCAAACCATGAATGGACGTCATTTCAGTATGACAGACGTCCGTGCAGTCTATCTCACTGCTTTCCGGGCGGGAAGGCTTGCCGGGGCTAGGCAGATTAGTGTTGAGGTCAGGTGTGCCGGCCAGTCTGTGGATGGGTGTCAAGGCGGTTTACCATCTGCCTCGGCGAATGCGGGCTGGTTCCCCTTATTCCGTCTCAGTTACACTGTGTCGGTGATTGCTGCGCAAACACTTTCATCACGTACGCGTACACCATAATTACTCTAACACGCAAACACTGGGGTTACACTCGTCTGGTGTGAAACGTTCCCAGGAAGGGGGGGGGGGGGGGGGGGGGAGTCTACTGGGGGCCGAACCGTACAGTAACCCTGGGTTCGGTGTGGGGCGGCGGTGGGGTGAGCTGACGGCTGTAGGCTGTTGTGGGGTTACGGCGGGGACGAAGCCTCTCCGTCGTTTCTAGGTCCCCAGTTCCATACAACACAATACAACGACAGACGTAGAGGACCTACGGGCACAGTTTGAACTGATTTTAAGTCGCGCTCTGGAGACGTGTGAGACTTGTAGGCACATAACGATAGAAAAGACCCACCGTGGTTTAATAATAAAATGCAGAGATTGTTGCACTGTCGGTTCAAAAATGAACGCGCAATTGCCGAGAGGTAAAAAATTGTTAGAAATTCGTGCGTCACAACAATATCGATGCGGGAAGGATACAACAACGTTCACCGTCATATCTTAGCCAATGGCCTTGTTATGAACCTGAGAAAATAGCGGTCATACGTAAAATTACTACACAAGATGAAGGCTTTCATTCAGTTACTCGTGAATCAGTATGGGATGGCGACAGAAGACAGCAAAGGATGTATTAACTCATCTACACATGTGTAACGTTACATCAGGTATGAACTGTGAAAGTACTGGCTAGCATCGATATGTTCTGTCAGTAGCAAGTTAATATTTATTTCCTCCTGCAGGCACCGACGAGCTGATACCCAACTCGTTCTGTAGAGATGAGATATGTTCCCAATCAGTCATATATCGCGTCTTGAGGGATGGGTTTTGGTTCGTTTTCGGATGTTCCAGCAACAACGTGTCGCTGGTGATTGGTGATGGTTAAATTTTGGTTTTTCCATTCCCTGTGCCTGTGATCACAGCATAGCACGTCATTCGGGAGGAAATGGGCAGGGAGTCTCTCTTATGTGCCGTCGGTGTGTGGGAGCTTGAGCAAGTATAATTGGAAGTGGTTTTCACAATTAAGCGCACAGCAATAAGCATCACTGGCGTAGAGAAGCAACCGAATTAGTTGAAAGCGCGTAAGTCGCCAAGCCAGATGGAATTTCATTTCGGTTTTATAGAGCAGCAAAGGACATTGACCTGCTGGTATTTTCACGAATTTCGCGCTCAGAGCAGAGTCCCAAGCGATTACGCATACGAGCGCGTGACTTCTGTATTTAGGAAACGTACGAAAATTGACCCACAAAATTACGGACCAATATCCTTCAAATCGGTTTACAGCGGCATATTTAAACATGTTTTGAGTTCGAATGTAATAAATGTCTTGGAGACAGAAAAGATTCTGTCTGTACTGTAAGAACGGACTACGAAAGCATCGCTGGAGCAAAAATAATTGTGTCTTTTTTTCATGTGACATCCTTCGTAACATGGATGAAGTGCAATATGCAGATTTCGTATTCCGAGAATTCCGGAAAGCGTTGGACACAATGCCCACATACTGATTAGGTTCTCAGATAAGTGAGTGTCTCGCAGACTTATTAAGTAATAGAACCCATGATGTTATGGGGTCGATGGCGAGTGTTCATTAGAAACAAGTGTGTCGTCAGGAGCCCCAGGGAAACATGACAGGACTACTCTTATTTTATATACACGTAAATGATCATACGGAAGCGGTGAGCAAATTTATGGGTGTTTCCTTACGATGCTGTGGTTTACATAATGGTGTTGTCCTTGAGGGAATGTAAGAAGATGCAGGATGACTTAGAGATAGTTTGTAGTTGGTGTGATGAACGGCAACTTTTATAAAAATGTAAGTAAATGCAGACGAGTAAGCAATAGAATCGTCAAATGTTCGAATACTGTTAGTGGGCTCCTTGACACAGTCACAGTGATTAAATATCCAGGAGCAATGTTGCAATGCGATGGGAAGTGAAACGAGCACATCAGGTTGGTAACAGGGAAGGAAAATGGTCGACTTCGTTTTATTCGGGGAAGTTTGTTAAAGTGTAGCGCTTCTATAAAGCCGACAGCTTTAGTAATACTAGTGCAACCAAACTGTGAGTATTGCTTGAGTTTTTGGGATCGCCACCACGTCAGAGTGAAGGAGAGCATCGAAGCAATTCAGAGGCTGAAAGCTAGATTTTTTACCAGTAGCTTCGATTAAAATACAAGTATTACAGAATTACAGAGATGACTTGTAAACCGAAATGGAAATCCCTAGAGAGAAGGTGACGTTCTCCTCGATTATTAATATTGTGAAAATGTAGAGAGGCGGCATTTGAAGCTTACGGTAAAACGATTCCACTGCCGCCAACTGATATTTCACGTAAAGACCACGAAAATAAGATAAGAGATATTAAGACTCATACGAAGGCGTATAGCAAATCGTCTTTCCCTCAGTCTGTCTATGGGTGGAAGAGGAAAAGAAATGACAAGTAGTGGTATGTGGCACTCTCCGTCATGCACCGTACGGTGGCTTACGAAATTAATCGTGGAGTTATGGATGTGGAATCTGTAGCTAAGGGAATGACACCTTCTATCAGTAGATGTGCTGGATACAACGGAGAGGAAGAACGAAAGCTGTGAATAATTGAGTTGGTTTGGTTTAATGGCGTAAGGGAACTTTTGCTTAGCGAGAGACATGGAAGTGCCAGGTCGTTGGTGAGTACAGCGGTGAGAACACCTACGACTGGAGTTAAACTCTTTTGTGTTTTCGATACGGTGGTCCAGGGCTGTGTGTTGGATCACTTGCCATTTCAGAGTTTTGATGGGTTAGGTCAATGGCCTGTTCTTCCTTTACAATGGATCAAGGTACAGGGGGGAAATTGTCAGAAAAAGTGTGTTTAGAGGTAAGCACGTACTGAATCTGTTTGTCAAGTTTATAAGTAGTGACTGGTAAGAGTAATAACGTTAAGTTGCAGTTGATTTTTGATGAATTTTCTGTTACAGGAAAGATTTTCATCAGATGCGAATTATCTTTTGAACTGAAGGTCGCTGTGAGTGTCAGCACTGTTCAGCAATTCTTTTTACTAGGAATGTACAGTCGTGGACAAAACGAGCGAGACCCCTCGCCTTTTCGTTATGCTGATCCGCACAGCTTTGAAGTCTGCTACACAGCATAACAGGCAAGGCGACGAAGTGCTGCCAACCTACTATGGAGAAATTCGCGCTTCGAAGACGCCACAGCATCGTCTGCCACCATTTCGTGGGAAACGAAATACCTCAAGTATAATCCAGTGTTTTGTATTCGCATATCTGTGACTATGACGTGGATCTAAAGGGTGGTTAATGATAGTACGTATGCTCAGATTGCGAATCTAACATCATGAATAAAGACAAGGGAAAATGAATTTAGGCGTCCTTCCTCTTCCGTTACATCAAATATATTTTAGTTATTCTTTCTTAAATGAACTGCGCAGAAAATCATTCACCAGAAGAGAATAACTTTTTAACAACACCAGATGATAACAGTTCGCCGGCGCGGGTTAGCCATGCGCTCAACGGCATCATATCGCGGACCGCGCGGCTCCTTGCGCCGTCAGTTCGAATCCTTCCCCGGGCATGTATGTGTGTCAGGCTAGGTAGGTTGAAGTAGTTCTAGATCTAGGGGACTGATGACCTAAGCAGTTTTGGTGGCATAGTTCTTAGAGCCATTTTTTGACCTTTCGCGTAAATTTTCTTTGCATTAATGGCCGTATCTTTAGATTGCGTTGACATGGCTCACTTTTTTTCTCCACCAAGAGACCGTATGCCGCAGGAAGTGCGATACATTTCCGGTTATTATGTCCACCCGTACTCGAGATAAACGGGTTTTAAGGGTTGGGTAGACAGACAGACGGTCAAGAAAGTGAGACTAGTAGGATTCCATTTTTACCGATTTACGTGACGAAATCCTAACAACGAAAATAGCTGCCACAGTTACTGAAGATGAGGGCCGCATGGTAATTTCCTCTACTCTTTATTCGAAATGTTCCAGTTGCAGTCGATACATGAGCATATTAATCGTAGCTACGCTTTCGATCCAAATCACGTTTACAGGAATGCAAATACGAGGGCTGTCCAGAAAGTAAGTTCCGATCGATCGTGAAATGGAAACCACTGTGAAAATCAGAAATGTTTTATTTGTAACAGTTAGCTACACCTTCGAGCTACTTCTCTACGTAGTCGCCGTTCTGACGTAGACATTTGTCGTAACGTTGTACCAACTTTCCATTACCCTCATCATAGAAGACAGCTGCAAGTGCTTACCGCCAATTCTCTACAGTGGCCTGTAGCTCGTTGTCTGTGCCAAAATGTTGTCTTCGTAGCCAACAGTTCATGGATGCCGAGATGAAACTCGGAGGGGGACAATTACGGCCTGTATTGTGGTTAATCAAACATTTCCAATTGATAACGAAGCAGGAGCATCTTCATTGCCCCTGCAGAATGCGGCTGAGAATTGTCTTGAAGAAGAAACCGCACGACAGTTATGTAATGTTGGCTGCATAGCTTCAGGCGAAATTTCTCACCAGGCCCAAGTTCTTGGCGGGAGACACTATTTTCTAGTCATTTTTATGCGCTCACTGTGAGCTCATAAATAAAAAGAGCGACGTGATGCTATCTAGGGTCATACTAGAGACACTGCTCAACACATCTGTGCAAAGCTTTATCGGATTTCCATAGTAGTTTCCATTTCGCGACCTATCGGAACTTAGTTTCTGGACACCCCTCGTAAAATCCATTTGCCAATATACGTGCTAATTCAGATCCCACTATTATTGCTACCGAGTTTTAGATGTGCGAGCATTCCCATTGCTAGCTACCTTAAGGAACACTTCAGCTAATGAACGTTTTCTGGCTGCGGCACGTCTAATGGAAAATTCATTGCACAAAACGGTTGGCAGCTACGTCGTCATTTATTTCCTGGGGTGGTGCAGAATTATCCTGCTAAATTTACTTGCTAATAACAGTTTTTTATTTCGATCAACATCCCGAATGATTGTCACATAAGTGGTGACATAAAGGAAGACAATTCGTGTTTCTGAGTACAGAAAGCTCTATGCAACAGAAACTGCAGATCATTTTGCCATTTTCATTGCGAAATTGCCGGTTTATTCATGTCTGAGGTAATAACAGAGGGCTGTTTGCCTGGGTTGCTTGCTAGCGTAGTGAAAGGTGTTTGCTACAGCAAGGAAGGTCTGGTTTGTTTTCGGTTCTAATCTCGATGGAGGCAGATCGACAACTAGTAAAGGAATTTTAAGAAATTCTCGCGCCTCCAGTACGTTTTATTGCTACCTTTATTCTGTACCGACGCCCTGTGAATGTCGATATCAAACTCTTGTAGAATTTCATACCTGCTTTTTCCGCTTCTGTCAGTAATTGAATTCAGTGTGGCACTGTATGATTTTTAACAGAATTTCGTTATGAATCGACACGCATTGCTAAATTTGCACACTTTCATGGTAGGTCAGCAACGGTATCCAGTATGACTGGTCTGAACGTTGACACAGACCATTTCGCGGCCGAATGCGCACAATATTTTGCTAATTCGTAACCATCTGGGGTACTTTGTCCTACTAAAACAGTTATGTTATATCGATAAGCTGAATTTCATTTTTATTAGTACAGTTCCTACTAATTAGCGTTTCCTCTTTCATTTATATCTTATATTTAGGTGTTGTGGTTAACACACTAATCACCATTAATATAGTCTTACACATGATTGAAAACAGTTTGACAAATTTCGGATAGTTTTTCAATTTCACGCCTGTGCATAGTATGTTGGTAGCACTTCGTCGCCTTGCCTGTTAAGCTGTGTAGCAGACTTTAAAGCTGTGCAGATCAGCATAACGAAAAGGCGAGAGGTCTCGCTCGTTTTGTCCACGACTGTACATTACATGAAACATAGAGTTGTGTTGACTGTTTTGAGGAGCCAGAGGAAATAATAAAAGGTTTGTTCGACATATTGTAAAATCATTCTTTAGTGTTTTGAGAGCATCCATGAACGATCAGAGGGTATTCCTATCAATTCAGTGTTAAGAAGCGTAGAAAGATTTAGTCAAGCCCTATCTCATACCATTATTTTTCCACAAGAGAGCAGACGTTGAGATTGAGGATGTGTTATAGCAAGGTGTCACCAGTGCTTTTCTCACTTCATAGAATAATTCACTATTGACTGTCCCAAAGAAGGTGATAGTATTAGGTCCATCCTGGATCTTCAACAACTAAATACTCTATTTGTACTTGAGGTTGATAGAGCATAAATACTGGATGAGTTTTTGTAATAATTTCATGGGGTTAGATCTGTCTTGCATTGACTTTAATCGGTGTTATTGGCAAATTGAGTTGCTTTCTTCTTGTCGAGAGTATATAGCATTTCTGTGTTATGACTCTTGTTATCAACTGCGAAAGTTCCTTCTGGTAGGAATGTAAGGTTAGCTGCATTATTACAGTTTTGACAATATCCTGCTGGGTAATTGCCAGAAGGAACATAAGGCCGTCTTGAATACATTGCTGCATATGTTTCAGGATTGTGGCGTAACAGTTAAAATAGAAAATTCAGAACTTGGTCAGGGACAGGTGATATTTTAGGACTTGTTGCGACTGCATCAAGGACTTCGTCTGCTCCAGACAAAATTCAGCTCACTCATTATTTTCCTGTTCCCACATGAGGATACAAATTGTTTTTTCTGGGATTATCAAACTGTTATTAAATACTTAGTTGTAAACGAAGGATTCGCCACAGCTGTGAGCGATAAAGGGTAAAAATACTCCTTGGGGCTGGGTTGTGAGAAACATTTTTAAACCGGTCTTGAAACTTGGCTCTTCTACAAATTTGAAGCACGGTGTGTCCTGAGACGTCATCCCATTGCTTTTTCGAGGTGAGCGCTCGTGAAGTGTGAACATACCTGTTATTTTACAGAGTTGCAAAATTTCGCTGTTGTGAGCACTCAAATTCAGTTTTATCAGTTTGGTCAGGTGACTAATATCTATATCTGCCACATCTTTGATGAGTGCAAAATAAACTCATTGAATGTTTCTTGTAGTGACCATTTTCGCAGCAGCTGTATATGAACTACAGTTGTTTCAAAGAATATGCCTTTTTTGCATGCTGCACATCGACATTTTTATTTTCATTTATGCTCCCAGACGAGTTTCGCCTTTTTTACAAGGCGTCTTGAGTGGGTGTCCTGGAATATTACATGATTTGTCCATTTTTACACACATGTTATGGTTTCACATCTAGGTTATAGATTGAAAAACAGTTCCTTCACGTTTTTTTTATGAAATGGAAAGGTACTTACAGGTAACTTCTAATTAATTGCATCAAAGAAAACTGCTTTTTCTCATCTGGCAACCAGGTGAACACCTTACAGTTCACTTTCAGTTCTCTGTTTACGTAACACATCATTGTAACTGCCATCTTTTTAACACAGAATTTCATTTGTTTTTCTAAGTGTTACCAACATTCTAAGTTTTCAGCGTTCAACTGTTTTGTGAATGTGTGTGTGTGTGTGTGTGTGTGTATTAGAGAGGGAAAGAGATTTCTTATTATCATTTAAGTAAAATAACATTTTTTATTTTGTTTCGATTACAATTATTTATTTATTCTACAAAATAATAATAATAATTATTATTATTATTATTATATTCCCCTGTATATACTTATGAGAGGAATCAGGAACTCACTTCAGTTCAGTCAAATGGGCACTGTGCTTGCAGCAGTTCAGTTATAGAGTTATGTACATTGAGAGTGAAACACTATAGCAAGTAGATATCTGCAAACACCAGTATGGCTGGCCCCTGACATGATCGAAACCGACGGAGATTCTTCCTAAACTTCGGTCAGGGGCCTGACGATGACGTAGTAAAACGCTGAAACAGGTTGTAAAATTAAATAAGGTTGACAGTTGGTGGCTGAAAGGTATTTAATTTGACATCCTCTATCAAACAGCCGCGTCCCGCAACCATCTCTAAAAAGATGGACATACAGAGATTTACTCTATAAAGGTTTTTTCCACAATTCCTTACAGTATTCCTTCTAGCAATTTGTATATACACTCAATAAAATGAAAAGTAAAAACCTTAAGTGCACTAATTTTCCCCCCAACTTGAACTGACAACTGACATGGTCTCTGCATCACAAGACACGTGCAGAACCACTCACCCACCTATAAGCTGGCGGTAGCAGGTTTCTCTCAAGATATTGGTCGCTGAATCCCGTATTGCAAAGTTTAAGATAGGAATAGTTTGTACCTATGACATGAATGTCGTTCCTGGTATCAAAAAATTAAATTTTCTGTCTCACTGTCTCATTTTATATGAGGATTATATAATACGAGTCTTCGAAGTGGAAAGCGAATGGCAACTGCATCTAGCAGGACAATTCAGTACCACAAGAAGAAGTAAATGAACTGTTACAGAGTTGCCAAATATTTTCCACGATGTTGCCAAAATTTAGCGATGCTAGGGATAGCCCTACAGCGATAACCAATATATTCCTTGCGCTCGTCTTATACACACTTTCAGAATGAAGTCGAGCATGGCTTTTATTTTTATCCTTCATGATCTCTTGATAGTTTCTAACATTGCCTTTTGGGCTGTTATCGGTATTTAAGACATTCAGTCACATTTAATCCCGAATTCCCATTATTTGAAGTATTCTGGAATGGAAAGGTGGCGTTAACACTAGCGTTATGCAGTTTCAGTGCACAGACTGTATCGTTCTTGCAGCGTATTGCACGTGAAACACTTAAGTGTACAACCTTCCATCATGATCACAGTTTCCCTAAAATAAAGACGAATAAAACACTTACGTATTTATTTTACGACGAAAGCTTATTTCAATGGAACAAAAAGAAACTGAAAATCAGCCACTTCACAGACGTCACGAAACTGTAAGATATCAGTTACTTCGCATTGACATGTGTATACTAACTAGCATGTTCACCGCTGCTGTAACGTTACCCCAAGTGATGAAAAGAATCCAAATCCGGGTTACAGATAATTCCTTCGAATCTTTCCAGGAATTGTTCTGTGTATTGTTGCTTGGTATTCGTAAAGCCGACTGCTATCCCTGCTCCAACGCGGTACGGGATGAAGGTTGCCAGAACCTTACGAATTGTATTCGAAATCGAATGTCACAAATGAAACACGCGATTGATTACTCGGAATTTCCATATAAATTTACATAACTGTGTAAATAAAAGCGAGATGAAATGCTAATTTATCCATTGTCGTAACTCTTTCGAACAGTAGCAGAATATATCAGACTTCTAGTTATAATACTGTAATCAGCAGCTGCCAAGAGTAACCATGGTCGTAACCACAAATTCAATTTTTGTGTCAATTTTAGAATCCAGATTACATATTCGATTGTTGAGTAATATACGTCGATGCCAATTTATCTTCCGCCACGGTGCTAAGTCAACAGAAAATGTTGCAGATTTGTACCTTGATCACCGGCCTCCTGTTGTATTTTCTTTTCGGGCTTTCCCTACTATCCTCAAGACAAGTCACCGAGTTAGATGCGTGTATTCTGTGGGGCGAAATTCCATTCCATTCTTCCAGATCCACTGATCAAGTACATGAGTGACCATAAGGTATAGGAAAGCTCTAGAAAGGGAACAAATAACAATCATAATAGTAATAATGACAAAATAATTCTGTACTACAGAAGAAGGTTGGAAACTAGTACAAAATAAATGATTTTAAAAAAGCTGATCGTTAAGCTGGCGCAATGAAAATAATTTTTTACTATCTTTTATACTGCATTTCGTTCCGTCTAATTGCAGATACAAAAGAAAACATTGGTGCGATACATATTGCTAGTGCAATGAGACCTGAACTATCAACTACCCGTGTCTCCGATCACGAGAAGCATGCCCCACGTAGCTAACATGACACTGTTACCTCCAGTTCTCTATCATCCCTCTGCTGGTAGCCAGTGCACACAGTTCACGTCATGGAGTACAAAAACAGCTTTAATTTAAGCGTGCAAACCTTCCCAGGGTAGAAAAATGTCATATCAACCCGACGATATCAGTATACTACAGCAATATGAAAAGAGAATAACGCCAGAATTTAGCGGAATAAGTCAGCACCGGTCTCAGAATGAGAGCATGATCACAGCGTTACCAAAAATTGTTAGCGATATTGCCAAGTCTGTGCTTCACTAGCTGTATGAAGAACCTGTTGCCAAACTGACAGCTTCCTCACTGCCATCCACAGTCTATTCCAGACAGTCCTCAGTGGAGCTACGTTATCAGACGCCGATTTGAGGAAAGCCTTCGAACTGACACTGATTACACCATTGAAAGTTACAAGCGACCAGCACATTAATCCCGATTGGAATGTGGTGTAACTATATTTCAAGTAAATGAAAAATCAGTGCAAACCATCTAGCCAGAATGTTAAGACACAGTAAGATACTGTGCACCTTTGACCTAAAGCTGTCTGTAAGTACATCAGATATTTTGCCATACAAAACTAGAATCACAGCCATACCACCAAAATGTAGAGGTATTATGGACTATAAACTAACACATTCGATGCCATGGAAAATTAAATCACATTATGGGAACATAAAAAGCCATATGTAGAAGGCAAATGCACAGTCGTGCCTTTCCATACGTTTTTCACCTTAACATCTATCGTCTGTAATTTTATTTCACACCAAGATGACGAACAAAATACAAATGTTACTTCGAATCTTTTCAGAAACTTTCCTTTTTTGTGGTGATTTTAGCTCGGTACTCGCAAAGCAGGTGACTATGACAATTCCCACCAGGTTCCCAGGAGACAAATGATGCGAAGGGTTCTTAAGATTCGTTACTCATTTTCTTTGCAACAGAACACAAATTAAACTAGTAGCGAACGAACTGACAATTTTTTGCCGCAAATTGGAACTCATCCCGAAACCTGCTATCGTTGCAGAAAGTGCGTAGTTCACAACAATGCATATAAAACACTGTTGCAGTAAACGCTTCCTCATTGCCGTAATCATAACTCGGGTAGGCAGCTCGCAATGTGAAAGATATGACTGGGGTAGCTTACGCTTGAAATTTCCTACTTGGCCTAAAAAATTTTCAATTAAATAACTCAATGTGTTATCTTAAGTGTAAATCACTCACAATATTTCATCTAGATGAAAAGAAAAAGGCAAATGAATTCAGTAGGTAAATAGGTCCCATGCCTCCAAATATCTATACAACAGAGTTGCCCAACAATGCCTATGATGTTGGAAAGTCTTGATAACGGTAGTCACAAGAAGAGTAAGCTTCGTAGCTGGAATACTGCCTGTCTGCTCTCTGGATCTGGACATACAATCGAGATCGACACACTGTTCTTCCCAAATTTCAAACACCCGTTGTGGTTGGGCGCCTAAAAAGAGTGGGAACTGTATGATTATCCCATTGGTGATGTTTCCATTTCTGTAACTTGTATCATGATTAATGTCTAGCCATGGCTAACGTTTATGTCATTTAATAACAGCAGGAAAGCTGACAAATACATAAAGAAAAGACTCCCTAGCACTCAAATTTATATTCGAAATTAGCGATTTTGTCTTTTTCAGACAAGCTGCTGTTGCTGTTTTGCCAGTCAACATTTCATATCTTTCTTACCTATGCCTCCATCGGTTATTTTGCTGTCCACATAGTAAAACACGTCTACAGCTTTCAACGTCTCATTTCCTCCCTAATTCCCACAGCATCGAACGAATGAATTTGGCTACAATTTATTACCAACATATTTACGTCTATATACTAAATCAACGAATACTATCACCTACACTTCATGTTGGTTGTATGGGCACTCAGGATTATATGACAGCTCAACCGAAAAATATATTGTGAAGGAGGTTTTCAATTTTCAGCACACTTAAAAGTAAATAAACAAAATAATAATAAGAGCAACAGTTTTATCATCTTGAGCGCGCGCAGGGTTTGACACACTTCACCACTATTGGGTTGGTCCTGATTAAGGAGATTTTACTTCCTATAGACCAAAAGGTATGGTGGTACAAAAAATCATAATATTCATGTGGGGATTACTATCGACGTGTAATTGTTAGAATGTCTGGCTTCGTAGGGAGTGTTCCATTTGCGACCGACGCTAATTTTAATATCAGCTCGTCTCCTGAAGACACCTTGAATGATTTCAAACTTCCCTCACTATTGCCTGATTCGTTGATTTCGTACAGCGCTACTTTGACAGTCAGAAGATGCAGATACGCATAAATCTTTTCACTGTTTTAGAGCATCAAATCATTTTAGGTGCAAGTAGCTCCTTCCGGAACCTCTAAAATAAAGAACGACAATTTCCGATGTAGGACCTTACTTGAGAAAGCCCCAGAATTAAACATGGAGATTAGTAACAACGTTTGTCTTGATACGGAGTGCATGCCTGACGCACACACAACTCCCTGCCCGTGGTAACGATTAAAATGGGTTCTGGCATCTGCTGTCAGGCGATGCTGCAAAATCGTAACTCAGTTCATAGGAACACAAGTTTTATGTCATAATTGGCAGAATTTATTTGTATGCTTTGCGAAAAATTTATTTACCTATAAAGTTTTCTCGATTTTGATAAAGCCTTGCAAGATTTCTTTTTTGTCTGAGAATATAGGGTCGAGTAAGGCAGATTTTATTTTTCCCTTTGCATTTATGAACTAGTAGTCAGTTTTTGGGCAGGCAAATGACCTTATCAGAGCCAAAACGGTTCAAATGGCTCTGAGCACTATGGGACTCAACTTCCGAAGTTATCAGTCCCCTGGAACTTAGAACTACTTAAACCTAACTAACCTAAGGACATCACACACATCCATGCCGGAGGCAGGATTCGAACCTGCGACCGTAGCGGTCTGGCGGTTCCAGACTGTAGCGCCTAGAATCGCAGGGCCACTCCGGCCGGCTATCAGAGCCAAGATCAACTATTGTCTTCCACGTCATAGTAACTGCCCAGTGTTCCTTTTTCAGCCAAGTCGTGGTTTTTGCACGTTACTCATCACGTCACTCGTTGTGTGTGGCACTTGTCTTACTACATCACTCAAATAATAAGTGAAGTGTTTTACTAAAGGTATAAGTGAGACACGAAACACATTGAAAAGGAGACAGTACCATTTCTTGTTTACATTTTTTGCTCATTAACTTCACTTTCTTTCATAAATCAAAAACCTGATTGCATACGAAAATTAATACTCATCAGAAGCCAGAGAACGTGTGGAACACCAAATAAAACCATTGGGGGAGATAGGAAAGACTATCAGGAAAGTAATTATAGCACACGGACAGGCGAATGGTTCCGTACCGGTTATTTCCAGTGAAATAGATGTTATACGCGTCTTGGACAATATACACTCCTGGAAATGGAAAAAAGAACACATTGACACCGGTGTGTCAGACCCACCATACTTGCTCCGGACACTGCGAGAGGGCTGTACAAGCAATGATCACACGCACGGCACAGCGGACACACCAGGAACCGCGGTGTTGGCCGACGAATGGCGCTAGCTGCGCAGCATTTGTGCACCGCCGCCGTCAGTGTCAGCCAGTTTGCCGTGGCATACGGAGCTCCATCGCAGTCTTTAACACTGGTAGCATGCCGCGACAGCGTGGACGTGAACCGTATGTGCAGTTGACGGACTTTGAGCGAGGGCATATAGTGGGCATGCGGGAGGCCGGGTGGACGTACCGCCGAATTGCTCAACACGTGGGGCGTGAGGTCTCCACAGTACATCGAATTTGTCGCCAGTGGTCGGCGGAAGGTGCACGTGCCCGTCGACCTGGGACCGGACCGCAAAGACGCACGGATGCACGCCAAGACCGTAGGATCCTACGCAGTGCCGTAGGGGACCGCACCGCCACTTCCCAGCAAATTAGGGACACTGTTGCTCCTGGGGTATCGGCGAGGACCATTCGCAACCGTCTCCATGAAGCTGGGCTACGGTCCCGCACACCGTTAGGCCGTCTTCCGCTCACGCCCCAACATCGTGCAGCCCGCCTCCAGTGGTGTCGCGACAGGCGTGAATCGAGGGACGAATGGAGACGTGTCGTCTTCAGCGATGAGAGTCGCTTCTGCCTTGGTGCCAATGATGGTCGTATGCGTGTTTGGCGCCGTGCAGGTGAGCGCCACAATCAGGACTGCATACGACCGAGGCACACAGGGCCAACACCCGGCATCATGGTGTGGGGAGCGATCTCCTACACTGGCCGTACACCACTGGTGATCGTCGAGGGGACACTGAATAGTGCACGGTACATGCAAACCGTCATCGAACCCATCGTTCTACCATTCCTAGACCGGCAAGGGAACTTGCTGTTCCAACAGGACAGTGCACGTCCGCATGTATCCCGTGCCACCCAACGTGCTCTAGAAGGTGTAAGTCAACTACCCTGGCCAGCAAGATCTCCGGATCTGTCCCCCATTGAGCATGTTTGGGACTGGATGAAGCGTCGTCTCACGCGGTCTGCACGTCCAGCACGAACGCTGGTCCAACTGAGGCGCCAGGTGGAAATGGCATGGCAAGCCGTTCCACAGGACTACATCCAGCATCTCTACGATCGTCTCCATGGGAGAATAGCAGCCTGCATTGCTGCGAAAGGTGGATATACACTGTACTAGTGCCGACATTGTGCATGCTCTGTTGCCTGTGTCTATGTGCCTGTGGTTCTGTCAGTGTGATCATGTGATGTATCTGACCCCAGGAATGTGTCAATAAAATTTCCCCTTCCTGGGACAATGAATTCACGGTGTTCTTATTTCAATTTCCAGGAGTGTATGATACATTTCGGTCAACAGTTGCCACACAATGCCAGAACTTTTCAGTACCCTGAAAATGGTATAACTTTTACAAAGGGACGGAAGGAATCTTGAGTTTGCATTCGGAGGCAGCCTTTGACTATCAATACACCTACGACATGACTCCCGTGTAGCCGGCTGGTGTGGCCGTGCGGTTAAAGGCGCTTCAGTCTGGAACCGCGTGACCGCTACGGTCGCAGGTTCGAATCCTGCCTCGGGCATGGATGTGTGTGATGTCGTTAGGTTGGTTAGGTTTAATTAGTTCTAAGTTATAGGCGACTCATGACCTCAGAAGTTAAGTCGCATAGTGCTCAGAGCCATTTGAACCACCGTGTCAGATTAGCCCTGTAACGACTTCGTCTAGTGCAGCTCTTATTTTGCTGTTAATGCGCTACACATCATCCATAATTTTGTATGATTGCTCAGAAGCGCAGGATAAATGATAATGCTAAATACCTTGATTGATTCTACTGATAAATTACTTAGGACCATACATTCTCTATATTTGACAATATATTAGCTGCACTCTTTGCCTCGGGTGCTAGCGACGTCGTAACCTCCGCCCACATCTTTTCAGTGTGGTTGAGTTCTGGCATCCTCGGCACGAAAGGCAGAGCTGTTACTCTTCGCTGGCGTTAAAATCGGTTCTGATCTTCTCTGTTCTACATCTACTTCTACATGGATACTCTGCAAATCACATTTAAGTGCCTGGCAGAGGGTTCATCGAACCACCTTCACAACTCTCTATCATTCCAATCTCGTATAGCGCGCGGAAAGAACTAACACCTATATCTTTTCGTAAGAGCCCTGATTTCCATCAGTTTATCGTGGTGATCGTTCCGCCCTAGTAGGTCGGTGTCAGCAAAATATTTTCGCATTCGTAGGAGAGAGTTGTTGATTGGCATTTCGTGAGAAGATTCCGTGGCAACGAAAAACGTTTTTCTTTTAATGACGTCCAGCCAAAATCCAGCATCATTTCAATGATACTCTCTCCCATATTTCGCTATAATACAGAACATCCTGCCCTTTCAGAATTTTTTCGATGTACTCCGTCAGTCCTATATGGTAAGGATCCCACAACGCGCTGCAGTATTCTGAGTATTCTAAAAGAGGACGGACAAGCGCAGTGTACGCAGTCTCCTTAGCAGATCTGATACATTTTCTAAGTGTCCTACCTATAAAACGCAGCCTTTGGTTAGCCTTCTCCACAACATTTTCTGTATTCCTTCCAATTTAGTTGTTCGTAATTGTAATTCCTAGGTATTTAGTTGAATTTACGGCCTTTAGATATGACTGATTTATCATGTAACCGAAGTTTAACGAATCCCTTTTAGCCCATGTGGATGATCACCCACTTTTCGTTATTTAGGGTCAACTTCCAATTTTCGTACCATTCAGGTATCTTTTCTAAATCGTTTTGCAATTTGTTTTGATCTTCGGATGACTTCTAATGATCTTCTGATCACTTTATTAGTCGATTAACGACGGCGTAATTTGCAAACAACCTAAGATGGCTGCTCAGATTGTCTCCCAAATCGTTTACATAGACAAGGAACAGCAAAGGGCCTATAACACAACCTTGGAGTAAACCAGAATTCACTTCTGTTTTACTCGATGACTTTCCGTAAATTACTACGAACTGTGACTTCACTGACATAAAATCACAAATACAGTCACATAACTCAGACGATATTCCACAAGCACGTAATTTCACTACAAGCCGCTTGTGTGGTAAATGCCAAAATCCTTCCAGGAATACGGAATCGATCTGAAATCCCTTGGCAACAGCGCTCAACACAACACTTCATGTAATAAAGAGCTAGTTGTGTTTCACCAGAACGATGTTTTCTAAACCCACGTTGACTGTGTGTGTCAATAGACCGTTTTCTTCGATGTAATTCATAATGTTCGAACACAGTATATGTTCCAAAATCCTGCTGCATATCAACTTTAATGACATGGGCCTGTATTTTAGTGGATTACTCCTACTACCTTTCTTGAATATTGGTGTGACCTGTGTAATTTTCCTGTCTTTGGGTACAGATCTTTCATCGAGCGAACGGTGGTATGTGATTGTTACGAATGGAGCTAATGCATCAGCATACTCCGAAAGCAACCTAACTGGTGTAGAGTGTGGACCAAATGACTTGCTTTTATTAAGTGATTGAAGTTGCTTCAGTACTCCGAGGATATTTACTTCTACATTACTCATGTTGGCAGCTGCTCTCGATTCAAATTCTGTAGTATTTATTTCGTCTTCTTGTGTTAAGGCATTTCGGAAGGCTGTGTTTAGTAACTCTCCTTTGGCAGCACTGTCTTCGATGGTATGTCCAGTGCTATCGTGCAGAGAAGACATTGATTGGTTCTTGCCGCTAACATACTTCACATACGACCAGAAGCTCTTTGGATTTTCTGCCAGGTTGAGAGACAAAGCTTCGTTGTGGAAACTGTTATAAGCATCTCGCATTGCAGTCCGCGCTATGTTTGGAGCTTCTGTAAAAGGTCGCCAACCTTGAGCATTTTTCGTCTGTTTAAATTAGGCACGTTTCTTTCGTTGTTTCTGTAACAGTGTTCTGACCCGTTTTGTGTACCAAGGAGGATCAGCCCTGTCGTTTGCTAATTTATTTGGTATAAATCTCTCAATTGATGCCGATACTATTACTTTCAATTCTGGCCACCTTTGGTCTACACTCATATTGTTAATTTCGTAGGCGTGGAGATTGTCTCTCAGGAAGGCGGCAAATGAATTTTTATCTGCTTTTTTGAATAGTTACGTAAGGTCTATGTCGCACCTTGCGTAAGTGTTTTGTACATTGTAACGGGAAGGTGAATATGACACCTAATTTACTTTGTCTGTAAGTATGTAATGCAAAAGGGATGACACTGAATTGGTGGTATTAACACGCCGCTTCTATATAATGCATGTCAATAAGCAGAAGGCGAAACGAGCCGCGAAACATCTTGTGTGGAAGTGAACGTGGACAGAAGCAGGGGCTGCACAAAGGGAGACACCAGGAAAAGTTCTTACGGGCCTCCCGTGGTTGGAGTCAGCGACCGGACAGGTGACGCGTACTTAAGAGCAAGTAATGGGCCACCGGAAGTAGGACAGAAAGAAGATTTAGAAAACTGTGTTTCAGGATTCCAAACGGATACGAACAAAACCAGTTACACAGTTGATCAGGTGAAGAACGAATGGTATACATGTGATGTACGCATGTAACTTTTAGGCGTCTGGAGCGGGCACAAAACATCCGACTGGCGGAAACGAACTAGAAAGGAGTAAAGTGCCGATATTTCGACGCAGTTTAATGGTAGGGGCCTTGCGATTGGCAGAGAGAGCTTCCGCGAAAATAAGAGGAACGCTGCCATTGGTCGAAAAAGCCATGGCATGAAGAGTGAAAGAACCAAGGTTGGGAAACAGTTCGGCTACGAGAAAGACAAGAGTGAAATCTTTGAGGTCTCTTCTCTGAACTGACGTCAAGTGCAGAACGGGATGCATAGCTTTATGTACAACACAGAGAAGAAATTTGTGTGAACACCGCACTCAGTGCGGCTGACATTCAACTAGATATTATCTGAAGCGTCGTTGAGCTCCAACTGTGGAGAAACGAACCAGCCACTTAGTTAATTGTTCTTGCGAGGACTGAAAGGGCAATCCAACATGCAGACTGCTCCACCATGCGCGTGCATATCGCTGTACTCCAAGGCTAGGGATGATTACATGTTTTCTCGCATCACGAGAAACATAGGGAAAGTCTCTGTTGAAAAAAATCAGCAAGGGCTTAATTAGTTTTTTATAGGAATTTCAGTGGGCGAGAGCAGCCATGAAGACGACAGCTCATGGCAGCTAAGGTAAACACCGTAAGCAGAGGAGTAAACTTGTTGGTTCACCAACTTGCATCCACTGTAAACTCGAGCGATCTTGGGTAATCTTTTGCTTAACTTGTCACAAAACTAACCATCCTCTATAGACTTTATTGTCATCCTAAATAGTAATGAACCTTGAACTGGAATCGGATGATTTATATTAGTACTGGCCAACGTCATGACGTAGTCATAAGAATAATTTCGTAAAAAAACTTCTTGTTAAAATGTTACCATTCTTGTGTTTAGGACTATTTCACTTTCACAGGACGAGATGCGTTCGCTTGACAACTGTCGTAACATTGTCACACTGTAAACTGTGAAAATGCGTGTATTTCTATGATAAGATTGTAACATTAAACCAAAATTGTTCACAATAATTTATTTTTTTGAGGATTTGGGGAAAACAATATTGAGTCTCGCTACGACAACCCTGTGATCACTAATCCCTGTATCCGTTTTGATGCTCGTTATTAACTCAGGATTATTTGTTGCTAAGAGGTCAAGTATGTTTTCACAACCGTATACTATTCGATTGGGCTCATGAACTAAGAGCTAGAAATAATTTTCAGAGAATGCGTTTAGCACAATTTCGGATGATGTTTCATGTGTACCTCTGGAATAAAAACATGTATTTTTGCCAACATATCGAGGGTAAATTAAAGTCACCACCAACTATAATTGTATGAGTCGGATACTTGTTTGTAATCAAACTCAAGTTTTCTTTGAACCTTTCAGCAACTGTATCATCTGAATTGGGGATGTCAGTAAAAGGATCCAATCATTATTTTATTCCGCTGTGAATCAGGGCTTTGACCATGTAGAGAATCTACCAACTTCAGTTTGTAAACATTAAATTTTGCCACATATACTATGAATTTTCCATTTGTATACCAAGGAAAACTTGGACTGTTGCAATGACTGTCTAGCCTAAGCTTGAAGTTTAAAAGTCGTATTAGGAAGAGGGATTTCAGATTTTCAGATTCATTGCATCTTCGATGTGTGCAGTAGAAAAAAAAAAAAAAAAAAAGAACACACTCGCAGCTGAGGGCATGGGGATGGTGGGCGGAGTACTGAATGAAGGGTAATGTAGTTCATTATGCGAGGTAATCTGGTATGCCTTCGTTCAGGATACCTGTGTATCGCCCTCGGAAAATTGGGGGAGTTAATTTATCAGCTATTAAAATGGTGTCAGCTTTCGCAATGGAGAGCTAAGGTCGTCTGGTGTTAGGCAGGCCGGTGTGTAGTCTTTGGTCCGGGACAAGTCGTGTAATATTTTAATTTCTTGTTATTGTTGTCGTCGAGATGCATTAGATTACTTTACTGAAGTCAGTGGAGAAGTCCCCTGGGATTACGTTAGACACTGTTTCATGGCTGTAAAGGGCAATCCGCTACGCTTGTTCGAAGCGACAGCTAGTCTCCTTTCTCTCTTTCCGCTCACAAAAATACAAGAAATAAACAAATCTAATTTTATTGGGAGATATTCTCTTCGGGCTTTACACGTTCACGTTAGCTGAATTACTGTATTTACCAAAGGTGACCTTAGCCCCGTCCGTCACCTCTGCAAACTTCATGTCAATACGGTCACCGCGACCCGGCGCTCGTGACAAACACCTGCAGTTGTGATACATGACTGATTTCAGAATGATTTTTCCTTTGTACGGATCCACCGCTATGTAGAATCTTTTTAAACAAGCTGCCACCGTTTCACTGTAAAGTGTTCATTCATTTTGCACAATCATTATTTCGTCTTTATAGTCATTCCCACGTGGATGTTGAATTGTTAAAAACCATCTGACTTTTCTGAGAGATTTCGGCTACGAAAAAACATTTTTCTGTTCTTGCAGAACAGCTGTCTTACCCTGTAGTACGATAACTGGTCTGTAAGACCAGAAATATGTTGTTTCAGCGATGACAGATCACAGAGAGGTCAGATATATTTTAACATTACAGCGTGCACTAGGGAATGATTATAAAGCAGAAATCGTGATTTCGTAAAATAAAAGAACAATTTACAGTCAAATGGTGGAAATTTATTCTAAAAAAATAATTTCAGAATGTTAATGTAATAATTATCCTGTTCACTTTAGTGACAACTGAACGTCTCTGTAGGGAGGTACTCTACATGCAATGGTCATGATGCAAGAGCAGTTAATTTTTACAATGTTGCTATCACGGCTAACATCATAACATGTTTAAAACGTGTCATAAAAATACATTTCTAGGCGCCTATGGCACTATGAAAGCAACTTTACTGTATCCCTTCGTCAGCTATTTTGTAATTAACGTAATGAAGACTGTTATCAGCTGTTGTCATAAGTGAAAACAGAGGAAAAATAGAGAAAGAGAGAAACAGAAAACAAATATCTTTACGGACTGGAATGTAACCATGTAACCCCCCGCCACAGCGTATCAGCCTAGAACCTTAGTGATACGACTATCTCACCATATTAATGAATCTGAAAACCATCTAGCGCACTTTCCGAGGACGATATCTGCTGAGCGAAGGCCCAACATGATAAACTGCTTCCGAATATGATATCTGTCACCCCCCCCCCCCCCCCCCCCCGCCCCAAATTACATCGTGTGCCGTCCAGTTTCCGATCAAATATTCCGACCTCGAGCACTTCCCTTGTCTGACTGCTTGGTAGAAACGATCGGGAACGGTCTGGGATTTGCCGAGACCTATCTCGCCTGCCTTGTTTGACCATGCCGGGACGTTACTAAATACAATTGAGCATGTTAACAACACGTTCTAAGCTATGGCAGTTGTTCTGCGCTATAGTAGAAAGAGAATACTTATGGATTATGCCTGTATCACCAGCAAAGTAATGTAAAGTATGTTTTATCTTATGCTGAGCTCTGAAAGAACATGAACTGTGTCAAAACTTCTTAGGACAAATGACAGCGCAACGTAGGCCAAGAGGACGCTATCCATACTTTCATGACTCAGAGGCACGTATGAATCCCGTAAGAAATTAAAGAGAAATCGACCTTGATGATTCTGGCGCAGCAATTGGTATTTACAGTGGAAAGAAGAAATTGTATTGAAGCAATGTTTTACTGCTTGTTAAAAAACAAGAAATGAAACAATGGGCGTGTCTCTCCTTCACTGATTGAGAACTGATGCGAGATAGAAGCTATAATTTTAACACCATAGAAAAGGGCTCGATTGAGCACGGAAGAGAAGTTAAAATTCGTGCTTTAGGCAGAGCCCAACAGTCATTATACGAGTAAGTGGAATAAAATGTGAATATAAAGTCCGGAAATAAGGTGTGATTACGTTTAATTTTCACACACAGTATTGTATAGTTTTATGTAAATAAGAAAACTTCTATGTGAATTTGTATTTCTTCCAATATCAATTATTCGTCATTTAGGAACTTTGTGTAAAACTGTAGGGCATTTTGTTGTTGGCATTTTGAAGGTAAAATCTAACTGCGGGACGTTAACGTAGGACTAACCGTTGGAGAAATCTGAGTATTCTCCACAGAGGATCTGTTCCACGATCTGAGATATGGCTCATTACTGTAACACCCAATAACAACCAAAATATTTATATACACTAAGAAGGGATCTGTTCTTGGGGACACGTCCGAAAGATCAGATACCATCGGAGGCCATGCAGCTCGTTAGAATGAAATGACAATGAAATGAACACCCTTAACTGGTTACAGGGGTTGACGTACGTCAACAGGGACAGATGAAAATGTGTGCCCCGACCGGGACTTGAATCCGGGATCTCCTGCTTACATGGCAGACGCTCTATCCATCTGAGCCACATTTTTTTTCTCTCCCTATAAAAAATCATTTGCAGAAGTTGGAATCGAACTTACACCTTTAGTACACGAACCTATCATCAATCCAACTTTTTTTATTGTTCCATTTTTATTTTATTTTTTATTATTTATAAGTACTGAAGCCAGTGCAATGTCCGTGCGACGAGTATGGCTGGCAGGTGGCGGCAAGGAGGGCAGGGGTCAATTAGTCGAGGCCTGGTCACGGTGCCGCCCCCATACCCGTCACCACTCACACTGACTGTAAAGGAACATTGATCTTTTTGTGTGTGTTTGTGTGTGTGTGTGTGTGTGTGTGTGTGAGAGAGAGAGAGAGAGAGAGAGAGAGAGAGAGAGAGAGAGAGAGAGAGAGTGCAAAGCAGCTATACGGGATTTGAGCCAGACTATTCGCTTGATATAAAAACGGGTGAAGGTTTTAGAGCTCGAACAGCTATCCAATCACTGTTCTATTGAATGCAATATGGAGCATAGTACCGTACTTGCGACGGTGATCCGCGTAGTTTTTAATTTTATGATACTCCGTTTCCATGTGTAACAGAAATTCGCTGTAATCGTCGCACGTCAGCTGATTGAATACATGACTTGTATAGTGACCCAATAGCCACATGACGGCATTATGTTTAGTTGGCGGAAAATATTTTACGTCCGGTCTGTGTAGTAGGTTCGTGTCTATGTTATTTTCAGAAGTCCTAGTTATAAGGGCGACTTGTTGACAAACCCATTGCCAATTGCGCATGCGGTGACTGCAAGTATATCTGTGGAGAACAGTATCCACTTGGTGACAATCAGGACAATGGGCTGTGTCGCTTAGCCCAATTGCATGCAGGCGCTCATTTGTGCTGATAATGTTGTTGACCGTTTTGTACCACGTCGACCTGACCAAGAACGGAAGTACACTGCTGCAGATGTTCGCTCACAGGACATCGCAGTTGACACCAGTATGCTTTTGTTCGATTTTGTTCTTGCCCTCATATTGTTTCCTGTGCTCCAGAATGCCCTTGGCAGTTAAGGGGCGATGTTGGAGAAGGACCTCGCTCAAGTAGCTCTTTTCCAGATAATATGTGCGGATGTGGGAGAGCTGGTAGTCGATCATCTGCACATTGATCGGCGGTTCTACGCTTGTCGGCGCGACTGCCTCAAACAACTTAGCCGTAAGGGTGTCAGAGTAGCTTTGGATTAATGATGTCATCCATTTCATGTACAAAGCCGTTGCTTTCGCGTTCAGATCGGTTAGACCCATACCGCCATGCAGAGGGTCGAGGGTCACAGTCTTCACGTCAACTCGAAATATTTCCCCCCGCCACAGAAAATTGTTCAACTTGCTCATTATCTGTTTGGCTATGACGGTGGGGAGCGGAAAGACCTGTGCCATATAATGTGCTCTCGACAGGATACATATATCTATAAATTTAACCCTCTGAAATCAGTCCATGCTGCGATAGACCTTATCTATTAAAGCACCCTTGACTTTGAGCGAGACATCCCGCCAATTTGCCGTTATCATCTTTTGTGGGGGGACCGTCAGTATCGTCCCAAGAGATTTGTGTTCCGTAACATGATTAGCCCATTCTAGGCCGATATCGTCAAGTCCCCTTATACGGAGAAATTTGCTTTTAGTTTCATTCATTTTTGCGCCAGAAGCAGAACAATAGCTTCTGAGGTCTGCCTCCAGTTGAATCACATCTTCCCTGTTCCTCACGACGACGCCGACATCATCAGCATATGCACCAACTGCAGTTTTCTTCCCGGCGATTGTTATGCCCGTCATGTGCTCTTGTACTAGACGCAGCAATGGTTCTAGTGAGATGACAAAGAGCAACATGGAAAGGGGGCTTCCTTGGGGGACACCCCTTGCGATGGTAATTGGTCTTGTGAGCTGGCAGTTGACGGAGATCGTGGCGGCCAGACCAGTGATCATGTTGCGCACGATAGCGATGGGGTCCTGCCGGAAACCCATCCTCCACATCGTTTCGAAGAGGTATTTATGGCTGACACGGTCAAATGCTTTATAAAAATTGACAAAAAGGAGGCTGCAATTAATGGTGCTGGCAGACGACAGAGCGATGATATCTCTATATTGTGCTGTAGTCTGAAATATTGATTGCCTATAAGCACAAGTTTGCTGTTGTCCAATTATGTTTGCGGTCAACGGCATCATTCGTTTGTTTAAAGCTCTCGCAATAATCTTATAATCTGAATTAAGAAGAGAAATCGGCCGGAAGTTGTTAATCTTTTTACATCCCTTATTTTTAGGAATCAATACGAGTTTACATTCTTTAAGTTCTGGTGGAACAAACTTTCCCCTCAGGACGTCGTTAACGGCTTGTGTCAACTTATCACTATGATACTCCAATATCATTGATAGAATTCAACCGGAAGACCATCAAGGCCCGGTGATTTCCTTTTAGGGGACCCGTGAATTATTTCAAAGACGTCATCTGGACTAAAAGCCGAAAATAAGCTGTCGTTGTCGTCGGCCGTAAGTGTGGAAGTTGTAAACGCAAATAGCTCATCCGAATCGTCCTCTTGCGTTGCTTCTGCCTCATACAGGGCACTGTAATACCTGTGGATTTCTCTGATTATCTCGTTTTACAGAGTGAGGACAGTACCGTTTTCTAATCTAAGTTCGTCCATGAATATCCGTCGTCGGTTCTTGCGGTGTTTAATCAGATGATATAACGCAGCCGTTTCGTCCACGGTGACAGATCTGGCTTTTGACTTAATTTTAAGACCCTCCAGTAGTTTTCTCTTTAAGCTTAATAATGTCGCTTTAATTTTCTTGATGTCGGACAATCGCCTGTCCGAGCCATCTGCTTGATCATACAAGTCCCGTAAAACCATGTAGTAAAATGCCATTGTACGGTGAACTGCCCGAGATCTCTCTATACTGTAAGATATAATTACTTTCCGTAATTTATGCTTCGCCTTGCGGGTCCACCTCTCCAAACCACTCGGAAGGTTGTGTACAGAGTGCAAGCAAAATTCCCAAGCTGTCTTTAATTCGGCCTCGAGCTCGTCGTCTGTTAAAAGGCCGACATTCATGCTCCACTGATTCCTAAACCAGTGAGTTGGTTGCTGGTCTAAGTTTATGTAGGCACTCACACTACAGTGGGCAGAAAAGCTGACTGGAGTTACTTCCACTTGTAGCAAATTCCTCACTATGTGACTCTACATACAGATTCTGTCAATCCTGTTGCCGGAATTGTATGAAATGTGTGTGTGTTTCACAAGCGTGGGATACTTAACTTCCCACGCGTCGCTCAATTTCATTTGGGAGACAAGGAAGTTTAATTTATGGGAATAATTAAAATTGGGGGATTGATCTTTATGGTGTAATACACAATTAAAATCGCCTGCAAAGATCAAGTTCGGAGAGTCTCTCCGCAATTAGTAAATGATGTCCTCCTTAAAAAACTTTGATCTGTCAGTGCACGGTACACTTCCAGATGGTGCATACAGATTGATTACAGTGACGCCCATGATATTCACGCCTGTCCCCCGTCCAGAGTCTAACTTTTCGACATCGGTTAGAGGTATTCCTTCCATGACTAAAATCGCTGTGCCAGCACTAAATTCGGGAGCGAAATTCATTATTGCAACATAGCCGGGAATGTTAATTTGCCCTGTTACGACCTCATGTAAAAGGGCAATATCCGTACCAGAGTCAAACAAGAATTGTTTTAATAAAGCAAGTTTTAACTGTTACGTAATCCTATTGATATTAAGGGGAGTGATGGTGTAGGCCTGTAGCATATAGATAATGAGATGTAAAACTATAACAAAACGATGGCATGGAGCTCAAGAGTGCCGTCTGCAGGATTAAAAGTGGTATAATGTGAGCAGCGGTGGGAGGATTATTGGATCAGGAAGCTAAATAAAGACCATGACAAGTGATACACTGTGAATCATAGGCCGGTTCGTGCAAAAACGACACAGTCAATGGTGCGAACTATAACCGGATAAGAGAACAGAAAGAAACACGAAGAAGCTTTGTAACCTTAGGCGACACCACGGAACAAATCTTGTACCAACGGAATTACTACTGTGGGGGATGGGCTCGCCGACTTCTTTGCTGTTGTCATCACCGAATCCTTCCCTGACAATTTCATAAATAACAGTTCGGGGTACTACATCCGCTTGCAACGAAGTGGAATTGCCCTTTTTGCGAGGAACGGAGAGATTTGGCTGTGGATTGAGCCTTCGTCTTGGGGCGTTTTGAGGTCCCGGAGTTTTTGTGGATTCTTTGAGACGCGGTGATGTCGTTGTCGCAGCACTGCCGCCGGCAGCTGGCAGGTTGGTAAACACTTTCGCCTACGTACTTCCGCCCGGAACTTGTCGGGCTTCAGCTGTAGCGCGTTGTTGACACAACACTTCCTCACTGTGTGCGCGTTGTAGCGACTGTTGTCCTTCGGGCGCGGAACGCAAAATTGGATGTTCCTGTTCATGACCTGGAGTCTCAGAATTCGGCATCCCCTCAAGTCCATCCGCACTGGATTCAAAGTCGACCCGCATAACATCATGTGGTACTAAATCCTCCGCGATTGATGGTTTTGGTTTCCGGGCTGCAGGGGTCGTGTGAGATACTTCCTCGTCTGAATGCTCATCATTATGTTTCAGCGGCCTTTTCTTTTTGCTGAGATTCACTTTCAAGACAAACTGGCACAGCAGTTTGCCGTGCTACAAGTGGTGGAAACGCATCAGCGGTTATGGACGGGGTCTCGGAGGTAGTTGCCTGGAAAGTATCAACATCAGAGTGTGCAGAATAACCAGATGTATCTACTGCCATTACCTCATTATGTGTCAGGCTGGAGACTATTTTTCAAGACAAAAACTCGACGAGGGCAGTCCTGGCGAAGATGGCCTAATTCATTGCAGCTATGGCAGGTGGGGGCCTGACCAGAATATATAATGTGAGCGTTATAACTATCGACCGTGATGTGAGAAGGAATGTTCAATTTTACTTCCATGTCCACAGATCTAATCCCATTGAAACATTGTAATTTGTAGCGAGACGACCACATTTCGTTGACAATTTCTTTAACCCCACCAAACATAGAAAGTGCATCTTTAATTTTAGCATTGTCAATCTCTATGGGCAAGTTAAGTACTCGAACTGTCTGAATTGAGGTATCGGCACGTGTTACAGTAACCATACTAGTGGTGCCGTCGCGATGAACAAAAGGGACTTGTTTGCCGATTTTTTCAGTAAGTCCATCAACTGCTACTGGACTGAGAAACTTGACAAACACGCAATAACGATCAGAATCTAGCTGGGTGGTGTGCATAGAATCAGAAGTGGTGCCTATTACCTTGGTTAGCCAGTCATGAATCTCGAGGGCGGTCGGTTGAACTCGGCGGGTACCCTTGTCAAAGCCAAAAATCAGGGTGTTTTTCCGGATGGTGGTAGACATGGCGCTGCAGTTGTAGGAAATCCGGTACAGAATCAGCCAATTGCTGACGAAAAGGACGACCACAAAAAAGTGCAATACACGTGAGTCACTCGGAACACAGAAACACACAACAGCAAACAGTAGACACTGGCAAGGACACCGACGATGCAGAGCAACCATCTAACACGTCCGACCGCGGCGACAGCGAAAGCCGGAATGAGCCACTGAAGACACAGAGGATAGTGCGACTGCAGGGATTTATTGTATCTCTGGCACGCCTCCCGCGAAACCCACATTCTCAACGTATTGTCCCGCAATACATTCGTAGTGCCCCCCGCCCATTATACTCATTACTCACGGCACTTTGGCGATTCCCGTAAGAGTTCGGGCTCTGTTTGTGCATTCGCACAGAAGAAGATGATGGTCAAGTGGCCGGTGACCCTTAACTATGTATATACACTAAGAAGGTATCTGTTCTTTCGGACATGCACTACGAATATAGTGCGGGACAATACGTTGAGAATGTGGGTTTCGTGGGAGGCGTGCCAGAGATAAATCCCTTCAGTCGCAATATGCTCTGTGTCCTTGGTGGCTCAGATGGATAGAGCGTCTATCATGTAAGCAGGAGATCCCGGGTTCGAGTCCCAGTGGGGTACACATTTTCATCTGTCCCCGTTGACGTATGTCAACACTTGTAAGCAGCAAGGGTGCTCATTTCATTGTCAAACCAAAATATTCACTTGCTAAAACAACTACTCACACATTCACCTGAAACATTTGCTTAATTTACAAAAAAACCAATGACAACAAGAAATGAGAAGCTACTCACATATTCAGCGGAAACATTTGTTTAACCTACAAAGAACTGAATCAATGAAAACATGATATGAGAAACTTTATAGATCGTAAGTCCTTTACGGCATAAAGCAATTTCATCTGAGAAAATGTTATACAATAACTTTCACATTTTAATGAACAGAGCCATCGCTAAACGAAGAAAATACTTTTTCATCCAAAAAGATTACTCTGCTTTAGTCGAAGTCGATCTGTTCTGCCGCAAAAGAGATGCGGTCTGTCTTCTGACAGCCAGCCACATGCTCGTTTATAGCTACCTGCTCTCCGACAACATGAACAGGCGTCTCTCTCAGCGCACGACAACTAAGGAATGGGATAACAAGTGTATCCTCCAAGATAAGTTGATAATCTGCTACATTAGATATGATGGACTGGCCACCTTCTTCTTTCCGCCCGATAGAGCCACTTACCTGATATTCCATCCGCCAGTGCCTAGCTTTCCTTTCCAGTATTATACACGTTTCTACAGCTTCTGATGTGGAGCAGTTTGCATCAGTGCAATCACTAGAGCTCTTGCCTCTCGGTCCTAGCGCGATTTGTGATGTAGCACGCTGTTAACTGGTCTCACGTGAACGGACTTATGTGACAGACCACTGATATTTCCGAAGCGTTCTACAACATATGTAGGCCCAACCTGTACATCAGTCGACCCACGAGGTTCAGCCACTTCGCTACAGTTCTCTGAACTGACGATCCAGCCTCGTTAGCTGGACAGAAACTTGTGGTGTTTCGCGACAGCCCACGTTCAGTCAGTCCATGAGTATTCTTGCGATTTTCATGTGGAAGCGAGTTCTGCTTCAGTCGTTCCTAATTTGGGACTGATTGCCCTCTGAGGGATAAAATGCAAATATCGGGGGCGGGGGGTAAAAACAACATGAGAGTTCGATACGGTTCAGTCGTGAAAGAAAACTGTTTCCAAAATCAGTTCGAGATCAGTGACTTAGACGGGTAACTAACTCGAAAATAGTCAAATATGAGCATTAAAACACGATGTGACGTAGAGGAGGCCACTGCAATTATATTAATGACATTACTTGAATTCGTGTGCAGTCGACGTTGACAGCTAACCTCACTTAGCCACTAGTTTGGTACGGCATGTTCAACAATGGCTCCACCGAGTTACTAGCTCACTCATTCACTTCTTTCCTTACTCAGTCGTTTGCTGATCAGATAAGCTGATGGACGCTTTAAGGTGACTCGGATGGTACTATCTCGGCCGTGTTAAATTATAATTGACATATCATCACGATTTTTTTGTTGTGTTCCTTATATCTTTATCTAAATTTTAAACTGATAAGTCTTAAAAATAATAAAAACTTACATTTAAAAAAATATTTTTTAAAGTACCCATAAATACTGCAACCTTTTTACTTTATTTTAATTTATACCATAGTACTTTAAAGAATATTCATATTTCCTCAGTTTAAATCAACAACTAACAAATAAGGAACAATTTTTAAAAAAATCATGTTGATAACATTAATGGTAGCCAAGAAAAAAGTTCCTAACTATTGATTAACACAGTTGTCGGGGAAACGAAAAAAAAGATAAGACAATTAAACAATTATTTTATTCTTACTTTAGTACAGTCCAGCTTCATACGAAGGTCTATCTGGATCTTTTAGTTCTTAAAACTGGTTCTCAGTCTTTCTTCTTGCTTGCTGTGTGGCCTGGCGACACTTGTTCTCAATTTCTGTGACAGTTTTGCCCTCTTTTTTAATCCGAAGTACGTCGTCCTTTTTCAAAAACGTGACACAGTTCTTGCCTGGAGATACCCCTAGATGACTCAAAATTTTACAGTTTGCTAAATTTCCTTCATCGAAACTTGTAATAGCTTCGTACACTCCCAACTGTAATGTAGTTATCAAAACGAAAGTTGCTTTTGGTAGCCGCGTCCATACAACATTCTTGAACGACTCTGACGGATTTTGCGTTCCACCATGTAGGCACTTACGCAAGAGGTCAGCACGGGTCAAGTCTCTAAATATGGGTTTCATTTGCTCCATGACAGCGAAATGAAGATGAGTGTGGTCATTGTGGTTATAAGGCTCATTTTTCTCTTGGGCTTTTCGGAATTTGCACCAGCTTGTCTCACCTTCGGGATATAGCCCGTGTCCAGAAGAAATTCTGCCCAGATCGCTGCCTTCAAGTCATTTAGAGTTTTTGTAGCATTCCATCTTATAGCTAGGCCATAATATAGTTGTATTTCATTTATAGCCTCTTCAGTAGAGCGGCCATGACAACCGATAGTTTTGCCGTCGGGAAGTTTTGTTTTCCCAAGATTCTGTTTCAATTTCCTGAGGCGACTACCCATCCGCTTCTGGACGTGACCACCACATTCCAATTTCTCAATTGAGAAGCTGGAACCACATGGTTGGGCCTCACAAACCTTAGAGTAAGAAGCACTGTCGCCGTCTCCTAAATAATACTTGTACCGCACTCCGTATTTCGGCTGCGATTCTTGGAACATTTCCACAACTCCTTTTACCTCCATTCCTCCACTTACTTCAGAGTAGTGAGCTAGGCTATCAGCATCATGATTGTTGGTCATTCTATTTTCGCATCTGCAATACTTGGATAAAATTTTAATATCAATTACCCTGCCTGTGTTTTCTGCTATTGCAGTTACAATTCCATTGAGTGAAGTGTGGCCGCTACGACACGATCCGTCAAATATTGATGTCAAGTCACTATTACCATCATTTTCACCGACACTTTCTTCAACAGCAGCCTTCATACTCTCTTCACAGACCTCTTTTGCAAATCTATTTGAAAGCTGGCGGAGTCGGCAAGTTAATTACACCGCAGAAAGTTTTCGCCGCTTCTTCAACTTTTCCAATACACCGGAATGAGTAGGCTAATCGAACATTCACTTGTGATTGTTTACAGTCTGGTAAGCATGGAGAATTAGTAGTGGACACTTCAAAAGAACAGCAACTGCACTTTATTGCTATCGGTACTTGTAAGCCTAGCCTGGTTCCAGTAGAGCCGGTAAGGGATCCTTTACATTTTACACACACCACAGTTTGGCTAACTATGCTACCTAAACTGTTGATATTAACAATATCATAGCAATCTTCTTCTTTTCCACATATCTCATATTTAGCCAAGTTACGGGTAAGCTTATTAGAAGAAGAGCTTGTTTTAGAAGCACAAGCAGCTTCAGTACTAGTACTAGGCCTAGGCTCACCTTCACAATGAACTTCCACTTCAGATTCACCACGGTGCGTAAACTATTTTTGGTTACATCTTCCCCCGCTGAACTCACGTTTTCTTTCCTTGTTTTGTATTTGCGGCATTTTTACATAATATAAACTTATTTGCTGAGATCTAAACACTGAAATACGAATATCATAAACAAACTTCACTTTCAATCACCACAAACAAAGAACTAAAAAAATTGAATGTCGTGTGACTAGGGCCTCCCGTCGGGTAGACCGTTCGCCGTGTGCAAGGCTTTCGATTTGACGCCACTTCGGCGACTTGCGCGTCGATGGGGATGAAATGATGATGATTAGGACAACAGAACACCCAGTCCCTGAGCCGACAAAATCTCCGACCCAGCCGGGAGTCGAACCCGGGCCCTCAGGATTCACATTCTGTCGCGCTGACCACTTTTTTGTGTTTCTTTTTTTTTAATCGCATTTTATTCGTTATTGTTCGTTTCAATTGTTCGTAACGGACGTCACCTGACGCCAGTTGAAGTTAGTTATTGATCCATTCACTCAGTTTTTTTATTACAGACGGCAGCTAACCCTCTGACCGAACACGCTGAGCTACCCTGTCGGCACCACTCAGCTACCGGGGGCGGACAAACGAATAACTGAAAACAGCAAAGTAAACTGGCAGCTGTTTTCATCATTGTCGCCAACAGTATTTCATCAGTGTTACCAACTAAGCTTTCAAACAGCTGTACTATAACAAGTAGTCACTAGCGAGTAAAAAGAAAGTTGAGTTCATGAAAAGTATGCGATGCAGGGTTCTACTAAAATGCTTGTAAAACGGAAACCACTCAACATAAATTAATAAATCTGGTATCAATTTAAAACCAAATGTATGCGTAACAAAAAAGTGCAAAAAATAAAAATCAAAAATTTAGAACCAAACAACCATGCGACTCTCCTTAAGTGCATGAATCGTTGGTGGCTCCATTTTCACTACCTTCTCTACGTATTTCGGATTGTTACACGAGAAACAGAAGTAAGTGTGAGAAAGTTATCCTATTTAAGTGATAACTGTATGGTAAAAATTTCCTTTCTTTTTTGAGCAAAGTAATAATGTGCTTTTTTAATGAAAATGCCGGCGTTTGGCTGTAATCTTCTTATTAGTAATTTAATCCCCATTATTGCGATTTCTGCTTCACAAATATCCGACATGTCTGAAATACGTTGTCCAAATATTAGAAGACAACTGTGGTCATATGCACCAGCCGTCGCAATATAAGATCTGAGCGCGAATTGACAGTTGGTATGGCAGCAGACATTACACTTCAGCGGACTGTGCCGGTCTGATGGTGGGCAATACTGTGCCTTGGCAGGCGATAACTTCGTCCAGACACCACTTAGAAAAAAAGAGAAAATCATACAATGAAGCTTTTCTGCTCTTGGGTTTTAACAACTTAGTTTGTAAAGGTAGTGAACTGTCGTAGATATGTTCTGTACAGTAAAGCGCTAACAGCACAGCACATTTAAAGAAGTCACCCAGATATCGCTGTAAAAGAAATGAAAATCCTCAGACACAAAGAAGTTGCACTGAAAAAGTCATGCATTTATTCACCAAGCTATCTATTACAGTCAATAAAAGCTGTTCTGGAAGTTTCGTACCGAATCGCTTTATGAATCGCTGAGACGAAGAAATGTCGTACAGTAGGAGAAGAAGTCATAAATCCTTGCTTACGAGATACGGTGAAGCAAGGTTTAGGACAACAACATGTGAAGAACACAATCGAGATATCTCTTTCTAATAACACAATCAGGAGTCGTAACGAGGAAATGAGTTTGGACATTTTGTAAATGCTACTCAATGAAATCAGATGAAATAATTTCTGTGCAGTGCAGTTAGATGTGTCGACCGATTCACCTTGTTTCCGGCTGTTTGTGCAGCTCGGAGAGGTTTGCTATTGAAATTTCGAGGCAGCACTTTCCTTGAAGAGTCGGTCACATGTTACTTCCTCCCACAGATACTTTCGCGAAATGATTCTGCCGAGAAAATTCGAAAAATTAGAACTAATGCAGAGGTTTACCGACAATCATTCTTCCCACACACCATTCGCGAGCGGAACACGGAACAGGTAAATGGGAGGGAGGGGGCAATCCGTTGTTGGTATCAGAATTACCTACAGAAACACACTGTTAGGTGGCTTGCGGAGTATGATGTAGATGTAGATTCGTGGCGCTAAGAGTAGCATAGGGAATGCAGGTGAGACAACTATAGTGTCTCCTACTTTGGAATGTCAATACCGCTACTACAAATAGTGTACAGAAAGTAGACGAGACGAGCATAGGGTAGCATTCCAGAAATAATAGATCTGCCAAAGTGCTTTCCTTTTTCGTAATGTTAACACCACCAGGTAGGACAGACAATCACAGCTTCCCATTCCTGTCGATAGAAATACCCACAGTCCATTTCCTACGACTGTTCTACATCTACGGCTACATCCATACTCCGCAAGCCACCTGACTGCTCCCATAATCGTTACAGACTCGTCAGAGATTGGAATCGTGCGATCAGAGTGACGTAGTAGCCTACTGTGTGCACCAAGTGACGTCACGTCGGGGTTGGTCGGCCGGGTGCCGTGATTGGGGAGACGACAACGCACCGTTTTCCCGTCTCTGGTGTAGCGATCTCGGCATGTGGCCTGCCGGTCACTCGATGTGGTCTACAGATGTCCCCACTACTGTAAGATGAAGAGTTTGGGATTGGACAGGAATTCGTGGTGGGTCGCATCAAACCAGGCGGAAGACTCATTCAGTCCTTCAGCCTAAAATACCTATTCCGTTTAATTTATTAAATGTTTTGTATTCCTTAATGATTTTGGTTCATATATTGAGTCACATCAAGTTTTCGTAACACGTATCTGTGCGTTCCTAAACGCTACATATTATACTGTACACTTGCTTATACACTGAAGCGCGAAAGAAACTGCTATAGGCATGCGTATTCAAATACAGAGATATGTAAACAAGCAGAATCTGGCACTGTGGTCGGACAACAAGTGTCTGGCTCAGTTGTTAGATCGGTTAGTGCTGCTACAGTGGTAAGTTATTAAGATTTAAGTGAGTCTGAACGTGTAGCCGTAGTCGGCGCACGAACGATGGGACACAGCATCTCCGAGGTAGCGACGAATTGGGGATTTTCCCGTATGACCATTTCACGAGTGAACCGTGAATATCAGGAATATGGTAAATCATCAAGTCTCCGACATTGCTGTGGCTGGAAGAAAGATCCTGCAAGAATGGGACTAACGACGACTGAAGAGTATCGTTCAACGTGACAGAAGTGCAAATCCTTCCGCAAATTGCTGCAGATTTCAGTGGTGGGCTATCAACAAGTGTCAGCGTGAGTACTGTTCAACGAAACATCATCGATATGGGCTTTTGGAGCCGAAGGTCCACTCGTGTACCCTTGATGACTACGAGACACAAAGCTTTACTTCTCGGCTGGGCCTGTCAACACCGACATTGGACTGTTGATGACTGGAAACATGTTGCCTGGTCGGACGAGTCTCGTTTCAAATTGTATCGAGTGGATGGACGTATATGGAGACAACCTCATGAATTCGTGGACCCTGCATGCCAGCAGGGGACTGTTCAAGCTGGTGAAAGCTCTGTAATGGTGTGGGGCGTGTGCTGATAGAGTAATATGGGATCCCTGATGCGTCTAGATGAGACTCTGACAGGTGACACGTACATAAGTATCCTGTCTGATCACCTGCATCCATTCATATCCATTGTACATTCAGACGGACTTGGGTAATTCCAGCATTCCAATGCGGCACCCCGCAGGTCCGGAATTGCTACAGAGTGGCTCCAGGAACACTCTTCTGAGATTAAACATTTCCACTAGCCACCAAACTCGACAGACATGAACAATGTTGAGCATATCTGGGGTACCTTGCTCTTACGGATTTGTGGACAGCCCTGCAGGATTCATGGTATCAGTTCCCTCCAGTACTACTTCAGACGTTAGTCGATTCCACGCCACGTCTTGTTGCGGCACTTCTGCGTGCTCCCAAGGCCCTACACGGTATCAGGCAGGTGTACCAGTTTCTTTGCCTCTTCAGTGTATAATGTGTAAATCATTACTTTTTTAAAATTAAACTTTCTTGGCCATTGTTTTAATGATTACTGTTTAAGCAGAACTGTGATTACTCAGCCATTACATGATGCCATTACATGATGTCGTCTGTCTTAATACAAAAAGCTGTTTTCTGATTTCAGTGTAATGTTTGTACATCTTCATTTACATCTACACGGTTGCTCTATACTGCAGACTTTGGTGCATAGCAGACTGGCAGAGGGTTCTTCGAATTGTTTTCAGGTTATTTCTCTACCGTTCCCTTATGTAAAAATGCGAGGAGAATAATGAACACGTAATTTTTCCTATATGGTATTTGATTTATCTTATTTTATTACGGTGATCATTCCTCTATGCAGGTTAGCAACAGTAAAACATTTTCTCACTGAGATGGGAGAGTTGGTGATTTAAATTTCGTGAGGAGACCCCGCAGCAACAAAAAATCCCTTTGTTTTAATGATTTCCACAGGAAATCCTGTATCGCTGCCATGACAATCCCTCCCCTATTTATCAATAATATAAAACGTGCTGACCGTCTGTGAACTTTCTCAGTGTGCTGCATTAATTGTATGTGGTAGGGAGCCCATACCGCACAGCAACACTCTAGTTGAGGGCGGACTAGCCTAGTTAGGCAGTCTCTTTAGTCGACCAGTTTCATCTTCTGAGTGTTCTGACAATAAAACGTAGTCTTTGGTTTGCTTTGCCTACAACTTTATCTATGTGATCATTTCAGCTTACGTTTTTCGTAATTGTAAGTCCTATGATTAAAGTAGACAGCCTTTAAATCTGTGTGATTTATCGTGTAACCGAAATACAACGGACTGGATGACCTCACATTTTTCGTTTTTCAGAGACAGATAACTCTTTTAAACCATATTGCAATTAATTGATGCTGTGATGACTTTACTACACGCTGAAAGACAGATTAATCTCAAAACAATCTTAGAGGAGTGCCAAAAGTATATTCCAAATCGTTTACCTAATTTTGGAGAAACAGATGAGATCTATCACTTCCTTGAGGAACGCCGGAAATGACACTGCTGCGAATTTTTTCTCTTTTTATTAATGAAAACTGTTGATAACTGTAACAGCAGGAAATAGAAAATTCGTGATTGTATTTTTAAATACAATTAGTTTTGTTAAAAGATATACTACAGCATAAAGCTTTAAAGGAGAAATTGTGATAGGCCTGTTGTTAGATTCCAAAATCGTCAACTTTACAATTATAGTTTTAAAACGAACTGTTTTACTCCATGATGTACCATAGATTACAACGTACTGTGACTTTTCTGGCAGAAAACGCGGATACTGTTGCACAACTGAAGCGATACTCAATAGGCACGGTATTTGATGAAAAGTCTCTTTTGAGGAACGGTGTCAAAAGCCTTTTGGGTATTTAGAGACATGAAATCAGTTTGACATTCGTTGTCGATAACACTCATTATTTCCTGCGAATAAATAATTAGCTGTGTTTCAAAAGAACAGTATTTTCTTGATGCCTGCTGACTATGTGACAATTGACCGTTTTCTTATCGGTAATTCATAATGCCGTATAGCATTGCAGTCTTAGCTCGGATCTTTGTTGACCAAACGGTTCTTATAACTGCTAGGTATCGGGCAATTGTATTAGTATATCCACCATGGATCCAGTTACTATACTATCCTGAACAGAAGACTTGCCTTTATTAAGGGATTTAAGCTGCTTCGTTACACCGAGTATATCTGCTTCTAAGTTACTCATGTTGCAGTTGTTCTTGATTCGAATTATAGAGTATTTACTTCGCCTTCTTTCGTGATGCAATTTTGGAAAACTAGGTTTGGTAACTCCGCTTTAGTGACGCTGCCGTCGGAATTGCGTTGTGCCTTCCCGATGGTGTACTTTACACGTGACCAGAATCTCTTGTGGAAGCTATTAGAAGCATCTCATATTGAGGTCCACGCAAAGATTCGCGTCTCAGTAACACATCGACATCTTGAATATTTTCTGTTCTATTAAGTTCTTTTAAGTGGGCATGTTTTTTTGTTGCTTCTGAAACAGTGTTTTGATCCGTTCTGTGTACCATGGGGAACCAGTACCATCTTTTACTAATTTATTCGGTGTAAATCTCTTAGTCTTCATGTCTCACATAGCAGGCTTAGCTAAAAATATTATGTACTCCCGTTCTTAATAGAGGATGACAATTATTGAACTATATGAAAAAAACGTAAATTAGCTACAAACTACGGTGTGCACACACATGTAAACAACACTACAAATATTCAGATTTTGATTACGAAATGTCTGATATGCCTGCCCACTTTGGCGATAATATGGCGCGTACGAATAGCGAAATTCTGCATATGACCCGCTGAATTGTCGGAACACCGATGCTGTCGATGACCTCCTGAATGGCTGTTTTCGGCTCAGTAATGGTTTGGGGTTATTGTTGTACACTTTATCTTTAATATAGCCCTACAAAAAGGACGCGCATTTGCTCAGATCCGGAGAATATGGCGGCCAATTGAGGCCCACGGATGTGGCCTGTGGGTACTAAAGAGCTAGAATGGGGTCTCCAAAAGCTTCTCCAGGACATCACTGTCCTGCTTCGACGGGGATCGAGCTCCATCTTGTATTAACCACATCTTATCGAAGCCAGGATCACTTTGGATAATGGGGATAAAATTATCTTCGGGAACCTTCACGTATCGTTCGGCAGAAGCCGTGGCATCAAGGAACATCGCATTGATTATTCCGTGACTGGATATTTAATACCACAGTCACCCGTTGAGAGCGAAGAGACTTCTCGATCGCGAAATTGGGTTTCTTAGTCCCCCAAATGCGCCAGTTTTGCTCATTAACGAACCCATCCAAATAAAAGTTGGCTTCTTCGCTAAACCAAAGCATACTATGCATATTAATTCCTATCATCCCCCGTGGCCAACACTGCAGTTTGAAAGTCCTAACGCAAAACGTTCAGAATTTATGACGATTTCATTTCATATAGCTCAAAAATTGTCACCCTGTATGTATCTTACAAATAATAATGTGTTACAGAAGTTGCTCCTAGAGAGGATGCAGATGTTCCTTCAGAAGATAAATCTATCTAGTCACTCACAGCCGTTCGTCAGAAGAGTGATTTTCGCATGTTAATGAACTACGGATACTCTGTCAACCTAGTATCTTATGAATGTGCTTTAATGTTCGCTGATGTTCAGCCACTTACACTAACCCTGTTCTTTCTTATTTTGTGCGTGTATTGGGAGTGTGCTGCTTCAATAGTCAAATTACATTTGTTGATGAAGTACGTACATCATTACTGGGACACGCCTAAGACTTTTTAGATCAGGGCAAGCAAGATTTACATGGTACTCGTAAAACGATTTTCTGAAAAAAAAGGCTGACCTATGTCGTTCTTAACATGGCGAAATCATCTCTCGGCACAGTAAATTCCTCAGTAATCTCGTGGAATGTTAAACAGTAACTATTAACTTCATATACACTATGATGGGCCTAAATGTTATATGATGTCCACCACTCACTTCGAAACCGAATGGTGCCCAGTGACGTTACGGACTCAGGACGGATAAGGAAAGTATGTTGTGACTTTCCTGAATAAAATGAAAACATTATCGTATATATTGTCAGCTACAACCGTACTGGACTGAACTCGTTTCCTGTCTTAAACTTCGTGTGTGTCTGTGTTTTAATCATAGACAAAGCAAGTGATGTAGTTGTGGAAACGCTATCTGGAAAGAATGCGTCGACAAAACTCTCTGAGACTGTATAATTGTACCAGAATTAACATGTACCAAAGAAGTTAGAGAAGGTATAACTTTGTGCTAAATAAGCTGTCCTATGAAACTCTGTATTGTGCAGTGCAGTGTATTGCTGCAATGCGTGCCGTCAGAGTTCGTGATTATCCAATTCCAACAAAAAAATCTAACAGAATAAAAATACTTCACGAAATTACTAAACGAATTTTGTAGGAATAAATAAACTAAAATGTTTCCCAAAAATACCCTATGATTCTACGTAAGCTACTGACTGAATAAAATTCTAAATGCTAAATAACACACATACAAATATAACATTGTATAAAAACCAAAATATAAACTGATCTTTACGTAAGCTGAAAATGATAACTTCGAAATGCAGCTTGTGAGTGTTTCCTGACTGTAACTTAAACTGGCACAAACAAATTTATGTGTCTACCTGTAGCACAGGAAACTCGATACTGCTCGAAAGTGATATACATCGCAGCAACAAACCAAGTAAAAGGGACGAAAGCCTTGCACAGTGCAGTACCAGGACTCAGGCCAATTATAAGAAGGCCATGCTTTAGCCTCAATCATAGAGTTATACAGAGCACAATGCGGCGACAAACTTTTAAAACAAAATTTTGGTAAGAAGACGCTGGAGGATATTGCTTTTTGCCAAATGGTGTAAGAGAGACTAGCTTTGAAAAGCTACGTTACATACATATAGACTATTGAAGACTACTGTTTGATAAATGCCTAGCGTGCAGTATGAAGTATGACACATCGAATGAAAATAAAGAGCTCACTTCACATTTCTCGAATACCAAAAATAAACTATAAATCTTACATTACACCCCTCCCCTCTCTAGCAGTTAGAATTCGGCAGGATGTTAGTTGCAAATAGCAATAAACAGATAACAAGTTCTAACATAAAATGTTATGCAAAAGACACAAAATAAAAATTAGATTGAAATTCTGAACAGAAGTATGAGTAGAATGACTTTGACGAATTAGAAATAATTATTACATTTCCGATATGCAATAAAATAAGAACGAAATTAGACATTTGAATAGACAGGTTACATGTACATAAGTATGACCTAACAAATAAATATCTCAGTAAAAAAAAAAAAAAAGTGAAATGTGATATGTTTGACATGAAATTAAGGACACGTTTCTGCTCAGGGAGGAATGTAAAACTGTATTACACAATTGTAAAAAACATGTCACACCATTACACATCAAAATATTCAGAGTTTCCAGTCAGGAATGATATCAGTATTAAATACTGAAACAATACACATCTGAGAACTAGAGAACAGACTCAGGAAGGCGGTTATGAGATATGTCCTGCACTGCCAAGCCATCTAGTATCTTCTTTCAAATAATATCGATTGACAGGTCACATTGAACAGTGGTGCATGAAACTGTTGTGTTATGTCCGCACTATAACACAACAAATATTCCGTGATAACCAAATTTATTTGACCTTTTGTCACTCAAAACAAAACCTAAGTTCGACTACACAACACTTCGCTGGCTGTAGCGCCAAAGAGAAATCAGAGTCACTAGTAGAGAATACAAGTCCAAACCACTGCCAACCAGTCGATACCGACGCGTCGCATGTTTACAGCCGGGGGGGGGGGGGGGGGGGGGACACGGTACGGTTCGGTCCTCGTGAATCCAGCAGCCGGGTAGTAACACAGTCATCGCCGAAGATTGAACTGGTTAAACGGGCTCAGGGAGATCGCTTGAATCCGCAGGTCTGGCCAATCAGAGTGTTGGTAGATGGCGCCCTTATACGGTTGCTCACTCTGGTGGCAAGGGCAGCGCCGCCAGGGTAATCCGTATCGATAGCGGTGTGTACGCTGCCGCTAACCCCGCGACGACGCGTTCACTTGCGCCAGTTGTTGACATCGTGTGCGGCGCCAGCGGTACTCGCTGTGTGCCGCGCGTGTTGTAGCACGCCGCGCCGAGTTGACAGCTGCTGTCCAGCGGCCGATACGACAGAAACAACACGTAATTCCAGTTGGTACCGACTCAGCAAGACAGGTGGAATACGTTCATTATTGACATCTCGCAAATCCGATATTATTATTGACGCATATGCTGATGACTCTTTTGTACCACCAGACCAGTATTGTTTGCTATAGCGCCATGGATGTCCAGTTCCTTCTGCTGACAGCACAGGTCATCATACTTGTATACTAGATAACTCACTGCCCAATCAGTTTGTTGTCACAGAATAATGTCGGCATTGCTCATGTCCATCTTTCCTTGAACAGTTGTGCATACACTTTGGTGATAATAACAATCTCGTTGGCAAGTCCAAGACAGCTAACATGACACATAAGAGAATATACTCTGCAATCTAAGTATGAATGAACCATGTGAGGCAAAAGATAATGGTTCGAATAAAATAGTGAACCATGTGAGGCAAAAGATAATGGTTCGAATAAAATAGTCAGAACATTATGACATCGACCTGCTATCGATGTAAACCCGTCCAGGCGATTGTAATGTCACCTGGCAAGGAATTGCTGCAAGTCAGACACATGAACGGCGCTTGCAGCATCCGTGAGCGTGCTGGAAATATGCAGAATGAGGAAGACCAAGGGCAGATTGTGACAGCCTGAAGGCTCGGCACGAGTACCCTGGGTGTTCGAGGAATACTGTGGTGAGTGTCTTCAACACACTGCGAAACCAAGAGCAAACCACGTCCAGTCGTCGTTGGGTTGGGTGGCCTCCCCTCATTACAGATGGTAAACGTCGTAGGTTGGGTAGACTCATAAAACAGCACAGGTTGCGAACTGTGGTGGAACTAACATCTGACTTTAATGCATAGTAGAGCGCAAGTGGGTTTCAACACACAATCCACCGAACACTCTTAACGATGGACCTCTGCAGCCGACGACTCAGGCATGTGCTAATGATCACAATACAACATCGCCAGCTACAACCAAAATGGTCATATGACTATAGGCACTGGACGTTTTCGCAGTGGCAGAACGTTGTACGATCTGATAGATAGCGATACTTTCTTCATCGTGCCGTTGGGAGGCTGCGAATCCAACGTCTTCCAGGAGATTAACTCCTTCACACTTGTACTGCAAGAAGGAGACAAGCTTCATTATGCTCTGGGGAACATTCATGTAAGCATCCATGGTTCCAGTGGAGCTCGAGTAAGACACCATGACGGGCAAGGTGTACTGTACACTGGTTCCAGACCACATACATCCCTTGTCAACGATCATTTTTCCCGATGGCAGTGGCATTTTTCAACAAGATAATGCGCCATGTCGTAAGGCCAGGAGTGCGATAGAGTGGTTCGGAAAACACAGCGGCAAGTGCCATTTGATGTGCTGACTCCGAAACTCGATGGATCTGAGCCCAAACGAACATACCTGGGATGTGATTGAACTCGGCGTCATAGCTCACCACCCCCGTCCTCGAAATTTCCGGGAAATAGAGTTACTTGTGTGTGGAGATGTAATTCCAACTCCCTTCAGCAACCTACCAAGGCCTCATTGCTTCCATGTCATGACCTGTCAACACTGAAGGTGGAGATACTGGTCACTAGTAAGGTGTTCATAATGTCCTGGATGATCAGTGTATGTACCTAAGCAGATATAACCATTTTCACATTAAAACTTAGTAGACATACAAAAGTTTAAGACAGTAATCATTCACAAGCTACTAATGTAAAACCACAAGTGTACTGTAATCATGACACTAGTAGCGACATACGATATTCCTAGTAATGCAAATATACAATGTTTGAAGTGTTACAAAAGAAAATATGAACACCAGGTAGACAACAAAATAATTACACATTTTAAAACAAATGTCGTGTGACTAGGACCTCCTGTCGGGTGTACCATTCGCCGGGTGCAAGTCTTTCGATTTGACGCCACTTCGGCGACTTGCGCGTCCATGGGGATGAAATGATGATGATTAGGACAACACAACCCAGTCCCTGAGTGAAGAAAAGCTCCGACCCAGCTGGGAATCGAACCCGAGCCCGTAGGACAGACATTCTGTCACGCTGACCACTCAGCTATCGGGTGCGGACAAGTACACATTGACAACTAAGGTAAGATAGAGTGAAAAAGAAATATTATTTATATGTACACACCTAGGATATTTCAATATTTTACCCAACTACGCACGAAACACATCTAAGGACAAGGAATACGTTAACTACAAATACACGTGAGGACAGGAAACTAATTAACTAGAAGCTCATAACAGGATATGGATAAACCATGCTTGGGTTAACTAAAGAAAAGTTGTTGACTGCATTCAGAGAATTAACTGAAAGAAACATTTGGTTAGAACTTTATTATTCACCAGTCAGTCACAAAAAGAAACCTTAAAAATATCCTACACTAAGAAAGATAATGACAAAAAGATTAATATGGTACTCCAAGATATCCTACTGTATAGGCAACATAATGTCATGAATAACCGGTTTTCTTGCCTCACGTCCAGCAATTTTATTTAAACAGATGCAGAATGCTAGTGAAGAAGGGCTTAGGTAAAGATAACAGTAAAGAAAATCATACGCAAGTAATAATAGATTCATATTTATTTGACCACTAAAAAATACGATTTACCTCCTTTCTTTGCTTCCTCTGTCAATAGCCCACTACTTATTTCTTCAAAACAACGTCTTTACTTCATTAGCATAGTACTACAATATTACTACACCATAGTACACACACTATTCATTAACGTCTATGTAATTCTTCTTGCGTCTTCAAAATTACCACCATCACAAATAGCTAGGAAAGATAAATACAAACCATCAATATATACAGATTTTATCTAACATCTTCAGAATTCCAGCATTACAACACAGCTGGAAAACCAAAGTACATACCATCCATCCATAAAATATTCATTCTCTAAGGCATCCTAAGTATGATGGAAATTAAATTATTCAAGTGTAGAGCTTCATGTTGACGCATGCAGTGGGTTACTTAAATCCATTATGTTCCTAAATTTCATTGTCATGACGTATTGTTGGTCTTAAAAGGCTGAAAAGAATATTATGACAATTAAATACCTTCACATAATGACATATTATAATATTAGAAGGTAAACTTTGCCACAACAGAAAAAAAATTATATTTTAAAAGAGAATATATGGTGAACAGCTTTTGTATCTTCTTTGTTTTTCTTCCCTCACGCAAGTCTTAAGATCCGTTTTGCCAGTTACTTCCATCATGGAAGTGAAAATATTCCTTTCGGTGCAGCATTCCTTAAAATACATCTTTTAACTTTCTTTGCATCTACATATCTCTTTAACATACAAAAAGACATTTCAATTCAAAGAAAAGTACGAACAATAAAACACCAATTCTTTACACTGCAACACAATAAAAGTTGGCCGGAACACATATAGGAATTTCTATTTCATAATTTAAAAACAAATGGAGAGTTGGATGCAAAAATATAGCTACATACAAGTATATAAAACTAAAACGTTCATGAACAGGAGTTTTTTTCTTGTTTGGTGGAAAGCTGGAAACACATTGACTGTGATAACCGTCAAGAAACGCTTGTAAATCGCTTTAGTTCTCTGCTCTTTGTAGCACCGCAGCAGGCGTCCTGGCTGCGTCAGAAATTTTGATTCCAATAACGTGCACCTATGCGCCGTACGTCTGTATGTTTATTTGAATTGCTGGCATAGAAATGACCAAAATCATTAGCATGGCCCCCAAGAGTAAGTTTTCTATCGATGTATGTGAGCTTGTCACGTACAGTGCATACTTCTCGTTTCTGCTGTTGGTTGACCTTCTTCATCCAAGCAACTGACAATTGTTTCAAAGTTCCTGTTTTCCTACTTCCAAAAAATAAGCCGGTAATATTTGGTCTGAATCCCTGTTTGTATTGGTTGACACATTAGTCACTGTTGTAGTCAGTTCGTTAACTATTTCAGGAATGATATCTAGATGTTCTTTCTCTGTCTTAGGTTGTAATTTCAATTCTTGTACTTGTTCATCCATTTTACGAATGGTAGCGTCAATTTGTTTATTTTGTTGGTTTATTTCAGTGAACGCAGCACTCACACTTAAGTGTTTATCTTGAGTAAAATTTCCCGTTTATAGCGAAGCTGATATGTTTCAGTACTTATTTTTTTTTTCTTGTCCTAAACATGTCTCGTTCTGTTGACGCCGTCCTTTCTGAACATTACTGAGTCTAGTCTTTAAGTTACTTATCATTTGTTGGAAATAAGCACTAATCTCTTACCTAATTTGAGCCGACAGACGACTTACTTTGAACCTGCATGTCTGTAATATTCTTGGAAATTTCAGTCACGTTATTAATTTGTGTTAAATGTTTGACGAAATTTGTTTCCCACGGTGTAGGTTCCTCGTTTTGAATTTCCGTTCTTCCTCTCGACGAAAACAACATCTGATGTTGCCAACTGGAGTGTTAATTCGTAACAAAAGTGAAATACAAGGAAAAATATTTGTATGGCCTACGAAAAAGGTGAAACTTTCACTCTCAGACTATTCGTTAAACAGATAGATTGCCCCAGATAATCAGTAATTAAGATAAATCCTTTATATATCAAGTAAAAAGCGATAAAATCTGCACTACAATGACCTCAATCTACACAACTACTTTTCACCAAAACGACGAAAACATCAAGCAAATAAAAAACAAATTCTCACAAAATAGTTCAAATCAGGAAAATACCAGTGTTCATACATTTGGAAAAATTTACAAATTCTAGTACTAAAGTTATCGAGCAAAGCACGGTATTGACAGGTTATTAAATAAAGTACTTATTTTAGTTTCACTGTCAAGACAGTATTTTTATCTGACTGAAAATCAGTGAACGTTCCCAAAACCTCACATCGTGGCTGGTTCGCCAAGTGCAACTTTTCTGAATAAGAAGAAAATTATATAGTGAACATTGTGAACTATAACTATACAAAACTGAATTGGTTTCTTATCTTAAACTTAGTATGTGCCTGTATTGTAATCATGGACAATACAAGTGGTATAATTACAGAAACGCTCTCTGGATAATAATGAGTCGCAATAACATTCACAAATTGTATAGCTGAGTCTGAATTAATATTTAACAAACTATTCGTACAACGTAAAAACTGTGTGTTAAATAACCTCTGCCGAAGCTCCCTGTATTGTGCAGCGTACTGGACAGTGTTGCAGTGCCTGACATCACAATACGCGACCTTCAGTTCCAACACAGAAAACCAACAGAATAAAAATGTCTCATTAAATTACAAGAATAAGTAACCAAAGATATTTCCCAAACAAGTGCTCAATGATTCTATGCAACTAACTGACTAAACAAAGTTCCAAATGCTAGTTAAAACACACTCAAATGTAACACTGAGCCGTAAGAATACGTCTCTGTGCATAAAAAATGAATCATAAACTTATCTTTACCTCCAACAATATTGAAACGTAACACACGACTGTGAATGATATAAATAAGCAAAAATTTTTCCCAGAAAAAAGAGCGCCAATTTTTTCTGCGTAAGCAACTGACTAAATAGTATTAACACACGTATTGCTAACAGTGTGCTATAGGAGTAAGACTGTCTGCATAAGAAACAAAATCGAAACAGATCTGTACCAAAAAGTTACGTTGAAATACAATACATGACTTTGAATGATTTAAATGTGTCCTGATTGTAATTTTAAATTGCCCCTGACAGAATTATGTGCTTTTGCTGTGGCTACGGAAATTCGATATCCCTAAGAAGTGATGAATATATAAATACAGTGCAGTAGCAAACCACCTAAAAGGAAAGAAAACCTTGTGCAGTGCAATGCGAGGACATGCTACTGTTCTAAGCAAATCATTCTTTAGTTTTAGCGGCAGTGTTCCACAGAGTGCAGTAATTCGACACATATTTTCAAAACAAAATTTCCGTGAGGAAACGGTGGAGGATATTGCATTTACTATATGATTTACAAGAAATTACCATTCAACAACTGTATTGAAACTCTCATAATTCTTTACCCATCACAGTCACCTTTGCATAACTTACTGCTTTTTACAAATATTACTCTGCTACGAAATTAGTTATTGAAATGGTGAACAAGTAGTAAACCTGTAACATCTCACTGCGAACCACGTGAACAGATAAATTTACCTATTGACATCTGAACAGGAGTGGCCGAGCGGTTCTAGGCAATACAGACTGGAACCGCGCGACCGCTACGGTCGCAGATTCGAACCCTGCCTCGGGCATGGTTGTGTGTGATGTCTTTAGGATAGTTAGGTTTAAGTAGTTCTAAGTCTAGGGGACAGATGACCTCAGCAGTTAAGTTCCATAGTGCTCAGAGCCATCTGAACTATTTGAACATTTCTTTTTTTTTCAGATCAATCTTAAATTACACACAGAGAAACAGCGCAGCAGCATTACCTAAAAATCTTCGCACAAATCAAATTAATCTTTACCTAATCGAGTTCCCCAAATTCAACATCCTCTCTACATTTATCTCTATATTCAGCATCTATTCCCAGGTGGCTCAGTAGTGTTACCAACATCTAAGTCACTTACTTGTCACGGAATGCTAGACCAACGAAAATGCCGTTGGCTACCATAAATCAGAGTTCTAAGACTCTGAACGACTGTGGAGTAACATATCAGCTATTGCAGGCTACTGCTTGAAAATATCCAGAGTACCAATGTGAAGTATATTGACACGAGAAAAGTCATGGGATAGCGATATGCACTAACAAAGATGGTGGTAGTATCTCGCACACAAGATATAATAAGGCAGAGCATTGGCACAGCTGTTATTTATACTTAAGTGATTCATATGAAAAGGCATGGCAGTAATTAACAGACTTTGAAAGGGGATTGGCAGTTTGAGGTAGATGCATGGGCTATTCCATTTCCAAAATCGTTAGGGAATTCAGTATTCCTTGATCCACAGTATCAACGAAGTGCCGATAATACCAGATTTCAGGCGTTACCTCTGACCACGGACAAGTAACTGACCACCATCACATAACGACCGAGAGCGGCAGCGTTTGTGTAGAATTGTAAGTGCTAACAGACAAGCAATACCGCGTGAAATGATTGCGGAAATCAATGTGGAATGCACGAGAAACGTATGCGTTACGACAGTACATCAACGGGCTATGGTAGCAAACGACCAACGCGAGTGCCATTGCTAACCCCATGACGTCGCCATTAGCACCTTCCTTGGGCTCATGGCCATATCGGTAGAGCCCTAGACGACAATAAAACCATGAGCCCGTCAGATGAGTCACGATTTGAGCTGGGAAGAGCTTATGGTAGCTTTCGAGTGTAGAGCAGATCCCACTGAGCCATGGGCCCAAGTGGTCACCAAGGGACTGTAATGGCTCCATAATCGTGTGGGCTGTGTTTACATGGAACGGCATTGGTCCTCTGGTCCAACTAAACCGCTCATTGCATGGTGATGGTTATGTTCGGCTACTTGGAGACCATTTTCAATCATTCATGGACTTCATGTTCCCAAACGACAATGGAATTTTTATGAATGATAATGAGCTATGTCACGGGGGACATGACACGATTGGTTGGACACTTCGAGCGAAGTATTTGGTCACCCAGATTGCCCGGCGTGCTACATAATCGAGAGGTCAGTTCGCGTACATAATCCGTCACTGGGAACACTTATGGACAGTTGCAGAGGCTTCATGGCTCAGTATTTCCGCAGGGGAGATTGAACGAATTCATGAGACCGTGCCACGTCGGGGTTGCTGCACTACCCCAGACCGACACAGTATTAGGAGGTATACCACGCTTTTTTACTTTCGTCACCTCAGTATATAACACATTGAATGAAGAAATAGAGTTCACAGCACATTCCTTAGGAAATAAAACTGAAACCTTACAAGGTAAGTGGGGAAGAGACGAATGGGAAATTGTTTCAGCGATACGACAGTGGTCGCGAATGGGAAACACACTGACATAAGCGACAAGAAACAGAGTTTGTAATGGCCCAGCGTCTGGGAATGAGCAACTCAGACGTTGCGAAGCTGTTTGGTTGCTCGCTTGCTACTGTTGTGAGCATCGCTGGAAAGCGGTTGCAGGATGGTGCATCGAGAAATAGGTAACGATGTGTTGAAATTCCACAATGCACTGGGGAACACTGACGTCGGAGGGTTACCCACTGTGTGAATAACGATAGGCGGCGAACTGGGGGTACCTAACGATAGCGGATAGTCGCGTCGCAGGCGTATGTGTTTAGGAGCATCCCATTCCGCGCACATTGCTCAACATGGGCCTCTGGCCCGGAAGTCCCCAAGTTTTCCGATTTTGACTCAAGACATCATCGGCTACGACCGTAGAGATAGTTGAGATTGGCCGTGAACTATTAGAAAAGTGTCACTTGGTCGAATGAATTTCTTATTGCACCAAGTCGACGCTAGTATCTGAATACGCGGCCGTGGATTTTCGAATCATCAAGCCATGGACGCAGGCTAGTGGGAGCAGTATTACTCTATGGAGGACACATATCTAGGCCTCCAAATGACAAATCGTAGACGGGCAAGGCACATTTACAGCCATGGATTATGTGAACATTATCACAAATGATTTGCATCCCGATGGTGACGGAATTTTCCAACAGCATACTGTCCGCCCCCCCCCCCCCAAGGTCAGAGTAGTGCTGCTGTATTTTGAGGAAAATGACACTTTGGTTATTTAATTCGTTTGGTCTGAACCTGGTAGAACACATTTAAGACAGCAGTGGTAAGTAGCTCTACACCAACAAACCACGAGCCACATACACACAGTGAATCATCTAAAATTTGCAAAGCAAATATTGCAGAAATGGTAAAGGCTATCAATGTGCAATTTTCACAGAATATATTGGTAATCTGGGCCTCGCGTTGTTAGCTACTTATCAGAGTGTAATAATACTTTGAAGGTGTCTTTTTTGTGCTAACAATCTCTTGTTTATGTGAAACAAAGCCTGTTGACATACCAAACTAAAAATAGAGTAAATTAGAATGCCTATGATGTTTGTTGCAGGATTCTAGAGCCAGTCGTTTATGAGATATCTTATTTTGAAAAGTTACCATATCAACACTTGGACAATACGTGTAGTGACATTCAATCAAGAAATGCGCAAGTAGTTACTCTAGTCATGTTGATACTGACCAGTAAAGAGGCAATTGACCATCACAAGTTGTGTTCAAAATTACCACTGGCAGCGGCAATACATGATTCCATCCTGGTATGGAACGACTGATGGACACGTTATAGCATATCAGCGGAGATGTCCGAACAGGTTGCAGTAACATCGTTGCATATCATTGAGTGTAGTTGATGTCCTTGTAGACACTGTCTTTCAGGTTTTCCCACAGAAAAAAGTCTACGGACGCCAAATACGAGGAACTGGCTGGCCAAGATACAGGTCCTAAGCGTTCAGTCCAACGATTTGGAAAACATTCGTGACGACATGGTGTAGTACTTCGTACACTATGGGGTGGAGGCCCATCATGGTTGTACCGCTGGTATAGGTAAGAGGAACGTCTCCTAACGCCTGTGGTAGATAGTCTGCTAGAAGGCTGCGATACCTGGCATGTTCATTGTTGCATCTACGAAAAACGGATCTATGACCAGATAGTTCACTATTCCACATCACACGTTTACACGTCATGGGTGTTGACGCTGTACTCGACGAAGCCATGTGGCATTGTGAACAGACCGATAGTGCATGTTTCGGCAATTGACCTATGACTGGTAAATGTGACTGCATCACTAAACAAGATACATGGTATATCTGGAGTATCCTGTCCTAAAGCCCCTGTACAGGAGTTAATACGATTCTCATAATCGTTCCGATGTAACGTATTAAGGAAGGGATGTGATAGGTATGGAAGCTATGTCGATGTATCTTCATAGGACCCTTTCGTGACCCATGCCACTTCCTCGTGCGATTGCGCGGGAGTTAACGTGCGTATCAACTGCAACAGCAACTTTTCTGTCGTCACTTGTTTCCATCTGTTACGTTACACAACCACTTTCATGAAAGTGTTTGAAAAGGTCAAATAATTGCCGAAGTGGTTGACGTCCATTAGTGTATCATGCGACACACACTGTACAACAACGAACAGCATAGTTCATACACTCTCCATACACATGTGCATGTAGGCTTTTTCTGCATTGGTAAATCCCATCGTCCACTGACGACCTATCACTTGAACTGCCACCACACACTAACTGTTACACACTGACTAACGGACTAGCAAAAATATGAATGTTTGCACAAAAAGTTCATTTTTAAGTATTATTACAATCCGTTTATTCGCTGACACTATGAGCCCCTGCCTATCAATCCATTCTGTGAAAACAACACATGAATAGCACTTTCCATTTCCGCAATATTTGCTGTACAACTTTTAATTGATTCACCTTCTATATAGGAATTTAGTGATCTGTGAGAGACATATGGAGCCACATTTCCCTGTAAACACACCAAGCATTTTTCGAATCCACATGACGCAGAGCCGCTAATGAAATGCGTATCTGTAGCGAGAAGAGGGTAAAGGCGGCGGGGGGGGGGGGGGGGGGGGGAGTGTGTAACACCTGGATGATAAGAAGAACAACACTGTGGCGCTTTAGTAAGTATAGGACACAAGAAAATACTATAGCCGGTAGTAAATCCTTAAGAATATTGTTCATTATCGATACTTGCCACGCGTATCTTCAATCCTGTAGTTAAAAAGAGTACCCCAGAGAAATTGTTTAACAAATTATTAGCAAAATGCATTTGAGTGACAGCAAGAATAAGTTGAACAAAAACATTACAAACTTAACAGCAAATTAAATTTTTGTGTATTGTGTAGTGCACAGTGTTGGAGAAGTTTTCTTAACATAAACTGTAATAGCTCTAATAGAAAAAATTAAAAATCATAATTGGATTTTTTAAGACACATATTTTGGTTAAAACGTATATTACAGTCTACAGCTATAACACTGAAATCTTAATAATAGTTCATTCCAATATCCTCAAGTGCACAATTACTCTGAGTTTAAAATGAAACTACTTTTGCTTCAGTTTGTGTCTAACAGAATAAAAGCTGTTTTCTTCCTTTTACAGGTTCATCAAGGAGCTGGAGACCACAATGAGTTACGTCGTAATAACACAATTCGGTTGTAGCGTCATCGTTGTGTGTGTGGCATTATTTCAAGCAACTTACGTAAGATTATTTTACATCTTACAAATGCATAGCTACATTGTTGTCAGTGTGTAATAAATTCGTGTAACAGTGGACAATACATGATTTTGGACAACATTCTGTCCTCAACAGCCCAGTGCTGTATGTATGGCCTTGAAAATCATAAAATCACGTGCTCATACCATTTTACTAAGTTTATCAATGGGGGCTCAAACCACTCAAATGTATGAAACGCAGACGTTATTATGGGTAGCCTACATTCCCGGAATACCAATGACTTTGATTGCTTGACTGCCAAAAGGCGGTAGATGGCAGGTAATTTACAAAACGAAGACTGAGGATGGTGGGGAACTTATATACAAAGATGGGAGGTGGTGGGATATCTAAGAACCAAAGGTGACTGGTGGGGGAAAATGTAAAAATCAATAACAGATGGTGGCACATTTGATAATCCACGATAGCGGATGGCTGGAGATTTGAATATCCAAGATAATAGTGGGTGTGAAAGTCTCCTTGCCTTACAGAGTTAATGCCAAGCAAGTTCGTTACAGCGTACTGCTGGCAGTGATGGAGACTGACTTTTGGGTTGCTCTTTCCTCATGTCTGTATATATGCAGCGGGGAAACATTAATCAAAATTTTTGAACTAAGTGCGATCGCTAACTTTTGCGCAAGATGTTTATGGCCTATTATTAATTTCACGAGGTATTATGTAGAGGTCAAATTCATGATTAGTAAAACTTTCTTCTGGCAGCTGGTTCACGATTATCATGCATATGTTCAGGAAATTCATTAATTTCACGTTTCTAAAAGGGCAATTTATGTAGAAATGAGGTCTTGGCCAAATTGTGTACTATTTCAATGAAGTTTTTTGTTTCCTATTTGCGGCTATGCGATTGTTAGGGACAATTACAACAGGAGGTACGGAGTTCTCTTTCCGATATAACGGAATTTCTTCAACTGTGTGTTTTATGAGCCATAATATAACTTTAGAATGAGGTAGGTCATTGACATAATTAGTCGTAAGTATTTTATATTTTCTCTCAATGACGCAAGGCCTACTAAGCATTATCTTTCTTCACATGCAATGCACAGTCATGTGGGCATTTGCTTAGTAGCACACTGCACAGACCCACAGTTTGTTTCACGTCTACATGCTGCTTAGCGATGTACTATATGGCATAGGGCTGAGCAGATCAAATCTTGCGTTGCGCCGGTAATGTTATAATTTTAGGGCAATGACGATCAATTATTTGGTATGTTCATGGAACAGTGACCATTTATTTATTCCTGTATACTTATCACCAACTGCACATGGACTTAAAGTATGAGAGTTAATTTTATGAAGTCTTGAATGTTGAAGGTGTGGTGAAACTGAGACGAGACCCTAGAGATATTGGCCTATTAGGAAAGAGGATACATATAACAAAGACTCCTACAGTTTATATGAAGAAAAACAGAACAGTAAGATTTTCATTCCTTGAAATACAGTAACGTTGTAGAATAACAAGACGTTGCAGATTTATCAGAATTAATTTTAAAAAGCGAAGAAAGTGCTGAAATTAAAAAAATTAAAACTTCGTAATTACCAGTTTATCAGTAACTATATTATTTAAATGAGGAACATGATAAGAATAGAAGTAATACGATGAAGATATAATCACGACCAATGCCTTATTACCACTTCTTAATCAAAACACAAACCCTCCAAAGGAATCAAGTGCAAGGAAGTTAAAGTACAACACATAAAGGGGCTAGCATTATTAATAACAATTCCGTAGTATCTCTTACAGAAATGACTCCGAATTCCCTTCGGTAGCTTTTCAGGTAGGGATCTATTACTTAGGCTATCCACAGCAACAAGAAGCCGTATCCATTACCATGCTCATTATACACTTGAATAGGGCAGTTAATAGTTTATGTTGTAACGTCCTTTTATAAAAACAAACTTTTTAAGATTACATTGATTGAATGTCTTATTTGTGGAATGAGTACTGATCTCGAATTATAGTGTAGCGTGCTGTAACTGCAAGTGGTGTACTTACACTGTGTTATTGTTAGCAAAACTTTAAACGAATTGATTGGGCATTGCAACCCCCAATACCAATAAAGAAATACAGCCACTGCAAAACACATTCAGCCCCTTAGCCTCTGTTGAAACTGATAACTTTGGACCCTGTGCACATAGCAAACAAATGAAATTGTCTTACCCCCAGAGCAGCAACGCTGGAACGCTATATATTCTGGTCTCTCATAAAAAAAATACAGCAGTGTGCAATTCTGGCCATAATACTTTGCAGTCCACATGAAATTATTTTGGTTGATAAACAATAACATTTAAGAAAATCATACTTCTTTAAAAAATATATGACCTGGACAGGAGGCGATACTCATTGTGGTGAATTACTGAGTTCTTTTTAGCAAAATTATATTAAATTTGGTTTTGCAAAAACATATCATAATTACTTACACTTGAGCCATAAGCAACGAGAATTAAACAGCAAGTATTATCTAACCTCATTAAACCACTATAAATGCACATCATCAAATTACATATCGCTCTGTTAACAAATCTTAGAATAACAAATCATAGAAGCATTACAAAAGTGAAATATCTAACTACCACTTTCATCAAATTAGTTTACGTACATTCTGGGGTTACTCAACAATTACAAATTATAAGCCTACTAATCTATACTAACGCGCTGACAAAAACAAAAATCATACTTATTTAACATCTTTACCTTGATTGCATGAAGATTTCTGCTTCCATGTTCAGCAGTACTGACATATTTAAAATAATCTAACACTTGGTGGCTTCACACAGCATACCGCAAAAACTACCTACTCCATCGTATTACCCTCACAGCCGGCTACCTACGACAGTTTGCCAAGCGCTCTCTTACTCCAACACTACAATCTCACACCTAAAACAGCATCTTTGGCTCTGCGGTCGTGCATAATCAGCGCTCCGCATTATCGAGCCTATCAGAGAAATACACCGTTTATAGTATTCTAGTTTCATTTAATGTACATAAATATTCCTATCATATTCTAATGCCACTTACAAGTGTGCCCCAGTAGACTCTTTTCACAACACGACAATTCGAGTTCAGTACTCATTCCATAGATCAGACGTTCAACCAACGTAATCCTAAAAAGTTTATTTTTATAAAAGAACGTTACACTGTTAGACTGTTAACAACAATATTCACTTTATCTTTAACTTTAAAGCCCACATAGGCGTACAGACATACATTTTCTTTCTTACCTTCTGTGATGATTATTTGTAATATTGGTGCTATAATTCTGCACATATTTTCAATTCTCCTCTGAAATAGACCACGATCTCCAACTATCTACTGCCAAGATACAACGTGTGATGTTCGATATGCAAGATACGTGCGATAATTATGTGCACAGTTTCTGAATCATTAGAATTAGTGGAATGTACCTTTTGCGGAGCTCTTTCAATTGGAATTTTCTCTTATCAGTCTTGCACTCTAGCATTTTCAGCAGATAGTAGTACAGATTCAGAAAGCAACGTTTCTGTGCAAGACAGTTAGCTCTTTATTCTCATGAAGTAATGAGAGCCATCGACAGGTGATCTTAATTTGATTCTGCGTTTCTAGATTTCTAGAAAGTTTCTAATACCGTATCTCAGAAGCTGCTTCTAATCTAATGGCATGCTTATGGCGTATCTTGACAGTTGTGCGACTGGACTCGTGATTTCGTGTCAGAAACGGCGCAGTTCGTAGCAATGACGGAAAGTGTTTGTGTAAAACAGATGTGATGTCTGGCGTTCCCCAAGAAAACGTAGGTCCTCTGCTGAACCACACACACACACACACACACACACACACACACATATATATATATATATATATATATATATATATATATATATATATATATGTGTGTGTGTGTGTGTGTGTGTGTGTGTGTATGTGTGTGTGTGTGTGTGTGTGTGTGTATGAGGCACTCTCAGGAACTACTTTAGATCGTTTGCAGATGGTGCTATCATTTATAGTCTAGTAAAGTCATTAGAAGATGAAAACCATTCAAAAGTATTACTAGACATCTGCATGTTGTGAAAAGTGGTAGTTAACGCTTAGTAATGAAGTCATCCACGTGATTATTAAAAGAGAGTTGTTAAATTTCGTTAACGCGATAAATCACACAAACCTAAAAACGATCAGTTCAAAGAAAATGGTTCAAATGGCTCTAAGCACTATGGAACTTATCATCTGAGGTCATCAGCACCCTAGACTTAGAACTACCTAAACCTAAATAACCTAAAGACATCATGCACATCCATGCCCGAGGCAGGATTCGAGCAGTAGAGCTCTTCTGGACGGAAGCGCCTAGAACCCCTCGGTCACATCGGCCGGCAAATATCAGTTCAACTAAACACCTAGGGATTACAATTATAAACAAAAAAATGGAAGATATCATAGATAATGCTGAGTTTTATTGGTGCAATACTAGAAAATGTTTCAGATCCACTAAAGAGACCTCCTGCGCTACGCTCGCTCGCTGCTAGATTACTGAAATGCGGTGTCAGAATTTTACCATCTAGGATTGACCAAGGACATCGGAAAACTCAGAAGGGCAGCTCGCGAAACTGGGCAGAGAGTGTCGCGAATATGATACGTGAGTTGGAATGGCAATCATCAAATCAAAGGCGTTTTTAGTTCCCGCGAGCTGTTTTCGCGAAATATCAGTTCTGCGAGCCCCAACACATTTTGTTGATTCCCTCCTAGGTAGGATGAAATGACAACCTTAACAAAATACTAGAAATTAGGGGCACCACGTAAAGATTTATGTGGTCGATTTCTCTGCACGCTACTAGAATGAGACGGTATAGAAGTAGTGTAGTAGTAGTTCGATTAACCCTCTGCCAGTCACTTAGGTGTGAGTTGTAGAGTATGCATGCAGATGCACGAGTAGATGTAAATAATGGAGGTTCTCCGCTAAATTGGGGAAAGAAACAATTTATGAAAATTCCTATGTAGAAGAAGTGACAGGAAGGTACGACATGTAACATCCATGAGATAAGAATGAACAGTAGAATACAGTTGTAGGGGAAGTCTAAAGTATATGAGGCAGATAACTGACAAGGGATGAAATTACTACGAACTAGAGCAAATAATGCCGAAGCCTTATATAATAAGAGGAAGGAAAATGCATAAATTATAAGAACTATATCGGTGATGATCTTACATATACATCATTAACTACTAGTAAGAAATTATTTATGGCCAATTATTGGCACTATTTTGCATATCGTGAGAGAGTTGCTTCAGTTTTTGAATTTTTCTAATATGACTTTGTCTTGCAGGGTACAGACTTCACTGGAGTGCTCAAATGCGCGGTTTTCCTTCCACTACCCGGCGGCCAAGTATACATGTATTGTTGGGCAGCACACAATATAACCGAGCAGGTGAGTACGCGGTGGAGATTAGGCAATGACAACCCAAAAGGATCAAAATCCATTTTGTTAAAGAACTTAATTATTTTAACTCATTATTTACAAATTTTGTAGTTTCCACATGCCTCCCCTCATCCCCCCCCCCCGCCCCCCCCCCCCCCGCCCCCTCCAAGCCAAGCAAAGCGCTAAATTTGAATATCACGCTTGGTGCATAAAGGGTCCCTCTGAGCCAATTTAATATTTCCAAGCTATAAAGTTAGAGGTGCTCACGTACTAACACAGAAGTATTCCTGGGCTGCATCAGGCGGACACCAGAATTTGTTGTCAACATCAAGCGGTAGTAGGCGCAGCAGCTCTGCAAGTGTGGTGCGCAGCAGCGGATTTTAAGCTACTCCACTCTGAGTGAGGCGGAAATGATTGAAATCCCCGACATTTATCACCGACACTTATAGCACACATTCTGCGGAAATCTTTGTTGGTCAGGTGTTAGAAAGACGCATGTGCGCCTGCAGCACTCCTCCAGTAGTCAGCGTGAGGTCTGTGGCATTTTCTTCCTGCTCCTTTTCCTACTCTGTTCGAGAATGGTACGTCAGCAGAAAAACTGCTGGAAAATTTCCATATGTATTTCCATTTCTTTAAATCTCTTGTCATAATCACTTCGTGAGATGTATATGGGAGGCTGGAATATGTTTACTTGGAAATTTTAGAGAATCTCTACGTTTGGATCTTTCCCATCTCCTTTATTAATGCGACCTGCTAACGACATCAAATACGTAGCCGTCGAGTTGAGAAAGTAAGCAAGTACAAGACGTTTGCTTTAAGGCAGTGTTTATTTATGTATCTCTAACAACAAGATAGTCAACGATATAATGCACGCATAGTCATAAAGTGCCCAGGACGACGTTGTACAGCATCGCTGATCTTTCACATCTTCCCCACCGTGGTCAATCTACACAGGGACGACCATGTGTACTAGCTTGGAAATCTGTTCCATCTGTGGTAACGAGAACGACAGTACGTCTCCATCTATTCGTGGTTCTTCCACTCTTGATCTCTTCCATATGTGGCGGGGACCTACATCCTCTTGAAGAAGCTCGTTATCTCTAATCCGGATCTTCAGTTGTTTGCCAGTGTCCTTAACTTGATGGAAGGGCCGAAGGAGCAATAAGTATTCTTTGACCCACCGCATCCAAAGGTCGTCGGTTATCTTACCAAGTCTGTTGTTTTTGGTGACTCAGGGCACTTGGGTAGGATGGAAAGTCTTCCTCAAACGAGAAAATGAGCTGGGCAGAGCACCTCATCCGCAGTTTCTCTGATAGGTCTTGAATAATTTAGTATGGCTTCTTTACACAGAAGTAAGGTTTGTAGGCCTACCTCGTCCATCCTGCAGCCGCCCAGTACCTTACAGATTCATCGTTTAACTGAGCCAACCACCCGCTGCCACTATCCTCCATCTCCACCCCCACCACCCAAACCGCTCGTGGTGCTATGAACTTCCTTATTACATATACGCTGTTGTACGAGGAACTGTCGTATCCTGTCACCAGATATAGCGGTCAGTATTTCCGTCACCCCTTGGTTAGCTGTAGGGAAAGTTGGGGTGTTATCACTATACATATTATGCGGAATACCAAGCCGACCTATAAACATTGAAGCGGTCTTTTCTCGAGATGGTTGTTAATTGCTGATTCACCACTGTAGTTACGGAACAGGTGATCAATAGGATGCAAAGTTTGTAGTGATCCCTGATTTTGAGTTTAGGGTCGCCGCGAAATCAATGCCAGGAACTCCAAACTGCTTGAGAGATTTCACTCTATCAGCTGATAATGATGCTTACATCTGTTGGCCAGCGATGTTGCGTGCAATCTCACAGAGAAGGCAAAAACAGAAGCCTGTTTTGATGACACCTCAGGCGTGTAGTACCCAAAACGATTCTGTTAGTTGTAAAAGAACTACTCATACTCCTAAATGGTGTCGACAGATATGTGTGCACATGATCACAAGTTTATTGAAGTGATGGTTTCTTCCAGAAGAATAGGGGGACTCGCTTCCATGGAAGCGTCGGTGTATTGCAGGCGAGCTCCTAAACGTAATAAATAGTCGTATAAGTATGTGCTGAAGCATTTTATTTTGGATGTAGTAAAAAGTGAAAGACCATTGCTTAGAGCGATGATTTCCGAGGAGAAACACTCATACTGCACAGTTTTAATGCAGTAAAGACGGGATTCTGCTATTTCTGCTACATTGAATTCTTGACACGAGTCCTTTTTCTGAAGAAGCTTTCGTTTGATGCTGAGGGACATAAGTAGTGGTTTGTACAGTTTCCAGTAAGAGCTTTATCTCCTTATGCCTATGAGTGACTCTGGAGCCTGAATGAGTAAAGCCTGAGGAGATTAATCAAGCTTCAATAAAATTTTAGGTGAAATAGAGGCGTGATAATTGTTCGTGCATATATTAGGAAGTCGTTATAGCCGTAGTGGTCCGTTACAGCAGATGCTCAGAATTTGCAACGTCTGAGATGTGGTTCCTCTTGAATCCAAACCCAATGAGTTTTCTTTGTCCGGACAGTATATCTACTGAGACGGTGTTGCTCGCGGTATATTTCCTTCTGCTGAAATTTTCTCTGAAACATTTAAGGTGATTTGTCGCAGATTCACTGAGAAACTGAGAATGTGTCTTCTCCCGAGTTCCGAGTCCTCCTTAGAATCGTTACTCTCGTCTGGATATCTCTTCCTTCTACCTGCCAAAGCGCGGATAATTGTTATAAATTAGACCCCCCACTTCGAGAGTTTCGGTTTTCTTTATATTAGCAAAAATAACGCAAAATATAATGACAATAGGCTGCTTTCCGGTTCAGTTCCTGCAGTAAAGTCATCAATGTACCTGTTCTGATGCACCAAGGGGAGGGAACTGGGACTGATAAAAGTCTCCTAGTTCAGGAGTGATGCAGAAAGCAGAAACTGACTGGAGGCCTAAAAGAAGACGTGAAAATCGATAAACTGTCCTTTGTCTTGCATTTATATAACTGTAACCTTGTTTGTTGTTCTTGTAACAGAAGAATGTAGTATGACTTCTCCACCCCCACCCCCCCATCCCACCCCATACACACATGCGTTGTAACATAGCAATAATAAGGAAATAGTTGTTAAACATTGGCAGGTGGCAGTGAGCTTGTTATTTCATTCGAGGAAGATTTCATTCCAGGAAGCAAAGCATTTTTTTTCTTTTTTCTTCAGCATTAGTAGTATTTACTCGGCACTGCAATAAGAAAATAATTTCTGAAGTGTTTCGCTGTCCACAGGCGCAGGAGGTGGCGCTGTCAGCTTACAGCTGTTCCTGGTTGGAGGCGAGTGCTCGTTTCAAACGCTCACTGAGGATCCTCATAAGCCGCGCCCAGAAACCACTGGTTCTTACCGCTGGGCACCTCTACTCCATCAACAGGGAAGTCTTCGTCTCGGTCAGTATTATGGTGCTAGGTTAAACGCCAGAATTTCATACTGTTGCAGAAGTACGAATTACCCTGTCACTTTTTCCGATCTCACTACATTTTAGTGAATTTTACCTTGGTAGTATTACTTATGTAATTTGGTGAGCCACCGCACATTACACAAGACCACTCCCCTAGTACAATCGGAAGAATTAAATCTAAGATCTAACAGCGTTATGCTTATATTGAACGACAAGAGTGGTCTAACTTAGCACTGGTTACCCAACTTCAGTTACGAACAAAAATATGTGAACAGTCCTCGGTGGTTCTTTTCTTATAACTACAAGCGCAGATAGCCAGAAGAAACAGGGAACAGTGTAACATTTCGCTGAAATATCTCTGATCATCTATTTTGAGCTCCGTCCGGCAAACGAATTCTACGACTTCCTCATAGTAACTCGAGAAATACATGAACTCCTTAGAAGGGTGGTCCCCAAAATTACTCTGAATATGTAATTAAAACGTAACACTCAAAATGCTGATAATTACAATAGCACAGGGACAAGGTTTATCACTAAAAAAAGCAAATGTTGAACAATAACTTCAATGGAGTTTCAGAATCTGTCTCAAGTTTTTGATAAAACTTAATGAGATGAAGATTCTATTTGAAATTGAGAATACTATAACGACTAGGCAGTAATATTACGTACGGTGTTGCACTTTACAAAAAACTTGCTTTGGTAGGTTTAAATACTACAGAAGGAAAGTTAACTTTAGTTACAGATTGTATGTATGTCTGTTATCAGGCATTATCTTCTTTGGGATGGGAGTAACGTTCATTTACGGGATACAAAAGTAATATGAAACTGGAAAACGATACAAAAAGCCATAAAGTAAGTGCAACCGTATCGGGTGGACATCCGTGGAAAGGCAAAACTATAATACATAGTTCCTAAAGACGGGGAGCTCCTTTTTTCAATAGTTGCATGGGCAACAGTCTGGATGCATCACTGATCAGTCCTTTTAGTATTAACCAACATTGCCCTTTTACGTTGATACAGTGAACAGTTAAAAGGGAGAGGAAACAACAGCGTTTATATTTTATGTTGAGAAGTAGCTGTGTTGCATGGTTTGATGGCATTGGCATTTTCTTACGTAAAATACTACATAGTGAAAAAGAAACCTTTATGATCTCTGAGTGGGAACTAATCAGGAGAACTATGTCATCAGGAAATAAAACAAATTTTAACGGGTCCTTCATGGAAAGTTAGATACCTCTGTTGAGCTATTGAATTCAAATATCGAAAAGGATTTAATGAATTTATATATAGTGGGAATTAGTGACGTGTGACGGCAGGAAAGAGAGGATTTCTGGTCAGGTGATTCCGTATTGTTAATAAAATCATATACGGATAATACAGGAGCCGGTCTAAGAATGAAAAAGAAATTAGTAATTACTAATTATGCTACTATGAGTAGCATAATCAACACATTATCGAAGTCGAAGCCAAGGTAGATACAACATTCACCCAATAGTACTATATTATATGCCTTCTAGCACCTTGATGAATGATGTGCTGTGTAAGTGGATTAAGGACGCAAAAGATCCTCAAAGGTTTAACAACGCTATTCGAAAAATGTAGAGGATGCTAAGGTTGTTGCACTCTCGCTTCAGGAGAAAAAGTGCAGATGACGAGAGGCAAAAGTTAGTAAAACTTCGTGCACCTATAAAAAGATCGATGCACGAAGCTTACACCGGCTACCACTGCCGAGGACCCGAGAAAATTAAGGTCCTACATAAAATCATTAAGTGGGTCTAAGGCTTCTATTAAGTCACTCGTTGACCACTCTGGTGCGGCAGTAGAAGACACCAAAAGTAAAGACGAGATATTAAATTTAGCATTTAAGAAATCGTTCACGCAGGAGAATCGTACAAACATACTATCATTTGATCGTGCCACATGTTCCCGTATTGCGGACGTAGTAATATACGTCTCTGGTTTAGAGACACAACTGATAGTGTTGAAAGGAAATAAATCGTCAGGTCCTGATGGGATCCTAGTGTGGCTTTACAAAGAGTATTCTACTGTATTGGTCCTTACTTAGCTTGAATTTATCACGAATGATTCTCCCAGCACAAAGTCCCAAGCGACCGGAAAGCAGCGCAGGTGACTCCTGTGTATGAAATGGTAAAAGAACGAACTCGCTTGCTGATGATGCTGTGTTGTATGGGAACGTGTATTCGTTGAGTGACTGTGGCAGGATACAAAATGACTTAATTAAATTTTCTAGTTAGTGTGATGAATGGCAGCCAGTTCTAAATGTAGAAAAATGGATCTTATCGCAGATGAGTAGGAAAAACAAACTTAATTGATTCGAGTACAGTATTAATACTGTACTGATGACACAGTGTAACGTGGCAAGTCAGTATGAAATGGAATGAGCTTGTAAGAACTGTAGTAGAGATGGCGAGCGATCGACTTCGGTTTACAGGGAAAATTTTTAGGAATGTGTGGTTCATCTACAAAAGGGACCGTATGCACGACACTTGTGCGACTCATTGTTGAGTACTGGTCGAGCATTTGCGATCAGCACCAGGTCGGATTAGGCCTAAAGAAAGACATGGAAGCAATTCAGAAGAAGATTGCTAGATTTTTCAGTTGTAGGTTCGAACAACACGCAAGGATCATGGACATTCTTCGGGAATTCTAATGGGAATCAACAGAGGGAAGGCGACGATCTTTTCGAGACTACTGAGGCAATTTACAGAACCGGCGTTTGAGGCTGACTGCAGAACGATTCAGCTACCACCAGTGTAAATTTCAGGTGAGGACAAGTCGTTGATCCCTCGCTCTATTTTCACGTGGAACGGGAAAGGAAATGACTAGGAATCCACCACGCACCATACGGTGGCTTGCCGAGTATGTATGTATATAGCTGTAAATGTAGATACATGGAAAGAATGTGTGATGACATAAGAGAAATTACTCAGATTGTTAAGGATCCTAAAATTTCACAATTATTGGTCTGAATCTAGATAGTAAATAAAGCAACAGATGCGAATACGATAGGAAACACAGAATGGGGGAAAGGAATGAAAGGGGAAGCTGACTGGCTTTTCACTGATTTTTTACAGATCACAATTCACTCAATGTTAACGTTTATTTTGAGAACTCTGAAAGATGTTTTACTCAGGAGAGAGACCTGGATATATTGGAAGGTCTCATACAGATTACGTAAAATTGGAAAATTTGAAATCATAATTATGTTAATATACAGAATATATTCATGGGAAAATGTGGACTCTGACAGTAATTTATTAGCTATGAAGTTCAGACTACAGCTGATAATATTGCTGCAAGGTAGGAAAATAAGATCCAGAACAAATTTAAAGAGCAAAACAGGGTTGAACGGGAACATCAATCAATGATTGACAGAAAAGGAATGCAGTGCATGGCTAACGAGTAGCTTTAAAAAAGCAATAGTAAAGATAGGAGAGGATCAAATAGGCACAAAGACAAGATCCAGTAAAAATCTTAGAATGACATAAGGAATACAGAATTTAATTGAATAAAAGAGGAAACAGAAAAAAAAAAAAATTGGCCAAGTGCGTGTAGGAATCACGCTCTGACGGTTCTGAATGAAATTAGTTATGTACACACATACAGTTCATTCATCGCGGTATTCGAAATTCTCAACGACTTTTGCATATTATCGTTACCTTTATTGGCAACATACTGGTTCCACAAATTTCACGAAGATGTCGAAATCTATGTAGTAGTTGCTCAGACTAGCCCGAACATACAAAAAGAAGCGAGCAGGGGATTTAGCATAGTATGTAGAGACAGTATACGTAATATTTAATAAAACATGTTTTATTTTCTCACCAAAACATGACTTTTTGTTCATATACAGTAATGCTCGTCTATTACGCCTTTGATTGATGATGAATGCATTGAATATTCAAATAGAAAAAAAGGTGCTCTCTACTACGAGAGCGTTAACACAACACTTCCGCACACTACAAGCGCTGCCACCCGTCTCCCTTGCTCCGTGCAACAACTCCCTACCCAAAGATTTTACAACGCACAAGCACTGCTATTATCGTTGCTAGTCGATGCAAATAACAATTGCTTTGGTTTTTTCCCAGAGCTTGTAAGTTTGACAGCAAGACACAGATAAATACAATGAAACGTCAACAGACTTCTACCTAAATTTACACATACAGTGAAGCAATGTCCTTACTTATTAAAGGAAAGAATTTACATTACAAATATTTACATACAATTCAGCAAAAAAATTTTACATGGGTAGCAGGTGCCATGCACCCTGCATGTTACAAGGTCGATGATAACAGCAGCGGTCGCGTAGGGAGAATTGCGTGGATAGTTAGACCAAAACGTTCTTTACTTTTTGAATGGCTTATCTTCGCGTGGCAGCAAATTGATGACTCGCCCCTCCCATATACATTATATTTGCTTTTTGAGTGTGGATGTAAATGTAGATGCGATGCAGTTCGGCCTAAAAGGTTTATGTTTGAATTTACACTGAAGCTCCAAAGAAACTGGTACAGCCATGCGTATTTCCAATACAGAGATACGTAAACGCCAGAATACGGCCCTGCGGTCCACAACGCCTATATAAGACAAGTGTCTAGCAGAGTTGTTAGATCGGTTACTGCTGCGACAAAAGCACGTTATCAAGATTTAAGTAAGTTTGAACCTAGTGTTATAGTAGGCGCTAGAGCGATGGGCACAGCATCTCAGAGGGGCCGATGAAGTGGAGATTTTTCCGTGCGGCCATTTCACGAGTGTACCGTGAATATCAGGAATCCGGTAAAACATCGAATCTCCGACATCGCTTCTGCCGGAAAAATAACCTGCAAGGACGGGACCAACGACGAATGAAGAGAATCGTTCAACGTACAGATGTGCAACCCTTCCCCAAATTGTTGCAGATTTCAATTCTGGACCATCAAGTGTCAGGGTGCGAACCATTCAACGAAACGTCATCGACATGGGCATTCGGAGCCGAAGGCCCACTGGTGTATCCTTGATGACTTGACATCACAAAGCTTTATGCCTCGCCTGGGCCCATAAACACCGATATTGCAGAGTTGATGACTGGAAATATGTTGCGTGGTCGGACGAGTCTCGTTTCAAGTTGTATCGAGCGGATGGACATGTACGACTATGGAGGCAACCTCATGAATCCGACAGGGGACTATTCAAGTTGATGGATGCTGTGTAATAGTGTGGAGCATGTGCAGTTGGTGTGATATGGGATCCCCTGATACGTCCAGATACAGCTCTGACAGGTGACACGTACTTAAACATCCTGCTGGTCACCTGCATCCATTCATGTCCATCGTGCATTCCGACTGACTTGAACAATTCCAGCAGGACAATGTGACACCGCGCCCGTCAAGAATTGCTACAGATTGGCTCCAGGAACACTCTTCTGACTTCACTCTCCAGACAGGAACATTGTTGCGCATATCTGGAATGCCTTGCAACGCGTTGTTGAGAGGAGATCTGCACCCCGTCGTACTATCACAGATTTATGGACAGCGCTGGAGGATTCATGGTGTCAGTTCTCTCCAGCACTACTTGACATTAGCCGAGTCCGTGACACGTCGTGTTGCGGCACTTCTGCGTGCTCGCGGGGCCCCTACACGATATTAGGTAGGTGTAGCAGTTTCTTTGGCTCTTCAGTGTGTATCCTCCTGCTACCATATAACAAAAAACTGGAGGAGACGTAATATCCTCAGACTGTGGCGCCTTCTTGGATGCGAGGTATGAGAGCCGAGGGAGCAGGTGTCCAAGCTGAACGGCGTCAGTGTTGCGACGTAGGGGATTTTTGCACGCGCTGTCACTGTGACATTGCGGCGGAAGGTGACCTCTGAAATTACGTCACGTCACGCACTTACCCTGACAGGCAACGCGGTAGTGGTAACTGTGAGAAAATAACAATCTCTCTCTCTCTCTCTCTCTCTCTCTCTCTCTCTCTCTCTCTCTGTGTGTGTGTGTGTGTGTGTGTGTGTGTTTCCGCTTTCCATGGAAGTCATCATAAAATAGTAAGGGTAGTCCCTTTGCCGCCACCCATTTCCTCGTTCCCTGTCCTTAACCCCCCCCCCCTCTCTCTCTCCCTCTCTCTCTCTCTCTCTCTCTCCCTCCCTCTCTCTCTCTCTCTCTCTCTCTCTCTCTCTCTCTCTCTTCTCTCAATACAATCACAGTTTGACAAGCTTCAGGTACAGTGAAACCTCACTTCTTCCTAAATTTCATGACTGTAGGTCAACGAGAGGAATTCTATAAGTTCTGATGAGTGAGTTTGCGAGTTTCACAATGTTTGACGCTGAGGGAATTAGTTTAGGAAATGCGATACCACAAGTAGTAGAAGTGTTCTCTACTTGCCCCATAAGATCTGACGGTACATGAAATGAAGAGGATATAAAATGGAGACTGGCAATAGCAAGAAAGGCATTTCTTAAAAACAGAAATTTTATTAATACCGACTATGAATTTCAATATTACAAATAATTTTCTGAATGCATTTATACGGAATTTACCCACACACGGAAGTGAAACGAAGACGATAACCTGTCCAGACTATTAGAGAACAGAGGCTTTTGAAATCACGCTGAGGGTCAGATGGTTATAGCGAATGATCAGTGTAGGGCAGGGTTAGTGATCGAACTGGAGAAATAAGAAATTTACTACACAATCACACTTATAGAAGGAAACGTTAGGAAGTGCCTAACCTGATACATCATGAAGTCGTTAACTTGCTAATGAAGGGAAACTCTTTGAGGGTATCGTAGAGTGAGTCCAAGGTTTGAATACGGTAAGGGTGCTCAAAGTCATGTACGTCACTGTACTTACGCAGATATGAAAAGACTTGGAAGAACACAGTGGAAACAACACTACCATCGTAATTCCAAACGTATCATAATCTGACAAGAACATCATATGCTGAACAAGGCATTTACAGTCCTAAATGGTAGTGCGCCTGTGTATTGTGTGCTTCTGTTTCGAGGAATACGTCTGTCCATTCAGCCTCTTCCATAAAAGGCTCACACACAATACTCTTATCCAGACGGAGGCTCTTTTTTATGCTTCAACGAGTTACAAGACGTTATGGACTACTGATTTACAGTTCTCCATGGCGCTGAAACAAATTACGACTTCCACGCTAGGTGGATGCCAGTATTAATTTGCATGCACGCCGCTCACACATTCGCCTTTTACCGCGGAACAACTGCGATCTCCTACTACACAGGGACTATACCCTCCCCTCTTTCTGCTTCTTCCCTCTCCCACCAGTGATTTTTCTACAGACCTTTTCATGAAGTTTCCGATCGATTTCCTCAGTTAGTATTTCTTAATAAACAAACACAGATAAAATTCATCAACATACATAATGCAATGAGTGGATGCCACGACATGTGTAGTTTCACATACTGGAGTTTACGTTTAAATAAGAAATATCAAAGAATCCTCCTGTTAACTGCTGGAATATTTGGTCTTGTAAGGGGAAATATGCGTTTGGAGATCACTTAGACTTAAGCCAAGGGTACTACACACACACACACACACACACACACACACACACACACACACACCACACGAAAAATACTCGCGTGTACACGAGTATGGGGACCACTACAAATTGATATCAAATACGCTATAGTATATCATGTCTTGGAATTTTATTTTGTGCTTTTTAAATGGATACCTTTCTGTGAGAACAAACCGTGCAGCCTGTGGTCGATAGGTACATTTACGGTTTACCTGCCCACTGCCCACGCTTTATAGGGTGGTTACTATTGTGCAGCTATTCACGGATGTCCCGTGTGGGCTGTTATTATCATATGGCACCAAATCTTGGTAGATATGCTAATGCGTTTCACAGACCTGATTTATGCTGGAAAATAATTAGTTCAATTTTTCTCAGCAGGTGCAGATCTGGCGTTGTAAATGCAACTAAGGCATTTAGAAATGTTTCTGTATATAATGGAACAGGAACGGGAGGTGGCCAGGAAGGATCAAATAAGTGAAAAAAGCATAATGTTGATTTTATTATTAATCACTGCTTACACAGTTCGTTCATTATCAGCACTGGAGACGTTGACGAGGTGGTTGGTTGATTGGGTTGGGGGAGGGGACCAAGCAGCGAGGTCATCAGTCCCATTGGGTTAGGGAAGGATGGGGAAGAAAGTCGGTCTTGGTGCCTTTCAAAGGAATCATCCCGGCATTTGCCTGAAGCGTTCAAGAATAACAAGTTTCTAATACTATTCTGCGCTGTAAATATCAGTGTGATTGGTGGAGGGAGGGGGGTGGCGAGTGCGAAGTGCTTGTTGTTGATGAAATTTCTTATGGAATAAAAGAACGTATACTAATTTTGATGCCAAATAATTATTCGCCTGTTACTGAGTGCTTTCCGCGTCTAGCATTAGTCATCCCTTCACCACCAAGCCCAAATAGACTGTTCAAAAAGTCTTCCAATTCACGTGATGTACGTTGGAAATCCTTGGCTGTGCTTTTGTTAATAATTTCAGTTGTCTCTGCTTCATATTAATTCTAAATTGCTATAGTTTTAATACAGAAATGACTTTGTTACAAGGTCTTTGATCTGTGCGACAGTAGCCTGAAAGTTTACAAATTGTATGCACATAGATTTATACAAGCAGTGGAATACATTTTGTAATTTCATAATATATATTTATCTTCCAGCTGGTGAATGCATCCTATTCATACTATGCATTGTTGGGTCATATGAAGAAGCACTAGGCCGAAATTCCTTGGAGCTGAATCGTCAATGAATAATGATATGCGCAGGTTTTATTAGTTTTTAAGCCACACTGAAATTCCGAAACCACATACACAAGTCTTGATACTAGCTTAAATTAAAGATGTAGTGAACAGAACAAAAGTCTTGACTGTTAATGCAATATTACATAAAGGATATTAAAAAAATTGATTAACGCAGTACTGACACTCTGAACTAATAGGTAAACCCACCAAGATGCACTGGAGCATTTCGTGGGAAAGGTGCCAAAATTAAAGGATGTATTTTCTTCTAATAAAAATTATTAGAAAACAACTATTTACATAGAAAATAAACTAAATATTTCTTTCTTACAATTAGTTTCTTTTGTTTAAATTTCTTTCAATGTAAGTGTTACATTTCTCTCTTGAAACAGGGGTTTCTGTTTCTATAACCTAAGATAACTTAGGGAGAATGTATACTTACAACAATAAACCTACTTAAGATGTTGAAATAGGAAGAAATCCACATCAGCAGGTAAAGAAAGTACTGCAATTACTTATTCTGACAATCTCCCATGCCAGGGACTTCATCATTTCAATAACATAAAAATAATTGGTTACTGTATTTATAGATATGAAATGAGTACTTGGAATGATAGTGTATTAAGTTGCATAAATCTCTATACTGAAACGTTGACCACTGAATATATAACAAAAAATCACCGCTTTTAAAACAAATCTTTTTACACACTTTAATGTTCTGATAAATTTTGATTCATTTGTAGTTTAAATTTGTTTTATTCCTAATTAACTTGATTTACATCCACAACTAAACAAAAGTATGATTTTTTACATTTTATTTGCATCTGTAACTTTTTAGACACCAAACTAATTGCTTGTAAACTTTTGTAATAAGACATTTGGCTTCAGTATTTGATACACGTGATTTTATTCACTTTATGTAATGAAAGTGTGAAATTAATTTAGGATATCTAAATTATACATACATATATTCATGTACTATTCACAAACTGTTAAAATAAAGATATCAGTACATTTGGTTTAGCTACTAAAAGTATTGTATTGGAATGTGCACTAGCTCCTGTAACCCTACTTCTGCAGTGATCTCTGCTGCACACATACATTGGAAATGACTTCGAAATTTCATAGGAATTGTATCAATTGCCAAAAATATTGAAATTAGATTTCTTTAATTTATTATCAGCAAATGAAACAGTGTGTTCATTCATGGAAAGTGATCCTGTTCACTGTGATAGAAAATATTTAATTTTGCATATTAGGAATGATAATATATGTAGGACTTTTTCATAAATTACTGAAAGTCCAACAATGTCTAATTTGGTCATATGGATAAGGGTATGGAATGATTTATAAGCTTTTAATAGTAATTTACATTCCTTTTGATAGCTAACAGGCATTTCATTAATACCATGTATTGTAGATGAATGGTAAGGTTCCATCGAAATAATATAGAACAAATTACTTTCCAGGATGCGAATGAATCATATTGTGCCTGTGGTTATGAGTTGGCCACTCATTGATTACGAAAGAATGTAGTGATTTAAAATTAATAAAAGAAACATATTAGCTTTTTACATTACCCATAGAAATCATGATTATACTTAAATTTAACAATAAAAATTTATAGCATATCATTCCAACCCTTTTCGAGAGGATATCACGGATATTATTAATACTTGTGTCGATATTTTGAATGACAAACCTTTAACCATTCTCAAGGTGAGTCGCTTCCTAGATTTTTTAAGCGTTTTACACTATGGAGTAAACTCAATCCCAAAAAAATTATGGACAACTCTAACAGCGAGGAAATCTTCAAGAAACATATTACAACACTTTGTTTTACAGTAAGTATAATCCTATTCCCTAATTAGAAATTCATTTACAAGACACAGAAATTATTCTGGAAGAGTTGTATCAGATAAGATTTAAGACTGGAGACCATCTGACAGACATTTTTTTCTGTTGGACTAATGATCATAGATTTTTGTGGTTGTATACTGAATAACTATCAGACCTATTTCAATTTTTCACATACTGAAATGTAGTTCGTTCCTTCTAGTGCTGTAGATGTGAACATTGACATTCCTAACGAATTGTGATAGATAAAGAATGTTGAATTTTTAACCATTTGAACTGTTGCCTGTATGATGATGATGTTGTTACTCATTCACATTACTCGTCATTTATGTGCAATAAATACTTCCTTTGTAAGTGAAAATACGATAATTTTCTTAATATGTTCATTTGCTTGATTCTAAATTTGTGCAACGAACAAAGATTTCTACTCTGTGTTAGAGATTCTCATTGGCAATTTCATTCCAGTTCAAAGTGTCATTAATATGCAGACAGAAAATTATGTGTCAGTCAGTCCTATTTGCAATTTGACGACTGGCAGTGCATTTCCAACTTATAAATATCTTGTGTACTGGCACTGGTCAGTTTGAAAGTTGGTACGATATTTCAGCAAATTTACTTGTTGCCATTTCCAGATGGATCCTGCTGACTGCTGCTCAGTTCACATCAGGTCAGGTCAGGTCCAGTCAGGTCAGCCACTGGCGATATCCTCCGCCACAGCAGACAACCAAAAGTTTTATAAATTCTCTTCTATAATTAAGTGTTATATATTAGTTTCAGATAGTGTCAGATTGCTGTTCAGAACTGAATTAAGTGCTTTTCTTTATTTTTCAAAATCAGTGTGAGGTGGAAGTTTTCTCATGTATGTAATTATACCACATTTTAGTTTTCTGTTATATCGTATCCAGTGCTGAAAATGTTGGCCATAAATGGTTACTCACTGTTTGCTTTATTGCTGCAGTCGCCTGTTGTCAGATGTCACCAACTTCAGTCCTGCCAATCATCTTCCAACAGACCACTGTTTTCCTTGGACTTCTTTACACTTCCCGTCCACATTGCCCTCGGCCTTACTCAGATAATGTCCTTAGTAGAGACTAGGTAATCACCCACAGCAGCATTCACTGCTCTTCCATTCGTAGGATATGTCATTGTTTTCACTGCATCCACCCCCATTCTTACATATTTATTACTCAGTTGATCCAAGCGTGTTGTTCTCATGCTTCGTCTTAACCAATCCATTTCGACAGCCTCAATTTTCCCCTTTGCCTCTGGTTCAACGTCGAACACTTTGAGTCATTTGTCAGAATGCTGTCAAGCAAAGCACATAGCACTACTTTCTTTGTTCATCGGGATATGTACCGACTCCAAAAGACACCATCTAATGATGTATTTGCTACCCTCGCTTGACTTACGCTGTTGGATGTGTCCAGTTCACATTGTCAGTCTTATAGATTACTGAACCCAGTCACTCGAACAGTTTCCCATCACTCATCCAGAAAAACTCAAAATTGAAATGCTCACCACACCCATTTCCAACACCAATATATTCTGTTATATCCATATTGACTGTTAGTCCCTGCTTCTTATAAGCAGTCACTATATTTCTCATTCGATATGTGGCATCATCCCTATCCATTGCCATAAGTACCAGATCGTCACCAGCAATAACAAATGTGAAGAATAACACTGTACTGCCACACTCAGACTTCTGCACTGTCTATTCCAACAGCCAAGAGCAAATTCTAAACTCAACTTAAGTACGGTTGGTGACATAAAGAACCTCGTCTTAATTCTTTACTTGTTTTAAAAGTTTCTAATACTACACCGCCAACGTTCCTTGCACTGGCGTCACAAAATTTCCACGAGCTGTATTAACGTACCATTCTTTCCAGTATTTCCCATTGCTGCCCTTAGTAGTTTCCTCTGCACGTAATCCTAGGAGTTGTGTACATCTATCATCTATCAATACCAAAAGGAGATCTTGATTTGATTTTATGTTTTTTTTGCGTACGCGAAAGAGATTATCAACACAGCTTTTCGCAACAGTAAAACCTGACTGTTTTGAGATACAACGACATGCCCAATCTTTAGTACTCTGAGGAACAATCTACTCACCGAAGTCATTAACCTACTCCTCTGTAATTAGACGGATCTTTTGTGCTCCCTTTCTTGTATATATGGTAATATGTAATATCTTCTATTCTTGGGTTACCTGGTATCTTTGAACCACTTTATTAAAAACAGATCCAGCTCCTTCGCTCCCGTAGACTGTAAGCTGTGTTTTTTGTTTTTATTTAATAGAATTTTTACGTTGTTAACAAATTGCAACATCCTCTAAACTTATTACGCTATTTAAGGCCATACGAATATGGTCTTTTCCGAATGTACTTGTCCTCAAAAAGCGATTTTGGTAGCAGGAGTCCAAAATTTTTGTTAATCATGTATTTTGCGTTCCTGTGGAGATATTTCCGTAGCAACTTCCAACTTTTCTTATATCTTAGTGAGAAGTGAAATACCAGTTTTCACAAATTTAGCTTTCATTTTTTAATGTGACGAATTATTTTCTTAAACATTTTCATCCGCTATTTCCCACCTGAAGTGTTACATTTCCAATAACACTGAAACACGTTTTTCTCTTAATTTCTGTACAAATTACCATAGACATAGACTTAAAAATCTTTTAGTAGTTCTTCAGAATTTGAAAGAGAGTATTCGAGTCAATATTGTCAAAAGCTTTCTCTAAGTCTACAAATGCTAGAAACGTAGGTTTGCCTTTCCTTATTCTGTCCTCTAAGATAAGTCGTAGGGTCATTATTGCCTCACGTTTTCCAGTATTTCTACGGAATCCAAACTGATCTTTCCCGAGGTAGGCTTCTACCACTTTTTCCATTCATCTGCAAAGAATTCGAGTTATTATTTAGCAGGCATGATTTATTAAACTGCTAGTTCGGTAATTTTCACATATGTTAACACCTGCTTTCTTTGGGATTGAAGTCTGAGGGTATTTCGCTTGTCTCATACATCTTGCTCACCAGATGGTAGAATTTTGTCGCGACTGGCTCCCCAAGGCTGTCAGTAGTTCCATTGGAATGATGTCTACTCCCGGCGCCTTGTTTCGACTCAGATCTTTCAGTGCTCTGTCAAACTCTTCACGCAGTATCGTATCTCCCATTTCATCTTCATCTACACCCTCTTTCATTTCCATGATATTGTTCTCAAGTACATCGCCCTTGTATAGACCCTCTATATACTCCTTCCACCTTTCTGCTTTCCCTGGTTTGCTTAGAACTGGTTTTCCATCTGAGCTTTTGATATTCTTACAAGTGGTTTCTCTTTTCTCCAAAGGTCCCTTTAATTTTCCTCTCTATCTTACCCCCAGTGAGACAAGCCTCTACATCCTTACATTTGTCCTCCAGCCATCCCTGGTTAACCATTTTGTACTTCCTGCCGATCTCATATTTGAGACGTTTGTATTTCTTTTTCCCTGCTTCATTTACTACATTTTTATATTTTCTCCTTCCATCAATTAAATTCAATATTTCTTTTGTTACCCAAGGGTTTCTGCTAGCCCTCGTCTTTCTTTCTACTTGATCCTCTGCTGCCTTCACTACTTCATCCATCAAAGCTACCCATTCTTCTTCTACTGTATTTCTTTCCCCCATTCCTGTCAATTGTTGCCGTATGCTCCCCCTGAAACTCTGTACAACCTATGGTTTAGTCAGTTTATCCAGGTCACATCTCCTTAAATTCCCACCTTTTTGCAATTTCTTCAGTTTTAATCTACAGTTCATATCAAATAGATTGTGGTCAGAGTCCACATCTGCCCCTGGAAATGTCTTACAAATTAAAACCTGGTTCTTAAATCTCTGTCTTACCATTATGTAATCTATCCGATACCTTCTAGCATATCCAGGCTTTTTCCATGTATAAAACCTTCTTTTATGATTCTTGAACCAAGTGTTAGTATGTTTAAGTTATGCTCTGTGTAAAATTCTACCAGGCTGCTTCCTCTTTCATTTCTTCCCCCCCCCCCCCCCCCAATCCATATTCACCTACTACGTTTCCTTCTCTCCCTTTTCGTACTATCACTATCGTAGTCACCCATGACTATTAAATTTTCGTCTCCCTTCACTACATGAATAATTTCTTTTATCTCATCATACATTTCATCAATTTCTACGTCATCGGCAGAGCTAGTTGGCATATAAACTTGTACTACTGTAGTGGGTGTGGGCTTCCTATCTATCTTGGCCACAATAATGCGTTCACTATGCTGTTTGTAGTAGCTTAGCCACACTCCTATTTTATTCATCATTCAGCCTTTTCCTGCATTACCCCTTTTTTTATTTTGTATTTATAACCCTGTATTCACCTGACCAAAAGTCTTGCTCTTCCTGCCACCGAACTTCGTTAGTTCCCTCTATATCTAACTTTAACCTATCCATTTCCCTTTTTAGATTTTCTAATCTACATGCCCGATTAAAGGATCAGACATTCCACTCTCCAATCCGTAGAACACCAGTTATCTTTCTCCTGATAACGACGTCTTCTTGAGTAGTCCCGGCCTGGAGATACGAATGTGGGACTATTTTACCTCCTGAATATTTTACCCAAGAGGACGCCATCATCACTTAACCATACAGTAAAGCTGCATGCCCTCGGGAAAAATTACGGCTGTAGTTTCCCCTTGCTCTCAGCCGTTCGCAGTACCAGCACAACATGGCCGTTTTGGTTAGTGTTACAAGGCCAGATCAGTCAATCATCCAGACTGTTGCCCCTGCAACTACTGATACGGCTGCTGCCCCTACTTCCTCTGTACTTTAGTAATTCCATTTCTATAACTACACAACGGCTGACTTTATTTCTGAAGGGCCTGATAAACTTTATTTTCAGCCACCTATTCCATAGGATAAATTTCCACTTCATTCTGTTCTCGAAACTCTTCCACATCTACTATAACGACAGCTCTAAAATGTGCCGTCCATGCAGAAATGGCAATCATTCTAGCCCCTGTTCTAATTTTAAGAGGATATCGAACTTGACGTATAAAGAACCAAACTTCTGATGTGTTTTGTAGAAGTAAGTGTTTTATGTCGGCACATTGCTTCTCCCACGCTTCCTCTTATCTCGGATAATCATTTTCTTTACTGCACTTTTAATTGTGTTGTTGTTATTTGCTCCTACCATTTAGAGCTTAACCATTTCTAGTAAGCAGTCTCCTTTTCTTCTCCTTAAGGCCTGAGTCACTCACACAGCATCTCCCACTCTTTCTTTCTCCTTCTGTCCCAACAGCCACCTCAGCAGCTTCCATTACACATGATTTTAAATTCTCAAATAGAGATGTTGCAGTTCCTTCTTTGCCCACTCTGAGTTTCTGTTCGATTCGTTTCCGATACAGATGTCTTACTCTCCAATCCTGCAAAATCTCTCTGCATGTAGTAGTGGCATTTGAATACTCTGTCCTTCTGCCGGTCCCCTCTACATATTTGGATCTTAGGGGGATTATAACTGTTCCCAGTATTATATGATGATCCATTCCACATTCTGCCCCTAGGAACACGCTCACACCCTGAAATACCAGTATTCTATCTTGCTCGGCAGTTTATACGTCTATAACTGACCTTAAATTCGTAATTGGTTGATTCCGTATATACTTACGGATGTTGGAAAAATCCACAGATAATTTGACCTTGCGACTGGTCACATACTTTAATTAATTTACTCTCAAAGTTGTCCAGTGTTTTTTCACCAAACGTATGAACCATACCATTATTAATCGAGACCCAACTCCACTATTAAGTCCCGCAAAACAAACAACTCTTGATGTTAAGAAACTGCTCAAATACAATATCTTTAAGTCAGTAAAAATATTCCTCTTTATCGGGGTGGTAGCATCATGACAGGGAGCATCTGTACATATTACAACCAATTCAGTAGCGCATATTTCAGTCGCCAACTTAAAAAAAACTCTCATTAAATGCTACAGCCTGTTTTTGTGCAAAACATACGGCTCATTAGATATCATCTAGACGTGTCCTAGGACATGTACGAGTTTCACAGTGTTTCTTGTGTTTGGCAGTCGTCAGTGTTTCCTTGTTGAAGTCTTCATTTAATGTTCTTCATACGCGAAAGTTCAGAGATTGCACACATATTCCGAGAACAGACCATTTTCGGTTTTGCAAATGCTATGTTAGACTCTTGAACCACTGGTCCAGTTGTAGCGTCCTTGACCAGTAACCTGTACGTCCTGCATTCACAGTGTGATCACAAGCACTGTTTAATTTTTTAATAAGACATCACAAGTGGCCGTGGCTTCTGGTATAAGGAGGCCCACTCGCTCTGCAAGTGGCCTTCTGAAGGAAAGCGTAGCGGCAGACGCAGTTTCAGGCCAGCCTCTCGTCCTCGGTATGAGAAACTAGGTGTAACAGGAGGAAGAATCAGCAGTGATCAACGGCATAGGGAGTAAGAAATCTATGGAAGCTACTCGAACAAAGATACATATTAGGTTTCCACACGACATATGGTCTATAAATGAGGAAGTGTCATGGAGATCTCCCCAGCGGTAAAAGATTTTGATTTGTCCCTCTTTCGAATCCCTATAACGGAACTGCTAGGGAGGAGTGGAACAAGAGAAAAAGATTAAATAACGAATGAAAGGCACTGATTGTCAGATTTTGGAATGTGGTAGGTCAGCCGTGCATGCCTCATGTTCATGCCATTTATTGTTTGTCATCTTCTATTAGGGTACTGCCGCCTCGTTTTCTTATTCCATTTACTGGCGTCACTAACTTCCTGCTTACTTCCCTGCGAGTGGCATCAGTAACGCGTATCTATAGTGCACTGTCGTACCATCTCTCGAGCGACGAATAGTATTTCCAGGTCGTCGTGTGCCTCAAAGTTAGTTGGAGATGGACTAGTAGTGCAGTCGGGGACGGAGCAGCGTTCGGTGGTGAAGGAGCGTCGGGGACGGAGTACCAGTGAGGTGCGGGCAGCCAGTACTTGCCGACCGCTGGCGACACACATGCACTGTCTGACTGAAAGAGACTGGAGCGGGAACGACCATTGGTTGGTCGTTCGGTCTGTCGTCCCATCAGCCGACGTCTGTTTGGTCCTTTCACTGTTTGTGGGTGGTGGCGGTTGGTCGGTTGGCGCAGGGCAGCGAGGAGATCCCAATCACGAGGAATCGGGCCAGAGCCGCTGCAGCATGCAAGCGCGGTTGGAGTTGTGAGGCACTTCTTGCGAGGGTTACGAAGTTCGTCGACCACCGATCTTGGACCCTAAAGTTGAGTGCTCACTTAACCTACTATCAAGCCTCAACTGCTGTCATTTCTCTTCGTTTGATCCTGGTTGTTGCTTTCTGCGAGATTCCTGCTAGCAGCAACGTGTGTGCACTGAAGTCGGCTAGAATTGCAGCCGTTTTCTTGGATGGGGTTTTACTTAAATTAATGCACTCCTCCATTAATGAAGTGAACCAGCGGTATCTTCTGCCTTGTGGCCGTTAACGTTCCGGTTACCTGCCCTGGGCGTTGACGTAGTTTTTGACATTACATTTTCCTTGTCGTGTCCTTGCTGCCCAGCACAGCGTGCAGTTCGGCAGATGAGGTATTGATGGTAGTTTTGGCCGTTTATTCTGACTTGGCTGGATTGGGCGCCAGTATCCAGAACGCTGAGATATTGACGGCTCGTTGTCGTTTCGCTCGTCGGGTGGAGCACACCTGATTTTGTTGGTTGGCTTGTCGGCTGGGCTTCGGTTGGGTTGCTTTCCGATTAAGAGATTGTCGGTCTGGCGCTTGTCTCATTTAATTGTGCGTTAGTGTTACTTCCCAGACCGACCATTGGAACCTTCTGAGCGCTGCTCCTTGTGTTTTACATAGAGAATTCCTTTTAGTCTTAAGTACTCTGTGTGGCCTTCATCCGAGTTTTAGCTTATCAAAACTGTAAGTTTTTTTTCTCTTCAGGCCTTAAGCCGTGAAATTGTTTTCTCCATGTTGTGAGGCCTTCAGCCGAGTTTTAAACTCTCTTAAACTGAAAATTCAAAATCTTGCTCTTGCCATTAAGTCATAACATTGTTATTTTTTTGGGTGTGAAGCCTTTCGAAGAGTTTGCATTAAATGTTTTAAGCTAAGGCCCTCAGACTTTTGAAATTGAAAGGTCTTCTTCCTAGGCCTTAAGCCGTAAAATTGTTTTGACGTAGTGTGAGGCTTTCAGCCGAGTTTTAATCTCTCTTAAATTAAAATTTGAAAATTTTTGTCTTGCCCTTAGGTCATAACATTGGTATTTTTTAGTACGTGGCCTTCAGCCGAATTTAGTGTGTCTTAAATTAAAAATTAAAATTTTTGTCTTGCCCCTGAGCCATAACATTGTTATTCTTTAGATGTGGCCTTCAGACGAGTCTTAATGATAGGTTTTAAGCTAAGGCCCACAGCCTGTTAAACTGAAAGCCCTTCTTCTTAGGCTTTAAGCCTTTAAATTGTTTGGTTGATATGCGGCTCTCAGCCGGGTTTCAGCCTATTTCGAAATAACATTGAATATCTTTGTTTTGGCCTTAAGCCATAACACTATTCTTGCTTAATGTGTGGCCTTCAGCCTATTTTTATTGAAGCAAAAAATGTTTTTTGAAAAAAGTGAAACATCAAGAAGAACTCCTATACCTCGATTTCTTGCTTGGCCATGGGCCTCGGATTTTCGTATATGGCTTTCAGCTGATTTAATTCAAATCAAAGGAGCTCTTTCGTTAAAAACCTTGAGAGTGTTTAATTCTTGCGTAGGTTATTACGTATTTTAACTTTATATGTTGAGTGTAACTGACGGCAACTTATTTTGGCCCCTTTCCACACACATAACCTCACCTGCTCTGACCTAATAGTCCAGGAATTTCAGTAGGGAAGCTAGAAAAACTGAAAAGGAAAATGCAAAGGCTGGATCTAGACTTACGGAGCGTCAGTGAAGTGAAATGGGGGCAAGACAACGATTTCTGCTCAGATGAATAGGTGTAAAATCAACAGCAACAGAAAACGGTATAACGGGAGGAGGACTCATCTTCAATAGTGAAGTAGGGCACAGAGTGAGATACTGTGAACAAATTAGTTAAACGGATATTCTTACCAGAACCAACAAGAAACCGACACCAACAACAGTTCAAGTATACATGTCGACATCACAAATAGAAGGTGAAGAGATAAAGACAATTTCTGAAGTAATTGGATGAGTAAATTATTACGTAAAGGGAGATGAAAATCTAACAATAATGTGTGATCGGAACTCTGTAGCAGTGGAAGAGGTATCGGCCACCATCTTGCAAGGTGTTTCTGATACGTGTCTACAAGATGCTTCTACATCTTCTTGGCTGGAGAACATGCTGCTACCAGACTGGGCTCATAACTTCACAGTTATTGGGGTGTTTGGTCATGTGGTAGACTGTGCACGGGTATTAAATGGCTAGAAACATTTTCCACAACTTCTTCCATTGTAGTCTGTGCCATTCGCTTGTATGTGGTGGAAGTTTCTGGACAGTTTACAGAATAGTTACTGTTTCCTGTTTATGAAAATTCTCAATTTTCTCTACATCAGCAATAAGAATTCACAGACGTTGTATGGTACACAAGTAAATCTTCCAGACAATGAAGAACGTGAAAAGATTACAAACTATGTGCTGTCTGCTTATGGTTTCAATTATTTACCTCTAATCTAAGTGAAAATCAGTAACACTGGATCCAATCAAGATAATACAAGTATATATGTTTAATTACAGCAGTAGTCACCAATTTTTCTCAATCCACGACATGAATGCGCATCACACCAAAAAATGGTTCAAGTGGCTCTAAGCACTATGGGACTTAACATCTGAGGTCATCAGTCCCCTAGACTTAGAACTACTTAAACCTAACTAACCAAAGACATCACAAAAATCCATGTCCGAGGCAGGATTCGAAACCGGCGATTGCAGCAGCAACGCGGTTCCGGACTTAAGCATCTAGAACTGCTCACCCACAGAGGCCGGCATACTCACACCAAAAAAGTTTTGCATCACGTCAGCTCCGAGAGTTCTGGAACCTGTACAGAAAATTAGAATAGAGTTCAACATAAAGATCATTTCCGCCCTTTTTGTTGCTTGTGAAAACCACACATTGCAGTTCTACCACAATACAGCGATATCTGGTACCTCTAATACCCAGCAGCACGTCCCCCTGCATCGAAGCATGCCTGTATTCGTCGTGGCATACTATCCACAAGTTCATCAAGGTACTGTTGGTCCAGATTGTCCCACTCCTCAACGTCGATTCGGTGTAGATCCCTCAGAATGGTAGGTGGGCCACGTCGTCCATAAAGAGCCGTTGTCAATCTATCCCAGGCATTTTCGATAGTATTCATGTCTGGAGAACATGATGGCCACCATAGTCGAGAGATGTCGTTATCCTGAAGGGAGTCATTCACAAGATGTCCACGATTGGGGTGCACATTGTTGTCCATGAAGACGAATGCTTCGCCATATGCTGCCGACATGGTTGCACTATCGGTCGGAGCAAGGCATTCACGTATCGTACTGCCGTTTCGGCGCCGTCCATGGCCACAAGTGGCATACACCGGCCTCATACAATGCCATCCAAAAACAGCAGGAAACATCCACCTCGCGTCACTCGCTGGACAGTGTTCATCCTGACCGGGTTGGCTCCAAACATGTCTCCGGCGATTGTCTGGTTTAAGAACAATGCCACACTCATCAACGAAGAGAATATGATGCGAATCCTGAGCGGTTCATTCGGCATGTTGATTGGCCCGTCTGTACCGCGCTGGTGTCATGGTTGCAAAGATGGAACTCGCCTGGACGTCGGGAGTGAAGTTGCGCATTATGCAACCTACTGCGCACAGTTTGAGTCGTAACACGACGTCCTGCAGTTGCACAAAATGCATTATTCAGCATGGTAGCGTTGCTGTCAGAGTCCCTCCGAGCCATAATCAGTAGGTAGCGGTCATACAATGCAGTAGTAGCACTTGGGCGGCCTCAGCGAGGCATGTCACCGACATTTCCTGTCCCCCTGTATCTCCTCCATGTCCGAACAACATCGCTTTCGTTCACTCTGAGACGCCTGGACGCTTCCCTTGTTGAGAGCCTATCTGCCACAATGTAACAATGTGGACGCGATCGAACCGCGGTATTGACCGTCTAGGCGTGGTTGAACTACAGACAAGACTAGCCGGGTGCCTCCTTCCTGGTAGAACGACTGGATCTAATCGGCTGTCGGATCCCCTCCGTCTAATAGGGGCGCTCGTGCATGTTTCTTTACATCTTTTAGCGTTATTAGTGACATATCTGTGTCTGTGTCTGTGTCTGTGATACAATATGCACAGTGAATGTCTATCTTCAGGAGTTCTGGGAACTTGGGTATGCAAAACTTTTTTTTAATGTGTGCAGTTACTGCAATTTTGATTAGTTTCTACAAATAATTTGGTTTCGGATGTCCTAACAAAAATAAGCAATGTATCATGTAGACTCAAACAATTTCGTATTACACAAATTATTTCTTTAGGTGAAATTAATATGTTACGTGTGCACAAAAGAAAAATGCAAATTAAATTCAAGAAAGGGAAAAACCGGTATTTGGCGACGTTAGTTGCCACGAAGGAAGAATATAACCTCTTACAGATACTCAAGAAAAGGTTTACAAATCATTTGAAACACAATATAAGGGAAAAACTGGTTACAGCTTGCAGGGATATAAGATGTTAGTATTTATTGTAAATACAAGTGTCAATGTAAAGTGATCATATATTCAAGTATTCACTGAAAATGATGTATCCAAGAAGATTACTATATTAGAGTGTACACGAAAAACTGTTTATGAATCTCCACACCTTTTTCGATTTGCTTCAGTAAACAGTCAAATTGTATCCAAACTTGGTGGTTCCAACATTGCGTATGTAATATAAACACAAAAATAAAGTTTTAAAACTGATGGAATGACTGCATTTAATGGTAATTCATTTACTAAAGTAGTGAACTTTACGTTGTATGAAATTCAGCTGGAATACATCGAAGAGAGGACACAGTCACCCAAGAGGAGGTATAATGTATAACACCATAACAGCGCAGAAAACAAAATGCTGATTAACAATTCCCAAATGCTTCAAGGTAGGAGAAGTTCTCTGAAGGTTGTACGCAAACTTTGTGTCTGCCATTGTGTACGAGGGTAAGTCAATTATTATCCGCAAAGTAGTTATAAAATTTTATTGTAATCAAATAGGAAACTTACAAGAACATCATTTTTTGACATATTCTCCTTACATTTCAGCGCACTCGGTCCATCGTTGTAAAAGTTTCCCGATGCCCTCATAAAAGACGGTTCTCGTTTGACTGCCGAGCCAGGAATACACTGCTTCTTTCACTGCTTCGTCCGAGGCAAATCGACAGCCCCTTAATACCTGTTTGAGTCGAGCAGAGAAGTGACAGTTGAGAAGGGGAAAGATCGAGAGTATATGAGGATGATCCAGTACTTCAAATTTGAGTATCGTTTCACCAGTGTGGGTAGCAGTATGCGGACGGTTATTGTCGTGCAACATCACAACACCTTTTGACTGCAATCCTCGGCGTTTTCTTCGAATTGCAGGCTTTAGCCTGGCAGTAAGCATCTCACTATTTGTTGTTGTGCCCCTTTTCCCATAACGTTCCACTACTGGACCGTGTGCGTCCCACTAAACCGCAAGCATCAGTTTTCTTGCGGACGGTTGGGTCTTAAACTTTTTCTTGCACGGCGATTTTGAATGTTTCCAGTTTATAATCTGCCGTTTATTCTCCGGCTCGTAATGATGGATCCATGTTTCGGCACTAGTAATGATCCTGTCTAGGAAGTTGCCCCCTTCGTTAACATAGCGATCTTAATGTTTTTTTGCAGATGCCCAAGCGCTTTTGTTTATGCAACTGTGTGAGTTGTTTTGGGACCCATATTGCACAAACTTTATGAAACCGAAGTCTGCTGTGGATGATTTCGTAGGCAGAACTGTGACTAATTTGCAGACAATGTGCCACTTCGTCAGTAGTCAATCGTCTGTCTAAGAGAATCATTTGACGTCAACCCTCAATGGGTTCTTAATTTGTGGCAGTGAACGGTCGTCTGGCTCCTTCATCGTGCGTAACACTTCTGCGTCCATTTCGGAATTTTTCAATCCATTCGTAGACTCACCGTAGTGGAAAAACACTGTTCCTTTACTGTACCGAAAGTCTTCGATGACTTTTGGCCCTGTTACGCCTTCCAACCACAAAAAACGGAACACTGAACGTTGCTCTTCTTTGGTGCAAATAGGAAGCAGAGCAGCCATGATTAACAGCACGGCGGCGATAACGAAACTAACCTAGCAGCTTGAAAATTGCAAAGATATAACAACAAATAAATAAAGCATGCGTCACCAATGTAAAACGACAGTCCTACAAAAATAAAACAAAATATAACTAAATTGCGGATAATAATTGACCTACTCTCGTATATTCCAGTACCAGGGATAGAGGCTCAGATCACCACATGTGCTGATTCCTGATCATCAGGACCTGGTAGGTGGTGTATCAGTTTTAGTTGAACTAAGACGAATTTTTAAAATATGGTAGACACAATGTTGGGGAGGAGAAAACATTGCAGCTCATAATCCGAGAGTCAATCGTGCCCTGCACCTGGTGGGTATGAAATCGAGCGTTTGAATCAAATTGAATAGGCTCGATGTTGACCTAAGCGTCTACGAAGTTGGCATGTTATATTTGGCGCTTGTCGTAGTTATACCTTCATATTATATAAATAATTCAGTTTTGTACATTTACATACCCTGTGGCCAATGGACCCATTATGTCTACTTGAAGGTTTTCATTGAACACAAGCATTCTGTGGGTATTATCATACAACAATATTTTAAGGTTCATCTGTATAAAATAAGAGACCTGAGATTATTTTTAATAGATTTACTAAGTTAAAAATTGTTTTTTTTTAATCCTGAAATGTTTAGTAGAAAAAATTACGTTATGAAAACTGAAACGTAAGTAACCAGTATTATTTATCATAGTCCGTTGCCAAATTGATGTTTATCGTACTGACAATGAACAATTCATTAAATAAACAAGAAATACATTAATTTTTAATTGTTACACACCAGACTGTTACGGTACAGGCACAATCAACAATGCTGTTGTTGTTGCTATTGTTGTTTTGTGTTTGAGGGATACTAATGAACTTTTCCACATCCAGGTACATGGATTTCTGTAGAAAGGGACTAGAAGAGATTCTGATCATAAGCGGTGGCTCATTTCCACTGGAAGTTCCTTGACGAAAATACTTGTCTTGTGGAAAAGCTCTTCGTTATATATGGAATGTTGTGATTTTTCAACAATAAAGGCATTTTTAGTGGATACGAATACATTCATTATGTTGCAACATAGAGACATTGGGCAGGGTTTAGTTTGTCCCTGGAGTGTATAATTGTCCACTAGCTCATACGTAACATTCACACCAACCCACGTTCGCTTATAGAATTGTCCGCAGCTCGTGGTCTAGTGGCTAGCATTGCTGTCTCTGGATCACGGGATTCCACGTTTGATTCCCGTCCGGGTTGGGCATTTTCTTTGCCTGGGGACTGGGTGTTGGTGTTGTCCTCATTATTTTGAATAATTATTTAGGATGCGTATGAAACAGCACGGCTTGTATGCCTAAGTGGCCTTAAGAGAACGCAGGAGATCTCCCACCAAAACAGCATCTGGCGTTCTGCAGTGCCACTCCATTTCAATTGCTTCGGCGAAGTGATTTCATAGGCCTAATTGATACAGATCTTATGAGAAGATTCCCAAGAAATAACGTGAGGACCGATGCAGAAATGGCGGGATGCACTTCCCCTCAATCAAGAACCATTGTCAGTCCCTGTCAGTCCCTTGGTCCATCGGTCTCAGTGCAAGTAGTTGTAAAATGTTCTGCCTCTGGTCTCTGGGACAATACACTGTGGCTTGCTCTGGATGGCCAACTTCCCATGGCCAGTGGAAACCCTGTGGCTTATGCTGTGTCCTCTAATCGGCGTCCATTGTGCAAAAGCATACGACGAAGTATTCCTCCTCTCAGTCGATAACAGCTCTCACAACCGACCGTGTTCTCTGAACTGGTACCAATAAACCTCCCCTGCCACAGTCATGGCTGTCCAACATAACAAATGCTCAGCTCCGTTACCTCTAATAAAGTTATGCACAGAACTACCACTGAATTCAGTATTACAACTACTGACAACCCTCATTAATAGTGGCATTGACCACAGACCCTTCCAAACCTAATGAAAGTACCCTAATTCTATGTCCGATCCATTGAATAAATGAAGGGAAAATAAGGCAGATATATAGGCTTGCAGACTTTCATCTTAGTTGACAGGAATCTTCAAGGTAAGCGACAAAACGTGCTGTCACAGGAGACTGCTCGTCAACACCGGTCCTCAAGGGGACACACCCTGATCAACAGCTGGTGCAGCTCTCCACTGAAATGCGTGGCACTATTCCATACAAGGGCTCTAGTGCAAGACCTCTCCGTGTCTCTGCTATGCGGCTTTAAATTCTCTCTTTTCCACTTTGTACACCTCATATTGGAACATAACGGAAATAATAGCGCTGAAGTGCGAAAACATGATCACTCTCATTGGTTATCAATAAGAGCTATTGCACTAGTCTGACGCCTGAGGAAGATCATCAGAACCGACTCCTTCTACGTATCAACTTCTGCCATCTTTTATCTCGGTTAAATTAATCCTCGTTACCTCCTACCTGGGTACATTTTGTACCGAAAAGGCCACTGGCAAAAGGCGATTCACAAATTTATATACATTCTCGAAATACGACAATAGATTCTGAGAAATTCTTTTGGCCAGCCTTACCTTTGTATTGTCTTGTATTGTATGTTAACTGGGGACCTAGAAACGACAGAGAGGCTCCGTCCCCGCCGTAGCCGCAGTGGTCCACAACCCAGCGACGAATACCGCAATCCACTTCACCCCTGCACCGCCCCACACCGAACCCAGGGTTATTTTGCGGTTCGGACCCTGGTGGACCCCCAAGGTAACGTCTCACACCAGACGAGTGTAACCCCTATGTTTGCGTGGTGGAGTAATGGTGGTGTATGCGTACGTGGAGATCTTGTTTGCGCAGCAATGGCCGACATAATGTAACTGAGGCGGAATAAAGGGAGCCAGCCCACATTCGCCGAGGCAGATGGAAAACCGCCTAAAAACCATCCACAGACTGGCCGTTTCACCGGACCTCGACACAAATCCGCCGGGCAGATTCGTGCTGGGGACCAGGCGCTCCTTCCCGCCCGGAAAGCCGTCGGTTAGACCGCTCGGCCAAGCCTTACCTTTGGCATGAAAACATTTCACCCATTTTTTTCTACATCTACAACATATACGTATCCGTATATGATAAATCCTCTCTATAATATTTACCATTCACAATAAATCTGCAATACATATATTTTAATTTCAATATATAATGCGCTCTCTCTGATTGCAGAAACTGATCTTTTATTTGACTTAGTGTACAACGTTCAATAATTTCCATGAGGCCGGCCGGGGTGACCGAGCGGTTCTAGGCGCTACAATCTGGAACCGCGGGACCACTACGGTCGCAGGTAAAAATCCTGCCTCGGGCATGGATGTGTGTGATGTCCTTAGGTTAGTTAGGTTTAAGTAGTTCTAAGTTCTAGGGGACTGATGACCTCAGAAGTTAAGTCCCATAGTGCTTAGAGCCATTTGAACTATTTCCAAGAGTCAACACTCACTAATTCATGACAAATGCAACAACTGGACAGACAAGTGGTATGTGCTATGTGCACATAATAGCAGTACGTAGAAACTTGTTTAGCGCCTACAGTAAATCATGGTGTCATGGGAAAAAGAATTACAGCAATAAATGTGAATGAAACTGGAGATGGGGCATGTGTCGAATGAGGCATGTGGCAATACTAAGTTGAAGTGGATAACTGTGTGTGAGTATCCTCTGTGAATTACAGTTTGCAAACAGGATGCTAGACATGAATGCTGAATTACATGTAAACAAAATATTTGTGTTAGATATATGTAACTGTACGTGATATCACGAAAACAGAAACATGTTATCTCTGTAATGATAAACTTAACAAATGGAGTGTAAGTTAAATACACACATTAGAACAACAACAACGAATGCGTGATGTCAGTGGGGACATAGCCAACCAATGAGTTCACGGAGAATTGGTGTCAGGTTTGGTCATTAAGTGCAAGGCAAAGAACAATGGAAATTGGGAAAACATTGAAAATAAGATCTTACAGAGAAATACAATTGATATATATAATTGTTTCCAATTGTAGTCAAATATGTTATGATACCATTTGAGCGAGGTGAGAAATGGCAGTCTCAGAAACTGTAATCGTAGTTTTGAAAGTGTCAAATGACTTTACAGTAACCCTTCATTACAATTCACACGTCACTATCACTTTGGGCTGTGAATCGTGATCCAAGTTTTTTAGTACAGCTGTGGGGGGTGCCAGACGAACGTCCCACCCGTCAAAAGCAGCATGTTGTGGAACGGCAGACTCTTTTGTTTCCGTGTTGGGAGCACAAGGTGGCAATTATGACAGTTCGTGCAGACAGTCTCATTGGCTCCTCTAAATTGTGTTCTGATACAATTCGTCAATTATGTAACTCTTGCAGTTCGTAATCCTGATTGTAGTGCCTCACAAGGTTAAGAGCGCATTAAACGTCGCTCTATGGTGAGAAAGATACGATCTGAAAGAATGAAGGAGTAACACAATAGGTGTGGTGTCGCTATTCAAATGCCAGTTGATGTTCGTTGGTCCTGATGATTTCCGTTTCCATGGATCACATGATTTGACTAGTCACGCTAGGAGAAAAAATGTGTTTGGTTACAACGTGGCTGAAGGTAATGAGTCACTAGGACTGAATTATCAAGAAGGTTGTGGGATCTGATTACTGGGAAATGTAGCAGTAATTATTAAAGATAGATATCTACAAGGAGCTTTTCAACCTTCCAGGAATCCTCCAGGTGGTCGTGCCCAGGGGAAGCACTGTGTGACTGTGTCACCACATATGTCGTAGTGTCTTCCAGTTCTGGAGGTTGTCAACAATGAGTTTCTCCTCCTGGGACGCACTTTGGCACTTTTGCCTCACAGCATTGCGCTCACACAGGTAGGCAAGGCTACGTACCTCAGAAGTCCCATTCTGTCAATGGTTGTCCGCCTGGGGTCCCAGTCAGCTGATCACCACCAACTGGATGTCATCCCACTACCCAGTAGCCAAGACGCCTTTCCCGGCTGCACCACGTTGACATGAAGCATCTCGTGTATACGCCGTCAGGCGCCAGATCCAACTCTGCACACACTTCATACATGCCATCCGCAATCGACTGGTAAACTGATTTACAATAAGAATTTACAACGAAAGAAAGGCACTGGCAATCTGAATACAAAAATTGAATTTCCGTAATATATAATAATAAAAGTGACTCTTGCTATTGCTTAACTAGTATTGTAGTATGTACATGATGGTTCACAAATATCAAAAATATGGGTAAAATGAGGGTACAGTCTGTAGCAAGTGTAACTGCCCTTGATTCAGCATGCACGTTGAAAAGTACCAGTCCCACTACTTACCTTATGACAGCAAGGGTACAACCCAGTAACATGCATCTCCCACAACCAATTACGTCTTAAGATAATGTTTACCTATTCCCTCCACTATTAAACAACATGCCTCTTGAAGGTAGGAGACGAGGTACTGGCAGAAGTAAAGCTGTGAGTACCGGGCGTGAGTCGTGCTTCGGTAGCTCAGTTGGTAGAGCACTTGCCCGCCAAAGGCAAAGGTCCCGAGTTCGAGTCTCGGTCGGGCACACAGTTTTAATCTGCCAGGAAGTTTCAACATTCCTCTTATTCTAACGTACGATTAACAACAGCAATTACGACACAGAACGTTCATTGTGGTGGCGTGCATGGTCGGGAAATCGGCACAACCTGTTGACATACTAGCACACAAACGACAACAATGATAGCTAAAGTTTATAATCGGGGTCAATCTGACATAAACATAAAACGTATGGTACATCTTTGCAGTAAAGTATTGCGGTTGACTAAATCTTATGAACATTGAAGTGTGTTCATACATTTCAACCCTAGATACCTATATCTTCCCAAGAGGTAGATCACCCCGATGACGAAGAGCTTCGTATTGCTTGGCAGGTGTCCAGACTCAATAGCTTGTTGATACATAACAAACATGATCCACTTCAGTACGATTCATTGTTTTGTTTTCTCTCTCTGAAACTCATTGTTGAGTATTAATGACATGATGCACATTCTCTTACATGAAAAATTTTTTGTACAGTGTGCTCATGTCTGCTCCGATCGTCAGTGCACAAAGATATGAACTCCTGTCGTTCATTCTTTCGATTGTAAGTGAAATGTGGTTTCGCAGGACTGAGCGGATCAGGTTGTGGAAGGGGGCCAAGGTCAGTTACTGTTAGTTATACAAGAACACACAACTACCGCGCGAGGTGGCGCTGTGGCTAGCACACTGGACTCGCATTCGGGAGGACGACGGTTCAACTCCGCATCTGGTCATCCTGATTTAGGTTTTCCGTGATTTCCCTATATCGCTCCAGGCAAATTCCAGGATGGTTCCTTTGAAAGGGCACGGCCAACTTCTTTTCCTGTCCTTCCCTAATCCGATGAGACCGATGACCTCCCTGTCTGGTCTCCTTCCCCAAACAACCCACCCAACACACAACATTATTGCCCAAACCAATGCACAGTTTTCTCTTTGAAACAACAAAGATCAATTCACGGCTGAGGGCCCAACTAACTTCTCCAGAATCAAATGATTGCTTTTAAAACACCAGGATTTACAGTAACGAGTGAAGGCCTTACTTAAGTAAAATTACAATATATTCCGGCTAAAGGCCTTGTTAAGGAAAATTCAAGTTAATTATTTGGCTGAAAGCCCAATTAACAAAATTTAAGGCCATTTCAAGTATTGAAAATAAGTAAAGAGAAACCTTACAGACAAGGATTTACATATTAAAACCACAGATTCTGAAACAGAGGCGGCTGGAGGTCTAAATACAGAGCAACAAGAATTGTAAATGAAACACTGCTGAAGGAATAATCTTAAAGTTGTTGTGAAGTTTGGCTGAACACCATATACTAAACATAAAACAGACAATATTAATACATAGCTGAAGGCCTGGCACAGTACCTAAGACCAAATAAAATGACAATCACAGGCAACAAACAGTGGTGCTCAGAAGTGTTCCAAGGGTCGGCCTGGGGAGGAAACTCTAACCACAGTTTAGGTGAGACAGACAGCCAAGCGTAACATTTACCAATTGGGTTGCAGCACGACCTATGGACGGCTGACGAACCAACCAACCGCCTAATCAAATACACCAAAGTACCAGCGAAGACGAGGATCGCAGCAGGCTTATGTCTTAATAATTGGTGTATAAACACACTCAAGGCACAACAAACACTTAAAGAGAAAAGGAGAATAACACCAAGCTGTTGAACTACATGTCATGCCGGACAGCATCAACACGGCAAGGAAGACACACTGCTACAAAACTATGCTAACGACCAAGGCACGTAACCTGTACGTCAACGGCCACAAGGCAGAGGATGCCGTAGCTCCACTTCATTAATAAAATATAATCAATTCAAAGGTTAAGCACCATACAGGGAGACGGCTGTAAAATTTTGCTGATTCTAACTCACCATCACGTTGCTGCTTGCGGAGACGGCCCAGGATGCAACAACCAGCAATCAACGAAGAGATGTCACAATGGTTGAGCTTTCATGACAGGTTCACTGATTACTCAACTCCAGTATGCAGGTGTGGTGCGCGCTGAACTTAGCAGTCCTCACAGCAAGTGCCACACAACTCCGACTGGGCGTGCATGCCGCCAGTGGCCCCAGCCTGATCACACCCCGCAGAGACTTCCTCGCTGCTCCGCCGCAACTGACCAACTACCCACACCCTGAAACGGTCAAAAGATCAAATACACGTAGGTCGATGACACGACCAACCGAATGACCAACCAACGGTGGTTCCAAATCCAGTCTTCTTCAGTCAGACAGTCCATGTGTTTCGCTAGCGGTCGGCAAGTACTGGTTGTCCGTAATTCACTGGGGCTTCGTGCCCGACGCTCCTTCGTCCCCGACTGCTGCCCCATCCCCGGTTGCTGCTCCGTGACCAACTCCCGTGATGTCCATTCGCAACTCTGACACACGATGACCCAGATACACTGGCTTGGACCCAACCATGCAGAGGGAACACCAGCCCATTGGCCACCCGACATCTCTGCACAAGGAAGGAACCGACCCATGTCCCACAAGATGACCAATTGAAGGGGCCCAGATGCGGTCAGAAGACCAAATACACGTCGCCCGATGAGACGACCGACCGAATGACCAACCAATGGTCGTCCCCGCTCAAGTCTCCTTCCGCTGGACAGTGCATGTGCATTGCCAGTGGTCAGCGAGTACTGGCTGTGCAGACGTTACTGGAGCTCCATCCCGACTGAACTCTGGCACGAGGCGACCCGGAAATACTGGTTCGGACTCAACCATGCAGAGGGAACACCAACCCATTGGCCACCTGACATCTCTGTACAAGGAAGGAACTGACCCAAGTCCCGCAAGATGACCAATTGAAGGCCCAGAAGTGGTGTGAAGACCAAATACACGTCGCCCAATGAGGCGACCGACCAAACGAGCAACCAACGGTTGTTCCCGCTCCAGTCTCCTTCCGTTGGACAGTACGTGTGTGTCGCCAGCGGTCGCCGAGTATTGGCTGTCCACACCTCACTGGCGCTCCGTCCAGACTTCACTGCTGCTGCGTCCCACGACTGACTCCGCAACTGGTCCGTCCGCAACTGACCAACCGCCACACACACCATGCCACGGAAACATAACTGTTACACCAAAGAAATTACAGAAGTACCAGTATCGATAAACGCTCCTTCTGCCACTGACGGAGGCAAGTGAGCAAGTCGTTCAGATAGTAACTGAGGGAGGAATAAGACGCCACTAGATGGTGACAGAATGCTCAAAAGGAAAAACGGCGTTAACGTGAGCCGACTACGGCTCAGTAAGATAGTTACCTTTTGCTACTCATTCATTGGATGCTGCTCGATACATTACACCGCCAAATAACTTGCACTATTCATGCTGTCCATTAACCGACCTCAAGACAGAACTGAGTGCGTGACACGTACTTTGGCAAGGGGTGTAACAAGAAACACTTAATGAATGGATCCTGACACTTAAGTAGTATTAGCAAAGCTCAAAAGCTAAGCCTGTGTCCAACAAATATTCACTCTGCGGACACCAGATGAACTCTAGTAAAAGCTCAGGCAAGCGCGCAGCTCCTGCGTCGCCAATTACAGCAACACAAACGGATGTTAATGATGGCAAAACAAGTGAATGGATGACCATGTTTCGAGAAGATAACAACTCGAACACTCCTTAGTTGGAGTAGGATTACAAACGTTGTGATTCTATCACAGAGAAAAGACAGGAAACAGGGGAGCAACTCTCTACATAATCTCGTTACTGATAATTTGGTACAAAATTTGTTCTTTAGAATCTGTGACTCTCTCTCGCCTTCTTTCTCCATGAAGTAATTGAAAATCGAGCAAATTTGAAGATATGCACCACACTCGGATTATTGCAAGCTGAATGACACCACATTAATCATTGCAGCCCTAGGATGACACAAACTACTTGTGAAAGGTAGCCACATATTATACTAACTAATTATATAGCAACAGTATAAATTTAAATAAAGTATGCCTAACATGAATTTTTGAATCTCTATACGCTCCTTCTGTTAATCACCCTAATTGCCAAGAAACAGGCGTACTCCAATAAATTCCTCCTGTCCTCATATTTTTGAAAGTTTTGAACATACATGAAAATTTTGTGGTCAAATCCCATATCATTATTTTCGATCGCTTGTTTCCTAGTTTCTGAAATGTGAACTTCTTCACTGCGTCATGTAACATCATTATGCACTATTTTCCTCACTAGTGAGTGATTCATGTTTCCATATTGATAGACACTTATGAAATTATACACGCCCTGACTCGTGTCTCGTGGTGCGCTTATTTGCTGTGGGCCTTAAACAGCCAAACGACACGCTGGTGGTTCTATGGTATGCACAAGTTGTGTTAGATCTGAATGTGATCTTTCCGTATTATCCAATCGCTCCATTCATTTTCTGTGATCGCTGTCCACTATAGGTTTCTTTTTTGATCAATTTTAAATGCGTTTTACGTCATCTTGGATCTCTCTGATGTCTTTAACAACTTCGTTCTGCTGTGTACTAATTCCAGAGTAATCCTCCTGTACCTTCTTGAGTTCTTCATGCTGTTGTTCATTTAACATATCCTCACCAATCCTATCTGTTCCTGTGTTTCTTTTGCAATTTTCTTGCCGTGCTCTTGTAGAGTACTTAGCACCTTCCTCATTTGACAAACTCATGTTTTGGTTGTCTCGCATGTTTCTTTGCGACAAGCGCCTCATTTATTGCTCCTAATGCTTCAGTATGAGCTAGCCCTGCATCTCCTCTGGGTCAGCTGCCGTATGTTTGAATTCTGTTGCTGTTCGTTGAAATTTTTCTCTCTCGTCTCTGATGTCTATTATGTTTTGTTCTAATTTCCTAGTGAATTCCTGTACTTACTTTTCTGACTATTTTAAAAATACTTTATTTCCTTCTTTACTCTACACCTGTTTTAAAAATTTGAAAATGGTTTCAACCTACATGCTCTTGCTTATTTTTGTTTTTTGCTAAATCTTGCGTAAATGATTATGAACATATTTACTGGATCACTGTGGTGGCGAAACCGATCTCACACCCTCTCTTGTTATCGCATTTTGGATGATGATTGCTGCTTCTACATGTTGTGAACCTGCTGCGCCTTCATCCTCAATGTTGTCGAATACACTAGACATTTCTTTGTCATCTACTGTCACCACTCTGACCTGACTGACCTGCACGAGAGGTGATAAATTCGTGCACAAATTCGTGTATCTCCCTGTTTTGCGCGTGATCTAAGCCGAAATCTCGATACCTACTCTCATCGCACGCTAGCAGTGCTTTGCTCCTTATTACCATCCATGTCATGGTCTAACATATCATTATTATCAACCCGAATAAAAATTACCTACAAACGAGGAATAATCTCCCCTATGTTGCAAACATATAATAAATAACCCTTCCAAAAGAACAGCAATGGCACCAACGCCGTCAGCAATAGAACACGTAATGGCGAAAGCATAAACCAAATTCGCTCCAGCCACTACAGGTACCGCCGAGGTAATGGTTCAAAATCCTGTCGTAATCAATTAACTGATGATTAATTGTAAATTATCAGTTTGCAAATGAAGTTGTTTAAACATAATCTGATTCTGCTAGGCAATGACTTATACGCAAAACTCATTCGACAATAGCGGCCTGCTACGTCACTAAAGAGCCATAAACGCGGTGGCCGAGCGGTTCAAGGTGCTTCAGTCGGGAACCGCGCGACTTCTACGGTCGCAGGTTCGAATCCTGCCTCGGGCATGGATATGTGTCATGTCCTTAGGTCGGTACGTTTAAGTAGTTCTAAGTTCTAGGGAGCTGGTGAACTCAGATGTTAAGTCCCACAGTGCTCAGAGCCATTTGAACCATTTAGCCATCTGAACTTCAGCATTCCAACATCTCTAATACACAAATCCACCCGTAAAGTGGCCCTGCGGTGAAGATAATACTCAACGGGTTTTTAATGTAGATGATATGAAATGTGAAACTGGAGATTACAACTTGTATCTTTAATCCAAGATTACTCCTATTATTCCCACATAGACTACTAAAATTAATGAAGGTGCTCAAGGGATTTTGTCTACTTGATAACATATTTTTGGATTTACGCAAATCTAATACGCTGTGGAATGTAATGCACACACCAATTTTTAATAATTAAATCATAAAAAGAGAGTTTGTTGGCGCGCCCATGATAGGCTGCATTTATTTTACACAGCGACGGGCGTGTAGATGAGTTATCAAGACAATAACTTTTAATTGTCCCATTGTTAAGTGACACCGTCTTTGTTAAAAAAGAATGTCTAAATTGGTTACCTGCATACTACGCTAAAAACATATGTAACCTACCTGTGTTACCCATCCTTATTCACTAATTTGATCATTACTAGTATCCTTAGACTCATTGGTATTCAGTAATGTCATCATTACTGATATCCTTGGAGGAGTCTACATCAGAAACAATTTCATCATTCCCCACCATCCGCTGTGTCGTTCCGAAGTACATCTTCTTGACTTCCATCCAGACGATTTGGAATATAGCATTTGTTGAGTAATTTTACGATCATTGGTGCTCCGATACTTTTACAGGGAGCCGAAACACATTGTGGACTGAAGACGGTAACATCACGCTCCATTTCTCCTGTCGGAGCTGTTCATAGTTTCGCTGGCAATATCACTTATCATACTGTTCGTGAATGTAACCTTCGATAGTTTTATCTATACTGACGTCCAGTGGTTGTAACACAGACGTCACTCCTCCAGCAGGCTATTGGCTAGGCTTTCTTAAGTCGCCAGTGTGATGACCACCAAATGTACCTAGACAAAGCATTGGTGGTGGTTTGGTAAGCCCACCAGGACGTATTTCCCGTACGTTTGGGGGCTAGTATAGCATTAATGTTTCCCTAATCTATTCCTTCACTTGATATCAAGCAATGGCGTCATCACGGAACAGATTTTCATTTTTAGAGATCTTCTAGCATGTTTTCCGTTTGAAGATTAAGAAAGGGGGGAGTTTGTGCCCATCTGCTGTGATTCCCAGCGTTACAGTTATGCACTGTTTTTCACACCCTGATATTTTAATGGTAGCTGCTTTTGTCCCCTTCTGATGAATCGTGTAATTACATGGCATATCTAACAGAAATGGTGTCGCGTCAGCGTTGCCAATTTGGCCCATCGAGAAATTCTTCTCTTTTTGAAGTGTGGTGACATACTGCTGAAACTGTTGAAACTTTTTCTGAAAATCATGCTGAAGCTTTTAGCAACCTCAGCGCTTCAGAGATAAGCCCATCCAATTCATAAAGTGATGCACCGCTAACCTTAGGCTCTAGTCTTGATATACTAAGCCCTGCAGCCAATTTTTTGTTTCGTTTTCTATGGAGTCTATAGCCACAGATTGGCCATTTTTCCTCCTTTCATGGACGAATTCCAAAACTTTTTCTCCAACGTCTGCATGTCTTTCTTTGGGACGGCTAGCGGATTACTTTGTAGTAGGGATTGTCACAAGTAATTACAGTTTCTGTTTCTTCCATAAGAGAACGTTATTCTCTTCCTGCTGTCGTGTTACCATATTTTTCAGCATAAAGAATTACTTCTCTAACATTACCTTTTTTTTATAGAAACAGGCGATACCAAAAGGTATCTTAAATCTTGCATAGATGAACATTCTCGGCTGTTTGACTGAAAGAATTTCAATTGATTTTGTATACAATGTATTATATTTCAGACTAAAATGTATAAAGGGAAATTGATTTGGTTTGCAATCTCTTTGGGAGTGCCGTGGAATGTAAGTGGTAGTGGGAATGTGTCTGATCGATACAGACGTATTTTTATGATCGATACTAATGATGTAATTTGTAAGTGTGGAAATTGTAAAGACAACGTGACATTGAAAAATGTGACAAAAAGTAAAATTCATCAGTAAAAAAGGCAAATCTTTGAATATTATTGAGATCAACAGGAACCCCCAAAATCAACATTTCAGTCTCAAGAATGTACCTCTAGACGCGGGAACTGCAGCCAATAATAATAGAAAATGAAGATAAGTAAATAGTTTTTCTCTTGTGTATCATACGCCTCTTGAAGCTTTCGAAACATTTAGAGACAGAGGAATCTCTGTGGGAGGGTAAGATGACAACCTTCATCTCCTTCTCCCATTCTGACCCACCTGCGCGCCCAGTTCTGAGTCCAAAACCACGTATTTTCTCCAAGACTGAATCGACCACTCTCCTTGGCGGTTCACGATTGACTCCGCAGCTTACACACATTACATTCAAGTCCGCCAAAACCTTCACGAGGAGTTTGCGCCAAGAAGCAAAACCACCAATTGAAAGTCGGTGCAAATCGCATATCACTTCATGTACCAGAGATACTCCCTGCGTAATATGGGAAAAAACCTGTTCCTTCAACCCTAAGACGTCTCGAGGTAACGAAAACTGTTACGTTTTGTAAATTACAGATTGCAGCAATCTATAATTTACAAGTCAATGTAACAGTCGCTGAGTGCAACCGCTTTCCAAATGGAAGGTAACCTGCTGGTACTTTTTGTTATATCTTGGTCTGTGTCCCAATCAATACACTGTTATCTGGTGTGCTTGGGAAATAACTTGGCTTGTGTGTTTACATCACCTCAATTTAAAAAAAAAAAAAAGAGGAAAAACAACGCCACACCTCTCTTGGCCATCCAGTGTGCGGTTTTATGCAGTGTCGGCCCATTTCACCTGTTCTAGCGAAATGTTTTTCCTGACCTAGCTAATACTGGTATACAGCAAGCTTCCCGGACAACAACATGAGGACTCCTGCCGAAACGGTGGAATGGCCTTTGTCTCGGCAGGGAACAGCTGCCATTGCCTCAGTCTAACACATCTCGGCGAAAGCAGTTACAAAATATTTGGCCTCTGCCATCATGGACAATATGCTTTGGCCCCTCTCTGGGACCCCTGGTTCCTATGGCAAGTGACCCGCGTAGTTTACGCCGAGTCGTCTTCTGCTTTGCTAAGAATCCGGCCTGCGTCTCACTTCGCTCTCTCTGTACGTGGGTCTTACCCTGTGCTCAGAACGAGCACCATTAAGCCTCACGTGCCGTAGCCGCTCCTCTGCCTCAAATCAGTTCGTGCATCTAGCTGCCATTAAATTCGGCATCACGACCACCGTCAACACTCTCTAATTGTCACAGTGATCACAGAGACTGTAATTGTCTGTTTTATCAGATAAAGGGAGTGGGAAAAAATCGGGTCGAAAGGACCAAATGTCTTTCAAAATCTTTAATAGGGTGTAAACCTTTGAGTAGATAAACACAAGGATATTTCAGGTGTTTTATCTTATAGGATAACGAAAGAGAGTTTACGGGTATTGTACTAGACTCTATTGTATTCACAAGTCCCTATGACAATAGATTTGGCGGTAGCACCATTGCAATATGGCTTTCTGGTACGCGAAAGTGAAGGTGATGACTTTTGTCTCATCTGTGAGATCTAGTAAGACTTATAGAGTCATTACCACATTATCAATTAACCACCATTGTCTCACATCCTGTAAATTAGTTTTAACCGGTTTGGCAAATAAGTTAACCATCACGCATGCGGAGTATGATGTTGGATACCTGTAGAACCAAAAATAAGCGGTCATTTGCTTAATGTAAGTAGTGTGAATTTGCATGTCGTGCAGAAAGTGCAGTCCTCGGGCGCCTACGTTTATAAACTGTCGTCCATCTCACCAGACACCTGAAGCTGGCGCCAGGCTCTCATCAGGTATCTCTGGCGGCTGGCTGCATGATAACACAAGCACAGCACTGCCGAGACAGTACAGTCGCAGCAGCGAAGTCTCATATAATTTCTCTTATATCGTAACTGTCTTGTGAAGATTCGGAATTTTTTCGATCAAAAAGGAATCGTTTGAATATTAACGACATGTTGCATAGAATTTTCTATCGACGATGCTAATTAAACTCAATGCAGACGAGAGAAAATAGTTGCCACTGAATTGCTGAGCTGATAATTCTGAAGTGAGAGTTACTAACAGTATGTGGTATTATTTGTGAAGTATGTGGATAGATATGTGTCTAAATATTGCTCCATCAGAGTTTCAAAAAAGGTTTGCAGCTATACTAAGTTCAATTAACAAATTTTCTCATTGATGATGGAAAGCTCTAGATGTAGTTGATGTAAAGGCTAGCGTATATTTTAAATAATGGAGCAGGTACAAATGATCAACAACATGGAACATGCTAGGTTACAACATAAACCGAGATACTAGATTATCGAAAGTACTGAAATTATTCTGTACTGTCGATTGGGTACAAGACGACGTAGACCAAATTTCTTGTTCGCTTGATGAATCGCAGAACGCTCTAAAAGTAGAAAACTGTACGTTAATGCAGATGTATTGGAAAACAATTCCACAATGTTCGAATACAGCATTAGTAGCGATATGAAATGGAACAAGCATGTAAGGATTGTAGTAGGGAGGTGAATAGTCGACTTCGGTTTATCGGGAGAATTTTAGGAAAGCGTGCGACCCATTCCTGAGTACTGCTGGAGCACATGGGATTCCCACCAGGTCGGATGAAAGGAAGACGTGGAAGCAACCGACAGGTGGGCGGCTAGATTTGTTTCCGATATGTTCGAGCTCAGTTTGGAAGCCTTCGAAGGAATGCGACGTTCTATTCTAGAGACCACTGAGAAAAATTATAGAATCGTCGCTTGAAGCTGCCTGCAGAACGATTATACTGCCTCCAACACATATTTCGAGTAAGAACCACGAAGATACGAGAAATTGGGGCTTATATGGTCACCTAGTCAGTCGTTTTTCCCTCGGTCTGTTTGCTACTGACACAAGAAAGGAAATGCCTAGTAGTGGTTCAGGGTGGATTCCGCCACTCACAGTACGTTTGCTTACGGACTCTGTATGTTGATGTAGATGTAGACGAGCACACGACGAAGACCGCTCCGGACGTGAGGACCTTCAGAGGAAGAAGAGGACATCAGAAGAATACCTTCAGACTCCCAGTTTCTGCTGACTCCCTCCTGCTCTGCTGCCGCAGAGCCGGAATCATGTCTCACATCCTGGAATTGGTTGGAGAAATATTAGTGGCAGCCATTTGAAGACTGTTCTTTGCCCTTTCTCTTCCTCTCGATTCCGACTTCTAGGAAGCTGTATTTCCATTGATGTACGAGCTTCTGGGGATTGCTCCCACGATCCGGTGTGATGCCAGGTCGTGCCGGGGACAACATCAAATTGGTCTCACATTTAAAGTGTTCTCAGCATCCATTATGTTTGATTTCCATAGGCAGGGATGTAGTCAAGCGGTGGGTTTTTCTTGTTCCGTGAGGGTGACGGTCAGCGAATCCCTTCCACCAACTCTGAGCCATTACCAACAAGTCCGAGCACGATACATTGTCCTCTCCAGGCATAAGTGTCATCGTATCGGAATAACAGTCGTCATACCAGTCATAGAGGAAGATGGACCACCCAAGTAAACACTCCAGAGGATCCTTTTGTGCGTCAAGCTTATTGACGGTATACTAGGATTCCTCATTTACTACACTACGTTAATGCAAGTGGACTGGCTGAGAGCAAAGGTTTATGTTTTATAGTAACTCGCAAATACGCTTCACAATATGTGACTGATAACTGTTTCTTAAACGTTGTCTCTTGAAAGATTTTCAAATCATTGAATTGAAAGTAGTCTTTGTACTACCTTAGCTCGTATGATTGTATATCACGTGTTATTTTACTTTTGGTGATAACCAACGAAATTTCGTACTACACCCCTCCGATGCTCGGCTTCCTTTCCTCAGTAGGGAGTGGGCCTCTGGTCTCCAGCTCAGCCAATGGAAAGCACTGGTTCCGAAAATGGCGTGGATCGGTTCCTTTATGATCAGATTCAGCTTTGGTTAATTATTTAACTTACGACTTCTTCATCCTGCCCAACGTGTGGAATTTTGGAACAAATTTGGGGTCCTGCAGTTCTTCTCCACTTTCACAGAATGACATCAATATCTTCTCCAAACCAAGTTGTTACTCGGAATTTTCAAACATATAAATCTTTCACAGAGCTTAAATAATCCACATATGAGTGTGAAAATATTAGGACTCATTGAGATACCACTAAACCTGAAAGCTGATCTTTATCCACTTAGCCATGGAGCCATTGTGCTGAATAAGATACAGTATTAAATTTGTACACCGATATGCCAGAATATTGTGACCACCTACTATCGATATAAACCAGTCCAGCAGGTAGCAGCGTCACCTGGCGAGATATGACTGCTAGTCGGACACACGCACGGTGCATGTAAAACTAATGAGCGTGCTGTCTGTGTGCAGAGTAGAGAAGGCGCGCAATCTATCCGAGTGTGACAAACGGCAGAAGCTGGTGAAACGGAGGCACGAGCAATTCGGAAACTGCACGACTTGCCTGGTGTTCAAAGAGTACTGTCTTCCACACGTGCCGAAAGCAAAGTGAAACGACATCCAAACATTGGGGCTGGGCTGCCACCGCTCATTACAGATGTCGGACGTCGTAATCTGAGTAGACTGGTAAAACAGGGCGGAACTAACATCAGAGTTTAATGCTGTCCTGAGTAGAAGTGTGTCTCAACACACATTGCACCGAACACTCTTAACGATGGGCCTCCGCAGCTGGCGATCCATACATGGGCCAATGTTAACACTACGACATCGGCAGCTACCGCTGAAATGGGCATCTGACCATCGGAACTGGACGTTGGCGTAGTGGAAGAGCGTTGCATGGCCTGATGAATCCCGAAACCTTCTTCATCAAGCCGATGAAGACAAGCTGGCGGCTGCTCCATTATGCACCGAAGAACATTCACGTTGGCATCCATTGGACCAGTGAGCTCGTGCGAGGCACCATGACGGCCATGGTGTATCGTACACTGGTTGTAGAGCAAGTACACCCTTTTCATGACGATCATGTTTCCCGACGGTAATGGCATTTTTCAACATGACAATGCGCCATGTCACATGGCCAGCAGTGTGATGGATTGTTTCGAGGAACACAACAGCGAGTTCCAATTGATATGATGGTCCCCTAACTCGCCAGATCTGAACTCGATCGAACACATGTGGAATGTTATTGGACGTGGTATCAGAGTTTATCGTCACTCCCCGGAATTTTGGAGAATTAGGTGACTTGTTTGTGCAGATGTGGTACGAGTTCCCTCAAGCGACCTACCAAGATCTCATTGCTTCCATGTCATATCGAGTCGCCGTTGTTGTACGTGCCAGAGGTGGACATACCAGCTGTTAAGTAGGTGTTCATAATGTTCTGACTGATGAGTGTATATGAAATGTACGTCATAGGTCTAGAAGGACGTTTTGATCCTCCTGCACAATAAGTGTACGGCTGGTGTAACCACCTTCATGTAGAACTGAGGGCTTTAGTATCAATCGTTGTTCTGTCTGGAACATAATCAGACTGTGAGGTTCGACACGAACTATTCCTGTGTCTCTACGGTATCAAGTAGTATTGATATCCGACCTCGCATCGTGCGCTCTGCAGTTGAGCAATTGAATCCCAGCACCGGCACCGATGTCCGCAGCCGAAACGCCGGTCTGTAGTGTTACGGAATCTGGCAGCTCCCACCACCATACGAAGCAACAGTTTTCGGTTTAAAGAAAAGGGCCGTAAAAACTGTAGACACAAATAATTAGATTCACTGTAAAAATGTGTTTAACTAGCTGAGGATTCTAACAGCATAAGTCGGTGTGCAACTGTCTGTTATGCACAACAAGAAGAATATCAATAATTCTTGAACAACAACTAGAATTAACTAAGATTTATGGGAGAAAAGCGAACACAAAAAAGCATTCTACATCAGTTAGTGAAATTATACTAGAAATTGTCCAAAGAGAATAGAGAGTGAATTAAAGTCCAGGTATTTAAAAAAGTTCGTTAAAACATATATGAAATATAGTAAATACCACATGGTTTAGAGTTATTTAGAGAACACAGAACACGGATTGGTAAAAAGAAATCATTCATTAAGGGGCTCAGGAGCAGTTGAAATCTTGAAATTTCTTGTATTTATCTTAATCTACGAAATTTTCCCTTTCGAACGGTATCTAATACATGTATATTATTGCCTTATTTCTTCTTTGTTCATTTATGTAAACAAAACACAGTGTGAGTGTGACTATGTACATTCGACAGGTCTCAGGCTAAAACTAAATTTTTTGGATCACCCACATACTTGGGTTCATTTCTTAGACACCAGCGACATTATTGTGTTACGTTCGATGCACAGATGTCTCTGTAAGGACAAAATCGCCTTTTGATCTTTTTTTAAAAATTTTCTTTGGTTTCGTTCATGGTTTTGTTCCAGTAAGCCGGTAAGTAACAGTTAATTTGTCTATCGTTACAATTTTCTTCAGTATACAGTGAATTTATTAGTGCGGTTAATTTATGATTTAGTTCATTAGAGACATAAATATAATGTTAATAGCCTAAAAGATATGAGAGAACTTGTATGGGCAGTTTTTCTTTTTTTGCTTACTTCGACATAAGATAAGTCTCTTCATTCCCTATCCCTTCAAATAAATGATTCCTGCTGCAAATACAACAGAACACAGCAGAATAGTGAGAAATTTATTCACGGAGCAGCTACACCATAGTGGAGGCCTTGAAACAAACTTTCCGAAATTTGGCAGGTGAAAGATTATTGAAGAAATATCTCCGTGGCACTACCAAGAGTGCTAACGAGTCCTTCAACAATGTAATCTGGTCTAGAATTTCGAAGATAGTGTTGTGTTGGTGTCAGTAATACTCTCCATTCGGTGTCTTTAATGCAGTGTCAACGTTAATGAAAGAAATGTTACAAGGTGTGAAGGCCTGAAACGACTGCTATAAACTGATGGTCGTTTCACAGTGAAATAATTGTTAAATTTAGGTAAAAAGAGTTAGGGCTCCCGATAGAGCCATTAAAGACCTTCAAATAAGGGCAAGATAACTCAGGCGACCAGGGAAAAAGAAAATGCAATATGAGACGGAAGAGGATGCCGACACTCATGGAGCCGGAATACATTTACAACTTTAATGGCTGCTTCTCATACGTGGGTTTTAAGAATAAAGTGTAATTTTTCTCAACTTCAACTTGAAGACTTTGTTCAGAATTAGATGATACACTAATGTGAGTGTTGTGCATATTTTAACAAACGAGACATCCTTTTTTTAAAGCCAAGGAAGTTATAATCTTACGAATATAGAAAATTGCAGACAGTTCCTTATTTGATGTCAACTTTTTTGCAAAAATCGTTATTACTTTAAAACTAATTCATATTTTTAGAAATTCTTCTGTTGAAGTGGTTAGAAATATGCAGCCCACGAGAAATATTTTTTGCAAAATTTTATTCACATTAGTTCCTGATAAAAGGTACGTTTTATGCGAATAAACTTTACATAATTTAAGATGGGATTACCAATCTGCTCGATCCCACTTACTTTTTAACAACCCCCGAACTTTTGGAATGTACGGTCAAAATGTACAGTACGCGTCTGTAAATCTTATACCGATGAACTGTCATTCATATTATGCAAACCTCTTTCCATCTTCCCGAGCTCAAGATAACGTTTATTCGTAGAGGAAGAGGATTCATCTGTGTCCTGGACAGACAAATAGGAAAATGCGGAGGTCATACAGAGCTATAAATGCTGAAGAATCTTGATGGTTCTGCTGTAAGCCCAAGACAGTGTTTGTGTGCGTGTGTGTGTGTGTGTGTGTGTGTGTGTGTGTGTGTGTGTGTGTGTGTGTGTGTGTGTGTGCGCGCGCGTGTGTGTTTGTGCGCGTGTGTGCGTATGTGTGTATGTGAGTTTGTGTGTGACACACACACAGTGGTTACGGTTACTAGAAGCCCCAACACAAGTTGGGAAACGGGGCCAAAATGTCTAGTAGTTTACTGTCGAGTTGAGATTTTCACACAAAAATGTTTTATTTATATCTTACAGAAACTTACAGTACGGCAATAAACAACCTTTAAAACACGCCGCTAACGGCAATCAAGTCATTTATAGCAATAGAACAGTTTAAATTTTTTTTAAAAGAAACACAGAAGCCAACAGTACGGCAATAACAGCCTTTCAAAACACGCCGCTAAGGGCAATCAAGTAATTTATAGTAATACCACAATATAAAAAATATTCTTTCCTTAAAAAAAACACAGAAGTTAGCAGTACGGCAATCAACAACCTTTCAAAACACGTCGCTAACGGCAATCAAGTAATTTACAGCAATGCAACAGTTTACAAATTTCTTTTAAAACGGCAATCAAGTCATTTATACCAATAAAACAATTTAAATTAAAAAAAAACGCAGAAGCTAACAGTACGGCAATAACAGCCTTTCAAAACACGCCGCTAACGGCAATCAAGTAATTTATAGCAATACCACAATTTAAAAAAAATTCTTTAAAAAAAAGACACAGAATCTAGCAGTACGGCAATAAACAACCGTGCCGCTAACGGCAATCCAATAATTTATAGCAATACGACAATTTAAAAAATTTAAAGAACATTAGTAAACAGGCTACTAAAGTAAATACCGAACTTTGTTAATAAAGTACGGTGAGGTAGTGAAGCTACTAACACCGCCATTTAAAATAAATCAAAATCCTCAGCAAACATACGATTAATGGCAATAAAGCAATGGAGGAATTTAAAAAAGTTTTTAAACAAAAGTGTCCTGGAATATCATTAGAACATAACAGATATGACGGACCCGTGTAAGGTGGCCACAAATCACCCACTCAGGGCTGCTCAGGCTAGGCAGAAAACTGACCAATTTAAATACGCCCGTAAACACAATTGCCACTCTCAGGCTGGTCATTGCACCGGCTTTTAGCCAGCGAAAACTTATAATAAGATGGCTTAACCTGTTGACAACATTAGAGCTAACCTCGTGCAAGGCTACATTACACCACACAGTCCTGAATGAGCGACCATATGATCAACCAACAAGAAACATGAATTTACTCATAACACACGACAGAATAGCGAAACAAACTGCCAAAACTACACCTCCCACCGGGTAGTAACGAGAGGAGGAAAGATCACTGTCTTCAATTACACCGGTGCCGGGGACAGGAACCCGATCGCCGGAGGCCACAAGGCAGAAGAGACACTGCTTACGCAAACTTATTACTTAATGCTTAAACCTTACACTAACTTAACTTGCAATTATGCTCGAACAGGCAGTACACTACCTTCGATGGCAAGGATCCACACATCCGACCGCGCACGCTTCGCCAGTGTACCCAACACGCCACGGTCACGCGACAACACGCTCTGTCACCGGAGTTCACCTCTTCTCTGAAACGTGACCGCTCCTTCATGTTAGGTATCTCCTTTTGAAATTCCAGTGTTGAAACAGAGGACTTAAAGAAGCTTGTTAACGTCCCACCAAGGTGAAATGAACAGCAAGTACTCGTCGGGCGATTCTGTATACAACCAACCCGCAGGGAGCTCTTCCGTCAACTCGACCCGCGCGTTACACACAACCGACATACATCACATGGCGACTCGGTACAACCGACCACGCCAGGTCGGAACTGGCGAGCCACACTGCCCTCCCATGTCCACCAGACTCTCTGAGCGCACCCCTACTTCCGCGCCACCACACGAAGTTACCACCGGTCAGAGATCTCATTTCCTCCGTAGCAGTTTCCCGGACGCAAAAACGCAGATATCGATAGCAGAGAGAAAAGACAACGAAGCTGCCACTTGATGACAGACAACATATGAAACAAACATGTCAGAGGAAGAAAAGGTAAACCAATGCTATCTAAATACATGGTGTAGCACGAGTCGATACACGGCTCAGTGTGTGTATGTCTCCGTGTGAAGGTGTGTAGTGCATTGCAAGAAGTGAACAGTGAAGATGCATGAGTTGGAGATTACCATAAACATTTTGGGAGACTATAGGTTAGCTCATTTATAAAATACCAGCTCTGCGCTCAGTACTTGACGGATTAATCTATGTCGACCGTCCGCCACGTCACCCACCGCGACCTACCTGATTATGATTCGGTATGGAAGGGCATAGTGTCAGTACACCACTCTCCCGGCCGTCGATAGCTTCTCAATCCTTGATCCTGTTACTTCTCCATCAAGTGCTTTGTCGAAATCAACCACGAGGCTGAGTGCAACTACCCTAGCCATGCCACCAGGAAAAAAAAACAAAAAAAACGAAGCGCATACCGAGAATTCACATTTGGGCTCCCACATGGCAGGCACTGTGAGCGCTCAGCTAAGGAGGAGGATTCGTCTTTAAGTTTATATCTTTTGTCGCCTAAGACTGTCTGTAGACTATTAATAGGGTTACATGTGTGAAAAAATTACCTTTCCAGCAATTGACCTCTCTGTATTGAGATGACACGTGGACGAGTAAGATAGTCAGCTGTCATGGCGGGTAAGATCCTTACAAACTGGATGGCGGATCGATAATATTTCTTCCTTTTTCCCTCTTTGAGTGTTCAGATAATGAGAATAACATTTCACATCTCACATTCGCACGGAATACGGTACATACCGTTTCCTGGAGCCTAAATAGTCTTCAAGATAACACTTACCTTCCTTGTTGGATATGACATACAGTATGCATCTTGAATATATTATGACAATTCTGAGCATTTCCTCACAAGACGAAAGAGACGTTAGTAAAATTAGCAACCTTTCTGTCATCAGTTTTGTAATATGGGTCACATACTTGTAAGAAAGGGACCAACCAAACAGAATACACAAATTTCGACCGTTGTTGTACACAGCTCAGTGACAATAACAAAAAAATTATGGGACTAAAGGGTATTTGTTCCAAAGGTATTTCCAGCAGCATAATTTCATTGCAGCTCAGTTTAATCGACGAACTTTATACTTTCTTGCGTCACTGTTATTTTCTCAGCTCCCGGGATTTGCTGTAACTGAGAAATTTGTGAAACTTTTCATGCAGGAACCCTAATTTACGTGTAGTAGTATACAAATCTCATAAGACAGCTCGCTATTCTTATGAACTACATTATGAGAACTACGTCGTCTGCTGGATACGAGAGAAGAGAGTGTTATTACTTTTAATCACCACCATCGATCAGTTTCGGTGAGTCGAGCTATTCCAACGAAACACTTTCATATTTTATTTCTTTACCTTGATCGTTTGTTTATGTTATATAACCCAGAAATGTGTAACTATGGAAGATTATAAATTTTACACAGTAGCTCATTTATTTAAATCCCATTAACAAGCCTTTTCATTCCTCCATTTGCGTCCGTGTATATAACGTAGGCCTCCTTCAGAAGAAGTCACAGTGAAATTGTGAACGGCTCAGAGTACGTCGTAAGGAGTACAAAGTAGAATATCCACCGTGCACTAGTTCACAAGTCCTTACAGGAAGGGAAAGAGTGGTCATCGGGACTGATACCGGTACTAGATGGGGGGAGAGGTAGCAAATGATATGGAACTGCCTCTGTCCTGGGCAGCTAGCGGGCAGTCGATCCTCAAGCTCAACATCCGCCATCTGTGGTTATGTGGTGTGTGGCAACTACCTGGTTCCTGGATGTTTGAAGCGTACGGGGCTTTGGGCCTGGCGCTGGGCGTCTGGAACGCGATAGAGGGTTCGCTGGCCATCTATTACAGCTGGGGGGACATGGAGGAGACGACACTGGTGCTTACCAGTACCGTATACATCGGCTGCAACACCATCAAGATGGCCTTCTCCAGGCGCAACCGGCGGCAGTACTACGCGCTGGCTCGACGCGTGCAGACTCTCGTGTCCCTGCAGAGTGAGTCCTGCTTCGCGGATCCTGCCTTGGCCGGCATCCAGAAGGACTCCCAGAGGCTCGCGCTACGCCTCACCCTGGGAATACTGCTTTTCATGTTCGCGCAGTGCTTCGTGTGGTTCCCCACGCCGCTCGTGGCGCATCCAGGAGAGCGCCGCCTGCCGCTGGTTCAACACGCCTGGGACAACAACACCAACTACTACGCTCTGTCGTACGCCTCGCAGTGCGTCATAGGAGCGTGGACGAGTCAGCTGGGCTACAGCGTCGACCTGCTGTTCATGGCCGTCATGATTCTCGTGGCCGCGCAGCTGCGGATACTTTCGCTGCGCATAGCCAGTCTGAAAACGGAGGACTGCGAAGAAAATCTAGAAGATGGGGAGAGACGCATGAACGGCATGCCAGCAGACACCTGCGATAAAATGTACGAAAATTTGTGTCTTTGTATCGAAACTCATCAGAAAATTCTCAGGTACGTTACGTAAAATGGATAATTTCGGTAGTACATACCTGGATTAGCGCTATGAAGTTTCTCTGTAATATGCACGATACCTGATGCAGTGCGACACACAATAATAAATAACAATAACCCAACTTTTCTGTTTAATGTTAAGCATTGTTGTAATGAAACTTCCTGGCAGATTAAATCTGTGTGCCCGACCGAGACACGAACTCGGGACCTTTGCCTTTCGCGGGCAAGTGCTCTACCATCTGAGCTACCGAAGCACGACTCACGCCCGGTACTCACAGCTTTACTTCTGCCAGTATCTCGTCTCCTACCTTCCAAACTTTACAGAAGCTCTCCTGCGAATTTCTACTCACATCGCGATAAGACATTGTCTTGGTACAGAGACCTACTCTGAATGAAGAGAAATTCGTCGTTGTCAACTTCGATAAACTTTAGAGTACACTATAACATGCCGATTTTAAAAATTAAACAGCCGTCTAAATTTCCAGCTGGTATTTTATTTGAGAAACCAATTTCAGAACGACATTACGCCATCTTCATGCCCTGTCACCTGCGTGTAAGAAGAAACCCACCTCCGGTCTCGTCAAAGTAGGGACCCGCGTTCAGTGACTGGCTTCCGTAGATATTTGACACGGTGATCCCTTAGATTATCACTTGCCGCTCCGTCAAAGACTTATGGATACCAGTCATAGCGTGTTGGTCCCTATTTTGACTCTATCTGGGGTGGGTTTCTTCCTGCATGTCGGTTAGGGGGGCCTGAAGATGACTTTATGTAGCGCTGGAACTGGTTGCTCAAATTAAATAACAAGTGGAAATTTAGACTGGAAAGGTGTTCTGATTCGACATATTATGTTGAACAGCCGAGAACCCGAAACCATCAGTATAAAAGTGGAACTACAGAGATTTAGAGTTTAAAAGTAGTACTTACTCTTTGTATGTTTCCACAAGCGTACAATTTGATTCTGTTACGTTGAATACTATCCCTAATAGGCTGTATCTGGTTGAAAAGGGTGGACCGAATTGCAGCGTTAACCATAATCTAAAATTTCATTATACGTGGTGTTGACTAGAATACACTCTGAGGATTTCTGAAGATATCATGGATAACCTAAAGGCCGCCCTGAGTGGCCGACCGGTTCTAGGCGCTTCAGTCTGGAACCGCGCGACCGCTACGGTCGCAGGTTCGAATCCTGCATCGGGCATGGTTGTGTGTGATGTCCTTAGGTTAGTTACGTTTAAGTAGTAGTTCTAGGGGACTGATGACCTCAGCTGTTATGTCCCACAGTGCTCAGATCCATTTGAACCATAACCTAAAGGAAGTGATGTGGTATCTACAATTTGTTGAGAATTCAGAGCCCAGTACTTAGAATTTAAGAACCTGACACTGGCGCATCGGCTGACAAAAGAGTTACTTAACTTCAATTCACAAAAAGAAAGGACAAATTTCGAAACCAAATATAAATTCAGGGTGAACCTATAAGAGATAATATTTGCCGATGACCTTATAGCCCTACCAGAGATAGGAAGATCACATTTACGGGAAGTAATACATATTGTCTTGAGAACACCATTAAAATTCAGACGAGGACAATGGAGCCTGTTAGACTTAAGTGATGCTGGGGCAATTGGGTTAGGGAATTAGAGGCAACAAGTAGTGAGCAGAAACAGCTAACGATGTCACAAAAAAAGGGTATATAAAATGGATACTGGAAGTAAGGGAAAATGTTTTTCCAGAAAAGAGTAATATGTTGATATCTGATATAAATTTGTTTTAACAAGTCATTCCTGAAAGCACTGCTCTGAAATGTAGCCTTCGATACAGTCAATTAGAGAGGAGAATTTTTGGGAATATGGTGGTACAAGAGAGTGGTGAAGATAGGTGAGTAGATAGAATAAACTATGGCGAGATATTCGTACTCGGGAGAAAACATGGTAAAATTTGATTAAAGGAAGGGGTTGTTCAATAGGAGGCATCTCAAGGCATCAAGGAATTAGTTCAAGGAATAGTCAAGTGCGACAGAAGGCTTTGTGTGTGTGTGTGTGTGTGTGTGTGTGTGTGTGTGTGTGTGTGTGTGCGTGTGTGCGTGTGTGTTTGGGAAGGGATGGAGAAATGAGGAGCAGGAAAGGGGTCCAGAGAGAGAGAGACCAAGGTATGGGAAGCGTAGACAGGTTTTACGGATGTAGATTGCAATAATTTATACAAAGATGAAGAGCTTTGGACGGGATAGACTGACGTGGAGCGCTGCGTCAAGCCAGTCTTTAAACAAAAATAACAACATATATGGCATTAGAATATGATGCTTGAAACTGACATTAATGAAATCATTGGAAAATACAACCCAAAAGGAAAATCATCTACAAAATTTAGATTTGACCATGCAGTATGAGGATAACTACGAGGGTGTGTCATACCGCACTAACATCTGGGATAAATAGAGTATTGGGATGAAATAATGAAGGATTACTTAGTTTTGTTGAGGCTCAAGGGTCTAGTGCAAGTCTCTTGATTGGACGCCACTTCAGTGACTTGCCTGGCCCTAAGTTATTCCATTTACGCAACGGGGGAAATGAGACCTACAGCTTAACGTGGTATCCAAACCACCTATCGTTCCAGGGGACTCTTCACATCGCTGGACGGTAAAGGTTGTTGACAGACTGAAAATTTCCGTCAGCTGATCTGGATTCGATTCCGCCACCTCTTTGTTTCCAGGTATGCGCTTTACCATTAGACCACCAGGAACGACAAATTCGAGGTTTAGATATAAGGACAGTGTTTAACTGAGGAAATTTTGAAAAGAAAGGTTATATACTCCTGACATTGTCAGTACTGGAGCGATTAACTGTGCACGATAACTGAAGAAAACTTCACAAACCAAGATAGGATTTTACTGGATGACCGGTTTCAACAGAGATGCGATGGTGGCAGAATAGCTAAGTCGAAACCGTTGATCCAATAAAATGTTTTTTACCGATGTTGGCTTGTGAAGTTTCCTTCACTTACCGAAAAAAAGGTGTTGATCATACGAGTTTGTAAGGAAGCATTTAAAGCTCCTTTGACGACAAGACCATTAGACACGAAATCGGCCGTGAACATTTCAAATGAATTTCCTACCATTATTTTCAAGTGTTAAAGGCACGTCAGATTGCTGTCAACATATAGCGTAGGCAACGCAAACGTTCACAGACGTGTTTAACTGGTGCAAGAGAGAAACAGAGAAACCGCAATGCTCCAGGGCGTAAACTGGTAAACATTCACTAGATGACACCTAATACATATTAAAATTCACAGTACCAGATTTCAGTGAATAACATCAAATATTATTAAACTTCATTATTAATCGCTCCTGGATGGTCCACGAGGAAAGATAAACAAATAGTTCGGGAAATAACAAAAAAGCCTTCCCCTAAAACAGCAATGCGGTAAATATGCGAAAATGACTATGTATTGCTATAGTAAGTGTTACATCACACACCCCCACCCCACACACTAGAGATTAGATGTAGATAGCCGGCCGGAGTGGCCGTGCGGTTATAGGCGCTACAGTCTGGAACCGCGAGACCGCTACGGTCGCAGGTTCGAATCCCGCCTCGGGCATGGATGAGTGTGATTAGGTTAGTTAGGTTTAAGTAGTTCTAAGTTCTAGGGCACTGATGACCTCAGAAGTTGAGTCCCATAGTGCTCAGAGCCACTTGAACCATTTTTAGATGTAGATAAACAGAAGTGAGACTCAGCCACAAATCGCGTGTTATGAGGCACTGCTTAAGATACTCATCTTGAACTCAAGTAACACTGGAGTCACATTCCATCCGACTATTACATAGGATCCAATAAGCATAATCAGAAAGCTGAAATACCTTTGCGAAAAGCGTAGGACTGGTTCCTGCACCATTTCCTCAGGTTCTCGGCCGGCCGCTGTGACCGAGCGGTTCTAGGCGCTTCAGTCTGGAACTGCGGTGCTGCTACGGTCACAGGTTTGAATCCTGCCTCGAACATGGATGTGTGTGATGTTCTTAGGTTAGTTAGGTTAAAGTAGTTCTAAGTCTAGGAGACCTGATGTTAAGTCCCAAACTGCTTAGAGCCATTTGAGCCATCACGTTCTCGATTTCTATGAACGTATACTTATATGAGCTTTCAAAGGTTAGAGGTAAAACGATTCGCCATCATCACAAAACTATTCACTTGCAACTATAATAGGAATATTTAACAACTACGACCGGTTTCGACGCTTACATCTTCTTCGGACAGGCTGTCCATCTATTCATCTCTTGAGGCCCATGATCTGTCTATCGATGTAGTCTTCTGTAATCTTTCTCAGGCTAAAATCCAGGTACAAGAGGCGAGAATAACGGTGTGCTATCCGCACATGATAGAACTACCGAAACTGTTCATAGCTGCTGAAATTATTTGATTGCTGTAAAATTCCTTCGTATTAACTTACACCCCAAATAGCCTTTAGGTCTGTCACCATCAATATGACAAGAATCCTACATCAAAGATCAAGCTCGACTGTTATAAAGTGCATGGAGAAGACGAAACTTCCGTCAATAACGATGGGTTCAGAATACACCATCGGCGTGAAACACAACTCATTTTTGACCTTAGATATATCGGAAACGGTACATAGGACGACATAATTTCCACCAGGGTGTTAGTTTAAATGATTAATAAGTGAGGCCATTGTGGTGTAGTGGGCAGAGCATTCGTCTCCTGCTATGAAGTGTTCCGAATTCCAACCTGGGCAGGGTTGAGGATGTTTCCTCACCCATTGCCTATAGGACGTCCCACATCAACCGATCACCCTGTTAAAATGAGCGCCGGAGGTCTTTTCTGTGGGTACAGCGTTGGCGTGGTTACGTCGCCACTTCTGTGCTCCTGGCGCCACGGTGCATAGAAAGGCTACGTTCTACCGGTGTTCCTGCCGACAGTAGCGACACTTGGCCCTTGCTCCACAGGCTGTACGTTTACTTTATTGGATTGAGTACGCTGTCTAGTTTCGGCCAGGTACACTCACAAGAGGACTGCATCTACTCGTCATCACCGATTTCGCCTAAATTTATGTTACATGCAAGGCTTAGCCAAAAATGAAAATAACTGGAGCTCCAGGATTCAGGAAAAAAAGCGAAGTAAAAAAATTGCAGCGGGTGAGGCAAGCATTAAACTTTTATGTTTAGTTACCGTGCAGTGGTTGGCGCAGCAGAAATAGTACAGAACGATAAACGTAGGGTAGTGGGGGGCTGGGCCGCTACGCAGAAACTTCTATTTTATTTTCAATTTTTTCTTTAATCACACTGAAAATAAACCAAAATTATGCTCAGTATGGTTTATTAAAATTTTCATGCAACATATGGAAAGGAGGACGATGCTTGGGATTATAAATAAATTTCCAAGTAGGAATTGTAATTGTACACGGGAACAAAGTGTATAAAATTAGACACTTTTAGTATCTTACACTTGATGATGTGCAAATGCTGAAGCGATATTCATCGGAAAAATCGGGGAAGGACTAATAGTATTGACATGTTTCACTCGCTATAAATGCTACATTTTTGTAATCACACGGTTGTTTTAAAGTTGCTACAGAAAAACAAACGTGATTTACATTGGCAAATTGTTCTCTCTCTTTGCACAGCTTGGAAATAACAACATGTAACTTATCATTTCGCCGAATATTGGCGAAGAGCGCTGATGATGTACAATGGAGCGTATTTTGATGCAGTCTTCTCGGGAAATGATCTCCTTTCCCTCGCGATGGGGCGGTTGTACCTGCACCAGGAACCAATCGATCGCGTGTACCTGCCGAAGGCTGCTGGAAGGTCAAAATAAAACCAACGGGAAGAAATTCTTGTATGCTTTAATTCCAATCTCTTCTTCGAAATATATTTACAGAATCCTTGAGGAAGCCGTAATTAAAATCCATGCCGGCCGTGGTGGCCGAGCGGGTCTGGGCACTACAGTCTGGAAACGCGCGACCGCTACGGTCGCAGGTTCCAATCCTGCCTCGGGCATGGATGTGTGTGATGTCCTTAGGTTAGTTAGGTTTAAGTAGTTCTAAGTTCTGGGGGACTGATGACCTCAGAAGTTAAGTCCCATATTGCTCATTTAAAATAAATAAATAAAGAATAAAATAAAATCCTTCGTAGGAAATTTATTTGCAATCACAAATTTTTCCATTGCCATTCCTTTCAACGCCATTTGCGCTTATTTGCAGTGTAAATAACCTTAACATTGAAAATAATAAATATTCTGTATGGAGGCTCTAGTCCAAAACGACTGGTCATCTGAATCTCCCACCTGTTTCACATTCATTTCCGTCCTAGCCTTGCAAATGTCGATGGAGTCGGTGATGACATGAAGGCGAGGTCCCCTTATCAGGTGAATGTAGAAACGTCATTATCATAAGCAGTATAAAAAAATAATCACTTGTCGTTGAGAGTCATGCATGGCGTAGTCGTCAGTGGACATGCCTTCGGAATAAGTATCCACAAGCTTTTCATGCATTGCGTGGAATACTACACCGCTCAAAATAATTAACGTATCACGTCTTCTGATTTCTGCCCTTTTTTCACATGTGTGGACATCTTTCTGTTCGAAGAGTCGTCAAGCTAGACGATGACGTCGCAGGGCACCAAACTTTTGCACCGTTACAGAAGAACCCCTAGGCATCTTTCAGCCAAATTTCAAACTTAATGAGCGCAATGGGGGAAAATGACGGTCTATCGAATAAACGACCCTTTAATTCCTTTGCGCTGTCTATCTTAAGATTTCCATGTTGTTCTTAATGGGGTAAACCCATCTGACATAAAAGTAAGTTTGCGAGTAGCGCCAGAGAATGTTGCGTGATCGTCACTATTTACTAATTACATACGTACGTACATACATACAATGGTGAACCAAAACATTATGACCACTACCCACCATGTTCCTGAATGGTGGCCACCTCACTATCTCCAAATGACAAGACGACAATATGTGTACTCAAACAGCAACAGCGAACTACAAATAAAAACTGACAATCGATGGATGACCACACAGCAGCCGGAATACCAACATGCAAAACTAAAGCTCTACGAGCTTATGCACCAACCTGATAGTTCATGTCAGCCGCATACGTCCTCGTAAAGGAATTGTAGAGGTGCCGCTTCCAGGCCTCAGTACCTTCGGTAGGGGCTAGGGGAATTTGTGGGAAAAAAAGAAATATGGAAAAGGCTAACTAAGAAGAAGACAGTTCTGCAGTTATCCTGACACACTGCCATGCGCTAAGGCCAGGGGAAAGAATAATAAAATAACAACAGAATTTTCCTCTTCCTTTAGGGCAAAATGTTCTACAATAGGTCGAGATGACGCAGTTACAACACCAGGCTTCCGGCTCTTGACGAAAAGGCAAAGAAATCCAGGAAGCTCCATTATAATACGGCAGCTATGTTGCCGCAGAAATTGTAAAAACCATCCAGATACGTGCTCTAATAGGTGGTATCTCATTTTCATGACATCGAACGTGATATGTCAAACCAGCAGCGGGCCCTGGAGTTCGATTGCAATGTTCGAGCACTGGAGAACGAAATTCTGCGGGTAGAAAGCACATTTGACAAATTACAGGTCATGATAAATAAACGGGTTCAGTGACATGCAGGGAGGGTATCCGTTACTGCGGTTAACTTTTTCATGACTCAGAGACAGCTACCTAAGACTGTGGAGTTACTCCCTGGAGTACGCCAAAAAAACAGATTCGCCTAGCAGCCGGCTCTTGAAAGCAGTGTTTGGAACAGCTGACATTGACTGCCTAGGTAAGATAGACAAGGCACTACAAAAAAGTACATGCCGACTGGCACGGCAACCAGAAGACAGTGGAGAAAGACGTAGTAAAGACTACCAAATATCTGCACGCCTTGGCCAAAGCGCTGCTAGTGTCCAACGTTCAAGCAACAGCCGATCTTGGTCATTCTTAAGGACCGACTGGCTAATGTAGATACCTATCTATTAACTGCAGAATTACTCGCGACCCTTTATGATGGAATTACTGATAAGCGCATTGCGACCAAAGAGCTAAAGAAAGATCTTTTATACTCTGTTAGCATGAATTTTACAGCAATTCTGCTACCACGAAATAAATTATTAGAATGGTTATAGAAAATCCAAATAGAAGTAACGACTCCTTAGAGCTGCAAACAGCAGCAGGACAAAACATTTTGGCATTGTACTGTCACATGAGTACAGTTGTTAGTAGATAAATAAGCACATGCATCCAAGTTGCTGACAAGAATAATATGCAGAAGAATCGAAATGAAATTTCGGGGATCTGCTAGACGATAACGAGACTGGTTTTTGGAAATGTAAAGGCACCAGAGATGCAGTTGTGACACTACGGTTGATAATGGAAGCCAGACTAAAGAAAAATCAAGATACGATCACAGGATTTGTCAACCTGGAGAAAGCGTTCATTAATGTCAAATGCAAGATATTCGAAATTCTGTGAAAAATAGGGGTAAGCTATAGGAAGAGACGGCCAATATACGTATAATACGTACAATAAGATTGGACGACCAAGAACGAAGTGCTCGGTTAAAAAGAAGGGTGTAACACTTGGATGCAGTCTTTCCGTCCGTCCCCCCCCCCCCCCCGCCCCCCCCCCCCCCCCCCCACTGTTCAATGTGTGCATCGAAGAGACAATGAGGAAAATAAAAGAAAGGTTCAGGAATGCAATTAAATTTCAAAATGAGAGGATATCAATGATACGATTCACTGATGACATGCTTATCCTCAGTGAAAGTGGAGAAGAATTAAAGGATGTTTTGAATAGAGTGATCGGTGTAATGTGTACAGAATATCGATTGAGAGTAAACAGAGTAAAGGCGAATGTAATGAGAAATAGCAGAAAATTGAACCGCGAGAAACGTATCATCAGGATGGGTAATCACGAAATAGATGTTCAGGTATTCAGTTCCCTAGGCAGCAAAATGTTCCAAGAGGGCTGGAGGGAGAAGGACATAAAAATCACACTAGCATTGCCCATGAGAAATCTACTAGTATTAAACATAGGCGTTAATTAGAGGAGGAAACTTCTGAGACAGTAAGTTTGGAGCACAGCACTGTATTGTGGTGGAACATGCACTGTGGGAAAACCGGAACAAAAGAGAATCGAGTTATTTGAAATGTGTTACAGAAGAATGTTGAAAATAAGGTGGACTGATCAGGTAGGACATGAAGATGTTCTCCGTAGGATCGGCGAGGGAAGGAAAACATGGAAAAACAATGACAAGAAGAAGCGACAGTATGGTAAGACATCCGTCAAACCATCACAGAATAAATTCCTTTGTACTAAAGGTAGCTGTAAAGGGCAAAAGCTATAGAGGAAAACACACACTACATCTAGCAAAGAACTGAGCACGTAGGTTGCAAGTCTTGTTGGGAGATGAAGAGGTTAGCACAGGAGAGGAATTAGTGGCGCGCTACATCAAACAAGTCAGAAGTCTGGTGATTAAAAAAAGAAAAAAAGAAAAAGAAAAGGCAAGCACCCATTTACAAATTCATATCCAAGCACTGGTAACTTGTAGGGACTGTAGATTTGGGTGTTAAGCACTAAGCACTAAAACCTAAAAACGGCGTACAGTCCAAAGTGCACGAATTTTTACTGGTGACGTCGAACAGCCCCATTGCCATCAAACAGACAATTTCATACCCTGCTCTCCGCTCAGGAATTACTTACTATACTGTCAGACAGGGGTAACCAACATCTGCCTTACAGAATAGCTATATACCGTTAGAGATTGATTTGAGTTTATCTTGTTTCACCTACACAAATCTGTGACAGAACGCCTGAATACTTACATGCAAAACAGAATTTTTCGAAATAGCACGTCCACACCGATTATCTTCTATAGCAAACCACTCATTATTTATATTTGTTAGTAGCAAGGTTAATAAATTGGCACACAGCGAAAAGAACTACAAGGTCAAGGTTTGTTAATGAGTGCTACCCACTGTGATACATCCAGACCGCTCTTCCGATTACCCAACAGCAAAACAGGAATTATCAACCTGAATACAAGTCATACACTGATTTATGTATCAGAGCTACCCCTCCAAAATCTACCTAGAAGAAACCAAACTTACATTAATTGCACATTAGTTCCAACTCTGCTTGTCTCTCTAGAGTAAATGTTAGCTGTGCAAAATGGTCGCATATCGACGAAGTGCTTTTCAGACTATGTGCAAAGGTACCGTACTGAACATCATCCACAACTAGAAAACTACGAGTATAGTAGCCTCAACCTCAACTTCCTACAGTATTCTAGCAGTAATAGGCATTAAATACTAATAGTTCAAGCAAAAATAGGCCACATCTCATGCCTGTGACCCTTCAACCTACTGTTTCAATCCAGTCAAAATAACAAGAAGCAATTTGACAAACGACCAAGTGAACCGTAAACAAGAGCTCTACATGTACCGAAGAGCTACCGAAGTCAGACAGAAAATATAAATAGTGTAAAGGACAAAGTGATACTGCACGTGAAGATGGAAATGTGAAAAGGAAATAACTCTAAATAATCCGGTGTATATATTTCAGCAAAATCCGATGGCCGATTCTTTCCATAGAGGGGAGGAACTGTAAAAGGAGAAAAGCTATGATTTGAATTGGAGCCAGAGACGGAGCGCAAGGGAGGTAATCACGCCACAATAGAGTCAGTGAAGTGCCGCTCAGTTGCCCAAGTACTGAGTGAGCCAACACCTCTTCCCCAACACAGCCTACTGCATAGCGAAACCACGCCGGCTACCAGGAAGTACTTCAACCAGACCTGCTCGCCGCTGCAACATCCTTTCACTGCCTCTATTCTGGATTACCTGACGTGACAGCACTAGCTCAAAGTAGGGATAGCGGCTATCGCTGAAACAATGTTTTAGGTTATATTGTTTTTTTTTTCAGCGCCAGGATAATAGGACTGTTAAAACCGCTCGTAATAACCGGTTTGTGAAATAACAGACTTCGGTTTTTTGTTCCTGTTATTTCCTGTAATAAACGCAGAAATCCAACAAATTTTGACTTCTTTACATTCATGATACGTAGAATCAAGATATTAAATTAAATAGGCAAATAAAACAAAATCGAAAAGTGATAAGAGGGAATAGTCAGTTGCGAAGGGTGAAAGATGACATGGACGAGCTCAGTTTTTTTATTTAAATTTGTCAGTTTTAATTGGCTACGACCAGATAAAAGCCTGTTAGGTAGACAAAGGGAGCACATCATACAGACAGATAGGGCATGTGTTGCACATTGCATGTACACGCGTACCATCTAACAGGCCACGTCACGTGGTAATAGATGCATCATTGTCTCATCAATGCTCTACCAATTCTTATGCCGTGTGCTTGTTGTTCGTTTCTGTTGGCATTGTTATGTAGCACTGATCTCTTTTCTCAATTTTTGTAGTAACGCAATGTTTCAAAGCTATGAAGATTTTGCGAATACAAATTACTCGTTTCTTAAAAAAAAGTTATTTAAAAATGAAAAATTTTAGTACTGCTGGTAATTATATTTCAGTTTTGTATCCAGCTAGTCGTAAAAAAGAAAAACCCCTGTTATAACAGAGACCAAACAAATACCGAAAAATACCAGTAATTCAGAACTAAAATACCAGTCTCTATTTTAACCGGTCGGTTTTCGCCATATCAGCGCAAAGGCAGCAGGGAGCCATTTACGTCCACCACAAATAGCCGGTTAGCACTCTGACAGGTTGTCATTTTCGTGACGACGATCGTGCGATGTTCAGCGCAGTGCCAACGACCTAGACGTGTCTACCACTGTTGGGATACGAACCACAGCCTGCCGCCTAAGCATTTGGCTGCCAGGAAAGTACCGCACTTTGCGGCGGACGTGGAAGTCCGACGAGGAGGTCTAGACACACATGCCCTTTCTGGAGTACCAACAGAAGTCCTCTAAGGTCTGGGCATCGGTACATGATGTTGTCAGAATTTTTCGTAGACACTGCCTCTGGCCACACCTGTCCCGACCGTGCAATACAAGTATCAGGCGAGGCAGCATCAGCAGCACCAGGGTGTACAGTCCCCGCCAGAGGCCAACGCCGTGTCATTCTCCTCTTCCGTCATGTTTACCTACAGTTCCAATTCAATGAGGTGAAAACAAACTGCAATAAAGAAGTTGTAATAACGTTGAGTGGACCTTTCCTGGTTTCACTCCTCATCCTTCTTCAGCAGAGAATGTCAGTCCCCAAGCAGCCACCCCGGAAGCGCCATCGTAACGAAGGTGCAAGAACGAATTACTCTAGGCATCGTTCTATTAACTTGGCTACCGAATTCGTCTGTCCCAACGCAGTTCAACACCTATGAGAAGCTATTGGGCAGCAGCACTGTACCAGTAAACTACCGGCCCATAATTTATATGAACTTATAACGGACCTACACTTCTGGTTAATTAGGATTTTTACAAGACACATGCACCGAATATTTCTAGTTGTTTGGGAAGAATAATAATGAATACCCGGGTAAGGGCAGATGCAGTTCTAACTGAATTGTTACTGTGCGACTATTTTTGCACGATTACGATCGAAAGAAATATTGACAATAAAGGTGAAAGTAAGAAATAGTTAGTGAGATTTAGAATAAATATACTAAATGTATTGTGTATAATTTTAGATTCCATATTATTAAAGAACGGTCGCCAGCTCACTATGTGAGCAAAAACTACTGTTTGGTTATTAATTTCTGACAGACTGTAATTACGAACTATTCACTGAACCGTAATCAGGCGAGAACGGAACCGAAAGCACTGTCTCGATCTCAGATACAGAAACCCAGTTAATACCACGACTTAAGCAGAAAACCAACAAAATAATCTGTATTGAACATATGCGCGCAAAAGGTAATTGGTTGCAAAAAATGGTTCAAATGGCTCTGAGCACTATGGGACTTAACATCTATGGTCATCAGTCCCCTAGAACTTAGAACTACTTAAACCTAACTAACCTAAGGACAGCACACAACACCCAGCCATCACGAGGCAGAGAAAATCCCTGACCCCGCCGGGAATCGAACCCAGGAACCCGGGAATTGTTTGCAAAACAGTTCGCTTTATTAATAGCATTGCGTTACTCACAGTAATGCTAACTGCTACTGATTTTAAAAATGTGAATGTTCATAAATACTTGTTTGCTAATAGTAAGTTATTTCTGGAAGTTCGTAATTTTTTGCTTAGAGAAGAATAAATAATTTTCACTACACTGTTAGTAATTTTCAACTGTGAGCAGAGTTAGCAATGCTTTCAAAAACATGATATATATATTATTCAGAAATAATATTTTTCCAACATTCACTTAAACCACGGTTTTACTCCTTTACAATTAGTCATTATTCTTTAACTATAGCTGCTCTACCAAGCAACAAAATTCACTGCTGTTAAATGGTAGTTTTAGATAGTTCTCAGTTTTGTAATTTGTACTTCATTATCTCAGTTATCAAAATTAACTAAGCTGATCACTTTCATTATTTTACTATTTTTTCACTGATACTTTTCCTTCAGCAGGTAAGGGTGATAGGTTAGGACCCTGTTAGGTACATGAGGTAAAGTTAATTTACACTACAACAGTTGCTGCACTACCCTCTGTTATTCAATTAAGAAAGACTACTGCGCTGGCTATCCTTGTATAGTCTGAAGATGAAACTAATCGGATCTTCTTTTGATGAGTTGCTGCTGATGCGATGTAAGGCATTACTTGTCGACTATGTATGACAACAGGTTCTTCTTTATCGACGCTCCACATAACACGTTTGGGCTCACAGGACTCTTCTTGAAATGAATTCCTCTTGTTGACAATGTACTGTGTCTATTTACAACCACATAATATGGCTGACCATAAAAAATTTCAGTTTACTCTTTATATTCCCGCGCACTAGACCACTTGTCGCACTTGACCACATGTCTCTCTGCTGACGCCTTCTACCCGACAATGCGCTTATTTTAAACGTGTTCTTTGCCTCTATACAATAGCAAACTTTCCTGACTAGGTGATTGTTTCTGCTACATTGTAATTCCAATTCTCATTTTTGGTTAGTTCATTGGAAATAATTCATTAACTATCAATTATATGATAACATTAATAAAATGGTAAAAGGTACATATCACAGATATTACACCTTACATTATTGTTGCAGAATTAATCATGTGAAAAATTATTAGAAACTGTGTTGTCGTACTTCACACTGTATTACAGGAACTGTATCACTTGTGCAGAGACATCTGGTCACACGTGTCTTCAGAAACGTACCAATGACTTTCCGAGTACATGTGAAGCAGGATCACTGTTGTTCTGTGTTCCAAAGTTGGTTCAACGCTCTAATAAGAGGGTGGTCATAGTGATCTTGTTCGTCATTGTAAATGACCTGCTGGATAACATAAGAAACTCCTTACGACTGTTCATGGGTGGAATGTGGTACTATGGTACAATGAAAGCACGGTAGTGGAAAGAGAAAATAATGTGTAAAACCCTGCAAGAAGGAGAGAAAGAGCAGTCTCCCCCACCCCCCTCCCCCCGACACTTCAGTGTGTAAGGTAGCGAAGAAGACCTTACAGTCCGACAGACTTTCAACTGTAAGTTATTTGTAGTTAAACAGAATGTCGTAAATAAGTTCTCTAACACATTATCTGCCACAAACATTTAATTTGGAATAATAATGAATTAAAAGAGATATTGTGACAACAACTTAAATTATGGCGTGTGGTTTATTGCAAACTAATGAAAGTATTTTTCCGCAATCTACACTTTCGTTAATTTTAACAGAAAATATTAATGGTAGTTGTATTTTCATTTATTCTTAGTTTCTTAAAATAACATGACATTGCAGACAGTTGCCTTTCAAAATCCTCCGACGTGGAATCAGCTTTTGTTTTACAATTAAATACAGTTGCCTCAGTTTGTGTCTAGTGCAACTAAAGGTACTTTCTTTTGTTCCAGGTTCATTAAGCACTTGCAGAACACTATGAGTTCCGTCGTAGTGACGCAGTTCTGCTGCTGCGTTCTCGTGGCGTGTGTGGCATTATTTCAAGCGACATACGTAAGATATTTTAAAATTTTTGAAATATGACACATGACTTGTCAAATTTTTATCTGATGTAAGAATTTCGTGTAAAAACGGAAAAAGTACTTAGAATAGATAACACTCTGAGCTCAAAATCCCACTGCAGTCCGTATAGACTTATAAAACGTGAAACCATCCATTCACCACCTTTTTGTAACGTGAACTTGAATACATTGCAGATATTTTATGCGGAAGACAGAGTAAAAACGGAATTCTTCAGGAAATATAAATGATATGTTACGGGTGAGGTCACAACGGACAGTGAAGTGTGATTTCCATCATTGGCTTGGCCACCGTGAAAAAATTCCATTACTGAGCTTACACTATATCATCGCCATTTCCAATAACAGTCAATTCACGGACATCAAGAGTTATTGCGAAATGATGTATGGAAGTTGCTTGAAAGCAAGGGATAACCCTCAATTATTCAGTCAGGATAAAGAATATGACTTATAGTGGGAGAAACAGCAAGGGAGTCAATACTCAAAGAAATCAAAGTAACCTGTCACTTAATTTTGTATTGCTCTCACTAGCCATCCTTCACATATAGATCGAAATATACATCTACAAGACTGTTCTGCGATTCACACTTGTCGGTCGGTTCACAGATCCTCTTCCAGACCATTTCTCGCCTTCGGAGGAAATAGTCGATGATGGAAATTTCGTCAAACGACCTTCCCTCAACTAGAAACGTCTTTGCTTTATGATGGCCACTCGAACTACCATATCCGTGCACACCCTGCCCTATTTAGCGGTAATGCAAAAGGAGCTGTCCTTCTTTGAACTATTCGATGTGTTTCGTCAATCCCATCTGGTATTGATCTCATGCCATGTGGCAGTATTCAGGAATAGGACGGACAAGCGTAGTGCAGGCAGTCTCTTTAGCGCATTCGTTGCATCTTCCTAGTGTCCTCCCAATAAAACGCAGTCTTCGGTTCTCCTTTCTCACAACATTCTTTGTGTGATGATTCCAATTTAATTTGTATGACGTTTGAATCCACAGATATTTAGCTGAATAGACAACTATTAAATACTCACCGAAGCGCCAAAGAAACTAATATACACAAGCGTATTCAAATACAGAGGTATGTAAAAAGGCAGAATACGGCGCTGCGGCCGGCAACGACTATATAAGACAACAAGTACCTGGTGCAATTGTTAGGTCAGTTACTGCTGCTACAGTGGAAAGTTATCAAAATTTAAGTGAGCTTGAACGTGGCCTCATAGTCGGCACATGAGCGATGCGACACAGCATCTCAGAGGTAGCCATGGAGTGGGGATCATCCCGTGCGACCATTTCACGAGTATACCGTGAATATCAGGAAACCGGTAAAACATAAAATCTCCGACATCGCTGTGGCTGGAAAAAGAACCTACAAGAACGGGACCAACGACGACTGAAGAGAATCGTTTAGCTTGACAGAAGTGCAACCCTTCCTCAAAATGCTGCAGATTTCAATGCTGGGCCATCAACAAGTGTCAGCGTGCGAACCATTCAACGAAACATCATCGATAGGGACTTTCGGAGTCGAATTCACTCACATTCACTCTTGATGACTGCACGACACAAATCTTTAAGCCTCGCCTGCGCCCGTCAACACCGACATTGGACTGTTGATGACTGGAAACGTGTTGCCTCGTTTCAAATTGTACACAGCGGGAGGACGTGTACGGGTATGGAGACAAGCACTTGACTTCATGGACCCTGCACGTCAGCAGGCGGAGGCTCTGTAAGGGTGTGAGGCGTGTGCAGTTAGAGTGATATGGGACCCCTGATACGTCTAGATACGACTCTGACAGGTGACACATACATGAGCAGACTGTCTGATCACCTGCATCGATCCATGTCCATTGTGCATTCCGACGGGCTTGGGCAACTCCAGAAAAACAATGCCACACCCCACAATCCAGGATTGCTACAGAGTGGTTCCAGGAACACTCTTGTGAGTTTAAACACTTCCGGTGCCCACCAAACTCCCCAGAAACAAACGTTATTGCACGTATCTTGGATCCCTTGCAATGTGCTTTTCAGAAGAGATCTCCAGCCCCTCGTACTCTTATGGATTTATGGACAGCCCTGCAGAATTCATGGTGTCATGACGTCAAATTGAACACATTTCAAACTCATTTTATTTGGCTACCAGTTTCGGCGATCTACCACGCCATCTCCAGGTCCTTGACCGGCGTGTAGGAAGATTCCACCTCGGTTGTGATCAAAACAGAGGTCAGCAGTACTGGTATTAGTAGTTACAGCGGTACCCTCAACTATCATGATTCGACTGTTAGAACATACTGCGTAGTAAATCGCCGAAACTAGTAGCCAAATAAAATAACTCTGCAAACTAGACGGCTATATGGCGTTTAATTATACATTCTGTATCGCAGCAGTTCCCAACCATCTCTGAAAAGAGGGACAAACAGAGTCATGGTGTCAGTTGCCTCCAGGACTTCGGTTCTTAAGTAACCGAGTTTAAAGGACCTTTTTAGGTTCATTACTGACATCATTTTTGTAACTTTTTCAGGAGATTACGTATACCAGAACTGTGTCTCACCTGAGCAACAGTAATGTCCTCAAAAAACCACAGTTTGTATATCAGAAGAGTTGCTCTAATGAGAGTCCATTTACGTGTTCCTCGCCAAAATTTTCGATAAACTTAATAATAATATAAAGATGGTTAGTATTTTTATGTAACACGTCTAAGGCATTTGAGTGTGAGAATCACAGTTGCCTCCTAGATAAGTTGAAGTCTTAAGGCGTTGATGGTAAAACCAACCAATGTGTAATGTGATACTTAACTAAGGGAGTTCAGAAAGTCATGCTTACAGTAATTCGTACATGAGGTTCCACAAGGATCAGTCACAAGTCCATTACTGTTCCTTGTATACAGGGGCGCGGAAATTCCCGTTACAAAGTTCTAGGACTTATAGAGTGGGGCGAGTACAGAGGACCTGGAATAGGAACACATGTCCTGAAACTTACCGTTTCTGACAGTTTCAGTTCTGATGCGTAACACATCCATGTCAGCAGAGGGAAAGAGAAAAAGTCTCATGGTTGCTTGTTCTGGTATACAATAGGGAAGAGGGGATTTACTTCTATGGACCACTTCCTGTGGGGTCGTATGCAAAGTTTAATATAGAGATGTATGTAGAGACAGAGGAAGACCTGCTGGCTCTAGTTTTGCCAACTGCACTAGAATCTGAACGGACATCAAGTGGGATCGAGAGTGTTTAGCAGAACATGCTTCGTAAGAACGATGTGCGCAACTTAGTTGGTGATCTCCACAACGAATCGCTGTTGTAATACATTAGTGCTGTTCTGTACATACAGTATGGTGGGTACTTTTCGTTCTGGAATAATGTAAACAAGTAATATTTAAGTACTAATACAAAAAAATATGCTTAAGTGATAAATGAATGTTTGGTTACCTTTCATTTCGATCTATAAATGTTCTGCTTAACGCCTAATTCAGTTCCTCAAGATGAAGTGGATGAGTTAAATATCTAAACTGAATTAGTCACAGAACGGAAATGATACGTTTATGGACATGGGTTCCTTTTCAGAATATTATGTACTCACTGCCTCTACAAGCCCTAGAAGTTCGTAACAGGAATTTCCGAACACCCTTTATGTAAACCAACTTGTGTCTGATATACAACAATTAGAATGACACTAGTAATAAACCTAAACATACATACAAAAACAGAAGAAATGGTAAACGATATTCTTCAGATTGTCTTTTCTTCTAATAGTCTCATCTGAATCTTAAAAACACACAACACATTTAGTTCTACATGGGGTACTACACCAGTACTAAGTGAAAACATGGTGAGAAAATAACAAATTTCGTGGAAAATTCAAAATTCTTTTGTGTCCATTTTCATGAGAAATTAAACTGAAAATAGCACATATTGTATCTCCTAAAACATTGTAGTTCAGCCACATCTGCACTTAGACTCGTTGCAAATCAGCAATTTGACATATTTTGCATATTTTCATTGAATAATGCCATATCTCAAAGAAAGAAAGTTTTCATTACTGAAAAAAGTGCTGTAAGAATGACGAGTGGTGTTCACCCATGACTATCTTGTAGTGTGTGGCCTTAAGGAGTTAAGTATATTCACTACTGCTTCATGGTATATTTACTCATTAATAAGTTTGTTGTAAATGATTAACTGCAGCACACAAGAATAATTACAATACCACAAGGAAAAGTGACGCTCATTACTCCACATTAAGGTTATCTTTTTAATAAAAAGCCATGCATAATGCAGGAACTAAAATTTTTGGTAACTTATCCAGTAATATAAAATGTCTGAAAGACAGCAAAGCAAAATTTAAAAACACACTGAAAAAGGTTCTACATGACAACTCTTTCTGTTCCATAGAAGGATTCCTATTATTATAATGTCTAAAACGTGGTGGGTAATAATTATTAACCCACATCTGTATATTTAAAGTGAAAACCTTTTAAAATTCCATCAAATTGCCATACTTGCAATTTCATTTACGATGTTAACGTAAAATGACTCATTTCATGCCATTACTATTTATGTTGCAAAAGGTCCATTCAACATGAAGCTCACTACAACTAATGAAGCTAATCTGTGTGAACACTAACATTTTATTGTTTAGTGTTAATTGCCATTTCTTTGTACCACGTAGACATCTCGTTGAATTCATTCTTCTTGATCTTTTGATGACTTTACTAGATGATAAACAATAGCATCGTCTACAAATAGATTAAGAGGGCTACCCAGATTGCATTTAAATCGGTTATATAGCTTTGGAGTAGCAGACAGTTTATAGCAGTCCTTGGGGGACCACCAGGAATCATTTCTGTTTCACTCACTGGCTTCCTACCAGTTATTACGATGTGTGGCTTTACCGATGAAATATCACGAATCCAGTGACACAACTGAAACGACCTTCTAAAGGCTTGCAATTTGACTAGAATCCACTTGTGAAGACTGGTGTCAAAGACTTCTGAAAATCCAGAAATACAGAATCTGGAGAGATATTTTCTGGATCTGTTCTGTTACATGTCAATAGGCCGTTTCTCCGAGGAATATAAATATGATTGTGGAATTGTGGCTCTGCCTTCAGCGACAGTAAATTCTTCTTGTTTAGCACACTGACTTGTGTTGGTGAAGTTCCAACATCATCATTGGGTTCAATTATTCTCTGTCAAATAATATATATAGAAATTTGACATTATAAATCAGACAGTTCTGAGTATTGTATTTACATTTACAAAATTAGTAACAGAAAAATATATCTTACAAGTAATATCTAATGTATATGTGTGTGTCTAATATTTGCATTTTATCTGATAGTTTGCTTCAGTTACTCATCCGCAATTATTTAGGTATTTTCTGTATTATGTTGCGTATATTTACTAAAATGTTAAGCCAAAAATAAAATTATTCCTGTTTTGATATTGATAATGTTAAATATTTCTACTAATGTCATTATGTCATGTTCAACTGTCATCAAGGATTGCTTGTTTTATTTTTCAATTATCATTCGCTTGATTAAAGTACTGGCTTTGGAAATACGGTGGGGATACGTTGGTTTTCACTGACTTTTGTGAGCTGGTGAGCCACAGGGGAGGATGTGTGTATGTTAACTGAGTGTTCTCACTTTATGTTGATTCCAGTTTCTCATGCCCCTACGGGGTGTTTAATATTCATTTGTTACTTCACCAAATGGAGCTGGGCGTCGATGTGTGTGTGTGTGTGTGTGTGTGTGTGTGTGTGTGTGTGTGTGTGTTATGCGGATTGATCTTCTGATAATTCCTTCAGAGCTGAGAAGAGGGTTCCGCGGCAAGTGCGTTATATTCATTCATAATTTGCTTTACTTCTGCTGTGTCGTTTTTTATATGTTAATTTTCTTCTATGGCGAATCTCTGTGGGCATTGTGGCTGAATTTAAGGAATTTTAGGTTAGTGTTTGTGTCCATTGGCCTGTTATTAATACCTATAAGGTGATATGCAAATGCAGAATGACAGCTGATCCTCTTAAGTGCCCTTCTGTGTTCATTGTGTCTGGTGCTGTATTTTCTACCTTTCTGTCCAACATAAACTGAACTGCAGTCTTGACATTTGAGCTGATAGCTTCCAGATGTGTGTTATTTGCGTTTTTACTGGTTGTCCTAAGTTTTATCTGTAGAGCTGTCTGTTCTGCAGGCTATTTTCGGTCCTTGTTTTTCGATCTGTTTCCAAATCTGTGAGTAGCTTTAGTGTTGTAGGTGAGTGTGTGCCATTGGTTTTTAGTTTGGATGCGCTGAATTTGTTTGTGCTTTGTGTGTTTATGTTCAATGTGTCCAAGTTTCTAGGTTTGTGTTGATCTATTCGTTGCCGGGCGTAGAGGCACAGAAGCTCTCACCTTCTGTGACAGCCAGCTTTTCACAATATCACTACAATTCTGCTTATATGTTCAGTTGTCTTTTGAAATCATATGCGATTTGTCACCATCTGTTGCCAAGATCGAACACGTGCTTCCGATATACGATAATTACTTGAGCTGTTTCTATATCTTTCGAATTTGCGACGTTCTCCTTTCGTCGATATCTTTCAACTGACGACATGTTCTCATACCTAGCTTCCCGTCCTGCAGTTGAGTCTTTATTTTCCACAGACACTGTTAACTTCAAGAAATAATCGGTTCATCCCGAAGTTCATATTCAGATGATATCGTTATGATATGAATTATTGACTGTCACCTTCAAAGCTATCACTAAACCCTACTGCTCTACCAGATTATTTGGGTTATTCCGACGGATAAATTCGAGATTTGTAGACGATTTGTTGGACAGCGTCTTCCTCATTGTAATTATCCTCTTCTTCTACATCGTCATCATGTTTCCCACTGTAATCCTCCTCCTCCTCCTCTTCTTCTTCTTCTTCTTCAATATCTCAACCCTCAGTTTTCATTAGTGCATTGTTTTCTTTGGCTTTATTTTTTGTCTTGACCTATCCTTTTACGGAGTACTTATTCCAATCTCTGCAGAGGTTGAAAAAGGTGTCTAAGGACTTTTTCTAGCACAAACTCAGCTTCAGTTTGACTTTATCTACAGCAACGATGGTTTCGTACGTATATTTTGTCGAGAATTAAACATTTATTATCAGTTCTTAATCTGATTTGCAGTGTGCTAATATGTACATTATAGTTCTAAGCGACACACCTAGAGTGATAATTAGTTTCCCTTTTTTGATATATTCTGGAGTTCAAGTAGCTTTTTACGTCTTTGTTATATATTTTCTAACAATATATATGAAAAATATAAGAACATGGATGCTATTGTAGCACTAATGGTTGTTTTTCAGGGTAGGGCGATTATGGTTAGTGTAAAAGATGGCTGCCACTACGCACCCCAAACCACTGGGTGAGACAATGATGGTTAGTTTAGAGGGATTACCACCTGGTTACAGCTAGATGGTTCAGTGATGATCTTTTGGCGAATGATGGTCAATCGACAAGTTGACTGCCATTACTCTCTACATTCTAATGGGTGGGGCAGTTCACAGAGTGTTGCGATGATGATTAAAGATGACATAAAGGTGCATCCTATGTGAAAGACGGTATGTCTTCCTAGTCATTGTACATATACACCACTGGAGATTAAAATTGCTATACCACGAAGATGACGTGCTACAGACGCAAAATTTAACCGACAGGAAGAAGATGCTGTGATCTGCAAATGGGTTTTCAGTGCATTCACACAAGGTTGGCGTCGGTGGCTACACCTACAACGTGCTGGCATGAGGAAAGTTTCCAACCGATTTCTCATACACAAACAGCAGTTGACCTGCGTTGCCTGGTGAAACGTTGTTGTGATGCCTCGTGTAAAGAGGAGAAATGCGTACCATAACGTTTCCGACTTTGATAAAGGTATTATTGTAGCCTATCGTGATTGCGGTTTATCGTATCGTGACATTGCTGCTCGCGTTGGTCGAGATCCAATGACTGTTAGCGGAGTATGGAATCGGTGGGTTCACGAGGGTAATACGGAACGCCGTGCTGGATCCCAACGGCCTCGCGTCACTAGCAGTCGAGATGACAGGCATCTTATCCGTATGGATGTACCGGATCGTGCAGCCAGGTCTCGATCCATGAGTCAACAGATGGGTACGTTTGCAAGACAACAGCCATCTTCACGGACATTTCGACGATGTTTGCAGCAGCATGGACTATCAGCTCGGAGACCATGGCTGCGGTTACCCTTGACGCTGCATCACAGACAGGAGCGCCTGCGATGGTATACTCAACGACGAACCTGGGTGCACGGATGGCAAAACGTCATTTTTTTTCGGATGAATCCAGGTTCTGTTTACAGCATCACGATGTCGTATCAGTGTTGGGCGACATCGCGGAGAACGCACTTTGTAAGCGTGTATTCGTCATCACCATACTGGCGTATCACCCGGCGTGATGATATGGGGTGCCATTGGTTACACGTCTCGGTCACCTCTTGTTCGCACTGAAGGCACTTTGAGCAGTGGACGTTACATTTAAGATGTGTTACGACCTGTGACTCTACCCTTCATCCGATCCCCGTGAAATCCTACGTTTCAGCAGGATAATGCACGACCGCATGTTGCAGGTCCTGGACGGGCCTTTCTGGATACAGAAAATCTTCAACTGCTACCCTGGCCAGCACATTCTCCAGATCTCTCACCAATTGAAAACGTCTGGTCAATGGTGGCCGAGCAACTGGCTCGTCACAATACGCCAGTCACTACTCTTGATGGACTGTGGTATCGTGTTGAAGCTGCATGGGCATCTGTACCTCTACACGCCATCCAGGCTCTGTTTGACTCAATGCCCAGGCGTATCAAGGCCGTTATTACGGCCAGAGGTGGTTGTTCTGGGTACTGATTTCTCAGGATCTATGCAACCAAATTGCGTGAAAATGTAATCAGATGTCGGTTCTAGTATAATATATTTGTCCAATGAATACCCGTTTATCATCTGTATTTCTTCTTGGTGTAGCAATTTTAATGGCCGGTAGTGTATGATAAACTTTCTGAAGTAGAAAAACTTTTCCCAACGCAATGTGAAATTGAAAAATAAATTTCCGTGTTAGCAAATTAATAAAGAAAGAATTAACATAGTGATTCGTCCAGTGAGCACCCTAAAGTGGCATACTGAATATCTGCACCTGTATTTTCGTATTGAACTGTTTTATATTTAAATTGGAAAAACTGAATCCGAGGTATGAAATGCTTATGTGACTGTATGGTCATCCATAAGCATAACAACTACAGTCCACATCAATCTTGGAATCAATCAGTGGAATGTGTACTCGAACAATTGTCAATTGCAAAAATGGTTCAAATGGCTCTGAGCACTATGGGACTTAACTTCTGATGTCATCAGTCCCCTAGAACTGAGAACTAATTAAACCTAACTAACCTAAGGACACCACACACATCCATGCCCGAGGCAGGATTCGAACCTGCGACCGTAGCGGTCTCGCGGTTTCAGACTGTACCGCCTAGAACCGCTCGGCCACCTCGGCCGGCTTTCAATTGCATACATGGTTTATTTATGGTAGTACATGTTGTCTCCTCGGTATTATACAGATCTCCAAGTCATACCACTTATTTGAAACTCGTTACGAAATGAACCTGTACTACTAGTACATACGACGCGGAGAATGATTACCTGCGAATAATATTTTATTTTTCCTCCGAACGAAGATTAATAAAGGCTGTTTCTGAAATTAAAAAACAGGTGTCTCAAATTCCAGTGTGCTTCCACTTTGATACACTAGGAAGCCATATCGCATTGTCACCACAGCAAAATTTATTGGCACAGAGACCCGAAAATACTATGAAGACCTGGACAACACCAAGAAAAAGTTCAGTCACTCTGTTTTTCTCTCCTATAAAATAAAAAATATCGACATCTGAAATGTATAACTTCACCCAAACAAGCGACATGCCCTTGAGTTTCCATAACAAGAAATGCAATGCAGTTTCTTATAGTATATATTTTCATAGAAGAAGTGAATCGTTTTTATCTCGAGAAAACGTTTGTACATCCAGAACATCAACAGAACTCGAATTCCAAATGTAAGACTGCACAAGACACGCGCCAGCGGCGGCTTCCAAAAGGCAACTAACAGACAATCACAGGTCAGGTTACGTGCGGTAACTCACTGCTAGGTACACACGCAGCTTACCGGTGCCACGCTGTTGAAGATGAGCAGACATGCAATAACGCAGACTGTCATGTTCAAATGTATACCAAACGATCTGAATTTTGTGTACATTAACGTCATGTTCAAAAGTATCTGAGTGATCTGAATTTTCCGAAAACAGATGCAGTGTTCAATAGAAACCAAATGATTTGTTCGATGTTTTAATAACGCTTGATCGTTATAATCAGTAGTTAATGATATAACTCATGCTTAACAAAGTAACGTTTGACGTTTCTATAAACCATTTCATTTTGTTACCTATCTCACGCTTGCTCGACAATGCATGTGACTCTCGGCTTGCCGTAATATGGTACACCTGTGGATTACTTTGAAAGATCAGGCATCGGTCAGTCTGAAATAGCGGGCAGAGTATTTTTGTCTGTAGGATCGAGATACAGCTTGTCCTGGCTTCTCTGAGAAAATTACACGAACATTTCTGTCGACTCATCGATACATGGCATACTTTAGGATTGCGGAATTACTGAGTCGCTGATTAGGTGGAATTATAGGCAATAAAGGTATCTGTGCACTCGTAGAAGTAAGTCATGTCATGATACTGTCCTCTGTACATGTTTCATTGGGAGATTTTGCGCAATATAATATTATTACACCTCCATTTAGCAATCTGTTAGTGAAGAAAAGACTTCAGTGGCTCCAGTTATAAATAACGCTTAAGCTATCCACAAAGTGTGTTGAGATCTATCATGGGAGTCTAGCACGGGAACGTTTGTATGCAGTTTTTAAAAGCCGCATCGTTAGTGTCCTAATAGGCAGTCATGAAGGGTCTGAATAACATACCATACATTGCTTTTAACATTGGAATTCTATGCAGATTGCCATTAATTATCAAAGATTAAATCCTTAACAGAAAACTGTTTCACAATCTTTGTCTGTGCTTCTCCTCCTGATGCAGTGTCAAATGCAAACGTTTCAGTTCACTGACGAACAAATTCAGTATTAGATTCTCCGTTCAACTCATCTTTGAATAATCAGCCTTCTCTTTATTTACAATTGACAAGTTATATCTGTTATTTACAGGGAAACCAGAAATATCAAAATACCTGATATCCTCCTAACACAGTTTTACATCCTTTGCTGGAGACGTATTTGGTAAAAATCCATAGCGAAAGTCCTACTCTAACTGGCTCATTAAACATTAAATTAAGTCTGTTTAATATCAACAAAATGTTCGTTACAAGTAACGCTCATTAGAAAATTAGGTGCATCTGCTCCTCATGTACCTTCTAAGAATGCTGCTAGTTGTCTGTCCGTTGCATAAAAAAATTCTTCTTTTCGAATAAAGATGATAGGCATTACATTCCAGATTATAATGTGAGCACTGTTACATGGGGTTACAGATGTGTGTGTGTGTGTGTGTGTGTGTGTGTGTGTGTGTGTGTGTGTGTGTGTGTGCGTGTGTATGTGTGTATGTTACATAATTTCGATAAGGAGAGCTGATCATTCAAGTAGGTTTTGAACATGGTGGTTCTTCAGATGATGAAGAAAATGACATAACTGCTGTGCGTGGAAATACTGTAACACATTTGGATATCTCTGAATATTGTGGGCTACATACTAATTGGATTCCTCGTTTTACGCAACAAAGGCTGTTTCAGTTTGAATGGATGCTTTCTTTATTTTACTTTCACAGCGTAACATCTTTGCTTCGTTTTAATGTCTGACAAAATACAACACTCTGATAGTTTACTTCATTTTAAAGGATGCAAAGATATTTATTTATATTTTCCTGCACCGTCAGCTTGGATTTTAAAATTTCCTGCCAGTACCATATCACGTATTTTTCGATTTACCACCAACGCTGTCTTTCATGTTTTTCGATTTTCACACCCACCGCTACTTTAGATTTTTCAGCATCTCACCAGTGTCATTGTCGATATTTAAGTTTTCCGCCCAATTCGGTGTGTAATTTTGAATTTTAACGCCGTTCACCTTCCTAAAGATGTCATGGTCCCTGCACTTGCGTTTAGGTAACCTGACAGACATAGTTAAAAATGACCCATAATCCTCTTAGATACATTAATCAATACCATGCAAAATTTCCTTATATTTGGCTGAATATCAATGAAAACAGTGGTGAAACTTCACTGAAACATATTTCTTTATTTAATAGGAAGAAATAGTGTTAGTCCAAGGCAAAACCAAATTTCCAGAACCTCAGTATATATTCGGAAGCAAACGTGAACATAAAGAAAGCTTCATTCGCAAGACTGTGTCATAATGCTTGAACACCGTGTATGTCCCAAAATCTTACATATTTCGGAGGATAATCTTGTCCTGTCGGATGAAAACTACACTGGAACACAGTCATTTTCTTCGGCAGCTAATCAATGAGCACACCTAAACAGCTTGTCCTCACGATCCCATATATCGCTATTTCTACCCAGTGGTTGGATGTTCGATTGCCTGTGGTAACAATACTTAAACCGTAGCTAAGCCATTTTCGTCACATCCCTTGTCCTCGAAGGAACAGTGGATAATGAGGACGTATATAAATAAACAGATCGCCGTTAATGCTACCAGTGCCGTTAATGCCCTAGTAGGAGTACTGTCCTGTCAAAACTAATTACTACAAACAGTAGAATAAGCGACTTTTCGGCGGGCTTACGGAGGCTTTCTTCAGGGTAGAGAGGGGCACTTTATATAATTATATCACATCTGTCGGTGTTAAAGTGCTTTTATTTTTTACCGAAATTACGCTGCTCTGTGGTGAATAGCGATATGAGGATAGCGTACGTGGTCATCAGTCCGAAGACTTGTTTGATTCAACTCTCCACGCTTTTTCACCTTATGCAAGTCTGTCCTTCTGACTGTTAGTCAGACACACTCATGGTGTGAGAGTTCGGTCCGTATGTAGAAAGGGAATAGCGCCCGATCTGTCTGAGTTTGACCGAGGGCAGATTGTGATGGGCCGCAGGCTCCGCAGGAACTTTTAGTAAACTGAATGGCCTGTCCGGAGTTCGACGAGTCCTGTGGTGAGTGTCTTCGATATGTGGCGAAACCGCTGTGATACCACGTCCAGACATCGTGGGGTAGGGCAGCTAACCTCATTAAAATTTCGGACGTCGTAGGCTGGGGAGACTGCTGAAACAAGACAGGCGGCGAATTGTGGTGGACCTAGAGTGAGATTTGAATGCCGAGCAGTGTACAAGAGTGAACACACAGTCCACTGAACGCCCCTAACGATGGGCCTCCGTAGCCGACGACCCATGGATTTGCGAATGCTAACAGCATGGCATCGGCAACTATGACTGAAATGAGCACGAGACCATCGGGCACTGGACGCTGGCGCAGTGGCAGAGCGCCGGACGGTCTGATGAATCGCAATACCTTCTGCGCCATGCAGGTGGCAGGGAGCGAGTCTGTTGTTCTCGAAATGAACAGCTCCTTGACCCTGTACTGTGGGAAGGAGGCAAGCTGGCGGCGGCGGCTCCATTATGCTCTGAGGAGTATTCACGTTGACGTCCATCGGTCCAGTGGAGCTCGTGCAGAGCACCACGATGGCCAAGGAGTATCGTACACTGGTGGCAGACCATGTGCACCCCTTCATGAGGATGACGTTGTCCGACAGCAGTGGCATCTTTCAACAAGGTACGGCGCTTTGTCACAAGGAGTGTGATGGGCTGATACGAGGAACTCAGAGATGAGTTCCAATTGATGTGCTGCCCCGCCACCCAACTCACAAGATTCGAGGCCGATCGACGCATCTTGGATGCAACAGAACGTGGCGTCAAAGCTCATCGTCACCCTCCCCGGAATTTACTGGGATTAGGTGAGTTGTGTGTGCAAATGTGGTGGCAACTCCCCCCCTCCCCCCCAGCAATCTGCCACGCTCTCATTGCTTCCATGCTAAGTCGCGTCGCTGCTGTTATCAGTGGCAAAGCTGGACAGCAAGAATGGTTCAAATGGCTCTGAGCACTATGGGACTCAACGGCTGAGGTCATTAGTCCCCTAGAACTTAGAACTAGTTAAACCTAACTAACCTAAGGACATCACAAACATCCATGCCCGAGGCAGGATTCGAACCTGTGACCGTAGCGGTCTTGCGGTTCCAGACTGCAGCGCCTTTAACCTCACGGCCACTTCGGCCGGCGCTAGACAGCAGATATTAGATAGGTGACTAATTTATAAGCAAAAGTACGTCTGAGGTGATCATACATGTATTGTTAACTACTATTTGTAAAACTGTTTAAGGCACTCCTTTGACACTGATTTTCTCATCTTAACAATTTGCGATATTCTATTTGGTTCCATACTTCAGTTTCTCTGCTGTGATGCATTTTTTATCTTTGTTTTTACAGAGTACAGACTTCAGTGCAGTTCTCATGTGCGCCTCTTTCCTTCCGGTACCAAGTAGTCACGTGTTCCTTTACTGCTGGGCCGCACACAATGTAACCGAGCAGGTAAGTACGTGTTGGAGATTTGACAATGAGAATCCAGAAACATCAACGTCAATTTCGTTAAGGAACTTCTTTTTTAATTTACCATTTACAAACTCTGCGTCCGAGAAATTCATAAAGTCAGTGGAAATATTCAATTTTTTAAAAGCCATGTCTAAATAGATTTACGACAGACGTTGAAACAGTCTATGTTTGACCTCATTATGCCCTTACCTTGACAGTAACGATCACCCGAATAGTCAAACATGATATTATCCGCTTTCTGTCCAACGAAATACGTTACTGATTTGTTCAAGCTATTCATCTCTTCTCTTATTAAACGCCCCCCCCTCCCCAAAAAAACAAATAAAATAAAAAAAAGGTTCAAGTGGCTCTGAGCACTATGGGACCTAACTGCTGTGGTCATCAGTCCCCTTGAACTTAGAATTACTTAAACCTAACTAACCTGAGGATATCACACACATTCATGCCCTAGGCAGGATTCAAACCTCCGACCGTAGCGGTCGCCGGTTCCAGACTGTAACGTTTAGAACAGCTCGGCAACCCCGGCCGGCAATAAAATAAAAGACAGTGAAATAAAATAAGATAAAATGTTAAACTGAAAGAATGCTAACTGGGCAACAGACAGTGCTGGAGGCATCAGATGTCGTCAAGTATAACATTAGATGTCCTCACGTGCTAACACTGAAATATAGCTAGGTTGCAACCAGAAGTTGCTGTGCGCAGAATTTGGTAGTGTGCCGAGCAGCTATGCTAGTGTGGTACTCCGGAATGGATAGTGAAGGATAGTAAGCTGCCCTCTTTGAGCGGGACGGCAGAGATTTAGACCTTGGAGTCAATTACGATCTAATCCAGCAAACATTTGAATGAGAAATCTTGGTTCATTAAATGTGAACTTCACATGTACGTTTACATGTCTTCTCCGCAAATCACCTTGAGGTCTCTGGTGGAGGTACGCACCTACAGAAATATGATTTCCTCTGTTTATTCCCTGTTGTATTCGTGAATGGTGCAACAGCAGAATGACCGTCAGGAGGTTTCAGTAGCTGCTCTCGTGTCTTTAAATAACTGTTGTGAAACTTCGTTGAATGTATACGGGTGCCTGCAATTTGTCACATGGAAATCTCTATGTGAAGCAGTTTGCTTTTCTTCTAACGCCTGCCACTAGAGTTAAATGAATAACTCCCTAAAGTTCTCGCTCTTACTAAATTAAATATTGACGAAGTGTACCAGTTTTCGCTGTATCTTCGTAATCTCCTTTATTAATCGTACTTGCTAAAGGCCTCAAATAGATGAACATTTTAACGTCACCGTTACTCTTTAAACGGATTGAAGTTACATAAGGTAACTGAGTAACGAAAATACTGACATTCTGTAAGTTCTGACTTGAAATAATTAGCAATGAAGGCAACGTTACAAAATTTTCATGAAATATAGTTTCTCTGATTCTACCGTGAACGCTTTTGCATAAATTGTTGAACAGTTTCAGTAGCAACTATAAAATAACTATGACCTACAATTAGCTTGGACGGCAGTTCTTTTGATAATCTATAAACTGACTGTGGAATTTAATGCCGTTTTCTTTCGGATGATGACACGTATCTTATGAATGATCTCTGTAATGTAAAAATGATTGCAGGTCCTCTCGAAATTGAAAGACAAAAGATAGCTGCACATGGAGTGGCACAAGAAATTTACGTGGACCAAGAGAAAAGCTTCCATATTTTATTCCACGGTTACTAATTTATAATGAAAGAATTAGTGCTTTAAATGAAATAAAAATGATTTTAACAATATACTTTCAAAGTAACTGACACACATGCTTACACTTGGTCATCACATGGACTAATCGATACCTATGACAGAAAAACAAAGAAATCTTGTCTGTGAACGTAATACTTTAATATGATTCCCATACATTTAAGTATTCCCGGCATCTGATTACACGTTTGTTCTCCGGATAAGAATTAAAGCTGAGCACCCATCTGAACTAACATCCGATCAAAGCCGATGATCTTTGTCCATTTAGAGATTATATTTATGGCTACAGCTGTGGTATCTCTGATACAGTTCATATATCCCAAAAGTTTCATTCCTATCGGTTGGCCACTCTACAGTGTATGTTTCCACATTTTACATTAGGAAGACGAAGGGGAAAAATCTGTAAATTTCGGTTGTGACGCCATAGCATCACTCATCAATCGCTCGAATGAATGTTCCGTAAACCACGTGTTTAGAGCATAAATCAAATTTACTTGAGATTGATTGGATGGATCTCAGACGGGAATCTACTTTCCCTGTAAGAAGTTTTATGCACTCATTCCAACTGATGTTTAGTTTTGATTCTTTTACGTTTGTTTCTGTTTCCAATGATTAATCGCTGGTAGTTTAACTGGACAGTACTGGTTGTTACCATCTACTTATACGCTACTTGCGACGTACCCGGAAGCTGTTTCTTAATTATTCTCAGTCGGCCGGGGTGGCCGAGCGGTTCTAGGCGCTACAGTCTGGAACAGCGCGACCGCTACTGTCGCAGGTTCGAATCCTGCCTCGGGCATGGATGTGTGTAATGTCCTTGGGTTAGTTAGGTCTAAGTAGATCTAAGTTCTAAGGGACTGATGACTTCAGAAGTTAAGTCCCATAGGGCTCAGAGCCATTTTTAATTATTCTCAGAAAATCGGCCTTTCTTCAACACTGTATAAAATTAAATCGAGCAACCTGCAGTGGAATGCGTTCCGATCTAACTGACGAATGCTATGAATCACACCAATGAAGTAATCGATTTGCGTTCACATACATCAGTTTTCTTTCTAACTCCACGTAAGTAGATAGAGCGCCCGCAGTCCTTTTTAAGGGGGCCCCAAACAAAGTAGTTGTGTCATCGCTAGGCGTGGAGCCATGACCCATGTTTGTGGGCCAGGTGCCTGCCTGTGTATTTTATGGACCTGCTCGTTTTCTCTGATTGGGCTCTCCCCTCCCCTCCATGAAGCAAGTCACTGTGAGTGTCGTTTACCTGTGTCGGTATGTCAAAGTCTCTAGTATTTCGTGTCTATCGAAAAGTGAATATTCTCCTGTACACAAACTGCACTGTCAACAAGCTCCACTCATCTAAGAATGCACAACGCCCGAAAATTCTATTTCGAAACGGAATTTGGAGACTTTGACACACACATGTACGGCAGTATTACAAAACCAACACTAAAACTGAATGCAAAGTGCCCCACTATCTTCCAAACGTAACAGTACTAGTAGCGAATAGCTTTTACTTTTGGCATTGAATGAAAGTGAGTGAACTACTGGATTCTTAAATTTTCTTCTGTGAGGATGTTAAATTAATTAACGTTTACTGTCCCTCTCCCAGAAGCTGATATATTCAGTACACAGTCTCTCTAGGCACTGGACAGTCATGTGTTGGCCACTCAGAGCTCAAAGATCCTGCAGTTGGCGTCTTCTCAGTGTCGGCAGCAACGGTTGGCGGCGAAACGCGGAATTCTTATCTTTCGTTATCAATATGTGCTGGATCAGTTTTCTTAACGTTTTCAGGGACCGAAAAACCTTCGGATGACGTTGGATTATGCGGGAGTGCTGCAGCAAAAATGTACAAGGTGTAACGAGTGTAACCGCAGATATTTCTCTTGGGAACTGGTGAGGTGTACTGAAAAACATTACATAGGTATTTACGTCATCTGCAGACAAATAATTACAGATATTAGAGGTTGTATGTTTTTAAGTTGGTCAGTATTTACAAGTACCTGTGGCAAGGGCAAGCCATTAATGCCTATTTTCTCCTATGTATCAGGTCAGGTGTTGAAGTGTGAATACTTGGACGCAAGATGGTACGTCTATAATGACAGACATAGTCCACTTAGCCGTGCAGTTACGACTATATAGAGAACACCAAATCATAAAGTTTGTGATGCGTTTGTATGAAGATTGTTGGCTCAGAGAAAAAAAAGCCAATACACTGCTGTGCATACATATGAAGGTACCACACATAAATACATCTGCACTTACGTCCGTTACACCTGTCCATTCAGTTTCTTTAGCCAGTTACGGGGTCTATTCGGGGAGTGAGGTCCGATCGGTGGCAAAAAGGAAACCACTGTGAAAATAAAAAATGCTTTACTTGCAACAGTTAGCTACACCTTCCAGCTACTTCTCTACATAGATGCCGCTCCGATTTAGAGATCTGTCGTAGCGTTGTACCTACTTTCCAATATCCTGTGCTTCCTGCCAATTCTCTACACTGGTCCACAGCTCGTTGTCTGTGCCAGAATGTTGTCTTCGTAGCTAGCGGTTCATGTGAGCAGAGATGAAACCCAGGAATAGTCAATTATGGGCTTTATTGTGTTGTCGTTCAGAAGGAAACGCATGACAGTTACGTTATGTGGACTGCATGACATCAGGCAAAATCTCACACCAGGCCCTCATACTTGGCGGAAGACACTATTGTTGTGAGCATCTTTAAGAGCAACGTGACGTGATCGACGGGCATACTAGCGACATTGCCCAACACATCTGTTCAAAGTTTAATTCTGTTTTCACTGTTCCCATTTCCCGCCCTATCGGACCTTTCCTTCCGAAGAGCCCTCGTATAGTGAAACCTTGCAACGGTATACCGTATATGCAGAATCAGTCTCTGTCAAATGACGTCACGAAACAAAATGTTCTTTGTTCTCAATGCATGTATTTGTGTGAATATTCGCTACTAAATACGGTTGTTACGCAAAGCCACGATTGACACTGAGGTCACTGAAAATCGATCTTTTGCCACGTCGTGTTAATCAGCATAATTTACTCTCTTTTCACAATTTTAATAACGTTTGTTGAACACATTTTCAAGAATTTCAGCATCGGCATTTGCTAAACTTAACTGAAGGCTGTGCCCCAATGCCCTTTTTGTGCACTCGTGTGGGCACATGTTAGACAGTTCCTGTGTGCTCTAACCGTCTGTCATGCGGTTGTTACTATGATTAATTTCTCCACACTTTTCTCCGTCATTCGGAGGTCAATGCCTCCGAACGTCACCGTGGTTTTCCCCCGTCTCGGGAAACATTCATCACCCTTCTTAATCGTGACGCTACACGCTGCGTAGTTGATGGTTGTTTTTTGTAGTATCCCTGGCTCGCCATTGTACATTTACTTCGGTAGAGTTCATTCTGTACTGTTCGGAATCATGTATACGCGTGCTCGCGCGCGCTTTTTGCAACTTCCTGTAAACTTTAATTTTAAAATTTTGAGTCATCCTCCTCGTCGTTTCCATCAGTCAGCTGGCTTCCTTGAAACGTTCTTCCACTTTGGCTTCACACTGACACCACAATAAAGGTTCGCCTCTGCGCCACCGTATGGCGTAATCTCTCCGTCATTAACAATAATTAAGATAGTTGCTTCATTGGTTCAACACAGGTGTCGTGTCTGATAATGTTATGGGAGCTGCACAGTATTTCAACGAGACAGCTGTTCGTTATTTTTAGGTGCTTACTGACATGTTGCTACAATGAGTCGGTAATACATACGCTGTGCTGCTTCCACAACAGTATCGGACGCGACACCCGTGAACCACTGAAGCACTTATTACGTCCTCAGAGTCTCAATCAGCACATTTAAAATAATAATTTATTCATTTATTCATTCGTATAGTTTTCGAGGGGATTAAAACTATCTATCACTGCAACAACCGTCGATTCTTTAGTGGCATTGCAGCAACAGCATCATTCGTAGAAAGCCTCACGTGATCCTGCTAAGTTGTCCACAAGATCATTTATATTCTATAGCAAACCGTAATAACCCTACAAGACTCCGTCGGATTACACCAAAAGTTTACATCTGACGGAATCGTCATGTTGTGAAAGTAGTGCTCCCATATAGCTAGAAAGACCTGGATGTAGTCATTAAGATGCTATTATATTGAGGAACTTTGTATTCTGTCCATTAAACGGTAGTGAGGAGTTTTATTGAACGCCTCCCGAGAGTCAAGGGACACCGTATCAGTCACTGCACAGGTCTATCTGTGACAGTTTGGCTCCCTCTGGTGATTACATCGAGCTGAAATTCGTATGAGTTCCGGAAGTCCCAAATGAAACGACCCTGAATAAAAAAAAGAAAAGCACCGTTGCTCAGTGACCTATGAGCCACTCGCATATGTATTTGTCCTTTACAACTGTATGAAAATTATGTATATTTACAAAAGTAATTTTGTGCGGTATATCGTTGCTGTATGCTTAGCAGCGAGATCATGAACTAATTGTATAGCTGCGTAGCACAGATTGTAGTGAACAGCATAGCAAGGACAGATCCAGTTTTTATGCCTTTCAGTGCTTACGAAATTGCATGAGGAGTTCTTTGGCAGCTTATGTTACTAAGTGCGTCGTTATAAGTTTCAATTAATTTATTGTACTAAACCATTATGAATTAGGTAAGTTACATTTACAGCACAGTACACTTCACTGAGAATACACCCAGCAAATAACTGAGGACGTAGGTGGCAGATGCCGCTCTCAGAGGGAAAACGAATATTTTACTAATGATGTTTGATGTATTATCAAACCAAAATATGTCACAAACCATTCGTTAGATATTTTCAGGAACAGAGTTTGTGAAACCAGCATTAAAATAAAAAGTTATTTCTATGACTAAAAAGTTATTTATGTTGGAACTAGTGTATGTTGTTACTGCAGGATACGACCCACCGTACACAGACATATGTGCTGTGAATGAGATTCTTCATGTATTACTTGTGTCATACTTTAGCTCATGGATTCTGTATGGTATCTGAGGAACAGTGTTAAACGAAAGAGAATAAACAAAAGCATTTTCTTGTGATAAATCTTAACCTGAAATTTCACTAGTTATGAATGCCCGAATGCAAAGTGAACGAAACACCAAAGAAAATAATTTTATTACGCCATCTGACTGCCCTCATTTATGAATCGCCATAGACAAACATACTTCACACAACAGATATTCCTTGGCGTCTTATAATACTTCCTGTTGATCACTGATTAACTATCACGCTATTAAAACTCATTTAGGATCGTATAAGCAACATCTAAATTTGACTTAATCAGAGGGTGTGTACCAAAATCAAGAGTTTGGTCTTGAATCGACAACACTTGATTATTGTGAGTTGGTAATGTAACCTTATCATAAAAAATATTATCACAATGATAAAGCAGCTGGTCCCCTGAAGATCTCAAGGCAAACTTACCTTTTGTGATCTGAATATAATTTACTAAAATGAAAGAATTCTTCGACATATCAGTAATTCATATGACAGTAGACATAGTGGTAACTGAACTGTTTATTCAATTAAAGATACATGATCGTTTCTTCCATTCCTTCTGCATGAAGCACGTACGTTCTCGTGGTTGCTCAGTGCCGCCGTCACATAAATACATGTCATGCAGTTAAACTGATGGAATGAATCGTAAATAAAGACATGAGACCGTCTTTAACTTTGAAGTTGTTACTGGATTCCAAGAATACAAAGGTTTTACACCTAACAATAAGATTAACGGTACACGGCTCACGTCGTGCTCTCGACACAGTCATACAAAGAGCTCCTCCATAATGTAGATTTCATTAGTATACAACACGCAAAAACATTTTAGTGAGGGAAATACGAGCATGCTAAACTCAGCCACAAATTAAATACGGTATATGAACAGAACTGGGTCTGCTCACATTCCTCGTAGCTCGAAACAGCACACTGCAAAATCCCATTATCTCAATAAGACTAGTCTTGACGAAATATTACCTTATATTCCAGAGTTACATATAATTCTGTTTACAACTTTCCCAATTCAAACCCATAGGTGTTTCCATACATAGTTCTCATTTCTCAGCATAATTCTGTACAGCGACGTTCGTAAGCACTCTATATCACACACAGGCGTAATCATACCTTCACTCAAGAACACTCTAAAACAGAACACTCATGAAGGAAAAGCCTTTGATCCCATTCAAAACTCGTAGGCCACGTGGAGTTTATTCTCGCACTCGCTTCTGATTGGCCAACGCTGCTGTCACCTCTTGGAACTTCGGCATAGAAAGTAGCTTAACATACGTAGCTGTGAATGTACAGAAGTCTATCATTGGGCACAGGTATGACAGTAAAGAAAGCTCGCGAGTAGTAGATGTGTAATAAATATAATATACGGAATTTGGCAAATATAACAAACAAATTTTAACGTATTTATGCGTTGAACGATGAGTGTCATTTCAGATGTAAGGCGTCTCAACTTCTGCTGGCAATATGCAGGAGAATGGGCCACTCTTGAGAAAGAAGATAGAAGAAAACTGATCTTGCTCGGGATACACAGCTGAACTGCTTCGCGTATCAGCACGTGCGGTGGACCACTTCGAAAAATATAACTACACTATCGGATGGCCGATTAAAAGGTTATGCAAGTTAAAATCAGTCAACAATGATACGTTTCAGAAAGATCGTTTCTGATAGACCGGTACTGAGGTATTTCGCACGTCACGTAACCATCACCCTACACAAGGTACTTTCCGGCTGGAAAATGTAGTACCAAAATGTACAAGAGCCCAGCCTCACACAGCAGTCAAAAGAATTATCAAGCTAACGGCAATGCCTACCTGGATGGAATGAGGTGTAGCGTCAATGAAATTAGCGATAAAATTAATATCAAAATTGCTAACACGAAGCAGACAAAGTGCGAGAATTCCGATGCCTCGGGAGCTAAATAACAATATGACCGAGAAAGGAAGAAGGATATAAAAGGCAGACCAACACAGGCAAAGGGTGAGTTCATGAGCAACAGAGATGTTCTAGCATTAAACATTGCCCTTAATTGCAGAATTAAATGTATGAGAATGTACATTTTTAGCACAATACTGAACTGAAAGGAATTGTGGACTGTGGGAAAATTGGAAAGGAAGAGTATCGAAGCGTCTGAGAAGTGGTTCTAATGTAATATGTTGGAGATTAGGTAGACTGAAAAGAAATGAGGAGCCTGGCCGTAGAATCGACGAGGAGAGGAACTTTGGGAAACACAAGAACCAAGGACAGGTTTAAATGTTATGGTAATAATTTAGGCATATGTAATTGTGATGTCAGATGATAATATCGGGTCGTACTACCACTGCGTCATCAGATGTACTTAAAAGAATGTTTGCGCTGGGATTTGTCAGTCGTAAAATGGTGATGAATGTGAACATTTGTAATCGGTGCAACAACATTTATGTACATAGCTGTTATTTAAAAATGACATGCCGACTTCCAGTATAGCTCACGATATCAACATAGACATACATTGAATATCACCACTTACTCTGCTGAAGGAGAAGATTGTGTAAATATATGTACGTTTCTATTTCATGTATCGCAAACCTTGGATATAGTTGCGTGTGTTGTTATGGTAGTTTCTGTATCATAGTATTTTCGGTCTCATCTTCCGAAGATGGCAACAGAGAATTGAAGAACAGGTCATCTATATGAATAAATGATTTTAGCGATTATAGCAGCTGAAAATTTATTCAGCTTTCATAGAAGCTTGCTGACATCCTGCTGAAGCTTGCCATTCAGATTTAGAACTTCGCTGTTTGCCTAAATTGCTTAAGGCGAATTACTGTATGAGTACATTGGAAGGGCGTGACAGAGTTCATACTAGATCTCGTCCAAAGAAAGGCCTAGCGAGGTAGCACAAGGTCCTCACACCCTCTCTTACCCACATTTCACTACTTATTTTTTCACCTCTAATTTAAGGTCAGAGGACAGGTGTTGAAATCAAGCAGTTTTCTTATGGTGGCGGAGGGAAACATTTCAGACATACAGCAACTAAGAATCGACACGAAAGGCCTCAAGGAGTGGCATAAGGGCGTCAATTGAGCCACTCCTTCCTTTGGGGTGTTGCTTCCACATTTCGCCATAGAAAATGACAGCTCACAGTCCAATGAGCAATAGGGCGACTTTCTTGACAGCGTTCGACACTGTTAACACATCACAAATGGCTGAAATCTTCCCTAAGGCCTCTGTTGCTGCAACTCCATTGAAACTGATCGAAGTCATTTGAAGTGTATCGCGACCACAATTTCTGCTCTGATATCCAGGGACCATTTAGAGTCTGTTTGTGCCTTTTCAGCCCTCCTCTTGCATGGATTTCTGCGGCGAGATTACAAAGGGGTTGCAAAATTGACAACTATGAGAATAAAAAGGCAAGGGGTCGCTCCAAGACCTCTGCTTCAGAAAACATCACCAATGGCATCTGAAGAGGGGCATCTTTAGAGTCCTAAACAAAGATGTATATGTATCATATAACAAATCGTGGGCTAACAGATTTTTTTCTGAGTGCAGTAGGGCTGCTTAGAATTTTCAGCCATTTTTACATAATACAGGACCATGAAGTGTGGATTTTAATGTGATACTATTGATCATTTTTACACTCAGATCGTAGGGACGACGATGGTCGACACTTCACGTTGTCATCTACTGTGCTGACCTTTACCATTACATAAAAAGGCACGCAACAAATGCTAAAATGAACCAATGTGTAACTCCCTTGTAAATCGTCTCACCAGTGTGCTCTCACTATTGGATCAAGTAATAATACAGGAGATGCAGAACATGATTCCTTTAAGGGAGAGGGAAAGCGGGTTTATGATGTCACATACATCGTCAACTTCGTACCAGTCACCTTCTTGGTCACTGTGTCTGACTGTGTCATCATACAGGCAGACATTTTTGACCAGCTATTCCCTTGCGACCTCCTGCTATATAGTCAACTAGGTCGACCTTTAACGACCCAGCAGGATAACAGTCATGCACCTAGAATCCTAGGGGAGGAGGTAATAAATCACGGGAGGGGTGGTGTAGTCCTATGGTGCCTCACAAAGGAAGGGAAAAAGACATAAGTCATCTACTATTCAGGTGACAGGTCTGGAGGGGGCTCATAAATCATCCCATCGTTCTTGGTGTCAGTTAGGGGTGGGGAGGGTGATATAAATCATTCCCTTGCTCAAGGATTAGCATATTCTTTTGTGTATGACAGGACGTACATGGGACAAATAGAGATGATGTGATATTTGTATAATTACAAGGATTAGTTTATTAGCAGCAGTAAGAAATAAATATCCTCTGTTCGTCTGTCCTGCCAAACTTTTGTCCTCTGTCTGTAACGACTTCTTCATTGGCAGGGCATTAAAACCTAAAGTAGTGTTTTCTCTTCAAGACATAAATTTCAATCAATAGATCATGCAACATGTTACTGTGCTACAACAAATTCTGTTATATTTGATGTCATGTTATTTGTAAATTTTTCTGTTTCACTAGTCCTGTAATCTGACACCTTACAATTTTACCTGTTGATTTTTATTCTTGCATGTTTATAAAGTTGTTTTCAAAATAACACGCCAGTGTATGTTGGCAAATTGTGCATTTTCCCCTTCGTTTTTGCTATGCGTATTTAATGTACAATTTTAAATTTCAAATATTCAATTAATGATTTGCAAGTACACATTTGGTATTTTGTGGTAATCTTTTGCCAAATAAAGTAATGTTAAGTCTTCATATCACACAGAGGGCGTTCCAAGCCCCTGCCACACTGCGGTCTGCTGTATAGGTGAATGTTAACAGCGGCTTCAGTTATTGTGATCGTTTCGTAGCTTCTGTTACTGATAATAACTAGACACCAGTACCTACGAGCTTTGATTTGTACACTAAAGGTACGTTCTTACCAACAGTTGGTTTACTCTGGTGTATTTGTGGTCTTTTGTTTCTTATTCCTAATCACTATGTGAAAATTTTTAACTTCCAGCAATGAAAATAATCATTTTTTGATGTTAATAATTCAACAAAATTACGGCCAACGCTGACCTTCCTTCTAATTTTTTTTCTTGAATTGTTTTGCTTTCCGTAGGCAGAGGTGGTAGTGTTCTCAGCATACAGCTGTTCCTGGGTAGAGGCAAGTGGGCGTTTCAAGCGCGCTCTCAGGATCCTCATCAGCCGCGCCCAGAAACCACTGGTTCTCACTGCTGGACACATCTACCCTATCAACAGGGAAGCCTTCGTCTCTGTAAGTGTTATCATGTAGGCTTTAATGTGAATACTCTGTGGAACCGCATAAGTCTATGATACCCCAATCATTCTTCCAAAAATTATCCTATCATGAGGTAAAATGAATTACTAAAATATGCTGACTCATTGCTTTTCCAAGCGCACTACATTTACGTTAATTTGACCATGATAGCACGTATTAGTTAAAGTCGAAAGTAGTAGTTCACTCCACGTCTGTCTTAATCGTTTTAAAGCCTAAAGACTGAAATCTGAGTTGTAGCACAGTTACTAATACAATGGAAGGCGAGAATAGTGCAGTTTAGGCAAGGTTACCCAATTTTAGTTACGTAAATATTAACAATAGTTTGAAGGTCGTCAGGTAAAATTATATATATATATGCTAATATTCATTATCTGGTTTCTTGTTGTTGTTGTTGCTGTTGTCTTCAGTCCTCAGACTGGTTTGATGCAGCTCTCCATGCTACTCTATCCTGTGCAAGCTACTTCATCTCCCAGCACTTACTACAACCTGCATCGTTCTGAATCTGCTTAGTGTACTCATCTCTTGGTCTCCCTCTACGATTTTTACCCTCCACGCTGCCCTCCAATGCTAAATTTGTGATCCCTTGATGCCTCAGAGCATATCCCACCAACCGGTCCCTTCTTCTTGTCAAGTTGTGCCACAAACTCCTCTTCTCCCCAATTCTATTCAATACCTCCTCATTAAATATGTGATCTACCCATCTCATCATCAGCATTCTTCTGTAGCACCACATTTCGAAAGCTTCTATTCTCTTCTTGTCCAAACTATTTATTGTCCATGTTTCACTTCCATACATGGCTACACTCCATACAAATACTTTCAGAAACGACTTCCTGACACTTAAATCTATACTCGATGTTAACAAATTTCTCTTCTTCAGAAACGTTTTCCTTGCCATTGCCAGACTCCGTTTTATATCCTCTCTACTTCGAACATCATCAGTTATTTTGCTCCCCAAATAGCAAAACTCCTTTACTACTTTAAGTGTCTCATTTCCTAATCTAATTCCCTCAGCATCACCCGACTTAATTCGACTACATTCCATTATCCTCGGTTTGCTTTTGTTGATGTTCATCTTGTATCCTCCTTTTAAGACACTGTCCATTCCGTTCAACTGCTCTTCCAAGTCCTTTGCTGACTCTGACAGAATTACAATGTCATCGGCGAGCCTCAACGTTTTTATTTCTTCTGCATGGACTTTAATACCTACGCCGAATTTTTCTTTTGTTTCCTTTACTACTCGCTCAATATACAGATTGAATAACATCGGGGACAGGCTACAACCCTGTCTCACTCCCTTCCCAACCGCTGCATCCCTTTCATGCCCCTCGACTCTTATAACTGACATCTGGTTTCTGTACAAATTGCAAATAGCCTTTCGCTCCCTGTATTTTACCCCTGCCGCCTTCATAATTTGAAAGAGAGTATTCCAGTCAACATTGTCAAAAGCTTTCTCAAAGTCTACAAATAATAGAAATGTAGGTGTGCCTTTCCTAAATCTATTTTCTAAGATAAGTCGTAGGGTCAGTAGTGCCTCACGCGTTCCAGCATTTCTGCGGAATCCAAACTGATCTTCACCGAGGTTGGCTTCTACCAGTTTTTCCATTCGTCTGTAAAGAATTCGCGTTAGTATTTTGCAGCTGTGACTTATTAAACTGATAGTTCGGTAATTTTCACATCTGTTAACAGCTGCTTGCTTTGGGATTGAATTATTATATTCTTCTTGGAGTTGAGGGTATTTCGCCGGTTTCATACATCTTGCTCACCAGATGGTAGAGTTTTGTCAGGACTGGCTCTCCCAAGGCTGTCAGTAGCTCTAATGGAATGTTGTCTACTCCCGGGGCCTTGTTTCGTCTCAGGTCTTTCAGTGACCTGTCAAACTCTTCACGCAGTACCGTATCTCCCATTTCATCTCCATCTACATCTTCTTCCATTTCCATAATATTGTCCTCTAGTACATCGCCCTTGTATAGACCCTCTATATACTCCTTCCACCTTTCTGCTTTCCCTTCTTTGCTTAGAACTGGGTTTCCATCTGAGCTCTTGATATTCATACAAGTGGCTCTCTTTTCTCCAAAGGTCTCTTTAATTTTCCTGTAGGCAGTATCTATCTTACCCCTAGTGAGATAAGCCTCTACATCCTTACATTAGTCCTCTAGCCATCCTTAGCCATTTTGCGCTTCCTGTCGATCTCATTTTTGAGACGTTTGTATTCCCTTTTGCCTGCTTCATTTACTGCGTTTTTATATTTTCTCCTTTTATCAATTTCATTCAATATTTCTTCTGTTACCCAAGGATTTCTACTAGCCCTCGTCTTTTTACCTACTTGTTTCACTGCTGCCTTCACTACTTCATACCTCAGAGCTACCCATTCTTCTTCTACTGTATTTCTTTCCCCCTTTCCTGTCAATTGTTCCCTTATGCTCTCCCTGAACCTCTGTAAAACCTCTGGTTTAGTCAGTTTATCCAGGTCCCATCTCCTTAAATTCCCGCCTTTTGGCAGTTTCTTCAATTTTAATTTACAGTTCCTAGCCAATAGATTGTGGTCAGAGTCCACATCTACCCCTGGAAATGTCTTACAATTTAAAGCCTGGTTCCTAAATCTCTGTCTTACCATTATATAATCTATCTGATACCTTCTAGTATCTCACAGGATTCTTCCATGTATACAACCTTCTTATATGATTCTTGAACCAAGTGTTAGCTATGCTTAAGTTTTGCTCTGTGTTTCCTTCTCTCCCTTATCCTACTCTCGAATTCCAGTCACCCATGACTATTAAATTTTCGTCTCCCTTCACTACCTGAATAATTTCTTTTATCTTATCATACATTTCATCAATTTCTTCATAATCTGCAGAGCTAGTTGGCATATAAACTTGTACTACTGTAGTAGGCGTGGGCTTCGTGTCTATCTTGGCCACAATAATTCGTTCACTATGCTGTTGGTAGTAGCTTACCTGCGCTCCTATTTTTTATTCGTTATTAAACCTACTCCTGCATTACCCCTATTTGATTTTGTATTTATAACCCTGTATTCACCTGACCAAAAGTCTTGTTCCTCCTGCCACCGAACTTCACTAATTCCTACTATATCTAACTTCAACCTATCCAATGCCCTTTTTAAAAATTGTAACCCACCTGCCCGATTAAGGGATCTGACATTCCACGCTCCGATCCGTAGAACGCCTGTTTTCTTTCTCCTGATAACTGTTCCTTAACGTTACTTAAATATAACAATCTTTCAGACTGTGTTTAATGGTTATTTTACTATAACCACTGATGCAACTAGTCAGAAAGAAGAGTTTAATACACAACTGAAAAACTTGTAATTGTAAATCAATTCTTCCTTCTGGCAAATGTGTTCTACAACAACCTCACAGATGCATACACTTTTCAAGTATGTGGGTTCTTTAGGACTGTGTACCCTAAAGTTACTGTGCTTATACAATTAAAACATAATGCTCGAAACTCTGATACAATGAAGGAGCGTACAGACAAGCGTTACCACTGAACGAAAGTTAGTGTAAACCAATAACATTAATGCACTTCTAGAAACTTATCTCAGTGTTGTTGAGATAACGTAGTAATATCTAAGATTATATTTGAAATAGAAATTAAAATATCTAGAAAAAAATTTACCTGGAAAATTCATTATAGTTTCACTGAAAATTTGCTTTGGCTGATTCGAGTAATAGTTCAAATGGTTCAAGTGGCTCTGAGCACTATGAGACTTAACTTCTGAGATCATCAGTCCCCTAGGACCGTAGCGGTCGCGCGGTTCCAGACTGTAGCGCCTAGAACCGCTCGGCCACTTCGGCCGGCTTGAGTAGTAGTAAAGTTGCTTAGTGTCACCTTTCTATGTACGTTATTAGTTATTATCTTGACCGGGAAGACAGCAAGGTTCATTTACAGTGAATGTGAATGAATACTATTTCGCGTAACATGAAGTAGCAAAATTATAGACAACCTACTATCGCAAGTGCAAGCGCATCGAAGAAATATCTGTGGTATGGGCAGACCAGTATAAAATTCCTCAAGATTAGTAGCAGCTCATCCACTAGCTCGCTGTCATGATGAATGACTGATCTGACCTTCAGACGTTACCCAAAGTTGCGTTTTTACGCTGTTATTGAAAACAGCTGAATCCAATGGAATCGAAACTTTTTACATTTCCTGAGTAAATGCCGATGTACTGTACGGTTCAATGATGACCACATACTCCCGGATAAAATATCTCCGACGTTGATTAGTCAGGAGATATTTGTCACAAGCGAAAATAAACTTGGTAAGGTACAGAATTCAGAAAATGGAACGTTTATTTAGAAGTTACCGAGAGTATAGGAGGGATGGCAGGAAGAGAGGACTTCTACTAAGGCAAACACAGGACTATACTTACAAAATCATATAAGGATAATGCTGGACAATGTCTAAGAATGAGTAAAAAGTAAGAATACCAGTAAGCTACTGTGAACAGCACGATTAACGCTTTTTCACATCCAAGACAGATACAAAGCCAACTACAAATTAAATGGCTGCTAACACTGCTGATGATAGAAAGAATTATCATGACATAACATAAAATACCCTGACTGGTAAGGGAGACGTAATTTTGACTATAATGGGAGACTGAAGCTCGATAATAGGGAGAGGAAAGAACATGTATCAGTAGGGGAACATGACTGGGAGAAAAGAATGAAAGGTACTGGTGGAAATTTTTGCAGGGCACAATTTAATGTGATTACGTAGGCTTTCCCGGCGTAATAAGTCTTGAAAGCCTCTTCGTTTTTGCTGCCGGATCCTATAATCAACTTGATGCGATATTTCGGCGATCGAACTGGTCGCCATCTTCAGGAGAATGCTGCTTCCGCTGATGAGTCCCGCTGAGAACTGACGTCAGGCTGCGAATCGATGCCCATCACGGTTGCTGCCCTCCAAGACATGGGGGTGGCGCCGCCCTTAGTGAAACACTGCTGGCAACGATATATCGCACTCAGGGCCATACAGAAGAACGTTCAATTTTGATGCGAGATAATACAAGATTCCACGTCTTACTCAGAGGAAACACATTGTCTCTGTTGATTAAATTATTAGCCAACCTAATTTCAATAGCCTCTTTATAGACACTGTTCCAAAAACCAGAAATGTTGGCAACTGCCACAGTTTCATCAAATTTCATACTGTTTCCCTCGTTTAAGCAGTGTTCTGCTACTGCCCGTTTTTGCGGCTGTTGTAGCCGTAGATTTAATTTTTACTGAAATTGGGAGAATGTGCATGGGAGCGAGACTGGAAGACGTTGTTCACGTCGTCCATATACCGTCTTCCATAAGTAGTTCAATCATAGCACTTTTATCTGGATTCAGGCTCTTATCTCTAGACCATTGTGTGATAAGATGCTAGGGATCATCTATACCTGTTCTTCATGCCATTTAACTAATTAACGACCGTTTGAGGCTAATTAATCAATATGATTGAGCGACGATGGGTCATATTCATATGTTTTCTGCCGCGCAAGCCATTTTCCGGGTGCATACTGTTACTTGGTTTTCAAGCACAGAGCTCACACCTTCTGACTTTTACAACGGAATACCCAACCCGCCGTCCAACTTCTCCACAGGAATTTGGTGTTTGTCTTTACACGATATTTCCGATCAGAACATGAGTCAGTTAGTATTGTTTACAAAAGAAAGACAGATACGTAATTTTCACACATACAAAATTTAACCGAAGGATACAACACATACTGAAGTGGACGTTTCAGTAAAAAAACTAGAGGGAGAAGTCCCAGTGGACAACAATTTCAATATTTGGTCTGTTTAGGGTAAAAATGCATTTTTGAAGCAACTATAATATGATAATCCAAGGGTTTTACACAAACACAAACACACACACACACACACACACACACACACACACACAACAACAACAACAACAACAACAACAACCCCCCAACACACACACACACAAACACAACCACCCACACACATGGCAGACACGCGTGTGCAAGCCTTTTCAGAAGCGCCCCTATGGGACGTCATACAGGCGAATGTATAAATTTTTTACCTGTTAAAGTACAAAGTGTCTCTGAGTGTCCAACACTTACCGATATGTACTGAGTAATAAATCAGGCATCCTATGGTTGTCAGGTGTACTTAAGTACAATTTAAATACTTACAGACTGCTTAACCCTCTTTTTTTCATGAGAATTAGATTTTATGTTACTTCATAGTGGAACGTACTCCGCCACCAGTCCTTGAGCTGACTGGAAACTGTGCACTGTATGGAGACTCAGACTCACATCCTGCCATTCGCAAGCGGTGCTCTGTCGTTTTCACTACCTGAGAACGCTGTATGTACATTTTGGATATCATAATTGGCAGTGAATTGGCTGCAAAATGCAGGTACTTGAGGTTGAGGCATTCTGTGGAACTCAGTTGGCTTGTTGGCTCAGATTATCTATCACCACTGCCTTCGGATCTTCTATTTGACGTTTAGAAGTGTCCCTACCCCCCTTGGTGATCAGTATTAGAACATTTATCTATTAATATTAACCAGAGTTCCAATCTAAATAAGCCTCACAACCGCTTCTTGTTCCTCGTAATCAAATTCGTAATATAAGGATCAACGGCCTGTAACATCTAACTGCATATGGAAGAGACCACTAAAAGTAGGGTGTATTTTACATCGGCTCTAAATTTATGAACCACACGGCGGCTCCTAGCGAACTCGCTGTACGTTTTGTATACACTACAGCATACACACTGTTAGACACGCGCGATTCCTAACGACGTGTGCGTGTGGGGGTTGGTTTTTGTGGTGAAATTCCCTACGCAATGAATAAACACGTAGTTGAGATTTATGTGAAACACTTCTTCACCTAGCACGGCGTCTATCTCTCTTAGGCTTCAGTAACCCACTCTCCAACATGTCACTATTGAGCGCTCGAAATGCCTTCCAATGTGGATGACGTCTGTTAGAAATACTTGTCTGTACATGTCTTAGATTTTCTCGATCGACTACTGTTTTGTATTTGGTCGAAATGATCATTAGTTTAGTATAAAGGTCACTTTGTTACAGGATGTGTGTGCACTGCGAATGTAATCCCAAAGGTTATGGACTTTGTTCACATAGATTTATAAAAACATGGAATCACTTCCAGTGATCTCATATTACATATTTATCTTACAGCTGGTGAATGCATCCTATTCATACTACGCGTTGTTGGGTCAAATGAACAGACGTTCGAACCAAATTATTCGGAGCTGAAGGTCGGTGAATTGATTTGTTCAGCTTTTAAGTCACAATGAAGCTCCCAAGGCTAGTAAACATATGGATCTCCTAGTTTAAATTATCTGATGTAATGAACAGAATAGAAGGTTTAGAATGTTAATGTAATATTAATTAAAAGGTATTAACAATTTGTAAAGAACTCTACAGACATTGTAGAATGTAATGTATCTACCTACATAGTGTAATAAAATATTTTGTAACAAAGGAACAAAAATTTAATTATTTATTCTGCTCCTAACAAAGACCTGTAGAAAAACAATTAATTACACAAAAAATAAACTGATAACATTTTTCCGTTATAGCCTCTTTCACATCTATAATTTTTGCAATGCAAATATAACACTTTTCCTTGAAAAAGTGATTATTATATATGTAATCTACTATAATTTGTGGCCCTGACATGCTTACCACAAATGTTGTATAGAACGTTTTGTCGAAACAGGAAGAGAGCTTGGACATCAGATAATGACATTATGCAGCTATGTACCCTGATAATCCTACATATCAAGAATGTCATCATTTTGTTTCCGTTTATGAATGAATGTTAATTGCATTACACAAAGAAAAACTTTATTCCATATAATTACATATTAAGGCGTAGGTATTTCAGATAACAAAATTTTACTTTAAATATTATATAGAACATAAAACAAATTACAGTTTACAAGCCAAATTCTTTAAGTTAATGGTTAAATTTTTGCTACTGGAAATGAACTGTAAATAAAAGTGCAGACGTTTGAAAGTTATGAAAAATTTTGTTTTTCCGAGGTTTATTTCGATTATTTGCGTTAGTAACCTGATTTACTGTCACAATTGTACAAAAATACAGGTATACTTTTCGTTACATTTGATTTCTAAATGCTGCTGCTTTGGAGACTTCACTAACTGACTTTAAAGCTTTTCTAGCAAAACTTAATGGTCCAGTATTTGACACCTGTGACTTTATTCACTCTCTGTACTTAAAATATAAATCATAATTAGTTTGCCTAATTAGATGTGCTGGACTGTGTGGTCGAGCGGTTCTAGGCGCTTCGGTCTGGAACCACGCGATCTGCCTCTGGCATGGATGTGTGTGATGTCCTTAGGTTAGTTAGGTTTAAGTAGTTCTAAGTTTTAGGGGACTGATGACCTCAGATGTTAAGTCCCATAGTGCTCTGAGCCAGTTTTGAAATTCGATTTACGTATATTCAATTACTATTCAGTAATTCATTAGCCACATTGTAGTGTATAGTGTAGTTAATGCTATAATCATACTTATGTAGTGATCTCTACTGAGCGACCCAAATAAAACGTTTTTGATATTCTGTAAGAAATGTATAGTTTCCAAAAAATGTTGGAAGTAAATTATCTTAAGTTGTAGTAGGACTGGAGGGGTATGTCCAGTTTCATTATTTGATCGTGTTCAATGTCACAGAACACATATTTTATTTTTAATGTGAGCAATTCATATAATTTTCATCGACATCCAAACATTTAAATCCATACTATTGTTGAGAGTAAAAAGTGATTTATAGTATTTTGATAATGATTTATAGATATAGTTGACAGCTATGTCATTAATACCATGATGTGTAGATCACCCATATGAACTTTACTGAAATGATAGATGTGAAAGAAACTCGCAGGATATGAAGAAATCAGTTATGTGTACAGCTACATGCTGGCCATTTACAGATTAGTAAAAACCACAGCTAGTTAAAAGTAATATAAGGAACATATAATTATTATATTAATCATACAATTATAGAACATCCTTAAATTTAACGATAAAAATTTACAAGACTTTGAATTTCACTAGACATCCCTCCAGTTCCTGTTTAAAAGTCATTAAAAATATAGAAATGTTCTAGAACAGATATGTCAATTTAGATTTAACAACCCGTCAGACGTTTTATGTTATGCAACTAGTAATCAAACAGTTTGTCGCCCTATATTGAAAAATTCTGTGACACATTTAAATCTTTAGCATTTCGAAATTTAAGTTATTTCCTCTAGAGTTGTTGCAGCAGATACTGTCATTCTTAACAATTTGTGATGGATACATTATGGCGAATTTTTAACCCACTAATTAGTTGTCTACAGAGTGACTAAATGACTCATTGTCTTCACTGAAAATTGTTGTGGAATAAATTTTTATATTGTAAATGATGAGTTTCTGCTAACTCTACACAGCAACAAATCGATAAGTGGTGTATGATCAATTCCTTAAAATGTTTATTTGTTAAATTCCAAATTTAGGAATCGTAGAAAGAGCCAAAACGCCTCCACTTTTATGTCGAAGAAGTTCATTAAAGATGTCCTTCTAGTTAAAATTTTGATTAATGTGTACCTGAAAATACTGCAGCATTCTGTCCTCTTAGCTAACTGTTGTTTTCCTGATGTACTTGCAACTTGTAGAATCTCTGGGAGTTTCCCTTGGGGATATCCTATGTTCTTCATCATTTTTCGGCAGATTTGTTGCCATATTCAAGTGGTTCCTGATAGCTGCAACGCAATCAGTTCATTGTCTTGGAAACGTTGGCCATTACTTCCTCCAACATTTACTCAACACCCATAGTGAACTACCTCAAACTTGCACCTCCAAATGTAACTTTTTAGCTGACTGTGATATAAGACATATCACTCTTCTGGCAATACGCAATTTTGATATTATGATGCTCTACACATGTTCCTCCCAAGCGAAATCACTCTAAAACGTGCTTAGAATAAAATTGCTCTGTCTCTCTGTTTCCTGTAAAACCTACATTATTGAACAGACTCCTTCTACTTGTACTACCCTTCAGGATCCAACCACTGTTGCTAATGGGTGTTTTCCCATAAAAATGGAAACTCACTTTAATCACTGCAGTATTCCTGTTAAGCTTAGAGTGTATTCTCCTATCTGGTTCACCTGGAGGAACTTCGCTTTTGTCTGCTGCAGTGCCCCAGCTTGGGTTAAAGTGACGAAAACCAGCTTCCACACGTATCCATAAATACTGAAGTACTACTTAATCAAAAGACAAATAAACGAAGACAACATTTAGCATACATTCGACCATTACTTATTCTCCGAAGCCATCTACTAGATCACATACTTATTCTTCACGAGTTGATGTGCTCAGCGAAAAAAAAAATACAATGAAGTTGATCATGTTGCCACTTCTAATTGCAGGTAACACAGGTCCCTAGACACTGATCCAACTCAGACCTACTGAAAGAGATCCTGACTGCTGTCAGGATGTAACACCTTTGCTCCTACATCTCTGTTTCTGCGCCAATGGGATCAGAAATATGAGAGCGTAGTGTGCTTTCGCCAGTACCCAGCTGAAGATGGACACAAGACTCTGCGCCGAAATATTTTGATAGCAATTCGTTACCATTGGGATATTCGCATCAATTTTAATGTAACAATGTATACTCCACGGAAGTTTTAAGTTCTATACTTCTAAATTGGATTGGTAGTGCCCGCAGACGCCTGTGGTGTGTTCTAGTAAGTGCATGTGTGTGTGTGTGTGTGTGTGTGTGTGTGTGTGTGTGTGCGTGTGTCTGTGTGTGTATGTGTGTGTGCGCGCGCACGCACATGTGCCAACTCTCCACCATGTGTTGAGATCATGGCTTGCATATAGGCGACTAGGGTGTTTGAGGTCATAGTTACATACACTGTGTACTGTAAGTCTCATAGGTATACTACTAAGATACCACAGAACCCAAACAAAGTGGTCCCCATGGATATTGAGTAACTCTTAGTTAAAAGTTAATAACAGACTTGTCGCAAAACACGTAAAATTTTCATTATACTGCTTTACATATGTTAATTATTAAGCTATTTCTGCTACACATTACTAAAAATATTATTTTACAATACTTACTTACATTGATGGCGTTGTTGCTCTGACTTTACACAATACCAAAATAATTTGATATTATTAATACCATACACACATCAAACGCAGCTGCTAAGATGTTTGTCAGTGGAGTGGAAGGACCTGAGCACCAATAAATCCTTTTGGCACCTCTTAAGCCGAACATGATAAGTAGATCAAATTTTTATGCTGCTGGATTTTTTAAAGATATGTATTCATGATTAACAAACACCTCGCTGGAACAAAGTAACTGCCTTTAATACTTTAAATAATTGTGAGGATTTCGTTTGTTTCTAGTACGGATACCATTAACTGTGTTGCTGGTTCGAGACTGGGCTATATTTTATTCACAAATTTAGTTAAGGTAAATGTATATACGGTAACATTAGTTCGTGTTCTTGTTTCTTTAAACAGGTCTATGCAGAACGTTCTTGAATTTACACAAACAATAAATCATATTTCAAAGTTTTTGGGATCAGAAAACTTTAGCGTGCTTTGATGAATTACCTCACAAAATGAGAACACATAACATTATGGAATGAAAGGAAGCAAGGTATGCAAGCATTTTAATTTTTATATCCCCTATACCTGACAAGATGTACATTACAAACAGCCCCTTTTTAAGCTGTTTAAGTTCAATTTGTAATCAAACTGTAATCACGAGAACTTAATAGTGTCAGCATCGTTTATTTGCTTGTCGTCATATCTAAGAAATATATAGATAGGCAGTTGTGGGACAGGGGAGGTGGGGGACCCTTAAAAGTTTAAACGGCATGTAATGTGTTTCTTCAAAGTTCACTGACAAAAAACAGGCTGAGTAAGTAAACGGTCTACCTAAGGTGTCCTTTTTTCACTATTTATTCCAACGTTTTTATCACCTACAAACAAAAGAAACTTTGCAACTGATAATTAGAAAATAAAGATCATTGATACGCACAAGGAAAAAGGAAGGGCCATAAGGAAAAACCTTCTGACTTGTGAGAGATCACACATAAGTAGCTCTCATAGCTCTCAGCAGGAAGATGAATGATAGCATAACACACGTCTCTTTTCTAATGAAACCCTTTATTTGCTTTTGGGAAAATACAATTTGAAGCATTTTACTGGAATACCTGTTACACGTTGTTATTACAATTTCCTTAAGAGGATATTGTGATTTATGCAGTAAAGTGACAGACAGATCGAGAAATATACCACTGGCTTGCAATTTATTGTCGAATGAGGTATGTTCAAGATTCAAACTAGATGTATAACTAGACTTCACAATATCTGAAACGTTTAGAAATCCTAACAGTAACTTTGAAAATATATTATTTGTTGTCAGTTGGTTAACTAGCGAACTATGAACTACCTTAAATAAAATTTCAGTGAATGCTGGCAAAAGTAAACTGGACGGAAATTACTCCATCTAGTTTCTTAAAGAGAAGCTTAATTTCAGCGCATTTCAGCCATTAAAGAAATATTTCACTGATAATTGACTTGTTAGACAAATAACTCATTAGGTTGCTTAACTATGAGGTGCACTCTTTGATAAAACATGGTGATATTTCATCGCAAACTCTACTACACGTGCAGTTTAAATTTTTTATGGTGGACGTTGCTTCTACTCTATTAGAGAGGGACGTATCCCTACTACGTAAGTTATATGTGAAGATTGTTGTGAGATTTGATGGTAGCATCTATGGAGATGACAAACCTATTTTTCAGTAGTGGTTATCAAATGCTTGTTAAAAAATTATACATCACAGCACATGTCTTTTACGAATATATATCAACTTCGTGCTGTATAGTCCTCTTCATCTCTGGTCCTACCTGTCTACTTCTTCACTGTAGTCAGTTTTGCCTTTATTTGTTGTCTGACCTGATTATTTATTTATCATAATCAATTTCTTTGATTTCTACATTACTATGCTCATTGTTTTGCGAGGTGTTTTATCCTGAGCTATAGCATCAACACTAGAACTCTGACTGACAGTTAGTTTCCATTCTGTCTTGCGAGATACCTTTATTCCTTGAGTAATCCGTTGCTTTTCTGTAAACCTTTCTGTATGCTGGGTTAGTTCTTGTGAAAAACAGTATTAAAGTAAAGTAAGCGTTCTCAATGAAGATGCTGTGTTTTTCCTTCATGCCATGATTGTACATCACTCAAGTTCATGTCTTTCAGTAGGTTCCTAAAATAATCAACTCTTGGCTTACTGACTATATTCTTGCATTCAAAACTATTGGATTTTATATTATAATCAGTGTTAACATTACTGAAGGAAATGCGTTGACCACTGATACTGTAACATAATTCTGTTCACTAGATATTTTTATAAATATATTGTAAGTGGTTCCTATTTAGCAACTAGCTATTCCAGTTGGAAAATTTACAGTTGGAATTAAGTTGAATGATAATTCTACAGACGCCAGTAAATTCTTACTGAGAGAGTTTTGAGGAAAACCTATCTTAAGTTCGTTAGCAATCACTTTTTTGTGTTAAATAAGGCAAAAGAGCTTCAAGGTATTTTATAAAAGGTTGAAATAATCTGCAGGTGCTTAATGTACATTTACTATTATGAAATTCTACTTCGGTATCATTTGCCTCTATATAATGCTCGTAAAACTTTGTGGCTATCAATATGTTTATTCACCTTCTCGTGATGAAAACCGCATGCAGTGTTCGTCTTTCCGACATACTGAGAGCTGTTGTTATCTGTCTCATGCTAATTCATTAGCTTTTAATCTTGTCTCTTGAATCCTTTCTCTTGCCATCTTTTCCCTTCATAATTTCAAATGTAGTCTTATCTTCCTATAATGTGCATGGTCCATTATAACAATGACGCCCTCACAAGTGTCTGGCAACTTTCTCGTTCCACTCGTCTCTGGAGTCTAGAACTGCTTCCTCTTTTTTTGCAAACGCTACCTTTTTCCCACTAATAATGCTTCAATTCCGTTTCGTCTATCTTCACACAACCACATCGCTATTTCACAGGTTACCACATCCACACTTCGTTTCTCCACATTTCACCACACATTCGTTGCTACCAAGGAAACAAATTCACTTCGAAAAATAAAACTTATTTTTCCACTAGCAGACTGACATGTCCATTCCATCCATCCTTGCACATCAGCCTTCAATCGTCAACTTTTCGTCTTCATCCATCACTTCCGTCTTAATAAAAATTTACGAAATTACTTTTCCCCTGTTACACCAAAGTATTACCTTTTACAAACTCTTTACACACTAAGTTGATGTTGATACATACATAAAGATAAAACAAAAATAGTTAAAGAGACACACGATGCTACAATGTATGGTATTAATTGGCAATAGATAAAATTCACTGCCACATTTCGCCTTGTAAAACAATCATTCCTATTAGAATTTCCACGTGTTACATTAAACTGTTAGCACCGGTATCAGATTTATGTGTGTGAAAGATTTAACAAATTGAAGTGGGTTGCACACAATCACACTTCATCGCTGTCACCGCAGTCACATCGCTAGTTGAGAATAGTGCACCACACTCCCCTCAGTTCACCGATTTTTAAAATGTTTATAAACAGCTGGATACATGGCCTGGCTGATGATATACTTACTGGCGTGTGGTAGCACACGACTGTGATACCACATTCCTTTGATTATACATATTAAACTGTTTCATCACTCACTCTTTCACCCAGTAGGCCACTCTGTCAGCTTCGAACACTGACACTCTGGTTTTCTCGACAATCGCTAGCATGCTGCATTCAGTTGACAGCTATACAGTGACTCTCCGCATAATCTCAACCGACTTCTCTGACTTTCATTTATAAAAATGACTTCTTTTAATTGTCATGTGACAGATAGAACAAACTAATAACAAAACATGGCAAAATTCTTTTTCCTTGACAAATTCTCTTAATAAATCGTCTAATCATTGTAAATCAGCTCTTCATTCATCATCTGAGTTTGCAGTTTCTTCTTGCTCATGTGGTGGCTTCCTTATTCTTTGTTTTAATACTTACTTTGCTGTAGCGGTGTGTTCCTACTGCGTTCCTAAACGTCCTAAATTAATTAGTCAAAGAACTCTGGTGCTTGCTACTGTTACACCGTTCTTGATAACACTTGGGATTAGTTCAGAAACAGTGACTAGCTGTGAATACTGTCCTTCCTCGGCGATTTGCTCTTTCTGATAAAACAGATTCATGTTGATTGATATTGGTACTGTTACAAGTTTCTTCGCAGTAGCGTCCCCTGCTTACGTCTGTTCCCTTCAGTTGCATTTCTGCAAAATCCATCTTCTGTCCACCTTCTTTGACTTCGTTACCTACATCATCCTCTCTCTCTCAGTGTCTCAGAACCGTTCCCTTCCCTTCTACATTATTCACTCGCTTTTTTACTATTCTTCACATTATAGTCCATCAGCTGGTACCTTTTTGTTCTTATTCCTGATATTTACACAGTCATGATCACTGATAATAGTATTTACATGTCTACCTCCTCTCTTTCCACATCTTACCAGAGTATTGTCCCTCCTTTTCTGAAGAAATTTGTCTTTGCCCTCCCCTTTTTTCTGGCTTTTTCCCTTTGCTTTCACAGCGCAATTTTCAAGTGATTTCAAGGCCTTCAAATAAATAGTACACGCAATGTACCTCTTATTTCTTTTACTGCCTGCCCTTCTATATACTCTTGTTCATTTCCTCCATCTGCTGATGCATCATCATGTTGAGAGTATTCGCCCTCAGGCTCTGACTCGGTGATTACAGTAGCAGGGAGCAAGGTCCAAGGCAAGCAATGTTAGTAACGACGCTTCTATTGTCAGATTACAGTTGACAAACTGTCCCTATTATATTCAAATCACTCCCTGTCCCCTTCTATTTCCATTCCCCTCCCTCTTCCCCCAATCACCTGCTAGGCTGTCAGCCCTTATGTAAAAACATCGTTGAAAACTGTTGTTCCTCACTAGTTGCATACGTCAAAATTATCATGCACTGACGCAGTCGGCTAATTCCTGGGTTCCCCACTGTATTTTTAACTATCTCTTGGCTAACAGTAATTAAGTTCACCTCCTCATCTATTTTTTATTATAAAAATCCATTTTCCTCTCATTTGAGGTCTTAGTGTTGTAGTTGAAGGACCTGCCACTGCAGCTGACCACAATAAAAAACAGAAGAAGACACATTTGGATGCAAGCAAGCATTTGTCGCTCACTTACTAATAATAATTTTTACTAATGTTGCAATTACTCATTTATTACTATTACCTGGTACTGAAATAAATGCATGACCAGGACGCACAGGTGAGAAAACTACAGTTGTGCAAGCACTGCATCAGGAGTCCACAGGCGATCTCTCTGATTCATCAGACTGCTCAACGCCACCACAAGACCCGTCACCAGAACTTACACACCTTGCCGAGCTTCACTTAAGTGACAGCAGATTAGTGCTCTTTGCCAATACATATAGTTCGACTGCTAGTTGGTCTAAACATGAGTGTGTTGGGTTTGCAGGTGACCGTGGCTTTGAAGTATTAACTGAAGTAGAGACGATCAATGTGTTATGGGTTAGACAGCTGTTTTGATGGTACATTTGGTGCTCTGTGTGAAGCTGGAAAGGGTACATAGAGAATAAGATGATGACAGAACATGACACAGCACATACATCTATTAACTTCCTTATGTTTTGGAGGAAGATTTTAATATTTCATATGCACAGAGAAGCTGTGTTGGAATGCGATGCCCACATTTACATAAAATGTCATAAAACTTTGAATGCTACAAATTTGAATATTCTGTAGTATGCATTAGCAATGCAGACAGACAGACTGAACTTCTAGCAACAAGTGCGTATTATGACTTTATGAACTAGATGCACAACGTATCTTGTATGTATTATGAGTACATAAAAAAATTGTCAATGTGGCTCAGTAAATGAGGTAGCTGATTCATCGACACAAGTTTATATGTGTATGAAGTAGAACATTCTCATTAGCGTTATTCAACCAACTGGCTGAATTACATTGACTATACATTTTTGTATGAAAGGAACATTAGTTTATATATTCATTGTTACGACCATCACGGTATATATTAATAGGTGGTCTTCCATCAACTTGAATTGTGCATCCATGTAATATTGTTTACAGCAAGGTGCATGTTTAAAGGTAAGCACATCGTTGTTAAACACATAAGGCAGCCATTGAAATCTGTATGAAAAATTACAAAACAATAGGATGATTTCTGTAGGAAACAAATTATTGCTGTTAGGTACTGAAAAAACTGTGCAAATGATCCAGTTTTGTTTTGTGGTGCGGTACGTTTGGTTTATTAAAGTGTGTTAGCAGAGTGATATTGCAAATGCTGAGTGAATTAATTGTAATACATATTCGCTTTGAATTTAGCGAATGCTAATAATACATATGTGTGAAGTCTAGCTTCAATGTAAGTGTTAAATACAACTAATCCTCTGTTAAACTTCACAGTAAGTTCTTTCTTAGATCTTTGGTATTTTAACACAACTGTACACACTTTCTCTACCGTATCTATTTACGCGCATAATAAATTTAATTGCTTGTGTAATAAGTAACGAATTCCCACTAGTAAGTGTTATTTTACAGGCAAGTCATAATGTTTGTACAGTTATAGTTCTGTCATACAGTCAGAAACTTCAGCTGTGAAGGAAATTTATGTGGCTGTTGCCGTAATTCATACTTGGTGATATTTGGTTAGTTAATGAACTAAGGAAGATTAAAATTATTCTTTTCATTTCATACACTTTAATGTAATATTCCATCTGATGTGTGTTTTGTATGACATGGCACTGAAGATGGCGGGTGGTAGTCGATTTAAGAATCGCTGATATGGTGTACTTTGTGATGGAAGTTCTCAGTAACCAGCATTCAGCTGTCCTGAAAGATAGTTGAGCAGCTGTAACACGACAATGGTTGTCTTGTCAAACAGCTTTCGCCACCAAAATTTCAATAAATTCCTATGTCTGCTCCAGAACATTACACTGTTTATAAATACTGTGTAAAGGAATTTTAACAGTTTTGAAAGAGTGTAGGGCAGGGTAAGTCAGTTCAATATAATTCATGGACATCATTTTAATTGTAACAATTACTGATAGTGTAACAGCATATTTAAATTGCAGGCTGGCTGCTTATTAACCTCAACAGAAAATAGAAGACCGCAAACTTGACCTTTATAGTAATATAACTACCTTTACACCGTCCGAAGCTTGATGCACAGAGCAGTACAGATTTCCACTGGCAAGGCCACGGAACAGTGAAGTTCACAGTATCTGTTTTGTCTTCAGTATTAAAATACAGTGTGACAAGACAAGATGTCAAACAGTTTGTGCTACTTGCCAAAGTTAATTCTGATTTTATTGTATGTGTGAAAGAAAGATACATTAAATGTGATGCGCTGTGTGAAATAGTAAAAAATGCAATAATGACATTTATATCTAGAGCATTTTCTTTATTTTTTTCCCTTTCCATTCCATCTGTAATATATCATGGTGTTGATGTCTCCTTCAAGTAACCATTAAAAATGGCTCTGAGCACAATGGGACTTAACTGCGGAGGTCATCAGTCCCCTAGAACTTAGAACTACTTAAACCTAACTAACCTAAGGACGTCACACACATCCATGCTCGAGGAAGGATTCGAACTTGTGACCGTAGCGGTCGCGCAGTTCCAGACTGTAGTGCCTAGAACCGCTCGGCCACCCCGGCGGCTAACCATTAAAGAGAGCAAGATAAAATTTGGCATTGCAAGACGAAAGAGATGAAATAAACTGGAATATACTTTAGGACATGGCACCACACTTAGGCGTGCATGTGTATATTTATATCTGTGTGTGTGTGTGTGTGTGTGTGTTTGAATGTGTCACTAGGAAACTTTTTTTGATAAAGAAACAAATACTTTTGAGCAGGTGAAGAAGCTAGATATTTGAGTATTTCCGAAAATGGCACAAAAACAAATAACAACTTTCTCTCTCTCTCTCTCTCTCTCTCCCTCTGTGTGTGAGTGAGTGTGTGTGTGTGTGTGTGTGTGTGTGTGTGTGTGTGTGTGTGTATGTGTTTGTGTGTGTGTGTGTGTGTGTCCTTATGTTAATTTTTATAATACAATATCGCCGACATCTTGCATTGTGATATAGTCATTTTAATGAACGATACAATAATTTTTGTAATTTGCCAACCAGTTTCGTACTAGTTACGGAGTCCAAAATTTTACCACCCAGTACCACTTTGCATTTTTTTTCTCCTTAATCACCACAGTCATATTTAATTTAGAATTTCTCATAAGATAATACATTTTGTTTTTAAATTTTCCAATAACTGTCATCTTTAATTTTCTATTTCCCAGTTTTGGCTCTTTTAAGTTTTCATGTTCCCACCATAGTGAAATTTTTTATTTTGTGCTGCCACCATGTTGATGACGTCAAGCGACTGCTACGCCTACTAGTGCAAACAAACTTTAATTGTGCACTGAATGTGTGCAGCCATACTGCTCAGAGCCAAAAATTCTAGAAGGAGTGTATGAGAACAAATGTGGTACCAGAAGTTAGGTGTAGATACATTAAAGGAGAGTCATAGCGTAATTTATGGCAGAAGAAGAGGACAACAGCAGATTGCAACACAGAAGATAGCTGAACACACAACAGCAGCATCAGTAGTGGAAACCTCGGCATAGTCTGCAACAGCATAGGAAGTCTATGTGACCAATAAATTAAGTACAGATGCCAAATTTGTAAATATATGATGTCATTGATGGAGGCTGGCGTCATGAAATTGTCGCAATGTATATGTGAATCAAATAATGTTTGCAGACCAGGTAGTCCTAATTACTGTAGAGGTTCGAAAGATGAGAGTGAGTACGTTAATTAGAGGAACGAGTTTAGCGGTAGCAAAGTTGGTTAAAATGTGAAGGAATATTGGGAGTCTGAAGTCGTATTGGTGTTACATTCGGGTGAGCAGTTCATTGCTACGATTCCGATGATTAACTGGCTCGACGGAGCGCCGAGTTCTGCAACAGGCAGGAGAATGCTATGTCAACGGCCAGCTCGCCGCATAGAGGAAGACGAGACAAGAAGCAGTTAACCACACGCCAGGGTGCCGACATCAAGGGCGGTAACCGGGTCACCGACCTACTGGAAAAGAACAACAGCAAACATCATTTAGGACCAGAAGCGAGCATATCAACATTGTCCGTCGTGAAGCGTTGGAGTGACGCACAGCCTGTGTCACTTAGCGCCGCCACCAGTTGGGAGTCGTCATTGCCATTGCAGTAATAGTAATGGTCACCGCCTTAATGCATGTCGTCAGAGTGCCAGAGTGCGACCGCCACCGTAACTATCGAAAGACGCCGTCCACGAGCAACCTCCTGCCATGAGAGCCATCGCTTGGGTTCTTTTGTTGTAACACATGGTCGCGAACGTCCTGGGACGCAGCCGCCGCAAATGCAATGATCAGGGCTGGAGTCGGGGACCCGGATCTGACGACGCCAGACAGCCGGCGCCGGGGATGTAGGCAGAGATGGTGCACTGACCTGTCCACTGCCACGATCCCCATCCACCAGGACAACAGGGGCACGTGGCGCATGGTTCCAGCTGCTGCAGTAAGTCCCTGCAAGGCCTCAGCGCTACTGTCGAGGTAGTGCATTCGAGTTACACCAGCGCTGCTTCAGATGCAGTTGCAGGCACACTTGTGAACGTCTGCTAATTACCTCCGTCGCCACCAAAAGTATTGGATGTGAAAGCTCAGATGGTCCGCAAACAATGTATTGCGGTTGATCAATACATGTTGTTATTCTGTCACCAGGAACCATCTTTGGACACACCCTCACCATCCCCTTCCTCACGACCTGCAGAGAACACACGTTCGTATCTGGCGACGGGCAGTGGAGTTCCATACCTGTTACACTGGAATCAGATGTGGCCACCTACGTACATTACAGTGCAAAAATATTGTAGTCGATCAGACCGTATTGATACTGCAAGTTATTAACATGTGATATGCAAAATCTAGTTGTAAAAACTGGAGAATATAATGTTGAAACTATGGAATCTAAAACTCATAGTGTAAAATATGAAGTTAAAACTGTGCTAGGAACCCAACTACTGATTTTGGGAACGTTAAAACTGGGACTGGAAGCTGCTGCCCTGCAGTCGTCAGAAGATGACCCAATAATATTTCTCCAGCAGTACCACATCAGAGCAAATTCGATCCTCAGGTGCGGTAAATATTATTACTGTCGCAATGAGTGCTCCAAAACTTCATCTTGGGCATTGACATGCTAAAAATCAAAGGCGGGCGGACGGTATTGCATGACGAATTTCATGCACACTAACTGCAGCACACTAACGTGTTGTACAGCATTTCATGTCTTCAGCAGTTTTATTTCCTTGCAGAGCTCTTGATTTAATTTCCTTCAGAGGTGTTTTGTGTTTCCTCAACGATTGAACCAATAATCTGCATATAATCTGTGTGGAACGGGAAGGACATATGTTATATCGGTATCACACATTGAAAGACCAAGGTAATTGTCTAACTATTTCTCTTAACCACCGTGAGTTACCTAATGTGCAGTAGTGTCTATTGAGAATATCGATTTGCCCATTGTCTATAAACGATGGTTCATTCCTCAACAGAATTATACATAGGAAGGCAACATCATTTTTTCGTAGAGACTGTTCGGCGACATTCCCTCTAAAAAAAAAAGAATTTTCGACTGTCGTGTACATGGTGTAAGTGTGAACTGGTTCAAGATCAAGTTGTCTGATCATAACATCAGAGCGCAAATCGGGAGGCTTCAAGTGCACAAGTAAACAAAAGAGCTCTACCTTGGTTAAGTGTTCGCTGATACATGGGGCTTTAGGGAAGAAATTTGTCAGTACACTATTGGGAGAGAAAAGAGTGCGTGTGTGTGTGAGAGGGGGGGGGGGGGCGGTTGGTGGATATGTCTGGGCCCTTTGTGTGTGTGTGTGTGTGTGTGCGTGCACATGCGCCAACTCCTCTCCACCAGGCCTTGGCCTCACCACCATAACTGATCTGCACATAGGCGACTAGCGAATGTGAAGTCAGAATTACAATCATCGTGTTCTGTAGGTCCCATACACATACTGCAAATGATCCATGAAAAAAAGGTCTATGTCAAATTTAAGGGATACCTCCAGCTATTAATGTACGTCACAACTACGTGGCGTATTAGTTAGTCACTGATCATATTTCACAATGAGACTCCATAAAACTCGATCTTCAGTGAGGTCCCAGCATGCAGCAGCGACATCTACAGTAAATTATCTGATATTGCAACCAAGAAACGACATATGTAGGTATATGGTATAATAATCCCATTCATAACGTTCTCAACTAAAGTTGGTGAAACAATGTTACAGACGCTACGTGTAAGACCTTCTTAATGAATTCCAGAAGTATTTTTGAAGAGCACAGGGTTTGTCTACATCCTGCGAGAAATGTAGTACCACTCTATTTCAAATATATCCTGGATAATCCATTCCAACGGACATATGTTGCGCGTTCAGAAAGTCCAGGACTAAAGTTTTGTATTTGTATAGAACCTAAAACACTTGCATTTGACAATGACACCTTTAAAACGTTGGTATTGCTGTGTTACAAGATATGCTGTCGTTTATTTTGGCATAATCCGTGATTTCAGGTGCACACCTCACTTTGAAAAAACGATATTACCAAAACGTTGACAAATAACACTCAAATTAATACTGTCTCTCAATGTACATATACAAATCGTCTTTAACATTCATATGGTCAGATTACCTACTCCGGGTAAGAGGAATGGAAACGGAATAATACAATTCAAGAAAATTTTTTTTCTTAAGGTATTCGATAGAGTCGAAGAGCTAGTGGATTAGAAAAATAAATTAGACGTTTCCTCGTGTTCCAAAGAAAAATGGATTCAAGTTTATAACGAACAATGATAAAGCATTAACTAAACGAAACATCTGTTAAACTTATTTCACAAACGTTAATATTTATGTGGGAACTAGGTTTCGGGTTACAAGGCCATTTTCTATTAACTGATACCAAGGATGAAAACCAAGCAAAGATAAGCATGCTAACTTTTTAAACTGTCCATTCTTGGTAACTGAAGAAAACTCCATAACCAAGATCTCTAAAATTTCATTTTATTGGCTGACCGACCCATTTCGGCAGAGCTATGCTATATCAATCATAGAATGAGATTTTCACTCTGCAGCGGAGTGTGCGCTGATATGAAACTTCCTGGCAAATTAAAACTGTGTGCCCGACCGAGACTCGAACTCGGAACCTTTGACTTTCGCGGGCAAGTGCTCTACCAACTGAGCTACCGAATCACGACTCACGTCCGGTACTCACAGCTTTACTTCTGCCAGTACCTCGTCTCCTACCTTCCAAACTTTACAGAAGCTCTCCTGCGAAACATGCAGATCAATCATATCTTATGAGTTTAAATTTTTACATTGCATTTGTGCGGCTCCCTACTGCGAAGATTGCAGCATATCAGCATGTAAAATGTCAACGTATTATTTACAAGCATAAACATAATTACATTTCGCAATACAGCTATGTTTATATTTGTACATAATACTTTTACATTTGACATGCCAAAGCGAAGTGATCTTCACGGGATGGGGATGTACATATACTGTGTTAAGTGACTTTTAACACTGATGAATGATATGATGGAAAAATTCAAAATCATAAGATCCGACGATGACAATATAACTTTGTTGAAACGGGTCATCCAACGAAATGCTTTTCTGTCGATCTTGGCTTATGAAGTTTTTTTCAGTTACCATATATTGGAGACCGTCCCGAGTAGAGCTACGCACAGCAATGGAATTTTGTTACGATGTGAATTAAGGCATCCAGATTCTTCACTTATGTAGGGGTTGCATTATTGTCTAAAAAGGAGTGAATATCTGAAATGGGTTTGCTCGTTCATTAGAAAATGTGGGGACACTCACAGTTGTTACTTAATTTTTAAAATATCTACATGCCTGAGTTTTGCACTCTTTCCATCTATATGTCTGCGGTTTTCATTTATGCAATGTTCGGCAATGGCTTTATTAATGTCCTATTCCTCTGGTGTTCTCTGAGCCCAGTGCAGCTTGACCTCAAGATCTTTCCAATATAGCAACACCGACACTCTCGCCAAATTTCGCTGATGTACTCCTTTCGGTATAACAACAGAGTCAACAGACCAATGTGCAGCGATTTTTCTGCTAATTTCATACTTTCAACTGAGAAATTGGCGGGGTAGTCACAAAAAAAAATCGACCTGTTTCTCTGCTAATGTACAGATAAGAATTCATTAGTGTATTCCTGATGCGTATGACTTTGTGGTAACAGTTGTCGTAGAAGTTCCTGAGAAAATTCTTCAAAAAAACCAACAAATTCGTGTGTGAAACAGAGGAGGAGTGAGGTGGTTCTAATGTGGTTTTCATATCGCTCGGACCTGATTAGGTGCAAGGGGAGAAACAACTTCATTTGATGAGTCACAATTGGCTACTGAATTATTATTTGATTTAAAAATGTTAGTGTTCTGAAATTATTAATGTTAATTAAAAACATCTAAAACCTGATTTAAGCACGGTATTGACTGTAAAACATTAGTTTAGAGACAAACGATGGCATAGATATTGGAAGGAAAAAATATATACAAAATCGTGATAAAGAAGTATCTTATTTACAGGCAGAATAAATTGTAGAAGACTCTACTTAGTGCGGCCAGTTACTATATTCCTTGTTTATGTAAACGTTATCACGCAGTCAACTTTATTAGCTTATAGACTAACGATCTTCATTACAGATTTTGTGAATACCATCATGTTGATATTGAGCATGAGGCTGGAAAAAGCCTACCAATAGTAGTCGTTTCCTTTCGTGTTCCACTCCAGGTAGTGCGAGGAGAAAAACTACTATTTTTATCGCCCTTATGCGAAATGCCCGTTGCCGGCAGTCAAATGCCGGGTCTCGTAATTTTCTCAAAACTGCTCGTCGAAAGCAATGTGAAGTTCCCTCCAATGATTCCCATTTCAGTTCTTGCAGCATATCCGTAATACCTGCGTGTTTTCGAATCTACCGGTAGCAAATCTAGCAGCCAGCTTCTAAAGTGTTTCGATGACCCCGACATGGTGGGGATCCCTAACCGTTAAGCAGTATTCAACCGTGGGTCTCACTACTGTCTTATACGCAGCGGCGCGAGGTGGGAGCCGTCACCTCTATTGGAACTCGTTACTGTGTTTCTCGAACCATTCGAGCACACTCCTGGCCGGTGCACTGTGTTGTTGAAAAATGCCACTGCTGACGAGAAACATTATCGTCATTAAGGGGTTGTATCTGGTCTGCAACCAGCGTACGGTAATCCTCGGTCGTCATGGTGCCTTGCTGCTCTGGACGTATGGCTGTCCACGTGAATGTTCCCCAGAGCACAATGGAGCCGCCGCAAGCTTTCCTCCCTGATGTGGTTAAGGAATTCTTCCATTGGAAGACGACGGAATCACGCCCTCCCATCGGCTGATGAAGAAGGTATCGGGAATCATCAGACCATGCAGCGCTCTACCACTGCACTGACGTCCAGTGCCGTTGGTCACGTGCCCATGTCAGTTGTACTTGCCGATGTCGTGGTGTTAACATAGGCACATGCATGGGTCGTCGGCTGCGGAGGCTCATTATTAGGAGTGTTAGGTGCAGTGTGTGTGCAGGTAAGCTCGTACTCTCTGACCAGCATTAAAGTGTGATGTCAGTCCCAACACAGTTCACCACCTGTCTTCTTTTACCAGTCTGCCCAGCCTACGACGTCCGACAACTGCAGTGAGGCGTTGCCAACTAACCTCATCTGGACATAGTTCCTCTCTTGTTCCGCCACTTGTTGAAGATACTCACCACAGCACTTCTCGAAAACAAAGTGGTGCAGTTTCTCAAATTCTCGTGCCGAGCCTCCGGGCCATCACAATCTGCCCTCGGTCAGACTCAGATAGATCACGCGCCCTCTCCATTCTAGAGACAGACAGCACGGTCACTGATACTACATGCACCGTGCATGTGTCTAACAGTCATTCCCGCCAGGTAACACTGCCATCGACGTAATGGATTTACGTCGATAGTAGGTCGATAACTTCTTGCCTGATCAGTATATGTATTTCGTGTAACAAGTGTCAGCATGTGAACCATTCAACGAAACATCATCGATATGGGGTTTCGGAGTCAAAGGTTCACTAATGTACACTTGATAACTGCACGACACAAAGCTTTACGTCTAGCCTGGGCCCGTCAACACCGACATTGAATTGTTGATGACTGGAAACATGTTGCCTAGTCGGACGAGTCTCGTTTCAGATTGTGTCGAACGGATGGAAGTGTGCAGGTATGTAGACAACGTTATGAGCCCGCGGACACTGCTGTTAGCAGAGGACTGTTCAAGCTGGTGGAGGTGTGGGGCGTGTCCATTTGGAGTGATATGGGACCCCTGATACGTCCCTGACGGGTGACACATATGTAAGCATCCTGTTTGATCACTTGCATCCATACATGTCCATTGCGACTTCCGACGGACTTTGACAATTCCAGCAGGACGATGCGACACCCCACACGTCCATAATTGTTACAGAGTGGCTCCATGAACACTCTTCCGAGTTTAGACATTCCCTCTGGCCACGAAACTCTCAATACATGAACATTATTGAACGTATCTGGGATGCCTTGCAGCGTGCTGGTCCCCCACGTACTCTTACTGGTTAATGGACAGCCCTGCTGGATTCATGGTGTCAGTTACTTCCAGCACCACTTTAGACATTACTCGAGTACATGCGACGTCGTATTGCGACACATCTGCGTGTTCGCGGGGGCCCTACACTATATCAAGCAGGTGTACCAGTTTTTCTGGCTCTTCAGTGTACGTCAATCGAAGAAAATTTGCTTTTTGTAGGTAAGTACCACAATCGTGTAACTATGCATATCATAGTAGGCACTGTGCAGTAAAGAGGTCACAGTATTAATTTATGTGACTACGTAACCTCATATTTAAGACACATTTGATAAATATATTCGGTAGTGTGGGAGTGCGCCACCATTCAATCCATTGTATATATTCACATTCCGATCAGTGTTCATTTGTAAATGTATATAAGACAGTCTAAATTATTTCCTCTAAATTATATTGACCTTAGAGCCATTATGCATCCTTTAAATTGGGAACAACTGCAAACTGTGCTACTGGTATCAATGGCGTGCAGAATTATTAAGTGACATTTATATTATCCTTCCCCTAAGAAAGAAAATGACGAAAATGACTATTCCATAAAGCAAAAGCAGGGAAACTGCATTCCTAAAAGCACTTCAGTGTGTAAAATATCGCTACTTTTGTGCATTTCATACCTCGAAACTACTTTTCTTTAGGGTGGTGATTTGGGGCGTGGGGAGGGGAGCGGGCGAGCAGTTTCACTTTCATGTACTAGGACCATGTTTTGCAATGTCAAAGCAGCACACTTTATTAAAAAAGGTACTAGCCAATAATATCACGTGCAGTGCGAGTACCACTCTAATGAACGAAGGTTTTCTTCCATCTTTACATAAGAGAGTCCCTCTCTGAGCTGTGACTACACTTGTCGCAATTAACCAGAATGCCCTTGTGTTGATGTCTTCAAAGCCTTAATTCATGTTCATTCCAGATGAAAATGGTTAAAATGTCTATGAATCACGAGATGTTGTTGAACGCGATCTGCTTTACAAAAGATATCATGACATTTAAACCCTGCCTTACTATATGCACGCAACTTTGGTGGAAGTATGTACTGGCTACTGAAATTCCGTTCTGACCATCTAAATGCTCACTCATTAGGTATTTACACACTGTAGAACGGAAAGAAGACACTCCTTTCTATCAGCGACACAATTACGACCTGAAAAAGAGCAGTAAATGTTACTATTTTCATTACATGGAAGCAAGTTGTACAGACTGCTACTTAATGTTCAGTCTAATAGTTTCGATGCTCAGTCAGCGAACGCAGTTACACTAAACAGGATTAGAGTGTTACGAATAGTATATATGCGCACCCACTAGGCCTTCATACACTATGTGATGAAAAGTATCCGAACACCTGACTGAAAATGAGTTACACGTTCGTGGCGGCCTCAATCAGTAATGCTGGAATTCAATATGATGTTGGCTCACCCTTAGAACTGATTACAGTTTCCCTCTCGTAGGAATCGCTCAACCATGTGCTGGAAGGTTTGCTAGGGAATGGCAGCCCATTCTTTCCGGAGTGCTGCACTGAGGAGAGGTATCGATGTCGGTCGGTGAGACCGGGCACGAAGTCGGTGTTCCAAAGCATCCCGATGGTGTTCTATAGGATACAGGTCAGGACTCCGTGCAGGCCAGTCCATTACAGGGACGTTATTGTCGTGTAACCACTCCACCACAGGCCGTGCATTATGAACAGGTTCTCGATCGCGTTGAAAGGTGCGAACGTCATCCCCGAATTGTTCTTCAACAGCGAGAAGGAAGAAGATGCTTAAAACATCGAAGTTCCGATGACGTTCACAGGGCATTCACCATGCTCACACCCTGCCATCGGACCGCCACATTGTGTACCGTGATTCGTCACTCCACACAACGTTTACCCACTGTTCAATCGTCCAATGTCTACTCTCCTCACACCGCGCGAGGCGTCGTTTGGCATTTACCGGGTTGATGCGTGGCTTATGACCAGCCGCTCTACCGTGATATTCAAGTTTTCTCGCCTCCCGCCAACTGTCATAGCACTTGCAGTGGATTCTGATGCAGTTTGGAATTCCTGTGCGATGGTCTGGATAGATGTCTGCCTCTTACTCATTACGACCCTCTTCAACTATCAGCGGTCTCTGTCAGTCAACAGAAAACGTGGGCCTGTACGCTTTTATGTCCCTTCATGTTTCCACTTCACCATCACATCTGAAAGAGTGAACCTAGGGACGCCTAGGAGTGAGGAAATCTCGCGTACAGGCGTATGACACAAGTTTCACCTAATCACCTGACCATGTTCGAAGTCCGTGAGTTCCGCGGAGCGCCCCATTCTCCTCTCTGACATGGAGTACCTGTCAGTAGGTGGCAGCACAATGAACCTAATATGAAAAACATAAGTTTTTGGAGGTGTCCGGATACTTTTGATGACGCAGTGTAGTTTTGTTTGGGACGGAATCATAGTGGAGATAACTCCACTTTCCCCTATTACGGCTTAGATTTTTGGAAAGTTTCCAATTCTCTAAAGTTTAGTAAATGATCTGGCAATCTGTATTCCCAACTTGGAACACCTTTATCCACTTCTAGTTTATGAAACTTGGTTCAAAAGAAACGAATTCTGTAAATGGCTGGTTTTCAAACGCACCACTCCAACAGAAAGGAAGAAAAGACAAAAAATTGACACAGGAAACAAATGGCTGCTCTGTCAAATTACACATACATCTTGTATGGAAGAATAGCTTGAATGTAAATGAACTGTAGGCATACACTTTGTGTCTCATATCGTAATCCTTCTCAGTATACCGCCGCTGTGTCAGTAAAACAGTCTATAATAATTATTAGCACGTGTTCTCTTTCTGAGTTTGTACTTCTTCTTTACGCGGTAAGTACGTATGTATTGAGTATTTTCTCGCTGTGTAATTGGTACTATAAGGTCAGTGAATACTGCGTCAGAAAATTACATTAGAATTACAGTTTCAGTAAATTACGAAGCAAGTCTCTCTTGCGTTTGATATACGATCCAGAGTCTCCTTTGAACGGGACTGTCTACAACATACATTCAGAATAACAGAACAAAACTTGTGGTTCAGTAAGAAATTGACAAAAGAAGTTGGTATCTCCGGGAACCATCAGTAAGTGTGTACATAGATCTTACTTAGCTGAACATAAATGAAAAATTAGTTTTATGTCAAGCATCTTTGGTGTCATTTGTTTTCCCGCTCTCCAGTTGTGGTCCTTCCAATAGTAAGAAAGCAAACCAACGGCTTGATTTTACCGCTGTCAAAATAAAACAAATTGAAGTAAACTACAGAAGTATTAAACATGGCACTGCAGTCTTAAGTGCAGCTTTTAAAACTCTAGATTGTGAACGTATAAAACAGTTTGTGAGAATAGATTTTTTATTGAGAAATTCAGTTTATTATAAGATATGTCTCATTTCAGGAGACTGATGACATAATACACACGTGATACAGAGAGAAAGATATACAGTATAAATCACACTTGCAGAAAAGCAAGTCAACAATGTCCATGCACCATACTTATCTTTTTCATAGACACGGATATTAGTAGTAGTTTGAAAGTTACATGACAATGAATACAGGCCGAAGCACTGAATTAAAACTTTTATCAACCTGGGACTCGAGCAGGGTCTCCTGGTCGATAGATGCCATAACCACTGCATCATCAGGCCTTAGCACAAATTTATATTCATTCCTTTGGCCTGTGTTCATTATCATAGATACAGGTGAGACTTAATATATCTGTAGAACGTATGATTTCCTTTGGTTAAAACACTTACATGGACTACACTGGCATCAGATATGTCAGATTTTATTATACTTGTTCAAAAATGAGAAGAAAAAGTAATGACGTTTAGGCAAGAGTTTACGAAAAGCAATGAAGCTCATAGTTATTGCAAGAAAGAGATAATTATATAGGATTTAGTCGAGAAAATATTTCATTTCGTGAACTGCGAAGCGCGACATTGGTATTTATACACTAATGAACACAATGCAAGTAGTAGTTTGGAAAAATATGGTCCAATTCATATTTACGAGCAACAGACATGCTGCACATTACAAATTCAGTCTTGGAATCTCCTTCAAATTTTTACTTTAAACATCTTCACCAACTAAAGTGAGATATTTACAGGTGTAAAAATGTGCTAAATAATATTTCAGTGGTTTACGTCACCTGGGTGAAAAAGTCAAAGATTGTGAAAAATCTACCATCGTTGTTGTGTAGTGATCACTTACGCAGCACTACCCAGAAGAAGTTATTGGGTGGTGAAATCCTTATTCAATGAAAACGTCCTAGCATTCACTGTAGCTGATTTAGTCGAAACCACAGAAAACCTAATTTTCGATGGCCAGGCTTTCGAAAATTCGGTTCCATTGTCTCAAGCATTGCGCCATCTCACCATCAGTGAGTCATTACAGATTTCCTCATACAGCGACAGACCCCTGTCTTGCGGAGTCACTTCTATTCCACTCCCCATGGCTTTCTTGAGCGTTCTCATCTTTTCTTTCTTTCTGTTCTCGTCTAGTTAGTTAATCTTGATAGACGATTTCTTTTACGTTCGCTGGACACGTTGAACCCAACTCAGCAGTTCCTCTTGTATAGTGTTTTCAGCTCAGTTTTGTAGTTGCACAATGTGCTCGTTTTTAGTAAATCTTTACTTGTGGTTTTGTACTCAAATTTTTCCCAATGACTTCTTTCACATCCTTGAGTATTTCATGCTAGGCACCGATGGCAGTGAAATATCTCTATGATTGTTAAACTCACGATTGTTCTCTTACTTAAAAATAGGAATTGGTTTGTAGTTACCCAATCTCTAACGTTTACGTGCGTCTTTCACATGAATGAGTCTCATACTCCTTTGCAGAGCGTTGGGGAGCGACGCGGAAGACCCGCGCCGCCTTACTAGGCAAGGTCCTAGTGGAGGTGGTTTGCCATTGCCTTCCTCCGACTGTAATGGGGATCAATGATGATGTTGAAGACGACACAACAACACCCAGTCATCTCGAGGCAGGAAAAATCTTTCACCCGCCGGGAATCGAACCCGGGACCCGGCGCTCGTGAAGCGAGAACGGTACCGCGAGACCACGAGTTGCGGATGTCTTTCACATATCGAATAAAATTTTAAATAGCAAGTCTTCACCTCGGTCGCCACGATTTTCATCCCTACAGCTGCTCCCATGTACTCTCCCAACGATAATTACGAGATCAGTTTAAAAAACGGACAAGTGGGTAGGTATTGGGCTGTGAGGGTTCCCTACAAACTTAATTGTGTATGTAGATTCTTCATTCATCCCAGGAGTCGAGAATGTCAACGAGTTTGTCTGTTATCGATATCGATGCCGATAAAATTCCGGGAATTCCAAGAGTTTTAAGAATGTATTACTTTCAATTTTGAAGATTAATAATCTATGCTAACTGACAATACCAGAAGCACTGATTTCGTCCGCATTCGTTCCCCTTCCACTTAATACTAAGATTTGGTGGAAGCCGCCAGAGAAGAAAATGGTACAGCCGGCCACAGGGCTTCTGTAACACAAATGTCATACTGTTCTGTGGAACGCTTCAACAGACATTTCATGTGATATTAAAACCTCATGCCAAACTGTGAGAATGCAATGATGAATGAGCGTCTAGCATTAGTTATCTTTAAACCATTATACACTAAAGCGCCAAAGAAATTGGTATCGCCATGCGTATTCAAATACACATATGTAAACAGGCAGAAGACGGCGCTGCTGTCGGCAACGCCTGTATGAGGCAACCAATGTCTGGCGCAGTTGTTAGATCGATTACCGCTGCTGCAATGGCAGGCTATGAGCATTTATGTGAATTTGAATGTGGTGTTATAGTCGGCGCACGAGAGATGGGACACAGCATCTCCGAGGTAGCAATAAAGTGCGGATTTTCTCCTTGACCATTTCACGAGTTTACCATGTATATTAAGAATCCGGTAAAACATCAAACCTCCAACATCGCTGCCGCTGGAAAAGATCCTGCAAGGACGGGACCAACGATGACTGACGGTAATCGTTCAAGGGACAGAAGTGCACCCCATCCGAAAATTTTTACAGATTTCAATGCTAGGCCATCAACAAGTGCCAGCGTGCGAACCACTCAACGGGACATCATCGATATGGGCTTTCGGAGCCGAAGGCTCACTCATGTACCCCTGATAACTGCGACACAAAGCTTTACGCCTCTCTTAGACCCGTCAACAGCGATATTGGTCTGTTGATGACTGGAAACATGTTGGCCAGTAGGTCCAGTGTTGTTTCAAATTGTATCAAGCGAATGGACGTGTACTGTTACGGAGACAACCTCATGAATCCATGGACCCTACCTGTCAGCATGGTCTGTTCAAGCTGGTGAGGGGTCTGTAATGGTGTGGCTCTTGTGCAGTTGGAGTGATATGGGACTCCTGATACGTTTAGATACTACTCTGACAGATGACATGTACGTAAGCACCCTGTCTGATCACCTGCATCCATTCATGTGCATTGTGCATTCCGACGGAATTGGGCAATTCCAGCAGGACAATGCGACGCCCCATGCCACCATAATTGGAATTATGTGGCTCCAGGAACACTCTTCTCAGTTTAAGCACTTCCATTGTCCACCAAATCCCTAGACATGAATATTATTGAGCGTATCTGGGATGCCTTGCAACGTGCTGTTGAGAACCGATTCCCCCCCCCCCCCGCCGGATTTATGGACAGCCCTGCAGGATTCATGGTGTCAGATCCCTCCAGCACTACTACAGGCATCGGTCGACTTGCGGCACTTTCGCAGGCTCATGGGGGCCCAACACGATATTAGGCAGGTATGCCAGTTTCTTTGGCTCTTCAGTGCAAATTCAGAACGAGCCATAGGCAAAGACTTTGAGCGAATTATTGTACGTAGAACTCTTCGTAAAAACCTGTGAAGCTAGTGCCAACGTGGAGAGGTAGTCGAGAGTCCTTACGCCTGTCACCGCTGGATGGCAGAGGCATCGTTTTCACTGTGGCAGGGAACTCACAAGGGAACCTCCCCATCGCACCCCCCTCAGATTTAGTTATAAGGTGGCACAACGGATAGGCCTCGAAAAACTGAACACAGATCAATGGAGAAAACAGGAAGAAGTTGTGTGGAACTATGAAAAAATAAGCAAAATATACAAACTGAGTAGTCTATGGGCAACATAGGCCACATCAAGGACGATATCAGCACAGGCGCGCCGTGGTCCCGTGGTTAGCGTTAGCAGCTGCGGAACAAGATGTCCTTGGTTCAAGTCTTCCCTCGAGTGAAAAGTTTAATTTTTATTTTCAGACAATTATCAGAGTTCAGGCACTCACACATAATCAACTTCGCCCTCCAAAACTCCAGGACATGTTCAGATTAGCTTGGACATATGCAGGATTTGACGGTCTACACACGGAATAATTTGAAAACGTTAAAAACATATGTTTTGACAGAGCACAGAGAAAACTGTGCGGCTGTGAAACTGTTGCATTCATTTGTTGCAGTTTATGTGACACACACTTATGTTTTCATCAGTTTTTTGGAAGTGATTATCACATCCACAAGAAAACCTAAATCGGGCAATGTAGAAGAATCTTTTTACCCATTAGCCAAGTGTGCAAGTTAGGTGGGTCGACAACATATTCCTGTCATGTGTGCACATGCCGTCACCAGTGTTGTATAGAATATATCAGACTTGTTTTCCTGTGGAGGAATCGGTTGACCAATGACCTTGCACTCAAATGTTTTCGGTTCCCATTGGAGAGGCACGTCCTTTCGTCTTCTAATCGCACGGTTTTGCGGTGCGGTCGCAACACACAGACACTAAACTTATTACAGTGAACAGAGACGTCAATGAACGAACGGACAGTTCATAACTTTGTAAAAATAAAGTAAGTAAACCCTTCGCTCGAGGGAAGACTTGAACCAAGGACCTCTCGTTCCGCAGCTGCTCACGCTAACCACGGGACCGCGGCGCGCCTGTGCTCGCATTATCCTTGATCTTGCCTATGTTGCCCATGGACTACTCAGTTTGTATAATTTGCTTATTTTTTCATAGTTCCACAGAACTTCTTCCTGTTTTCTCGATTGATCTGTGTTCAGTTTTTCAAGGCTTATCCACTGTGCCAAATTATAACTAAATCTGAGGGGGGTGCGATGGGGAGGTTCCCTTGTCAGTTTACTAGCACTAAATATTTGTAGATTATATGTACAAACTGTCCTCGTGACCGACTCTACCCATGACTGAAAATCAAATCAAGTCCCGAGTAGCTCCTGAGATTTTTTACTTAAGTTTGTAATGTTTTTTACGTGATACAAATCCAAATTAACAACTGTCGGTAGTTTTCCTTTACTTGTACTGTCATATCTTGCCTCTTGCCAAAATTTCATGATTCTAGGTTAACGGAAAGTACCCTTTGTGTTTTGATAACTTAATTCGTGGATGTAAAAATAAAGTCAGTATCTTATGATTACATTGACTTAGAAGCCTGAGTGTATTACTCCACCAAGTGATTCTTGACCTAGGTATGAGATATAAATTTCAGCTTAATACCTCTACCAGTTCTTGAAAATAACGAGTGTAGCAGTCACACATACACAGACAGATGGACAAAAAAGTGATATTATAACCATTCCGTCTTTACCGACTGAGGTACCGAACCCTGTAACTATGAACATTGCTCTACTTAATGTGATTAATCAGATAATCCCAGTCTACTGACTCACTGAATTTTCCTCTGCTATGAAGCTTTAACCTACAAACAACTAGATACAGCATTTCAACACTAAAACTGCGGTCATCCTTAGCTACGCTGTATCTATCCAAAGTGATGCCACATCCGAGGCAGTCACAAAAAAGTGTATGTTACAGATGTTGCTCCGAAACAACGTCTCATATGAAGGTTTTAAAGCAACTCTTGCCAGCATGCAATATTTCATGGCTTCAGTGTGAAAATGGTCACTGCCTCAAACATGTCAGAGAACTCGTAGCACAGTGATTGGAACACCGCACTCACATTTGGGTCATGATTCACATCCCAACCAGACCATTTTGATTTAGCTTCTTCATGACTTTCATAAATCTATGAAAGCGAATTCTAGGACGTTTATATTGACGAGGCGACAACCGATTTCACCAAGCATCGTAGACGTGACAAAAATTCAGAACTTCCGTCCTTCCAAAATACGTCTGGGTACTTAAATACACTATATAGTGCAACAGATCACTCCAAAAGTATATATTAGCTGTGAAAATGGCATAAAAATAATTATTTATTAATTCTGTACGCACTTATTTAGGCGACCCGTGCTAGAAATATTCAGCATCTTTGATTATGACCTCCTAGTCCTGTACAATCTCTGCCACCGAGAGTGAATAAATTAATTTCATTTTTTACTGGCTGCATTTTCCTTTTGAGACACATAGTACTTCTGTGACTGAATACAAGGTGTTGATAAATATAAATGGTAAAGCAATTAATAATAGCCAGTTGAAGAGTTTCTAAGATTACAAATGTTACGAACAAATTGCATCAGGTAATAACCAGACTTTGTGGCACTGTTATCATATTTCAGTTTGATCAAGAATGTTTCTTACGTGTTTCCTTTTTCAAGAAATTAGAGAACTTTCGGAGAAGAGTGCATAATATAAGTGTAAGAAATACATTCAACCGATCTTGCATATGTAGTATAAGAATTCGAACACCTCAGCACAAATGCGAAATTAATTTATTAGTACCAATGATAGCACAAAAGACCCAAAATAGTTCTGTACTTCCGAAAATTCAGTACCTTTTTCTAACTCTTTGGAAGAGAATAAATGGCTGGCTCTCAAACATTAAGTGCATAAAACAATTTTCTCTCCTTAGACACATTTAAGTCTACTTTGAGCTTTATTTGACAAAGTATTTGTTTTCGTGGTATAATCTATAGCGCCGTGAGGTTACTATGCAGTGACTAAATCAGTTATAGTGTAGAATGAGACACGTAATCATATTTATGATTACTAGGAGATATTAACAAGTAGTTCTTCTCATCAACATCAATCGCAGTTGAGGTTTCAGTGTGTTGTCTCGGTCGAGCGACTATTAATTTGTCCCAAAAGTGCGTAGTATGAGTACGATGCATTCAGCAACTGCAACACAGACGGAGAATTACATAAGTACAGTGAACGTTATAACATAATGCTGTTTCAACGTTACACTTCCTTAGTTCTATGTCTCTCATTTACACAGCTCTCATTCACATATTATGACGGCTAATGTACATTAATATTAGTTACTAAGCACAAAGACAGAATGAAAGAGACTGAACTACACTCCTGGAAATTGAAATACGAACACCGTGAATTCATTGTCCCAGGAAGGGGAAACTTTATTGACACATTCCTGGGGTCAGATACATCACATGATCACACTGACAGAACCACAGGCACATAGACACAGGCAACAAAGCATGCACAATGTCGGCACTAGTACAGTGTATATCCACCTTTCGCAGCAATGCAGGCTGCTATTCTCCCATGGAGACGATCGTAGAGATGCTGGATGTAGTCCTGTGGAACGGCTTGCCATGCCATTTCCACCTGGCGCCTCAGTTGGACCAGCGTTCGTGCTGGACGTGCAGACCGCGTGAGACGACTCTTCATCCAGTCCCAAACATGCTCAATGGGGGACAGATCCGGAGATCTTGCTGGCCAGGGTAGTTGACTTACACCTTCTAGAGCACGTTGGGTGGCACGGGATACATGCGGACGTGCATTGCCCTGTTGGAACAGCAAGTTCCCTTGCCGGTCTAGGAATGGTAGAACGATGGGTTCGATGACGGTTTGGATGTACCGTGCACTATTCAGTGTCCCCTCGACGATCACTAGTGGTGTACGGCCAGTGTAGGAGATCGCTCCCCACACCATGATGCCGGGTGTTGGCCCTGTGTGCCTCGGTCGTATGCAGTCCTGATTGTGGCGCTCACCTGCACGGCGCCAAACACGCATACGACCATCATTGGCACCAAGGCAGAAGCGACTCTCATCGCTGAAGACGACACGTCTCCATTCGTCCCTCCATTCACGCCTGTCGCGACACCACCGGAGGCGGGCTGCACGATGTTGGGGCGTGAGTGGAAGACGGCCTAACGGTGTGCGGGACCGTAGCCCAGCTTCATGGAGACGGTTGCGAATGGTCCTCGCCGATACCCTGGGAGCAACAGTGTCCCTAATTTGCTGGGAAGTGGCGGTGCGGTCCCCTACGGCACTGCGTAGGATCCTACGGTCTTGGCGTGCATCCGTGCGTCGCTGCGGTCCGGTCCCAGGTCGACGGGCACGTGCACCTTCCGCCGACCACTGGCGACAACATCGATGTACTGTGGAGACCTCACGCCCCACGTGTTGAGTAATTCGGCGGTACGTCCACCCGCCTCCCGCATGCCCACTATACGCCCTCGCTCAAAGTCCGTCAGCTGCACATACGGTTCACGTCCACGCTGTCGCGGCATGCTACCAGTGTTAAAGACTGCGATGGAGCTCCGTATGCCACGGCAAACTGGCTGACACTGACGGCGGCGGTGCACAAATGCTGCGCAGCTAGCGCCATTCGACGGCCAACACCGCGGTTCCTGGTGTGTCCGCTGTGCCGTGCGTGTGATCATTGCTTGTACAGCCCTCTCGCAGTGCCCGGAGCAAGTATGGTGGGTCTGACACACCGGTGTCAATGTGTTCTACTTTCCATTTCCAGGAGTGTACTATAATTGCAGTCAGTTCTATTTCGCGGTATTCATTTCATAACTGAGGTCAGAAAAAAAACACTGATGCCTTGAAGAAACTGTTATTTAGCACACAGTTTTTAATTGAATGCTTTAGTTAGGAAGTGTTAGACTATTTTAGAGAACGGACAAGACATAAAATTATAAAACACAGTTATGTGATGTGTCTGCGTGACAGAGACTTTTAATACTGGCTGAAAATACCGTTAAACCTCAACGTAGTACATGCTACAGTAAAATGCCAGTGTCCTTGAAGAAGATGTTTGTATTATTATTCCAAAGTTCCATTATTACTCTTACTGCACGTTTCTATAGGATGCACATATTGTTAAGACCGGAAAATCAAACAGTTAAATAGAATTTTGTTGCACACAAATATATCATAAAGGACGAAGATTGGGGTGTTTAAAACTACTGTAGAAAACATAGCAACGTACGCGACAGAAACGTAGGAAATACCTGAAAAAATATAAAGGAACTTATTCACACTGGAGGTTTGGTTTCGGTGGTTTTACTGTTGGTTGGCACTACGGGATGGGATTACAAATAAAGACACATGTGAGAACTTGAACCAGGACACCACTTTAATGGATACGATTGAAACAAAGCGACTGAGACCTAATGGCCACGTAAACCGTTAGGGTGAGGGCAGATGGCGTAAGAAGATGATGGAGAGGCTTCTAGGTGATAGAGCAGGAAACAGGTGTCCGAAAACTATATGGAAGATGGAATCAGAAGAGCTACACTGGGGAGGAACTTACAGTCTTGTTTTATTAAATCATGATACAAAAAATAAACAATAAGATATCTATATGTAAAAATATGCTACTTTTGACTACAGGATATTGGGCTGTGACAAGATTGTCACTTCGCTTGTAAATATAATTGACAAAGGTAGTATTTAAACTGTATTAACGACAGATATTTTCTAACAGAATTTCTGAAGCTGATGATTAACGTTATGCATGTATAATTAATTCTGCGATTTCCGTATTTTAAGAAGACTGAGATATGGAAAATCGTAAGTAGGGGTACAGTACATTTTCCATAAAGAGCTTAGGTGTGAGACTGCTTTGTACCAGATTGAAACACCACTAGCAGAATGCCAAAAAATTCTCCGCCATGTATAGATAGCGTCAGAAATAATTACTCTCGTTTTCATGAATGACGTGTAACAATAATCACACTGGATGGAAGATGGCGATTCTGAGAAAAAAGGCTCTTGTTTAGGAAGAAAACTTTACGTCCAGTACTTTCTGAAATGATTACCCCTTGCAATGTGGAGAGGGAAACAAACAACTGCCCAATACAAAGGATTTTTCTAGGATGAAAAAATAGGTGAGTTGTAAAGAGAACGAAATCATCAGGAGAACGCATGTGTCAATATGGGTTCTCTAGGGGCGGTGAAACTGAATAATCTAGCTACAGATGGTAGAATTATTCCTTTGTTACTTCTACTACGGCAAACTGGCTCATTCTTACCTCCACTTACTTCCACAGTTTATAGAAATTTGAACCAGAGAAGTTCTGTTGGAGCAGTATAGGGGGAATATTTTACAGACCATCGAAAAATAAAATATTGGATAATGATTCGGTAAAGAGAGGTGAGCAGATCACAAAGAACTCTACAGTCTACAGAAACAGACTTCGAAAGCAAATCTAGAAGACGTAGATGGTGTTACATTTTGGAACTATAGAGGATTTACAGTCTTAATTGGGAGACCAATGTCTAGAATTAGTGAAGCGCCTTTGTTCAGCAACATACTACAAACGATTACTCTTAAATGTGATTTAAAAAGGAAGAAACTAGTTTTTCTTCTCCTTTCCACTCAGTAATGGGTTATGCAGTCATCTTCTGGAAAAACGCTGCTTATAAGTATATTATTCTCGGAATACAGAAGAGTCGTGTAAGAGTTACATGTTGTGTTAACTCAACAGTATCCTTCAGAAACCTCTTTAAAAAACGTTCTGTTTTGCCTACAACGCCCCAACGCATATATCCATCAATTTTTTTTTTTTTTTTGGCTGTTACTCCAATTTTCTCTTTTCTGAAAAAAATAGTCAATAGTATAAATGTAACACTAGGATCAAAGCCAAAAGGAAAATCTAGAAAGAGTTCAGGAATTAACATTAGCATAGAAAGGAGTCAAATAAACGGGTACACATGAATGCAAAACCGTTGCAGAGCGTATTAACCGTCATTTAGATAATGTTGTGAACACTGAATTAGAGAACTTTCTGTTGGTCAACTCCGGCTCTACTGAACATCTTGAAAGAAAATCTCAACTTTCATATTATTTCATGATTAGAATTAGCATTTTGAAACAATTGTCTTTCGCAATTTTATCTTTCGTAATGTTTCGTCATCTTCGTATCTCACTGAAATTAAAAGCATATTCGTATGTGACTGCTGCCTACATCCCAGTGACCACTTTGTGCGGTATGTATGGAACACATCTGAAACAGGACGACTTCAAAACTGGTGGCATTTTGACACTAAAAATACAGTATTCCTGTGACACACAGAGATATTTTTCCCTTATGCCCTCCGATTGATGTGAAAGCCCAGGATTGTGGTATCGAGGAAAGGTAAGCTTTGTTGGTTGCAGTCTAGAGAAAAGCACACTTGATCTTGACCTTTACTAATTAAAAGTCGTTCATTATGGTCTTACTATACCCACGTACTATCTAGTATTTTCATAGTATGGAGATATTTAGGACTACTACGGCATTCACAAGTTGAAACTTCTGGAATTTACTAGAGCAAACGTGTGAAATACAGCCACAGCTGGTACTTCCTTCGAATTTAGAGACTCATATTCATGTCAGAAACTGATTCATGTATGGTATATGCATTCAGATGAACTGTTTTTGTACGTGATGTGATGAGATTAAATCAATGTACTGGTTAGACATGCAGCGTTTGTAGACTTAGAGAAAGCTTCTCACAATGTTGACTGGAATACTCTCCTTGAAGTTCTGAAGGAAAGAGGGCATTTTCAACTTATTCAGAAACCAGACGCTAGTGGTAAGAGTCTAAGGGCACGAAAGGGAAGCAGTGCTTAAGAATGGAGTGAGACAGGGTTGTAACTTATTACAAATTTTATTCACTTCATGCACAGAGTAAGTAGTAAAGCAAACGAACGAACCATTTATAGTAGGAATTTACATTCAGGGAGACGAAACAGATATTTTAAGGTTTGCCGATGACAGTGTAATTCTGTCAGAGACAGCCAAGGACTAGGAAGTGCATTTGAACGAAACGGACAGCGACTTAAATGAAGAGTTTAAGATGAACATTAATGAAAGTAAAACAGGGATAATGGAATGCAGCCGACTTCAAGTAGGTGATACTGAAGGAGTTAGAGTAGGAAACGAGACACTTCAAAAAGTAGATGAGTTGTTCTGCTTGGACGTTAAAAGAACTGATTATGGCCGAAGTAGTGACGATATAAAATGTAGACTCGTAATGGCAAGGAAAGCATTTCTGAAGAAGGGAAATTCTATAACATCGAATGCAGATATAAGCGTTAGGTAGCCTTCTCTGAAGATATTTGAAGTTAGGAATGCATGGAAGTGAAATGCGTGATAAAGAGGTTAGACAAAAAGAGAATAGAAGCTTTCGAAATGTGGTGCTACAGAGGAATGCTAAAGGTTAGATGAGTAGATGACGTAACTAATGAGGAGGTACTGAACAGAATTGGATAGGCAAGAAATTTATAGTACAGTCTGACTAATTGAAAGGATTGGTTGATAGGCCAAATCCTGAGACATCAAAGGTTCACCAATTTAGTACTGGCCGCGCTGAGTGGCCGCACGGTTTGAGGCGCCCTGTCACGGACTGCGCGGCCCCTCTCGCCGGAGATTCGAGTCCTCCCTCGGGCACGGGTGTGTGTGTTGTTCTTAGCATAAGTTAGTTTAGTTAGATTAAGTCATCTGTAAGACTAGGGACCGATGGCGTCAGCAGTTGGGTCCCTTAGGAATTCACACACATTTGAACATTTGGAAAAAATTGTACATGTGGGATGTGTGGGAGTAAACATTATTAAGGACAACCAAGAGATGAGTACAGTAAGGAGATTCATAAACATGTATGTTGCCGCAGTTATTCGGAGGTGAAGAGGTTTGCATAGGATAGAGCAGCATGGAGAGCTGCATTGAACCAGTCTTCGGACTGAAACCCAAACAAAACAGTAACAACAACAACAAGAGACTTGTGATGAGCTTTTTGTTGCTTCTGTATTTACTTTTGCTAGCAGTAGTACACTCTCCGACTTTATAGAAGCAAAATACGCATCGCAATGACATGTTTCAGACCACAGTTCTTAACAAAAGATAAAATAGTGTGAAATACACAGTAGAAAAAACAGAAAAAAATCACGAGATGTGTACAATCAGATTTCACGTAGCACAGTGTATTTCATCGCATAGTGATATCACTAAAGTTATTAGATCTTGTGAATATAGTTATATCTTAAATTCTTTCCAATAATGAGGTTATTAAAAAATTCAGTAATGTAACCAGCCGTACAAACATTAAAGGGAAACTGAAGCTTGAGAAGTAAAATGTGTGCCAACATGATAATAATGGGGCTGCTGCTGCTACTTACTGGAGTTTAATGCTAGACACTCACCGAGACAAAGGCAGCCCTGTTGATGGGGTAGAGGTGCCCAGCAGTCAGAACCAGCGGCTTCTGGGCCCGGCTGATGAGGATCCTCAATGCGCGCTTGAAACGCTCGCTGGCCCCCACCCACGAACAGTTGTAGGCCGCTGAAGACACCGCTTCCGCCTGTGGGCAGTACTATTAACTGTACGTGCTTCATATATACATATGCTGTGAGGATAAAAGCAGCGATCCAAGCAAGTATCTATTACGTTTATTTAATTACACTCTATGATCATCAACTTGTCCTAAGGTGTTCAATTTCAGTACATGAGGTACACCTCTCTCTGATGCCAATTTGGCTTTATTATATTAAGATATGTTTCAAAAAGATCTGCAGATCTGAGATCGATAGTTTGAAGACTGGATTTAAAGAACCAGCTTCTTCATATATATATATATATATATATATATATATATATATATATATATATATATAGGGTGATTGTAATTAAACTTTCAGACCGCTGTAGAAACAACACTACTGGTCATAATGACGTCAAATTGCAACGGAGTATTATCGGAGAATGGGGAAAACGTATGACAGAATAAAAATAAATAGTTACAAACTGTAGCAATAGATGCCGCTGTAAGCATCATAATTTAATCGTGGTCGACTACAAATGACAAATGAATCGTACAACAAGGCCTAAGGTATATGTATAACGTTACTACAGTACTACTCAGTGTGCATGGGTATACAGGTGTGATACTGTTAGTTACGTAAGCCCATTCACCTTGGCAATGTCAAATCACATCGGATGGGAAAAATCGGTTTTTAATTGTCCTGAGGCGAAAAAAACCATGAAAAGCATCAATCAGAATCAAATTGGATTATTAATTTCCGTGTGACTGGCGCAAAACACGTCCACCGTTTTCTGCAACAAGTTTCGAGAAACACCATGTTCCTCAACTGATCGAAGTGTTTCCGCGGTCACATTCAGAATGTGTTGCGCAATGCGTTCCTTCATAGCAACTGAGTTTTCAGTCGGAAGACTGAACACAACATCTTTCAGATAGTCCCACAGCCAGAAGTCACACGGATTAAGATCCGGTGATCGGGAAGGCAGGGCTGTAGGGAAATGGCGGCTGATGATTCTAGCATTTCCGAAATGGCGCTTCAGCAGCTGCTTAACTGGATTTGCAATGTGCGGAGGTACGCCATCTTGCATAAAAATGATAACATCCACACATCCACGCTGTTGGAGACCTAGAATGACGTGGTTGCGCAAAAGGCACTCATAGCGCGTACTACTGATGGTACAGGTAATAGGATCTAAAGAACGTGTCTTCGAAAATTGGGTCCTATGATAAATGGCGCGTAAACCCGCACCACTCAGTGACCTTTTCAGGATGAAGTGGTACTGGTTGATTTACTTGTGGCCGGCCGCTGTGACGGAACCGTTCTAGGCCTACAGTCCGGAACCGCGCTGTTGCTACGGTCGCAGGTTCGAATCCTGCCTCGGGCATGGATTTGTGTGATGTCCTTAGATTAGTTACATTTAAGTAATTCTATGTATAGGGGACTGATGATCACAGTTATTAAGCCCCATAGTGCTTAGAGCCATTTGAACCATTTCCGTGTGGACTTTCCGTTGCCCATATTCGACAATTCTGTGTACTGACGTATCCTGTCAGACGCAAGTGGGCTTCATCTGTCCACAAAAACTTCCGCAACCAATCACTATCAACTTCTATGCGAGCAAGAAATTCTAAAGCAATTGGTGCACACGGGTAATGTTTAACTGATAGCAAAGAAGGATGTTAGGTAGGATTTTACGCACCGTGCTGACAGGTATGTCCAATTTCTGGCAATTCTCCGTGCACCGCACGTTTCCACACCACCACTCGTCTCCACCGGCATTGCTGTGGCCACTGCTTCGACTGACGTCGAATCAATTCGTTTCCTCGCTCTGCCAGGTTGCACACCAAAAGAACACGTCCTTTCGAATTTCCGAATAATTTTATCCAGACCCACGACAGTCATCTGACCAACGCCTTTTTCCAAACCCTTCAGTGTCCGAAAGTTCTGCAGAGCGACGTGTGCACAGTCATCATTCTTGTAATACAGCTTTACAAGCAGAGCGCGATCCTGCATTGAGGCAGTCATGGCGAACGTTGCTGGCGTGAAAGGAGGAAAAGCCCTGTACCCGGCTTGTTTATACCAACTTCAGTGGGTCGCGCGCCTAATAGGTGTTTTCAACTACGTACTCTAACACATATAGCACCATCTATTGATCAATTTTCACACTATTTTTCTTCTTCTGCCATACATTCTTCCCCTTCTCCGGTAATATTCCATTGCAATTTGACGTCATTCTGAACAGTGGTGTTATTTCCACAGCGTTTTGAAAGTTTAGCTTTAATGACAATCACCCTGTATGTTATGAGAAGTCCCATCGGTTTAGATGACAGATATTACTTTCTTTTACAGTATTATTCTGAATTAGTAAGTCTAACTGACATAGAAATATTTTCTTGTGTGTTAATAATAGACAACATACCTAAAATAGTCCGGAAAACACATAAGTTATTGTGCAGAATGTGCCTTATTTTATGAAATTTTTCAGCTTTATGTACGCCAGATTCCCCAGCCCACGAAAATCGAATTTTCTGTTGGTGTGGTGGGTTGCGTGCTTCAGCGATACAAATAGCCGTACCGTAAGTACAACTACAGAGAAGGGAAATCTGCTGAGCGGTCAGACCAATGTGTGGTTCCGAAGAGGTTCACCGGCCTTTTCAATAGGAACAAGTGTCCGAATGATTGACAGATGTAACCTTGTAACGTAAACCAAAACACTTTTGCTGAATTGTTACTCCAGACGGTTGAAAGCAAGGGTAAGCTACAGCCAGCACTGTTACCGAGGGCATGCAGGTCTACTGTATGGTTAAACGATGATGGAATCCTCTTGGGTTAAATATATTGGAGGTAAGATAGTCCCCCATTCGGATCTCCCGGCGGAAGCTACTAAGGAGGATGTGGGCATTACGAGAAGCAAAACTAGCTTTCTACGGATCAGAGTACGCAGAGTTCTTAATCGGGTAGGTAGGTTAGGAAACTGAAAAAGGGTAATGGGTAGGTTGTTATTAGATATAGTGGAAATTAGTGAAGTTCGGTGACAGGAAGAACAAGACTTCCGATAAGGTGAATAAAGGGTTATAAATACAAACAAAATAGGTTAATGGAGGAGAGAGTTTAGTAGTAGATAAGATAATAGAAAAGCGGGTAACCTTCTACCAACCGAGCGAGGTGGCGCAGTGGTTAGACACTGGACTCGCATTCGGGAGGACGACGGTTCAATCCCACGTCCGGCCATCCTGATTTAGGTTTTCCGTGATTTCCCTAAATCGCTCCAGGCAAATACCGGGATGGTTCCTTTGAAAGGGCACGGCCGACTTCCTTCCCCGTCCTTCCCTAATCCGATGAGACCGATGACCTTGCTGTCTGGTCTCCTTCCTCAAAACAACCAACCAACCAACCAACCAACCTTCCACCAACAACACAGTGAATTATCCTAGCAAAGGTAGACACAAAGTCCACACGTACCACAGTAGTACAAGTTTATATACCAACTAAACTCCTCAGATCATGGTTCAAATGGCTCTAAGCACTATGGGACTTAACATCTGACGTCATCAGTCCCATAGACTTAGAACTGCCTAAACCTAACTATCTAAGGACATCACACACACACCCACGCCTGAGGCAGGATTCCAACCTGCGACACTAGCAGCAGCGAGATTCGGGATTGAAGCGCCTAGGACCACTCGGCCACAGCGCCCGACCCACAGCTCATGAAGAAACTGAAGAAATGTATGAAAGGATAAAAGAAATTGCTCAGATAGTTAAGCGAGACGAAAATTTAATTGTGACAGGGAATTGGAATTCGACAGCAGGAAAAGGAAGTGAGGGAGACATATTAGGTGAATGTGGACTGGGGGAAAGGAAGTGAGGAGTAAGTCGCCTGGTAGAATTTTTCACCGAACATAATTTAATCATCGATAACACTTGGTTCAAGAATCGTGACAAAAGGTTTATACGTGGAAGAGAGGTGGAAACACAGGAAGGTTAGAGACTCAATATATAATTTTAAGACACAGATCTCGTACCAGATTTTAAATTGTAAGACATTTAAAGCGGCAGATGTGGACACTGACTCTAACTTATTGAATATGAAATATGCAAAAAGGTGAAAAATTAAAGCGACGGGCCATGAATAAGTAGAAAGAACGGGAGGCTGTGGGAGCATCAGGCAGCGGTTCACTAGAATAGGGGAGAGCAATACACTAGAGTACAAATGGGTATCTTTAAGAGACGAAATAGTGAAGGCAGCAGAGGTACAAACAGGTAAAAAGACAAAGCGTAGTAGAAATCCTCGGATAGCATAAGAAATTGATGAATGGTGAAAATGAAGCAAATGAAGCAGACGAAAGGGAATACATACGCCTAAAAAATTATATTGACGGGAAGAGCAAAATGTCTAGACAGGAATGGCTAGAGGACGAATGTCACGAATTAGAAGCAGGTGACCCTATGGGGTGATAGATACTCTCTACAGGAAAATTAAAGAGACCTGTAGAGAAAAGAAATGCAGCTGTACGAATATGGAAATCTCAGAAGGAAGACAATTCCTAAGCAAAAAAGGGAAAGCTGAAAAGTGTATGCGGTATATAGAGCGCCTATACAAGAGAGATGTCCATGAGCACAGTTTATGGAAATGGAAGGGGGGTAGATGAAAACAAGATGGAATACATGTCACTGTGAGAAGAATTTGACAGAGCGCTGAAAGACCTAAGTCGAAACAAGGCCCCGGGAGTAGACGACATTCGGTTATAGCTACTGATAGCGTTGAGAGAGCCAGCGATGACAAAACTCTTCCATCTCGTGATCAAGATATATGAAACAGGCGAAATACCCTTTGCTTTAACAAAGAATATGATAATTCCAATTTCAAAGAAAGCCGGTGCCAAGAGGTATGAATATTATGGAACTAACAGTTTAATAAGTCATAAGTTGCAAAACACTAATTCTTTGCAGAAGAATGGAAAATCTGGTAAAAGCCGACCTTGGGGAAGATCAGTTTGCTTTCTGGAGAAATTTAGTAACATATCAGGTAATACTTACGTATCGACTTACCTTAAAAGATAGGTGAAGGAAAGGAAAACCTATATTTGTACAGTTTGTAGAGTTGGAGGAAGCGTTTGACAGTATTGACAAAAGCACTCTCTTCGAAATTCTGAAAGTAGGAGAGGTAAAATACAGAGAGCGAAAGGCTATTTATAACTTGTACGGAAACCAGATGACAGTTTTAAGAGTTAACGGATATTAGAGGGAACAGTGGTAGACAAGGGAATGACACAGGGCTATAGCCGATTCCCTATCTAATTCAGGCTGTACATTGAACAAGCAGAATGAGATTTTCACTCTGCAGCGGAGTGTGTGCTGATATGAAACTTCCTGGCAGATTAAAACTGCGTGCCCGATCGAGACTCGAACTCGGGACCTTTGCCTTTCGCCGGCAAGTGCCCTACCAACTGAGCTACCCAAGCACGACTCACGCCCCGTCCTCACAGCTTTCATATCAGCGCACACTCCGCTGCAGAGTGAAAATCGCATTCTGGAAACATCCCCCAGGCTGTGGCTAAGCCATGTCTCCGCAGTATCCTTTCTTTCAGGAGTGCTAGTTCTGCAAGGTTCGCAGGAGAGCTTCTGTAAAGTTTGGAAGGTTGGAGACGAGATACTGGCAGAAGTAAAGCTGTGAGTAGCGGGCGTGAGTCGTGCACCGGTAGCTCTGATGGTAGAGCACTTGCCCGCGAAAGGCAAAGGTCCCGAGTTCGAGTCTCGGTCGGGCACACAGTTTTAATCTGCCAGGAAGTTTCATACTGAACAAGCTGTAAAGGAAAACACAGAAAAAAATTGCAGTAGGAATTAAAGTTCAGGGAGTGGACATAAAGAAACCTGCAGCAACCGACCTAGTTTTCTCCCGTAACACAGTCTTGTACTTATATCTCAACTATAGAGTCCCATTTTATAGTGATTGTTAGATTTTCATCTGCAGATCAGTACCCTCATCCATTCTCTCGGTCTGTTCATCTTCTGGTTGTGACGTGGGCTTGTATGCCCGAAGCATTGACGTTCCTCTTGTTCACTGGTAATTCTGATGACAATAATCTCATCATGGAAGTGTTCACAGGAACTCACTCCTTCCCTTTCTTGGTATTCTTAATTAATAACATTTTTTGCTGCTGTTCATGTTACCCTACACGTCTGATTGGAAAACCTTATTTTCTTTCCATTTGATTTCCCTGTTGCCTGTTAAACATACACTGAGTATTTCCCCTCTTCTTTTTAAATTTCCTGGCTCCACTTTGGAATTTAGACTTCCAATATTCCACGGCTGTTTTTCTATATTTTCTCATGATTACGTCACACTTGGCAATGCAGTCGGGAAAATGCATGAATGGTTGCAGAAGGTCTTACAATAACGTTCACGTAGTCCACAGCTGTCACGGTTCTTCCGGTTACTTTCACAGATCGCATGGAAGCCCAGTGAAATATCCACCATAGCACAATATTGCCCCTAATAGCCTGCGTTCGTGGCGCGGTGCACTTTTCAATCAGCCGTTCGTCTAGATGGCGGTGAAGCTGGACGCGACCATCGACGTAATTCAACGAGAAATGTGATTCATGTTACCAGGCGACACGTTTTCTTGATCCATGGTGCAGTCTCCACGACACCGCGTCCACTACAGTCGCAATTGAACATGTCGCCGAGTAAAGATCGAAACCCCAGGGGGCGAATTGCTGACGATCCCAATGTTCAACAACATGCCTTGAACGACGTCCCCGGAAGCACTCGTGTCTGCACCACTTTTGTACTCTGTCGTCGTATAAGTCACATATAGCTGACGATCCAGTTTTACAGAGCGGGCAAGTCTCTGACCTCCACATTCCGTCTTGGGGCGTCGATGTCCAATATCTTGTCTCCCACTCTAGCTTTCATCGTACTTCAGCTGCTTCCCATGGTTGTATAAATCTGTGGAGGCTGTCGTGGTCACTTGTTGAAAACTGCCTGTTGACTCCTGTCTCATGATCGTTGACCAACGATTGTTTGACCATTTTTCTGACGTTTCGTCAGCACGAGTGGTTAACACTGTCGAAGCTTCACTGTCCACCAGCGCAAGGGAGGGCGAAACCTTGACAGTGCCAACCACTCGTCTTTGGGAAATGTCACACAAACCGTCAAACAATCGCTGGCCAAAGAACGCGGGATGGACGCCTTTAGACAGTTTCCAGTGATGCCTTTCTTACTATATCACGTGCCCACAATAATACCAGGTATCCTTTAACGTCACGGAGGGCAGTACTCGTAAGGGGAGCATCGATGTTCTATCTGGCTATGATGAATGTAATATACACTACTGGCCATTAAAATTGCTACGAAGATGGCGTGCTACAGACGCGAAATTTAACCGACAGGAAGAAGATACTGTGATATGCAAATGATTAGCTTTTCAGAGCATTCACACAAGGTTGGCGCCGGTGGCGACACCTACAACCTGCTGACATGAGAAAAGTTTCCAATCGATTTCTCATACACAAACAGCAGGTGACCGGCGTTGCCTGGTGAAACGTTGTCGTGATGCCTCGTGTAAGGAGGAGAAATGCGTACCATCACGTTTCCGACTTTGATAAAGATCGGATTGTAGCCTGTCACGTTTAGGGTTTATCGTGTCGCGACAGTGCTGTTTGCGTTGGTCGAAATCCAATGACTATTAGCAGAATATGGGATTGGTGAGTTCAGGAGGGTAATACGGAACGCCGTGCTGGATCGCAACGGCCTCGTATCTCTAGCAGTCGAGATGACAGGCATCTTATCCGCATGGCTGTAACGGATCGAGCAGCCACGTCTCGATCCCTGAGTCAACAGATGGGGACGTTTGCAAGACAACAACCATCTGCACGAACAGTTCGACGACGTTTGCAGCAGCATGGAGTATCAGCTCGGAGACCGTGGTTGCGGGTACCCTTGATGCTGCATCACAGACAGGAGTGCCTGCGATGGTGTGCTCAATGACGAACCTGGGTGCACGAATGGCAAAACGTCATTTTTTCGGATGAATCCAGGTTCTGTTTACAGTATCATGGCTCTGAGCACTATGGGACTTAACACCTGTGGTCATCATTCCCCTAGAACTTAGAACTAATTAAACCTAACTAACCTAAGGACATCACACACATCCATGCCCGAGGCAGGATTCGAACCTGCGACCGTAGCAGTCACGCGGTTCCGGACTGCGCGCCTAGAACCGCTAGACCACCGCGGCCGGCTACAGCATCATGATGGTCGCATCCGTGATTGGCTACATCGCGGTGAACGCACATTGGAAGCGTGTATTCGTCATCGCCATACTGGTGTATCACCCGGCGTGATGATATGGGGTGCCAATGGTTACACGTCTCGGTCACCTCTTGTTCGCATTGACGGCACTTTGAACAGTGGACGTTACATTTCAGATGCCTCTACCCTTCATTCGATCCCTGGGACACCCTACATTCCAGCAGGATAATGCACGACCGCATGTTGCAGATTCTGTACGGGCCGTTCTGGATACAGGAAATGTTCGACTGCTGCCCTGGCCAGCACATTCTCCATATCTCTCACCAACTGAAAACGTGTGGTCAATGGTGGCTGAGCAACTGGCTCGTCACAATACGCCAGTCACTACTCTTCATTGAACTGTGGTATCATGTTGAAGCTGCATGGGCAGCTGTACCTGTGCACGCCATCCAAGCTCTGTCTGAGTCAATGCCCAGGCTTTTCAAAGCAGTTATTAAGGCCAGAGGTGGGTGTTCTGGGTACTGATTTCTCAGGATCTATGCACCCAAATTGCGTGAAAATATAATCACATGTCAGTTCTAGTATAATATATATGTCCAATGAATACCCGTTTATCATCTGCATTTCTTCTTGGTGTAGCAATTTTAATGACCAGTAGTGTATGTATATCCCATTTTCTCAGAAATTATTCGAGGTAATAAAATAAAACTTTGCCTTATCTTAAATATTCGCTGACCTACTGTCTAGTATCTAACTGTATTAGGAATCAAGATATGGATTTTTAATGAAGGTTTTGAGAATTTGTGTAATTTTTAAAAATATTTTTATGATCAAACTATTAGTGCTATCTGCATCGTTGTAGAACCAGGTAAACATAATACCCCTATCAATAAGCGGTGAAAATTTCTTAAGTTTAGCTCAGTAGCTTCTGAGAAACTGAAAAAATTTGCAAAAAAAGTTGATTTTTAGAAATCGCACTTGAAATTTGAAGTAAATAAAAACTCACTGTTGAATGTAGAGACAATCTAAAAAACTACATGTTTTTTATCTTAATGTTTTTGAGGATCGACCGAATGCAGTCTCTTTCCCCGTCTGAGGGATCTGGTTGCTTCTGTTGTATTTTTTACGATATTTTCAGCTTTGGAGACTTTCTGTCTAGCCAGTTTTTGTATGACTCTTTGTATATTATTGTCAGGCTTAAATTCAAATTGCTTCAGAACATTTATCCTTTCTGCATTTACGTCACTGAAGCTGATCACAGCATCACTGACCCAATCTTCAGTACTTCCAGGTTGTAAGGAGTGTGTCAGAACTCTGCGTTACATTGATGAAATTCTGCATCAGTTGTAATTTCTTATTTAAATACGCAGTCAGATAGCTAATCCAAAAGTTAGTTTTAAGTGTTTCATGTAACGATCTGTTGATGGCTTAAATAACACTGAAACTGACACTCTTGCAACACACACGCTGTGTTATGCTGGTTAGATTCCCATTACTGGAGCTCAGGTTGCTTATCGAGTCCATTTTCATAGACGAACATAGGTTTCATTTGTTGTAGGTGCGTTACAAGGTTCACAAAGTCGTCTTTTGGAACCCTGGTTCATTCAACATTGTTGAAGAACTCATTTACATTTCGAGTGTTTCCTGTGAGATATTCCTTCAGAAGATCTGGACGTGCTATATCTCTATACACTGAATTTATTACTGATTCAGTAGCTTCAGGGATGGTATTTCTATGGGTATATATGCAGTTCCTTGTGCCTCAGCTTCGCGGTATTTAAATCAGTCAAATGAACACGAGTTGTGTACTGGCTTCTCATCGCTTGACGTCTCTTGGAGAAACGTTGTCCATACTGCTTTTATCATTTTTGACTAGGTACGTGTCCCGTGTACCGTGTCCTGAAGCTACCGATTCTCTGTGCTCGATGGTGGTGACGGCAAACACAGAGTCCCAGGTCTTTCTTCTTGCGTCTCTATTTGCACAGTGAAATGTTGGGACGTACTGAATTTACACTGGGTCACAGAAAATTAAAGCACTCAGAGAAGAAGGGCGAAATAAAGTGGGTTCTCACTGATTTAGAGGATATGTGATATTATTTTACCGAATACAAAATCGGGTCAAATTAACAGAGAACTAAACTGTATGAGTTCACTCATTAGTATGAAACTGCAATCCCCTCTCGTGTGGATTTATACACTGATTCGATTGGGAAGGTTTCCATATAATCACTGAATACTGATCCTAAGGCAAGCTCGACGGCACCTGTTGCAAATGCTTATTCGTTTCATGAATATCGGCAGTAGGACGAATCTGACGTCAGAGATGGTCCCACATATGATCTGCCGAGGGCAGATCTTGGGATCCTGCTGGCAACGGGAGCATCTGATTGTCACGCAGAAAGTTCATAGAGACACGTGCTACGTGTCAACGAACACTGACACAAGATATTCGTGACACAAGATGTTCGTGACGTTCCTTTATGTCGTCAGAGATCTCTCAATCTCTACCAGCCGTGACCTGAAATCATACAGCCATTGTGCCTCTCCGGAACATGGGTCGTCTCCCCAGGTCGATGGTTATCTGGGTACTTCGGCACAGCGTTTCAATACTGAATACAGTGCGACGACCTTCATCAGCAGTCCATGCTTCCCGGTTACAGGACCACCCCAAGCGCAGCCGTTTGCGCTGTGTCGTTAACGGCAGCATGGGACGATAATTCTCTAGTCCAGCTGACGCTATTCCCCGACAAATGGTGCAGTGTGACAGATTGTTCCACTTTGTCCATTACTTGTTCTCGGATGGGTGGGGTTGATGTGAAAGGATTATTGTGTGCATAGTGTACAATTTGGCGATTCTTCCTTGTGATGGTCAGACATGGTCGGTCGAAACAAATCAGGATAACTTCACCTTCTTTTTCGGGCTGTGTAGATGTTATAGAAAATATGATCTGTATTTCACTTCCGACTAAATCGGAAACGTATTGTGTGCATAACGAAAGATGGGAGTTGGCTTCCACGAGGTTGATTTTAAGGCTTCCTCTTTCAAGTGCTCCACACAAAGGTAGCGATGACGGAACGTCTATTGACTACTGCATAGATTCATTTACAGCAGTGCTCACGAGAGAGAAAATAGATATACGAAAGACGTGTTTCAATTGGTCCATCGTCTCTTCGACGAATTTCTCGCCAATGAACTTTATAGTCTCTCCTATCGTCTTGAGTAAGAAGAAGAGAGCTATATGAAAGATGACATGACTGGCAGTGTGTGAAGTTTGAAATGGCTCAGCCGTTGTACGAAGTCCATCAAGTTTTGAATGTGGTATTCACATTTAGTAATAGATAGGTATTTGGCAAGACTGCATGTTTGGCCATCATTGTTGCTGTGGACGGGACAAGGTGGTATTGCTTTCTCACGAATGTTAGGAAGCCCATATAATCCTGGTAACAACAGTCCTTTTTGTATGATCCTACATATGACAAGAATATAATGAGAAAAGACAACGATACGCATATTTACCAAGCAGTAGTTTGGACGTATACCGATAAGATCTGTTCACCCAGATATTGATGACGCACACGACATTATATCTTTATAGACAGGTATATGTTTCTTATTTTCTATGGAGGCCTACCTGCTGTGTTACGTTGTGAGCCGCCCAACAGTAAAGATAAAGCTGTCCGAGAGGCACGGGAAGAAATCCAGCACACAGGAACACAGCAGTGAAGTTTGTGCCCTACAACAAGAAAGGTACAAAGTACTCACACGCTTCCAGCAACGGTTCGAGAAGCATATCCAATCTTTCCGACATAATTGTAAAGCGCTGTTGCTTCCACATCTGTTTCCTTGCGTGAGCGTGAGTGCTGTGATAGAAAATCCTAGCAAACTTGAGAGCTGTTCTAAACCTTAAGCTGTGCACCTTCCACCTCAGTTAGAGATTCTGGGAAGATAAAGCATCCAATTGCCCGCCAGAGTGCTTTTGTTTGCTTATCTCGCGATCAGGACACAACATCACGCTTTGCCGAGAATCACCAAAAGCTCAACGCAGAAACGAAGCGTTGTGCCGTTAGAACTCCTTCAATCAATACCAGCCTTGACCTGAATCCATATCCGATGGCTTTCCCACACCATGACGACTGGAGTATCACCGCTGTGCTTCTACAAAATATTTTCAGCACGCAACTTTTCACCAGGTAGCCACCATACTCGCCGACTATGGTCAACCAGGTTACTGGAGAATAACGAATCATCGCTAAACAGAGTGCGACGCCATTAATCAGCAGTTCCTTCTTCCCTGTCTCGTCACCACCCCAAACACAGCCGTTTGTATTGTGGTGTTAACAGCAGCCGATGTACAGGGTGGCAATTCTCTAGTCTGACTGCTGCTAATCTCACACCTATGGAGCAGGATGACATAGAGTATTGCGGGGAGTCCATTACTCGCTCTCGGATGGCTCGTGCTGATGTGAAAAGAGTTACAATGTGCTTAGTGCACAATACGATGATCCTTCGTTATGGTGGTCAGATGTGTTGGACTGGAACCTTGACGATGAACTCTTTGGGATGTTCTTGAAAGACACCTCAATATGAAGCCTTACTAGTTATTATAGCTATTGCGTCCCGGAGACCATAAGACAAGGTACTTTTCGGACTAACTGTTGAACTGCCGAATGTGAAATGAAATGGAAAATGGTTTCAAGATTTATCAAGGAATGTATAGTGCTGATGTTGAGTGAACGGTGTAATGCCCGTGCGAGCATAGGACTTTGAACATTCCTCTAGCCAGTGACGTGCCCAATGCGTTTCTATCTTTCATTCTTTGTCTGAAATAAACAACTGGAATCTGTTAATTATTTTTAATCACTCAGTATTACTGATGCGGTATATCAAATCCTATCACTGGAAAAGTGGTTCCTTCAATCTACCGCAATAAATTAGAACAGATACTCAGCAGGACTGTGGTTTAAAAATGGAGTTTTAATCTTTCAGGTAATTAAACGATGAAGTACTGCATGTAACTTTTTTCTGCTGTTCTACAATCTTTGCTAGTATAAAATAAACTATTTTCCGCAAGTGTAAAAAAGGAAATAGCTAAATGTACTGCATACGATGTTTACCATACACAGATATATCAAACTGTGATCAAACTATAGTCACGAACAATCCTGTAACTTTATTCAGCTATGGTTAAATACATGCCTTACATATGTTGCGGGAAACAGCGACACGCACGCGACGAGGACACTGATGGCGAACTGCGTAGTCACAATGGGACTCATTGTACCCTCCAGTTGCTTGACGAAGCTGGAACAGGAGAAAAGTTTCAACGATGTCATCAGATAAATAAACTTCTCACTGGGGATTATCGGGACAGAAAGGAATTGAAAACCATTCTGACAATATCAGTTTCGTCAGGGATAGTGTTGCAAGTCTGTGATGAAAATGTTGTAGCTATCCAAAATGTGTGTGCATTGTTTAACACATAGAAACACCGTCAGACATAGTCGTACTCAGTCTCAGTACTTCAATATTACAGAGAAAGAACAGCACTCAGCGGAAGGGGACAGTATGGATTTATACAAATATTTAACTCATTTCTGCCTTGCTGCTGCCGCTGCCAGGGTTTTAACCGCCTGCCACCCAGGATACTGGAGAGGCCCAGAGTGATTTAAGATTTGCTGCGGAACAAGAGAAATTGCACTCCTGCCACCGTTTTTAATGCAAAATTTTCTGCCATTTTATCTGCGCACCACGACAGTGTAGCTGTTTTTACGGATGGGTCGAAACAGAGGGATTCCGTTGGTTGCTTTGTTGTTTTTCCGGATCGTGTCCTCAAGGTCCGACTGCCTCAGGCGTTTATTGTCTTTGATGCAGAATTGTCTGCAACCTTACGGGCACTGGAGCAGATGAGACGTTCTTCCCGTCCTAAATGTTTTGTCTGTTCCGACTCCCTAAGTGCCCTTCATTCATTGCGACCTTTGTATCCAGTAGATCACACAGTCCAGACCATCCAAGGTGCCCTCCTCCAACCACTGGGGAAGGTGGTGGCTTTTTGCTGGGTTCCGGGGCACGTAGGCATTGCTGGGAACGAAAGGGCGTGCCTCGATCAGCAAGTATTTCAGTGTGCCATCCCCCTGCACGCACTCACCTCGCTGTTGTGTCGGTGGGAAGATGAGTGGCTGGAATTGACTGACAATAAGCTCCGTTTAGTCAAGCCCACAACGCGTGTGTGGTGCACTTCCTTCCAACCCCGTAGACGGGACGAGGTTCCCCTCACTCGGCTTCGAATAGGCCACAGCCCTATGACGCATGGCTTCCTGCTTCGGCGAGAGGGACCGCCAATGTGTGGTGCTTGTGGCGTCCAGGTCACTGTGCGCCACGTTTTATTGGATTGCGTTTTATTTTCTGTCCAGCGGGCCGCGGTTGACCTGCCGGAGGATCTCCCATCTCTTTTAGGAAGTACCCACACGAATGTGGTTAAAGTTTTAAAGGTATGTGACTTGTCCAATGTTTTTACCAACATTTTAGGGAGTGGAGTCTTAATTTGTTCACAGGGTGACACGCTCGCCCATATTTTATGTAAGTGGCCAGCCAATGACAATTTCCTGTGGCATTCCTGAAGCTCCGTTTTCACTTTCTTTACGTTTTACTTTCTTCTACAGCATTTTCCTTCTTCCTTTGTGTGTATGCTTAGGTTTCGCTAAGTCTGTCTACATTAGTTTCTTTTAATGTGCGTCAGAGCGCTGATGACCCCTACGTTGAGCGCCTGTAAGCCCAAACACACACACACACACACACACACACACACAGACACAGACACACACACGCGCGCGTGCGCGCTATTACATTGAGTAACAGTGGAACTCTTGGTAAGAGAGATACGGATCTATTCATATATCTGGTCTATATAAACTAACTAGTGACGATTGTTCCTATTACTCGTTACATACACTTGTCTAATAAGAATTTCATTTGGGGATTAGAAGGGGTTGTGAAGCAGAGATGGTTTAAGTTCGTATTTGGAAACTGTTTTCACTGTCTGGCAGCATCTTTAAGTCAGATATCAAGAAAAATGTGATGCCTGAAGGAAAGCGAAGGGAAAGATGCCAATCACTCTCACTTGCACTTGGAGCTAAGACGCAAACTCTCGCCATACATGGAGAAATAACGTAATACGGAAGAGAGATGCAGGATCAAAATAGAATATGTGTTGAGACTTGCGCAGTCTATCCGAAGTAATCTGTAAGTAACCCTTTTGGGCGTATGTTCATCTCGAATATCCTAAGCTCTTCTTATTCACTTGTACAAATCATAATTAACAGAGTCCAACTTCTCCTAAAACATGTATCTTTGTGATTGCGCCCCCACGTGATCCACTCTTGTGTCGTTAGGGTGAACTGTACTTTTTAGAACTTCGTGTTTCTTCACGCACACCCCACAGTTGTTTCCTTTTGTTTTAAGTAGAATTTAAGAAAATTTCTTTTGTTGAAACTGAAGACAAGGCATGCATGGCGCAGTCGCCGAGAAGTTGTGTCAACTCACTACGAGTTGTTTATTACTGCTTATGTGTGTGCTCCACTACTGTAAAACTTCAGAATGATATTTCCACTCTGCAGGGAAGTGTGCGCTGACATTACGTACCGCAGTGAAGCCTGAAGTCAGAACCTTTGTCATTCTTCGCTAAGTGCTCTACCGACTCGCGTTCTGTCCTCAAAACCTTTTTTCCGTCAGTACCTCATCTCCTATCATCCAAGTTTCGCAGAAGTTCTCCTTCGAAACTTGCACGACTGGCTCTCCTGGAAGAAAGGATACTGCCATACTTCGGACACATTGCTTAGCCATAGTCTTGGGGATGTTTCCAGAATGAAATTTTCGCTCTGCATAGGGGAGCTGAGTTCATTTCAGTCAAGAATTTGGACAAGTTGAAGACGCTAAGCATAGATATAGCTCTCATAAATAACGTTCGTTTCCTGTGGGATTGAAATGGGCTACGAAGAGTCTTAAAGTGACATGTCAGTTTTTTCTCCAGGAGTGCTACATCAACAAGTTTCGCAGGAGAGCTTCTGTGAAATTTTGAAGGAAGGAGATGGTGGAAGTAAAGCTGTGAGGACGGGTCTTGAGTCATGCTTGGGTAGGTCAGTCGGTAAAGCACTTGCTTGCGAAATTCAAAGGTCCTGAGTTCGGGTCACGGTCCGATACACAGTTTCAATCTGGGAGGAAGTTTTCATATCAACGCTAGTTACTGCTGCAAAGTGTAAATTTCATTCTGCAGTATGATAGCTGGCTGCGGTGGCGAAGCGGTTCTAGGCGCTTCAGTCCGGAACCGCGCGGCTGCTACGGTCGCAGGTTCGAATCCTGCCTTGGGCATGGGATGTGTGTAATGTCCTTAGGTTAGTTAGGTTTAAGTAGTTCTAAGTTCTAGGGGACTGATGACTTCAGATGTTAAGTCGCATAGTGGTCAGAGCCATTTGAACCATTGGAACCTGCAGTATGATAACAGTCAAGCAATATTAAGCAACACGTTGTGACATGACGCCACTTCACGGGCATTGCGGCATGGGATCATCGTCTAGAATTTCAACAAAATTTGTGTTACACTCCTCATTAAAGCAGAAGGAAAACAACTATGGAATATGCATGAAGAAACAAGAAGTTCGAAAAAATGAGGACCACTCTATCGTGGCATCCTCTGTGGAATACATCGCCAAGTTAAAGAATCTGCGATTAGACTAATTAACAAACCAAAAAAACCAAAAAACTAGATTCGGAACTCGCTCACCGCAACAAATGCGTCACGTTGCATTGGCTGTAAATATGTCGATGAATATTCAGGCACTGAAAAAGAGTTTTCATTTAAAGTGAAAGTAAATAATTGTCCACTACATCTCTGCTATTCACAATAAAGTGCCTGGCAGAGGGTTCAATCAACCACCTTCAAGCTGTCTCGCTACGGTTCCACTCTCGAAGCACGAAGAGGAAAAACGAGCACTTACATTTTTCTGTATGAGCCCTGATTTCTCTTATTTTATCGTGATGATAATTTCTCCCTATGTAGGTGGGTGTCAACATAATGTTTTTGCAGTCGGAGGAGAAAACTGGTAATTGAAATTTCATGAGTGGGTCCCGTCGCAACGAAAAACGCCTTTGTTTTGATGATTGCCACTCCATTTGACGTATCATGTCTGTGGCACTATCTCCCCTATTTCGTGATGATACAAAACGAGCTGCCCTTCTTTGAACTTTTTCGATGACATCCGTCAGTCCCACCTGATGCGGATCCCACACCGCACAGCAATGCTCCAGAATAGGGCGGACAAGCGTGGTGTAAGCAGTCTCTTTAGTAGACTTGTTCCACCTAAATGTTCTGCCAATGAATCGCAGTTTTTGGCTTCCTCTACCCACAAGATATTCTATGTGATCTTTCCAGTTTTGGTTATTTGAAATTGTAAAACCTAAGTATTTATTTACAGCCTTCAGATTTGTGTGACTTATCGCGTAATCGAAATTTAGCGGATGTCTTTCAGTGAATAACTTCACACTTTCAGTTATTGAGGGTCAATTGCCACTTTTCGCACCCTACAGATATCTTATCTAAATCATTTTCCAATTAGTTCTGGTCATCTGATGACTTTACAAGATGGTAAATTATAGAATCATCTGCAAACAACCCAAGGCGGCTACTGAGATCTCCTCCTATGTCGTTAATATACAAATAGGACAGTAACAATAGAGGGCATATAACACTTCCTTCGGGAACGCCGGATTTTATTTCAGTTTTACTCGATGACATCCCGTCTATTATTACGAACTGTGACCTTTCTGACAGGAAATCGCGAATCCAGTCGCACAACTGCGGCGATATTCCATAGGCACACTGTTTGTTCAGAAGACGCTTGGAAGGAGCGGTGTCGAAAGCCTTCTGGAAATCTGAAAATATGGAACCCAAGGCGGCTACTGAGATCTCCTCCTATGTCGTTAATATACAAATAGGACAGTAACAATAGAGGGCATATAACACTTCCTTCGGGAACGCCGGATTTTATTTCAGTTTTACTCGATGACATCCCGTCTATTATTACGAACTGTGACCTTTCTGACAGGAAATCGCGAATCCAGTCGCACAACTGCGGCGATATTCCATAGGCACACTGTTTGTTCAGAAGACGCTTGGAAGGAGCGGTGTCGAAAGCCTTCTGGAAATCTGAAAATATGGATCAATTTGACATCCCCTGTCGATGGCCCTCATTACTTCATTAGTATAAAGAGCTAGGTGTGTTTCACAAGAACAATATTTTCTGAATCCTTGCTGACTATATGTCAATAAACCGTTTTCTTCGAGGTAGTTCATAATGTTCGAACACAGTGTATGTTCCAAAACCCAACTGCAAATCGACGTTAATGGTATGGGCTTGTAGTTCAGCGGATTACTCCTACTTCCCTCTTTGAGTGTTGGTATTAGATGAGCGATATTCCAGTCTTTAGGTAAAATTTTTAACTGCGAGTGAGGATCCGGACTGGATCACAGAAATTTCAAATGTAGGGAGCGATTACTGTAACCGACTGTGCTACAAAAGCCCGACCGAAGACGCCTGCCTTCAAGGCAATACATTTCTGCTATCTTTCAAACCGTACATAAGTTCTCCAACACGCCTTGCATGACTAGCAATGTCAAAATCCATTTTCCAAACACTCTGCTATGCTCTGGTAATTTTTCTGCAATATTTTTAATTGCAGGCATGCTAGTCCCGCAAAGTATGAAACTTGATAGGTAGGAGGGGGATTGTAGGATGTAGAGAGGTGATAGTACCGGTAGAAGATTTAGCCACGAATGAAAAAATAATGGCTCTGAGCACTATGGGACTTAGCATCTGAGGTCATCAGTCCCCTACACTTTGAACTACTTAAACCTAACTAACCTAAGGACATCACACACATCCATGCCCGAGGCAGGATTCGAACATTCGACCGTAGCGGTCGCGCGGTTCCAGACTGAAGAACCTAGAACCGCTCGGCCACTGGCTGCCCATGTTAATCCTAGATAACGTACCTGAGAAGCTTGTGATGAACTTCGACGCAAAGGCACAGTTCTTCGTACATTTTGTCCGAAACCTTTTTCGTCGTCTGCGCTGCGCAAGAGGAGACCCCCTGCTCGATTCTGACGCCCTGGATGCGCGACGCCAGGGCCTCCAGCTGCGCGGTAACCAGCATCATGACCGTCACGAAGAGGCAGTCGACCCCCAGGCTGAACTGCGTCGTCCAGGCGGCCGCCATGCACTGGAGGGCGAACGAGAGCGCGTAGAAGTGTCTGTTGTCGTCCCATTGGTGCTGCGCCAAGGGCAGGCGGTGCTCGGCCCTGTTGACGACGAGTGGCATGGGGAACCAAGTGACGTACTGCGACGCCATGAGCATCAGCATGGCCAGGGTGAGACGGGCCGCCCGCCTCTGCGCCGCCAGCACGAGCTCCGGCAGCGCTGCCTGTTTGGAGCAGGGCGCACCCTCAATCATCAAAACGTCTGCGTGCCGCACTAGGGAGTTGTACTGCTGCCTGTGCAGCACGAAGAGGGCCAGCTTGACGGTGCTGCCGCCGATGTTGAAGGTGGCCATGAGCACCATAGTCGACTGCTCCATGTCGCCCCAGCTGAAGTAGCACGACAGCGCGCTCTCTGTGGTGTGCCACACGCCCAGGGCGAAAGCGAACAGGGTGTACACATTGAACAGCGGGGATCGCCAGAGGGGCCACGCCCCACAAAGGCATAGTTGGCGGATGTTCAGCTTCAGGACGGATCGTCCGCTCGCTGACCAGGATAGTGGCTTTTCCATCTCTGCTTGCCGCCCCCTTTCTACCTTCCGGCTTCCACCTACGTACGGGATCGACCAGCCAGTCGCACTACGAGGCGACAGTGAAAGCTACCGCCAAGCTACTCACAGTCTTGAGCCACTCGCGGTGAACGCGGCTTGTGTATATAAGCGCCTGCAGCTTCTACAAATTTTAGAGGTCGAGATGAGCTCTGAATTATCAAGTAATACTGCTGCAATTCGAAACTAATTTATTCACGTGTTCCCATGATCAGTCCCGCCTCGGTTACGTAACATAAACAAACGATATTCGTCAAATGAAATAAATAAACGAATACTTCTATAGCTTTAGTAAACTTTTAAAACCATGTTCAATATGCGCTGTTTAATAACAAAGACTCTGCGTCCTGCATCGTAATACTTTTTGCAAACAGTTCATTGACACAGATATTATTCCGAGAAAGTATTGTAAATATTGTAAGTTGCTACGTTTTGCTGTAACTGGGTGTTAACAACGTCTCGAGAATACGAAATACAGTGTGTTTTCATCAATTATTTTCTTGCAGAGAGGTAAACGCAGCGTGGGCGTATCAACTGAACATTAACGACTTTTAATGTGGTAAATCGTTACTGTGAGATCATATTCAATGATTGCAGTATATCGAAATCCAAAATTTTTTACTCAATGAGAATATTCATTACAGCAAGCACCTCATGAGGAACATTAGCCAGCCGCTGTGGCCGAGAGGCTCTAGGCGCTTCAATTCGGAACCGCGCTTCTACTACAGGTTCGAATCCTGCATCGGGCATGGAGGTGTTTGCTGTCCTTAGGTTACTTAGGTTTCAGTAGTTCTAAGTCTAGGGGACTGATGACCTCAGATGTTAAGTCCTATAGTGTTCAGAGCCATCGAACCATTTTAGGAACATTAATTACCTATAAACATTTTTGCTTTCCACGTGGCAGTACAAAAGTGGTAGACTGAAAGCAATGAAAAACGTCTTTTCTACTTGAAAGCTACCTGAGGCAAAACACAAAATGTTAAGGATAGCGTTTATGTACCGTCATAGCAACGTATGTGATAACGTGGACCATATTGGTTATGAGACACTATAAGTCACACGATACGGAAATGTATCTAAAATTGTTCACCAAGAACGGTTTCTCTTTAAGACCTGAGAAGTTAAACCGCAGCAGTTATTAACTCGTAGTAATTTTAAATCTTTCTAAGCAAATGGTTGAGCTAATCTTGGCAGGAAGCCGCACCTCGAAGTCGCACTACCGCCTGTGTTTACCGCATTCCGTAACAGCATAGTGAATAACCGACTTTCCCATCGTGTTCCTTTCTAATTTTTTTCTTCTCAGTGAAGACTGCATAAGGTAATGCGTCGGTTAGGATACAGGACTTCTATTCGGGGCGACTGGGTTTCAAATCCCCGCCCAGACATTGGATTCAGATGTCAGATGTCACAATGCGACTGGATGTGTGTAATTCGCACAGTGAATTATGCCGTCCTGCAGTGTGTCTCAGTCAGCGAACGTCTTCAGATTTTTATACACAAAAAGATTTTTTATTCCCTTAATTTTTTTGCCAGAAGAAGATCCCTTGCAAAATATGAACAGAAGCCCGCTTTACGTGCAAGAAACATTCGGTAAGGAATGGTCCTTAAACATGGGGTGTTTTAAATACCGATGAGACTCTCTTAAATATAGGTCCAGCTTCCTAAACTATGTATCTTAGCAAAACACCCGACCAACCTGGAAACTGCTAGAAGCTTTAATTCGTGTACACTAGAGTTTTTTTGCCATTAATTCTTCACATTTTCGAGTATCTTCCATGCAGACCAACAAGAAAAATTTTCCTTCCAAATAAAAATGGTTCAAATGGCTCTGAGCACTATGGGACTTAATATCTCAGGTCATCTGTCCCCTAGAACTTAGAACTACTTAAACCTAACTAACCTAAGCACATCATACACATCCATGCCCGAGGCATGATACGAACCTGCGACCGTAGCGGTCGCGCGGTTGCAGACTGAAGCGCCTAGAACCGCTCGGCCACCAGCGGCCGGCCTTCCAAATAAAATCTATAACATTTGGTACTAGTTGCTTTTGATTTCATGTTCCAGTAACCTTTCAAAATTTATGGCAGAGATTACTGCACTTCACAAACTATATATCTCCCGCTTAGATTTTAACTGTATACTGAAACTGCAGCTTCAATCCTAACAATGTTCATTTCTACAACAACGGTATGTAGATACTGGAAATACGTTACTGCGCGTTTCCAAGCACAAGAAATTCAACTTGTTTGGTTTAGTTTTGATGAGGGTTTGTAATAATTTTAATACAAAAAACAGTTTTGTCAGACCAAGGTAAAAATTGCGATGAACAGATAAAAATAAGGAAATAAGAATAAAAGCTAGAAATAAAAAAACTGTTATAATATGTGAACAGTCCAAATTGTAACAGTGCCTTTCGACTGCTGTTTTTTCCATGAGCAATATTCAACAAATCTTTGGAAGAAATGTGACTTGTGTAGGAGACTCGAGCATGCTACTTCTCTACCTTTCACTGTAAGGTCAGAATACACAGCCGATGCACTAAACCGTAGGTACCAGTACTAAAAATACGTTTTTCCTTGTAATTCTGTTACCGTGTGGTCTCTACTGTCTAACGAATTATAATTTGTAACTATGATATGAGTGAATTATGAAGATATGAACCACAATTCCCAGTAACAATACTATGGAGCTTGACGTCAGCTACATACCTGTCATGGAAATGTAAGAATCAATATAGTCTACCAATAAGCGTAAGTTTCGATAGGAATAAATGGCAGTAGTGAAGAAAAAGACTAAGAAAGAATTGTATGCAAAATGGGACTCAACTGCTGTGGTCATCAGTCCCCTAGAACTTACCACTACTTAAACCTAACTAACCTAAGGACATCACACACATCCATGCCCGAGGCAGGATTCGAACATTCGACCGTAGCAGTCGCACGGTTCCGGACTGCGCGCGTAGAACCGCGAGACCACCGCGGCCGGCAAAGTGTAGGAGCACGTTCCTATAGTTTTCCCGGTCTTGCACAGAATATTGGACGTCTCATATTATGCGGCCAGCGTGATTATAGCGCTAAATGGGGATGTTCCCCCGCACCAGCCAGGTGAAGGAACGGGAAAAGGCAATGTGTGTCAATCAGCGAGTAGTTTAGTGGTTGTTTGGTTGATTTGAGGGGCGGGGTGGGGGTGGGGTGGGGTGGGGTGGGGTGGGGAGGCCACACAGCGAGATCGTCAGTCCCATGGGATCAGGAAAGGAAGTGGGCCGTGCCCTTTCAACGGAACCATCCCGGTATTCACCTGAAACGATTTAGGAAAATCTCAGGAAACCTAAATCAGAATGGCCGCACACGGGTTTGAACCGTTACCCTCACGAATGCGAGTCCAATGTGCTAAACACTGCGCCACCTCACTCAGTGTGAGCAGTTGCGGTTCACTGTACTGATCTTCTTCGTTAAAACATGGTCAGGAGACAACATTTTGATGACTTCAGACGAGGAAAAATCATCGGGAAACTGGAATGAGGACGAAGGATAACGAGTGTGGCGCAGGAGCTTGGTACTGAGCGCAGCATTGTTTCACGAGAATGGATAGTGTTCTGAACCATAGTCTCTGCTGCCTGTAGGACACAAGGTGGTCGACCATTGTCAGTTACAGCAGCAGATGACAGCTACGTTGTGCTACAGGCACAAAGACACCCAAGTCAAACCGTGGGTGCAATTGCACCTAAATGTAACTGGACTCCAAAGCGTACAATCTCACGGTTCACAGTGGCACGACGATTGCGAGAGAGTGGTCTCATTGCCCGACATCCAGCCCCTTGCGATCTGTTGACACCCACATACCACTCTGGCCACAGAAACGAAAATAATACTCATGAAGTAACAGAGATAACTATTCATCTGCAGTGTTGCTACCCCTCTCTCGTCTCCTTTTTTGTCACGGTACTGTAATTTATTCTCTCAACAGAGGCATCGAATGGGAAAAATATCTAGTCTAGGAATGCGTTTTTAACTCGCATCTAGATGGGGGCTATTGTCGGAGGCCACAACAGGAAATATGGGCTTTCTTTGGAAGGCTGCGGAAAGACAAAGTCGCTTCTCACGGTTAGCAGGCGCCATTAGCCGCCCACACGCACGCTCTGCAAAGAGGCCTTCCCGAACGCCTGCGCTCACAGACACCTCCTTAGGTCGCTTCTTTCTCATCGTATGTACACTCTGGGCCAAAACCAAGGCACCACCTATGGTCTAGGGGTACCATCTTTGATTATTAATCAAATTTCGGCGGTCCCGGGATCGAACGCCACCACCGCTTAAATGTTGAACAAATTTCATTAAAAGTGGCGGCCAAAGACTTCGAGTATAAGAAGTAACCATTCATCCAATGGCCTTGTCAATGGCGGTGGAGGGGCGGACAGAGATTCTTGCTCTCGGGGTAGGAAGTGCTCCTAACGGCAGAAGGATCAACAATGATCGATGACATGAGGATGCAGGAAGAAAAGGAAAGACACATACTGTGCATCCACCGGACATGTGGATTGTAACTGAAAAAGTCTGATAATGTTCTCTCTATTGACAAACGATTCCGGACTACTGCCCCATTAGGATCTCTGGGAGGGAACTGCCAAGATGGAAGTGACCACAAGAAAAAGATTGAAAAACCAACAAAAGCATTACGTTCTACAAGTCTGAGTATGCAATGGAAGATGTTTGAACGTGATAGGGAAGCTAGAGAATCTGATAAAGGAAATCCTAAGGGTCAATCTAGATTTAGTGGGGGTCAGTGAAGCGAAATGGAAATAAGACAAGGATTTCTGGTGAGATGAGTATAGGATAATATTAGCAGCTGCAGAAAATGATACAGCGGGAGTAGAATTAGTTATGAACAGGAAGACCTATATCAAACAGTACAGTGATAGGGTTGTTCTCATCAGAATCGCCAGCAAACCAACACAGAAAAATATAGTTAACGTAAAAGTGGCGACGCTGCAAGCGGAAGATGAAGACACAGAGAAAGTACATCAGGATATGGAGCGGGTAATTTAGTACACAGATGGAGATGAAAATCTAATGGTCACGGAGGATTGGAATGTGGTTGTGGCAAAGGAATAGAAGAATGGGACATAGAAAAATATGGGCTTGGTAGTTGGAGCGAGAGAGGAGGAAGACTAGTTGAATCATGAAATAAATTTTAGCTAGTATAGGCAAATACTCTGCTTAAGAATCAAAAGCGATGGAGGTATACCTGGAAAAGGCCGGAGGATATGGGGAAGATTTTAGATTACATCACGGGAGACACCTCGAAACCAAATAATGGATTCAGAGACCTACCAAAGAGCAGTTGTAGAGTCAGATTACTACTATGTGATGATGAAGCGTTGGCTGCAGCTTAAGAAGCTAGTCCGGAAGAATGGACGAGCAAAAAAAGTGGGGTACAAAAATACTAAAGAGTGTTCTCGGAGGTTATAGATACTGCGACAAGGAACAGCTCGCTAAACTGTTCAGCTGAAGATGAATGAGCATCTCTAAAAAGGAAAATCACAGAATTAGGTACAAAGAAGGTATGTGCGGAGAGACCAGGAAACCACAGAAGAAATGCTTCAGTTGATCGACGAAAGAAGGAAATGCAAAAAAGTTCAGCCAAATTCAGGAATATAGTAATATAAATAACTTAGGAATGCAGTAAAAAGGAAGTGCATAAAAGCTAAGAGCAAATGGTTGTAATAAAAATGTGAAGAAATCGAAATCGAAATAATGGTCGGAAAGACTGACTCAGTGCAAAGAAAAATGAAAACAACCTTCGGTGAAATTAAAATCAAGGGTGGTATCATTAAGAGCGAATGGTAATTCCACTGTTAAATGCAGAGTAGAGAGTGGATAGGTGGAAAGAGTATGTAGAAGGCCTCTACGAAGGAACAGATATTTTTGATGACGTAATAGAAGAAGAAACAGAGCCGATACAGAACAAATAGAATGTCCAGTATTAGAATCAGAATTTAAAAGAGCTTTAGAATACTTATGATCGAATAAAACAGGACAAATAAATAACATCCCACCAGAGTTTCTAAAACCGGGGCCACAAAACGACTATTCACCTTGCTGCGTAGAATGTACGAGTCTGGCGTTATACTATCTGAGTTTCGGAAGAACACCATCCTCACAATTACGAAGATTAAAGGAGACAAAGAGTGTGAGAATTTCCGTTGAGCGCCGCGCGGGGTAGCCGCGCGGTCTTAGGAGTCTTGTCACGGTCCATGCGGCTCCTTCCCGTCGGACGTTCGAGTCCTCCCTCCGGCGTGGGTGTGTGTGTGTGTTGTCCGTAGCGTAAGTTAGTTTAAGTTAAGTAGTGTGTATGCTTGGGGACCGATGACCTCAGCAGTTTAGTCCCATAAGACCTTACCACAAATTTCCAAAATAAAATTTCCGTTGACCCATTGTGGACCTGGGACAGCAGCTGGTCAAATATTCATCTTGAAAAATCGCCAAAATACCGCACGTACTCGAGGAGTTATTTTATTTTGTCTACCAATTTCGGCGTTTCAGTATTCCATCTTCAGGTAGCCATGTGCACTTAATGCAGTGCCTTTTCAGATGTATCGATATTGTTGTCAAGTCTTCGAAGCACTCGAACAACGAATTCACTATATCAAGACACTGATGGCTCCAGTGCGGCAATATCGATAAATATGAATGTCCAAAAATGAAGTGCATAATGGACTAGAAGATGGCATACTGAAATGCCTAAATTGATAGCCAAGATAAAATATAATAACTTCTCAACTACATACGGCAGTTTGTCAAATTTCCTTGGTAAAAGTACGAAAATTATCTCACAATCAGCTTCACAGCCGATGTATTCGGACTGTTGACAAGAATAACACACAGAAGAATGGAAAAGAAAATTGAGGATGTGTTAGATAACTATTTGGCTCTAGGAAAGATTAAGGCTACCCGAGAGGCAATTATGAGGCTGCGATTGATGATGAAAGACTAAAGAAAAATCAAGACGCGTTCATAGGAATTGTCGATCAGGAAAACGCCTTCGACAACGTAAAATGATGGAAGATGACCGAAACTCTGAGAAAAATGGGGCACGCTGTAGGGTAAAACGGGTAGTGACAATATGTACAAGAGGGACCAATAAGAGAGGAAATGCAAGAACGAAGTGTTCGGTTTAAAAGAGTTTAAGAGAAGGCTGTAGTCCTTAGTAATGATGAAAATAAAGTAAAAGTTCACCAGTGGAATTAAAATTCACTGTTAAAGGATATCAGTGATAAGATTCGGTGATGACATTGGTATCCTCAGCAAAAGTGAAGAAGAGTTACAGGATCCACTGAGTGGAATGAACAGTCTGATGAGTACAAAATATGGATGTAGAGTAAATTGAAGAAAGACGAAATTAATGGGAAGTTGCAGGAATGTGAACAACGAGAAACTTAAAATCACGATTTCTATCACGAAGGAGATGAAGTTAAATGATTCTGCTACCTAGTCAACAAAATAACCCCTGATAGACGAAGCAAGAAAGACATAAAAAGCAGGCTTCTACTGGCAAAAAAGACATTACTGGTCAAAAGAAGTCTACCAGTATCAAACGTAGGTACTGATTTCAGGGAGATATTTCTCAGAATGCTCTTTTGGAGCACAGCATTGTGTGCTAGTGAAACATAGTCCGTGGGAAAACCGCTTTTAAGACGTTTTGGTAAGGTCGAACGTTGAAAACTAGATGGACTGATAACGTAAGGAATGAGGAGGCAGAATCACGGAGGGAAGGAACATATGGCGAACACTGACAAGAAAAAGGTACACGAAGATAGAACATCGGTTAAGACTTCATGGAGTACCTTCCTTTGTACTACTGGGACCTGCAAAGGGTAAAAACTGTGGAGGAAGAGAGAGACAGGAATACTTACAGCAAAGAGCTGAGTGTTTAGGATGTAAGTGCTACACTATGATGAAGAGGTTGCCACAGGAGAGAAATTCGTGGCCGTATCAGCCCAGTCAGAAACTGGTGACTAAGGAAAATGAAGAAAAAGACACACCACGAAGGAATTTTCCTAATGGGGCGGAAACTTCACAATAATGCGTTGGTCCACTTCTGGCACTTATGGAAGCCATTATTCGAATAGTTGCTGGATGTTCTTTAGAGAAACATCTGCGGCTTCGAATCTCATTCACTTGAATAAAATTGTCTTCATTGGTGAGTCCCATTTGAAGTTGAGCCCCGATGACCAGCTAAGGCGTGTTTGGAGACACCTTGGACAGCAGTGGGTTGTCAACCTAGCAGTCTCCCGCCATACGAACTTTTCTTAGAATGACTCCTTTGGTTGTCACCCACGGCATCCTCACACCACATCAATAAATCGACGATATTCTGTGCCCCGTTTTGTTGCACTTTATGGCAAACCATCATGTGCTTACAATTCGCCATGAAGGTAACGAACTCTCTCGAAATGAGAACATATGGTGCTTTAAGGGTAGGACCCTCCAAGCGCCTCAGCATTTTCACGATCTAGCGGGCCAGTTGGACGGAATTTGGAACGATATTCCTCAGTAGCACATGCAGCAGCTCTGTCAATGCCAAGCCGAATAACTGCTTGCATAATGGCCAGAGATGAGTACAGGGAGAGAGTCGACATGGGTCTCGTCTGTATAGTTGACAGTTTTATTCAAGATGGTGTCAGTAGATGTGGCAACATCACATCAATGACATCAAGAAATGTATCATCCATTTTCCCCCTACCTACTCCCCTCCCTTTTCCGTCCCCCTCCCGTGTTGAACCCGACTCCCACCTCTTCCCCTCCCCTCCCATCTAGCCCTCTCCTACCCACTCCCCTTCCTAGCTGGAAATTGATGGAAAATGCTAGGTACATTCTGACCTGTTGGTGTGGGAGGATCTCTTTATTCCATCATTTGTCTTTGTGATGTGCAGATGATATCTTGTTGGAACAATTTTCAAATATAGCCAGAAATTGGTGAAAATAGCTCACCCTCAATGAAAGCAGCTGTCTGTGTGTACAGTGTGTTCAGTTGATGAGGTGTTGGTGTCGGACACAGAGGATTTTAATAATGGTATTACCTGTAAGCATGCAGCTAAGGAGTGCATTCATGGCTTCCTACATGAGGATTTGAAACAAATGGTAATAAAGGAGCACAAGAAGAACATTTTTCAGCAAATAATGGTAATAAAGTGGGGTGGCTTGAAGATGCCTTTCCCAACTTATATAGATGGTCGCTTTGCTGAAATTGTCTACCTTTTTCGAAATGACTAGTTAATATGTCTAAGAGGCGAAAAGTTTCCTCTTCTACAGCCCCAGACTGAAAGCCACCAGGGAGCACTTAAACTTCTAATGTTACGGATTTTCTCTTTGCAGATTGACAGGAACTAATGGCAGTACCACATGCGGTCACAATCATGACAGTGGGGATATAAGGAAGGGGCAGTAGCTCACCAGTCTCAGTCAGTGGAAGGACCATGAAGTATAAATAGCAGTAGGAGCTGAGATTGTGCAGCATCTCCCTGCAGAACACGAAGAAGCAGAAGAGTACATGCCCCCTGCTTAATAACATAAGATGCATGTCTGTACTTGTTATTATTGTTTTTTGTAATGGTTCTCCTGCTTCTTTGTCCAGCAACAGAGGAGTCCGCAAGCTTTTATGGACCTTCAGCAGTGGTGACCTTCAGCTCATGGGATCATGTACCGGAATTGGTCAGTATGTGGCATATGAACAGGGTTCAGTCAACAGGGTAGATTACTCCACAATTTTGGGTGTTCATATTGATGACAACATGAACTGGAAGAAGCATATTACTGAGCTTCTCAAGCAATTAAGTTAGCTTCTTTTGCTCTTAGTATAATAGCTAGTCTTGGTAATAAATAGATCAGCATCCTGACGTAGTTTTCATATTTCTACTGAATAATGTCTTATGGGATAGTTTTTTGGGGTAACTCACCACTTAGGCATAAAGTACTGACTGCACAAAAGAGAGCAGTGAGAATAATTAGTGGTGTTCAACCAAGGATCTGCCATTCTCTATGCCTCTCATCGATGACGATGCCCAGAACGTTCCCAACTCGAAGAAGTGCTCCAGGAGTCCCAACAAGCATGGCTCTGGTCTGTACTGGACTCCAACTTAAGCACCATTCATTGAACCAAAGAACATTCCAGTGGTACTTCAAGGAGAGAGTGCTGATGTAGTGGATGAGAAGGTACCAGCTGTTCCCATTCTATCACTACTATTCGTATAGGTACTATATGAGTGTTCCCTTGCCTTCAGCCACCTAGTTTCAACTAATTATCAAGATCATCCTACTGCCCACCTCCCATACATGTAAATATTATAAATAGGAGACTCTTTTTGTTTTTGGTAATATATATATATATATATATATATATATATATATATATATATATTCATGTACGAGAATCTATATTACTGTCTATATATACACTGAGATACAGAAAACAGCTATTCCTTTGTTTTTCGTTGATTGGTGTGATTTTAATAAGATCTTTACTCATTATCTTATAAATTAAATCTATATTGGACTCGTCTAATTCTCTTCTAGCCAGTAATTTGACAGTTAAAAGGAAGTTATGTTCTCAAATTCCAGTACATATGTAAGTTTTCTTTTGTAAACTATCACTTTTATGGCATTTAGAATTGGCTCTGCTCCTTTCAGCAGTTATTCTAGATGAGAGAATTTTGTGATTTTAAGCTTTCGTCTTATTTCTTGCATAATTATAGCTTTGTAGCACTTCCTGCATGTACACTACCAGTTCTTCTGGTGCGCATTCATGTGGAATTGTGTGTAGAACCTTATATTTTAAACTTTTGCAAATGAGTAGTCATTAAACGTTGTTATTCTGTCGATTTTGAGCTTCGTTAACGGTTATAAACATAAATTTCTTCGCTGAAATAATATGAACAATATGAGGCAGTCAGTAGCGTAAACCCAGGAATATTTGCAGTGTTATAACAACAGTTTTATGCAAGAAATAAGAGGCTAGATTGATGTCACTGAATGCTCTCATCTAGAAGAACTGCTGGAAGTAGCAGAGTCAATTTTTAAAGCCATAAAGGAAATAGTTCATAAGAAAAACTTAGATATGTACTTTAAACTGAGAATACGCACTATGTGATGAAAAGTATCCGGATACTTCGCTGAAAATGACTTACAAGTTCGTGCCGCTCTCCATCTGTAATGCTGGAATTCAGTACGGTGTTGGCACACCCTTAGCCTTGATTACAGCTGTCATTCTCGCAATCAGGTGCTGGAAGGTTTCTTGGGGAATGGCAGCCCATTCTTGACGGAGTGCTCACGGAGTGCTGCACTGAGGTGCTGTACACAGGTTCGTACAAGGCAGGGAGAGTTATTAATGCAAACAGGATACAGAGATTTAAGAGCAGCCTACAAGAGGTAGAATGGGAAGAAGTATACACAGAAAATGATACTGATGCGAAATTCATTTTATTCCATCGTAAATTTGTCTCAATATTTGAGAGTATCTTTTCTAAAACGTTACCCAAAAAACCCATTACAATGTCAAGTATGCCATGGATTACTAAGGGAATTAAGATATCGAATAAGAGAAAGAGGAAAATATATGTGCAGGCCAGAGTAAGTCTGGCTTACTACGAAAGATATTGTAATATTTTAAGGAAAGTCATTAAGAAGTCGAGAAGCTTATATGTTCTGACAGAAATTACTGATGCGGAGAGTAAGACTAAAACTATATGGAATATTGTGAAACGGGAGATGGGGCAGCCTGAGAGCACACATAATACCGTAGCAATAAAGCAAAATGATGATGTTGTGAGTGCTAACTGACAAGTTGCAAGTAGTTTTAACAATCACTTTATGAATGTAGCAGTAAAAATAAAATTAAAGGGTTTAGTTGAAGAAGCAGAAAAATATGTTGAAAATGTCATACCGCAGGACTTTAGGCCTTTAGGAAAAACACCAACATGCACCACTGAAATTAAGGGAATTATAAATATAATCAAAAACAAGAGCTCATGTGATGTTGATGGAGTCTCTAACAGAATTCTGATGTGTTGTTCTAATTTAATAAGTGGAGTCCTTAGTGATATATGTAATGCTTCGCTGGCATAGGGAATTTGTGTTGATGAAGTCCCTAACAGAATTTTGAAGTGTTGTTCTAATTTAATAAGTGGGGTCTTTAGTGATATATATAATACTTCGCTGGCATAGGGAACTTTTCCAAACAGATTGAAATACGCAATTGTCAAACCTCTTCCTAAGAATGGAAACGAGAGTGACTTAAATAATTATAGACCCATCTCACTGCTGATTTCATTTTCTAATATATTCGAAAAAGTTATGTCTTCAAGAGTAGTCTCATATTTAAGTGAAAATAATTTACTCAACATGTCACAGTAGGATTCCAGAAGGGTTACTTGACTGAGAATGCTAGCTACATATTTACCCACCAAATAGTACAAGCCCTAAATAACAAATTATCGCCAGTTGGTATTTTTTGTAATCTTTCCAAGGCATTTGATTGTGTGGATCATGTTTCACTCTTAGAAAAACTCATGTATTATGGAATTGATGGCTACACATACAGCTGGTTTTAATCATACTTAACGAAGAGAAAGCGAAAAGTTGAGCTGATTAACTCAAATATTGTTGGGAGGGTGGTAAAGTTTAGTGAATTGGGAGGTATCACCAAGGTAGTCCCACATAGTTCCATATTGGGTCCTCTGTTGTTCCTTTTTCATGTGAATAACCTCTCACTTAATGTTCAGCAAGCAGAACTAGTACTTTTTAAAGATGACACGAGTGTTATAATAAATCTCATTCCAGAAAAATCAGTAGAAAATAATATTAAGGATGTCTTTCAAAGAATTGTAAATGGTTCTTAGAAAATGGACTCTCCTTAATTTTTAAAAAATTCACTATATTCAGTTCTGTACATCGAATAGACTCATACTGGCAATTGATGTGGCATATGAACAGGGCTCAGTTAACAGGGTAGATTTCTCCACATTTTTGGGTGTTCACATTGATGACGAACTGGAAGAAGCATATTACTGAGCTTCTCAAACAATTAAGTTCAGCTTATTTTGCTCTTCGTATAATCGCTAGTCCTGGTAATAAATAGATCAGCCTTCTAACGTACTTTGCATATTTCCATGCAATAATGTCTTATGGAATAGTTTTCTGGGGTAACTCACTACTTACAAATAAAGTATTCATTGCACAAAAGACAGCAGTGAGAATAAGTAGTGGTGTTCAACCAAGGATGTTATGTAGGCACCTATTCAAGGAGTTAGGTATTTTAACTGCACTATCAGAGTACATATATTCGCTAATGAAATTCGTTATAAATAATCTCATTTCGCGAAAAACAGTGATGTTCATACATACAACACTAGAGAGAAAAATGACCTTCACTAACCGTTATTGAAGCTTTCAGTTGCTCAAAAAGGAGTGCATTATTCAGCAACAAAAATATTTGATCATTTGCCCAACAACATAAAGTGTCTGGCAGGTAGCAGATCAAGATTGAAATCTATATTAAAATCATTTCGTCTGGAAAACTTCTTCTATTCCAAGGACGAGGTTCTGTTTCAAAACTGGTAAAAAAAATGTACCTCTAAATGTAGTTGCATGTGTAGAACAAAAAATTTCAGTAATACTAATATTAGCCCTATTCATTTGTGTATATGTATCTTGTAATCTGGCCTGTTCCACATCATATCGGTAAAATTATCGTGAGAATGATCTAAGGAGCATGATATTACTAAACTAAACTAAACTAAGGAGATGTATCGAAGTCGGTCGGTGAAGCCTGGCATGAAGTCGGCGTTCCAAAACATCCTGAATGTGTTCTACAGGATTCAAGTTAGGACTCTGTACAGGCCAGTCCATTACAGGGATGTTACTGTCACGTGACCACTCCACCACAGGCCGTTTTGAAAGATGCAATCGCCATCCCCGAATTTATCTTCAACAGTAGGGAGCAATGTAGGCCTGTGCCGTGATAGTACCACACAAAACAACAAGGGGTGCTAGTACCCTCCATGGAAAACACGACCACACAATAACACCACCGCCTCCGAATTTTACTGTTCGCTCTAAACGCGCTGGCAGATGACGATTCCCGAGCATTCACCATACCCACACCCTGCAACTGGTTCGCCACATTGTGTAGTGCGATTCGTCACTCCGCACAACGTTTTCCCATAGTTCAGTCTTCAAATATTTATGCTCCTTACACCAAGCGAGGCGTCGTTTTGCATTTACCAGCGTGATGTGTGGCTTATGGGCAGCCGCTCGACCATGAAATTCAACTTTTCTTACCTGTCATGGTACTTGGAGTGGATCCTGATGCAGTTTGTAATTCCTGTGTGGTGGTCTGGATAGATGTCTGCTTAGTACACATTACGATCCTCTTCAACTGTCGGCGGTTTCCTTCAGTCAAGAGACGAGTTCGGCCTGTACGCTTTTGTGCTGTACGTGCCCCTTCACGTTTCCACTTCACTATCACATCGGAAACAGTGGTCCTAGAGATGTTTAGGAATGTGGAAATCTCGCGTGCAGATGTATGACACAAGTAACAACCAATCAACTGAGCACGTTCGAAGTTCGTTAGTTTCGCGGACCACCCCATTCTGCTCTCACAGCATGCGTGATACTACTGAGGTCGCTGATATCGAGAACCTGGCAGTAGGTGGCATCAAAATGCCACTAATATGAAAAACGTATGTTTTTGGGGATGTCCGGAGAGTTTTGATCAGATAGTGTACGCAGTTTATACCTGTCAAATTACTGGTTGGAGGAAGAGATACTATTACAAGTTACAGCAGGATGTGAGTAAAAATACACCAGACAAACAAAGAAATGGTTGTCCTCTGTGTGTAAATGTATATTAGATGTTAATTAATGTTTTACGAGAATATTCGCTTGTCTTATTCACTAACCCAATAAAAAGCAAACGAATAATCCGGTTTATAATCATCCACACACATTATTTCAGATGTTATGCGTAGCTGGATGACTTTCAAAAGTAGCTGAAACTAGATAGCTGAAGGGAAGATAATCCTCAGTTCATACCTTTACGAATGTTGTGTGAGTCACACCGTCGAATATCTTCCAATGTCTCCTGGAATAGTGGGTATTTAGTCTGATACAGCGTTTTTGGAAATACACATACGTATATGCTCAAAACGAACTCCATCTACTGTGTTAGCAGCGACATGTGAACATTTGTCTAGCCCCAATTGGATAGACCCCCCAGTAATTGCCAGTGTATTATCAGGAAGGCGTTTCTCGTTCTGGTCTTCTATGCTTTCACAGGAACAGTCGCTTACAACCAAGTCCTTGTGGTGGGGATGCTTCAGCCATCCTCTCATGATACCACTACATCAGTTACTGATGTGCAGTGGGCTTTTATAGGAAGGAGCCACTTGTAATAATCCTCTGTGTAGCTGCTATAGTGTAATCAGTAGCTAGAGGGGAGGAGGGTAGGGGCAAGGGGAGAGATTAGGAGTAGAGGAAGAGGGGCGGAGGAACACCATGACAGTATCTGCTATCATCAACGGTGCGATGATGCAACATCTACCAATACCATTATGAATAAATGTGGCAACAATGTAGACTGAATCCATGTCGGCTCTCCCTTCTACTGAGGTGGGCCAATGCATTATTGACTGCGCAGTTCAGCTTTGGCCCTTGAATAAATCATTCAATTTTTCTGACACTGTAATCATTTATTTCTATGTGGATGTAAATGGCATCTACCGATTTCCGTTCCATTTGGATAATTGCTCTGTGGTGCGACGTTTCTCTTGTCCTAATGTGTACAAACGTTACTCTGTCTAAAACCAAGGAGCGGGGTGACACAGAAAGATACACTGAAGTGTCCTCTCAAGGGCCACCTCGTCGCGAGTCAGACCAGGGAACCACATATTCCCTGGTGCCTACGAAAGAACTTGCTACAGCTAACTCTGTGAGTCATTTTCGGAGCGTTATGCTACGACTGGCTGCGACGCGGCCTTGGATTGTTTCACCTCTATTTTAAGGACTCGACAAGGGGATGGCTTTGAAGAGCCATGTTCTGAAACCTATTCCTCATGTAGCTGTGTGGGCGTTGCCTCCGGCTCGCGGAATCGGACGCGCACTGCCAAGGCAGTTGATTTTGTCTTTCTGAGACAAGTAGACGGTGTTGAATTCGGCACATATTGCTTGTTTTCGTTTGCACAGGGAACAGTGCCTGTATTGGGATGCCACGACGTTGAATTAAAGTTTTAGGTAGTAGTTGGCAAGACAGTGGCGTGGAAAGAGAAATAGTTGACCTTCAGGTTATCCCATAATTAATGTTCTATTACAGTGCACTTTGCCCCGCTGGCAGTTACGATATCCCTGTGTGATCTATGTTACCTTTTTTCAACACGTATGAGAAGTCTAACGAACTATTTCTTGATTATTTACAATTGTTTTGCATGTTACTATGGCAGAATATCAACGCTTTACTACGAACGTCGATATTCTTCAAGGATTGTCACGGCAACTGGCTGAAGGTACAGACGACTGACTTCAAAAGCAGGAACACAGAATGAAAAATGGAGCTCCAGAGTGATCACAAAATTGAGCACCATCAAGATCCAGGGAATTACAAACAGTTCAGGATATTCAACTAGGTGTCCACGTTTATAGAATGCATGTTGAATCTTATTGACGTAATGGGGTGATGAGAACAGAGTGAATGTGATGGAATGCAACTGAATGCGAAATAGCCTGTTGTGGAGCTTATCGTGGAATGACTGTCCTTGAAGGTGTAGTAGCAGATATTGCGATAACATGTTTTATACGTACGGAAAAAACAAGCATTCAGAGCCTGAACTTTTCCACTGGTTGCGGGTGGTATGAACTGCAATGACACTCACTTTTCAGGAGCGGTAATTTACTCTAAAGGAGTATGATTTTCGTGCGCAGACCAGGAATCAAGTAAAAGTAAGCTATTTTGACCAACTTTAGGTCGAAAGCAGGGTTCACACCATAGTTGCGGTTCTCTGCCAATGATTTTAACATTCATGCTTGCTGTGACGTAAATATTCGCTACTACCCTTGGAAGACAAGAAAGAATCATAGGGATAGAGCATATCCGACTTCTCGCAGCATAATATGTAACTTTCCAGTCAGTTTACCATCCAGACTAACCATCAACATATTTGTATATGAATGAGTTGGGGTACCGGGTTATCTGATTTTTACACAACACGTTTGGTGCCTCATATTTCTATCATTAGTTTTAGTAGCATTCTCTCTTCAAATCCCGATTGGTCGGAGTTGAAAACAAAACGGTAATTTAGTTTCTCTCACCTAGTAATTTTCGGGGTGGTTCCACAGTTTGTTGTGCATCGTCAAGTTGACGCTTCGTTTAAACTTTCGTTATCTTACGTCGTCCAGTTCTGTAGCACTCTTTAAAGGTATTCAACCTTCCACAGCTTCCCTTGAAATCACTGTAATGTATGTCGTGGCAGATTTGTTTGCGTAACGTAGCAGGTCACTATCGTGCACATCCTGTAGATTCTATCGAGCATCTCTGATACGCACAAACACCTGTTACGCTAACTAGTACGGTTTGTCCTCCCTTGAATATCCGTGGTTTTTCTTGCATACTGCACGGTCTTACTGCTGTGAACTTATTCCAAATCTGTTAATAACTGTATTTTTACTTTAATGCGGATCATCTTCCATGTAGGTAATTATGTTTAGTACCTGCTCCTTCGGCAACGATTGTTCTTTACTTTGTTTCATTGGAGATACTCCTGAAATACAAGAACTCAGAATGAACTTACTCAAAATTAAATTTTTAACTTACTGTTCTGCAGGCTCGTAACAATCGACGGCTGGAACTTGAACGAGCGATTGTTGGCTCTTTAAAACAAACAAATGTGTAACAACTGTGCTACAGCTGCGTGAATTTACATTGGTAGTTAATCGTTGTAAATAGAAAAACACGCACGGAATTTAAGAAACATACTACTAAGGAAAAACAGAAAAAAACTTAATACTACTTGCTGCTCCAAAGGTGTGTGACAGACGAGAGTTGGATGAAGACATAAAATGTCGTATCCTTTCATTGCATTCACATTGATGCTGAAATGTTGCACACCGCCAAGGTGCCGTTGACCTTTTGACATAAGTTTCAGCTTGATACCTCTACCCATTCCTAAGAAAAAGGTCTTTAGCGTTGGACAGATAGACAGACGCACAAGAAATTGATCTTATAAGGGTTTTGTTTTTACCAATGGAGATACGACATGCTAAATATTAAGACATCAAGTAACCATGCATGCAAAATAGAACGAATCACAGCTTTGCTGAGGCTACTGATGCAGATTAAGAAAGCCGATGTGCACTACCTACATCAACATCTACCACATACAGCTCACTCAACATACTTGGATCAGTCAGACACATACACCATCCGTGTGGTACAGGCTTTGCATAAAAACAGTAATAAAATGCCGTTACACTGCAGTGAATTGGCTCGTTTACTATGAGTGGTGACCAGCTACGTCGAAGCCTTACACTGGACACAAAATCTGTGGTAAGTTGGGTGATACTGATCGCCACGCTGGAGGCTTAAATATGTTTAATGGTAATTTTTAGAGGCAATATGGGAAAAAATTATTTGCTTTGTAGTTTCTCCGGGTTTCAAGGTTGATCATTATCTACCAGTTCAAAAACCTCTCATTTCCAGATGTGAGTGAATCACTGAAACGTCTGATTAGTGACTACAAATAGAAAATAAAAAAGTTATTTAAACAACACAAAAAGAAAATAAACATCGTTAAATATAGGTTCTAATGTTGCTTGGATTGGGTAGACTGATCTTATCAAAATCTTTGGCAGTCCGAAGTGCTGTGTTGGTTGTCGGTTGATGTAGATCTGTGTCTTGGGATGTTATCTTGTCCTTCATCTCTCCGAGAAAGCGGTCGGTGACGGATGAAAGACAGCTGTCTTTGGTTAAATGGCGTATTCACTACGGGCAGGCCAAAAGGATTAATCCTTCATTCCTTTGGCGAGAAGTACACGGCCTTCATTTTCATCATTCAGCTCATAACCTTAAGAGGTCTCGACTCCCAGACCGAGCAGACGTTTTTCATGTGGCCAAATTACAAAAGTGCATCCAAAGAATCAGATTTATACCGGATTACGGTGGTTATAAAGATCACTTGTGGGCAGACGGATCAATACGCGGATGGTTAGTTGAATCAGGCTACAAGAGCAGCATCACGTGAGGGAGTGAATATTGTGAATAAGCGTTGAACTCGAATGAAATCACCAAAACCTGGAATTGAAATCTTTTCGTGTTTAAATAACATTTTGAAGCGTATTCGGTGCTTGAATGCGCAGTTGTCACACTACTTTCAAACTCAACGAAGTAGCGTTAGGCCGGAAAGTTCACCAGGTGGTGCTTCAAAACGCAAGCTGAAACATCTTACCAGAAATGAACAAGAAGTTGGTGCTGTAAATATTAAAAACAACAGTCACATTTTAATTAGCAAGCACAAAATTTTCCGAATTGTTTTGCGTGTTGCTAGATATGAGTACTGCCACAGTGAAGAATTAGTTACATTTAGTGAGGGTATAAATAAAAGAGGAAGCCTTTCTAGCAAAACTGTAGTGGAATGACAAGTGCGTAATGTAACGTTATGTACATTGGTATCTTCATATCATAAAAAAATATAGTGAAGTGAATATTCACCTTGCTTCTACCATGAGATATATTGGGAAGGGAAGAACAGCAGCCTATATTATCTGTGCTGTGATGATCTTCCCAGTGCCACCTGACAAATCTGAGAAGTATTATAAACGTATGCATAATACCGTAACAGAGGTCAGTGAATAATCTATGAAGATGGCAGTGGAAGTAACTGAAGATATTTGTCCATCTACTGATGTCACTGCATTGGATGCTTCCTGGTGGAATAGGGGCCATATATCGCTGAATCGAGTTGTCACAGTTGCCTCTGAAGATACGTTTAAGATGATGGACTATGAATGTCTGATAAGACATTGCCAAGGCTGTGGCAGTTAGGCATATGAAGGCAAACGTGACCAAAACTTCGAAGGTTTCAGTGGGATATGAAAATCTCTATTTTTAAAAGGTCAGTTGCTAAATGTGACGTTCAATACACTCACTACCTTTGTGATGGTGACTCTAAAATCTTTAGTGTGGTTGTGATTGCTATACCGTAAGGTGGAACAGAAATTTAAAGAAAATTGGATGTGAAGGACTTGTGGAGAACGAGGCATGACTTTGAGAACTCTCCAACTACTTGACAGGAAAAGAAACTCTGTGATACCAAAGCAACTGGTCGAGAAGGGAGACACACTAATTCAGAATTAGAAAACCTTATACAATATTATGGTGCGCCCACCAGGAGAAACATTGAAAATATCAGTGAGATGAGAGAAGCAATTTGGGAAATTTTGTTTTAGTCACAAACAAAAAACCACACAGAATATTGTAGTCTATCATCACGAGAAACAGCGAAAATATCTGTGAGACGAGGAAAGCTACTTGGGTAACTGTGTTTCGCAGAATATTCACTGACGAGCATCGACAGCATCGCGACTGCAAGATGAAAAGCACTTCATTGTGCAAGGATAATAGGTGTGAATCAAATGGACAAAAACATAACATGCACACCCCTTGCTAGAAATCCTTAACGCAGAACTAAAGCAAATATATAGAGATCTTGCAGGTTCTAGATTCCTCAAAAACTTTCGACATGGCAAAACACAGAATCCGAACGAAGGCTTCAATAGTTGTATTTGGGAACGCTTAGCAAAAACTATTTTTGTTGGCATGTCATTTTTTAAACTTCTGTGATGGACACCATAATATGTTTTAATGATGAAGTAAGAGGCATGTTCAAAACCATGAACAGACCAGGATGCCAAACTGGGAAACAGGGGACAACATTAAAAGTGGGCTGCTACGAGTAAAAAGGCTGCTTACAGCATGGCAAAGGAGGCCAGAATAACAAGGAAAAGAAAGAAAATTAAAGAAGATGAAAAGGACGCTCACAATCAACAACATTATGGAGCTATTTGATTTGGTGTTATTGGTAAGAAAATGACATGCAAATCTTTAGTTTCAGTTTCCCGTAATCAACGATTTTGCTTCCTTAGGTATCATTATTTCATCCAAGATAATCCTACAAAAACAAAGTTTTGCGTGAATAATAATACAATGCTTGCCTATACAGCAAACTACATTATCCAGTAATACATCAAATATTTTAATTTGAACCATGTTATACATTCTTAAATTATTATGAGAAAAAAACTGACGTCCAAAAAACAATTAAAAAATATAAAAAAGCAAAAAATTGGTAAATGTTTATTATTTACTGTTTCAACAAGCATACAATTAAAAGAAAAAAAACTTGTTTTGATCATTTTTTTAATAGTGTGCAAGTAAAGTGTATCTAAAGTAAGAGTTATATCTAATTCAGAATGTAAGTTAAAAATCAATATTCACTGCATTATGTACTACAAATTTTTAAATGTTTTCACTAGGGTCACAATATACTAGTTATTTTGTTGCACTTTCTTTCGAATATCTTTTAATGTTTTTGAGATATTAAATTTCAATATACTAGTTGTAACGAAACGCTATGACATCCATGTCCTCTTGAAGCACCTAATTTTCAAACATCCCTATCTCCAAGGTCACACTAGGAACTGTATCCAGCTAAGAGTATTGGGAAATAGGGCAGCACGCCACCCCCTTTCCAACTCGGCACCCAGTTGCAATCAGTTCAGTTTTCTATTTGCTATATTGTAGAGAAGCTGTGTTCTAGTGGCATCATGAAGATAATGTGATACATAAATTGCGTAACACTGATGTAAGTGTCAAACATGATAATGTATCTGATTTGCATAAAGTACCAAAAACTTTAACAACTACATTTCCACACTGAACTCCAAAAATTCATTTAAGCAATGACTAAATAGTCACAGTGATTAATTTGATTTGAAGGTATATATTTTTTGCCACAGTATATAAGAATGAGTAGGTAGCATATTTTACACAAATCGTTTAAAACCAACATATGCTTATAAATATAAATAATGAATAATAATAAATAATGAATAATGAATAATGAATATAGTTGTTGAACATGAGTTATACCTTAAATATTATCAAGGAAAAAACTTAAAATCACAGTAAAATGCCAAATTCTCTTTAACATCCCATTTGCTCTCGTTCTCAACAAATGGGTGCACTGTAGAAAGTGAGCCTAGTTCATTTTCTGTACCATCAGTTTTTACTGCCACCAACAGATGTCTGCACTGCAGGAAATGTGTATAGTTCGTTTCTTGTATCATGAATCTCTTAGTACCACCAACAGATAACAGCACTGTAGGAAACAAGCTTAATTCGATCTTTGTATCAGAAGTAGAAAACATGCATTCCCCTGATAAAAGCGATAACTGAACTTTCTCTGTACAGCGCTTGGCTTAAGATGCAACAGAGTCGTAAATTAATTATTTTACATATTCATTGTTCTTTTAAATACCAAAAGTGGTTCAAATGGCTCTGAACACTATGGGACTTAACATCCGAGGTCATCAGTCCCCTAGAACATAGAACTACCTAAACCTAAGTAACCTACAGACATGACACACATCCATGCCCAAGGCAGGATTAGAACATGTGACCGTAGAAGACGTGCGGTTTCAGACTGAAGCGCCTAAAGCCGCTCGTCCAGACTGGCTGCCTTTTAAACGCCAACAAATTATTTTCAGTCATTATCCAGGTTAATGATTCTTCTCAAGTGTTAAAATAATCTAAAAGTCGGCAAAAATACATCTAAAATGTGTTGTAACGTTAATATCCACATACATACATAGTTACCAAATTAGGGTCCAAAATTCTAAAATATGTACTCCAATGCTATTTTTCCATTCCTTAATAACATTTGACTATTTAGAAGGTAGTCTCTATGGAATCGATGTAACAAGACTAACCTGACCAGGCTTATAACTGCTGAAAAATACTAATACTAAGCAGGAAACACCGAAAGCAAATTGTGTGTGTGTTGGGGCTTATGGGCGCTCAACGTCGAGGTCATCAGCGCCCTGACACACATTAAAGGGAACGAATGTGGGCAGACCTAATAAAATTGAAGCACGCGCGCAAAGAAAGCAGGAAGAGAAGGAAAATGCTACATAAGAAAGTAAAACGTAAGCAAAGGGAAAACGTAGAAACAAGAATGCCACAGTAAATTGTCATTAGCTGGCCGCTTACATAAAATATGGGCGAGGTTGTCACACAGTGAGCAAATGAAGATCCTCTCCCTAAAATCTCTGTAAAAACATTTCACATGGCACAGAACTTTAAAACTTTAACCACATTCGTCCGAGTGTTGCCTAAAAGAGATGGCAGGTCTGCTGGCAAGTCAGCCGCGGCCCGCTGGTCAGAAAATAAAACACAATCCAATAAAACGTGGCGCATAGTGACCTGGACGCCACAAGCACCACACATTGGAGGGTCCTCCCGCCGGAGCAGAAAGCCATGCGTCATAGGGCTGTGGCCTATCCGAAGCCGAGTGAGGAGAACCTCGTCCCGTCGACAGGGCTGGAAAGCAAATTGACAGTCTGGATGCAACTAATTAGGCTTACCCTTACTGTAGTCACAATACCTCTTCATGTTTAATATTTCGGCGTTTAAATTGTTCTCAAGCGCCATTTTAGGAGGAACGAAGGTAACGCATCACGCATTATAAATGTATAAGAAATAAGAAAAATATAACCAATGATAAAGGTTGAATGTAATAGCAATTAGTATAAATGACACAGGCCTACTGGAGCTAAGTAGAATAACAACTACCAACGAAGTTTGCTATCAGAATAGTCGCGTCACGTCCCCCTCTAAAAGCTCTATAGACTTCATTTCCTATACTATTTTCCACATTTATGATGTCACAATATTCTAAAACATGAGGAAACTATACCAGTAGCATGTAAAGTGTGATGTTTACACATATTATCCACGACGCTGTAAGGCTCAAATCAATCACTATCAATGATGTCGCAAAATTCTAACGTATGTGAAGTTTGTATTCAATCAGCATGCAACTGGATCCCCTATCTCTTCCTTGCCAACTCCTGTTTCTTCTTCTGTCACATAGTTACACAAGTACCCCCCACCGTAGAGGCCTCCAGTGTACTCTTCCACCTGTCCACTATCTACTCTGCATTTAAGAGTGAAATTCCCCTACTTTTAATTTCACCGAATGATATTTTGGCTTTCTTATATGCTGACTCAGTCCTTCTGACAGTCATTTATTTTGCTATTTCTTCTCATTTTTCAGACTGCAATTTTGCCTGGATCACAGCACTTCCTATTTAATTCATTTGTAAGTTAGTTGTATTTCTGTATTCCTGATTTTCCCTGAACACTTTGTGGTTCCTTCTTTTGTCGATGAGTTCAAGTATTTCATCTGTTATCCAATGTTTATTTGCGGTTGCCACGTACCTACAGTTTTGATCCCACTTTCTGTGATTGGCATCTTTAGAGCTGTCCACTTCTGTACTGCCTACTGAGTTATTCATTGTCACAGTATCTATAACTTCAGATAATTCCAAGTGTATCTCTTTATTCGCCGATTCTGATGAGAACAACCCTACCACCGAACTGTACACTGCAACTTAATTTCCGCCCTACCTTCCTATTCACAACAAATTCTGCTCCCGTTATTAAATCAGATAAGTGAATTACAACACCAGGCGCCAATGAGCCACACATAGGGCATTTGTAATACTATGATCAGAGGAGGGCAATACAACTTTGCTGAAGGTAGTAATCAGAATATCTGTCAAATGTGTCTGGGCAATAATAATTCTATTTTGGAAGTCTCTTTACGATAATAATAAGTATCACAGCCACTCCAATGTACTGTAAAAATGGAAAGAATTTTCCTGTAAAATATTGTGCCGAGGATATGTGACACGCAATGTACTGAAATTTACATTTTTCCTGTGCTCTGTGTGTCTTCTTTACATAAGAAGGCATGATTTCGTTAGAAAGATAGACAGGAAAACTTGAAGATCTTATTATGAACTGTGTTTGAGAAAGATATAAGCATTGTACAGCTTGTGATGTCAGCCAAACATATGTGCACTGTTTGTGTGTGTGTGTGTGTGTGTGTGTGTGTGTGTGTGTGTGTGTGTGTGTTTGTATGTGTGTGTGTGTGTGTGTTAGAGAGAGAGAGAGAGAGAGAGAGAGAGAGAGAGAGAGAGAGTTTAGTGCAAAGCGAAATATGTGAACAGTATAACAACGTTTCTGGAGTGTTGTTTAGCTGTTTTATAAATGCTTCAGATGTGGTTTATATTTGCTTAGAATCCAGTGTCTGTTATTATTTTTTTGACAGTGTCTTCTTTTGCATTTACCTCAAATAGTTGGTGTTACCATGTAAAAAGTATTTTATTAGCGTTTCTCTGTCGCCTGTCTGATTGTCAAACAGTCAGATCAGCTTTTATCCTCATTTATATAAACAGCTGTACCATCTTGTGATCTTATACATTTATATTTCTCATACAGCTAGTTAATGCATCCAACACACTCTCTGCAGTTTCGGGTGAAATGAATCGATGGTACGCCATGGTTCTTTGGAGATTGTTTGTAGATGGATGCTGACTTCTACACCTCTCAATAAAGTCACAATGAAATTCCTAAGAATTATCCACAGATTCCAAATCTACATGAAATTACAAATCTTAAGGAACAGAATAAACATCTTAACAGTTAATCCTAAGATGTTAACTGAATGAAATGGACGCTGTTGATTTCCTTGAATGACAGTTGGAATTTCTATGTGCAGTAGTGATTATTGTAAGAATAGTAAAGGATTAATCCAATTTGTAATTAATTTCTATGAAAACGATGATATGCTTAGGAAGTTGACATGAGCTTCTAAATTCCACATGCTATTAACAGTTTTTCTTTTGTAAAACAAATGTGAGATTTCATATGACTGTTGTATACTCATAAGAATATACATATAGATCAAATGTTTGTTGAAATTCTTGCCACTAGGCAGAGGATGAGAAATGTTCATGTCAGAGATTTCATAGTTTTGCTTCCAGTTAAGAGTAAAAGTTTATTGTATTTATGGAAATTTAATCTGTTCTCAAGATAAGAACATATTTAGCAGCAGAATTGGTAATAGTTAAACATAGGTTTGACCATTGTACGAAACTGAAAAAAGTTTTTGCTAAAAAAACCTCATTCATAATGGTGACATTCATTTTTCTGTGCATGGTCTTAATAGAATGACATTTATTCAGAAATCTTTTGAATATCCTAATAAATTGCTTCTATTCAAAACCATTGAAAAAATTTAATTATCTGTATTGGCAATGAAAATTTGGATAAACACATTTTCATACATTTCCAGATGTCCCACAATGATTAAACATATCCTATTGTGGATTTGAGCACTGATTTAAGATATTTTTTAGTAGCTTACATTCATATTCATAGCTTCCTTTTAGAATTTTCTTAGTTCTGTGCTCCATAGACTTCTGGCTCAATTGAAACATTGTAGAATAAATAAATTTATGGATTATGAATACATGATCTGTTTGTGAATATGGATGCATGCTGAGTAATTGCAGATCACTGAACATCATTATGGTTTCAACGTAATTAATTTTGCGATTAGTGAAAATCCTTTAACAAGAGCAAATATGTTTAATGCTGTTGATTGAAGGACTATTTGAGTCAATTACAGATTTATTTTTGGAAAGTACAGATTGTTTCTTCTAGTATTATGGCAGTGGACATCATTATGTTTCCAAATTTTTATGGATCACGTGTGACAGTGTTTTAATTACTTGAACAGATGACTACAAGTTTTCTGTGTGTGAAGAGCACTAGTAGTTTTCATTGGTCATTGGTTATATGTCTCCATTACTGCATAGGTCTATACCAAAAGATCATTGACAAGGTGAAATATGATAAATTCCTTAGATTATTGATTTGATTTTTCTTAGTAATTAAATTTAGAAAAAAAAATTTTCTAAGAACATGTTCGTTTGCATGGCTGTCCCCCACAACAGCTGTAGAATTCAGATACTACGGAACTCTCTGTCTTAAGCTTACTTCATTTAATTATATAGAATTTAATGCGAGATGCATTTCGCTTTCATTTACATAGCATCTTCAGTAGTCATTCTGGAAATATGGATACATATGTCCATGCATTTGTGTTGTTATAGATTAAAAATCGTATTTCTTTGTAATGTTTGAATGCTGTATACATGCAGTGTTTCTGACTCTTGTTGACATATTCTGCAAAGCCCTGCCCTTTCCTTCTTTGTAGCAGCGATTGATAGCGAAAGAAAACTTTGTCATACAGTAAGCAAAGAGATGGAGATGGAGAAACCACTAATAATGGAAAATGTTTCTATATCTAGTTGTCAGAGAAGCTCATTAACATTTATATTCCAGTTTAAATCTTCCATCCATATGTAAACTGAAAATTTGGCATCAGTCTTCACCGTTCACTGGCGAGTGTACATGGGGTGCATCAGTTCTCATTTTCCGTCCGAATAGGCCTCGTTAAGTCCAACGGTACGATCGATCGCCGTGTCATCCACAGCTGCTAGGTGTCACTGGATGTGGATATCAGGGGCATATGATCAACACACAGCTCTCCCAGCTTTTGTCAATTTTAATGACTCTAGCCACTACTTCTCAGTTATCTAGGTCTTGAATTGGCCTCACACAGGCTGAGTGTATCCTGCTTGCTTAAAGTGCTCGACAGACCCAAATGGTCACCCATCCAAGTGCTAGTGAAGTATGACAGTGCATTAACTTTGGTGATCTCACAGGAACTGGTGTTTCCTCCAAGGCAGTGCTGTTGTCACGTGCATCAGTGAATGGTGTTAATCTCTTTGTTGTACAAGGCAGAATGATTTACGTTTTTCAAACTACCAGGTGATTTCGTTTTCTGAAAATTGATTAACAATTCTTTCGAAAGTTGTTAACACTTTTTCTTTTAAAATTGAGGATTTCCTCAACATAGAGGCTTATCTGTAGCATAACAATTCTTTAATATGTTTTGAAGTAAATATTACTCTTTACAATGAATGTTACAAAAGTACAAATTGAATTCATGTTACAATAAATATTACACCAGTACCTAAACATTATCTCTTCAAGATGTTCCTGCAAGTATTTCAGTCATTTGCATCTCCTTCTTCTTCTACACCATATCTTCTCGTTGTTAGGTGTAAATTTTGTAGCCAACTTGTCATTTGTCGTTCTTTCCCTCTTCCTCCAATATCCCACCTCATTATCAGTTTTGGTATTCTTGTTTCGTTCACTTTCTCTTACATGTTCGCTCCACTGTGATTTTCTTCAATTCATCAGGCGACATACTCTATCTTCTGCATCCACTGTATTTGTGTTTGTGGTGCTCCTTATGTAGTTTTTCCTGTAAATTCTTACTCACCCTCAAACATCCGTCTCTAATACATTCATCTCGTCCATATGTCTCTGATCAGTTAACCAGCTGTGTGTTCCATATAATAATGTACTCTGTAATACTGATTGGAATATCAGTCTTCTATTTCTCACAAGACTGCTGTATAGGATTAAAATCAGCACTACTAATTAGTATAGTTAATATCTAAATTTGAGTCTCTATGTGTTTCTACCCCCCATGAACCATGGACCTTGCTGTTGGTGGGGAGGCTTGCGTGCCTCAGCGATACAGATAGCCGTACCGTAGGTGCAACCGCAATGGAGGGGTATCTGTTGAGAGGCCAGACAAACGTGTGGTTGCTGAAGAGGGGCAGCAGCCTTTTCAGTAGTTGCAAGGGCAACAGTCTGGATGATTGACTGGTCTGGCCTTGTAACAATAACCAAAACGGCCTTGCTGTGCTGGTACTGCGAATGGGTGAAAGCAAGGGGAAACTATGGCCGTAATTTTTCCCGAGGGCATGCAGCTTTACTGTACGATTAAATGATGATGGCGTCCTGTTGGGTAAAATATTCCGGAGGTAAAATAGTCCCCCATTCGGATCTCCGGGCGGGGACTACTCAAGAGGATGTCGTTATCAGGAAAACGAGAACTGGCATTCTTCAGATCGGAGCGTGGAATGTCAGATCACTTAATTGGGCAGGTAGGTTAGAAAATTTAAAAAGGGAAATGGATAGGTTAAAGTTAGATATAGTGGGAATTAGTGAAGTTTGGGGGCAGGAGGAACAAGACTTGTGGTCAGGTGAATACAGGGTTATAAACACAAAATCAAATAGGGGTAACGCAGGAGTAGGTTTAATAATGAATAGGAAAATAGGAATGCGGGTAAGCTACTACAAACAGCATAGTGAACGCATTATTGTTGCCAAGATAGATACGAAGCCCACACCTACTACAGTAGTACAAGTTTATATGCCAACTAGCTCTGCAGATGACGAAGAAATTGAAGGTATGTATGATGAAATAAAAGAAATTATTCAGATAGTGAAGGGTGATGAAAATTTAATAGTCATGGGTGACTGGAATTCGGTAGTAGGAAAAGGGAGAGAAGGAAACGTAGTAGGTGAATATGGATTGGGGCTAAGAAATGAAAGAGGAAGCTGCATGGTAGAATTTTGCACAGAGCACAACTTAATCATAGCTAACACTTGGTTTAAGAATCATGAAAGAAGGTTGTATACATGGAAGAACCCTGAAGACACTAAAAAGTATCAGATAGATTATATAATGGTAAGACAGACATTTAGGAACCAGGTTTTAAATTGTAAGACATTTCCAGGGGCAGATGTGGCCTCTGACCACAATCTATTGGTTATGTCCTGTAGATTAAAATTGAAGAAACTGCAAAAAGGTGGGAACTTACGGAGATGGGACCTGGATAAACTGAAAGAACCAGAGGTTGTACAGAGATTCAGGGAGAGCATAAGCGAACAATTGACAGGAATGGGGGAAAGATATACAGTAGAAGAAGAATGGGTAACTTTGAGGGATGAAGTAGTGAAGGCAGCAGAGGATCAAGTAGGTAAAAAGACGAGGGCTAATAGAAATCCTTGGGTAACAGAAGAAATATTGAATTTAATTGATGAAAGGAGAAAATATAAAAATGCAGTAAATGAAGCAGGCAAAAAGGAATACAAATGTCTCAAAAATGAGATCGACAGGAAGTGCAAACTGGCTAAGCAGGGATGGCTAGAGGACAAATGTAAGGATGTAGAGGCTTATCTCACTAGGGGTAAGATAGATACTGCCTACAGGAAAATAAGAGAGACCTTTGGAGATAAGAGAACCACTTGTATGAACATCAAGAGCTTAGATGGAAACCCAGTTCTAAGCAAAGAAGGGAAAGCAGAAAGGTGGAAGGAGTATATAGAGGGTCTATACAAGGGCGATGTACTTCAGGTCAATATTATGGAAATGGAAGAGGATGTAGATGAAGATGAAATGGGAGATACGACACTGCGTGAAGAGTTTGACAGAGCACTGAAAGACCTGAGTCGAAACAAGGCCCCGGGAGTAGACAACATTCCATTGGAACTACTGACGGCCTTGGGAGAGCCAGTCCTGACAATACTCTACCATCTGGTGAGCAAGATGTATGAAACAGGCGAAATACCCTCAGACTTCAAGAAGAATATAATAATTCCAATCCCAAAGAAAGCGGGTGTTGACAGATGTGAAAATTACCGAACAATCAGTTTAATAAGCCACAGCTGAAAATACTAACACGAATTCTTTACAGACGAATGGAAAAACTAGTAGAAGCCGATCTCGGGGAAGATCAGTTTGGATTCCGTAGAAATACTGGAACACGTGAGGCAATACTGACCTTACGACTTATCTTAGAAGAAAGATTAAGGAAAGGCAAACCTACGTTTCTAGCATTTGTAGACTTAGAGAAAGCTTTTGACAATGTTGACTGGAATACTCTCCTTCAAATTCTAAAGGTTGCAGGAGTAAAATACAGGGAGCGAATGGCTATTTACAATTTGTAAAGAAACCAGATGGCAGTTATAAGAGTCGAGGGACATGAAAGGGAAGTAGTTGTTGGGAAGGGAGTAAGACAGGGCTGTAGCCTATCCCCGATGTTATTCAATCTGTATATTGAGCAAGCAGTAAAGGAAACTAAAGAAAAATTCGGAGTAGGTATTAAAATCCATGGAGAAGAAATAAAAACTTTGAGGTTCGCCGATGACATTGTAGTTCTTTCAGAGACAGCAAAGGACTTGGAAGAGCAGTTGAATGGAATGGATAGCGTCTTGAAAGGAGGATATAAGATGAACATCAACAAAAGCAAAACGAGTATAATGGAATGTAGTCGAATTAAGTCGGGTGATGCTGAGGGAATTAGATTAGGAAATGAGACACTTAAAGTAGTAAAGGAGTTTTGCTATTTGGGGAGCAAAATAACTGATGATGGTCGAAGTAGAGAGGATATAAAATGTAGACTGGCAATGGCAAGGAAAGCGTTTCTGAAGAAGAGAAATTTGTTAACATCGAGTATAGATTTAAATGTCAGGAAGTCGTTTCTGAAAGTATTTGTATGGAGTGTAGCCATGTATGGAAGTGAAACACGGACGATAAATAGTTTGGACAAGAAGAGAATAGAAGCTTTCGAAATGTGGTGCTACAGAAGTATGATGAAGATTAGATGGGTAGATCACATAACTAATGAGGAAGTATTGAATAGGATTGGGGAGAAGTTTGTGGCACAACTTGACCAGAGGAAGGGATCGGTTGGTAGGACATGTTCTGAGGCATCAAGGGATCACCAATTTAGTATTGGAGGGCAGCGTGGAGGGTAAAAATCGTAGAGGGAGACCAAGAGATGAATACACTAAGCAGATTCAGAAGGATGTAGACTGCAGTAAGTACTGGGAGATGAAGAAGCTTGCACAGGATAGAGTAGCATGGAGAGCTGCATCAAACCAGTCTCAGGACTGAAGACCACAACAACAACAACATGTGTTTCTAAAAAGCACCTCATCCAACCAAAGTTGTTAACTTTTTTGGTTCTTTCCCTTCTATGTATAGTTCCTTAACATGGAAAACTACACAGAAGGTGAATGTCTGACAGCTTTCAGTGCATGTAATGTACCTAAGTGTGACAGTAGGTGAGTTTTCCGACTTACCTGGCGTATAAAACATATATTATAAACCTTACGGATTTATTCTTGGCATCAAAAGTTTACAAAAACTTCATTAATTAGTGATGCACGCAAGGATATAGTGTTCATGGTACGAAACTACATTTATCACGATTTAAATATAGAAAACTTGCTTCATGTGGCCACCTGGTGTTTCCAATGCATCCCCTGTGTCTAGGTCGCACATTATGCCATTAATTATTTGGGCTCTCCATATTTGGTCAAATCCATCTTGGATACGCTCCATCAGAACATCGATACTAGGAATGGGAATTTAATACTACAATCATTTTAAAAGTCTCCAAACGAAATAATCCCTTGGCATAAAATCTGGCTATCGAGCAGGCCATAAAATGATTCCACCTCAACCAATCCTCATTAAGGGAACTGGTTATCGAGGTACTGGTGAGTTAACAATGTAAAGCGAGGCATAACACCACTGCTCACAACATGCGTCAGATGGAGGACGTCTAGAGCAAAAGAAGCAACTCAGCTCTGAGAAACTGTAAGCACATTTGTCCATTAATACTTTGCTATGACAAGTATGTTTCAAATAGATGATGATTAATGATTCAGTCCAGTCAGGATGAACCTCTATTGATGTCTGTCTCTTCCTGCTTGGTAAAGGATTTATTAAGAACAGACATGATTGTTTTGCTTACTGAAGATCGCATCACGTGTAAAGCCAGCCTCTCCAGTGTATAAAGAACATGAAAAAAAAAAAAATTGCAGACCCACAGTACACTACCGTAACATGCGCTGACAGAAAGTTATTCTTGGCAGAAAGTCAAATTCATTTAATTCTTGTAACTGTTGAACGTGATATGAGTACAGAGAAATTTCATGCAGAATGTTCCAAATCATCAAGTGATTAATGTCTTCGTTTCTAGCAATTCTCCTTGTACAAGCTGATGGAGTTAGCACAAAGAACTCGTTCGTCAAGCTCAAGCTTTTATACGTCGCGTAGTCTCCCACCATTAGAAACTCACTTCTTAACTGAGGCAGTCTCTCGGAAGCATTAGTAGAGTCGCTCAGAAGTTCTTGCTCAAGATACCTGTCTCCTACGGTAAAGTTTAGGAGAACGTTAACGTGCTAGGTCCGCATTCCCTTCTACTAGGCCATACATGTAGTCCAAATCCGTCATTTCAGACACAGAATACATCATCGTGGTGTGCTGTGATGGTTATGTGGACGGGGCTCTTCTTATCGGCGCTTTCAGCCATGATTCTATGGCAGAGATGACCTATAGAACACCAGTAAACCATCTTTTTCGGTTATGGATGCTGTCAAGACCAACCTCAGGCAAAAGGACAAATTTCTTGTTGCGTGATGTGTATTTATTCATTTTCACAGAAGTTATTTCTTTTTTAATGAATAGTAATGGAAGGTTTAGTTGGCATATGTGTGGGTTCAAAATGGTTCAAATGGCTCTAAGCACTATGGGACATCTGAGGTTATCCGTCCCCTAGACTTAGAACTACTTAAACCTAACTAACATAAGGACATCACACACATCCATGCCCGAGGAAGGATTCGAACCTGCGACCGTAGCAGCAGCGTGGTTCCAGACTGAAGTGCCTAGAACCGTTCGGCCACAGCGGCCAGCTAGGTGTCGGAAAAGTCGTCGTAGGTATGCTGGCTAACCCCATATGCCAATGAGCCCCGTGACGACATCGGTAACGAAATAGATACCACACAGTGCCAAAAAACAGAAACAAAGGATTAGTGCGTTGCCTTCATGATAAGTGAGTAGCTCTATTTCTGTTGGTCGAAGCCTGAAAACTAATGGTACCACAGATCACGCAGCCTCCTACATATCATAATAAAATAGAGAGATTTGCCTAATAAAACGACTGCACCTTGTTAGTAACGCACCACTCCAAAAGATACATAGAAACACATGCAATAGCAACCAAAATGAAATAGAACGACAGAAGTGGTAAATAGTAATGACTACAGCTAATAATAGGAAAACAGTATCAATATCAAAATGTGAACTCCTTCAGTGCAAAGCTACATTTACTTATAGAAGCGACAATGTCCTTAAAAAGTGTCATAAAAATTACAAATGACACTATTTAAAGTTCTTTCTGACTCTTTAAATAGCAAGAGCGAGCTTTACGTTGCAGCTTATCTGTGCATGGTCGGTGAGTTGCGAAGTTGACGGCAGTTCAGCGGTGGTAACGACGAGATTAAAGTAGATCTATCGGTGATGAAATATATACATCTCCTTACCCGGTACGCGATTCACTCAGTATCAGTCTTATCTTTCGATCATCTCCCACTAAGTGCATGTTGGTCGTCAGTAATTATTGTTGCAGTTTGGATTCGAGCCCGTCATGAACGTCAGTAATGTTACTGATAAATATTGTACGAAAGTTAACATCAAATGCACAGCTTCGATGGAACGTAAAATCCACTTTCACTCAGTGTTCGTTGACGTTTGTTTCACCGTTTTTAGCATACACGTCGCCTTAGCGACTTCACAATTTAGCTAATCAGTTGCACAAGATGTAAATAGCTTAACTATTTCTATAGCGAAGTTTCACCGATTTAATGCGCACCGAAGTCCTTTTAAGTTGCAAATCGAATAAGATCTTAAAGTACATTTGTTTCTGCAAATTTTCTGCAAATAATTTGTTTCAAATGACGACAACCACTATTAACTGGCGGGTACATTGCTACTGCAACTTATAACTTTCCCCGAAACTCGCAGAATTCAAACGGTCAACGTTTTTTCTTTCATGACGTTCACTTCAATATTTAGTCAGTATTCAAAACATAAGTGTTCAGTAGTATAATTGTGTATGCGTGTGCGTGTGCGTGTGAAAATCGTATTGGTTACAAGCTAAAGCGAAACAGAGTGTCTGGCCGTGAGGAATGCTAAAGTCACGCATGTTCACTCATTAACCAACAACAGAAACAGACCAGCTGGCTTGTGGGTGGTCTTGGTATAGACAGTGTAGCTGCTGCAGATCAACATTTGTTGTTTTCAAATATCTGCATCTGGCATGTCACCTATGACGGTATTTTCACCACGAATGTGCACATACTAGACTGTTCCATAAATGAATTAAACCTGACTGAGACTTCAAATACATTAATTTATCCGAACTTGCAACTGAGGTGCAAGAAATAGATTGGGGAACTTCTGTTCCCTCTCGGACATAAACGAAAAACTTCTGGGATCCACTAACAGACTTATTGTACTATACGAAAAATATGCTTCGCTGAAGCCCGGAAAAGGAAGAAGGAAATCTAAACCTCAGCTACCTGAAGAACTGAAACACATCTCATGAATCTCGGCGATGCTGCATTTCGGGCATACAAACTATGTCCTACGTCTGAAATTCGTATTGGTTACAAGCTAAAGCGAAACAGTGTGTCTGGCTGTGAGAAATGCTAAACTCACGCATTTTCACCCATTAACCAACAACAGAAACAAACCAGCTGGCTTGTGGGTGGTCTTGGTATAGACAATGGAGCTGCTGCAGATCCCATTGTCCTAGCTCATCTGAACAACTGATCCGGTGCCTCACATTACCTACAACAACAGCTGAACATCAAATGAAACCCTCCGACAATTTCATGGGGAACATGTCTGTACCCGTGAAAAAATTTGTCTAAATAATGTTACCTGCAACAGCGCGAGAAACGCCATCTTGCATATGAGATCAGTGTCAGCTGGACACGATGACACCACAGACGAAATGATGAAGTTTGCCCACTACAGGAGATGTCTTCAATCATTCCATGAAGCTTGGAAGAAGGGAATAGTTAGCCACAGCACTCGCAGATTATCGATCTACTCGAATTCTTCCTGCACTGTCCGGGTTCTTAGAATATGTGGTCCACGACCAACTAACAAACTACCTAATTACAAATAAATAGACAAATACGAATCAGGTTTCTGTGAACATAACAGCACAACATCTGACGCAATAAAGTTAACACGTAAGCTGGAGCTTCCTACGGACGCATAAGAGGCGACTATCAGGTGCTTCTTAGAATTCAGCAAAGATTTTGACACTGTCGACTTCGAAATTTTACTTGTCAAAATCTGCATCCTAAATATCTCTCCAAGCGCATAACAATGGTTTCGCTCGTACCTGACTTCTCCACAGCAGTGCATCTGGCACGATAGATTCATGATGGAGGCAGGTAGTAAAAGGTGTCCTCCAGATTTTGTTACTAGGTACTACAGCGTTTTTGATTGCCGAACAGTGATGCGTTGTCAATTTTGTCCTATGGTAATACCACATATACGCTGATGACCACCAGTTGCATGTAAATACTAAGACAATAAATGTGTAAACAGCTATCTAGCAACTGGATACCAACTTGTGTGCACTATTAAAACGGGCATAGAATATATGATTATAGCGCAACCTGTCCAAAAGCTGACTGGCACTAGGTGGCCATACTAGGCTCATTAGCGTGAAAGATCGGGAATCCTTACCATTTCTAATGTAAGACAAATATCAGCTTCTCTGTATCAGCAAAGGGTTTAGGAGCAATAATAGCTGAAAATCTAAATTGGACTAAAAGCGCAACTGTAATGCTCAAGAGGGCTTCAGTATCTGTCCATGTCCTACAGGAATATAAGAATAAAAATTCTTCCCTCTTGACCTGAAAAAGAAGCTTACACAATGACTTATAAATCCAATTACACTCCTGGAAATTGAAATAAGAACATCGTGAATTCATTGTCCCAGGAAGGGGAAACTTTATTGACACATTCCTGGGGTCAGATACATCACATGATCACACTGACAGAACCACAGGCACATAGACACAGGCAACAGAGCATGCACAATGTCAGCACTAGTACAGTGTATATCCACCTTTCGCAGCAATGCAGGCTGCTATTGTCCCATGGAGACGATCGTAGAGATGCTGGAAGTAGTCCTGTGGAACGGCTTGCCATGCCATTTCCACCTGGCGCCTCAGTTGGACCAGCGTTCGTGCTGGACGTGCAGACCGCGTGAGACGACGCTTCATCCAGTCCCAAACATGCTCAATGGGGGACAGATCCGGAGATCTTGCTGGCCAGGGAAGTTGACTTACACCTTCTAGAGCACGTTGGGTGGCACGTGATACATGCGGACGTGCATTGTCCTGTTGGAACAGCAAGTTCCCTTGCCGGTCTAGGAATGGTAGAACGATGGGTTCGATGACGGTTTGGATGTACCGTGCACTATTCAGTGTCCCCTCGACGATCACCAGTGGTGTACGGCCAGTGTAGGAGATCGCTCCCCACACCATGATGCCGGGTGTTAGCCCTGTGTGCCTCGGTCGTATGCAGTCCTGATTGTGGCGCTCACCTGCACGGCGCCAAACACGCATACGACCATCATTGGCACCAAGGCAGAAGCGACTCTCATCGCTGAAGACGACACGTCTCCACTCGTCCCTCCATTCACGCCTGTCGCGACACCACTGGAGGCGGGCTGCACGATGTTGGGGCGTGAGCGGAAGACGGCCTAACGGTGTGCGGGACCGTAGCCCAGCTTCATGGAGACGGTTGCGAATGGTCCTCGCCCATACCCCAGGAGCAACAGTGTCCCTAATTTGCTGGGAAGTGGCGGTGCGGTCCCCTACGGCACTGCGTAGGATCCTACGGTCTTGGCGTGCATCCGTGCGTCGCTGCCGTCCGGTCCCTGGTCGACGGGCACGTGCACCTTCCGCCGACCACTGGCGACAACATCGATGTACTGTGGAGACCTCACGCCCCACGTGTTGAGCAATTCGGCGGTACGTCCACCCGGCCTCCCGCATGCCCACTGTACGCCCTCGCTCAAAGTCCGTCAACTGCACATACGGTTCACGTCCACGCTGTCGCGGCATGCTACCAGTGTTAAAGACTGCGATGGAGCTCCGTATGCCACGGCAAACTGGCTGACACTGACGGCGGCGGTGCACAAATGCTGCGCAGCTAGCGCCATTCGACGGCCAACACCGCGGTTCCTGGTGTGTCCGCTGTGCCGTGCGTGTGATCATTGCTTGTACAGCCCTCTCGCAGTGTCCGGAGCAAGTATGGTGGGTCTGACACACCGGTGTCAATGTGTTCTTTTTTCCATTTCCAGGAGTGTATTTATTAAGGCGATGCTATCACGAAAGGTCTTACTCAGGAAAGCCTACTGCACCTAGAAGTGGTTACGAATGCCTGTGTTCATTACATGTTCGACTCCTTGATCATATTTCACCAGCATGTACGCAGGTGTCCTGGCTGCGTGCACATAAGAGCAGAGATTTACAATTTCTCTGTCTTCTGCACTATTTTGTGAACGTACACTTTTTCTCATATCTCTCCTCGACATGAACATCATGGCAGAAACATCCGTTCCCTTCAGAGCAAAATCCCTTCTGTTCCACCCTGTCGTTCAGCCATATTATCTCTGTCAGTAGCAGGAACCAGACTCAGGAATAACCATCCTCATTATATGACATAAATGAATAAGATCTTCAGCTTCACAAGACATTAATGACATATCTATTGAAGCAACTATGATGACTAACGTTGCCGCTGTATGCACTGGTTACCCCTGTACATTCTTCTTCCCCACCAGGTCTTCTTCAATTGCCAGTATTCCTAGCTAGTGCACTCTTCTTCCCCAGAAGTCGCTGTATCAAAAAACATCTGTTTCATAGAACTATAATTTTATATCTTCTACTAATGTTACAGTTAATATTATAACTACTGTTATTATTATTATTTTCATTATTAGTGGCTGCACCAGAAGTAGTACACAAACAGACTGTATCAACTTTATTAGCTCACTGTCAGTATTAATTACGCTCTTTATCCCTACACATATACAAATATTTTTAATTCAATATACTATATTAAATTTGTTATTTCTTAGGCAACTGTGATGTAAGAAAAGTACTGTATGCGTGAAATCATGGTGTGATGAGAGATGTCCGGATGATACTAATCGGATCAGGTTAAATAAATCAACACGTAAATAAGTAATAAAAATAAACAAATACTAACACCTTTCAAACAGCATACCCGCGCAGGATATCGACACTGCACACACACACTGGCTGTCTCTGTTCTACTGCAGCAATCGATGTCACTCTTGCTTCACAGTTCGTATAAGAGTTAGAGATATTACATTTAGTGTCACATGTTGCACTTATCAAGAGTTTTTCAAGAAAGACAAAAAACGGAAGTATTTGCACACACAGAAATAAGAATGAAAACATGAACAAGAGATTCCTGTTGTAGCGTGAATTGCCAGGTGTTCGCGTTTTTATCAAAATGTTCTATATTTCACCGCATGTTGGATGTTGGGTACCGAAACTGCATTCGTATCATTAATTTATCAACTACTTTGCAAAATCCAGTCAGTACACATTTGGTACACTGTCGCCAGCTGGTACCTGCTGCTTTCGTAAGTTTGAACCTAACCTAAGCGAGTGGTCGTTGTCCGTCTCTTTCTTTCTTTGGTTTCTGCTGCCGCCACCCGCATCCGCCACCCTACCCCGCGCGTCAGTTAATCAGTTGAACCTCAGAGCAGAACACATGTGAGTTTTGACGTTACTGTGCGCAATGTTTTGACTTTGTATCTAACCTACTTGTTAATTAATAAATCGTGACAGAAACGAAGGTGTCTGCTGATTTGGAAAGTTATTACTATTATATTGCAAGACCATTTTAATTGTTTATATTCCTTACATCACAGCCGAGAATTTCTTTAGGTATAGCTACCTTCTTTAATATCTATTATTGAGGTAAATTAGATTTTACTCTTTTGAATGTTACATAAATACTATAAAGAATACTACGTAATCAACAAAAAATATGGATTCCTCACCCCCCCCCCCCCCAAAAAAAGAAGGTTGTCATTGATCTTGTGGATTTAAAAAGGAGTGGATGCATGATGAAAGATTTCTCCAGTTGTATTAGTCAAGCCAACGACAGACAACAGACCATATGTGTGATTGGTTCATCTTCTGTTAGTGTACACAACAATGCGGTGAATTCTCTTATTCAAGGCAGAAACGGCAAGATGCAGCCTTCATCGGTGGCATCAAGAAAAGTTTCACGCAGCATTTCTAAGTTTCTTGTACTAGCCTTTGGAGGTTTAAAAGAGAGCTTTAGTAGCGTTCAATAAAATCTATCGCACGGTAAAACATGAATACAGCTACAATTCCTGTGACAGTGACAGTAGAATACATTGCATACTTTATTATGTCCCTCAATTAACTTCAGAGGTGCAGTTAGGTACAACAAAATTGGACGCTCGCACGACTAATGTGACGGCACTATATTCTAGGGAAACCGTCGTAAAAAGTAAAAGATAAAAGCAGTCCATAATTCAATACCTATTGATGAAATGTACGCTTGGCTACGACATCACGTCGGATAGAGTAGTTTATTTATTTATCCTAAGGCATTATAAGTGCAAGTACAATCAGTGACATGATTAAAACACATAATATATATATTGAAAAATATATACAATATGTTCCACACTGATATAAATACAACTAACACCAGTATATATAATGTTCATATGAGAGGTTAGTTATGGTAAAAGGCAGCCGTAATTCATTATAAAGTTAAATCCAAAGGAGACAGCCTCTCAGTAACAGCAGGGCAGGCTTTTATAAAATCCCTCGATTTTCCAGGGAAATTACGCAACGGGCAATCTTGTATTATATGGAGCAATGTTTGTTCAGCAATTTCACAACCACACATTCGATTGGCAGTGGTACCCCCACTCGCACATCATGGATTCACTTTTTGCCTTCCAGTCCTTACACGGTTCAACCGATACCGTGTTCTGCGGGAAAGTTGCATTCCTGGGAGTTGTTGGTTGGGGCCTTCTACGTTGTTCCGGATAACGTCACTGTTAGATAGGTAATTATATGTTCCATAGAACATTTGAACAATTCTTTAATCCAAGTGAAGTGGAACGAATCAGTTTACAGGATGGGTATACATGGTTACTGCTAACATTAATGAACGCATTATCATTTTACCCTTACTCATGAAACTACGTTTAAAAACAAGATTTCTTTCGTTTTTATTAGCTACCAATTATTAAGCATAAATTCCTCAATGGAATAGGAGGAATTGTCCAGGAGAAATGATTTTTAAATTATATTCAAAACTTGCTTCACTACCTGTCATACATTTTATGTTATTAGCCAGCTGATCAAAATGTCTTATTGCTGAATATTAATCTCGTCTCTTACTCACTGACAACTTTAACAAGGCGTAAGAAACGTCATTTTTTTCCTCTAGTGTTGGTGGTATGTACATCAATGTTCTTCTCAAATTGTGATAGGTATTTTTTGAGGAATATCATTAGCGAAAATATGTATTATGATGATTAGTTAAAACTTCTAGCTCCTTGAGGAGGTACCTGCGCGACGTCAGTGGATAAATATCATATATAACTCTTACTGCTCGCTTTTGTGCGATCAATACTTTCTTTAACCTTGAAAATTATTCCGTACTACATTGCTTAATGGAAATGTACAAAACATGTGATAATAGTTGGACAACGATTGTCCTTTACTGTGTTTCACTGGAGACGGGATTTGTGGCTCCCTGTCCGACAAGTGTGATGAACTACGTGGCTCGACACCATCTTCAGTACCACGTTCAGTTGTTAAGCACGTATCGTCATCTTTGTACTCCTCATGTACACTGTCCGCACAGTAGAGCGTATACTATATCACACATTCCACTGACTGATCTTGCAGGGACGCTAATATTTTATCTGCCACTTCTTTTGCACTCTGCGAAAGTCCTTTGGGTCCTTTGTGACGAAATGTCAATTTCAACAACTGTTGTTATCGGTATACTATAATGTTTGCTTTCTTTATCTTTACCATTACTCTGCTTCGTATCAACAGCACTAGCACTGTAGCACTGTGCTCGTCGAGTAATTAGTTGAATTACGCCCCATAGCCTCATGCTGGACACCATCGTGGACACATCGAGTAAAGCCTCCTCTTTGTATTAGTGGCCAATAATGTGGTTGCATGGTAGACAATATGTTGGGCATCAGTTGCCGAACTGGGGATTAAACGCAGTACAAAAAATTTTTGTAGCTACGTCTTTTAACGGTTTCGACAGAGATGTACAGTACAAAAATATAGCATATGAGATATAAAACAAGTATCAACCCAAGTAATTATGCCCAGCTATTTTTCACCGTTGCAATTAGACATCTTTTATCACAGTAATTTACCGGACATCGTTCGCAGTCGATAATGGATCAGTAAGCACGAGAACTTGTAATTTGACACCTTGTGAATGCTCAGTCTGAAATACGATTTATTTTCAAGGTGTACGTAGCAACAGGTATTTCTCGTACTCTCTCGCTAAGAGTGGAAAACTCTGGTGCCTGGAACGTGTTCGCTTCCTTCCTTTGTCTTTCTGGTGTGATTTATTTCTACCAGTATCACAAGCGTCCGCTGACAGAAGGATAACGACAAACAGACAAATTAGACAACTACAATTGGCAGTTGGTTGGTTGAAAGCCCACGTTTCTTCTAATTTACCGAGGCATACAAAAGATAATTTAACGGCCATTTCTTCGAGACAGTTTTTTTTTTTTTTTTTTTTTTTTCGTAGGATGTGGTGTGCTGCAAGCTTATCTATCAAAGACGTCTCAAATTCTAAACAAAATAATATAAAATTTGTTACATATACAGTTCATACGTTTGTTACGCTGTATAAAACATTACAAAATTAGAAACAAGGTAAACTGTTGCTATGCCTGTAGGTTCACACATCACCGTAATATTGGTAACAAAGAGAGCAAGCTAATCCATGTCGAGGTACACTGTTTTTTATTGAGTGAAACGTATGATCGTTTGAATGTTTCATTGAGTGATAACATTCTTCCATTAATATTTCTTTACCCAAACAACTTGGCTGGTAAAATATTGTTTTAGTGAGCATTTGTGAGTATTTAAATCAGATTATACACATGCTTAAGTATGGTATACTACTTCTAGCCACGTCGAGCTTTCTAAAGGTTATCAGTTCCGCCATTTATTGTGGAAAGTATCTATGTTCACATTTGGAATTTTCACCTTCACCTCATAGCCTGGTAGTGTCCAGAAAAGGACTGCGCTTCAGCACACGTAAAATTTCAAAAGTACTTCGCTATGTGCTCATGACATTGGTGTATATGAGAACTGTGGCAATTTTAAGTACTCAACAGATATCACAATTAACCACTGCCTTTGGGCATTGCTTACATGTGAACTCAGGCAATGTACAATCACAGTTGTTCATCGGGATTTGTGTTTAGGCTGTTAACATTGTTGTAAGACTCAGATACGACGATTACATGAGTACACGTCGTTGTTCGTAGCAAAACTTTCAGAATGGCCCTAAGACTGAAATTGTATTTGTGAAAATAAATACATTCAACAGTCAACAGCGAAAATGATCTCTTTTAAAAAGGCCTGAGATTGTTATTTCAAAGTGTTACTACCTGCCAAAAAAGTGTTAACAGTGGCATACGCCTAGGTTTTTTGACAGAATGTGACACATATTTATATATGTATTGTCATTATCAATCATTTTCTGATTGGATGAGCAACGTACATCGCCACATGACTTTTAAGTGATCTTATCAACCGAACTGTTTAATGTTTCATTTAAGCTATATTATTAAACCCTATTGACTTACTGCGTTTGTTTACGTTACATAACTCAGACTGGATTAATTCAGGAAGATGAATAAATCAACAACAAAATGCTGAAATATTACTTGATAAATTGAAATTCGTCTCGACCTCTCAATTTTTTACTACTGCACTCATGTATATATATGAATACAAGTGACGTTCAGCGTAAATGGATCGAGAAGCTGAAAGGACTGCAGTAGTTTAAATTTCGCTCCACTGTCTGCACCGGTCTGTGTTACGGAAGTCTGTTCAGGCGGAGTATCCTGAGCTGCAGGTGGAAGAGGAGCGATGAAAAGTAGAGAAAAGGGTGACACGGAGCTGCCTTTGTCATGGTCGGAAAGCGAGCGGTCAGTCTTGAAGCTGAATATGCGCCACTTGTGTTTATTTGGAGCATGGCCGCTGTCAAGGTACCGAATATTCCACGTTTACAGCGTCATCAACCTAGCTCTGGGCATCTGGTACGTTAACGAGGGCTCGACGTACGTCTCCTACATATGGGGAGACATGGAGGAAGCGACGCTGGTACTCATTAGTACTTTCAACATCGGTAGCATCGTTGTGAAGACGACTCTGTTCCTGTGGCACAGAGGACAGTACTTTGCTCTGGTCCGACGAGTGGACGATCTGATGCTGGTACAGAGCGAACCCTGCTCCGAGGACCCGGTCCTCGGTCACTTGCTGTGGCGCTCCAAGAGGACCGCAGTTCGCCTCACCACGGCCATGCTACTGCTCATGGTGTCCCAGTACGTCACGTGGTACCCCATGCCGCTCATCATGAACTGGGGTGAGCGTCGCTTGCCCCTAGCGCAGCATCCCTGGGACAACAACAGCAATTATTACGTGCTGTCGTACGCCGCACAGTGCATTGCTGTATCGTGGATGACGCAGATCAGCTTCGGCATCGACTGCCTCTTCGTGTCCATCATGATCCTGGTGGCCGCGCAGATGAAGATCCTCGCTTCGCGCGTGGCCAGTCTGAAGATGCAAGACGACGGGTTAAGTCGCAAGCAGCACATTGTTAAAAGTCCCAGATACAAATTATACAGAGATTTGTGCCTCTGTATTGAAACCCATCAACAGCTTCTCAGGTACGTCGAACAGTAACTTGTAATTCCTGTGAATGACATGAACCTTTTCATAGTCTAGAATGTTAATCTTCATCGTATAAACGATCGGTTTCAAATGGTAGCAGTCATCCTCAGGCAACTGTAAAAGGTGATCCTTATTATTGTAAAAATTTATCGTAAGCGATGTCTAAACGGTTAAGCAACCAACGTCTTTTATTACGAAGAACGAAGAAGAACGCCACAAGCAAAATTTAGGTGAATGTTCTAGGACATTTTCTGAGTATTTTGGTACAAGGTTCAGGTGGTCTCCTGCGACTTGTTACAGAATGATTTCGTTGCATGTGATTTCGATCGCTATTTATTTTCGTAATCGTACTGCAATGAAAATGTTTGCACAAGAGTGCAAATGCTGACAACATGCACAGTTTGTCTTCTTTTGAAGCAAATACGTTCCATTCACTCACGGTACTTTTTGTTGACAACAGCAATGACCACTTCACTCTACGCCGTCAAAATTACAATTCAGTGTTGCTCGGTTTCTCTCCAAGGTTTGTTTCACTAACAGTCCTAGTCGCACATTAACAGCAGTTTCACACTCTGCAGTGTTCATGGTGGTCAATTCTGGGGAAAATAAGAGTACAGATCTGCATTAGTAATGTGCAATGGTGTACACTGATAGAACCGTTTGAAATCATTTTGACAAGAAAGTACTTCCTTGGTCTGAGTTTTGTTACAATAATTTGTGTTTTCTGTTGAACTTTATGGTGATTGTATATTACAGGCTTCTTCAATGTTGTGAAGGAATTTTCACAGAAACCATGGTTATTGGGATGACCAACCGAATACACCACTGCTATGTTATTACTCTGAAATGATGACCGAGCGTTTCTAATAGCAAAATACTCAGAAAACATCCCCAACCAAGATCCCTAATTTTGCCAGTGGAGTTCGGCTTCAGCCTGTATCGTAATTTTACAGTAACTTATTATGTGAATGCACATTGTATATTTTGGCATTTTAGTTTCTAAGTTCATGTCCTCATTAGGTTATTTTTGTTTGCTACTCTATATAACGAAGTGACGACTTCATTTTCATTTTCAGGTTTTGTTTGTTATTTGTGGTTGATGCGACGCCTCCTAATAGTCGAATTTCCGCCCTTTTATTTTAATTTTATCGTAGAGAAAGGTGAAGCAGTCCCACTGATGTATCACATGTTTGTAAACTGCAAACGACACGTTACTGGGAAGTAATCATTCCGTAGATACGTTTCTTACCTTTTCCTTTTGTTTCATCCCATTTATTTTGGCTTTAATTGAAAGTCTCTAGTAGTATATCTTTGGGCACTCGAACAGTTTGACCAAACTTCAACCCTACGACCGTCCCATGTTATCACTGAACTTGAACGCATGACTTCAGTGTTGCAGCTGTAACGTGATACGCAGTTATGACTACAAAAATCCAGAATCTTCAGCAAAAATTCTGCCCATCTGGAACTATTGCATTCAGTACACACAAACACACCTTTTGCTCTCTCAATCGCCCGCATCTCGTGGTCGTGCGGTAGCTTTCTCGCTTCCCACGCCCGGGTTCCCGGGTTCGATTCCCGGCGGGGTCAGGGATTTTCTCTGCCTCGTGATGACTGGGTGTTGTGTGATGTCCTTCGGTTAGTTAGTCTTAAGTAGTTCTGAGTTCTAGGGGACTGATGACCATAGATGTTAAGTCCCATAGTGCTCAGAGCCATTTTTTTGCTCTCCCAATCGCAGCGCAGTATTTTACGAGACACAAACTGGGTCAAGAGAAAAAGTATCCAATTATATATGAAAATACAAAAAGTTATTCACAATTCCAAAGAATTTCCGTGGCAAAACCGTTACGTTTCACCTGAATCGCATAAATAGGGTTCCTTTTCGAAATCATCCAAGTGAACTGAATTTCTGTGCCATTTTCAAATAGTATCGGAACAGCTTGTATTATTTATCGAAATACATGCCAAGATTTAGAACACTGTTGTAACAAATTAAAATTTTGTGTGCTATTTATCAAATATACACACGTTCAGAAAAATTTATTGAGTAGAAAAGTGTTTTGCAACACACGAAATTGTTTTTGCATTAAGCCCCAGGTTCCCATATAATTCCAGAGCCTTGACACATACACTCACCACACACACACACACACACGCACACACACACACACACACACACACACACACACACACACACACACACACACACCTATATACAGGGTGGTCCATTGATCGTGACCGGGCCAAATATCTCACGAAATAAACATCAAACGAAAAAAAATACAAAGCCGGAAACTTGTCTAGCTTGAAGGCGGAAACCAGATGGCGCTATGGTTGACCCGCTAGATGGCGCTGCGATAGGTCGAACGAACATCAACTGCGTTTTTTAAAAATAGGAACCCCCATATTTTATTACATATTAGTGTAGTACATAATGAAATATCAATGTTTTAGTTGGACCACTTTTTTCCCTTTGTGATATAAGGCGCTGTAATAGTCCAAAACATATGGCTCACAATTTTAGACGAACAGTTAGGAACACGTAGGTTTTTTAAATTAAAATACAGAACGTAGGTACGTTTGAAGATTTTATTTCGGTTGTTCTAATGTGACACATGTACCATTGCGAACTTATCATATCTGACAACGCATGCTGCTAGAGCGTAATTACCTGTAAATACCACATTAATGCAATAAATGCTCAAAATGATGTCCGTCAACCTCATTGCATTTGGCAATACTTGTAACGATATTCCTCTCAACAGCGAGTACTTGGCCTTCCGTAATGTTCGCACATGCATTAACAATGCGCTGACGCACGTTGCCAGGCGTTGTCGGTGAATCACGATAGCAAATATCCTTCAACATTCCCCACAGAACGAAATCCGGGGACGTCAGATCCGGTGACCGTGCTTCGACGACCAATCCACCTGTTATGAAGTATGCTATTCAATACCGCTTCAACCGCACGCGAGCTATGTGCCGGACATCCATCATGTTGGAAGTACATCGCCATTCTGTCATGCAGTGAAACATCTTGTAGTAACTTCAGTTGAACATTACGTAGGAAATCAGCATACATTGCAACCATTCACATTGCCATCGATAAAATGGGGGGAAGTATCCTTCCTCCATAATGCCGCACCATACATTAACCCAACAAGGACTCTGGATTTTCCGTTGCCCAATAGTGCATATTATGCTGGTTTACGTTACCGCTGTTCGTGAATGACCCTTCGTCGCTAAATAGAACGCGTGCAAAAAATCTGTCATCGTCCTGTAATTTCTCTTGTGCCCAGTGAGAGAACTGTACACGACGTTCAATGTCGTCGCCATGCAATCCCTTGTGCATAGAAATATGGTATGGGTGCAATAGATGTTTATATAGCATTCTCAACACCGACGTTTTTGAGATTCCCAATTCTCACGCAATTTGTCCACTACTGATGTGCGGATTAGCCGCGACAGTAGCTAAAATACCTATTTGGGAATCATCATTTGTTGCAGGTCGGGGTTGGCGTTTCTCATTCACATGTGGCTGAACACTTCCTGTTTCCTTAAATAACGTAACTATCCTGCGAACGATCCGGACACTTGGATGAAATCATCCAGGATACCGAGCAGCATACATAGCACACGCCCGTTGGGAATTTTGATCACAATAGCCATACATCAACACGATATCGACCTTTTCCGCAATTGGTAAACGGTCCATTTTAACACGGGTAATGTATCACGAAGCAAATACCTTCAGCACTGCCGGAATGTTACCTGATACCACGTACTTATACGTTTGTGACTATTACAGTGCCATCTATCACAAAGCGAAAAAAGTGGTCCAACTGAAATATCATATTTCTTTACGTACTACACGAATATGTAATATAAAATGGGGTTCCTATTTAAAAAAACGCAGTTGATATCCTTTTGACCTATGGTAGCGCCATCTAGCGGGCCAACCATAGCGCCATCTGGTTTCCGCCTTCAACCTAGACGAGTTTCGTTGTTTGTAGTTTTTTCGTTTGAGCGCACAATTACGCTAGATACTGTACCTAACATTCTGCTTAATCATTAAATTTCATCTACCTATGTTTTACAGTTCACAAGAAAATGTCCAGTACCGTATTGCCTCATGAGAGAATTTTATCCTCTCGGTTTTATTTGTACATAACTAAATGACTTTTCGAGCCTGATTTAAACGTAAAATACTACCTCATCAACAAAATTTCATTGCCTTATTATCTTTTATAATTTATTCTTTCATCAGTTTCAGTGTCATAAAAAGTAAACCTTTAATTGTTTGTGTAGTATCATTTCACAAATGTTAGCTCCTTTGTTTCCGAATGATGCGTCTGTGTCAGATTGATGGACCATATTGAAGTTAACTAAAGAAACTTTCAGATGAAATAAATAAAGTTATATGCGTTTTATGTTTTTTTTCAGTTTTTGCACTATAATTCACTGTTTCGTTATGTTTTCATACAAGCTCTAAAATCAGTTACAGATACTGTTTTATACTGTGGCGGAAAAAATTTCAGTTACAAAAAATAAGTAATCTAGAGCAATTTTGTCTAGGTCATATATATAAATGATTAGCATTGCAAGATCAAATTTTAATGTAAGTGGAGATAAGCCATTGCAAATGCGAGAAGGTGGTATATCAATAACCGCTGTAAGTACTACAATGTTGAATGGAAGCATGAAAACGGGCAAGAATTGTGTTGTACATGTGCCGTGCGACAGTTTATTGGATGGAGTTTCATGGTCGGTCAGTACAGGAACGGTTAATGCTGCTTGTGGATGAGACTGCAGTAATCGTCCGATGGTGCCCTCTATGCTCCATTGGAGACAGATTTGGTGATCGAACCGGCCAAGGCAACACGCCGACATACTGTACAACATGTTGGGTTACAACAGGGGTATGTGGGTGAGCGTTGTCATGTTGCAAAACACCCCCTGGAATTCGGCTCATTAATGGCAGCGCAACGGGTCGAATCAACCAAACTGACGTACAAATTTCCAGCCAGAGTGTGTGGGATAGCCACGAGAGTGCTGCTGCTCTCATAAGAGACCACACTCTAGGCCATAACGCCAGCAGTCGGTTCTGTGTGTCTAGCACACAGACAGGTTGATTGCAGGCCCTCCATTGGATTACTTTAACCAACAAGCTGCCATCACTGGCACCGAGGCAGAACCAGCTTTCATCAGAATACACAACGCACTTCCACCCTGCCCTCCACTGGTCTCTCGCTTGACTCCACTGAATTGACTGAAGTATCAGAAAACGGCAATTTGGGGTCAGTGGAGTGCACGAGTGCGCACAACAAGGCATCTAGCTTGGAGCTGTCCTCGAAATAAACAGTTTGCAATAGTTCGTTGTGTCACTGCGGTGCCAAGACCTGCTTAAATTGCTGCTGCAAATGCAGTATGATACATCATAGGCATATGCCGAACACGATGGTCTTCCCTCTCGATCCTGCCGCGTGGCCCTCTGGAGCCCCGTCTTCTTGCAGCCGTAAATTCTCATGACCAGCACTGCCTGCAGTCGGGTATAGTGGCTACATTCCAGCTAAGTCTTTCTTTCTGCAATACCACAGAAGGAGCATCCAGGCTCTTGTAGTTCTATTACAGGATCTCGTTCAATCTCAGTAAGTTGTTGATAACGGCGTCTTTGTCGCCTTAAAGGTTTTCTTGACTAACAACAACTCACCGCCTCGAATCTCGAATGCAACTTAACGCTCACTACCGTTACATAGTGTATTTAAAGCAAACCTGATCATCATCCTTATAGTGGCGTTACCAGTGCCACTGTTACGCGACTGGCGCAAAATTCTAATACATGTAGTGTTTCAGATGCACGAACGCGCCTGCCAACTTTCGCTTATGGCGCACAACTCTTCCTTGGTGCTGTGATTTTTTTTCCGTCAGAGTAGTTTCACACATACGCAACAAAACCAGTTATTTGTTTTCAGGAAGTTGCTACCCAAAGCTACAATAGCAACTTCTTCTAGAACTATGAAAGTTTAACATCTTGTGCTGTAAAGCCAGTTTGTGGTGTTTAACAGCAGAAACTACATGGCAGTTTGATGAATAACTTTCTGTACAGTAGCTTTGATATCAGAGTTTAACCCATATTCCCAGTAATCAACAATGCATAGTTCTTTTGTGGATGAGCATTTCACATCTTTTGTTCTATGCACTATGTTTTGTGCTTCAGATTCGGGAGCATACAATTTTGTTTTCAGTCCTACGAATTCTATCACAGTCTGTACTGATAAATCAGCTGTAATTGAATTAAGTTACTTTCTGTTGGCACTTGGGACAATAATAACGTTATTACGGAAAGCTGAAAAGTCAAAGCAACTATGCCCTTCACTTTAAATAAGATCATAAATATATGGGGTAGTTACATGATATATTACTCCAGCTGTGTTTGTGCTTCACATTCTAACATTTTTGAAATACAAATACCACTAATGGAAATCTGAAAGCACCATCCAAGAAACTGCTAAATTAGGCATTCCTATAGCTATCATAAACAATGTTAATACAACAACAACCTAATGTTTTTACGACATTGCGTTTGAAATTCTGTCTTGCATTCAGAGTCGCATCTTAATATCTATCTTGCCAGGATGTCTCTAGTTATGTGTCTTTCATATTTCGGACATTTTCCATTGTTTTACCGAACACAAAATTATTTATCAGTAGATGTAAGAGGTTTCTTTCTCAAAAGATTGCTTTCATGGATACATTCTTCTGCATTCATCTCAATATATGGTTTCATCGAAGGGGTTCATCCAATGGTTAAAATGCTCAGAATATCTTGTAATATCAATTTACAGTGAAATTATTGCTTTAGATTTCTATAGTCAATTAAGGTACATCCTTGCGTTTTTTTTGATTTGTTACTATCAGATGGTGGTGGATTTTTTTGACGAGAGGAGAATAAATCTGACAGGAAACTATGAATACTCTAAAGGTATCTTCTTCGATCAGGTACCATACTTCAGAATGTTTTTCATGTTAAGAGTTTCAACACTCTCAGGAAAAACGCCACACAAAATTGGGCACTGTTAGAGACTATCGCTAACCAACTGTATTCACGTCCAGTTTGTAAGATTATTCAGTTTTATCATCATAACTAGCAATGAACCTGTTGATTGCTACAGCATGTCTGCATGAAGAATGAACAATAAGATGATGTTGCTGGCAATAAGATGCCAATAATCTGCTCATGTAATTATCAGTAGGGCACCCCATCCTAATCGAGGTGAAATAATGTAAATAACATGTTTTAAGACATACGGTAAAAATATTTTTGAAAACATAAGGCCGGCCGAAGTGGCCGTGCGGTTAAAGGCGCTGCAGTCTGGAACCGCAAGACGGCTACGGTCGCAGGTTCGAATCCTGCCTCGGGCATGGATGTTTGTGATGTCCTTAGGTTAGTTAGGTTTAACTAGTTCTAGGTTCTAGGGGACTAATGACCTTAGCAGTTGAGTCCCATAGTGCTCAGAGCCATTTGAACCATTTGAAAACATAAGCTAGCAGTAGCGTAAAAGTTTCAAGACTGTGTGTGTGTTTGGCGGGGGGGGTTAATGTGCAGCTTACAGGCGGTCTTACACATATTAAAAGAAACAAATGTGCATAAAATAGCTAAAATTGTTATCACTCTGTGAGGAGGAAACCTATAAAATGACACTGACTCACTCCCAACTCACTTGTGTTAACGCACACGATCACTCTATCTCACATGCTTGAAGACAACAAAGAAAGGATGAAAGCTGCTAAATCTGACATTAAACCATAAGTAAACGGGCAGATGAGCTAAAAGAAAGACAAAGAGGAATGTGACTGGATGACCTCTTATGTATTAAAAACAAAAAAAAACATAGGTTGGCGATCATCCTTTTAACACGTCTCCCTAAGATTTTAGGAAACAAGTTGGACACATCACAAAACGCTAAACTCTCACCCAATTCGTTAGAGCGTCACTTAAAATAGAGAACAGATACGTCGGCATATCTGCCGCTGTCCTCTGGCCTGAAAATCACAGTCTAAAATGTTGAGGATTCTGATCTATACGCCACGAGTACCACACACTGGTGGGTTATCTCGCCACAACAGGAAGCCATGCGTCTTAGGGATTTGGCCAATGCGAAGAAGAGCAAGGAGGATCTCGTCACGTCTGCGTAACTGGAAGAAGGTGCATCACGACGACGTTGTGGGCTTTACTAGACGCAGCGTATATTCTTTCACTTCCAGCCACTCATCTACCCGTCGACGTACGACTCTGTACCTCAGCAGCAAGAAGATAGAATGCATGGGGATGGCATACTGAACTAATTGAGGATCACGACACACCTCATTGGCTAGTACATCCGCCCTTGCGTTCCTCGCAGTACCTATGTGTCTTGGCTGTCAACAGTAAGATACGTCCTTCCCCATCATTTGTAAGTGTAAAAGGGCGTCCTGGATACCCTGGAGGACTTTATCGGCTGGATGCAAACGTTGCAGACTCTGACGGCCACTCGGAGAGTCGGAACAGACCAGTAGTTAAGCAGGCGGGGCGCATCTCATCTGCTCCAGTGCCCTCAAGATGGCGGACTCTGGAGCTGACCATATCTTGAGGATACGATCTGGGGAACCAACAGAGTAGCCAACGGAATGCATCTGTTTATATCTATTCATGAATACAGTTACATAATTTTCGTGCTAATTTAAAATGTCTGAAAATATCACATTAAAAATAGGAGAACTGCTAGCTCTCCTGTACTGTACTAAATGTAAAATTACTCTGTGCTTCTGCAGTAAACAGGGTGGCAGTCGTTTAAGAACCCGGATTTGAACCCATAAGTGCCCTGCACCAATGGACTCCAACATACATTTCGTGCGGACTCCAAACGGCCTCATTGCCCATGGACAGCTGGTAATGAGGTGTTCCATAGCTTAACGAGTAACGATAACTCTTGTGAATTGGGAGTAGAGAGAAACGTACGCGCATGATGCACCATGAGGGGTTACGGTCGGATGGTAAGTGGCAGTTCACCAACCTCAGCGCAGAGACTGGGTAGGGGGTTTGGTCTTGTTTGCGCTTGTGGTCAGTCTGGTCCACCCATGGTGTACAACGTCAATTCTCTCCAATTGAGAAGGTCTCGCCCACCCATACGCTGTACAGCCATAGCAAGCCGCGATCGCCCGAAAGCCCTGTAAAATTGGAGCGGTCGCGCCCTGTCCTCTCCCCAAGACCTGTGGTCAAAGACTTTTCAAAGTGTTCAGTGCCTTCTGGGCCTCACCTTCGTGTCCTTCAGGTGTGGTAATCACAACAATCGGGAGCGAAAATTGAGGCCCATAGACCACACAGAGTTATATTAGAACAAATAAGCCCTCGGTCACAAATATTAAGTCAATATTGACCAGGTTTCGACGCTACTCTGAGCGTCGTCTTCAGAATTAGACTAACTGTTCTAAAACATATTAGGTATATAATACAAAAATAAAATTATGGTTTGTACTGACTGGAAAAGATGCAGTCAGTACAAACTTTAATTTTATTAATGTACTGTATACCTAATATGTTTTAGAACAGTTAGTCTAATTCTGAAGACGACGCTCACAGTAGCGTCGAAACCTGGTCAATTTTGACTTAATATTTGTGACCGAGGGCTTATTTGTTCTAATGTAATTCTGACACGGTCACTGCACCTTAGCACCTATGTTCAAACTTTTACCACACAGAGTCTTTAAAGGCAGGAGCAGAAGAATGGTGTCCCTGAGTGCAGTGTTCTAAGTGATACCCTCTTTGGCGCAGCCATAAACAGTATCAAATCTACATTATGGAGTCCTCTACAGTGCTCCTTAACTGGGGATGATTTTGCAGTTTTCTCTTTCTCCTCCCGTACAGCAACAAGAACTTGTCATCAGTTGCAGTTATCAGTAAAGTGGCTGGAGGAGTGGGCTGTCGATTTCGTAGCTGCAGTCACAATTAGCAGAAATCAAGGAGCCATGACAAATGAACATAGAAACAACCTCCATTGTTCCTCTTCCTACATGGCATGTAGTGATAGTGTATTTGTCATTATTTCCGTATTCTTGGCATTCGCATTAGACCTCCAGTAAGAGCATTCTTAACTCTTTCTCATTATCTGCCGCTGGTATGTTATCAACTGGATATTTAAGATCATTTACATCTATCCTAGTCGTTCTGGTTTCTCCTTCGTCTAATACGGGATTCGTCATAATGTATTCTGCATACAGATTGAATACGTAAGGTGACAGTATGCAGTCTTACTGTACCGCTTTCTGAATCTTGACCCATTTAGTTGTTCCATATATGGTACTCACCGTGGCTCCTTGGTCAGAGTATTAATTCGATACGAGACAATAACATGATTGGGCACTCCAGTTTTTCTGGCTGCTTCCCGTAAATTACTGTGGTCGCCACTGTCAAAGACTTTAGCATAAGAAATAAAGGAGAAACACACGTATCTCTCTAATCCTCTTGCCTTCTCCGTAATCCATCTGATGTTGGCAGTTTGATCCCTGGTCTCTCTTCCGTTACAAAATACAGCTTGGTCTTCGGCTATCTCTTGGTCTGTTTTCCAAGAGTAAAACTGGCATACGTGTGAAACTACAAAACATATTATTTATATATTATATATTATTTCAATAATAACTTCGAGATAGTGATTTTTCCGGTGCCTTTTGCAATGGCTCCCACAATAGGTTTATAAAACTCTCTGTATTTGAAAGTGATGAAAGAAAAACCCGAGAAAATTACTGTGACCTTTTCGAAGGAAATAGGCTTTACCTACAAACATATAGATCCACCGAATGTGTGGATAACGAAGAATAAGGTCACTCCTGTCTGTATTGTGATTAAATACGCTCTTAATTTTA